>NW_028082759.1:24050355-25437965 GCF_014824575.4 Sturnira hondurensis | reverse complement strand
TGCCATGAAAATTTTTAAAACATGCAATACCTGGCTGTTTAGTCAGGGGCACGGACCTCTTTTCCCTCAGATTGTCAAATAAAAAATGACAACAGCCAGCACAATAAGAGCTGTCTGGGGTGAGTACCCTGTCTTGAACCATAAATGTATAGGTCGTGGAGCAGAGTTGCATCTCATTGGTCACGATGCATAATAAATTGCACCTGATTGGTTAATTCTTGCTACTGGAAATTTTTATATACTATTATAGGCATCTGATTTTTTAAAAAGTCACTTTGGAGCAAAAACGGAAGGTAATTACTATTATTATTTCTTTTTGTAAATCAAAATCATACCTATTTTTGTCAGATCAGCAAAAAATATATTTTTATGTGTGCCATAGAATCTTAGTAATTAGTTTTTGTGTGCCATGAGATGAAAAGGGTTGAAAATCGCTGCTTTATAGAAATCAAAAATAAGAAATGAAATAAACTAGGCTAATAAACTAGATTTAAAGGTTTACATGCTCTCCTACAGTTGGTAGAAAATTGCTTTTTCTAAGCAATGCTGAGACTTTATTACAAGGCTGCAGAAAGCTCATTAGGCAAGAAATTCTTGGAATCTCTTTTTGGTTTATAGCAATGAGCTGTTTGAATGTAGCCTTACTTGTTTTTAGCAATTAACTTTGTGGGAAAATCCCGTTACATTATCTTTGGAGGATATTCACAAAATGAGCGGCAATTGTTTCTCCTATAACTGAGTTTTTGTTATTTCTTTGGCCCTGTGGTGTTGCTGTTACAGAATATTTTTTTTTCTGTGTAGGAAGGCCAATCTCCCCTGGCCGCTGCAGGGAGAAATGGGAAGGAGGGTTTATAAGGGCTTATACCATGTGTGCATTTGGCTGTTCCTTGTGGGTTAGCAGTCAAGGGTAGCAGGTGTCTCCACTAGTTTGCAGCCGTCGGCTCCCAGGGACCCAGGGAGATTCTGGACTAGCTCTCCACCACCCCAGTTTCTTTTTCTTTCTCCTTTTTGCCATTTTGGCCCCCAGAAAAGCCTGGGCTATCACAGGCTTTACTTCACATGTTTACTTCCCTCTCTCCCTCGGCTCTCACCTGTAGCTGCACCGAGGCCTTTCACGGCCAGCTGGGAAAGGAAGAAAAGCCAGGTCCTTCAAAGGATGGGGTGACCTGGCATGCGCGTACAAGCCAAAAAGGGACAGGGTTGCATGACAGCCTGGTCTTGCAAAATAGTGGCACAGGAGAATCCCCCCAGAGGGCCGAGCATTGGGTGCCCCGCCGGCCAGACACTTTGTGTGAATAGAATAGTAGCCCGAGGTTAGAATGTGTGTGGCCTGGCTGGATCATCCTTGCTTTAGTGCGTATAATTTTTATCGGGGTTGTTTTCATATCTAGGCCATCTCATGCTGAGGGAGAACTAAACTGGCTGTCCGTGCTCTGCTGTACACATGCAGCGGGCACACTGTGTGCACCAGCATAACGAGCTGGTGCCTCTCTTATGAGACCAGGCGGGCGTCACACAGACGTCCAAGGAGCGGGCAGACCCAGCTCAGATCCATTTGTTTCCGATGTTGTTTCCCTCTACACCGCAGCGTCCTTCACATCCTTCCCGGTGTTGAGGGTGGATCCCAGAAAACCAGGCCAGTACACGCTCCCCCCTGCGCTGTAGGCACCTTGTTAGTCTAAGGATGAAACTGCAAAATCTGAGGTTACTTCCCTCCCTCCCTCCCTCCCTCCCTTCCTTCCTCTCTTGCTTTCTTCCTCTCCTCCTTTCTTCCTTCCTTTCTTTCTTGTTTTTCTCTCTACATCCAACCAATGTTTGAGCATCTATTCAGTGCTAAAAACCTTGTTACACCAGACAGATTACTTTTTCTAAGTAGGTCCCATTCGGATTTGAAAATGAATCACAGGACTTGGAAACAGAGCATCGCACATCACGCCGTCACTCACAGTGGCGCATCGCCCCCTTGTGTGGCCGTCAGATTGTCATCTTAATGAGCCATCCACCTTATGAGTTTTGTGTAATAGCAGAATTGCCGTTATTTGTGCGCCTACTCTCCACACGATTTCCCTGTAGTAATTGTGGGAAAGCGTTATTAAATTTAAGGGGTCTAATGATCAGGAAAAACTGAGGATTGGTAAGTGTTGCTCATTATTGGTGTTTGCCTTGAGTGTACAATAATAGTATTACTTCTTGCCCTCTCACTATGGGTCAAGTCATTAGGAATTATTATTTCTGTTTTACAAGCGAGGAAGCTCAGACCAACACGAGCTCAGGGCTTTCCTGAGATTGCACAGTTGACAATTCAGCAGAGCTGAGACTTCACCCGAGGTGGGCCTTGCCAGATCCTGTGCCCCCCCCCCCTCCTGGTTAGTCCTGGTGAAGGGAGAGCAGATGGGTTACGGATCAGCCTAACGTAGCTTTTAGGACAGTGAAGTATGTTCTCCTCCAAGGACTAACTATCTGCGTAGTTCCAGATCGCAATGTTGAAACAGATGGTGTAACTGTAAGATCATGAACGCCCCCTTAGACTTGTAAATTTGTGACTAGGACAAAGACTAAATACCTTGTTCGTACACGTAGCTTCGAAAGGCCCACAGATGATTAGGTGGGTTTTCCGTCCTCATGAATCCGAGGCGTTGAAAGGGTTTCTTGGGGCACATTTGTGAGTTTAGTCATTTGCCATGAGTTGTTCCATATTTCTCTTCAGAACCTAAGTTTCATTTGTTTTGGGAGAGAAGGAGAGTTTTCATCACACCGACCCAAAGAATACTGTGTTTAATTTCCCGGAAGGGCCAAGCGTCCGCGCCACACCAGTCACTGAAAGACAGAATGGTCAGAAGACGGTGTGGCCGCTTGGCCGTGGCTATGATGGAGATGGGTGTAGGGGCCACTGAGGGTGAACTGAACACCAGAGTTCTCCGCCTGGAGGCACTTACGGCTTCCTTCACAAAAACAGTGTCGGCTAGAAAACTGAGCTACATAAAAGCCAAGTTCCTTGACGTTTTCATGGGAGTCAAGTAGTTTCTTAGCAATCCTTAGAGCTACCCGTGACTTACTTTTTGGTAGTTTTTTTCTGAAGTTGGTAATATTACTGTTTCAAGGTATGCAAAATCTAACGCATGAGGATTGAGCGTGTCCACACGTTCTCTCGAAGGTGGTGAGGACTCCTGACTCCTTGGGCCACATATGAGAACCCATGCGAGACTGTGGGGTCCCATCTCTTTTGGCAATTCTGGGGTTTCCGCACTATCTTGACTCCTACTTTGGAGTAGAATATTCTCAGGGGAGAATATTCTTGATAATAAGAACCTCCTCACTATGACTCAAAGAACTTAGAAGCTGTAAGAAACACGGTTTGGTAATGGTTATATCAGATACATTGTACTGTTCAAAAATGGATCTTTATCTGCCTCAGTTGAGGTTGAGAAATTTATAAACATGAATCTTTTGCCAACCTTCACAAATGTGTCACACTCCTCTGCTGGACCTGGGACATTTGCGAAGGGTCTGATCTACGGGAAACAGCCAGTTCTGGAGGCTGGACACGCTTCCTGGCCTCTCCAGCCGGCAGGAGAGCCAGTTGGGCTCTGCATAGCGGCCAAGCTCTGCGTGTCCCAGCCCGACACACGGGCCCCGTTTACGCTGAGTCCAGAACATCGAGGAAACAGACTCATGAAGGACATGGCTCCACCTCAAGTCACCTTTGTCCATTGTACCTTCTACTGAACTTGTGCGTCACATACAGACAGATTCTTGCGGTTATAACTGGGGACACAGCACATTTGTAACAGCAGACGAGAACAAATGCCAGTCAGTGACTATGTAATGGAGTATGTTCAGGATGACTGGATAAATATAACACCCTTAGACACCTATCTGTGGACACTAGGGCGCCTCTGGCTCATGCGTGCTGTGGTGTTTACATAAGAACTCTTGTTTTCCCCTGATCGCTCTGGGGCAGACTCTGAAAATGCAGCTCCCGGACTTCCATCCTCTACTGTTTAGGACAAAGAAATGGCTTGCAGATGTTTAAAGAGTTCGTTGAGCTGAGCAGAAACATCAGCTTCCTGCACCCGTACAGGGACCTACAACTACAGTCCTTTCTGTTTGCCGACATGTCTAGTTGTTTGTCGTTCGGTTTGGTTTGTTTGGTTTGTGGGCTCTTTTCGGAGCTACAGAGTTTGAAGGGTGGTTAGTCCGGAGTATTAGTTGCAACAATGGAGCATTGTTTTCTTCAAGGCCAGTCTTGTTCTGAAGTTAATTCCAAGCAGTGTCTATAAAGAAACGATTGTCATCTCGGGGCTGCTGGCTCATGTGCATGTTACGGCCGAAGATCCTGAGCATGTCCTTTAAAGACCAAGTCACAAAACTTCCACTTGTGCAAAGCAGCATTTTACGTCCACATCGTCTGTTCTCAGTGTTAGAAGCAGAAAGCCAAGTTGAGTAGAAGACACAACTGTTCTAAATCAACAGATTATACTTGACTTCAGAATCAGAATTTTCTCAACCCATCAAGCCAAAATTCTAAGAAAATATTTATTACATATTGAACTACCCTTTGGAGTTTGGAATGTGTCTTCAATTTTAAGCCAGCCCACCACTTGCAATATTAATATGTGAACAGATGCTGCAAATATAACCATGTAGACAGTGAGAGATTTGGAAATAATTTCATAGAGTTAAAAGTAATATCGTTAACATAGAAATGATACATTTGGGGGGAAACAAAGATGTTTATTTTAAGTATAAAATAGATTTACTTTAAGATATTTGGAAAATTAAATTCAAATTTTATGTCTTAAAACTTATTCCATCACATACACTTAGTTTTTTCCTTACGCTGAAATCTTTGTGCGTATTCACTATTCATCAGGAGAAATGTGACATTGTATTAACAGCTGTGCCTTCTGTTCTGCTGTTTGTATAAGAAAATTTCTCCTGCGAAGAAGATAATTTTTCTGGTAAGACTGCATGTCACTCCTACAGAAGATCGAGTGGCCGACTATCGTGCTACCACAGTCCCCTGCGGACATGGGGACAGTGAGTGTGACAGGTGTCAGCTCGGTCTCGATATTCGGGTTCATTTCCTTAAGTTCCTCTCCCATCTGTAAAGCAAATAGCCCCTGCAAACTTTGGATTAGAAAAAGGAAGGCTCAATAAAACATTTCTTTCCCTGTCAATCGAGCAGAGTGAAACATTGCATAGTTTTCCTTTGACGATTCCTGAATCTTAGTATTTTTGTTCATTTTTCTTGCAATTACTTATGAAATATCATTTAATTTTGTCTCTGTTTCTTCCCAAGTTACAAGTGTCTATTCCATCTGTACTTGAGTTCCAAGACACCAAAACTGTGTGATTTTAAAGAGAGGATGAGACTTATTTCTAATCGCTATTTATTTACTTATGCCTATTTATCATAAGTGGTTTCTAAGAAACTATTATCAGTTGCACATTTGGAACCAAGGTTTTTGTATAACAAACCCACCCGACCTTCTGCATTCGGAGAGTCCCTGGGACTAGAGGGTGGCTCTCACTGTAGGTCCCTCAGGGACCCCCAGGACCCCCGGCGGGGAGGGCGTGGCCGGAAGGACGGGGAAAGTCCTAGTGCAGCAGACATCTAAGCCGTCTGCTTTGGAGGTAGCCAGCTTGACCTTGCCCACAGCCCGGCAGTCTAGGGCGGTGAGAATTACTGTGTGCTCACAGCTCAGTTCTCTGAAAGGGAGTGTTCTGAGAGAGCTGGGCTGAGGACTCAAAGCTGGAGTGAAGTAAAAATCACAGCTTGCGCTTGGACAACCAGAATCAATGCTGGAATTCATCCTCTTAAAAAAATCTCTCTCTTGTCCTGGCTGGTGTGGCTCAGTGGACTGAGCGCGGGCCTGTGACCCTAAGTGCTACTGGTTTGATTCCCGGTCAGGGCACACGCCTGGGTTGCTGGCCTGGTTCCCAGGTGGGGTATATGCAAGAGGCAACCAATCAATGTATTTCTCACACATCGGTGTTTCTCTCTCTTCCTTTTCTTCTCTCCAACTAAGTGAAATATTTAAAAAACTCTCCCTCTCCAGGAAATTAGAGGTTATCCAGAGGTAAATGATAGTGAGTATATATATAGGTATAGATATACGTATATATATATTATAAAGGGTGGAGAAATTTGGACACTGGAGACGGTTTTGAAACCCATTTTGACCCCTCCTTGATCCCCAAAGGTGGACTCGTGCAGACGATGCGAACAGCTCCCGGAGGCAGAAACCGCACCGCAGTGAGCTGCACGGAGAACGTCAGAGAGCTCCGTGCCGTGGCGAGAAAGAGACTTTCCACTCAGCAAGTGGGTGTAGTCATTCCAGGTGTAGTTAACTAGTTCATAAACTACTGTGCTCTTAAAGACATATCTATGTTAAAAAACCGTGTGTTAAAGACCCATCAAATACCCCCACATAGACTGCAGAAAATACATTTGTTTTTTAAAAAGCATTCACTTATCTAATATTTATCGAATGACTTCCTTGCTCCAAGTAGGGCCCTTGATAAGTAACACAAATATCCCTCCCCTTTGGACCTTGCCACCCAGTGAGGAAGAAGACAATCCGCAGTAAGTCAGTCCTAACTGCCCCAGTGCCCCCAAGGACCCAGATTCTCCTGAAAGCGTTATTACTATGGAGGTTGTTTTTACTGAGCATGATCGAGGAAAGCCTCAGAGGGGCTGATATTTTACTACATCTAGTAAGCTGACTGTCTAGCAACAGTTAGTTGAAATAAAAGCTTTTATGAGAGCAAAAATTATATGTTCAAGCGCTCTAACAAGGGAAATCACTCGCATGTTTTAAGAGGTTGATGAGGCCCATTCAGCTGAAATGTGGATGGGGGAAATGAACTTGGACAAAAAAGATGGGTCAGAGCATTTTGTGTCCTGTACACCGATGTAGGCAATTTAGATGTTCTCGGAAAAGAAAAAGGAAGCCACTGAAAAACTTCACTAAGATATCCCATTTGTGTTTTTAAAATATAATAGTTTGTAATTGTTTTGAGAACCAGCTGAATAAGAGTGATGGAAGGAGAAGGCGGAGGCCTGGGGAGGTGCCTGGGGCTGTGCTGGGGAAGACAGGTCGTAGGGGAGGGAGAGGGGTAGGGCCTGACAGGCTGGCTGTGAGCCCAAAGGTGAAAGGATGAAAGAACAATTCCTGGGAAAGTGGATTTTGCAACTATAGGGAAGGCAGTGCCGTTCGCCAACGGGAAGTAGACGGGGCTTCGATGGTAACTCGGAAATTCAGTTTTAGAATTTTAACTTTGGAAACCTAGTCTGCCATCCAAGGAAAATGTCAGGCAGCTCATTCTCTGGACCGCCGAAACACATTCAGGCACCGCTGAACCGCGGATGGTCTTTAAATCCACAGGATCGGGAGAGCTGAGCGGGGACAGGGCGGCCAGAGGAGGGGCCTGGCCGGTCAGAAGGAAAAGCAGAAGAAGACGATGTCAGAGGGCCCGAGAGAGCCAGCGCTCCATTGGGAGGGAGCAGGGAATCCCGCCAAATTCCGTCCGGGGCCCAGAAACAGGAGGACAGAAAGAAAAACATCTCCACTGCATGTGGCACCTGGCAAGGCCATGGTGACGGGCTGGGGACAGAGAGGACTCCAGGGGGACTCCCGTGTGGCTCAGGCCCGTTTCAGTGATGCAATTAAAGACATACTCAAGTTGCCAATAATAATTCATTAAAACTCTTGAAGTGCCTGCGTATAAGAATTTAAAGGGCATCCAATTCATAACCTAAAGTGAAAGTTCTCAAAACCCCACTTTCTCTCCGTCGCCACCCGCCCACACACTTGGACTTCCTCACATCCTCCAAATGCTCACGTCTGCTGCTGCTTTCTCAAACTCTCTCAGTTCTATTTCCATTTTAATGGAAAACCTAAACATCTCTGGGTCTTCATTGATTTTTTTCTGGTGGCTGCTTTTATTCAGCTTATTTTCTCTATTCACTGCTGAAAAAGCAGAACTTTCCTTTCTCTTATTCTTGGTTTTATGTTTATATTTTCTGAAGTAGACGAAGGCGTGGCAAATACCCCAAGAGACAACGCCAGTGCAGTCTTGCGGGGCTGTGTCCGGGCTCTCACCGTTCCACGCTGACGTCCTTTGTCGTTTTGTCACCAGAACATTGGGGCTGAGGCTGGCAGGGGCAGGCCTTCCCTTCAGCGGAATGAGGAGCTAAAGGCACAAAGACCAAGTTCACATTCGTGTGTAGGAGGAAAAGCCTCCCATCCAAGCCATGCCCACACGTGAGTTCAGAAGTAAACACTGTTCCTTGTTACCTGGTAGTGACGGGATTTAGCAGGCTCGGGCAACCCAGCTAACCAGAGCCATCCAAGCCAGACTTTCTCCAAAGAGCCCATTTGTTGCCGGATTCGAGGGGAAGGGAGAGCCTCGTGATCTTCCCTCACAACTCACCCCAAGGGCGTGTGCATATCAGCTTTACTCCGAGGACACGTGCACCGGTAGTGGCCTTGCCGCTGAGGGAAGGCTTCTGCAACTGAAGAAGGAAGGAAGTAGCCGCATGGACAACCACTTCCCTTCTCAGCAAAGTACAGCCTAAGCTGCTGTGACTTCTCAATTAGAGACAGTGTTTGAAACATATTCAGAAGCCCAAGGACCTCAGGATTCGGTTTTTGCCTTTCGGTGTGTGCTCAGCACGGTGGAAATTCTCAGCGGCGATGCAAAGCTGCTCTCACCTGGAATATGCTCCACTGAGATTTGCCCATAGGGCTCCAGACACCAGCCTCTGGACACCAGCTCATGGTCAAAAACAGTGTGACCGTTGCCCTGGCTGGTGTAGCTCAGTGGATTGAGCACAGACTGCAAACCAAAGGGTTGCTAGTTCGATTCCTAGTCAGGGCACCTGCCTGAATTGCAGGCCAGGTCCCCAGTAGGGGCCATGTGAGAGGCAACCACACATTGATATTTCTCTCTCTCTCTTTCTCCCTCCCTTCCCCTCTCTAAAAATAAGTAAATAAAATATGTTTAAAAAACCCATTGTGATCATGAAGGCCGTCAACCACGCGTGAGAGCCAGACACACGGCAGGGAGTTTCTGAACGCACTGAAATCTGGGTCCTACCATTTCCACGACACCCCAGGCACTGGTGGGCACGGATGGGGGCAACTCACAGACAGACCCCTTCAACTGCAGAGGGAACAACACCCATGTTACGTGGGAGTTCCTCTCTGACTAGTCATATCATTGGTGTAGAGTTGGAATGGCCAGCTTTCATGGAGGTGGGTAAAAATAAAAAGTTAAACATTCTGTATGACTGACCACATTCTGCTGCCAAAAATATCTGTGGGCACTGTAAAATCCATAAAATTAACCCACTAACTGAAAATGTCTTTTCTAGTTCATTTGTCCCTAAGAAAACAGTCAGCTTTAGTTTACTGATAGAGTCTTTGAAGTCACATGTGAAAATGTGTCAGCTATAAAATGTATATGCTTTATGATTTCATAAATGCAAGATTTTATTCAAAATACATTTTGAATGATGGAAGCTCACTTCTTAATGAGATGAATAGCATAAGGTCATTGTAAGCGGAGGTGGTGACTCCTAGAATACGCTCCATCCGTTTCCATAGAACAGTGGAGGCCTGCATTTGGAAAGAGGTCACCACGGTCCAAACAAGCTACCAGATGTGTGAAAGATCAGAAACCACCTACACTGAAAGCGACGTCCTACGCTTTGCAAACCAACCTATGCTTTGAAAAGCATGCTGTTGCCATGTCAAACCTTTGTCAGGACGGGATGTCACCATGCACGCTGACTCCTGGGAGTTTCCGGGTCCCTGCTGCTGCCGGCCACTCCCCTTCCCGCTGAGCCTCCACCCCCCCACCCCCCCACCCCCCACCCCCCCCTTCCCGAAATCCCTCTCCTCAACCTTCCTACCCCACCCGACTGATTTCATCCAGCTCGCATATACTCACTCTTCTTTTCCCCAAATCTGGATTCCAAACTCAAAATGTGTTGGTCTCTACTCCCGCCTCCACACACTGTTCTCCCGGGCACATCGTTGGCGCAAGGGTTTCTTCTTTTTCCCAGATTTCTCGGCTTCACAACTCTCCCAACAGCATCGTTGGTCTTCTTGGCTTAGGACCCCCCAGGTTCGGCCTAACAAAACCTTAGGGGGCCTGGAGAAGCCGCCAAGTCTGTGGAATAAGGACTCTAAGAGTAGCAGCCAGTGGCTGCCGCGTGGTTCCACGTGGCACCAGGCTACCGCGATGCACAGGAATGTCCTTCCCACTGCAGACAAACCCCTTTCCCGCAGGACCCTCACCTGTGTTCTTGGCTTTTATTGTCTCAGTTATCAGGACAGAGTAAGTCTGATAAAATAATAGTTGGTGTAAATCTTCAGGTGTTTTGATCTCCACTTTGCGTTTACTAGTCATAGAGAAGTTAGCTTGCTCCAGTTCGTGCAGAGAATTTTGGACCGGAGGCTGTGTTCCCCGGGTGGTTCACGGGGCACCTACCACACCCTTCCCGAGAGGCCCTGGTGGTTTACGAGACTGAGCATTCAGGGGAGAGCGCTGCGGAGTCCCTTTCCCATGGGGCTTGTGTGAATACATGGATAAAATCGAGTGCCACAGAGGGGTGTGTGGAACCACATCCAGGCAAGGTCAGAATGAAGGGTGTGCCCTTGAGAAAGGGGGGCCAGGGAGGCGGTGAGACAGGCCTCGTGTATTTGTTCCTGAATGGCCCAGCTAGCTGTACCTGGAACCCGGTCAACCAGTTCATCGTTTTTCATTCTTTCCTTTTGGTAATTGACTCCAAAGTATAAGGACTTAGTTTAAGAGCTTCATAGGACTTTAAGGCAAATGCCAGAATAGCTTGTTTTTAGTTGACCTTGTGGGTAAAAATCCCAAGTTACATGAATGAAGGTAAAAGGGGGTGGTTAAGGAGCTTTACCAAAAGCATTTATTCATGTGCTCAAAGGACTGATGTGTAAAGCACTTTTATATAAAATGAGTGGTGGATTCATTTTAGATCTGCCAAAATTATGTGCACGTTGAGTAAGAAAAGTCGTGACCTGTCATGCACCATTCAGCTTGCACCACAAACAATGACCTACCTGCATTGTGTTCTACAGAATCTTGGGTAATCAGCATAAAATTATTGATCTCAAAGTTAAAAAGGACCAACAAAGATCAGCGAGCTAGACCTTTTACGTGAAGGTTTGGAAGACTTAGCAACAGTCTCACGGTGATAAACTGCTGATTAGTTGGCGGTCCTTGAAGGGAAAGGAGCGTGGCCCCCGCGCCCCTTCATTTTCACGGAGGAATTTCAGAACCGGGGCGATTCAGCACCCCACTCCCCACAAGGTGTCAGGACCCAGCAGTGGGAGAGATCCCGGGAGTCACCGAGGAAGGCGGAGGGACATCCATCCCTAGAGGCTCATGTTTTGCATCGTTTTGTGTTTTGGTGGAATGACCCTAAGAGATTTTATCTCGTCCCCTTCGAGGGCGCGGTGTGCTGGTGGTGCCGGCTTCAGGCCCGCGGGCTTTCCTCCTCTTTGCACCGTTCTGGTCCCGGGCCCATCTTCTCCCGAGTGAGCGGCTCACCCACCCGGACAGCTCAGTGCTGCCCCGAGAAACTGCCGGGGCGCATTACTCGTGGAGAAATGGTGCTTTTGCTGCTTTTAGGGACGACACCGATCTTATAGAAATGAGATGCTAGTTTTCACTAAAAAGTAAAGAATTTGGGAGTTAAAATGAAGAAGTTAGACTATGCCGTGGGTGTTATGCGTCCATGGGCATTTTATCATTTTCATCTGTGAACTCTGTCACAACAAAATAACTTAGTGTGTAGCACATTCTGTAAAACTAGAATATGCAATTGCCAAAAAACCTCACTGAACTTTGGCTATTTAAAATATTAGATATCATCGTTTATAAAAGTTTACAGAATTCCATACATTGGCCGTAAAATGAATACTAAAAATATCCCCTTGTGTTGCTTTGGCAGAGTGTTTGTGCTCTATTTGCTCTGCGTGGATCGTTTCCTTTCCAACCACTTTTACTGAGAACCAGGGCTTCATGTCCGTCTCTGAATGGAGACTCTTAGCTGTGTGCAGGGTGGGGAGGGAAGAGGTTTCAAAGGAGACGGCTCAGCAGGCAGCAGCTGCTCCCGCCACTGGATGCACCCCCCAGGCTCACATATCAGGGTCTCTGGCACATAATGCGCCATTGTCCACACTGGCGGAACCGGGCTCAGGCCTCGTGAAGGAGCAGAGCGTTAGAGCTTCAGGAATCGTCTCCAGCACAGCCGCACCCCGTTCAGCGCCTGGCTGATGGCCTCCGGGGAGGGGGAGGGGGAGCTGGTCGAATTAACCCCTCCCCAAGGTCTCCGCTGGAGCCTGTGCCCTTCCCTTCTCTGCTGCTCCGGGTAATAATAACAATTCTAACACACTTCGCTGTTCAATTGCTCTTGTCCCTAGTAATTGCACAGGAACTTAATCACAGTCTTTAAGTGAGCCACGCCAACCCTTTTTGTTCGCTGTTCTGTGGAGCTCAGCGTTGCACACGCCGCTCACCGCCAAGTGGGGTAGCTGGAGGGTTCCGGCTTCTGTCCTTCTGAGAGTGGAATGCTGCTGTGGATAACTTCGCAAACAGGCCTTGTCCGTCTGACCCGACAGTATCTGCAACTGTAGGGCAGGGACTCCTGCTGACTAGCTACATGGTTTTAGAAGCATGTGCTACAATTACATCTTTTGTTTTTCAGAAGCGCATGCAAAATTGGATATTCACAGCTGCTAGGCATCAATTTGGTTGAGAAACTATCTCACCACACACACACACACACACACACACACACACACCAAAAGTGACTGATTCCAGATGATTGCCAGATCAGGCGTCTGTAGTGCAGGGGAGGGTTCAAGTTTAAGTGCTACAAAAGTAGCCACGACCCAGGTGGGCTATAAGGTTTCACCGAGCCACGCCAGACTCTTGTCTGGCGATCCTGCCAGATAGCATCTAGGAATTCCTAGTAGTGGGGCAAGTATGGCAGCTACAGTTTTTTTTTCCTCTTCATAGTGACTGTACTGAAGCAGACAACCAACAGAGAAATTACAAGATTGAAACTAATACATGTCTGCTTGCTGGGAAACTGAATCAAAGCTCCTCTTTACAATATAAATAAAATCGAGACTGCATTACAACACGAGACCCATATAGAAGCGTGGTCTCCATAAACTGATCTGGACTAAGTTAAGGAGCCATGTGTACGGAGCGAGCCTGGAGCCAAGGAAGAAGATCATTTAGAAAGCAATTCCTTATTATTATTTTAACGGCCTCTCCTTAAATACCACTTTTTGAGCCCTTGTTCGAATTTTAAGAGGAACAATTATATGAGAAAATCATCCAGGCTGCTTAAAAAGGTGGAAAGTCGTAATGGAAGGCAACAGGAACTGGGGGAGAGCATTTATTTGCAGTGCTCTTTCGTATCCCGATAAGAATTCTTGTCAATAGCTTCAAGAATGAGGTCAGTTCTGGACGACTCATCTCCGTCCAGCTCTCTGTGTGGCGTGTTTGTTCCACAGAAGAATTACTGCTGTAAAATAGATCACATGTGCTTTCCAAGAATCGATAGGATTGAAAACATTGCATCTTTTTCAACTTAGAAATGAGCCCGAATTCACACGAGGCATCCCCCCGACAATCTCTGCACACACGTCGCTTTGCTTTTGCGTTGTCCGTGTCCGGCACCCTCCGCAGAGACCTGCTTCTCGGTTCTCTGTGCCTGCGGCACCCAGGCATTTCCACGTGACTGTCGTCACCATCTCCACGAGTGTGTGCAAGTTACTTACGTGTATTTCCTGCACTGTCATGCCGCCCCGCCCATTGCTAGTGACCATGGCGGTTCTAGTCCAGGATCAGCTGCGCCCATGTGCCTTCACCTCTGCCGAGCATGTTTTCTGTTTTCGGAAAATGAGCTTTCTCCACTTCTCTCTGTAGCCTCTTTCAGGTGCCTGCCTACTAGATGTGTCTCTGGTAAGAACACTCAGAATAAGAGCTATTCAGAGACCTCGCTGTATCTAAACTCCCAGACTCCATCTATCCTGCTGAGAGTCCTTTGCCTTGGAGGCAGAGTAATATATTACGAAAAATGAAAACAAAGAGCTACGTAAGAGTCAGGGCCGGGTTTGGACGAACAGAAACCAGGAGACCAAGTTGCTGCATGTGGTGAGCAGGTCGGTTTCCTTACACAAATCTCGCGTGGCCCATGTAACATGAGGAAGAGGGAGAGAGGGCCTCCACAGCCTTTTCCAGATCTGAGTTGTTAGACATCATTCATGTAACAGACATCTGTATGTACATAACCTTATTATGAATCTTGGATTTAAAGATGAACAACCCGTGGGCTTGTTTTACATACAGTTGGATAATAGAAGAGGGTATGGGTATCAGTATAGACACATAGATTTATCTTGTTTTGCCTTTTCCCTGCTGGTTTTCTATTGAATATCCATTTTCTCTCCTTTCTGTATTAAGAGCAGGCATGACTGTATTTGGAGTTGCATTGGATACTGTTAAAATTTCTGAATTCCCACAGCCTCCTGGCTCGTACACATAGCAAGATGCCATAAATCTGACCAAGAAGATCTAAGTTGAAATCTACCAGATGGATTAAAGAAAAACTTTGTTATGTTAAAAAAGTGACAGGCCCATCTAGCAAATATTACCCTTTGGAGTCCACTTTCGGTCTGGGATTTAGAACCGATGGATGGAGACGAAGCAGCTGTCTTGCAGCCAGGAGTGGGAGGTGGGGGAAGCCTGCACTTCAGCAACGAAGGACGACCATTAGGAGAGGCATCTGCCGTGGCGCCCTGCATGTTCTTGCAGGGTATTCTAAGAATGCAAGATCCGGACCACGTTCCACCTGAGCCATCTCAGGGCTGTGATTGCCTGGAGCAATCTCTCGAGAGGAGAGATTTCCCCACTCCCTGGACAGAGAGCAGGCTTGTTCTTACTTGTTGTAAAAGCAGTAAATCCCCCAAGCTCCGTGCTCCTTTGCTGTAACGCAATCCACTGCATGTTGGAGCGTCGTGGGCTTGGAGGGCGTGGGCGGACTGGCACCAGAGGAAGCTCTGGCTCCTGCTGGCCGTAGGCGATGCAGCCTCTGTCTCTGACTCGGGGATTCTGCGTTTTCTGCAGCATCGATGAAAGGACAGCAACAAGCTCACCTTCTAGTGGGCGGTAGGGTGACCTCTCAGACTCTGCGCAGCTCTGGGCGACGAGTGGGTGCACAGGGTTGATTCTGGATGTCTAATTTCACAGACACACACACACATACGTGTATACCCCATATCTACTTTTTTTTTGGGGGGGGAAGCTCTTGCAATGCTGCATTCATGGTGTGTAATCTTGGGCCATTTAAATTCCCTGTCTCTTAGTTTTCTCAACTGTGCACTGCAAATACCATTGGCAGGTAACCCACACACCTGTTGTGTGTAGAACAAACGTGAACATCTTGGGACAATGCTTGGCATCTGGTAAGTTTAACCCTTCACCTCTATCTTTGATTTCCATTAGTGCCTTTTAGAATCCATCATCTTTGAAGACATATTTCATTGAATGTAGATTTATGATCTTCCTATTAAACCTATGAAAGACAGGCTTTGGGGAAAGTAAATGCCAGGTGAGGAGTAACATTTATATTTGTAGGTAAATGTGACTCGATTTTTAAAGGGAAATTTCACATTTTGCTTTAAGAGGACTCAACACCCATTATTCATTTTAAGTACGCTGACTGTACAAAAGATAATTAATATTCACATAGTTTCCCTCCTGTTTTTAAAATTGATCACCGTTGAGGTTATTCAGACTATTTAAAGACTTACATTTACAGGCTAGATCCAGAAGACAACAGTGCCCTCTTGTGCTGTTGTAGGTATGTGCATGTCCACTTTCTCTAAGTACGTGTGCTGATGCCGGATTTGAAAACTCATCCTCATTTCAATCTATTAATACTCGGCCTGGAGAGGAGCCCTAGCCTTTTGCTTCCTCTGCAGCCTCCCAGACTATGACTGTCAGCTTTGGGACAGTCTCTGTGGGACCCTCAAGTCCAAGGCTGCACTCACTTTTTTCCTGTTGCCGTTGTCATGAGATAGTCTCATGTTTCGTGTCTGATCTTCGTGGGCAGGGTGACCACGTAACGGATGTGGCCTTGGAGACTCCCAGCCTATGCTTGTTATCTCGTGTAGTTATTTTCGGGGTCTCTTGGGAGTCGTGATAATACGTGATGCAGCCTGGCTACTTCTGAGGTGCTACACAGCGCAGTCTGGTCCCCTTTCCCAAAGCCTCCCGCCCTCCCGGCCATCCCTTGACACCCTCTGGACTAAGGAAGGTCAGCGATCTGCCACAGTCCCTCAAGCCTTCCCTGAACCTTCCTCTCCCCTTCTTGACCCGACTGCGGCCAGGCTCTCCCCGGAACAGGGAGACTTCCTGGCCAGCAGCGGCTGATTCGCGTCCCCTGCTCTTCCTCTCGTGTGATGCCCATGGCAGCCCATCTGGTTCTCCTCGTGGCTTCCGAACCCTTTTCCTGCATTCTCCCCTGAGAGTTTTATAACAGAGGTTCAACGCGCCCCAGTGAGCCTCGTTGGGACTCCTGTGCCCTTCTCCCTCTTTCCCTCGAGACTGAGTGTTTTGTTTTCTTGTTCTGTGTGCGCTCGTCATCCAGGCACGTAACCTCCCCAGGCCCCAGGGCTTCGTCTTCTGCCCTCTCTCCTGGGCTGAGCCCACCTGCCCGCGGCCGCCACACACTCTCTTTGTCACACCCCAAACCCTGTTGTTTTCAGGGCTACAGCCCCTCTGTAGCCATGATTACCAGCATCCCGACTTCTCCCCTCCCTTCGGCTCACATCCCACAGCATCCCGACTCCAGTGACGTGTTCACCCCAGGACACCTGCCATCTTTCACGTCCTCATCCCTGTCACGTCGTCAATTGGCACTTTTAAATCTCACCATCAAGCGTTACAATCATCGTCTTACACACTCCCCAAACTCAGTGTTCTACTTACTCTGTGCCTGCATCTGTAATGAATGTATGGGACAGAGGAAACACACACACACACACGCACACACACGGCCACCCATCCCGCTGCACATGAGTGACCACTAATCAGTGATGTGGAGAACAGCTACATTTCCCTGATCCGCTCACTCATTTTCTCCACAACGAGCATTTCCTCCTTACTCCCCACCTCATCGTCGTCTTCCTGTTTTGTTGAAACTCTCTGAAGCCTCAGAAGACGACGGTGGCTCTCCTCCTCCTCCCCCGCCTCCCTCCGTCTAGCCACCTGCACGTGCCACCTCTCTCATCTCTACCTGTGACCCATTAATGCCCCCACTCACCGCAAAACACGCACTTTGTTCCACCGCCTCTCACTATTCGCGGCCACCTCTCCTGCGCTCACACTCTCTCCTTCATCATGAATTCTTTCCTCCTCTCTTGCCTGTGTCCATTGGGCACCGTTGTTTCTCCTGTCTTTGGAAGAGAAAAACTAAACAAGGCAAAAACAAACCTCCGGATTTCCCTTGCCTCTCCCAACTACCACTTCGACTCTCTGACTCCTTCCGACAACATTCTCGGGGACCAGGGTCTCCGTTCACTGTTTCTGGTCCCTCCCTGCCCCTTCTCTCTGGAAACCTTGGATCAGGCCTTCAGCCCCGCCTTCCTCCGGAAACTGCCCTTGAGCAGGCAGGTGTGACCTCCCCTCCGCCAGCCCAGACCTCGGTTTTTAGTCCCCCCTCACGTGATCTGTCCGCAGACGAGACGTAGCTGGTCACTCCTCTCTCCTTCGAAACACGTTCTTCTCTTCGACATGACCCACTCAGGAATTTGTTTTCCTAGTTGGCCAGCTGTGTCTATTTTCTCCTTCCCTCAATGGCCTGTTTCCTTAGCCTGTCCCTAAGGAAACGGGGACTCTTAGCCTGTCCCTGTTGAAATGGGGCATTACTAGCAGAGTAAAAAGCACTATGCATGCAGTTTGAAACTTTAAGCAGGGCACCACAGAAGGCTTCTCCAAGTAGGTAACAAATGAGCCCTTGACAGAGGGGAAGGTCGGAGCCCTCTGGGTGTTTAGGGAGGGAAACGTTCCAGCCCGAAGAAACACAAAGTGCAAACACGGTCCATCACGGGTGGGTCGTTTCCGCTCCCGGATCAGCAAGGAGGCCGGCATGCGTTGCTCAGTGGGAGTATGTGCAAGTGTCAGCCTGCAGCCAGACCGGGCAGCGACCTGTGGGCTGTGCAAAGGCTTCCGTCGTTCCAGAGCGAGGAGGGAAACCGCCGAAGGGGTCTGAGCGGAAGGAAAGCACGTGTGTCTCCTCTTCGGACCCAATTACTCTAGTGTTCTCTTGGAGAAGAACCTAGGGAAGGGCAGTGGTATCGTGTAATCAGAGAGCGGAGTCTGAAAGCTACTAAACCTTCTATAGTTCACTTTCTTGAATTCTAATGGCTTTTTGGAGCAGTATTATTTTTCGAGATTCTTGGTGAAGAAATACTCAAAATATTTAATAAAGAGCAAGTCCCAAGCATTTACCAACTGAGAGAGTCGCAGTTTCGTCCCCGAATAGACCAAGTCCGTCAAAATGAGGGATGGCCAGCCCCGGAAGCTGGATGGGCTGTGTCCGTTTTGCGGGGCCTCCCAAACAAGAGACAGGGCCCCCCGCCCCTGTAACACTTGTTAAAAGGGTGGTGGTCTCCTGGGGCCTGGCATGTGGGGTCCACCTCAGTCCACTGCCTAAAATTGAATTTCCAAAACAATTTTTAAATCTCTAAAACTTTGAATGCCCCATATATGCTAAAAAATCACTAATTTTAAAAATTCACGAGTCACAACACAATCTAAGGCAAAATAACTGTTTAGTATTTACTTTCGTTTATTTATTATGCCACATGCCATGCGATATAAAATTGCACGTGTGAGTAACTCTTTGAGAATGTTGGCACCGTACAGTCATTACAGACCACGATCTCACTGATTTCAGATGAGGAGGATTCATTGTTTACAGGCTACAGTTTCCTTGATCTAAATATCATTTCTACATGCACTTGAAGGAAAGGATCTTGATTGTCAGGAAAAATAGATCAAAACTCCTGTACATTTTAATTACTTTCTTTACCATGTTAGCTGAGCAAATACGCTCTTGCACCTAAATGTGGATCAGATGGTGGCGAATTGTTGCCTCACCAGAGAGTTTGAGGCACCCATCATCCTGGCCACACGCTTTCTAAAAATAACCACATTGCTACAAGCCGAGCACTTCATTATATTGCATAGCCATTTTCTGTAGACACAGAGTCTTATATTTCCCATGCTTATGACAAAATACAAATATAGATACATAGGTGATTTTTTTTAAAGAAATAAGATGGTTATTCATGTTAATCTGAAAAATTATATTTTTTCCCATTACACAATTTTTGTAGTCATTTTTTCAGGTCAGTCATACAAATCTAACCTGATATCTTAAATAGAAATGTAACATTTCTAGAATATATTCTATATTCTATATTCTATTCTATTTTCTATGGACAGTCAGATGATTTCTACTTAAAGTTTTTAATTTAATTATAGGTCCACGATAACTTATTTGCAATTTCAAAATTAAAAGTTTTCTCTAGTTCATTTGTTAGGAGACCTAACCTGAAGCAATATGAGGGTATTTATAATCTCTACTTAGCCCACTTAATTTGAATATTCATATGTTTTGCTGCAGGACGAAGGATGCGTTTGATGACTAAGTACTGTCCCAGGCGCCCCCTAGTGTTATGTGTATGAAAATTCTTTACATTATTGTTAGAGAAATCCCACACGGCAAAGTTCTGGCACACGTCTGGCTCCGAGGTTTCAGCAAACGGCTTGTAGCTCTTAGCAAAGCACGCTGTGTAGCCCCCCACCCCCACCCCGTACCGCTGCCATGAGACTGGGACTTGGGTCCGTATAAATCAAATTCTAGAAGTGAGCTTAAATCGTGGAATATACACTTCTTCAATTCTTAAGGTTTTAATTCATGCTTCTATCAAATCGGTGATAACACGTTTCCAGTTCCCCTGGTTCCCAAAGCACAGGCTTTTATTATAACAATGTGGGCTGCCTTGAGTTTTATCCTGAGCGCCCCCAAGGCGCACCTGCCCCAATGGGGTGACTTGCACAGCGCTCCAACCGCAAGCTCGTCGCCAGCGGGCGGTTCGAAAGGGCAGCTGGGGATGTGTGCAGCACGGGAGTTAGGTTGCAAAGTGCTTTCTTCTAATCATTTGCAACATCTATTCGTTACCTCACTGCATTCACTCTGCACCCTGGATCACCATGCTTTCTACGCCCCTGTCCGTTAACCGTACAGTTGAGTAACACCCCGCGTTCGTGGGTCGTTCCCCTCTTCCCGCCTAGTTGGCACCCGGGCTGGCCGGGAGGTTGGTCTTCCAGGTTCCCCCGAATGCTTGGTGAGCTCTGTTTGCTTCCCCGAGGTTCTCCCTACCTGAGCATTTCCTCTCACCGTGGCATCGAGCTGATAACCCCACCTTTATGTCTCTACAGTTTTGTCCCTGTTCTGCACACACGTTGCTGCAAAATGTGCAGTGTGCTATGTGTTCCTTACATGCTGAGGGAATGTTCCGTAGGCTCTCGCACCCCGCCGTTCCCTCGCCACCAGCCTTCTCAGAGTGCCCGGCTCGCATCCCACGTACCACTCCAGGAGCCTCCCTTGTTGGCCTCTAGGGGACTCAGGAACCGTTTGATAAATTCAGGAGAGGTGAACAACAGCGCTTCACACTTCTGTGAACCATTTTCACAGTCATGATCCTCTGTTCAAACGCAGTCACGATAATTCTTCGAGAGAGGCAGAATGGTTTCAAAGAAGTTAAGCAGCTGGGGGCAGGAAAGACTCGCATGAGGCAGAATCAGGAGTGAAACCACGTTTTGTGGATTTGTACCAACATCCGGATCGATCTCACCGTGAGCTTTGTAACCGATGACCCCTTTGCTGGGTCACTTTCACACGGCACATGCTGTTTTTAATTTTTTTGTTTGTCCATCCATTCCATCTGTAAGGCATAGAAATGTTGAATCACTATATCGTGCACCTGAAACTAATATATAGTGCCTACTAATAATACGTAAATTTAAAAAAATAAAAATTTAAAAAGGATGCCTGATTTTGGGGGGTCATGCTGTAGCTTAAACATATTGTAAAAACTATAAAACCACGCTGGAATGCTAAATAGGCTGAGAAACACTGATAATTATTCCCAAAAATGTGTAAACAGATGAGTGCATGTCTGTGAGCATGCATTCTGAAATCCAGTTTTCTTGTCTTACAGCCATTTTCTCTGGAAAAATCCAGAAGGTGGTGCATTCTGTGCCCATCTGCCTGGGTAGCATCTCATCACATATTTTCTGGGGTGCAGCATGAGATTGCAAAGGAATACTGCTTTATTTTTGTGGCTAGTACGTAGGAATTGTGAGCAGTTCTTTGAATTTTTTCACGGAGGTCAAAATGAATCCAAGAAAGACACACTCTTTTCTCATTTCACCGTGTTCCTGAAAGTGTGTGCCTGGCAAACACCACTGCCCCTGTTCCCACGTGTGGGAACATGTCCACTAGCTCGCGACTCCTCCTTGCTTCACGCCTAAATTGGCAGAACGGAATTTTCCCACGCTGGCTTTCTCTCGGTGACTCAGCCAGGTTTCGCTCCTCAGGGAAGCTTGCTGCACACCAGCCCTGTGCCAGGGTGTTGCACGCGCCTGTGGCGTGCACACGTCAGGACTTGATCTGGAATCCGAAGGTGGCTCTGTGCCTGGTGTGCATTTCAGACTCACACAAACAGTGGGCAAAAGTGTCGTTCCGCAGCCACTGACCTTGCCTGGAGAGTCACCCCATCCTGACAGCCCTCTTGGGGCTCCCTCTCCGCTTTATCCAGACCATCGTTTCTCCACACACTTTTAGACACATTGCTGGTTAGCAACCTTTTAAAAATTCACGGAGAATATTCACAATCTCTTCTGTAAATCTAAGGTGCGCTTATTTGGAGGTAAAAACCTATCCTGACTAGACATGAGGTTGTTCGTGATCTCTGTTTATCCCATTTAGTGTGACTATAATTTCAGTTCCTGCAGAAATATTAATGTGTTTGATTATGGGGTGCCACCCAAGACATAATTAGAAATGCTGTAATAACATACAGTGTATATATTATATTACCTTTCCAAAAAAACCCCCTGAATTTCAAAATCCATCTAGTCCCAAGATTTTAAGTAAGAAAGTGTGGACCTACAAGTATATACTAACTTACATCTATGTACTTAGCCTGGAAAGGTTGCTAGATATATTAGGTGTTTAAAGGTTTTTAAAAATATGGCACAACCCCATTAAAAACAAATACATATATGTATTTCTGTGCACAGCATGTGTGTTTAAGTACAAGCATGAACAGAGAGATGACTGGAAATATGTTGTTCTATTCTATATTCTATTTTATATTATTTGATGCACATCGATGTCTCCATATGCAAGTACAGAAAGTTTCCTTGAACATTTGGGGAGTGGGAGGGGGAGAGGGCATGTGGGAGGAGGAGTTATACAATGTTCTCTTACTACAAATATAATTATTTCTAATTCTACTGCTGTTAGCAAAAACATTTAATAAGGATTCTTTGTCAGGCAAACACTAAAATAAGCATTGTATTGACGATTTAATATCCAACACAGCTTTTAGGAATAGGTGCTACTATTACTTGCATTTAATTCAATACACTTTTACTCTCTGAGTCTTTTAAAGATGACCAAAAATCATAGGACCTAGAAAATGGCAGAAATTCCCATTTGACGGTATATATTTTTAAGTGGTTAATTGATGCTCCTTTAATAGGAGAGTCGATATTTAACATGCAGTAACTTTTCCATAGCGTATTTAATTACAAAATATCCATAAATGAGAGTAATAGTGAGGAATGTTTAACAGCCTCTTTGTCGGGTGGGAGAGAGGAAGGGGCAGGGGAGGGAAGCCAGATGGGTTGCGTTTGTCTGTTTATATAGCACAAATGCCCTTATTGCAGTTGACTTTTTTCTTTACAAACTTTTCTTTTATTGCTGGTGGAGGCTCGCTTGAAAGGGAACCCAGGAAACCTGCCTGGGGTGCCTGGGGTGCCGAGACCATTGTGGTTGATTTGAGGCGATCCCAAGAGGGCCCCGTGGACCATGGTGGCCCTGAGCTGCGTGGAGTCGCCCTTGGACACAAGAGCAGGCTGGCATCAGTGCCCCCAGGAAAGACGACTTAGTGACCTCGGGGACGAGAAGTTCACTGTCAAGCAGGAATAAACATGCAATGCTAAAGTGGTGTTAGGTGTGTTCAATTAAAAGGGAAAAAATACAAATGAAGCAAACAAGTACAAGCAAGATTATTTTAACTAAGTTCATTACATTTTTAATACACGGATATAATTTTTAGACCAGAGTATTTTTTTTAACTAAAAACAAGTAAGTACCTATAATTATTGAATTCAGTTGCATCTATCTAGAAAGTCAGGGTCATTAACTACATCCCAGAGTTTTACAAAGCAGGTTCTGTTGAGGTACCGACACACGTCGGGTCACGGGGTTCAGGGTGAGCACGCAGAGCGTGTGGCGTTTCTACAGCACTTTTCCAAGCTTGTTCATCAGGCTGCCGCTTGCGGAGCTCTGGAGAGTGTCAACCAGCTTCTCCACAATGAACACGGGGAGGTTTCTTTTTAGTAGAGTGGATTAGAAGGTTAGGAGAGAAAAGAAAAAGCCGTCTTGCAAACAAAGTGAAGGTCCAACTGCTCAGACCTTTAAAGGGGTGTCAGTGGAGTCGTGAATGTTAGAGTTCAGGTAGATTTTTCAAAGGAGTCGGTACATCATTCTGAATGATGTGGGGGAAAGGAGGAGGCCGTATCCAGAGACGTGGACGTGGCAGTCTGAGTGCTGCTCATTTCTTCTACCGGATCATCCAGGTATAGAAGTATTCATGAGGAACGCTGACCCCCGTGGTGGTTAGCCTGGCTGGGCAGTGGGAGGCCCAGACACCCGGTCAGACTCCGGTGTGTTCGTCAGGGTGAGAAGAGATCTGAATCGATAGAATAAATAGATCAGAAGGCCCTCCTCCCTCATGTGGACCGACCTCATGCAATGACTCGAAGGTCAGAACAGAGCAAAAAGGCTACTAAGTACGAGAGAGTTCCTCAGGCCCGAGTGTCTTAGAGCTGGGACGTGGTTTTGTCTGCCTTTGCACTCAGCCCAAACGCCGGCTGTTCCGGGGACTGGAGCCTGCAGGCCTTTGGACTGAACCACCCGCTCTGCTGGTGAGTCTCCAGCTTGCCGGCAGCAGATCTCGGGACCTGTAAGCCTCCATAACCACCCAAACTGATTCCTTATCATAAGTATGGTCGGATCAATATGATACATTGGAGATATCCTACATATGCTGCGTCCATAGATATGATCTACCCATGGGTGTGATATGTTGGATATTTCCTATGCATATGTTTAAATTTTCTAGGTTTCATTTAAAATTCAGCATCACCAACCCAAGGTTGCATTACATGCTTTTCAACATGCCCCGAATTCTGTGATGATACAGTATCGTGATAGTGAGATACTTTGTTTTATTTCTTTTCGATGAAGCCACTGAGAAGCAATGTTTCTCCATACAGGACACAGTCCCAAGCTTCGGATCCGTGAATTCTGGGACCGGGCCTTCCACTTACTAGCCGTATGGTTGTAGATCACTATGTTACTTTTCTCTGCTGGAGGGCCCCCGTGTGGGTTGGAGGAGGTTATTCTCCAGCTGTTCCCTATGCTAATCGTTCCAGTATCGGAGACGTGACACTTTTAGAGACGAACCTGCAAACTCCGTCACAGTACCACCCACCCAACAAGACAGTGTGCATATCCGATAGGCTTAAATGTCCCGGAGCTTTTACAAAAGTCATTTTCTTCTCCTGTGCGACTTCCCAGAACCTACGAGTTTGGTGCACTGTGGTGTGGAGACACAGCCCTGGATTGTTTAAGGCCCAGCCATTGAGCCCTCAGCGTCTTGTCTTTCTTCGTCTTGCTAGGAGCCCTGTTTTTCTGTTTCGTGACAGAGTACCCCGTGCCCTCTGCTCCCGGTTTACTGCTATTACTTCACAGATGTTGCAGTTTTCAATTTTTGCTGGTTCATTTTTGGGAACCTACAGTAAGAATTAGAGAAAAAGTATGTTTTAAATAAAGATGTTTGCCTTTAAGAATATGTGAGCCTTAAACATCTGTACATACTGTGGGTCTATGAACAAAGAGAAAGGGATCCTTTTCAAGGCTGTGGGATTTTTATTAAAAATGTATTTATAATAGAAAATAGTAGTGTGACTAGAATAACTGAATGGATGTAAACAACATCCACTACTCATCTATTTTGTGGTAAAAAATACCTAGTGAGCTCCTTTCTCCGGCGTAATGGTACTTGACAATGTACCAGCAGACAGGGAGATAATATGAACCTGTAAAGAATGCTCATCGGGCTTGTTGATGGAAGCACTGAAAAAAAAGGTAAATAGCAATGCATACAAGATCATAGAAGAGAAAGTGAAGATTAAGTGCCGAATAAATATTGTAGGTATCATCTAATTTGAGGCACGGGAAAGGAGATTTCCACAGCTGTTTTGTCCTCGACCCTGAGTTTTCGGTGGAGTGGGGACCACTTGTGTGGGAGCTGCAAGCCCAGACAAGCGAGGATGTTGAAAAACGGAGGAAGAACACGGGGCACAGAAAGAGGAAACGCCCCCTAGCGTCTCTAGTCTCATAGGACGGGGGACCCACAGCCCTTTGTCGGGGGATGGGGTGGGGTGCGGTCTCAGAGCAGCCACATGCACGCAGCACGGGAAGCGTTATTGCAGCGTTGGAACGTGGGGCCACTTCTCGAGAGGGGTTCGCAGGGGAGAGAAGGGAAATAAAACTGATCTGTTTTCCTATTCCTATGATCACGGTCCCCCGGGAGGAGCCAGCGCCTCCCATTTCTGGGTCCTGCCTTACGTGGCTGCCCAGCTCCAGCGTCCCGGGTGCTTCGGGGTGTAGTTCATCTGGGTTCCCAAGAAAGGGCGATTCAGCTTGGGCAGTGCGCCAACCACGAGAGAGAGAAAGGAAGTCCTTAGGACAAGTCCCTGAACACCAGGGCTTGGAAAGGCCAGGGGAAATCCACGGGCTTACGTGTTGGCTTCAGAGTGGGTCGAGTCTGGGTGACGAAGGAAGAGAGAGCAAGTTCCTGGTGGGGAAAACTCTGTACGTGAAGCCGAAGAGGAAGGAGCGCACGGGGAACGTTATGAACAGACGGAGTGGAGGAGTTTGGGGTGAGATACTGCCGGACAGAGGGTCTGTGAGCGGGATGAACGGCATTGGGCATGTGATGCGCGCCGGGCATTTGCTGCATCCATCGGACAGCGCCTCTTTGCGGCATGAGGCTATGAGTGTGGAAGAATGGCAAAATGGAGATATTTTGAAAACTACTATTTATTATATGTATTTGTTGTGATTGATATTATGTTAAACACTATTGTACATTGTCTCATTTAATTCTATGCCATAAAGATGTGAGGCAATTTTTTATTCTTTCTTAAAGCCCTGGCTGTTGTGGCTCAGTGGATTGAGCACCATCCCCTGAACCAAAAGGTCGCTGGTTTGATTCCCAGTCAGGGCGCATGCCTGGGTTTCCGGCTAAGTACCCAGTAGGGGGCCCAGGAAAGGCAATCACACACTGATGTTTCTCTCCCTCGCTTTCTCCCTCCCTTGCCCTCTCTCTAAAAATAAATAAATAAAAATTTTAAAAATAAAAAAAGATGAGGAAAGTAAAGCTCAGAAAAGTTAAGTAACCTGCCTAATATCACACAGCTGGTAACAATCCCATCGTGCATCCAAACCTAGACCAGTTACAAACTGTTTATTTTAACAATCACATCACAGGTCTAAATATTTTTTATCGGACATCATTTTCAGTGTAACGACATCCAAATATGTATGTCATAAAGTTTAGATATGAAGTCTCCATTGTATTATCGTTTCACCCGAGTCCCAAATGCTGAGATCGAGGACTGTAATAAACCATCAAACCCTCACAGTCTGCGGGGAGATAGCAGCCCACTCCCCAGAACACTGTGAGTCTGTGGATGCCTCAGCACCGGCTCCCATTCACATCAGCGTCCTCGCAGAGAGAACCAAGAGTGAATTTACAGTTGAATTTGGAAGAGCCCGCCTCTGCCCTGCCCTCTGAAGCCCCAGCCCCTCCACGGCAGGGAGAGGGTGCGTGTCCTTTCACCCCAGGCTAAGTCAGAGGGAGGCTTACCGTGTGCACCCCGGGCTCAGAGTAGGAAAGACATCGAGAGAGTGGGGAACCCGGGACCGTTTCTGCAGGGAGAGTTTCAGGAGAGGCAGGTTCTGATGGGTTGTGGGGATACAGCTGAGTGAAAACAGGCAGGCTTGCAAAGAAAGCATTCATTCAAGAAGTCCTCCGGACAGCAGGGAGGTGGCCTCTGTAGAGGGGACGTGAAGGTCAATGTCGAGTGGAGCATGACAGCAGCCGGAAGAGGCAGCACCCGAACCAGGTACTTCAGCAGGAGGCCTGTGCAGGGAACCTCGAAGAAGCCCCAAGAAAAGGCAGCTTTGGACACTTGTCACCTTTGATGACACTCCTGCCCCTCCGAAAGGCTTCATTCATCATTGTGGCTCCTCCCAGCCTGGACATGGAGTTGCCCGGGGCAATGAAGGGCAGAGGGGCCGCCAGCTGCAACCCCACAGCCTGGCTACCAGGGGCACCGTTGGGGCAGGCCCTCGGTGGGGCAATGACAAATCCTTCAAATCAGTGGAGAATCTGAAGGTTTGAGAGTGGCCTGCAGTGAACGTGAAGTTTCTACACCTCTACAGACCACCAAGATTGTATCCAAGTGATGGGGAGTGAACTGCACCCATGCCCACCAGGCAGGCAGGGGAGAAGAGAATGAAGTTTTTTCCTGTGACACCCTCAAAGCCCAGGATACCAGCTAATACGTTCATTTACTTTCGTTGTAGTGCGCCTCCAGTACATTTAAAGCCGCACTAACATGTTGTAAAACAAGTACGATATACCTTCGAAGGAAAAGACCCAAATTAGTAGAAGTCCTGACCTGGTCATCCACTTTGCAAGTTAATCCACTTACTAATCATCCCTGTCTGCACGGAGGGGCAGGGGCGGGGGCTCAACGGGAAGAGGTAGTAGCCGTAGTTGTGCGCATTTGTACGGAGAGCTGCCTGTCCGGGAAATTACTGTGAGGCAGCAAAGGCAAGCTCTAGACTTGTGGCAAGCTACTCGAACACACTGCCACACCGGGACATGTACTCGGTGTGAGTCATGCACTCAGAAAAGTATCTGTACCAAAGACATTTTTTTTCAAAGTAGCTCATAGTGAAATTTTGATAAAATGTGTTAAGGGAAGGGAGGCACCCATTTCCTACTCTAGGGGACTTTTTAGTGTCCAGTGACCATTAAATGCTGGAACTGGGCAGGAAGAGCAATGGTCTCTATAAATAATGCAATTTAATTCATTTGTGCTACGTAATCAGTTTAAAAACTTTCAATGACAGGAATGGGCTTTTTATTATCATTTAATGTAATTAATTGTTGCATTTGCAGGAATGGCTATATTTTGTTTTATTGTTTTATAGGTAACATGCAAGCATGCGCTCAGTTAATCTCCGCCTATCTCTGATTTCCAAGTTCCCCATCTTCTCCCGTAACTTTTCCGTCACTTCCTTTCACACTGGCTCCAGCTGCACTCGCTGGTTTCTAAGACAGAACTGGGCCTCGTAAACGTGTTTTTGTGGGTGAGGGAAAGAAGAAATGGGCGATGTGTTTACCCCTCTCTCTCTTCACGATGTGAGAATGGCAACTTTAACTGGGATTCTCAGAGTTTCGTTCATGTCCTCAGGCTGGGTAAGAAACATTGAAGTAAATACGTGACTTTGACCTGCAGTCCCTGTATCCCAGATGGCCATTCTTCCTGTGGCTTTTCTTCCCCTAACCTCCGGGCCCAGCAACTTGCTCCTGCCTTACTGATGGCAGTGATGGGAAAGGGAGGAAGCAGAAGTCCCCCTGCCCCACAAATACTCCTCTGCTTCCTCCCTTCTGTCCTGGGGGATGCTGGGCCCAAGTTGGGAAGAGAGGGTTTGATAGGGGGAGCTTTCCTCAACCTTCCCTTGTTTGTAGGGCAGACCCGCCACTCAGCATTTCTGGGCCACTGCTCTCGCCGTCTTCAGATGCTCACACTTCGATGGTTCCGCATGGGACACTCCCTGGGTTTCCGGTCCTTCTGCTGCGGTGTGTGCATCTGGGTCTGAGGTTCACAGGGGAGTCCCTGCTGTGGGGCTGGGAGGCTGGGAGGCTGGGAGGCTGGGAGGCTGGGAAGGTGGGGCGCTGGGGGAAGGGGGCTGTGGACCAGGAACAGAGGGGTGCAAGCAGGGACAGGTAGGAAAGGGCATTCGTGCTGGGGTAAGCTTTCCAAACGCTGAGCTATCCCCCCAATTCTGCAGTCAAATTTACTCTGCGATATTTTCCTAATTTTCAGTCCCGGGCGATGAGCTCCACAGCCCTTCCTCTGCTTCCTTTTGTTGGTGATGACTGATCGTCGCAGTAACAGCAGCACAAGTTGTGTTTGCTGTGTGCAAACTCTCTCCTGAGTGTTCCGAACGCGCCTTCCAT
The DNA here is from genome assembly GCF_014824575.4 of Sturnira hondurensis. Classification (NCBI taxonomy): domain Eukaryota; kingdom Metazoa; phylum Chordata; class Mammalia; order Chiroptera; family Phyllostomidae; genus Sturnira; species Sturnira hondurensis. Next base: position 25,408,215 of record NW_028082759.1, on the reverse strand, counting down.
CCTCACAAGGAAACCTGGAGGCACATAGTTTTACTGTTCCCATTTCACAGATAAAAAAACTGAGTCAAGGACCATTAAGAAACTTGTCCAAGGTCACTCAAGAACGTAAGGAGGAAAGCCTGAATAAGGATCTACTAACATCTGTGATTTTGACCCCAAGATTCATGTTCTCGAGCTCTCACAGCACAGTAGGCTTTTCCTGTTAGAACCTGTCTCCACCTGATCGGAATGAGCAGTCCCAGGCGGGGTGGGGCGGCTGGGGTGGGGGGAGGTGTCTAGTGCCAGGAAAGGTGAGGCTCCTCCCTCCGGGGCACCTTTGGGCCACCAGAGAGAGGCCCCACAGCTGATACCAAAACCAACTCCCTTTAATACAAGAAATCCTATTTCTAGGTTTCTAGACAGTAGAGATGAGGAAGTTACAGTGTCTGTCCCGGGTGTGATTTTGTACACTGTGGACTTTCACTAGCATCCAGAGAAAACTAAGAGGTTGCCAAGGACCTTAGGAATGTTGTCTCTTTCTGGTGAAAGTCTGCCACCATGTGGCTACTTTGAAAAGGGACGTTTTTAGGGGCGGTCTTTCTTCAGCCCTGAGGTCTAGAAGGAGGGCAGCGGGGTACGCACAGTAGCAGCGTGAGGTTCTGCCACTGTGAACCCCATCCCGTCTCATCAGTGTGGGGAGCCCATCTGTGGTGGTGGTGTTATTGTGCAAAGCGTCGGACATGCGTTATTCCTTCATTCCTCACTACCAGCCTGCAAGGTAGATACATACAGTGAGCACCTCTCCGGTCTGGAAGCAGTACTTCCTTCACCCTCCGCGCTCCCTCCTCCCCACAGACATCCTTAGATTCTAGATTGGTCTCGAATGTCAGTGAGCTGTCACTACAGTGTCACTGGATGGATCTGTGGTGGTCGGATGTAACCCACTTCTGTCTGAAACTAGATTCATCCGGGTCTAAACTCCCCACCCAGGCCTTGGAGTTTGTAACTACTGTTTAGTATATTAATTATGTTCATCAAGTTACCAAAATATGTAAGCTTCACTTTGTGCAAGTTTGACCCAACATTAATGGTGGTGGTAGTATTGGTATAATATAGAATTAACAGTGTGAGGATGGATATGGATTAGGTTATTGGGAACTGGTACCTGAGGATTTCAAAGGTTTCTTTTTCCCACATTATGCCAAACAAATCACAAAAAAATGAATAAATAACACCTACTACTTATTAGTGTGATATCCATTAGTACATATACTATGCTTGTTTCATGAACTTCCCACTGAAACAAGAAATTATTATCACTGTGTGAAGAAGTATTACTAAATTTATGTAATAGCAAACCACAGCAATATAGTTGAATGAAGGCTTATTATTAATTGTTAAAGTTTATGTTTTAGACCCCAAAACATACTTTATAAGGTGAGGGTGCCTATTTCTCGTCCTCAGAATTATAGGTACCGTGGGCCACAATGGTTCTGACCTTCACAGAATCACCTGATGAAAAGAATCTGTTTCTGTAGGAGCTAGTCATGTATGCTGTATTTTCATTGTGAAACTGTTTCAATTGTATGATTTATGTAAAATATCATTCAAGGGAGAGATACCTTATTATTCCAAATGTTGTTTCTCTTTTTTCTCCTTTATAATGTTGTGCCAGAAAGGAAAAGAACACAGCTAACCGCCCTCTTTTAATCCCTTCTAAAAATTATGGGTAGAGGAAAGTCCAAAACTTCTTAAATAAGAGTTGAGTCTTTTTGTTAACAACCCCCCCCCCCCCAAATTTTATTGGCAAGAACTGTGGCCTAGATTTCCAGCCCACAAAAATCTGGGAAATTTGAATATATATTTTTTCATAAGTCACAACCCCAAAGCACCAATTTGAGACTTACTCTTCTCATTTGACCTTTCTGAAATCCTTTAAAGTCTAAAATATGCTCTCAAAGAGTCGAGATACAATGCTGTTAGTGTTTGCTAGCCTCAGGATTTAAATTGATTTGGCATTAGGGTGATACATTACTCTCACTTTTTATATTAAAAAAACTCATCATGACCAGACTCCCGGTCAAGGTGGCAGTGTAGGCAGACATGGCTTGCTTCTTTGCACAACCACATCAAAATTACGGCAAAAATATAGAATAGCCATCACTCAGGAACACCAGAAATCCAGATGAATGGAAATCTGACAACTACGGAATTAAAGAAACCACATCCATCAGACTGGTATGATGGGTTCAGATGTGGAATGGGCTGGTCCTACACACACGTGGATGAAAATTCAAGAGGGCTACCTCCATTGCAAGGAGTCCCAGACCCACACCAAGCCCCCCAGCCCAGGATTCTAGTGCCAGGAAGATAAGTCCCCACAACTTCTGGCTGCAAAAAACAGTGGTCATTGAGTCAGTGGAAGAAACTCCTGGAGCCCCAAGCAGTTCCTCTTAAAGAACCCACCCACAGCCCTGGCTGGTGTTGCTCAGTAAAAACTGAGTGCTGGCCTGTGAGCCAGGGGGTCGAAGGTTCAATTCCCATCAGAGCACGCGCCTGGCTTGTGGACCAGGTCCTCGGTGGGGTGCGTGCTAGAGGTAACCATGCATTGATGTTTCTTTCCCCTCTTTCTCCCTCCCTTCCCTTGTAAAAATAAATAAATCTTAAAAAAATAATAGAATCCCCACACAGACTCATTTACTCAAAGTCACTCCCTCCGAGCTCCAGCACTGGGGTAGCAGCTCGAAAGGCACCCGTGGTGCACAGGGAGGGACTAAAGTGTCCGGGATGAAGGTGAATAGAGGCCATTGTCCCTTTGCTAAACCCACCCCCCACCCCCCACCCCCGACAGAGCCAGAAAACTGTTGCCATGTCTGAGACTCCATCAACCTGGCCAACAGTATGTGACCCACCTGAGAGATCCCCAGAGGCTCGACCCCATCCAAATTATGGGCCCACACAAGCTGCTTTCCTGTGCAAATGGCTGGTCTTGGCTCTTAAATCCTATCAAATAAGCAACAGGTGGCCTGGCTTCCGTGAGCCCTAGCAGCAGCCAGATTAGATTCACAGCTTGGCTTCACCTGGGAGTCTCCAAGCTCAGCACAAGTGGCAGCCAGCTCAGATTGCTTTACAGCTCAGGCAGGATAGCCCCAGGCGAAACACAGGTGGGGGCTGACCTTGGCCTGCATCACCCTGGAAACCCCAGAGCCAACACACCCAGTGGACAGCTACAGACCATGCTGGAGCACCTCTCCCCTGTGCCTGCACAGCTGACCCTCCACAGAGGGCGGAGGTGGGTGGTCAGTGGTCACGGCCAGTCCTTACAGGTGACTGGCCTGGGTGAATCCCTCCCATTGACCTGCCAACAGCAGCCAAGGCTCAGCTACAAGAGGAGGGTGAACTCAGCCCACAGGAGAGATGCACCTTGAGTACCCGCTTGGGTGATNCCCCCCACCCCCGACAGAGCCAGAAATCTGTTGCCATGTCTGAGACTCCATCAACCTGGCCAACAGTATGTGACCCACCTGAGAGATCCCCAGAGGCTCGACCCCATCCAAATTATGGGCCCACACAAGCTGCTTTCCTGTGCAAATGGCTGGTCTTGGCTCTTAAATCCTATCAAATAAGCAACAGGTGGCCTGGCTTCCGTGAGCCCTAGCAGCAGCCAGATTAGATTCACAGCTTGGCTTCACCTGGGAGTCTCCAAGCTCAGCACAAGTGGCAGCCAGCTCAGATTGCTTTACAGCTCAGGCAGGGTGCCCCAGGTGAAACACAGGTGGGGGCTGACCTTGGCCTGCACCACCCTGGAAACCCCAGAGCCAACACACCCAGTGGACAGCTACAGACCATGCTGGAGCACCTCGACCCTGTGCCTGCACAGCTGACCCTCCACAGAGGGCGGAGGTGGGTGGTCAGTGGTCACGGCCAGTCCTTACAGCTGACTGGCCAGAGTAAATCCCTCCCATTGATCTGCCAACAGCAGCCAAGGCTCAGCTACAAGAGGAGGGTGTACTCAGTCCATAGGAAGGGCGCAGGTCGAGTGCCCAGCTTGGGTGACAGGGGAGCCTGTGCCACTGGACCCTACAGGACACCTGTTACATTAGGCCACATGACCAAGACACAGAGTCAAAGCAGCTCTACCTAATACATAGAAACGAACCCAGGGAGCATGCCAAAATGAGGAGACAAAGAAACAGGGCCCGAATGAAAATCAAAACTTCAGAGAAGGAGCTAAACGAAATGGAGAAAAGCAAAAATAAATAGTCCTTGAGTGCTCGAGATGTGTGTTGAACTCTTAGGTATGAAACGACATAATATCTGGTATTTACTGTACCTGACAAAACTTAAAAACGTTTTTTAAAAGAAGTAGATGAATTAAGATAAGCAAAATATTGATTTTTTTGAAAATGAGTGATAGAGACTGTTATCTTTCACAGGTTTCAAAATCTGCATTAAAATGAAGGAAAATACATTCTGCAAGCTGAAGCTGCCACAACAATTCTGGTCCTCATTCACTTTAGTGAGGGCAAGAGAAGAATCCTCTAAAATTTGAGTTAATGTTCAACATGAACTTGAATTTACTAAAAACTTTATAAAAATGTGATGACATATATATATAGTTTTCTACTTTTGCTAACACACTCTTTGTTTTTGAGAAAAAAATCATGGTTTTATTTGTTAAAACACAGACCCTGATCTGCCCCTGAAAGAGCCACAGGACAGCGGTGCCCAGAGCCCCAGGCACGTCGATGCACAGTCCTCGGATTCACACGCAGGGTCACACTGAGGGGGGCGGGGACCCCCGAGCAGTGGCTGATGTGGGCTTTTGGTGAGGAAGGGGCTGGCGAGCCCTGACCCGTCGATGTGCCAGAAACCAAGGAAGGACAAAGGGGCCAGAGGAATGGGGCTCCCGCTGCTCCAGTTTGGGACATTCTGTGCTTAAAACATGATACCAAGTGTATGTGGTTGTAAACCACACGAAGTGTGCACGTCTGTGATGATGGTAGCCCACGCTCGGCCGCCAGCTGTTCATCAGTGTTCCCACCTGCGTGTCCCTACCACCTGGTCCAGGTAAGCAGCTCTCGGCTCTGCCTGAGGTGGCGCTGGATGTGCCTGTCTCCCCAGGTTTGGGGGAACTGGTTTCTTGTAACCTCACTTCTCAGAGGAGTTCCCCCAAAGTTACTGCTTTTCAGTTTGCTCTTGCTTTCTCGTTGTGGGCCCAGGAATGATGGCTTTTGAGCTCTTTGCACATTGGCCTTTTGGCTGGAATTCTGTGACACCCACAGGTTCATTGTCACCTTCATCAGGTCTCTCTTCATCTTCTTCATTAACTCGGCAGACGAGAAGGATCCCACGGGGAAGAGCTCAGCACGGTGTCTTCCAATTCGGGTTCATCCAACAAACAGGCAGCACCAGGGTGGTCCTGCCAGGCATCGCACTTCGGAAAAGGTGGGCTGTCTCCAGCCTTCGGGTCTGGGCGGTGCCCTTCCCGCTCTCGTGGGGGGGGGGGGCGGGCTCCATAAAACACTCGATCCGCCTGCATGTTGCACATCCTCTCTTTCTGTCTCTGTCTCGTGGACTCGATGTGAGATCCACCACGGGGTGGAAGACAAATCGAATTTCATCCCCGAGTCACAGTCCGGGTAGTTACTGCCAGTGAAGTGCAGGATGAACACGCTGCATGGTCAAGTCCGGGCTGTGGGGATGTTGCTCCGATACCGACGCGGAGCTGTGAGTGGGCCACCCAGAGGCAGGGAGTCCTTCTTCTTCCCAACCAAGGCAAATGCTGCGAGAAGATGGCATTCCAGAGAGAACAGTCTGTTGAAAACACGCATGCTCCCTGTGTGCTGCCGGGGCAGGACAGGCGGGCAGTGTTTGTTCTGAGCAAACCTGCTGTGATTGGAAGGCAGCTGGGCACAGAGTTCTGGTGTTCCAGCCACTCATTCCAACAGTGACCCCCGGACTGTTTGCACACAGAGCTTCTAAAAAATACTCCAGAAAAGGGTCCACAACATGCAATTCATCTTTTTTAAAAAAATATTTTATTTATTTATTTTTAGAGGGGAAGGGAAGGAGAGAGGAAGAGAAACATCAATGTATGGTTGCTTCTGTGCATCCCCTGCTGGGAACTGGCCCCTGCCGGGAATTGGCCTGCAACCCAGGCATGTGCCCTGACTGGGAATCGAACTGCGATCGTCTGGTTCACAGGCCCATGCTCAATCCAATGAGCTACACCAGCCAGGGCCACAACATGCAATTCAAACAACGAAAGGAAGTGATGTGCGCCACCGATTTCCTTTGTCCTTGGCATGCGTCCTCCAAGTCAGCCTGGGGCACACCTGGTCACCGTGCCTACGTCAGTGCTCTGGGTCCAGGCCCAGCACACACCTGGCCACAGGCAGTGCTACCTGCTCCTGCCTGCGCCCTACTCACCATTTGATCCAACGTGAATTGTTAATTAAAGAAGAAAAAAATAACGTCACAGACCCACTGGAGATCAGTAAGAGTTTGGACGACCCCTCTAACATCTTTGATATAAACCTACCACTACCAATCTCCTGGCTTAAAAAACAAGCCACTTTTATAAACTAGCATTCAAATTTAATATGTAGATTTCCAAAGGAACCTGGTCAGAGAACTGTAGGGTAGTGTTTCAGCTACTCACAATAATAGTAATATTCAGTGACATGTTAACATGGCAGTAAAACTTCTTCAAATGTATGTTTTTATTTGGAGCCAATAAAAGTTTCAGCTTTCCTGAAATATCAGTCTATGACCACCTACATAGGCTTTGGTTCAACTTGATATGGCTTATTATTTTCTTCGAATTAAATTGTATTAATACGTTGTCCTGGCTGAACTTACTGTGCTAGAATTTATTCAGATTTACTTTCAGTATTAGTGTCTCCTTTCACACAATCATATTAGGGTATTTGACTTTATCCATAAAGTTTTTCAATATATTTATGTTATCTTATTTTTCTTCTTTTGCTTCAATGTTTGTAGAAGTTTACTGTAAACTTTGAAATTCTATGTATGTAACTACGCAGTGCTATTTTTAAAGAAATCTGTTTCTCTTCCATAAAAATTAAAATTATATTCCCCAATACTTCCTAATATAAGTACAATGACCTATATTGAATTTTTATCTGAAACTTTTAATTTGAATTTTTTCCGAAATAAATTGAAGTATATCTCATATGCTGACAGATGGCAACCAATTCACAGTTAACATGTGATCCGATTTCTCTTATTTTTACCTAAAAGAACTCAATCATATTGAAATGACTGACACTTGACCTGATGGTGAATAGGACGCAGAGTTTAGATGGGATTCAATGATTGTCAGATTCTAAAGCTGATCTTCATGTAAGGAAAAAAATGAAGATTCTTAACCACCATGATATTCTAGACACGATTGCCTATATTATTTCAGATTCACTTTGTTTTTAAATATTAAGCTGTCGCTTTTTATTAGTGTGTGTCTCCAGAAACATCTCCTGGGGATAACCATATAAAGGAGGTATTTGAACTGAAAAGTCCTTCATTTTTCTGTGCTTTGTTTGCTTATTTTGTGTTCACTGTTTCCTTGTGTCTCGTTGTGAGTTCCTGAGTAGGGTGGGCAGGGAGGGGTTAATATAGTCCTCCACTCCAAAATTGCTGCCCACAACCAAAATCATAGCTTAGTTTCTTCTCAAAACACATGTTTGCCATTTTTAATCACCGACTCAGTGATTAAGAATGGAATGAAAAAGAGACATGACTAAGGAGCAATTCAAATAAACAAAGAATTAAGATGTTGTGATATGTTTATAAAGACTAGAGACAGCTGGAATATCCCAACTAAATAGTACCGGTAATGCAGTCTTTCTTTTAATAAGGGCTCGGACGGTACCATTTCATGGACAGTACCATGAGATAGCAAAACGCTCAAGTACTACTGAAGCCCTCTCTCATTTGTCCTTGTCTTCTAATACGTGTGAGCTCTGAGGTTTTTCTTTGTTCCAAAGTATATTGTCTTCGCTACTTCTCACTCATACAGAAGACCTGAATCTTCTTCACTAAAGAGAATCTGTTCGTGTCCAAACAGTATTCTATTAATCAAACCTTGATAAACTGTGCTTGCCATACAAGACTGTGTGTGACTATCCACTCAGGCCGCCCTGTTCAAAAGGAAGATACGGATGTTAAATTGGAGGTTCACATTCTGATACCAATTGAGGAATTTCTCCTTTCTTGAAAGATGAATGAAATGGCATAATATTTTATTGCTTGTGAAGGTGTTGGCCAAGGTCCAGCTGCAGGAACTATCAGGCTGTGTAGCTGTTTTGAGAAAGACACTTAGGTTCTTTCAGAATTATCAGGACAGCGATAGAAAAGGGTGCTGTGACTTTTGTAACCACCCACAAGGTGGGGGAGAAGTAACTTCACCGACACACCAAAGCGTCTGGGATCCAGGAGTTCGGAGTTTGCTGCAGCCCCAGACGATACACCTGGTGCTTCATACCATGCGCCGCTGTGGGCAGGCATCCGGGATCCGGGGCGGTGCTGGCTGGCAGCGGGAGGGAGGAAGCAAAACGAAGACAGCCTCTGCGTATGTTTGCATAACAAATTCCATGTATGCACATTTAAATACAGGAGCAAGGGGGAGTCTGAGAAACAGCCTCTAGAAATATGCACACTGGAGGAAGGCGGGGAAGTTTGGATGGGAGGTGAATGTCGAGATAATGGTACCCACTGTAGGGGTTGTTTATTTATTTAAGTGTTTCCTTGTCTACTGTTTGGTATTCTGAGCACCCCCCACCTGGAATCATATGTGAATATGACCCTTTAGCATGTTTTAAAATGAGCATGTTTTTAGATTGTCATTCAAACCAATTGTTATTGCTCTGATTTTTTTTTAAATTTTAGCCATTGTATGTGGGATGAAATTGAGCAGACATTTGTTGAATACCCTCTGAATTCCAGGCATTGGGCTAGACTTGGAGAAGACCAGTCACTCACTTTCCCCGCCCCTGCAGCATCGTGCCAACTGGGGCAACTCAAATCAAAACGAAGAAGTAGAAGGAAGCACAGAATGAAGACACTAGAGTTCAGGCCTGGCTGGTGTAGCTCATGGATTGAGAGCGGGCCTGTGAACCAAAGATTGCAGTTCAATTCCCAGTCAGGGCACATGCCTGGGTTGCAGGCCAGTTCCCAGCAGGGGACACACAGGAGGCAACCGTACATTGATATTTCTCTCCCTCTCTCCTTCCCTTCCCCTCTAAAGATTAATAAATAAAATCTTAAAGGAAAAGGAAACTAGAGTTCAAGTTTTATGAATACCCATTTAGTTGCTGGATAAATTAAAGAAATTACAAGTTTAAAAGAAAATTGGGTGTTTGGAGAGGAAAACAACTAGATTTAAGAATAGCACTAGCAACACCAAAAAAATGGTCTAAGACCCTACCTGATTAAATTGGCAACAAATGTGAAATTTTTTAAAGAAAGCAAAACAAATAGCTAATGTATGAAAATATAATAGAAATGCATGTTAAGAGAAGACACACTTTTCATCTTCCTTAAATGCACCAGGACCTGCTGCGTTGGAATATATTTGTTTCTTTGCTTTGCTGGAGATACTTTGGTTTTGATTATTAACTGGGATATCATTTCTGGGAAGCAACTTGGAAATGAGGAGTAAGGATCATTAAAAGTTAAAATTCTTTTTTAGAATTTCGGAAGCTGCATTTGTTTTATTCGCCACTGTGTCTGCTGTAGCTTTTCAATTAACTGACACATAGTTACTTTCCAATACGCTTTGTTGGATGAATGAGTGAATGATAATAAAAGAAGCATGAATTATCACAGTTATATAACCGAGAAAAACCCTGAATATCAACTTTAAAGGAACAATGAAAAAATTTTGGTCAGTTCATATGATAAAATATTTGGCCAATAAAATATTCATATAAATTATTATGATTTATATGAATAAAGAGAATCCTCATTAAGCAATAACACAATATAAATTAGTCCTATAGTAGTCTCTACTTCTTTATCCTAAATAAAACAGAAACTATGATAAAATAGTAGCTGTGTGTTGAGGTTATTTGTGTTTTCAGAGCCAACGCTCAGGTAGGATTCTCCTACTTCTCTACGTTAAGATACAGTTGACAAACGCTGTAGCTCTCATTGTTCCGCATTCCCACAATTTTTCACGTGTTAAAGGTAGTGAGCCTAAACAGAATATCGTATCATTCTGCTTCTCTGACATGACATGCATATAAATTAAAGGTATTTACTTTCTTTACCCTCTTTATAGCCCATCATGAAGTTCAATGCCAGTTTCATCTTTTAATGTAAATGCAGTCTTTGAGTATTATCCATATTAATATATTTTTGGTTTGAGATAAATTGGATTTTATTGATATCTAATTTGGATTTCATTTATACCTAATAAAGATTAACCTGTGAGCCACTATTCATATATTATATATTCCAACAAAAGGGTAGATTGTCACAAACAGTTGTCGGACTGAGTAGTTTCTCCAAATTATGGTGGGTAATTACTAGTTTGTGGCAAATGCCACAGTATCCAGAAACCTAGTCTCACATTTAGTGTACGCAATTTCCATTCCAGTGGGCTTGCTCACATACTCACATGCGCTATATTATGAAGGCTTGTAGCCCTAACCCTTTATTTTGCTTCTCCCATAAGTGTGATGTTAAAAAATATGATTTTAGTTTCCTTCTTATACTTTCAGATTTATTTACATACACTGGTGTTTCCATATAACCTTTGGAAATTGAACACTGGCCAGAAAAAAAAAATATATATCCAGGAGATATGGATACAGAAGGAGCAAGCTTAGTACCAAATGATAAAGGTCAGAAAGTTTTGACAAAAGACTACAAAGATGACTGGAAGATAAAAAACAGCTTTCGCCTCTACCCCATGTTGCCTTGAGGTGATTACTGCGAGATTTTCTGCAGACATTGGCAGCAACAGCCAAGACATCAGTGTCTTCAGGAGACACACGCAGACACACCAGTAGTCGCCCTTAGGCATTGAACGTCCCACCCTGCTCTGAAAACCTGCAGTCTGGGATTACAATTCAGGGTTATGGGCACTTCCCAATCACACTACTGCAGAGTTTAAAACCCAAAATTACAAAAGGTCAAAGGAAAAAAGTAAAAAGGCAACTCATCTAAAACAGAGAAATGTTGAATCATATTCAAAATATTGACTTTATTGACTATGCATCTACATAGGTACCTATATGTAAAAAAAGATCACAAATGGAAATGATCAACAGCGGTTGCTCTGGTTGAGTCTCCGGTACAAGGCGCATCTCCTAGCTCTAAAACAGCGGCCAGCACGCCACAGCCTGAGGGCCAAATTGGACCTGCTTTCTGTTTTGGTGAATAAAGTTTTATTGGAACACAGCCACACATACCCACTGATTTCCACATTCTCCAGAGCTGCGCCTCATTACAAGGGCAAGGTTAGATAGTAGTGTGACAGAGACTGTCGGGTTCTCCAAGCCTCAAATATTTACTATCTTGTTTTTTTAGCTAAAAATGTTGCCAAGCCCTGCTCTCAACCCACAGGCTGAGGTCGGGACTTCAAAAATCCCTCCTCAGCACGTTACCAGCGCAGCTGACCCCGAGCAGGACAAGAGCTCACTAGCCCTGACATCTAACTCGTAAGGAAAACAATGCCTCCCAGTAAGGCAAGGGGGACGACACAGGCGACGTACAATAAGGAGAGAGACATTTTTTTATAGGGTGATTTCATTTTTGTGCTGAGTTTTATCTTTTCTTTTTTATTTTTATTATTTATTTATTTATTTATTTATTTATCTCTTAGAGGGGAAGGAGAGAGGGAGAGAAACATCAATGTATGGTTGCCTTTCGTGCATCCCCTGCTGGGAGTTGGCCTGCAGGGAACCGGCCTGCAACCCAGGCATGTGCCCTGACTGGGAATTGAACTGCGATCCTCTGGTTCACAGGCCTGTGCTCAATCCACTGAGCTACACCAGCCAGGGCAAGAGAGAGACATTTTAATGGGTGGAACGAGAATCTAAAAGGCGTGTTAAACATCGAGAGATGACTGACAGATACTGTCAATAGAAAATAAGTTAAAACGCATTTAAAAATGAGATAGAAATATTAAGTATGAAAAAAAATACGAGTTGGCATAAAGAGAATAAAACATTAGTCAGTGGTAGAGTGGATATTCCTGAAAAATAAATGAGTGAATTGGAATATCAGATTGTGGATGTTTCCAGAAGATAGTAAGACAAACTATCAACCCAGCTTATGGGTAGGTAAGTACCAAATAAGATTTCCCAAAGGAGAAAAAAAAATTGGAAAGAGGAAAATAATTAAAGAAATAATGGAGACAGGTTTCCTATTCTGGTAATATGTGAGGCTATTATTACCATTGAAAGTACTTCGTTTTAAAATATTTTCTTAGAAGATCAAAGAGCTGACACAATGCGATAGAATCACCTCATGAAGTCTGGGAGATGAGAGCCCCCTTGCCGCTGGGGTCCCGAGATGGGACTGAGGAAGGGTAAGGACAGGGGAGGAGGGTGAGGTTGAATGAGGTCAGTATGATTAGCCTACACTTCTTCACCTGGGGTCTGAAACATGAACAAATAGTAGTAATTTCAGACTCTTAATGAAGTAATGATGGCAAATGCGTACAGATCAAGATAACAAATTGTTCTAAAGCTGTTTGTTTTTACGTATTCCCTACAGTTCAAAGGAGCTAGATTCTCTAGTTTCTTTCATGCCTGCACATCAAAATGTAATTTTCCCTACAGCGTATTAAAATTGCTGAACATCTTCTTTTTCATCTCATTTCCTGTTTAGTGAAAGCTTTCACTAAGTCATCCTTTTCTTAAAATAATTAAGCTTTTGGTGGAAGAGCAAAAATAAGCTAAACCTTGTTTATTTGTGCATACAATCTCTGTATGTCTTTATTTTCTTTCATTTTACCTTTTGGGGGCATCTTTACTTTTAACATTTAAAATTTAAAAAATTATTAATAGGAGCATCCTTACTTTTTAATCATGCATCATATTGACACAATTTTTGAAACCCAATGGAGAAAAATAAAATAAAATAAAATAAAGGCCTTGTTCCTTATCTTTCATTAAAACCATTCTCTATACTGTCATTTAAATTATGTGCCTAGCATACATAAATTCTAACTTTAAGTGTAGGTTTTACTTATAAATGAATGTGTTACTTTAAAGTAGTTATCATGGGAAGCTCCCATTTATTCAAATAACTGTACCATTATCTAAATCATTTTTGCTGCTCCTCATTCAGAATCGTTCGAAAGTTATTTCATGTACTGAATATATACATATGTTCTGCATTACTTAATTTTGCCATCTTATTTTTAAAATAAACTTATATGATATAAAATACAGATGACACAGAATGGACACTCCCGATTGCGCAGAATGAACGATTTTCGCCTGTTGCCCCAGGTTAAATCTACCCCTAAACGATACTAATGTAACGCTGCTGACACTAAATCCGAGGGTGTCCCAGGCCCCCCACAGCACTTGCTCTGTTACGAGTACCTGCTGTTTCCTTTCTCCCTCTAGCAACTTGAATGACCAAATTATGTTAGTAAAGAACAACGAACAAAAGAAAAACCCCTACTATTCTTTCAAAATCACACATCATACCCATGGTTTGTGCAAAATTTCGGTTCTACTTTAATGTACAACCCTGTTCGCTCAGTTACTCTGAATTAATGGTATTGAGATTGTAACTTTTTGGCAGGGGAAGTTTGCAGAAAAGACTTAAAGAGGTCTCCCTTAAAAAAAAACAAACAGCTTCCAATGCTTTAAAAAGTTTTCAATTCCTAAAAGTACGGGAATGGTGAAATTGAACTTTCTTGTCTGTTTCCAATTCGCTGATTACATACACTGTGTGTGCCATTAGGTGTATACAGTGGAGGAGTACGCAGAAGCGAACCTTCTAACTCAAACAAAGGAACTGGCGATAGCATTTTTCGTATTCAAGTTCCCATGGACGCTTTCCATTACAGGCTGCCGGCATCAGAGGACTTGCATTTGCTGTTTGCTCTACTGCTTTCTTTTCTTTTCTTTTTTTTTACCTTAAATAAAGAAAGGGGCTAGGAGATCCCTAAAGATCTTTTTTCTTTGCCACTATCCCCAGGCAAGAAGGAGGAATGAGCCGTGTAATCTGATCTTTCTGGTCTCTGCGTTTAATTTTGAGCAAGAAACCAGGCAACCGAAGACATAAGAGTGACCGAACAGCAGAGGGCAGCATTGACGCATGGCTGAATCTTCCCCGGGCTCAGAAAGTTTTACATTTGGAGGGGGTCACCGTGGCAGAAATGTATGAGATACGCCCTATACTGTATTTGCATTGCTTGGTTTAAATTCTTATTTTCGAACTGGTTTCTCTTAAAGGGAAAGGAATATTGACCTGATTTCTAGTCAATTTTTTTTCTTTTCTAGAAGCGATGCATGACACCACAAAAATTAGCTACAGTAAATAGCAGGGCCGGCAGTCCAAGACCCATGAGCAACTTTCAAATTTACAATTCACTGCATTTATTTATATATATTTTAATATTTATCCTTTCCCCAGACTTCTCCCTCCTTCTAATCCACCCCCCACTCACCCGCTCCGCAGCGCGCGCGCGCGCGCACACACACACACACACACACACACACACACATTGGTCCCTATTCCTTTGGCTACACAATGTCAAGGGGAAACACTCCAACAGAGATCAAAATCCCAAACTTTGCAACCGGAAAAGAGCGCCGTCTTTCCCAAGGGCTACCATTGTCATCGTTGAACCCGTGAGGTTTGGCTACTGGCACCTGGGATCCATTTGAGGAGGGAAGCAAAACAAACACCAAGTTCCCCCGGCTTTTCCTATAGGAAGTCCAAAGTGCGGTGGGTACCGAGGCCGCGGTGCCCCCAGTCACCTGGGAGGTGGGGATGGGTGCAGGTTTAGGGTTGAGCCAGCCCTGGAGGGCAGGGAGCACGCGCTGCAGACCGAGCAGGAATGGGGGAGGGGGGCTGGTTTAGACTCTGTCCGATCCATCGAATGGAAGGGGCAGGAAAGGGTTAAAGCAATCTGCTCGGTGCATTCCCAGACAGGCTTTGCTTAATCCTTCCTCCCCGCGCTAACAGACCCTCGCCCCCCGCCTTTCTTTTCTTTCTCTCGACCCCCTCACCCCTGAGTTATTACTAGCATAACAACCGAACGGTCTTCCCCCAGACCCCGCACGAAAGTTATTTATCTGCAAACCTGACCTAACCCCCATCTATTCTGCGGCAGCTTTTTGCTGTTATTGCTCTGACGCCGGCCAAGATTTGACCAAAAAGGAAAAAAAATCGCCCCCTTTTCAGCGCCTCCGACTCGCGGGGCTCCCGCCCCCCCACGACCGCCCGCAGTCCCCCGGAGGCCGCCGGAGTGATTAGCGTCGCCAGCAGCCAGTCGGCGGCCGAGGCGGCCGGGCGCGCGGGCGGGGGCAGCGCGGGGCCCAATGGGCTGGGCGGGGGCGGGCCGTGGGTGACAGGCCGCGAGCGAGGGGGCGCCCGCGCGGGCGCAGCGCGGATCAATGAGTGGCGAGCAAAGTTTCGGAGCCCGGCGCGCCCCGCGGTCGGCCCGCCCCCCGTGTTTGGGTTTCGGCGGCGCGCGGATCGTGTGCGCGCGCGCGTGCGGCGGGCAGGGGGCGGGGACAGTGAGGACCCGCGGGTGCCGAGAGGGGTTCCCGAGCCCCGGCGTCTCCGCTGCACAACCTCCAGCCCGGCGGGCGAGCAGCAGAGCGCTGACAGGCGCCGGCAGAGCTGCCGCGGGCGCCGCCACTGACCCGCGCCGGCGTCCCCGCTTGCCCCGCCGAGGGCGCAGCGGGAAGGGAGCCGACCGCCCCCAAACCTAACGCCTTGCGGATTACAAAGTGAAACTGGCCCGGGACCTCAAACGCAAAGATCCCCGGGGCGGGGGCGAGGCGCACTAGAGTGGGATCGGACGGGGCCGCCCGAGGACCGTCCCCCCGGCATGCTGAGGGGAGGGGACGCGGGGACCTCGCGCCGCTGCTGTCCGACCCCCGCGAGGCCGAGAAGAACGGGGGGCCTGCGCTCGCTGTGGATGTACAAATAACGGGCTGGCGGGCGCCCCGGCTGAAGTATAATAGAAACATGCCGAGGAGCGCTGGACGTTGCCTGTGCCGGCAGCAGGGGCGGCGGCGGCGGCTGCCGGAGGAGGAGGAGGACGCGGCGGACCGCGCGCGGGCACCGAAGCCCTAGCGCCCGCGCCGGGAGCGCAGTTCGCGCACGGCGGCCGCCGCCTGGGCCGCGCAGCCCCTCGTGCAGCCCAGTGGAAGGGTGTCGCTGTTCCTGACGGGGAGGGGGGACTCGAGGAGCCCCCTGGTCTCCAGCCTTTAGGGAAAGAATTCGCCCACCTTCTGGCTCCCCACCGCCCCTCCCCGTGCGCCGCCGTCCTCTTCCCGCAGCGCCACCCGCGTCTGTCCTGCCCTCCTCAGTTTCTTGGCCACGGGCGAGCTCCAAAGTTTCTGGAGAGTGTTTGCAACGATTGCTCCTACACCTTAAACACAGAACACCTTTCCCTGCTCTCAGCGACGGGGCGAAAACGCTCACACTCTCCGGATTCAAAACGAACGCGCCCACGGAGAAATACTGGAGGTTGGAGAAACTTTTCTGGAACTCATCAGCTCCCAGGAGCGCCCCGCGGAATGCCCGGCCGCCTCTCGTCCCCGCTTCCCTCTGGCACGACCTGTCTACATGGCTACTTGGTTGGAGTCCTTCATTGAGGCGACTTGCTTCTTGTGCGGGGCTGGGGGCTCTTCAGAGTAGCAGAGTTCTCAGGGCTATCGGCTGTTTTTGCTGGGGCTGCTGAATCCCGGTCATTGCATTGCTTTTGCCTCACTTCTTCCTTCTGTTGGCCGCCCTGTTCCAAGGAGCCGGGACCATGGACTTGGATGCAGGCCGGGCTCCTGGCCCCGCGCGGCTCCCGCTGCCCAGCCCCTCGGCGCTCCAGCTCCTGCGCGTCTTTGGGCTGCTGTTCCTGCTCCCGGGGCCGGCCCGCGTCGGCGGGGCCGAACAGCGCCAGGTGTTCCAAGTACTGGAGGAGCAGCCCCCCGGCACGCTGGTGGGCACCATCCAGACGCGCCCCGGCTTCACCTACAGGCTCAGCGAAAGCCACGCCCTGTTCGCCATCAACAGCAGCACCGGGACCCTGTACACCACGGCCACCATCGACCGCGAGAGCCTGCCCAGCGACGTGATCAATCTGGTGGTCCTCTCCAGCTCGCCCACCTACCCCACCGAGGTGCGAGTGCTGGTGTGGGACCTGAATGACAACGCCCCCGTCTTCCCGGACCCCTCCATTGTGGTCACTTTCAAGGAGGACAGCAGCAGCGGGCGCCAAGTCATCTTGGACACAGCCACTGACGCGGACATCGGCTCCAATGGCGTGGACCACCGCTCCTACCGCATCATCCAGGGCAACGAGGAGGGTCGCTTCAGCCTGGACATCACCGTGAACCCGAGCGGGGAGGGCGCCTTCCTGCATCTGGTGTCCAAGGGCGGGCTGGACCGAGAGGTCACGCCGCACTACCAGCTGCTGGTGGAAGTGGAGGACAAGGGCGAGCCCAAGCGGCGGGGCTACCTTCAGGTAAACGTGACTGTGCAGGACATTAATGACAACCCCCCAGTGTTTGGCAGTTCTCACTACCAGGCGGGGGTGCCTGAGGACGCGGCCGTGGGCTCCAGCGTCCTCCAGGTGGCGGCGGCGGACGCGGACGAGGGCACCAACGCGGACATCCGCTATCGGCTGCAGGACGAGGGGACCCCTTTCCAGATGGACCCTGAAACGGGGCTTATCACCGTACGGGAGCCCCTGGATTTTGAGGCCCGGCGCCAGTACTCGCTGACGGTGCAGGCTCTGGACCGCGGCGTGCCTTCCCTCACCGGGCGCGCAGAGGCGCTGATTCAGCTGCTGGACGTCAACGACAACGACCCGGTGGTGAAGTTCCGCTACTTCCCCGCCACCTCGCGCTACGCCTCGGTGGATGAGAACGCTCAGGTGGGCACGGTGGTGGCTCTGCTCACCGTGACGGACGCGGACTCCCCCGCGGCCAATGGGAACATCTCCGTGCAGATTCTCGCGGGCAACGAGCAGCGCCACTTTGAGGTGCAGAGCAGCAAAGTGCCGAACCTGAGCCTCATCAAAGTGGCCAGTGCCCTGGACCGGGAGCGCATCCCTTCTTACAACCTGACCGTGTCTGTCTCAGATAACTACGGGGCGCCCCCTGCCGCCGCGAGCCAGGCGCGCTCCTCGGTGGCCAGCCTGGTGATATTTGTCAACGACATCAATGACCACCCTCCCGTCTTTGCCCAGCAAGTGTACAGAGTGAACCTGAGCGAGGAGGCGCCTCCGGGAAGCTACGTGAGTGGAGTGTCTGCCACAGATGGCGACTCTGGTCTCAATGCCAATCTGCGTTACAGCATCGTCTCTGGCAATGGACTAGGTTGGTTCCATATTAGTGAACATAGTGGCTTGGTGACCACTGGGGCTGCTGGGGGCTTGGACCGTGAACTTGCTTCCCAAGTTGTACTGAATATCAGTGCTCGGGACCAGGGCGTTCACCCCAGGGTCTCCTACGCCCAGCTTGTAGTAACTCTCCTGGATGTGAATGATGAGAAGCCAGTGTTTAGCCAGCCAGAAGGGTATGATGTGTCTGTGGTTGAGAACACCCCAATAGGGACAGAACTGCTAGTGCTTGGGGCAACCGATGGGGACCTGGGTGACAATGGGACAGTGCGCTTTTCTCTACAAGAGGCCGAGACTGACCAGAGGTCCTTCCGCCTGGACCCTGTGTCCGGGAGGTTGAGTACCTTCTCCTCCTTGGACAGAGAGGAGCAAGCATTCTACTCCCTGTTGGTTCTGGCCACAGATCTGGGCTCCCCTCCTCAGTCCTCATTGGCTCGCATAAATGTCAGTCTCCTGGATGTGAATGACAACAGTCCTGTGTTCTACCCAATTCAGTACTTTGCTCATATTCAGGAGAATGAGCCTGGAGGTAGCTACATCACTACTGTGTCTGCCACGGACCCGGACTTGGGTGTCAATGGAACTGTCAGATATAGCATATCAGCTGGGGACAGGTCTCGGTTTCAGGTCAATGCTCAGAGTGGGGTGATTTCTACCAGAATGGCCCTAGACAGAGAAGAAAAAACAGCTTACCAGTTGCAAATAGTGGCTACTGATGGTGGCAATTTACAGTCTCCCAACCAGGCAGTAGTAACCATCACTGTACTGGACACTCAAGACAACCCACCTGTGTTCAGCCAGGCTGCCTACAGCTTCGTGGTCTTTGAGAATGTGGCTCTGGGATATCACGTGGGTAGTGTGTCTGCATCCAGCATGGATCTCAATGCCAACATCAGTTATCTCATTACCACTGGGGATCAGAAAGGTATGTTTGCAATCAACCAGGTCACTGGGCAGCTTACAACAGCCAGTGTGATCGACAGAGAAGAGCAATCCTTTTATCAGCTGAAAGTGGTGGCCAGTGGGGGCGCTGTGACCGGAGACACTGTGGTTAACATAACAGTTAAGGATTTGAATGACAACTCTCCCCATTTTCTTCAGGCAGTAGAGAGTGTGAATGTGGTGGAGAATTGGCAGGCAGGCCACAGCATTTTCCAAGCCAAGGCTGTGGACCCTGACGAAGGTGTCAATGGCATGGTACTCTATAGCCTGAAGCAGAACCCCAGGAACTTGTTTGCTATCAGTGAGAAGAGTGGGCACGTTAGTCTGCTGGGGCCCCTGGATGTCCACACTGGTTCCTACCAGATAGAGATCCTGGCATCTGACAGGGGTGTGCCCCAGCTCTCCTCCAGTGTCATCCTAACCGTTTATGTCCATGACGTCAATGACAATCCACCGGTATTTGACCAGCTCTCTTACGAGGTCACGCTCTCTGAGTCAGAACCTGTGAATTCTCGGTTCTTTAAAGTGCACGCCTCTGATAAGGATTCGGGAGCAAATGGCGAAATTGCCTACAGCATCGCTGAAGGAAATACTGGGGATGCGTTTGGCGTATTCCCAGATGGCCAGTTGTATATAAAAAGTGAACTGGACCGTGAACTTCAAGACAGATACGTTTTACTGGTTGTGGCTTCTGACAGAGCAGTGGAACCCCTTAGTGCGACTGTGAATGTCACTGTGATTTTAGAAGATGTCAATGATAACAGGCCTCTTTTCAACAGTACCAATTACTCATTTTATTTCGAAGAGGAGCAGAAAGCTGGCTCGTTCGTGGGCAAAGTGAGTGCTGTAGATAAGGACGCCGGGCCAAATGGGGAAGTCCGGTATTCTTTCGAAACGGTGCAGCCAGACTTCGAGCTGCACGCTCTTAGTGGGGAGATCACGAACACCCACCAGTTCGACAGGGAGTCTCTTATGAGGCGCAGGGGGGCTGCGGTGTTCACCTTCGCGGTCATCGCCACAGACCAGGGGCTCCCGCACCCTCTCAAGGATCAGGCGACTGTGCACGTTTACATGAAGGATGTGAATGACAACGCCCCCAAGTTTGTGAAGGACTTCTACCAGGCCACTGTATCCGAGTCGGCAGCCAACCTGACACAGGTTTTAAGAGTGTCCGCCTCAGATGTCGATGAAGGTAGTAATGGACTTATTCACTACTCTGTGATAAAAGGAAATGAAGAGAGACAGTTTGCTATAGACGGCACCTCTGGTCAGGTGACGCTAATTGGCAAATTGGACTACGAAGCCACACCTGCCTATTCCCTTGTCATTCAAGCGGTGGATTCCGGGGCCATCTCCCTCAATTCAACCTGTACCTTAACTATTGATATTTTAGATGAGAATGACAATACGCCTTCCTTCCCTAAGTCGACACTCTTTGTGGATGTTTTGGAGAACATGAGAATTGGCGAACTGGTGTCCTCTGTCACTGCAACTGATTCAGATTCCGGGGACAATGCCGATTTACAGTACAGCATTACCGGGACTAACAACCACGGGACTTTCAGCATTAGCCCAAACACTGGGAGTATTTTTCTTGCCAAAAAATTGGACTTTGAAACACAGTCTTTGTACAGATTAAATATAACAGCAAAAGACAAAGGAAGGCCTCCTCGTTCCTCCACAATGTCGGTGGTGATACATGTGAGGGACTTCAACGACAACCCTCCTAGCTTCCCCCCCGGGGATATTTTCCAGTCCATTGTGGAGAACGTTCCCATTGGGACATCTGTCATCTCAGTGACTGCCCAGGACCCCGACGCAGACATTAATGGGCAACTGGCCTACACGATCATTCAGCAGATGCCCAGGGGCAACCACTTTGGCATAGACGAGGTCAAAGGCACTATATATACCAACGCCGAAATAGATCGGGAATTTGCTAACCTCTTTGAGTTAACGGTAAAAGCCAACGACCAAGCCGTGCCCGTGGAAACTAGACGGTGTGCTTTGAAAAACGTGACCATTTTGGTCACAGACCTCAATGACAATGTTCCAGTGTTTCTATCCCCAAACGCCCTGGCAGCCGACCCTTCAGCTGTGATTGGCTCCGTCCTGACCACAGTCGTGGCAGCCGACCCCGACGAAGGGGCCAACGGGGAAGTGGAGTACGAGATCGTCAACGGGGACACAGGCACCTTCGTCGTGGACCGTTTCAGCGGAGACTTGAGAGTGGCCTCCGCCCTGGTGCCCTCGAAGCTGATCTACAACCTCATCGTTTCCGCCACGGACCTTGGCCCCGAAAGGAGGAAGTCCACCACGGAACTGACCGTCATTCTTCAGGGCCTGGACGGACCTGTTTTCACGCAACCCAAGTATATAACTATTTTGAAGGAAGGGGAGCCCATTGGGACTAATGTGATATCAATAGAAGCAGCTAGCCCCAGAGGGTCGGAAGCCCCCGTGGAGTATTACATTGTGTCCGTTCGTTGTGAAGACAGAACCGTGGGCCGCCTCTTTACCATTGGGCGGCTGACGGGCACCATCCAGACGGCGGCCATCCTGGACCGGGAGCAAGGAGCGTGCCTGTACCTGGTGGAGGTGTACGCCATAGAGAAGTCCACCGCGTTCCCCAGAACACAGAGAGCAGAGGTAACGGTCTCGCCGTCGTCGATAACGTCTTGGTTGCTATGCTGTGTGGGAAGGTCGCTCTCTTTATAGTACCTTCTATAATTATTCAGCTTGATTGTCGATGATGGATTTTATGGACGGGAGTAGACGAAAATGCCCTGGCACGGAGAGGTACAGAGTTACATAAAATTTAGCTTGATCCCGGTCAAATCTAAACAAGGTATGGTTTTTATATTCTATTTCACTTCCTAGAAGTCATATGTATAAGGCTAGGGAGAAATCTTTGGCCATTTCAGAAGTGTTCTTGCTTCCCTTCCCCCCGCCAAAAAAAAAACCACGAACCCACAGCCAGTTACCTAAGCTGAATCCCAGCGCTAAAGTAAACACCTCTCAGTAAGGAAGTCTACTAGAGAATGGCAGATCTCAGACTTAGGACATTTCTGCTCCAAAATGAAGAACTGGGGTAGAAGTCGGCAATGACAGCCTTCTGTGTAGGGGTGTGGCCATGAGGACAGACTGACAGCTTACATCCCCTACCAGTTCACTGTCTCATCCTCAGCAGCCTGGGCGGTTTCTGTAGAGGGAGGGAATAGTTTCAAAGTGCGGAGCCAAGTTTGGGGAGATTCCCGATTTCATCTTGCCTTCACGTTTTAGGCACTGTCTTCTGATTTAGGCTACTCCTTGCTCTTCCCTTCTGGCCTAAAACATGTAATATGCTGTGAAGAGTCAGCCAGGAGAGGCCGTTTCCAGAGACAGGACTGTGTGGCTCAGGCCACGGTGCAGGCACACCCTCTGTCTGCTGACCCGAGAGAAGTCCGTGTTTCGCAGGGAGAATTGCAAGCTTGGCCGCCCCTGCGGTGGGTTTGAGCAGGCTCCCTCTCTGCATCACTGGTTTGCTTTTTAATTGAACCACTTCCAATGTTGTCTTGAGATCAACCAGAAATGACACAGCTACACTCTGGAAAGCTCGTGCTTGCCATTTTCTAAGTTCTCTCTGTCCCTCCCTTCCCCCCCGTCAGAGACATTCCGGTGTCGTTCAGCCAAAAGCAGAAAACATCAAATGTGGTTTGTGATGCTTGGCAGTGACCCAGACATAACATGCTTGGGAGACGGTGGAGGCTCATGCATTTGTTTTCTTGCTTTTCTATTTGGGGGAGGTGAGGCGTTTTCTTTATTTAAAATGCTCATTTATTATTATTATCTTTTTGAATCCCCTGTGATTTTTTTTCATAATAGCTAGCTGTGTCTGTTCAATGGATGGAGCAGCATATTCATGGCCTAGAGCATATGAGAGATACACTTCTTAATGCAGATATAATTCTTAGAAATACAAGCCAAAGGAGAACTCAGTTTTATCTTTTATGCATAGCCCTGAAGGGACTTCTAACCCAAATGCCCTCTTTGACCGAATTAGTTTTCTGAAGACTGTCACATAGGTCTTATATGTTAAGCTATTTGGTTTAACTCAGGCCTTGATTTACAAAATTTTACTTTGATTTGGTGTATTCCTCCCCTAAACCCGTTCCCTGTCTCTGCCCACCTTCTTTGGAATCACTTCTTAGATGAAGAGATTCCAAGGATTTGAAGGCTGAAATATTTATTGAAGACAGGCCATGAAGTCCTTCCAGGTTTTAGATGCATTTGTGAAACTGTAAGACAGGTTACATTGTTGTTGTTGCTGGTTGGTTCTGTGTGTTCCATTTATTAGAGAATATGGAGAATGAGAGTGAGTGTCCACTCTTATCATTAGACAGTTTATTTTGTCTTGCTGCTTACTCATTAGATATGCAAAGTTTGGCTTATATTAAAATTTTAAACAGTGCTGTCTCTGTAATAGGCCTGCGGATTTAAAAATCATTATCAGTCATTTTGTTAGTAATAGGGGATAATATGTTTGTTACTTTTTCTGGCCTCAGATAATACCCATAGGAAAAGTTATTTGTATTTCCTGTAACCTATTTATTTAGAAATCTAGGAGAGTTCATTATCATGATTGTTTTATAAGAAAAAAACGGTCAGGGTGTCTTCTGTGAACTGAAGTGCTGAAATTGTAAACCAAGCCTGAGTTCCCAAGGCCTGACCACGCTTCAAATTGAAAGCAAATGTGCCTTCCCCAAGAATATTGGAAGCAGTAGTTGGGAGCTAGAATTTCATATCATTATTGCTTGTATCTTTTAAGTATATACAATGAAGTACTTTTTTTTCTTCTGCCAAAACAATGAATTTACCATGATTCTGCAAAAAGAAGTTATGAATTATGTCTGGTTGTCAGAGGTGAGTTTTCATTTGTTTGTTTCTAAGGGCAAACTTGCTCCAGTGCATTTAAAAAAAAAAAGCTTTATTCATGTTCACTGATAGGAATCTGGGCTGCGTGCTCAGGTTTCTGGCTGGAGTCACGGCTGACCACATTCCCTGGGCAAGCCCAGGGTCAGGGGGTGAGAGAGAAATGCTTTTGCGGGCATCCCTTTCCCAGCTCCGGCACCGTGGGGCGGAGCGGGGGACTGGGGCTCCAACAGCGCTCATTCCGGAGGTCTGTCCAGGGTGCACCTTCCCGCACCCTGCCTCTCTCACAGCTAAAACTTTGGCCTGAGTAGGGGTGTCTTTGAAGGATGGCGCTGGGTTGCAGGCATAAGGTGTATTATCTTTTTATTTTGTGTCGTTGTATTCTCAGAAGAGTCTTGGTTGTGTTGGAATAGCTCATATGCGTTTTGAACCATTGTTCTAGGCTTGAGAACACGTGGAGATACCGCCCTTCAATAAGCACTTCTCTTTTAACGTGGGTTGTATGGGAGCTTGCAGCTGAGGGCTGGGCTGGGCCTCGTCAGGGTCAGGGGCTTTGCTGCGCTGGTCTGTGTCAGAGCCTGGTGTGTTGCCTGGTCTGTCCATGCTGGCTGAATGAGATGGTAGCAGAGCTGAGACCGGAATGTGTGTTCTTGTGCCTTAGAAATAAATTAACTGAGAGAAGCTGAGGGAATGTGGGAAGTTAGTAAAATCGATCTTGATCATTAATTGAACTAAGGATGTAAGGGCATACCAATTATTTCTGTTCTACAGATGAATTGAGAATTGTCAGAAAACTCAAAAAGGAAAAAGAGGAACATAGGTGGGTGGACTCACATGGAACTTAGGGTGTGTTTGTTTGTTTATTTATTTATTTATTTATTTTTAAAGGATTTTACCTATTCATTCTTAGAGGGGAAGAGAGGGAAAAAGAGAGAGACAGAAGCATTAATGTGTGGTTGCCGTCCCCCACTGGGGATCTGGCTCACAACCCAGGCATGTGCCCTGATTGGGAATCGAACCAGCAACCCTTTGGTTCACAGGCTGGCTCTCAATCTACGGAGCCACACCAGCCAGGGCAGACTTAGGGTTTAAATGGGAGGAAATACTATACATGTGTCTAAGGTCCCAGTTCTTACATTTGCTGGTCTCAGGACCCCTTCCTATTCTTAGAGATTGGCAAGGACCCCGAAGGACGTTTGCTCAGCTTTGTTTATTTATTGATATTTACTATTTTGAACATTAAAATTGAGAAAATTGCTGGTGTGAATTCATTTAAAGACGATATTAAACAATAACTTTTATTATATTGTATTAAATAAAACTTTATTTTGCCAAACCAAAAATAATGAGAAACATTATTTTATATTTTCATAAATCTCTTTAATATCTGACTTGAGAGAAGACAGCTGGATTCTCACACCTCCTTCATCTATTGCAGAGAATGTTGCTTGGCTAATGTATATGTATATATAATGCATATGAGAGGAATGCACCCTCACTCAGAGGTGTGGCTTGGGTACGGGAGGAATACTTGGGCACCCTCTTCCGGTGGCTGCTCGTTTTTTTGGTGCTGCACCAGAACTCCGCCAGGCCAGTTTTTTAAAACCTACTTGCCGTGTCGAATCTGAAACCCTATCCGTGAAGTATTCATACTTTGTTGACATAATAATACATCGCTGTACTTTGTATTCTGAATGGCTGTTTACCTATGTGTGACTTGCAAACATCAGGCATTGGTCCTTTGGAAAATGTTGGTGTACATAATATGGATCTTATCGAAAAAATCCCTAAGTGTCCTGGCTCCCAACTTCAGTGTGATGGTTAGAAGTGTGTCAGAATTTGACCTTGTACCTAACAGCTCAAATTTTATCATCAGTAACGTGGATGGTTAGTTGCTTTCCTTGAAGAGTCGGATTCCCTTTGTTCATTTTCAATCCACAAAAAAGCTCTCTGCCAGACACTGGAGTCTAAAAAGTCAGAGCATCTCGGTGGGCTGTCCTGCTAAGCAACAACCACATTCCGTCAATGAAGCAGCTAGTTCAGCTCGCAACTCAAACAGCTGCACCCACGCTTGGCTGGGAGGCAGCCCAGTCCTTAGGGGCAGGTGCCTGGTTCTTTGTGCGCATGTCGCTGTGTATCAGGACAGCAGGGAAGAGAACCTCGAGGTTGAAGGGTCTAGCATGAACAAAATCAGTAATTTTACTACTTCATCAAGGGGAGTCCTACAGTTTTTAGGTGGAACTGGTTCTTGACTTTCATTGTCCGTGCCTCACCGTGAAGAATCCAGTGACTTCGGGATTACTTGGGAGTTGCTGTTAGCGATTTGAGCTAGGGCAACGGCCTCGCCCACCGCGGCGTCTGCACCTTTAGTGCAAACGTGAGCCCAGTGAACGAGGCAGTTTTCACTCTTAGGAAGGCAGTTTTGAT
This sequence comes from Sturnira hondurensis, assembly GCF_014824575.4. Taxonomy (NCBI): domain Eukaryota; kingdom Metazoa; phylum Chordata; class Mammalia; order Chiroptera; family Phyllostomidae; genus Sturnira; species Sturnira hondurensis. The sequence goes on along the minus strand of NW_028082759.1, from coordinate 25,381,391 downwards.
TCCCCAGCCCTCCTTAGCAGCGCTCCGGTGGGCCTGGAATCCATGTGCCGCAGTGCAAGGACCTTGGGTGTGGGTAATGAGAATTTTATGAGTCAGTAAAAAAAAGGGGAAAAGGCCACTAGAAATATTCCATTAAAAGTGTGTTTAGGTGAATGGACTATGATTCACTAGAATTAGAAAGGAGTTTTAGCAATTGGGTAGTCTTTTATTTTCACAAGGAAACCGTCAAGATTTCCGAATGTGGTGGCGCTGCGTCTCAGATCCCTGCTGACTACCAAGTGGGGGGACGATTTCCCTGCAGAGGGTGTAGGTCAGAGTTCATGCATCTTGGATTAAATGTGTGTGCGTCTTGTATCATCCCCCACAGACAACAGGACTGGGTCTATGATAATAGGCCCAGTAATAATAATAATAATGATAATGATAATAAATGTATTGGGTATGGCTAAGTGCCTCCTTAGGGATTTTATCACTTGAGCCCAATTAATGATAATGATATTATTATTATTGGATAATAATAATTAATAATAAATGTATTGGGTATTGCTAAATGCCTCTTCAGGGATTTTATCACTTGAGCCTCATACAGCAGTAGTAAGAATTATTCCCACTTTATAGCTTTGGAAACAGCCTCAGGAAAGTTAAAGGGTAAAGGGTCAAATACACGGTGACGGAAGGAGATTTGACTTTGGGAGGTGAATGTCATGTGATATGTAGATGACATATTTACAGAATTGAACACCTGAAACCTATGCAATTTTATGAACCAATGTCACCCTAATAAATTTAATGAAATATTAAATATTTAATGATTTGATTAAGTTCATTTAGACTTGTGTCAATCCATTATTTGTACTCATAGTTACTACTCCAAAAATCCAGGGCCACCTATGGCTTTATTATAAGCAGGACTCTGCACTCTGTAGATATGAGAATACGAGCATGATTTTGCTAATCTTGGTTTCATACCCTATTGGCTCTTGAAAAGTCTTTGAGAGGTAGTATTATGTATTATATGGACTAAGGGACATACGTGGGATTGTTGGCTGCCTCAGTCAAGGCCATGGGCAGATACTGTACATGCCGGTGGGCCAGTCAGTGGTGGCAGCGCTCTTCTGCATGTCGGGGGGTGGGCAGTGGTCTGTGGCAGTGTCTCTGGAAGAGAGAGGGGGGTGAGATCATGAGAGGGGGCCCGAGGCAGATGCGCAGCGCAGGTTTGCCTCCGGCCTCCCCTGCTCCACGCTGCCGTGCGGTTTGGAAGCGGTGGCTGTGATTTATGAAGGGGGAGAATCTGTTTTCGGATTTTTCAGATGATAAATCTTACCCTCCTAAGAAATAATAGTAGAGTGTGAAGATTATATTAAAAGTAGAAGAGACTTTAACCCTTCCTCTCTTTTGATCTCGAGTGATTAAAAAAAAAAGACAACCTGTGATTATTTTAGATTCGCCTGTCTTCCTATAAGTTTATTAAACACAATCCTTAGCAGATTGGAAGGGCTCTAGACGTTTTCGAGCTGTGCACACATGTGTGCACAACAAGGCGGTTGATGGCCAAGGAAGCCCACGCTGCACGTTTGATAAAGGGCGCTCGGTGCTTGATTTGGCCTCTCGGTGTGGGTGATTGATTCCACAGACATAATTTATCTTCTGATGAATTTATGGGGTGGTTTGTGTCCTTGTTTAAGCCCTAATCATTTGAATCCTGCATTGTTCCATAGACGTTGGAGAGACTACACTTGGAGTAGTGTGGAAAATATTTATGTACTTAGCACTTTGTGGAATGGACTTTTCATTGCAGTGTGGGCATCTTGGGCTTTGTCATCGTTACGGAGAAAAACCGCCCAGGGACCTCATGAGTTGTGAGGACTGTTGAGTTGTTGACTTTGAAAGGATTCCACAGGCCCTGAGGTGGGGGGTCTGGAGGGTCCAGAATAAATCTGGGGCTCAGCTCTTCAATACACGGGAAAGTAGGCGCTGTTCTGAATTAGAGCTGGTGACTGGAGATAGGAAAAGAATAATTGGCAAGTTATATGGGCTAAGATGAATTGAAAGGTTCCTTAAAGTGTTCTAAACAGAATATGGTAAATATTTTCTAATGCTTTAAGGATTTAAGTAACCTGGGACAAGAGTAACCAATTTGAGTTACACATTATTAATTAAGGATGAGGAATTCAGACAAGGGAAAAATTATTAGACAAATATCTCTTATAAAACACATATAATATGTGATATGTTTCTATATCACATATTAACATGTATATATTCATATGAAGATTATTGCTGGATTATTCCTGGTGTTAAAAATGTGGTAATAAAGTTGTGAATGTAAAACATAACCTAACTGGCAGATAATGTATATGTGTTAATCAATATTCGACTTTAGGGACACAGTGACTTTTAGCTTCCAGACGTATTTAAGAAGCAATCAGGGAGTAAGAACCATCTGTAGGTATTGAAGAAACATTGAAAGACACAAGCCATGCTCAGCAATGGGCAGTTAGGAGCCGATGGCATTGTTACCGATTTTTTGTTTCAGATTATAGGACACTTTTCTGAAATGTTTTATCATTTGTGGATTCTAACATATTTAAAGTGCTTATTACATGACACCTGGCATTGAGTTGCCCTCACTGTAGTCATGGAGGGATGTACGGCCTCTCACCCTTTGACAAATGAGAACACTGAGGCTAATGGAGGTCAAGTTTGTGGAGCTGGCTGATGGCGGACATGGGACTTCACCCCAGTGGTACGATCCAGAGGAGGTCCGGTCAACCCCAACACAGCGCTGGGGAACACTGTGTGTTGTAGTGATGGCTGATGCTCTCTGGGTTCTCACAGGCATGCAGTTTTTACTACGGAAACAGTTGTCTTTGTGTCTCTGTTCCTTCACACTGGTCGCTGAAGGAATAGAAACACACGTGAAATTTAGGTGATCACTTCAGGTCCCTGTCGGGTGGATTTAGGTCAGGCTTCAATAAATGGACCTATAATCTGTCAGCTCTCCATTTTATTTTGTTAAACTGAAGGTGGAAATAGGTTTTCGTTCTTCCAGTGACTGCCCCATTTATTTTCTTCCATTTTCATCAAAATTTCTTGAAAGAGTTGCCTCTACCTGCCGTGTTTCTTCTCATTATCTCTGAAATCCTCCCCCACCAGGCTGGGCTTCCGTTGCTCCAGTGAAATCCCTCTTCTCAAGACACCATGACAACCACATTTCTGTATCCATGGTCACTTCTTTGTTCCCATGGATACAGACTTCTAAGTCATGGTACTCTGTAGATGCTTCTAAGTCATCACACTCAGGATTTTTATCTTATTTCATGGACCAAGTGCTTCTGTCTCCTTCACCGGCTTCTCTGCATTGTCTCAAATTCTAGATGCTGGACTATCCCTGAAATCAGTCCTTAAATCTCCTTTTAACCTTTCCTTATTCCCTTGGGGATCTCAGTCTCATGGTTTGAAGTCTCACACACATGCATGACTGAGGTTTTGTCTCCAGCCTGTATATCTCTTCTAAACTCTGTATTCATGTGGCTTAGCTACTTATTAGGTTGCATTAGCTTCTTCTTACATATTTCACATTAACATTCCCCAATCTGAGCTCCTGCTATCTTCCCTAATAAAGTAGGGGGAGGGAAAGACTCCTGCTACCTACCCCACCCTCAGCTACTTCCTTCTCCCTTGATGGAAATTCCAATCTTCAGATTGCACAGGTCAAAAAACTCAGGTCATCTTTGACTCCTTACTTTCACACCCCATGTTACTCTAATCTGTCAGTGAAGCTAGGCTCTGCCTTAAAAATGTATCCAGAAAATGATCATTTCTCATCATTTCGCCTTGGTCTAACACCCCGTCCTCCTCCCCTTGAATTGTTGAAGCCATCTTCATATTGATTCTAACATCCTTTGCTGCTTCTTGCTTATCTGCTCCACCCACACGGGCTTCTTGCTTTCTCCAGAGCTTGCAAGGCACACACCTGCCAGCGCTCTTGCTCCTGGCTTGTCCCACTCCTGAAGTGCTCCTTCCTTCCGATGTCTGTTGGGATGATTTCTTCCTGTGCTTCAGGTACGTGTTGATACCCCACATTCTAAGTGAGAATCGCTCTTCCTTTTCTAATGACGGTACCCACCCCTCATCCAGCCCGACGACCTCTATTCCTTGTCCCCATTTTCCGTATTCCTGCCCCTTGATGTTTACCAGCCTCCGTCAGGTTCATCTCATCTCCCCAGTTTCCTCATCTGTAAAACAGAATTGACTGTACTTATTTTATACCTAATTGAGAGGAAAACCAGAAAGAAGAGGTACCCAGAAAGTGTGTCCGTTCCCTTCTCTTTTCCCCAAAGTACTGGTAACTGAATAAATTACCAGAATTTATATGCCTTGTAAAAAACAAAGTCATCCTTTAACATTAAAGAACACTTTCTATTTAGCACACTATTCTTCATTTTCCTTGATTTCTTTAAGTTGTAAAGAGGTGGGTCAGGTGTCTTTCTCTTCATTTTAAGACACAGAGGAGTTTAGGATTGGGCGTGGTCATATATGTAGCCCAACACCCAGGCTTTTGTGACTGGGCCAAGAACATACTTGACATGAAACCACACGGCCCATCCTGTGATTAAGTTAATGCTGGGTACCCATCATTTTCTGCTATTTTACTGATGTTGGGATAATTCTGTGATAGTTACAGTTTCCTAAGGGAAGTAATTTATTAATCCAGAAAGAGACTTAGTTGCTTATGAAACAAGCAAGGTAAAATACTGGGTTTTTCAGTGTTCCTTATTGGAGCCTCACCTCTCATTTACATGGGGAATGTTCGCCTCTCACTTTCCAGTGAGGATAGTGGAATATTGACCACCACGAGTTGTGTGTTTATCTGTAAACCTATTTTGAAAAAAACATTCTGTATTTTTTCAAGTATTTAATGCCCTTCTCATAACTGAAGTCAAATTGGCTTGGTCAAACAAAGATAAAACTATCACTTTTTCCAAATGACTTTGTTTTTTACAAAACATATAAATTCGGGTAACTTATTCAGTGAGAGCTTTATAATTCACAGTTAAAACATTTCCCTGAAAAATGTTTTATTGATTACCGAAAAACTCAGAATAATAAACACCCAAAGAGGGCGGGCTTCCCCTCTGCCCGGTATCATGATTGGGAGCATGTAAGTCTTTGTTCTTGAGTCAAAATGCTTACTATTTACGTTCCATATACATCCACTTCATTCTGTAATTAGTGCAGGGAAATGCATGCCTGAAGTAGACCTCTGAGTTTAAGTGGCTTTGCAAAGACCAAGTGAAATAGATCCAATCAGGTGTGTGGGTCATGGTGTCCCAAGACTAAGCGCAGACATGCGTGAGAGAGTGGACAAAAGAAATACAGGTGCTCAAAAAGAGACCCACTTCCAAGTGGGGACTCTCGCGGTGGTGGCACCCTCACAGCGCAGTGACAGAGTTGGACCGCTCTTCGGTGTGATGTCTTTACTGTGGGTTTAGGGCACATCATAGAAATGCAATTCCAGCAAATCATTTATTTATGGATCCAAAGAGACTCCCCACGGTAAAGTGCGTACGCTTGGCTTTATTTCACAGAGCAGGTTAATATTTTATAGCCACACAACAAACATTTCTGTTGATGTTTCACATTAGCATACCCACAGCACGTCACGGGGAGAACCAGACTGTGGAAGTTTTCAGTAAAATTTTAGTGTAATCTACCAGGAGACTTTACTTGTATTTTTAGGGGCAAAATTGGTTAATTGAAGGCAATTGGTTAAAATACTTGGCCCAGATCTAGAGATCTGTGTCAGATTGTGACCACTTCTCGGAAACATGACTTGGAGCTCCTAAATGTTACCTGACTTGATTCTATTGGCTTATTGTGGCATTTTCCTCACCAGCAGCTGTATGGTCGTTCGTTCTTTAATTGCTACCAAAAGTTGACTCATAGTCTATTTTTTTAAGATGGTGAATTATCTACTAAAAAGATTAAAATACGAATTCACACGTGTAACTAAGTGGTCAGCACCGCCTGTGTTGCAAGCCAGCGCGATATTTAATGGCTGTGTAATAAAAGAGGGGAAGTTATTTATTCATTGAGGCTGTGATTAGTTATAAGTTAGTACCAAATTCTTAGTATTTCAAGTCCAGAACCTGGACAGGCTGGGAGATGAGGGAAACTGGATTCTTTCTAGGACGGGCTGGTTTGTGATGGGAGGGATGACGGATGCTTGCCGAAAGTTTGGGTCCCACTGAATACAGATGGACGTAGCTCACAGAGGTGTCTATCGTGTTTTCTTCTCAGCACTTTTCTGTGTGCGTGTGTGTGTGTCTCGATGTGTTTACACTTGGATGAAGGGTGTTTGTTGCTCGGCAACCAAGATAAAGTACATCCAAAGAGGCCATTTTTGTTAAAGAAATAGGTGGTCATTGTAGATCCTACAGAGTGGAGGGCAGGGCACTGCTGCTCAGGCACCATGGACATCAGGCAGTCGTGACGTTCCAGGAGAGGGGCATTAGTTAGTCCTGTTTAAAATGGGACAGATCTCACTGTACATTTACTTCTTAGCATGTCTCTGCCTTTCTCTTCAAATACTGTTTGGAAAAAATGGCCTGAGTAAATGCCTTACATACCTATATGTTATAATGCACAGGGGTAAACATTTGAAGGAGCGAAACTATAATTTAAATTTTATTTTTGTAAACTTAATATAGCCTAAATTCAATTTTTCTCATACTGTGATGAAAGGATTTAATATGTATTTCACTTTCTTTTTTTAAAAAAATATTTATTTATTTATTTATTTATTTTAGAGAGAGGGGAAGGGAGGGAGAAAGAGAGGGAAAGAAACATTAATGTGTGGTTGCCTCTTATGTGGCCCCCACTGGGGAGCTGGCCTGCAACCCAGGCATATGCCCTGACTAGGAATCGAAACAGCAACCCTTTGGTTTGCTGCCCACGTTCAATCCACTGAGCCACACCAGCCAGGGCCTTTTATTTGTATTTCACTTTCTGAAGGAGTTCTGTTATTTATAATATTAAGTGCAGTTGTGCACTGTATACTCCGTTAAATACTAAAACTAAGCAGAAATGTGGACGTCAGAATAACTGTCCAAATCCTGGCTTTACCTTTTCACACTGCATGACCTTGAAGCATAAGCTGAACTTCTCTGAGCTACAGGGCCTTCACCGCTTAAAGGGGGAGTGTTCTAACCACTAAGGAAGCATCGTGACGAAAATGCTAGCACTTGGAGTGGGGCACATTCTCCTGAAAAGCGGTTCGGTCCACTTTTACTGATTCTGCTTTCTGTTACTTACTCTGTGTGTGGTCCAGACGGCAATGATTTTAAAAAAATGTAAATAGTCCTTGGGCATGTCAATAGCTACTGTCCACACAGGAATTGTGATGACATCTCTAATGAGACCATGCAGATGGGAAACGGAACCACTTACAAATTCTATTTCCTGGTTTTAGGGAAATGACTGAGGAAGCACATTAACAAGGTACCTCTATGGTAATTTTTCTCACTTTACTGTATGAGGTAGAAAAATAAATTTTAAATGACAGTGACTAGTGAGCTGGAAGACAAAACGAAGAAAAGACAGGTTATTAGCTAAGAGTGGGAAATGGATGTAGTTTTCGACATACTGACTTTGCATATGATTTAAGTAAATCACAGGATTCTATTTTAAGTTTTCATATAATGCAAAACCAGATAAGTATTATGCAGTGTATCGGCTGTGTCCTGATAAGAGCATCAAACACTGAAGACATTTAAAGCACAGGCAGCTTACTTCGAGCAAGTGATAAAAATAAAAACTTTATTGAAAGATGGGGTGAGCAGTTTGTTCATAAATATGCCAGAAATTGGACCTCAAAAACCTATTTAGGCTCTAAAAGACATTTATTTCAACTCAGTGGCCCAGTTCAAACCTTCAGTATAGACCTCTAAGAATTCCAACTCACTTCTGTTGACTGGGCGCCCTGCGACGCCAGGCAGAGTCTGTGCCAGGTCACCTTTCCCCACTGTGTGGGTGCTGGTGGTGACTCTGATCGGACGGGGGAGCAAGGATGCAACCCTGAGAGCTGTAGAAGTGACACCCCAGTTCTTCAGGCCTGCGGTTAATAGAGAACAAGTTTGAGAGCATTCTCGTGGTGTTCCCCAGTTCAGAGTGCAAGCTCCCTAGGGTTCCCAGCTTCCTTCTGAGACAGAGATATTCGTCTTTTCCCTGGCCATTTGCCCAGGTATATATGCTTCCCTTGCTAAAAATCTTGTTTCTGCACATTGTCACTTAGGCAATAACTATGGATCCTAAATCAAAAGGGATACGTACTGGGACCTTGTTCCTATTTTTTGTGGCGAACCCTTTCGTTTCCTTTGTATTGGCTTCCCAGCCCCAGCTTCCATCCCCGTACTCACTGTGCGGGACGCAGTGCTTAGTAGCGGGGATTCACGTCTGCATTTTCCCCGGGAAGAGAAACGGCCCATAAATCATTTAGCAGAAAATGTAGACGGTTGCTCTGATGCTAAAAAAAAGTTACCGATTGGTTATAGTAACCGGTTTCACACAACTGAGATTATGTATCTGACTCGGGGGCTCTGTTTTGTACTTCCCGAGGGGTTGGCTGCATATTTTAAATGATTTGAAGTGAAATCATTTTCTTGGTCTGTATTCCGAGAAAACATCCGTAAAACAATACCTGTCTTTATGGTCTGCCTGACGTTGGAATATTGGATATGACATATCACTGCGTGAGTAGGCGGAGTCTAGTTTGAGGTGTGCCCGCCATGGGCTCTGCCCGCAGACACAAGCTGGGCACGGAGGTGGCCTCGCAGTCCCCCTCTGCGCTGCGGCCCAGAACGCTACCTTTGCTCTCCCTGCATGTTTAGGTTTCGTGACGCATTCTTACATCCTAGCCAGGAAATAGATTCATTCATCAGTCCCAAACAGTGTTTCCATCCCTGGTAATAGTTATTAAACAATAACAGGCTGTTCATTAAACTGCAATTTTTAAACAATAAGAGCATTTACTCTAACACCGTATGATCTATTAAGAACAGATGGCTATTTGTGACTTTTAATTGAAAGCTCAAAATAATGCTATGAAATAGAAGTTACTAGCGTTTTATAGGTGAGGCTTCGGGAGGATAACTTTGCTCAGTTTGGGTCACACATTACAAGTAAGGCAAAGAGCCAGGCCTGGGTTCCAAGGCCGTAGCTCCACATCCTGTCCCCCGACAGCATGTTGTGGCTGAAGTTTCTAATAAAGACGTCCCTTTGGGAACTTGTAACAAAGAAACTAATATGTTCACTGTGCAGGATGTAGTGTTGGTACCATGTTATATGTGCATAGAACATAGAAAGTTTCAAACATAACACTTTTGGGGATGAGTCGTAAGAAATAGTTAGAATTTAAGAAGCAGGGTTTTAGTCAAATGAATCCGGAAAAACATTAAAAAAAATTGCTGACCCGTTCAAAGTATTAGAAAGGATCCCCCCAAAACCTGGAATTATATTCTGGAGCGTGGGCCTCTTGTAGAACAGGCTTACCCCACTAGGGGAATGTTCTAGGGACCCATCTCTATCAGTGTACCAGCTGGTGTTGTTGTGAGAGGCTGTGTTTGGCTTTGGTGAATTTTTTTGAAGATTGTTTAATGCGTTTGTCCATTTCATGATGGGTGATTTAGGAGCACACCTGCCCATGTGGTGCTGCTGAGTAGTCAGCAGTTTTTGGCGAAAAATGGCAGGATCCCAGTGCCCCACCTTCCCTGTTTCCCTGATCTTGCCCAGAGCGATTTTTTTTTTTGTTTCCCCAGATGAAAGTAGTCCTCTAAGGGAAATGTTTTGCCAATGTGGAAAAGGTAACAAAAAACAGCAGAAGCAGTAAAAGGCATCAAATTTGATGAGTTTAAAAACTTTTTTGAGCAGTGGAAAAATGTTGTGATAGGTGTATTGCATCAAGTGGAAAGTACTTTGAAGGTGGCTGAGGTTTAAACATATAAGAATAAATGTACAATTTTTATAAGTAAATTCCACTTTTGGGGGGAGTCTCCTGTTGTATGAGAATGTATGAAACCATCCTTTTTAGACATTTTTCCAGCCTCTTATTGTTTCCATTTTGTAGATACTTAATTCAAACAAATTTAAACTTCTAAAAAGATTCCATTTTCATGTAGTGACATTATAGTTTGATTAGTTCTCAGAACCTAAAGCCTGTGAGAATCCCTTGCCCTGATGCCTATTTACAATGCAGATTATTTTTCAGAAGATTCAAGGAAGGTCCTTGGCGCCTGTCATTTTAACAGCGCCTCCAGGATTCTCATGCAGATGGCCTGGACCTCACTGCTGGAGACCCTCTTTATGAGGCAGGGTTTTCTACGAGAGATTAATGACACTCCTGCAAATCTGAGCTCCCTGCTCCAAAGCAGGAGCAGCGGGGAAATGGCAGCAGGGCCCGCGCGTGGAGCCCAAGGGGAAAGCAGCCTTCTCCCGTCTCATAGCTGCTCAGAAAGTCAGTGAGACTCCGGCAATAGGTGACAAGCCGTGTGTATCTGTAGTAAGTAGTGAAATAATGAAATCTAAATGGAAATAAATAGACATGTAGACTGTCCTATTTACGGATTAATTAAGTTCGTGGAAGTGTTTATACAAAACTATGTAGCCCTCAGAAGCCCCTCACTGCCTTCCCGAAAGTTACCTTTCATGGGATAACCTTATTTTTATATTTATTATGTATTTAGAAAGAAGAAGAGAACAATAGGTTTTTGTTGGTATTCAAAAATAGATTTTTTGGGGAGATTTAAGTGTTTAAATCTTCTTAGGAAAACAGTATTCCTGAGAGATAGACAGGGAAAAAGGACACTGTGAAAGTACTATGCAGTGTTCCAAGTACCAGGAATGGCTGTGAGTCATTCCTGAGAGAGTGTATGGAAAAGGAACTAAAATAAGGATCGTTTGCTTAGAACAGGATGTATGGGTTTTTTAAAAGTATATTAAGTGACCTGCGGCAGTAGATATTAAGGAATTTGTGCTAATATTAGAGATTTGTATTTAATGGTATATGATATGTTATGGACTTTATTGGTTTATTGGAGTAAGGCCTCAGTTTTCTTACTATAGTTCTGTAACTGTGGAATTACTATTAGTATAGAGCCCCAAAGTGTTTCTTATTTCTGAAATCTGAGAAGTAAAGTCATGGAAGATAAACTAATATCCACTTATGAGAACACTGATTAATAATTAATAGAACTTTTTTAAAAAATTAGGTTTCTCAGGTGCTCACTATCACTTTAAAGTTCTGACTTCATGTCATCTGCAGTGTCTTGAAATTCATGAGTATCCTCCCTAATTCTTGTCTATTCTCCTTTACCAAAAAGCATTCACATTTACAAAGCACTCAAGAGCCACACACGTACACAACATTTACACTTTACCTGGAGCACTCAAAATACGGTCAGGGGCTGTGGGTGTAGCAGCCTGTATTGAGCAGACCAAGAGAACCTTCTGAAATTGTAATTCAGCTTAATTGAAACATGTGTCTAACCATCTGGAGCACTTCTGCGTCATATAAAGACATTTGGCATTTTAAATAAAGGATTTTGAATTAAACCAGAAATCTTTTGTGTCTTCCAAAGACATTGATTTATTGAGACTATGTGTGGCTTTCTCTTGTATAGAGAAGATGAATGATTCCCCAAGTGTCCACTCATTCCTTCATTTTATAAAGTGAATGCAGATTATTGAAATGCAGTCTTTAAGGTTCTATGAACAAAGGTGACAGGAATTACTGCAAAGCGTATTTCAATAATCCATTGAATGACACAAAATGTAAATTTTCCTAAAGTAAAAACTGATCTTGGCATTATTGAATATTGTTGAGTGACTAATGAATGGGAAAATGTATGATGACCTTAACATTACATAGGAGTAATTTTATGAAACATGTGATGGAGCACTATAAGGTGGCCTTTGATCTATAGGTTTCTAAGGTTTCAGTGTGGGGAATGGGTGTTGGTAAACATAAACCAGCAAGCAGGTCTCATTTTACCCATATGAAGGAGTTTACATACAGATATTTTTTGAGAGTATATTTTTTATTAAGCACAAATAATTCTAAGTCTTACCATTCAGGTGACCAAAAATAGCTTTTGTGTTCTGAAATATGAAAGTGCTTTTACAACTAAAATCATAAATTCGCTATTTATAGTCAATATAAAAACTGTGGTTACCTGAGAGGTAGATTTCTGTTATTTTTTTTATCCAGGACACATGCAAATCTCCACAAATAAATCAGACGGTTATATAAGCACGGGCTTGGGCAACAGGATTACACCAACAAAAACAGGAAAACAATTTAGGATCATGAGCAAAACCCTGACAACCCACTTACAAGTGGATGAATTTAACCAATTAGCCCTTTATTGGCTGATCAGATCCCTTTCACTGACACATACATATTTTGAATAGAAAAATAAAACCATGTATTTTTAAACTTTATATGTGCATAAAGCCACCTGCATGGTGTCCACAGTGATTAGTAGGTGGTTTGTCTGCTGCAGGGCATCCGCGGGGTCCCCCAGGAGTTACATGGTAGTGAGACCTTACAGTTAGTTCGTGGGGCATTCTCAAATGAAGCGATAGGAGAAGTTTTTGAGTGACTTTAATTATGTTTGCATGAGAAACACACTGACTTGGTAGAAAAATTAACACATGCATTTAAAACAAATCAAAATACACTTTTATATTGGTTTTTAACTGTCATAAATGCATTGACTAACAGTGGGCTTTGGATTTAAATATTTAAGTAATTTATAAAATTGTTACATGATGCATTTTATGTAATGTTACAGTGTGCTTTGAATTTCCATGTGAATCTGTCTAAATTTTTACAAACCAGCTACAATTGTATTTTTAATATGGAGCACATGAGTTATATTGTATATATTTAGATTAGAAGAGGATTTTGTTTGACACATACCACTTTTAATTTAATCCACAAAAATTTCTCTTAGGTGTTTTTTGTACTAAAATGTAGGCTTTTGTGTTTTTACATTTTAAGGGTCCTGTTTGTAGGTTGCTGAGTTCCCCCTGCGCCCACTCCTTCATTACTGAGTGATGGCCGTAGTGTTGCCTTTGGTTTTCTGTTTCTTGTATCAGGTAGTATGTTTTGATTTGCGTTATAAATCATCTCACTGCCCTTGCGAAATAATATCTTTTCTTCGGAAGCTTATTAGGTTGCTACTACCAGTTACAAGGGCAGAGTCCTAGTTTTGTTAGTTAAATTATTCTCTCTTTCTGCCCCCCCCCACATCCATTAATCAAAAAAATGTGGCGAGCTCTTTGTTAATAGCTTATATTTGAAGCCAAATTATCATGTCTGGCATTATATTTTATTTTAGCTTAGGATGCTGAATCGGAACAATTTCTTTTTAAAGGTTTTTCTTATTTACTATGAATCTTCTTTTAAATATTAAAAAATTCATAAAATGGCATTTTTGTCTAAATTTAATGGCCAGCACCTAAAAATTTTATAGAAGTCATCATTTACATATACTTCTATGTTTTATACCAAGAACAATGGCATGAAGGGAGAAACACAATTTTATATTACTCCACAGCAAAGAATATTAGAATGAAGTTTAGAAATGCTGCTGGTAAAGCCTTAGTCATTGGTTTTCACTGTTGTTTTAACATTTCTCAGTTATGTTAAATCAGGGTTTTTAAACAGAGAAAAATTGCTTCTTTTGGATAAAGGTTCTAGAACAGATGCACCCGTGCTATCTAATTTCGAAGCTACACACTGGGTTGTTGTGCACCACACTTGCCACTGTTAGTTGTGTGAGTTTCGTAGTTGCTAGGTAGCCAAAGTTCAGCCCAATCTGAAGGTGACTGTATGTGGAAGGTACGTCAGCATTAAGCAGTCCATCGTATTCCGTGTGTCTGCAGCTCTGTGCCCAGTGGTTCACCCCCCTTCAGCCAGGGCGGCGTTCTCAGAGGCCAGTCAGTGTTTCATCCCAGCCCAGGTGAACTGTATCTGCACTGGATTAGAAATGATAATGAGCCAAGCAGCCTCAGCCCGTGGGGCTGAGTCCACGTCCTACCTGTGAGTGCCCCCCTCATCCACTACTGGTCCATGGGACCTCTAAATCAGTGAAGAATTTTCAACTGATTTGTGTTCTGTTTGGTTCAAAAAATTGATGGAACTTTATTTATATTTCTTATATAATATTAATAGCAATTCTTTTTATTTATCTCAGACTTTTGAGCGTGTTTTTAAAATGGGAATTGGAGTAGTGACTGCCTACTATATGAAGGCCTTCACTGCTCAGGAGAATAAATTAAATATTGTTCTTGCTTTGGTAGCAAATTTGAGAAGCCACACTATGGACAAAAATGAAATGTACCAAAAATTGTGTGAGGTGATGCAAAGTACATTAGTTAATGGTATTGGTAGGTAGGTTAATTTGCAAGGGCTCCTACAAGAGAAGTTTGATCTTGGACTTGCACGAATCGCTGCACACCAACGGGCGGGGAGGAAACCAGGCGTTGTCCAAGGGAGAGGTCAACCCAGGACTGCGTCAGAGGCAGACTGGGAACAGGAACGGAGGTGGGCAGGGGACTGCATCCTGTTGTCAGAGGTGAATGGGGACCGCTGGGGTGGGGATGCAATCGGGGGGAGGGGTCTGGCCTAGGAGACAGAGTGGAAACGCATTTGCATTTTTAAAGTTGTGGGAACCTCTCCTGGTCCACTCAGCACAGTGCAGGAAGGTCCCCATGAATTCATGCGGAGCAGAGCTATACATTTTGCTACAGCCTGTCCAAGACACATTGCACGTGGATTTTGGATGAGATTATCTGCTTTATAAATTTATTATTTAATATATTGTCCTCTTGGCTCTCCCCTGAAAAATTGGGAGCCGGTTTAGGTAAATTATTTCATTTTTGTTGTCATTGAACAAACAACCTCAGCAGAGGGAGAGTAGGAGGCCTGGGCCATTTTTCTTTGTGACCTTATTGACGTGGAGATAATTCCATTAGAGTTTTCAGAAACTGAAACTTCTAGAGTATAGCCCAAACACCAGCCACCCCCCTACCCTGTTTGGGGGTAGATATTCTTACCTTTCCTATAAAGAAGACCCCCGCTCATCATGCGCTTTGTAGGTCAAGAGTAACTCTGTGAAACAAACAAAACACATCAGTTGCCTTCCAGGAAATAATTAATTATTCCTTTCTTCCGAAACTCCTTAATATTTTGTTCACATCAGCAAGGTAGCCTTACCGCAATGAATTGCACTTACTTGCATTTCCAGCTGTCTCCCCGGATTCTGACTTGGTCCTGCCTGGTGAGTCTCTCTGGTTCCTGTGTCTTCCAGTCTTCCGTACTGCCAAGCGCGTGGCCGTGGCCAGTGAATGCCCAGAGAATGAGTCCGCCCTGGGCAGTTGTTGCACTAGCTGGTCTTCACTGTTACGCAGCTGTTGCAGCTTGTTCTCAGATTATTTCCCTTTTGCTTTCAGAAGGTACCTGGTGAATGTGGTGGCAGCCTGCGTTGTTGATAGAAAATGGCCACCCTTGACCCCAAGCCCTATAGTCGCTGCCACTTGCTTGCACACTTCCTAGGTGATCAGCACATGTTTGTGAGGTGGGTGGGGGTGAGGAAGGGCATCCAGGTGTCTCCCAGAGGAAGCAGCGAGTGGAGCCGGGGACTGTCCTGCTTCATCTGTCCCCACAGACGTGTATCTCTTACACTGGAAGGAGAACAGAGGGGAAAAATCTCTAAAAGAAAAACACTAGCAGTGAAGGTACTAAGTTTGCTTTTTCTGTATTTTGACTTGTGGGTCTGAGATGCTATTACCACACTTCAGGGTTCTTCTGGTCACCCTTCTGCTTAAGGGCAAAGAGAAATGTCTGTGGGACTCAAGAAGCATTGGCGGGGGGGAGGGAGAAAGGAGTGGTGATAAGAATATATATTGTTTTCATTTTAGTAGATAATTATTGTCCTTTAATTGTGTTTCTGGTATTTTGTCAGTGTTGTCATGATAACCATTGAAATATAGCTTGTGTTAAAGATTACTTTTGATACCACAAAAAGAAAAATTGTACATAATGTGTTTTTTTCCCTTTACTTTCCTATTAGTAGCAGAAAGCATGCCTTTAAAAAATAATTCGTATCTTTCAAGCCTAGACTTAGGAGCATCTAATAATTTTTTTTCTCCTACATAGCCTGTCATGCATTATTAATGAGCTTTAATTTGCATTTGCATGTTGGAATTTTTTTTTGCTTATAATCAAATTAGAGTGCATTGAGAGTTTTGGAAGTGTTGTAGTTTATATAGCTCACATTGTTAGCTATTAATAGCCTTATAGATTTATTCTTCAAGAATTATCAACATCTGAATTTAAGCATCTCTGTCCACATGGTGCTTTAGCCTCAGCCAGGCTGATTTTCCCAGCTGCTTGGCCAGGAGACCTGCACCCAGTGACCCAGGTCAGCCGAAGGGCCGCTATCTGCATGGGTTCAATCTTTGGGAGAAGGCAGTGAAGGTTTTCTTATTTAATTTGCTTTCAACCAAACTTCTTCTCTCTCCCTCTTTTTTTTTTTTTAATTTTAAGTAATGCTCTTAGTAGGTCATTAGACTTTGAGAGTTATTCACTTCGTTCGCCCAAACACTAAAACCTTGTGTCTTTTAACTCTGATTAGTGACACTTTAATAAAGTCATTTGAAGTTCAGTGGACTGAATTTTCCAACTCTTCTGATGTTTCTATGGTCACGGGAAAGCAACCTGTATTGAAGCTTGTACACAATCTTTTAAATGCAAATCCTGGAAAACTGTGTAATTTTGTAAATCTGACTTAACCCTGACTGTGAATGGGAGGGACTGTGACAGAGGCGGTGGGGGCGTAGCCGCGCGTTTCCCTTCCTTTTGGGGGTTCAGGTTGGGGTTCAGTAAAGGTTGGGAAATAGGGAAGTCACTGGACTGAAATGGGCTGTCCGAGGATAAACGTTGGGGGTTAAAACTTTTATGGCTGTACTTTTTTTTGTTTAACCGATAGGACAAGACCTCATTTTTCTGCATATGATTAGACAGTGAGGGCCATGCGAAAGTATTGAATGACAAATTCCTTGCAGCTATGTCCTTGAGCGTTCTTTTTACGTAAAGGAGAAGTATGTCCAATTGCCTATAATTAAATCATGCACGGTGAGTTCCCTTTGGAGGAATTAATGCATTTTGCATCAGATTGTGGACTTGAGTGAACATTTACAACACGTGAGAATGGAAGGGATGAAAAATTATGGTTGTCTTTTGGTTCACAAGAAGCCAAGGAGGCAGGTCTTTGACTTGATTTTCATGGGAAGAGGGGCTCTGGCTGGCTCGCATGTGCAGGGGCCCGACACCCTTGCGCTGACAGCGAGTTTGGGAGGCAGCAGCATTGTGCCCGGCCCAGGGGGGAAAACAAGGGGAGATTCGACACAAAGCTGTGAATGGGAACAGTGCTCCTTGTGTTTTGAAGCCGACTGACTTCTCCTCTGCAGCGCTTCAAGGCAAGGGCTACCCTTTTCTCTAAGGCAAGTCGAAGGCAGTGCTCAGGGAGATATTTAAGTTGCAATTCAGCGCCTCTCACGAGACTGAAGAAAATAAGGTGAGAGCAGTTAGTTGCAAATGGCATCGGAGAGCAGGAGTCTGAGAGGGGGCCCACTGCTCGTCGGGACGTATAAAAAATAGCAGTATGAAAAAAATACACTGGTAGCCTTGTGCGGGGTTTAAAATCTTAATAAATGTGTGTGTTCGTATTATAAATTCACTTATGGAAGAAAATATGGCTTAGCATTTAGTTATTGCTTGGTGAATTTTAGAAGGCAGTGTTTTATATCATCCAGAAATGTTACCGTGCAGGCAGGTTGTAACACCAAAAATATCAGTACGTTCCCTGGGAACGTAACAAGTGCTGTGTTTAACAAGTGAGAACATCAATAAATGATGACAAGGTGATGGAGAGACTCACGGCTGACTGTGCACACAGAGATTTATTGCACTTCTAATGAGCAATCATCTATATTGTGCCATGAAGAAAATGAATATTTGTTTTTAATAAAGCAGCCTCCCAAAAACTGATAAAAGAATAAAGATTTTCTTTGGATTGATATTTTGTGATTTAGCAGATAAGAAATGCTTTCCTTTTGGTTCCTAGTTTTAAATAATCAACATCAGCTGTAGATTTGTATCACCAACTCTGTAGTTTATACCACATACATACACAATGTATATTATCTCTTTGCATATTTCAGTCATGTGACCTAACTACTTTACATGTAAAGGTACAGGCATAGAGATAGAAAGACCCACCAATTAATGGTACTAATTAAAAATAATCCAAAAAAGGTAAAAGATGATTAAAGCCAGCATAATAACAAAGATATTTTTAAAGTGGAAGTAAACATCAATTATACTTACAGTGAAAAAATAGTCAATGTTCTAGAACTACTTCTATTTTACCAGTAACTCTTTTTTTTGTTTTGTTTTGTTTTTAATATTTAAAGACAAAGCTGTTAACCCTGAACTAAAAACATTGGAAAAGAGAAACTGATTTGTATATTTAAAACTATATTTGATATATAATTTGAATATTAGATAGGAAATATGTAGCACTAATATAAACCATGAATAAATGATATCAATAAATTCAGTTTGTAAGAATTCTCACTTGGTTATATTTCCATTGGGGTTTGAGTCCATTGTTCACCAGACTGAAACAATAATCACATTTATCTTCCCCAAATCAGTGTAGCTCAGTTAGAATGCTGTTAGTTTAATACATACTTCATGAAATTTTGAAGAGACCCCAAACTTTATAATCATTGAACCTGTGGGATATGTGGCTAAAAATGTATGGACTTTTGGATTTGGGTGAACAACCAATTGAGTTAGCCATGGCAATTGGGTTCACCAGTTGGTAAGGAGTAGCGGTTTTATCAGGATAATCACATCATATTGGTGCACGAGGACCTTGCCGTCTCCTATTTGGGAATTTTAGAATTGAGAGGAATCACAGCACAACCACGCTCCCTAACGCAGAAAGATCAAAACGTTGGGAGTTGGTGGAATCGGAATTCAAGTTTCATACCACTCAGCTTCTGAATCAGCTCTGTGAATTTAAGAAAGTTGTTACAAAACGTCTGACTCTCCTTTATCCACAAAATTAATTAATATCTACCTCAGTTAGTATCTACCTTTTTAATTTATTGTTTATCTTAATTAGTTAATATAGCAGAACATCTAATGTAGTGGTTTCTGTATTCTAAACAAAAATGGACTCATGGACATGGACAATAGGCTGGTGATTGCTAGGGAGAAGGGGGCATAAGGGGACTAAATGGTAATGGAAAAATATAATAAAGATTATATATTTAAAAAAAGAAAATAATTGTATATCTCATAAGTTAGAATGAACCCTTTGATACTGTAAAGTGGCCCAATAAATACACCACTTCCGAGGCCAGAGACCATCACAGCACAATATCAGGTACCCACATCTGCACCAGAAGGAAGGTCTTCCTCTACGGTGTCCACTTTGGAAAGACAAGGGTCCTTTCTGTCTTTATTGGTCCTGCTTATCACTGTGTCCCCTGAGCGTAGGCCACGACCTGTCAACGAGAGTGAATCAGCAAGGATTTATTGAGGAAGTGAATAAACATCTCAGGACTGGGGTGGGAGAAAATTCATCTGAAGAGTGTATTCTGAAGCTAGCTGCACCCTGGAGGGACCACCTCTCCATGGCATGGGTCCTTGGGGTAAAATCGCGCAGAATGAGTGCAGACATCGTGGGTAAATGCAGAAGCGTGGAACCACGCAGTGCTGTCTGTGTGGGCGGACTCAGCCCATGCCACGTCTACAGTGCTGTGCTTTAGAGGTTGAAGTAAACTTTGTTTTTTAAAGACTGGGCTAAATTTATTCTAAAAATGGGGATAATTCATATCAAAACGATCACATCAAAAACGGCAGACATTTTATGATGCTAAAGAATATGGTTGAATCTGGGAGTTATATGTAGATAATTCTCTGAAAGTAGTTCTGTTCCAAAATTTCAACCAAATTCAGGAGGAAGATTAGAAACTATATAAATCCCCACATAAACAATAAGGAATCTATGCAGTAGGAATATTGTATATTGTTTTGGCTGCTTTAACTGAGAAAGATACAGTGACATTGAGGAAGGAACATAAGTTCTCCTCCAGAGCAGTTTAGAAGAGGATAATGAAAATATAAAAATTAGGGCTTTTGAGTCTAGAGAAGAAAATTTTAAAAAAGGCATTTTTGGTGCAGTCTATAAAATGATGTCATGGATTGCCTATATTGGCCTGTTTTTCAGAATCCCCAGTGTATTAAAGGTAATGGCTAACACTTGTAGCTTGAAAGAGATGTGTTTAGGAAAAGTAGTATCATAGAATATTCTATTATAGATTAACACATGTTACAGATTAAATGACATGAATAGCACAAGAAGTACAATGTGTTGAAAGATACTTTTAAAAGAGGTTTAAATGAGTTGGAGAATGGCTTTCACACCCTTCCACCAACGGCCTTTTGCCCCTGTGGTCAGAGACAATGTGTCGGGCCTAGTGCACTGAAAGGCTCACCTTCCTGGTCAAGTTCACACCCAGAGAGATTTACAGGAATGTCAACAGGCAAATAACACAAATAGCATTGTGTACGTGATCCATGCCATGGCATGGTTTAACATATATGTCCACTCTTAAGCTTTTAAATATGCCAACAGTGCATTTTGGAATATAATAATAAATTCACTTAGAATACTGTCCTTTTGTTTGACATTCATATGTCACATAAACTAGATTCAAATTATATGAAGAGGCACAAATGCTCAGTGCAGAAATAAACAGCAAAGAGTGGTTATTAATTTTTACAAAGATGAAAGACAATAAAAACTGATTAAAATCTGGCTTGCTACAACTCAGAGAGTTTTCCCAGGGCCCGAGACTCAATGTGAAATTTCAGACATGCACATTGAATTCACAACGACTGACTACCTTACATTTGTTTTGTGACTATGCTCAGGTTTCAATGTGTGAATCCATTAAATTCAGGGACTTCATAAAAATGCACAGCTCGCGCGGCGAGTGAAGAATCTGTCTCTATTCTGAGTTCTGACAGGGAGGACAGCGTGTTTCGACTGCAGCATTTCACGTACCTTAGAACCAGCGGAGCGATGGCGTAGCCTGCTGTCTTTGTCTTGGGTCAAGGTCTGTGTTGTCTGTCGTTCCCACCGACCAGACGAGAGACTTGAAACTGTCTGTACCTCTACTTGGGTCATGTAAATTCAAAGAAGACGAGAAAACTGAGCTTTATTTTCCAAAGACAAAAATCAAAACTGCATCCTACTTTATCTGGATAGTCTTTCAGAGTTCTTGTTCCTTAATGCTTATTTAAAAAAAAAATCAGTTTCCGGGACTTGGTTGCTTGTATACCACAGAAAGAATCTGGCTTGGTCTTTGTAAGGAGTGAAAGACTAGGAAGGATGTGTCGCACAGCCAGTGTGTTGAGTTGGTAGTTTTTACTTTTGTTTCCTGTGTTTCTCATTCAGTCCGAATGTTCCCTACCGGTAACAGCTTTAGAGAAGCACCTTTGTCCCCAGAGCTGGCCTGCAGAAAGGCTGAGGGTTTTGCAAGTTCGGGGAAATGGGCCTGGCTGACATCCACTGGGAAACAGAGCCCGTGCTGGTGCCTCCGGAGCCCTCTCCCCGGCTGTCTGTCTCCAGGGACAGACACGGAGCAGATGCGTTTCGGGGGCATCTATTTATCCATCCCGTTCAGACAGGCTGTTAAGTTTGAAGAAGAATGCCTGACCCTTTTGGGCAGGCTGGTTCATCCTATTTCTTATTTTGACAAGTTAGAACGAAAGGGCCCTTAAATTGTTACTACTGTCAGATTTGAAGCCTGAGGATAGTGACTGAGGTTTCTCTCTAGAAGATTCCTGACTCCAGGCCCTGGATTCTTCAGGAGCCAAACATAGCCAGGTCTTCACGGACCTGTTCATGTTCAGCCAGATTGCACACCTTGTTTCCAAAGTTCTGTTTGACTCCTTCTGTGTTTAATGAGCTTGTGCTCAAGGTCATGGAATCATGGATGATTTTAGGATTAAATATTGTAGGGATGTAAGTTTGATACCACCAATTTGGAATTAGAATGTACAGATGCAACACAAGAAACATTGCTGATACAGTGGGTACTTTGCAATGTTTCATACTTTTCATTTTCATGTTGATTTTGACCGATGTGCTTTTTTGCTTTTACAACTTACAGTTCCAACAGTATGAGACACAAGTACATGAGCACAACAGACACTCAGATTCAGAGAAACCAGGGATAATGGGATGCATTTTCTTTTGTTATCATTTGTTCTTAAGAAACTGTTTTTAAGAACAGTTTTTTTCCCTTTTGTCTACTCATATTGCTTGCACCAGCCCGTCTCATCCTGTGAATCTTTCTGATCAGAATGAGTTCAGTTTCATTGTATGTGTAAGACCTTTGGCTCGCACCACAGCTAAACTGTTTCGGGTGGCAGCAGGACTGCGCTAGTGTGTGGAACTGAGCTGCCTGTGAGGTCAGGGAGCAAACGAATCCCCAGTGTGGACACAGAATTTGCTGCAATTCTTCAGAACTTGTCCGGAACATCTCGATTCTCTGGATTGTGACCTGTAAGCAGCTTTGCTGCTCCAGGTTCTTCCTCCTGTGAGCTGGTCTTCATTCTGAGCAAGGTGGCGTCATCAGAACTCTCCACCGTTCCCCTGCTTCCTAGGAATTCAAAACTCTTCTCTACTCAGGATAAACTTGTTTTTTGCGGGTCCCTCACTTTAGAGACAGGATTTAGTGCAGGAATTCAAATCACTTCAGAAAGGAAAGTACCTCTTATTAAAGCATTTTATATTGAAACTTCAACAAACAGTTGATATATTAAGCTTTTAGCTTTATTATAACTTTTTTCCTCCAACAAACACTTTTATTTCATAACAGACTTTAGATTGTTACAAATAGTTGTTATCGTAATTTTCATCACTTGTATGACGTACACAGTAGTAGTTACGCACACTACCATACGTTGAATTGATGCGCTTAACTGTAGCATAACTATTTGACCACATGATGGGCAATTAGAATATTCTGGAAACAGTTTTGATCACCCAATGCAGTGATTTCTGAACTCGAGCTGCAGAGGCCTCAGGGCCAGGGGATGCTGTCTTCTCTCCTTTTTTTCTATTTTGACCAAAGCAGTTCCAACTTGAGATGCTTCAAGTGGTTTCTTCCACCTAACATTTATTTTTAGTATCATAATTCATCTTGCATGACTAAAAAGAGTTTGAACAGAACAGGTAATCACTAAGTGTTTTGTTTGAAGACGGACCAGTGTGCAGGGTGCCAACAGATTTGGGAAGTAGATCAGCTGTGCTTGACCGCTCCTCTTGAATAAAGAGTTCTTTTTCAATTGTTACTTTTCAGCCTATCAGCCAGTATTTGCAAATACTCCATGTGTGTACGTTATAGGAAGGGTGTTTGTAAAGTGGGGTTTTGAAAGGTCCCTGATTTCGAGAGTGGTTCTTCAGAATGCTTCCCCAGAGGTGTCACTGGAGATGGTCACTTGCCTCCGTGAGTGTGGCCCATCTTCCCCTTTCCGTCTTCTTTTGGTGTTGGTTGTCCTCCTGTGCAGTGACACTGGGGACTTCCTGTGCTTCTCCAACACGTCGCGACCTTGGCATTGGAGTGAAAGAAGCTAGCAACTGTACAGGCAGGACGATGACATTAAATTCTATGGATGCAGTGGTGGTGTGAGAAAAACAAATCATTTGCATGCTTCCCTGTCCCCAGCAGAACCCTGTGCACGGAACGGGCCCTCGAGGAATGTGGTTTTAACTCATAATCCATAATTAGGCCTCTCTGGTATCGTAATGTTAAAAATATGATTCCACTCTAATTTGAAGATGTTTATAAATCCTTTTGAAATTGTCAAAGTTGGCAAAGTTTCGAAGGAAGCAAAAGGTGCATTCTTAACAACTAATAAAGATTGTAAATGACCCAAACCAGATCTCATTTTTCAAGAAATGTCCAGTTCTATAGAAAGTTTGGCATTCAGTTAGAATGACTTCTTTATTCAAGCCATTTTATAATAATTTGAAAATGAAAACCAGCCAGCATTTAGTGATGATAGTCTACAGAAGTTTCACAAAACCATGACTTCATCACAAACAAAGAAACTATTCATTGCCTGTGAGGCATCATGGCAACATCTGTCCACCGTTGACTTGTCCGTTTTTATATTGTCTGAGAGCATGATGTAAATTTAAAAACTTATTGTTTTCTTTTTAGTTGAAAATTGTGTTTTGCCCTATTGGATTTGGCCCAAAAGTGAGATAAATATGTTTTAAAATAAATCCTTTTCATAATATGTTCGTATATTTTTTGTCCATCTGTTAGTTGGTCTAAGACTTGATAATGGCTTTAATATTTGTCTTTGGAATAAAATAATACTGTAACAGAGATTATAGTTGCACATATTTGGAAGGACCATGGATCAAGTGATTTATATACATATATTTCTGTCTCCCTGATTTCAAGGACCAGTTCTTCAGGTCACTTCCCCAGGTGGGTAACTAGTGATGGGATGACTCAGTGGTCTCTAGAGTGAAGTGTTTAGTGACTGAAAAGGTTCAGATGAATACTAAGTAAATTATGCTTTGGTTCAACTGTGGCATTTGAGAATTTGCAAAGCCATCATTGTAAAATTGACCCAGAGGTCTCAGAAATGTTACATAATCAATCATCCAGTTTTTCAGACTGAACTCAATTTTAACCATCACAGACAAAGAGGTATCTATGCTGTGATTCAGCAGATCTTTCCAGATTTAACATATATGTTGATTAGTAAATCCTGAAAATATGCTATTTAAAAATAATAGAAGCTGATGTCTATGGTTCAAAGACAAAGGCTGGAAATTATATTGTATTTTACAATATTTTACAAAACTCCTATAAACCACTATTACTAAGGTGTTTTTAAAAGATTTTGCCTCGAATATCCATGGGGGATGAGTGAGCAGGTACATAGTATTTTTCTCCAATCAGCTGTGGTTAAAATCAGTAGAGTTTTTTTTTTTATTTATAAGGGATTTCTTTTATTAATGAACATTTTCTGTGTGTAGCACTCAACATACATTTTCTCCTCTTTCGGGTACAGTTTGTGGCCCCAAGGCAGGAAGGAATAACTAAGGTGCTGATGTTGACGTTCTAGGTGCAGAGGCAGATTTCAAAATGGGAGACCCTGCTGATTCTGGTTGGCCAAAAGACGGTTGCGATTCACTTTGCTGATGGAATACTGAGCAATTGACCACTCCCTTTTCTTATCCGATGTACGGTAATTGTGTGTGCCAGGGGAGGAGAGGGAGTCCAAAGGCCATTGAAACAGTGAAGGGGGTGACAAGGCCAGTTCACGGGGAGAAATTAAACCTTGGTCTAGAGGGTCAGAGGCCGCAGCTGGGAAATTGCGGTGGTCAAGCCCCAGATCCCACAGGGAAGAAGGGAAGTACGCATGTGCGTCAGAGTGACAGCAAGATCGGTAGATGGGAGGACCACGAGAGGACTAATGGGAATAACTGGGTAAGAGGGAAAACAAACCTAAAGTTTACTTTTTAACTTGATCGGAGTCCTGGATCAAACATGGTGCCCTAAAGGAACCGTTCAAAGCAGTATTCTTACTGGGTTCCGAGACTTTCTGAATTCGGGGGGTTCAGGAATGTGGGAGAAAATCATAATAGTTGAGCTCTTCTTGTGCATTTATATCATGGCCACTTTCACTGAAATCCGCATATTGTTCCATTCAGATACACATAGAAAGAAAGTTAATACAGCCTCCATTTATTATTGATTTCAACTGTTCACTTTTCCCAAATAATTCCCTGCATATCAACTATTTGTGTTTTTATCCCATTTGGTTTTAGAGGACCTTCACATGGTATATCAATACTGATAAGAGAGGTAATGACCTTTTTAAAGAAATATTCGCTTACAAGCAAATGATTTATAAATGCCTTTATTATTTTTCTCTAACCCTAAAACATATGAGAGGGATGTCGTCGTCTACGGTAAAATTAAATAGCTTCTTTGCTGCTGTGACCGCGTACCCAGAGAGGATTCACAGTGAATTCATAGCCCCAACGTGCTTTCCCGTGACAGAAGATAGGGAAAGCAGAACTGCCTTTGACTCGTCTCACAACAGGGTACATTCCAGGTCTAGGTGACTGGAAGGAAACAGTTGCCTTGGCATTGTGGTGACGTGATGGCAACGTCGTCACCTGTGTGGTTGAGTCCCAGCTCCTTTCCCAGTGCTACGCTCTAGGTCAAGTGTGTTCACTTGTGTGGGCCTCAGTTTTCTCATCTGTGAAACGGGCAAAACACGTGAGGGATTTTGTAAACATTAAAGGATGTAATTTATGCATAGTACATAAAAATGCCTTTTGTGGTCCAGGTGAAATAATTAACATTTCTACCTCATTGGTTTCTGGTGATGTGGAGGTTGTGGTTCATTTTTTTCTCTGCTAATCCATTAATAGGTTCCAATGAATTGGAGTGGATGGTGCTTTGTGGAAGAGAAAAAATAGATATGATAATGACGGTGATGATGAGGACAGTGATTTCCAGATCCCCTAGCCACGGGGCCATTGACAATTTGCCTAACTGATATACAGAAGCACGAAGAGTCCCCCCACCCTGCCCCCCAATATATCTGTGTTAGAGGCTTTTCTCTCTCACAGCTGCAGCTCTTGATTGACACAGTAACATCCTCCGAGCCTCAGCGCCGACATGTGGAGCATGTTTGGTTTTCTGTCAGCTGTGTGTCACAAGTGTTTTCTTCCATGGGCTCAACAGACCCCACATGCGAGGCCGATAAAAGCATCTCCAGGCGTCACTTTGAAAGATTTCAGAGAGCAGAGATGCAGCTGTGACGGTGCCCGCTGGGCCACTCGGTGTAGCCTTATCTTTGTGGTCTGACAGTCACGGTGCAGCCTGACTGGCAGCTTGAGCTCAGCAAAGTTGCCCAGGAGTCATACGTTTTTAATCCTTGACATGTCTTAAAACTGGAGCTGTGATAAGGGGAGAAGCATTGTCCTTGCCTCCTTGGGTAATCTCTCTTCAAAGTAAATATTCAGAAGTGCTGCGTGTGGATTTATGGCAGATCTGAAGCAATATTATAATATTCCGATTCTTGAACTCATAGGTTACAGATTGGTATTTACATAAGCAATTGGACATTTTAAAAGTTCAATTAAAGGAGAGGAAAAGAGGGGAAAAGTCCCTCTCTTGTGTAGAAGTCCCTACACATGTAGAAGATTGTAATAATAACTATATTCTGCTCTAAAATTGTAGAGCTTAATTTTTTCCCATTTTATAGGTCACGAACCAAGTTTGCATGCTTGAGAATGCCCTGTGTGAGAGTTATTTCCAAAAGTGACTGTCTAATGCAAGTGGTAAGGCCTGATGGTAATAGCAGGAGGATGTCGCTGGCCGGGAGAGTGTTTCATATGATTTAGCCGAACACCATGCCCATAAGAGACAGGAGTCATTCCCCAGTGCCTGGATGGCAGGACTCCTCATGGACTCTCTGGGAGATGGGTTGGTGTTGAACAGTCTTGGATTTGAGCAGATGACATCAAGTTCCCTGGGCATGCGACTGTGCCTCTGTATGTCTTCTCCTTTTTTGTCTCACCCTAACTCCCAAATCTCTGCTGCCTGCGATCATACATAGCACTTGGCCATAATGCTGAATAAATGAAATAAGAAGTGGATACACCATATGGTGCGTACAGAAAATGCAACGGGAAGCACTTCTGAAGTGGGTGATCATCCGTGTGCTCAAGTGGAAAAGCCCGTGGGCTGAGCATCCCGACACGAAGAAGCGCCAGCTCCCCTCAGGCAGTGCAGGCGATGGTGGAGTCCAACGCTCAGTTTGTTTCGAGCGATTAGCTGTGTCTGAGTAAGATGTTCTCGATTCCAGTTTTATGATGAATTTAGGCAGCTCTACATTCCCTTGATCCATGATAAATGCTGTCACCGGCTCATCGAAACTGACGCAGAGTCCTGCAGAGCCCCAAAGACCTACAAATCTGTCCCAGGATCAGGGACGGATTTATACAGGATCCAGCACAGATAATGCTCCTTTTTTATTAGACAATCATTTATTAAATAAGCATGTCATTCTGTGGCATGACAATATCATACTCAAAAGCACACCATGTAACATTGCAGATGAAATGTTCAAATTAAGACTATAAGTTATTACACCCATATTATTACCCTGCCAACCGCACTCCAGCAGGCATTAATTCTGCAGGACGCCGTATGTTAACCCAGACAATTTTAGACCTTTAAGGAATAATAACAAAACACAGCAACCAAATGGAATTCCCACAGAAGTTATTTTTACTAAGAGGCCCACCAGCATTTAGCTAAATGAACTATATTCAACACTCCGCCTGTATTTGATAACATTATGTTTTTGCACAGAGATACGGGAGGGGTCATTTGACTGCTCTTTCATGTGGATTTCATGCCTTTCGCTAGAGAGAAATGAAATAGTTGTCTCCTCACGGCAGCTCAGGTGTGGTCTAACAACTGGAGCGTACGTTGTTGAACCCTGCCGGCACACGCTCGGTGGGCGTTCGGGTCAAGGGGTGTACAGAGAGCTCAGACCTTCCTCTCGGGGGCTCATTGACTGTGGGTGCTTTGGGTCACCACGGGAGATGGCCCCAGAGCACCGCTCTGCTTCACCGGTCAGGTCCTGGCGGTCAAGGATCTGGGTCATGGCTTCTTCTCCCTCAGTTGTGAAAGGAAGAGCCAACACTAAACAGAGCTGTGGGGTTCTTTCCCTTTGCCCTTCGGTCTTCATTTCTTTTATACTCATTTCACCTGGTAATACATGAATCCAACCCGGGTTCTTTTAAGTGAGTCAGCAAGGGGAACAAAA
Organism: Sturnira hondurensis; assembly: GCF_014824575.4. Classification (NCBI taxonomy): domain Eukaryota; kingdom Metazoa; phylum Chordata; class Mammalia; order Chiroptera; family Phyllostomidae; genus Sturnira; species Sturnira hondurensis. Next base: position 25,352,362 of record NW_028082759.1, on the reverse strand, counting down.
CCCACTCTGATTGTGAGTGTGTCGTTAAAGGAAGTGGAGTGTCAATGGACTGATACTAGCTCTTTTTTTCTAGGAAAGGAAAATTTTAAGTCTCTATATTTTTGAAATAATTAGGACTTATTATCGACAAATCACCTGCCGTGTTATTGTTTACATCCTCATATTCTGCATGTTGTGAGGACTGGGTGTGGGGCTATGGATTTAGCAGCCCCCAATCACATCTGTTAGAAGAAAGAAGGCAACAGGAAGTGGGAAGTATGACCACTTCCATTACACTGGGAATTACTCAGCATACAGACTTGTTCTCTGTACAACACACAGTTGAGTTTATACCATTGTTTTTAAGAAAGAAGTTAGTTAAAGGAGCCATAATTCCCACTGTTGACGCACCCGAGTGGGTTTATGACCAGACTTAGGAGCTGAATGTTGAACAAATAGTGGACTCAGCAGTGGGGACATTGGCACAGTGCACACAGGATCTGTGCTGGCACCTTGCCACGTGGCAAGTGGCACCTCTCACGCCTCCAACAGTCCTGTGAGGCTGTCCAACCGCTGTCTCCACTGTCCTACTGAGAAAAGCGTCATAGGCAGGTGGGGGGAACCCACCCACTGTCCCTTGAAAACATCTCCTTACTGTGGTGGGTTAGGTTTTGTGGGAGGTGTCGTTGGCATTGGGGAGATAAGTGTTTTCTTGATATGAGAGATATCTGTATTAGAATTCTAAGCTGGCAATACATGCTGAAGGCTGATGTATTCTGAAAATGTACTGTGTCCATAAATGGGACAATTTTAGGGAATATACTTCTTATATATTCAAATGCAAGTAATCTTCTCACTGTGTCTCAATATTGTACTCAATAAGGTTACTAATGAGCAGTATAAGATTTATCAGTCTGGAAAACATAACCATGCAATCATTATTTCTAACTCTCTTGTTGTCTAATTTTCCTTGTAAATCAAACACGTGTACCTTCTTGTTGGTATTGGTATAGCAACCCGAAGAAAGAGTAGAAGCTCGGAGGGAAAGCTGAAACAGCGGAGATGAACCGTCGGAGGAAAATCATACTTGTGTATAAATTGATGTCAAAATATGCCTGTGATACCAGCATTCAGGAAATGTTTTGAGATTTGTGGGTTTTGTTTTGTTTCTTTTTTTTCTTTCGGTTGTTGATGTTGTTTTCTCAGTTTCCTTGCTTGTTCATCTTTCTGTTACTCAGGGCCCTACTTGGATCTCTGGAGAGAAATAATCCCCAAATTGACACTCCCTACCCTAGTCGGAAAACCTCAAATCAGTACTCACTGACTTTGGCGTGCACTCAGCTGCACACCCTACGTGGGTTTTCACACGGCATCACGCTGTGTCCTACATTCAGGTGGCCGGTGTCCTTTCTGCCCCTCCTGCCTTCACCCTTCCGTGAGTGTCTGCACTCTAACTTAGCTTATGTTTTATGCTTTTCTGCTAACCGTAGACAGTGGGCGCCCTCGTGCTCTTCACAGTGCTGCTTGGGGCACACTACCAGGCCTTCCGTTGCCCCGGGAATTACCACCTGACTCCCCTTCCCTAACTTGTTCAGAGATCTGGAGGCATGATGTCTGCATCTATATCTCACCTTCACAAGTTACTGGCTTTGTGACCTTAGAAAGCCAATTAGTTTCATTAATAAACTTCCATTTCTTTATCTTAAAAACCTGGATACTAGCATTTCCCTCGCAGTCTTGGAAGGAGGATAAAATCATGTCACAAGTACAAAGTTCTGAGCGGAGAGCCCGACACAGACAGGTCACATATGCACTGTGTTCTTGCTCCCTCAGTGCCGCTCCTTTGCTAGGTCATTATTTCTCACTCGTCCGCTAATCCAGGAACGTTTTAATCTGTTTGATTATGTCCAGGGACCCGAGGAAACAGTACTGTCCTCAAGGAGCTCACAGTCCGGTAGGGGAGGCTGAGCAGCTGAGAAATTCTCTGATGCCACTGTACCATTTGCGTGAAAAAAATACACGGGCACCTCGTTGTCACTGCCCCCTGTCAGTAGTGCTAGGGTTCAACGTCCCTCTGGGGGAGGGGGTGCGTTTCAGGTATAAGTGGGAGGCACACTCATCTTTACTTCATTAAAACTTCAAATTACCGAAGGAAAGATTCTAAACATGTAAAATATGGTTTTGTTTAATTCTGGGGTAAATATTTATGGATAGGAGTGCACTAATGTGTATTGTTTCACATACTTTTCATTAAAGCCAGTGTCAAGTTGCTGGTTACTGGATAGGCGAAATATTGCATTTTTTCCCCTGTGGGGCAAAGTTTAATTCAATTAGCTGCAATGAATATGTATTAGACCTCTGCTCTCTCAGAGAGGTACTGGGATAGATGTTGGAGGGAATTCAAAGATAATAAAAAAGTGTCTGTGTTCTTTGGGAGTTCAGGCAATTATTGCAAAGCATAGAAAGCTGTTTCATGAGCGAGGTGGTTCAGCAGAACGTAGGGAATGAAGGAGGCGAAACGAGGTGCGGGGGTTGCATGGGAGTCAAGGGAAGGAGCTCCATCAGTTGGGGTGACCCGGAAGACCTCTCGAGGGCGACAGCATTTGACAGACTAAACACAGATGATGCATTTTCAGCAGTTACTGAGGAGTGGGGCCACGTACCCAGGAGGGGTTTGCGAGCTGTGAAGCTGCTGGCTTTGTTTTCACCCCAGGGGGTGATGCTGGGAGGTGATCTGACAGATGGTCACTGTAGGCCTGCTGCTCTGACCCAGGGACTCTTCTAGGTGATATAATAGGAACTTTGCCCGAATGAGGAGGACAGTCCGCTAAATGGTTGATTTTGAAATTGCAACATTTGCAAACTTTGAGATATTATAAGCCACAAAAGCCACCTAGAGAAAGGGTTACTCATGCCATCCGTAGAACAGGATGGGACAGGGAAGGTGCTGCTGGACCCGAGCTTTGAGGTAGAGAGCAGGGAAGTAGAGGAGGGGCCCTGGGCAGTCAGGAACATTCACGTAGAAGGGCGAGCGTGTTCTCCTGCCATGGTGCTGTTGCTGAGCTCTGACCTGCTGTGCCCCGCCTCAGTCGTGAGCCCCGCCTCAGTCGTGAGCCCCACCTCAGTCGTGAGCCCCATTCATCACCCTGTGTGCAAGTCCAGACTCACTGAGCTGCTTGGGTGGGATGTTTCGCCCTGTGTACTTGGAGTGTTGCATTCTGGTGTTTTCCCAGTGGATGCAGACTGGACCATCTCACTGAAGGACCACGGCTGTTTTGGACGTCCGGTCACTGTCATTGTCTTGCTTGTTGCACTGCTCCAGGCTTCTCACCTCCTGATGACACCACAGAGACGGCTGTCCGTGGTTCTCAGTCCCACTAGCCCAGGGCTACTCCTCTGGATGTTTTCATTCACAACTCTCTCTCTCCCCGCCTCTCTTTCTCTTTTTTTTTCTCTCTCCCTTCCAGCTGCCATCTTGCTACAAATTAAATGGAGGTTTTCTCAAAGACCTTTTTCTGGGCTTCCTCTCCTCTTTCTCTACATTTTCTCCTCAGCAGTCTCACGGTGTCCTCCGTCACATTCACATGGAGCACTTTTTGCCTCTGTGTCTTTCCTTCAGCATCACTTTCCAACTATTTGCTGGAAATTTCTTCCCAGTTATTTAATCCCCCAAACCAGTTCAAGTCCACCCTGTCCATTGAAAAAAGTTAGTAACTATTAGATATTTCAGTAAATTATGGTGAGGGTAGGAGAAGGAAAAGAACAGGGCACTTTAAGAAAATATTGGAAGGAAACTGAAACTAGAATGTGGGTCACTAAAGCTACCACTACGGACGTGATGTTTAAACTTCAGCTTGAAGAATCAGTTGAAATTAATTAGGCAAAGTTCAGCGGTCAGGAGTCAGCGCTCCAAGCGGAAAGAACTGCCTGCAGCAGTGCGCAGAGCTGGGGAGTGTGATGCTGAGTAACCGGAAAGAGAGGTTTGTTGAGTTAGCCCTTGAGTGCTGAAAGGAAGGAGTGAGCCAGGGCCCTGGTGACGGCCATGTGGCCTGGACGCGTGTTGAGCAGCGCCATAGTGAACGTGGGTGTTTGCTGTTTCTCATACCACAAGAATGTGTCATTGCAGAGCTTTTGTCGAATTATTGATCCGATCATCTTTGTGTTTTCATAAAATGCCTTCTCGCTGAGTGGAGCCATGAGTGGGTGCAAAGAGGTCCGGGAGGAGCCGGGGGCTCTGGGGTCCGTGTAGCTCACGCAGGCAGCTGGTGGCAGTGAGCTTGGAGGCCGGCGCTGGTTTCAGGTGTGTTGACCAGGTGGTGCTGGTGCGCCTCGGTAAACTGAACATGAGTTTGGAGGAGGAGGGAAGGGGGGAGATGCCGCTGCCCTTGGAGCCTTGGAGGAGGGGCAGTCACAAGGAGGCGGTGGGTATGTGCAGCTGGGGCCTGCGGCCTGCGAGGATGCACTGAGGCTCCGGGGGGTGGTGGATGTTTGCTTCTAGGTTAGATTTTCGATCTGAGGGTCAGCATCGTGAAAGGAGGCGTCAGGGCAGACATGTTCCGAAGGGGGCTCGCTTTTGATGTAAAATGTCACCTCTGCAGCTGGAAACCTTGGTTGGACCTTTGACCCCCCCTTTCTTTCTGTCCCCTGTGTATAAATCAGTAATCAGATCTTACCAGCTTTGCTCTCTGTTTTGTTTCTTGTGTATGCCAATAGTCTAATATTGGTATAATATTGGAAATGGTTTTTCTTTCCAGCAGTCTAATTAGGTCCTTTTCATTTCTCGTCAGACCTAGCAGAGTTGAGGGCAGCGGTGTGGTGGCCAGGAGACTCCCAGAGCATCGCCCGAAGCCGGGAGAGTCATGACTGTCATTTGAACAGGGGTAGGGGCCGTGGGGACGGAGGAAAGTGGATGGAGCTAACAAAGAGGATATGGGAAGTGGGGATGGAAAATGACTATTTGACTAAAGCTTGTAGAGGAGATGTGAGAGATTCCGAGTGAGTTGAGTTCAGTGAGAGATGGCTGAAATGAAAAAGGTTTTTTTTTTTTCTTTTGGAAACATGCGTGAGTGACCATTACCTGTTAGAGTCCGGCATCTACAGCATTCCCGTTTCCTTAAGCAGCACACGCGGGGCTACCGCTGACCTGCGTGCCGTCCCGCTCAGGCCGCTGCCTGCGGATGTGCGGTAGAGATTCCATCCCGTCTCAGGCAGGTGGGTGTTACGCACAAAAGGGGAAAGGCGATTTCCTACCTGACGGTGTGGAACTCTCTAAATCTGCCAGTCCAGCGTTTTCCCCCTTCTGTTTTACGTTTTATATGGCCTAAATAGTCAATTTAGTATTTGTTACTAGTTTGGAAATTATTTTTTCTGGAGCCAGTATGAAGTGTTAAGTATTTATAGACAGAAACTTTGGCAAGGGCTGTAGAGAATCTTGAAATGGCCGTTCGCTGTGGCAGAAGAGCTTGAGCAGATTCAAGTGCAAATCCAGATTTTAGAGGGTAGGTGGGGGTTTGCGGAAGTTAAGTGTATGGTGAAAAAAGTCGGTTTTTCCAGTGCGACTTAGTGATTATTAAATAGCTGTGTCTCTTTTTTTTTTATCTGAATTACTGGGAGGGAAGCGCCATAGCTATAGTAGTAAACAGTTTATGCAGTTAAAATATAAAAGAGACAAAGAAAAGCAAACCAAAAAGACGTTTTAGAGTAGAATGGGAATTAAGCCAGTGAGCCCGACTGGTAGGGTCTCTGGAGGGAAGCCAGGAGGTCTGCGCTATTTCTCCAGTTAGGATATATATATGTGGTGTTGGGTAAAAAATGTTAACTCTTTCCATCAAATTGGAGACTTTCCTGATTCTGAAACTCGAACTGAATGCAAATTAAGACTTTGGAAAAGTATGATTAAAAAAACAACCGCATGCAAGCATGACATTTGGCCATGCCTAGATCTCCCTAAAATGTCAAGATAGGAAAATATCCAATTTTTTTTTTTTAGAAAAAGAGAAAGTTGGATTCAGGCCAGATGCCTGCTGAGGAATTCTTCTGAGAATTTCTGGAAACTGTACTGTTTAAGGTAATCATGTTCTCTGCGCTTGCGTGGTCCCCATATGTTACTTGAGTTAATTTAAAGTCTCATCTCTTTGTGCTTTGTGGTTGCACATCCCTCAGACTTCAGTGGTCGAGTTTCAGTTTGGCGAGATGACAAAAAAAATATATTGTGTTTGGCACCACGCAGTCTTAGAATACTTCTCCAAGAACAAATATGCCAAGTGAGAGTCCGTTTATGTAGCTTGAATTATATTTTTCATGTATGGTATGTATATCTCCTTATGTTAGACAAATCTGTAAGAGGTGTTTTTTTGCCTTTCTAGTTAGATAAACACACATTAGTACCTGATATACATGGGTTATGGTTGGAGGGCATAAGTGAATTTATCAGGTAAATACTGTGAAATCAGCAGATCTCTCATCTAAACTTAATGTCCTAAATCTTAACATAGTTTTAGAGGGAGAGGAAATAACTGTCTACAATCAGAACGAGCCAGGAGGAAAATGCCTAACTTTCCTGCAACAACTTGGGGCATTATTATCCCTTCATTGATTAGTTCATTCTTTTGTGTAATATAAATAGTGAGAATGTGGCATAATATTGGGGTTTTTTAAAAAGTGCCTAGGTCTATCACCGCCATCTATCTCCAGAACTGGAAATCCTTATCCATTAAACTCTAACTCTTCATTTCCCCAACCCGACCCTGGCAACACCGCCCTGCTTCCTGTCTCTCTGTGAACTTGGGTATTTTCAGCACCTTATATAAGCAGAATCATACAATAGTTTTCTTTTTCTGACTGGCTTCTTTCACTTAGCACAGTGTCTTCAAGGCTCACCCGTGTTGTAACATGTCAGAATTTCCTTGTTTTTAAAAGCTGAACAGGTTCCATTATGTGTTCATGCCACATCGTACTTATCCATTCACCCATTCACGGACCCTTCGGTTGCTTTCATTTTTTTCGCACTGTTAATATACATGATCCTTCAAAAAGGGGCTGGGGACATAGAAGTGAGCCAGATGAACAGAACAGTGTCTCCCTTTTGGGAGGGTCAGTCATGAGGACAGATGGAAGATCATCAGGCAGATGTCACACTTCATTGTTATGGGTAGTGAAACACTTTTCTGGGTAACACTAATCCCAGTGCTGTAACGGACAGTGGGGGAGGTTCCTGGAGACCACGTGGTAGAAGGGGCCTCTGGGGAAGCGGCTCCTGAGAAGGGGGCGTCATAGATGCCCTTCTTTCCACTAGGCTGCTTCCTCGGGATCAGAATCACGTTTTCCTCCTTGGCTCGTGTGTCAGTGGTGCCTGGCACGGAGACAGCCACCAAATACTTGTGGCACGTGAGGGGAGGGACGTGGCCTGGCAGTGAACGGGCCTCCCCAGGGGGAGAAGCCTTCTCCTCTTCCAGGTCTTCCTCCCGTGTCCTCTGTGCTCTCTGTCCCCTCCCTGCAGCGGCCCAGGCAGCGGGGTTCGGAGGGGCTGGGCTAGGGTGTGACGGAAGAAAGGTAACTAAACACGGTGTTAGTAATGAATAAAGAAGAATGATGGATCTACAGTAGTGATATCAAAAGAAATGACACTGATAACAAAGCATGGTATGACAGTGCTTTTTAAGTATAAATTGCTATTAAATATTTTATTAGAAACATTCATTTCTTAATCTTTAGAACTGCCTGCCAGAGTGGGACATGAATGGTTAACTAACTGCCTTGCGTGAGTCTGAAGTAGGTATATGCCCCGCACAGTGAGTGAAGGGCAGAGCTGGCTTTGAAAGAAGTGGTGGGGGGCTTCTAGAACAGTCCTCTTCTCTTCTTTATGCCAGAAGGATTCGTGATTAGGAGTGTTAATGTTGGCTGTGGAATTTTTATCAGAATGCAGATCGCATCCATTCATTTGCATGACAGTGGTGGACTGATTCCAGTGTTTTGATAGGTGCTTGTAGCGTTATGGTGGTCCCCTTTGAGGAACACTGTTGTCATCTGTCATTTATAGACCTGGATCTTTCCTTGTCAAAGTGAAACTGAGTGCAGTGCAAGAATGTCAACCCATGGTCATGCAGGCTGTGCTTTGAAGCAAAGGGTCACCGGTTCGATTCCCAGTCAGGGCACATGCCTGGGTTGTGGGGCAGGTCCCCAGTAGGGGGCATGTGAGAGGCAACCACACACTGATGTTTCTCTTTCTCCCTCCCTTTCCCCTACTAAAAGTAAATAAATAAAATCTTTCAGAGAAGTTTAAAACAAGTTTAATTGGGTAAATAACTTTTCTTTTAAGATGTGCATGATTACTCAGAACATATCTACTCAGAATCTTTGGCTTATGGAAGGGACAAGGGAAACTTGAAAATCATATCGTATTTCAAGTGGCCCTCCTAAAAAATATGGCATGTTAGGTGAGAACGGGAAGTTACACAGGGTGGGGCATTTTATTCATAGGTTCGGAGTAGTAAAACCTATCTTGTGGTACAAGGCATACCACAGAGATCAGTACACATTAGCTTTTTTCTCTTCTTTTTGCCTTTTATTTTAAACAGAACAGTAAAATTTAGAACATGAAAATTAGGTAAAATATTCAGTTGGTAAGCCCATTGTTTTGACTTGGTTGTCTGTTCACTCTTGCCATGCTCTGTGGTATTGCAGAGAGCCACAACACCTCAGAGACTTGGGGCCCTTACGCACCTCCTCCCACGCCTGTTGGGTGGGTTCCAGGTGGGCCGATCCGAGCTGGGCTCCACCACGGGGTCTGCTTCGGGCCCTATATCTCCTAGTTACCTGGGGCTCCTCCACTCAGCACCTTTTGTCTTCCTTCCGGTACATCCTTTCTTTCTGGACTAGCAGGGATCTTGTTCTAGTGACTGACAGAGGTAAGGAGACCAAGCAAGTTGATCTCAAGTCTCTGCCTGCGTTAGAGTTGTAAATATCCCACCGACTAAAATAATCATCATAGATGAGCCCAAAGTCAGGAGGCAGAGAAAGAAACTCCATTTTTAGTGGGAGGGGACTATGAGTTTGCTTATAGTTGGGTGGTGGTGACGAATTAGGGTCAGTGATTCAATCTACCATAGCTTGTATCCTCAATGTAAATCAAACTACTTTTCTATTTGTCAGCAAATAGAAGCCTTATGTATGTGATAAAATGCGATACCTATTGGGCAAAAACAAAAGTGAGGAAAAAATGGTAGGATGTTTTCATTTGTTTGTTTTGATATGTGTCTACACCGCCCAGATTCACGTCTGTTGAAAAGTGTACCACGGGATGCTTTGCTGCTGTTTGTTTTGAAGAACAGCATAAAAACGTCCACAAGTTCTGTATGCAACCACACATATTTTAACTTGATCTTTTATTCTGCATTTACTTTTGGGAGTCCTTAAGAGTCTGTTAAAATGCAGAAATTATGCAGTATTGATTTCAGGAAAAGTTGAAGTGGTCACACATGATTGCCTTTGCCTTAAAAGAAATCCTTATTTGGTTCTAATTTGAACAATATTGAAAGCACAACAAAACTAGCTTTTTATTATGTCACCACACATTTAGCGAGTTATGGAAAGCATTTTGTTTCCAGAAGTGAGTTAACTATGTCTTGTCCGCACTTCCAGCCACTTCTGGCTGCTTGCCAAGCCTGCCTGTGACTGGGGCCTATTTGTTTCCTGGTAAGAAATGCATCGAAAACCTAGGAACATGTTCTGCTGACTGCTAGGAGGGTTTCCGTTGTGCGAGATTAATGTGCCACTTTTGTTTGAGAAATATAATTGGTTGCAGTTGCATACATGTAGTTTATATGAGAAATATGTTCTGCTTTAAAACTCATTATGTTTATTTTTACTTTTCTTTTAAAAATTAATCTAAAAAGAATCTAAAATGTGTATGTTTCCCTCTTTTCTTATATCCCAGAATACTTGGAATAAAAGCAATACACATTTGTGCCAGATACATGCACAGATGTCTAAATTTACATAGTGTATAATTTAAGGTATAAAGTTTGAAATGACAAAATGCTTATCAGCCTAAAACTCCCAGAGGTGTATTCTAACACCCAGATTTAATGTTACTCCCTCAAATATCATCATTGTATCTTGTTCCTTTTATGAAACTGTTTTCTGTTAAACAATATAGTAAGCTAATGTTTAGTATGTATATTTTTAGTGTTCATGTTCTAGTAAGATGCAATGATTTTTCCATTTTTCCTTGCCCTTCTAGAGAAAAGAGCTGTAGCTCAATGCATACAGGGATTTTCTGCTGTAACCCGGACGTGAGTCAAGTTCCGATCTGCACCGGCCACGTGCTCTCAGGCACACCCGCGTCACCCTTACGGCTGGTGGCTCTGTGGGTTTTCCCTGACCGGTCACGCAAGCCCCTGCCAGGCGTTCATAGGATGGGATGGGAGCAAAGGCCTTTTCTCCAGAGTTTAATTTCTCCCATTTTCTTGAAGATTTCAGTGTCAAAGTTCAGAAATGCTATCGAGATGAGACAGGTACCATGGACTCTTTTGAATTTGGTCAGGTGTGTATCATAAGTAAACAAATGCCTAGAAGCATTGCTCACAGAGTGAGAGCGGACCTTGCATACTTATATAGTCTGAACATTACATCCCTGACATTTAGGGCTTTTAAATGTGGACTGCTCTTTGCTAGGCCTCTCTCATAACTAAAATGTGAGTCACTTGTAAACCATAATAGATCTTGGCTCTGCAACACGATGAAGTGTTCTGGATGCAGTGAAACGTTCCACCCTGACTCAGGGCAGCGGAATATCCCCAGTGGGCACCCCAACTTGGGAAAGAGACGGACAAAATGAAAGGGGCTTTGCAGACCCTGGCGCCCCTTCCACGGCCATGGGGCTCTTTCTTGCTTGGAGCCTAAACCTGCAAATGAGAGCACTAGTAACTGCTGAATGTTCTTTATCCTAATGCCTAAATTCCACGTGAACCTTGAAATGTTAAAAAGGCATCAGGTGTGTGTTCTACCGAGTGAAATTATGCGGTTAGTTCTTCTACAATACAACAACAACAACAAAACAACAAAAAACCCTAATGTAGAATGTCAAACTTCCTACTGAAATTTATTTAGACCTTCTGCTAGGAAATCTCAGGATACACTGGCTTTGGCATAAATTTGCTAAATAAAGGCTTATTGGAAGTCTGAAACCAGGCAAAATGTGTCAATCCCACCGAATTAAATGGATCGTGTAGTGACTGGCTGCATTTGAAGAGAGAGCTTGGGAAGCTATTGCCAAACATTTTAAGTATAAATTTGATTACTTACTGGAGCCATGGTTTTGATACCTCTGTCCTGCTGCCTTTGTTTAATCGATGTTGCCCTTGATTCCCAAGTTTAAGGTCAAGCTGCAGAGTGTTCCTCTGCATACTCCACTCGGAGGCAGTGATTCTGAGTTGTCCCTCAGCGCCAAGCCTCTGGGAGCCAGGCCCTCCACACAGAGCTGTCCTCGCTGGCAGGAAAGGCGGCGTTTCCTGGTCAGGGTCAGGGGAAGTGACCGCCGGGGCACCATGGCTGCTCTGGGCCTGCTGTGGCTTGCAAGTCGATTCATTTCCTTTCAGCGTCAACTCCTCACCTGAGCCTCCGTATAGAAGTTGAGGGGTCAGTCTCAGCATCTTGTTTCACTCTGATGAAATAAAAATTGTTCTGAGTGTAAGATTAGACATTTTTCCTCACTGACTTTCAGTGGCACCTATGCAGTATAAACGGGGGCATCACTTAGCAAAGTGTTGTTGGAGGGACATTGCGATGACCGATTACGGGCAATGCACATTCGAACGGGCTCAGTTACTCCTTTGGGTTTATTCACAGCTTTCCTGGTGTCTGCTGTAGCTGCTCTGATGCAGGGGTAGGCTTGCCTGGCGTCTTACCGTCCAGTCTCTAAGTGGGAGAGCTCCTCACAGCATACCTTGGAGGTTCTCTGAAGCTCTTTTAAGTTGAAGTCATCATTCTTAGTGCAAAGTTATTGAATTATCATCAACTATGATTTCATATCATAAAACTAGTGCATGTGACAGCACGATAGGCACACCTGAACTAGGAAACCAGTGACATGAATTGTTTTTAATTGTCCTCATAATATAAGATGACTCTGGTTCATGCACTTCTTGTATACCAGTAACATATCTAATTTTATTTGTGGAACTGATCATATGGTTTGGTTTTTTTTCCTATTAATTTTTACCTATGCTTTATTTTTACTTCCTACAGTTTCTTTTGCTACAAAGGTTTGTTTTTTTACAGGTTTATTTTAAATGGGAAATTTACTTACTACTTTTTAAGTAGATAATTGTATCTGTTAGAAACAATTTTTTCATTCTTTTCTTTTTTGCTTTGCAACTTAACTTGGGAGAAGAGTCCTAATGTCCATTTTATCGCATTGAAATTTTACTTTTTTGAGGTATAATTGACTTACATTGTTGTATCAGTTTCAGTTCAAGTGTACAACATGGGGATTCTACATTTATGTACATTATGAGTGGTCACCGTGAAAGTCTGGTTATTTTCTGTCACTGTGTGCTATTGCAGAATTCTCTGTTCTATTATCTGTGCTACTTGTTACTTTCCCATTACTTATTTTATAACTGGGAGTTTTTACCTTTAATCACCCTGACCTACTTTTGCCTTTGAGTCTTTCTGTATTGCTTTTTTTAGATTTCACATGCAAGTGAAATTATACAGCGTTTGTCTTTCTCTGTCTAATTTCACTTAGCGCAAAACTCTCCAGGTCCATCCGTTTCGACACAAATGGCAAGATTCTGCTCTGTTTATAGCTAATATTTTATTGTATATGATATAATATTTTATTATATATGTATATACCATGACACATCTATAAATGAGATCATACATGTACATGGTATATGTATGACATCTATCACTAGACACCTAGGGTTGCTTCTGTATCTTGGCTATTGTAAGTGATGCTGCAAAGGACAGAAGGCTGCATGTGTCTTTATGAATTATGGCTTTTATTTCCTTCAGATAAATGCCCAGATGTGGACTTGCTGGGTCACACGGTAGCTCTCTTTTTAGTTCTCCAAGAGCCTCCATACTGTTTTCCATAGTGGCTGCACTGTTTACCTTCCCACCAACAGTGGGAGGAAGCCAGACATTGTTTTTCTTAAAGGAATCACTTGACGTTTTGATGCTTTGCTTTTCAGTCTCTGTTAAGGATGGACTTGATGGTATTTAAGATTTCTTCTAAAAATTCTTATACATCTCTACCTACAAACAAATGGACTTATGAACTTTTGGTGTACTATGACTTCTACAATTTCCCAAAAGGAAAAAAGTAGATTGTTTTTCATCCTCATTTATTAGGAACCATTTTGTGTAGTTGCAGGAAGGTTGTGATTTAAAAATATGTTTAGATTTTCTTCATCCTGTTCACGAAGAACCACTTTCTTAGTTAGCTTGTAGAGAGGTTATGAATTTAAGGATGTGTTTTTAACTGTGGTTGAGATAGTGACCACAATGCAATTATCAGTTTATTAATTTAAGAAGCTGCTCGTGATGGACTTTGCTATTTTAGTCAACTCCTTAGCCTTTGACTATAACATATCACTTTCACAATACCAACTTAAATCAGTGAAATGCCATGTTTTATGGTTACATCTACACCTATGTAGATTTGATAACTGCTGTTGCTAAGTAACAATTGCTCATTGATTATGTAGTGTTCTCATTTATTCACTTAAAAAATAAAAATAAGTCCCCAGGATGTGACATCATTTTTTAATGCAGTGCAGAGTAAAATTATAGACTACATATTAGAGAAAAATATTTAAAAGAGAAAAGCATCATACACATTTCACTGTTTGCACAGTAAGATGTGGGTGTTAAATATCTGTTTAACTATTCAGCCAGCTGAATGTCAAGGTCCCTATTCCTTCAGAATAAAGAAGTTTGGTGAGAATACTTAAAGCCATATTTTTAATTTAACCTTTAGTTTCATTAAACTGCCAAAAGACAGACTACTTTTGAATTAATTGGTCGTTAGCTCCCCTTAATATCAACCTTTTTTTTTTGTCTCTAAATAGGATCACTCACTCACCAGGGTTTCATTTCCTAGGGATCGGGTGTCTCAGCCAAGAAAGACATTTGAAGGGTCTCAAATGCGGAGAGAGATGGTGGCTGTATGCAGTAGCTGTGGCTCAAGCATTAGTTGAAACTGATGTTTTTTGTTATGAATAAGTCAACCACAAAACTACTGATTGCCGTTGTAATTGTAATAGTTGAAACCACACATGGTCCCAAAGGGCCCAATATCTAAGCGCAAAGGTCAGCATTTGGTAGGCAGGCATGAAATATGCAAGTGCCTTATCTTCATGGGGTAACGTTTCTTCCATCTTTCAGGGTCAGTTTTCACAAACTTTCAGAACCGATACCTTGAAAATGCCCCCTGGACCTAAATTATGGAAGCTGCTGGCAATTTTTATTTGTGTTGCTTTATTTAAAAGACAGCCATTGGTGAAGGGGAGCTCCTGAACTCACAATTTCATTTCTTTTTGCAAAATGAATATTTAAATGCAATTATTTTATTTATTTCATATCCAAACAAATCCAAAGATAAATGTAAAACACTGAAGGGATGATACCGAAAGCTTAGCTGTATAGTGGTTTTGATTTGTCTTTTAAAGGAATGAAATGTATTTTTCAACATACACATTTTTGAGGTGTATGAAAAATGTTGTAGACTATTTTAAAAGTTCGGGATTTTAAAATGAACCTTCAGTAGCCATGGTCTGTATTATTTAAAATGATCTAATTTGTACAGAAAGAAAGAAGTCCTTGAACATGACAGTGTCTTCACTTTTGTTTCTGGGTATCTTCTTTAAACTTTTCCCGTTTGAGTCTTGTGTTTTGTATGATAAGATTTCCAAACAAATCACACCGACTCTTAGTCCAGAGAGGCCATAGCAATGGAACAAGACGCTTAGGTTGGTGGCAGATCTGAGAGTAAGCTGAGTATGTGTAAGGACCTGGGATTGTCAGCACGGTAGCTGTCAAGAGCTCGATGTCTGGCTGTATTATTATTTAAATAATACAGTGCGCATGCTCACTCAACCACGTCTACAACCCCCACGGACTAGTACAGTGAAGTCGTCATTGTTCACACGTGTGCCTTCCAGTCCACTCTCCTTGGCCGCCAGGTTACATCGATGTTGCATGAACCATTCTTGTTATATTAACTGTGGCTGGACTTTTTCTGGACAGACTTCATATACATAGAAAACCCTCAAATGCTTTGTGACATCATCAAAGTCTAGTCCTCATGAAATGCTCTAAGATACTTATTATCCCGATTTTAAGAAGAGGAGAGTGAGGTTAAGAAATTGTGTTCTAGCTCACCCAGCGAATAAGCTGCACAGCCAGCATCAGAGCTCCGGGCTTTCTGATTCGAAAACCTCTGCTGTTTACCACCGGACAAGGAAGCTGGATGCACCCCTTAGAGGCTGCATTTGCGGCTGTTGTGGCCTTTTTCTTAAAGGAGGTGGTCTGGAGGATAATGCTAGCCCGAAGCGGACTGGCAGGCGCCTCACTGCTGAGACTGTGTAGCCATCCTCTAGGGCACAGGTGGCAAACACAAGGCCCGAGGGCCGAATCCCACCCTCCACCTTGTTTTTTCCAGCCTGGCACTTTGTTTCCGCCCAGCAGCAGTACTGAGCTCCTTGCTTCCAGTGAAGGAGTAGTTACATTTATATAGTCCTAAAATTACATTCGGCCCTTTGAAAGCAAGTGCAAGGCTGATGTGGCCCCCGGTGAAAATGAGTTTGACACCCTTGCCATGGACTAATCTGAGCCATTGGCAACGGTCCCAACCCTCCTACTAAGAGTGGACCTGGAGGTATAATAATTACTTAGTATTTAATTTTGTATACTATTTTTTGGTTTTTCCATTTTTTAATCAATTGCTCATCCATTTGCCTGTCTTGCTCTCCTATATTTCCCACTGATGCCTTGTCACAGGATAACCACAGTCTTAGCTATCACTCCCTTCGTCACTCACCCCCACCCCACTCCCTCCTCCCGGGAGAAGAGAAACCAGAATCCTTTGGTCCTCCTCATATTCATCCTCATCACTCCTGGATCTGATGGAGTTTTTACAATGTAACTGTAACAGATGACATCTCATCCTCTGAGAAAAATGCCTTGCTTATATCCTAGCTAAATGGATGGGCGGATTTTTTTCCATGACTTAATTTTGTGACCCAGCTGAGGAAACTTTCAGTTTTATGAGCAGCTGTCTTCTCTTTTCTTATCAGATATTCAGCTTTTAGCACCTAGCTCAAAAGAGAAAACATATGGTTTGAAGTTATTATTTAGACTTCACAAATCCTTCCAAACAATTTTTCTTAGGTAGGGAAACAGATAAATAACTCTGCCTATGGATCTTTCAAACAAAGCTGTAGTATTTGCAGTCTGTATAAACATGACATCTGAAAGGAATGCTTGCTTAGCTTTTAGTCTCGTTAAGAAGTGCTGATAGGAGTGAAATTAGAAAAGAAGATGCGTGTATTTTTCTTCCCCCGCAGGTTGAGAGTTGACTTTAAAAGGGAAAATGCTGAGTGTTTCTTAAAACAAAATGGGGATGTCTTTATTTCCTCCAGACATGAGCTGGCCATCTGTAAACATGTCAGGAGGAAACTGTACACCACCCCATCTGTGCATCAAGTGACATTTAATGGTCGGATGACGGGCACACTGGTGCACAAATATGGGGACTGAAATGACAGTTGATCGGCGGACCTTTTCCAGCGTAAACGCCAAGGAGACCGTTTAAAATCAGTTACTATCAACAAGTCAAGCAATCCTTCCTCGGATTTATATGTTCCCATAATGGTCTCCCAGCTTTCTCCGGGCATTTTCTGTTGTTTGGATGTCGGATGTCAAGGTCCTGGTCTCTTGGAAGGCCTCGTTGAGTGCAGTCTTGTATACATTTGAACGCCTGCCGTGCAGATGTGCAGGCCATTCATACGACGTGCCTTTCCTCTCCCTGTAGGTGGAAATAACGCTTCAGGACATCAATGACAACCCGCCGGTGTTCCCGACTGACATGCTGGACCTCACCGTGGAGGAGAACATCGGAGACGGCTCGAAGATTATGCAGCTCACCGCCGTGGATGCTGACGAGGTACCTGCATTTCTGAGACCTAGGATTCCAATGATCTCTCCAATTTCTGCTTCATCTTGGTGACTTTTATAGCCAAGAAAGCTAAGATTAAGCGATGTCTTTTCCAAAGACCTGTGGTTGTTGAAATGTGTTCTGAGAAAGCCGATGCAGGTTCCTACATCAGCTTGTCAAGAGGCCCTTGGGCCAGCAATTTACAACTCAGTTTCTTGCTGCAGTGTAGATTTCTTGGCCAAATTATTTTAATTCTCAATAATAAAAAATATCCCTATTTTGCCCTGGCTGGCGTAGCTCAGTGGATTGAGCACGGGCTTGCGAACCAGAGGATCGCAGTTCGATTCCCAGTCAGGGCACATGCCTGGGTTGCAGGCCAGTTCCCTGCAGGCCAACTCCCAGCAGGGGACACACAAAAGGCAACCATACATTGATGTTTCTCTCTCTCTCTCCTTCCCCTTTAAAAAGGTAAATAAATAAATAAAATCTTAAAAAAAAATCCCTATTTTATACTTTTATTATTATTCCAATTTGTTATCTTGGAGCAGCTAAGGATTGATTTTTATTTGTTATTTAGAAAAGCAAATTACTTAAAATGAAAAAATGTAAGACTAGTTATCTTTTTATTTCATTTAGATATACATAAAACATGTAATTCAATAGTAGCCTTATGTATTAAGGAAATTATCTAGTCACACTAATGACTTTTTCAACTTCATTAATAACCAGGAACTTCTTTTCTAGTGGTAAATTTGAAATTCGGGGGCATAACTTAGATTATTGTCTTCTTTTACTTATATGTTAAATTTAGCTATGTCAATAAACATCATGCCCCAAATGTGATGGCAACTATATAGTTTGTAATTTATGTATTTTTCATTAAAACATTCCATTGCTCGTTTTCTCCTTTTTGTGAGGAAAACAAATTGCTTAAAGTTCTGAAGTTTTGGGGAGAGGAACCACCTCCTTACACACTAATGCCCTTTCCCCCTGAACTAAGCCCAATGTAGATCAGAGAGTTTAACATTCTCATCTTAAATCAAACTCCAGAAGTGTCTGAAAACCTGATTTTTGGCCTATGAGCAACATATTCATAAATTTATTTATTTAACTTTAAAAAGGTAAATGAATTTAAAAAAGATTTATTTTAACAGGCAAAACAGAAATGTAGTGACTTAGTCACTTGTAATTTTGCCAAAGTGTAACTAACATAAAGGAAATAAAATAAAGCATAGGCATTCAGATAATTGTAGCTTTGCATTTAGGAAGATTGTGTGTTTTTAATTTAGCACCTTCTACTCAGTTTTATATAGCGAAAAGCTTATTCCCAATTCCAGCTACCCTTAAGAGTCACGTGACTGAATATTTCTATTATTATTGATCAATACGAGGTAATGGCAGCAATCTTGTAGTAGATACTGCATTTTTACAGCTCATCATTGACAATACATATTTGGATAACCTCATTCATAAAATTGCATCAACTCGTTTTGCAAAATAGAAAAGGGAGCTCGTGCAGTTGCTCTGAGACAGTTTCTGTCAAATGACTGTGACTGTGGTGACTGTCTCCTCGGCTGTGTTCTGTGGGGACAGGACAGAGGAGCCTCATTTACTTCAAGTGACTTATTCAAAAAGCAAGGGAATAATCACATTAATATTCCATATTCAATATCTAATTAGAATATACATTCTAATTAGATATACTGTATTTGTGTGTATAATGCATATTTTTTGCCCAAATTTTTGAGGGAAAATAAGGATGCACATTATACATGGGTAGTGCCTGAAATACCTTGTATCTGTTCTTGGGTTTTGTAATTGTTTGTTACATAAATTTTTTTGTACCTTGGTATATTCAAAAAATGCTAAAATTTCTTATACTATAAAAATATCTAAATATAAATAAACTAAAAATTAAAACAGACAATTTTTTCCCTTAAAGTCTGGGCCAAAAACGTGGGTATGCATTATACACAGCAAAATACGGTACAACTCTCTTAAGAACTGATTGTCTGAAAGAGATGCTAACATTCACCTCTTTTAATGCTATTATGTGGTACTGCTATAATTTTATTTCCTCCTTTTTATCAAGACATGAGAAATAAGGGTTAATACAAACTTTACTGCCTGCATGTTCATTTATTTGTCTCCACCAGACTTTTCTGTGTAACTGTGCGCCCATGTGTGGGTGTGTGTGCGTGCACACGCTTGCATTGCCTTCAAGTTCATCCTTTGAGATATGTTTACGTGTATGATGAGTTTTGGGGGTAGGTGGGAAAGTAGATCCTTATGTCTCTACGTGTTTACATCCACATGGTTTGAGTGCATTCTGTTTTATTTCTGTCAAGCCTCATTTTTTAAAGACAGTGCTATGGCGGCTCCCAGAGGGAAGTGGGAGGGGCTGGTACAGGGGTCAACTGTATGGTGACAGAGGTGATGTGACTGTGGGTGGTGGGCACATGGTGCAGTATGCAGATCATGGACCATAGAATTGTGCACTTGAAACCTATGTGATCCTATTATCCAATGTCACCCAGTAAATTTAATTTAGAAATAAGATGAAATGACCACTGAAATTTGCATGCCAACAAAAATGTAAGAAAACATGCAGTGTTATCACTGACACAGTCTGGTTTTAAACAGTACTGACTCTAAGGGTTGTCACCGAGGATGTGCCCCAAGTGCATCCGGGGTGAGACCAGGCAGGAAAGGGAAGGCTGCTGACGAGCACAGTGGGAGCAGAGCTGGGAGCGGAGGCAGAGCTGTGTGCTGGTTCAGGGCGGGGGCGGGGGGCGGTGCTGACAGGCCTGCAGAGCGACTGCCTGAAGGCACCAAGGTTACCCAGTGCCTGTGACAGGGTCTGTGTTCAAGGGGTGGGGGAGTGGGGAGGGGGGGGCAAGGAGGCAGGTGGTTCATCTACAACTTTAAAGGCAAGGAGGGCATTCTGTAAAATTGCTTCAGGACTACTTTTTAAGGACTAAGCTCATGAGGTTGCCTTCCTTCTTGAATACATGTTCTCCTAAATTTTTAAATAGCATTTTAATGACTCCTGACCATTTCAACTCCTAACATAGGGAACCAACTTTCTTTGTCCCGATACAATTCAAGGGCATAGGTGCAGACAGAAACCCAAATTATGTCCCAATTATGGGGTGTAGGCAGGGAGTTTGTAATGAGAAAAGGAAGGGAAATAAGCATGTGAGTAGAAGAGAGGAGTTTCTGTTGGTGCTAAGAGGCTAGGTTACCCTTCAGTTGCGCACGGTGGTAACAGTGTCTGAAGAATGACCTGCACATCGGTCCCCGAGGTCAGGAGGTCTGCTTTCCTGTTAGCTTTGTCACGGTTTGTGAGACAGTGTTGGTTGGGCCCAGCCCAAGGCTCTTGTGCCCAGTTTGAACATCCCGAATGTTCCAGGAGTAAGACATGTGAGGCGGCTTCTCTTGGATGGCTCACTGACACTCTTGAAATGGTACCATTCATAGCATTTTTCACTTCAGCATTGAATTGTTACACAACTTGCCCTGGCTGGTGTAGCTCAGTGGATTGAGTGCGGGCCTGCGAACCAAGGGATCCTAGTCAGGGCACATGCCTGGATTGCAGGCCAGTGCCCAGCAGGGGGCGCACAAGAGGCAACCATACATTGATATTTCTTTCCCTCTCTCCTTCCCTTCCCCTCCCCTCTAAAGATAAATAAACAAAATATTTTTAAAAAATTGTCACATACTAGTAAAAGGACTAGTATGTTAAAGAAACTGTATTAGGACACTGGAGAATGATGCTTGGGTCAAGGAACCATTCGCAGAAAGCAACACCAACGTGCAAACGTTAACTTAAGTATTATATGAAACGTGTGCTGAAGCAGGACACACACCTTTCAGAAGCATCTGACTCTTCGAGTCTCTCGTTTCCTTTCCTGAACCAAGTTATTATGCCTGTGATGGGCCAGGCTACTCCGGCTGATACCTGTTTCACGGTACCATACTTGTTTTTGAAAATGCTACCTGAGGTTGTAAATGCCTTTGCGATTTATAGCTATTTACTTTCAGAATTCCTTCCACGTGCTTTTCGCCCTGTGGTTCCTCAGGAGAGTGTATTTTTAAACAGCATTATTTCCACTGTGCAGCAGCTGAAAGATGATATTTATTCCTTGTGGCATTGCTGACACTGCATATTTGGGATATTAAGTAAATCAATAGAATTTTCAGAAGCCCTAATTAAATCATTCTTCTTGGCCAGACCCTTCCAGGTATTCACTAGAACTATTAATTCGCCACATCAGCTGATTCGAACACGAAAGTATGTCAACACAGTCTGGTGCCTTTCCTTCTGTGTGGAAGAATTACCGCAGCTTGGGGAGATAGGGTGCTGCAAAATTTTAGACGATTTGTGTAGTAACTTTAAAACTGTTTTTGTTTCTTTGCTTTTCCCTAATTTCCAAAAGTCATATTAAAACAGCAGTTTTCGTACTTGGACTGCTCTCCTAAAATAATGGAATTTCTTGTGAAGCAGAACAAAGAGTACCGAATGTGGTCAGATTAGAAGTCTCGAATTTGTATCAAATGTTTTTGTTAGACCATACAATTAAAATGGCTATGTTAGAAATTCCATGTACACCTGAATATACAAGATAAATGTGGGCAGTATGTTAAACTCAGCTGTTTCGTTTCTAAATTAAAGTGTGCTTTCAGGCATTCACTTTATGAAATGTTAAGATTGGCTTGGGGAACACCATCCAATACTAAATATAGCAGATGCCACTAAATGTACATTTTAAAAAGAGAGTTTTACCCTTGGCTGTTGGAAATCATTGCCTGATGTACGAGTGTCGGACTCTGAAGGAGACAATGTATCTCGTCTCTGATGGAACACGAGTATAGAAACCCTGATTCCCACCACGTTAGCCTCATATTCATTCCTACACACCCACAATGGATGTTCCTCCCAGCGCCCTTCTTTAGAGGTCTTAGCCTGCATATTATAATAAACTTTTAGAGGCTAACAGCGGTAAGAGATGTGTTTGTTTTATGTGGGTAGATTTAAATCAAAATGTAATTTCTGAAGTTGACTACTCCAACATTACTTACACCTCAGGGTCAAGACTCAGTAATTATATAAAGTAGGAAATCAGGAACCATTTTCCTTGGGACATATGGCAACTCTGATAATAGTTTGATTTATTCATCTGCAGACATTTTAGTCATCAAATACTCTTAACTGATTATATTTTCTTGTAAGAAAACATTAAAAACGGGAATAAAAATAACTAGCATGGTCACATACTTAAGTGTGTCTCAAAGATCGTTTTGGTTCTGCACATGTAGAGACGCGTTTAACCCTCACAACAGCGCTGCCGGGCAGGCAGTGTCCTTCCGATAGTCCTGCCCGGGGAAGGTGGGCTCACAGAGGCTGAGGGGTCGCCCCATGGCACACAACTGGTAAGTGGCGGAGCAGAGATTCCGCCCCAAAGCATCAGTTCAGTGTAGAATATTTAACCCAACATTTCAGTTATAATATACATAATTTAAAATATTGGAGTCAAACTGCTTATAGTTTCAACAATATATAGATAAGTTTATAATAGAATTAAAATACTGTGGAGTTAGTATCTCCCATCATCAAATCTAGAAGGGTGCTTTAATTGAAACTCTCCTTAGTATCTTTATTTTGACTTTGCTAAATCCTGCTCTTCCTTGAAATCTTCCTTTGACCTCCGTGGCAGGCTGTTCCTCTGGTTTCCCCCTAGGTCCCTCCTGCTTCCCTCAACCCCTGCCCCTGCTCCTGCTTCCCACTCTTGTTTTGTTTTTTTTTTAATTGAGTTTATTGGAATGACATTGGTTAACAAAGCCATACGGGTTCCAAGTGTACAACTCAACAAAACACGATCTGCTCATTGCACAGTGTGCCCATTGTCCAAAGCAAAGTCTCTTTCTGCCCCTCTCCACTTGTCCCCCTTTGCCATCTTCCACCTCCCCCAACCCCCTTTCCCTCTGGCTGTCACCACACTGTTGTCTCTGTGTTTGTGTGTGTGGGGGTGTATATATATATACAGATATAAATATACACACACACATATATCATCTGTCCAAAAGGTGTCCAGCCATAAAATATGAAAAAGAGAGACATTTGTAGAAGATACAAGATACAAGAAACATTGTACATAGGACAATAACACCTCAGTCCCCTTCAAAGTAGGCACCTTGGGCCCTCACACAGCTCTCCCAATCGCCATCAGCTGCCCAGTCATATTTTCCTGAATCTCATCGATTGTCTGAAATCTCTTCCCTTTCAAAGGTGATTTTAGTTTGGGGACAAGCCAGAAGTGACAGGGAACCAAATATGGGCCATAGAGGGGCTGAGTCACCTGGGTGATTTGATGTTTTGCCAAAAGACTATACAAGACGTGATGTATGAGCAGGTATGTTGGTTGTGATGAAGCTGCCAATCACCAGTTGCCCATAGCTTGTGGTCTTCTGAATTACCTGAATAATTTCTGTGGAAGAATATTCAAGCTTAACACAAAATTTGATACAGATTTGTTGCTCTACTCACTCAGTCATTTTGAATGTAACAGCCACACAGTACACATGCTCACTCAATGGCGTCTACTGCCCCCACTGACTAGTACAGTGAAGTCATCATTGTTCACACATGCACATTCCAGTCCACGCTCCTTGGCTGCCAGTTACTTCAATGTGCAAAATGTTCTTGTTATATTAACAACGGTTGGGCTTTTTCAGGACAGAACCTGTGAGTGTCCATACACTTATGTATTCCCTCTTCTCAGTCTTAAAACATCCATATTTTTCCCTGGCTGGTGTGCTCAGTGGATTGAGTGCTGGCCTGGGAATCAAAGGATCACCAGTTCGATTCCCAGTCAGAGACCATGCCTGGGTTGTGGGCCAGGTCCCCAGTAGGGGGCGCACGAGAGGCAACCACACACTGATGTTCCTCTCCCTCTCTTTCTCCCTCATGTCTCCTCTGTCTAAAAGTAAATAAATAAATAACACAAATATTTTTTTTAAAGTCCATATTTAGTCCTTCCTTTACCTAGTCTAATTTTAAATTCGCAACAAATCTGGGACTTCCACTGCCATGTACATACATTGACCATAAGGTACTTTTTCGACCCTTTTCTTGGATCTCTGACTGACGCATGACCATTTCTGTGAGATGACCCATCGGTCTCGGACCAGGTGCAGCCGCTCGCGGCCACATTTCCCCCACATCAGAGCAGACCTTACACTCTGAGTGTCCTCACCAAGAGTAATCTCTTCCTTCCTCCCCAAAGGAAGCTGATATTTAAGTATTTCCTTTTCTTTCACTCTTACCCATCACATAGACTTGTTAAGAGGACACGAGGATACGAGAGAATGCAGAATAAACGACACTGCTGTTATTTCTCCATCCAATAGGCCACATCAGTGGCCTCCCGACTCGTCCTGTGTATTGTGCCAGGTGTGTGATGACTTAAGAGTCTAGGATCTGGAGCAAGACAGCCAGGGTTTGAATTCCTACCTCTCAGCCTCTTTCTCATCAGAATGGGGATAATAATAGTACTTACCTAAGGGTTTGCCTTTAAAGATTAAGTCATTTAGTGCCCACGAAGTAATATGCTCAGAGCAGTGCTTAGCACTTAATAAACACTTAATGAGTGTGTTCTTTTTCTCAACTTTCCATTCCTTCTGCCAACTTCCTAGTTCATACTTTAGTTTTTGAGGGCCGCGGCTCAAAGGGAGAACACAAGAAATCACCCCTGGCTTTATCTTGCAGAACAGACCCCTGGAACCTGCGAAGACGGCCGTTGACATGGTTCCGCCCCAAGGAAATGAAGCTCCAGGTTTTGGGGCTCAGCCTCCTCACTGTTCCCCTTCCCTGGCCTCTCCCCACTCTTGTCCATTCTCCTCTAACAATAGCTTTAAACAATTGTTCCAACTCAAACAAGCTCAGTGGTTTCTTGGCCGTGGAATTCGAGCCAGCGTGTGTTACAATTGCAGTTCTCCAACATGGATCCATCACCTCGTGTCAACTTGACACGCTTCTTTTGTTCTATATTGAAGTTTTCCATACAACCGACCTGTTCAACAGCAAATGAGCCAAGCTCGTCATTCTTCCCTTTGTTCTTTTGCTTATACTCAAGCGTATTTCCTTAGTCTTTGCTTTAAAAAAAAATCCTCTCTTCAAAACCCAGTCCCGCTTTACACAGTCTCCATTATATCTTCCCCAAATAAATCAACTCAAAATGCATCCCTCTTTCCCCTTGGTTCTTATAGTACTTTCTGCAAGCTTCTCCCATTTGCTCTGGCCTCGGCTAGTTACCTTTTCCTGCTGAGTGAGAAGGGACACAGAGCTCGGTCAGGCGGACTTGGGTTTGAAATCCACACTGACACCTACAGGGTGACGATGTGTAAGTTAACTAGCATCCCCGGGTCCCCGTGTAGTTAACTACACGTCCCCGTGTCCTCCATGGAGAACTCATACCTTGTGGACTTGTGACAGTGCCTGGTAAAAAGCAAGCCCTTAGCAAACCAGCTAGTAGTATTATCATGGGTAATATCACAGCGACAGCTTCACTCCTTTCCATGTGCGCATGTCATGAATTTAAAAAAAAAAATATATGTATATACATATAGCTGATCCTGAAGGTTGAGATTTGTTGTGTGGTTTCATGGAGTGAGAGGGGGAAGACTGGCTCTGTAAGACGCGACACTGGCCTGCTACCTTTTGAAATTTTACAGCATCCTGCAGAATTAAGCCCAGAGCCTCCCCTTGTCCGATCCATACTTAGCATACGGAGTGGCGCTCTTCCTCTCCCACTTCTAGCTGTTCAGGTGCCGGTCTTTTCTTCTCAGGGGGCGAATGCTCTTGTCACGTACACGATCATCAGTGGGGCCGATGACAGCTTCCGCATTGACCCCGAGTCCGGAGACCTGATAGCGACCAGGAGGCTGGACAGAGAGCGCCGTTCCAAGTACTCCCTGCTGGTTCGTGCAGATGACGGTCTCCAGTCCTCAGACATGAGAATCAACATCACGGTCAGCGACGTGAATGACCACTCACCCAAATTCTCGAGACCCGTGTACTCCTTCGACATCCCAGAAGACACCACCCCAGGTAAGGGGCACAACCTCAGGTGCATTTTGCAAGGATCACCTTTGGCTTCAGGGATAGACCGTGTTTTCACTGCTCTTCATTGATGACAAGTTTTTACCATCTGCTACTAGGTCTAAAAATATGTGTGCTGGATTTTT
Organism: Sturnira hondurensis; assembly: GCF_014824575.4. Taxonomy (NCBI): domain Eukaryota; kingdom Metazoa; phylum Chordata; class Mammalia; order Chiroptera; family Phyllostomidae; genus Sturnira; species Sturnira hondurensis. The sequence continues at coordinate 25,325,973 of NW_028082759.1, read as the reverse complement.
CAATCTTTTAATTCGCCATCTTTGCTATAATTCCCAAGCAGATTGCGAGACTTTCGAGAGCACTAGTTACAGATATTTCTGTTTCTGAAAGTACTTGTGACGGGGGGTTGTTAATTCTTCTGGCAACACAGTTTTGATTTTATTTTTCCACTTGAGAACTGTCAATTGTGATGCTGCTGCTATGTATTGAAAGAGCAAAGAAAAGCACCAGAACAGCTGTGAAAGTGGTCTTGGCCCTCACTCGCTGTGTGACCCGGGACAAGTCAGTTCATTTCTCTCAGCTTCGGTTCCTTCTGCTGTGAAATGGGGAGGATCATTCCCATAAGAATTGGGGCAAAGGTTAATTTAGAATGTAGGGGTGAGTTTGCTGCTGGGGGTCCCGAGAATTAGCTGGTGCTCAGTGAGCGTTAGTGGAATGTGGGCCGTGAGTGACCACCCTGTGTCTCTCAGTGAGTATGTTGTGGTTGTTGCGTTCGAGAACACAGTGCCCGTGTTCTTGGTGTGTGTGCTTCACGGCCATTATTGGAAATTCTTATCTGAAATTGAAATTTTATTCGGAGTCCTGTTTGGACCGTGTTTGCATAATAAGGCATATGTTTGGGAAACTCATCTGACAAGGAAGGAAACATTTATAGAAGACAACTGACTCCTTACTGCAGTTTTCCCTTCACGCCCCAAGATGAGTTGTGCCTGTTCTGCACAAAATTCCCATCTCATCTATTTCCTGCTTGATTGCAGCGCTGGCTGTCTGGGCTGTCAGGTGGTGTCTCCCGGCATATGTCTGCAGTATTACTTGGAGCCCCCAGTTCCTGACACTAGCCAGGGACCCCCATGCATGTTCCCCGAATTCATCAATATGAATTGTGAATTGGTAGCTCCAGGTAGAAACGTAATGCCAGAAGGAACATTAATGCCCAGAATGTTTGTACTACAGCATGCAGCCTAAGCTCTACTGGCTATCAGAGACGCTGTGTGCTTTGTTAATATTTGGAAATGCTGGTATCAGCCGAATGTTGTGTTCGCTACATTTTCATTGTGATTCTCTAGTTAAAATATTTCATCGCAGAAATAATTTTTTTGGTGTCGTGTATATATTCTCTTAGTGGCACCCATGTCCCATTAATTTAGCCTATTAATTTCCTCTTTTGATAGGTGCTTTGGTGGCAGCTATTTTAGCTACAGACGATGACTCGGGTGTGAATGGAGAAATTACCTACAGTGTGAATGAGGACGATGAGGATGGCCTGTTTTTCCTGAACCCAGTTACTGGAGTCTTCAATTTGACTCGGACGTTGGATTATGAAGCGCAGCAGTATTATGTCCTCACCGTTCGAGCTGAAGACGGCGGGGGGCAGTTTACCACCATCAGGGTTTATTTCAATGTACTGGACGTGAACGACAACCCCCCGCTTTTTGGCTTCAGCTCCTACAGCACATCGTTAATGGAGAATCTGCCTCCAGGGTCCACAGTGCTTGTGTTCAACGTCACGGACGCAGATGATGGTATGGTCTTACTGTACATACTCAAAAAACTTCCCTGAAAAGGTACCCCATTGCTAGTGTATGTTTTTATGTTGTTCAGCTGTCACAAAATTGTGTTTTGTGAATACAGGTCCAAAGTTGAAGGCTAGATGTATACTTTAGATATAGAACATTAAACACATTAAGTAATTTGTCAGTTAAATTCTCACTTATGACAGAGAGCATGCGTTGTTACTGTCTTGTAAACTTTTCGTCTTTATCTTTCTGTCTCCACTAAATGTGTGGCTGTATTGCAGTTTAGTAACGTAGAAGTCACAGACAGCTTTTCAGTTGGTTTTTGCCAGATAAAGAAGATATTTATTTACATATATTATTTTAATGTAGAAAGGATAAAATTTGAAGCAAAAGTAAAACTGGTCTTCAAAACCACTTAGTAATGTATAACTAGTTTTATATTTGACTGAAAACTGCTAATAATATCTTGGCAAGCTTTCAGGCTTTGACTCAGGACAGCCTCGGCCCTCTCAGGCTTCGGAATCAAGTGGAGAGTTTTCATTAAATCTAGATTTTATGTGTGTTTGATTTTTACTTATTGCAAAAAGCATTCGATACCCCTTTTTTTAGGACTTCCCTGGCCTTTCTCCCAAGACCCATTTTGTACACACACACACAGATGATTGATATATCGGTAGTGATAACATTGTGCGGATTATCAGCCTAGAGCTGGACTGGTTTGGAAAGTTCCTACCTTCTTGTCCCTCCCATTGGATGCCCCGGAATGTCCTATCGGGAGAGAAAACAAGGCGCAGTAGTTTGGGGAGGAAATGGGTCTGCAGCCCGAGGCCTGGTGGCACCAGCGTGTCAACCCTAATTTAGAGTTTCCTGGTTCTCCCGACGGGTGATTTATGTCATCTCAGAGTATCACTCCGTGTCAACATTCTGCCCTGTGCTTAGTGTCCTTTCAGGAGTGTCTGGAAATGCCCTGTACAAAGACATGGGAGGCAAAAAGCACAGTATTTTATCGGTTTCAATTCACAAATTTGGAAATGCTTTCTTTTTTTTCCCTTTTCATTGAATTTATGGGGGGACACTGGTTAATGAAATGACACAGGTTTCAGGTGCCTAATTCTACAACACCGCCTCTCTACACTGTATTGTGTGTGTGTTCACCACCCCAAGTCAAGGCTTTCTTTAGGCTGATTGAGTCCTTTTGGAAGTTTTCTCCTCGAATACACCTCAGGTAGAAGTGGCCGTGACTGTGGCCGTGAGCCACCGCTATTGCCAATGACGTGAACGGCAGACAGTGACCATCCTGGTCACGTGCGGTGTTCATTGCGCAGCAGCCCAGGAGCCCGCAGGTGGTTCCCTGTGCCTCAGCCCAGCTCTGGGGTCCGGCTCCAGACAGACATCCATACACAAGTCAGGTTAATCTCTACTTGGGACGTTGACTTCTCTGTGATGTGGGCTCTCCCGATGTGCGTGTTTTCTAATTTGTCCTGTGACTGGCCCAGACTTTTCGGTGGTGGAGAATTTTATGTGCCATGTTTTTTTGTAATTTATTTATTGTGGGTTAGAGAGAGCCCCTTGCTTCATAGGATTGTGTGCTTTTCTGGAACAAATTTCATTTATCTTCATACCTCAAAATGTAGGGAACTGGGAAAACAACAAATAAGAAATTTTTGCTGTGAGAACAGGCTGGAGTGTGCCATGCACTCACACACACGGGCAGACGTTAACTGTTGACTTCGAGTTACTTTTCATGAATTTTTTTCCTTTTAATTGTGTTGAGTGAAAAAAAAAGGTCAAGCTGCATTTCCCCATTGTTTTAGTTTTGAATACTTTTATCTGGGTAATTTCCTGTACCTTGACCTAAAATATAGGACACAGTTGCTATTCTCTCTGAATTTCAAGGATAATGATAAGACTGTACAAAGGTAAACTTGTTTGTTTAAAACTGCCAACTCAGTTTATTAAATAGTTCTCAAAGCATTTTGCAAACAGTATTGTTTAGACTTTGAAAAATTAACAAATTCTTCTCATTGTCTGATCAAAATGTTCTTGATGTGGTAATATTGACATTTTCATAGATGAAGTAATTTAATAGGATAATAAATTTAAGCTTTACTGTTATCAATATCTAAATTCTCCAAGGGGTTAACCTAAAATTTTAGGTTCCACTGATGATTTAATAAAAAATAAAGCAAATATTTTGCTTTTTTCATAAGTAGTGTTTTGTATTAAAATATATTACAGTGAGGCAGACTGTTGAAAACTGAAGCTTTATGGAAATATTCTGGCTTTACTAATATCTCATTACTTCAGAAATGCATTTTCTAGCCTTCAAAATATTGGGGAGTCACAGGGTGTTTGGGAATAAAATGATCGCAATTGTTGCAAATGAAGCCACCTACACGTGCATGGCCCACAATGCAGTTTGTTTGACCTGTGAATGATTTTCATATTGTGAGTGAATATGCACATTTTACAACAGAACTATGTACCAAGAGTTATGTTCCCAGAACTAAATTATTCATGAGACTGAAATAAAAAAGAGAAAACCCCTCAAAGCCCAATACCAGCACACCCCCACAATAAAACTGCCAGAAAGAATCATGTAACTACACCACGTTCAGGACATTGAACACAAACCTGAGAAGTACGGGCTGCTTTACATTCAAGGATCCGCTGGGCTATAAAATCTCGTTAGATTCAAGTCTCACTGCTTTGGATAAATCATAGGACTTGAAAATAATGTGTTTACTGTTTTCCGATTCTAATATTTGGTGCAAAAAGCAGAGAGAGAAAAATGACCTGAGCTCTTTGTCAGGACACTGCCGATGTTCAGGGAGAGTTTTGTGTCTCAGCGTGTCCGCGTGTATTTTCTGGATGTAGAGCACACGCCCAAAGTCACTTCGCCTTGTCCGGGGCGGAGGGTGCGGTTCTCTTTGGCGCAGTGCGTGCTGAAGGCTTCCCTGGTCTGTGATCGCTCCGGTGACAAGTCGAGGGCTGTTTTTTAGATGGCGTTGCAATGTTTTATGCAGACGTAATGATGTTTTCATGTGCATTTTCTCAAAGATAATGATCGCTATCATCAGTCTATATTGAATATTATTACCTAACATATTTGTCATTACGCATTTGACTATCTAATCCAATTTTTCTTTTTTGTATTCCTACTTAAAGTTAAACTTACTCCATCTATTCATCCCACTGAACTCTTTCCCTAAAACAAAGGCTCTTCTGCTGTTTCACTGCGTGGCTGTAAAATCTTGGTATCAGGTTCTCTTTTTGCCTCTGCCATTTAGTTGTTTGCTCAGGGAGACAGCGTACACACTGGGCCCTTCCACTGATTTATGCAGAAATGCTAGACCAACACTTCATAGCCACGGGCAATTGTGTCAGTATTTTTAATTTCCTTCCATCTGGGGCATGGAAGATTTTATATGTTTGTAGAGAACCAAATTTTATATCTCTGCTTGTTGAGATTATTTTTATCCATATGTTTTCACCGCTTTTTCTCAAAAATAATTGTGTCTGAATTTGTGCCTCAAGGAATAAGAATTCAGTATTCACTAATGGATTTAAGTATAGGAAATAGAGAAAATGTCCTTAGAGAGTAATTTGATTTAAAATACATATTAAATATGTACACGTATTATCTATATAAAATATACATATGAGTGTATATTAAATCAAGTTACTTTAATTTTAATTGTTCATGTATACATCTCCTTAGAAAGTAATCTATCTGTATACTGCACCCATTGATGGAACTCTTTGAGGGACCACATATCATGGTGCTTTTCTGTCCAAAACCTGTGGATTTCTAAGCTGAAGAGTTAAAGTAAGCTGTTGACCTTGTTCTACCCAGATCTTAAAATTCTTTTTATCTTCTGCTGTTGAATTGACCGTGGCCTCCATTAGCTTTATTTATTCATAGTGTGCTGATCCTCAGAGTTTTAAGTATTCTGCACTTTATAACCTCTGCTTTGTTCACTTGTGAATAGCCATAAACTGCGAAGCTTAGAAGTCACAACTCATAACAAGGAGGAAAACCCTACGTTTTAAAGATCTGCTCAACCCTTATTTACCTTAGAAATGTTTGTGAATAAGCCAGTGCCTCCAAGTTTTCTCATAAATATTTTTTCTCTGCATCCATATATAGACTGAGGACCTTAGATAGAGACCAGAAAAATCACTGGGGAAAAAAAAACAAACTCCAGCATTTTTTAAAAAGAACAGGCAGGCCCTCCTGGGTAGAAAAGAAAATCCCATTACTCAACTAAAACTTGCCTCTGTAAGGAACTTGATGAGTCACAAGAAAAGGCAAAAGGCAACTCAAGTATTCATACAGTTCTGAGAAAGTCCTTTTCAAGGAAAAAAAAGAGAGAAAAGGGTTGATCACATTGTCCTCAAATGCTCTTGGCAAACAGTGAACATGGCTTCTGACCCCTGAGTAGTTGGAATTAATTTCAGAAAAATAGGAGTTATTTGTAAGCAATTTATTAACTCAACAATTTTTCCCTGATATAAAATCCCAGAACATAAAATCTTTATTAAGGATGATTTAACCTAGGTACACAATACATTTCTTAGCAAGTCTTGTAATATCCTACAATGCCCCAAATATTTTTATGATAAAAAATATACATGTACATGGCATTATGGATCAGTGGATACAACACTATTCTTGGATTGGAAATCTGGGATTATTTTGTTTGTTTGTTTTCATTGCTTATCTGTTATTTGCCTGTAAATTATTTACTAAAACAATAGGCTGAACTATTCTCCATATCTTCTCAGTTAGAAGAATGTCAGCAATCAGTTTCTGAAATGAGGATTTATATATCATTCTTTAAATTAAAAAGTCACACGTTTCTAGGAAAAATAGATAAAATACTGTCTAAATATAGCCCAATAATAGTATGAACATTTATATTTGGAGCCTTTCATGTATAATTTTACTGCTAACATTTCCTTTAAATAATATTTTTAAAACACTCTAAGTATACATAATAAAATTTGAGAGAGAATTATTTTCACAAAGGCCATTAGCCAGGTGCCTAATAGGAATTAAAAAGTATTTATTGGCCTGACAAGAAATGTAAAAGTAGACTTAAAGTATCCATGACTAATGCCATACATTAGAAAATTTTATTACCCTCCTCTGAAAATTGGTGTCGGCCTCAATAAATTACTGAAGTTATAAATTTTTGGCTAATAGTGTAGCGAGTGGCACTGTTATGTTCAACCTCAGGAATTATGTGATCGAAATGAGGAAGTGTATAGAAAAATACACACACTCTGGAATATTTTTTCTTCTTCACTCGTGTAATTTAACATTTCAACACCGTGGTAAATAGCAAACAGTATATATATCATTTGTTCACCAGGTTGTAAACATCTTTTCAGATCAAAAGTGAATGGGAAAAGAATTATGCGTATGTGTTACTGACAGAGAAGATTAGCTGCCTCGGGCATGTTTGGAGGCACCATATATCAAGTGCTCAGTTCCATATTGCAAAAATTTTGGTGCGGCTTAGTTGACAGCACACACCGAAGAGAATTTGATATTTTTCCCTTTCATTTCAGGCATCAACTCCCAGTTGGCTTACAGCATCGCTTCAGGCGACAGCCTCGGGCAGTTCGCCGTGGACAAGAGTGGTGTCCTGACCGTCCTCAACGCTTTGGATCGGGAAAGCCAGTCCTTCTACAACCTGGTGGTGCAGGTGCACGACCTGCCGCTGCTGCCGGCCCCCAGGTTCACCAGCACTGCCCAAGTCTCCATTATTTTGCTGGATGTAAATGATAACCCACCAACATTTCTCTCCCCTAAATTGACCTACATTCCAGAAAACACACCGATTGATACGGTTGTCTTCAAAGCTCAGGCGACGGACCCGGACAGCGGCCCGAACAGCTACATTGAGTACACCCTGCTGAACCCCCTGGGGAACAAGTTCAGTATCGGGACCATCGATGGGGAAGTGAGACTCACCGGAGAGCTGGACCGGGAGGAGGTTTCTAACTATACTCTGACTGTGGTGGCTACAGACAAAGGTCACCCATCTCTCTCCTCGTCGACAGAGGTCGTGGTCATGGTCCTCGACGTCAATGACAACAGCCCTGTTTTTGCACAGGCTCTGTACAGCGTGGAGATTCATGAGAACACGCTCACGGGAACAGACATCGTGCAAGTGCACGCCGCGGATGGCGACGAGGGCACGAACGGACAGGTCCGCTACGGCCTCCTTGGTGGGAATGCCAATCAGGAGTTTCGCCTCGACTCCGTCACAGGTGCCATCACCGTGGCTAAGCCACTGGACAGAGAAAGGACCCCGACCTACTTTTTAACTGTTCAGGCAACCGATCGGGGCAGTACCCCCCGAACCGACACCTCCACTGTCAGCATTGTCCTGCTGGACGTCAATGACTTTGTTCCCCTGTTCGAGCTGTCTCCGTATTCCGTACACGTCCCCGAGAATTTAGGGACACTGCCCAGAACAATCCTTCAGGTGCGCATATTGAAACCCATGTGTTTTCTACACGACATTTAACTTTGATGTTCAGGCGCCCTTCTCTCTTCCTCATCGTCCTCCCTAAGTGCGTAACTGCAGAGATAGCAAATCTTGAAAGGTGTTTGAAAATTAGATCTATTGATCTAATTTTATAGATTGAATATTCCATTCAATTATGTTCTTTCCTGTATACTCACATTGTACACATTAGGTATTTGTATATATACCATTAATTATTATATCTATATAATATATAAATATATATTACATCAATTAATAATTAATTATTATTGATCAATATATATTAATTATTAATATATATTATTAACTGGGTTGTGTTTTTTGAAAGATTTTATTTATTTATCTTTAGAGAGGAAAGGAAGGAGAGAGAGAGAGAGAGAGAAATATCAGTGTATGTTGCCTCTTGTGTGTCCCCTGCTGGGAACTGGCCTGCAACCCAGGCATGTGCCCTGAGTGGGAATTGAACCGCAATCCTTTGGCTCACAGGCCCACACTCAATCCACTGAGCTATACCAGCCAGGGCTGGTATTTGTATATTTTTGAATCTTGTTTCACCGTAGCAGGAATACCTGCACATAGTAAGAAAATATAATGATGCAAAAGTTTGAAAACTTGGTTGCAAACCTGGTTCTTGCTTCTGTTTACAAATCTAAAGACCTAGTTGGAACTCCTGTTAGAAATGTTTGAAAAGTCTTCCAAGGATGCAGGGCATTGATTTTATGCCTGTTTTCACACAAATAATACATACTATTCTGCACCATTTGAAATTTTTACTTGAAACTTCAAACAAACTATGTCTTTGAAAGCTTTTGTTGGTATATACCTGCAGTTTTCAACCAGTGTGTTGCAAAAATTTTAAAAACATGCAATACCTGACTAAACTTAATCAGGGGTACTGGCCTCTTTCTCCTTACATTGTCAAATTAAAACAAAACAAAACAAAACAAAACAAAAGACAACAGCCAGCACTGCAACAGCTGCCTGATGTGAATGAATCAGAATTATATGTATTTTCTTATGAGACTGGCAAAAGTATATTCTGGGTGAGCTGCAGAATTTTAGTAATTAGCTTACATGCTCTGAGATGAAAGGGTTGAAAATCCCTGGTGTATAGGATTCTATCCCATTAGTTTTAATGATGCATTTTACCTCGTGATGCGCATTGTGTTGGCTTTGCTTACATCCCTGCCGTGCATTGTCCTCTCCTGCAGGTGGTGGCAAGAGATGATGACCAGGGTTCTAACAGCAAACTCTCCTACGTCCTGCTCGGTGGTAATGAAGACAGTGCTTTTACCCTCTCAGAGAGCGGGGAACTTCGGGTAACGCAGAGTTTGGACCGTGAGACCAAGGAGCACTTCGTCTTGACGGTCACAGCTATAGATTCTGGTAAGTCTGTTGTAACCTCGCTCAGTTGTGAAAAATTTCTTCATAGGGCGAGTAAAAGAAAGTATTTGTGGCTCCTGTTAAGTTGAAATGTATTAATGCTTGGAGCTCCAATGGTAGCTATATAATGCATTGCACATATATCACTTTATGAAATTACGTGCAAGTGGTAAGGGCTTAAGCACATCACAAACTAAGCTCTCCTCCTGTAAGACAAAATGTGTCCTAGCTCAGTGATAAGCCACCCAGTGCCTGGGGGGTGACCTGAGACCCTGCCAACTGAGCCAAGAGGCATTTCAATTGCTTTAGCTTTGGAAACACCCAGGTGGTTCTACCTGGTAATGGAGATAAGAGAGTGGACGCTGACTTGTACTTGGTGGGGCCTGCCTCAGGGCCCATGGAATTCTGAGTACTGTCGTAGGCATGTGACGCGGCCCCCCAGAGCTCCAAAAAGCGCATCGGAGGGAAACCAGGGTTCTTACCGAGTTAGTGAAGTCATGAGCTATCGTAGACAAAATGAAAGCTGCATGCTTGCTTTTTAGTGTTGGAAATAGGAATTACATAAAGTTGTATAGCAGGTAGCATAAAACACGATCTGTTTTTAAAAGGTAGTATTATTGTTTCCCACTACTTTGTGTTGCATGTATTGACTCTCTTCATAAATATCAAACACTTCTAGTGCAAAGTTGAAACCATTGCAACATTTTCTAGTAATATTTATGCTTTGAAGAAAGTAGGTACTGATGAAATATTTGTTGAATAAATGAGCAATTAAATGAATAACTCATTGATTTCCAAAATACCAATGAATTATGGAACATTGTTCTTATGGAACATTTATTTATAAAAATCATCACAACTGACTGTTAAAGAATTTAATAATACTGGCATTTTTTTAAAAAAAATGTGTTGAAATGGTTTTAAGACGAAGCAGATTTGTTGGAACGTCAGATGACTGAAATCACAGGTGTATGTCAGGTTGACCTGTGGGTACTGATGTTAGAGAAGTCTTCTGGGTTTCCAAATGAGCTATTCTTACTATGGTTGAAATTTTTAAAGTAAATGTAATAAATTAACATCTTAGTTGTATGTGACCAATTTCAGAGTATCAATACATTGTTTTATTTTACCACTTCTCATAAAAGAGGAGATTTTGAGATTAGGGAGGATGACAGATGTGTGTTAAGCATTCAGATGACAGCGCCACTGATTACTGAGGTGACTCTCCATTCTCTGCATTCACTGTTGGGAGTGTAGTTTTTGGAGACTGTTGCTTTATGGAAGAAAGCCATGCTCCCCGTATTTCTTTAATGTGTGTGAATGACCATGTTAGTCTCATGCCAGCAATGCAGTCCCGAGGAATGGTGAACCGCATGCGGTCTGGTAAGCACGGAAGACTTCACCCGAGTTGACCCGGAACGTGGTTCATTAGGGGTTGTAGTCAGCAGATGCCTTGTGGTCAGTGGTCAGCAGGCACGGAGGGTCAGCCTTCTCATGAAAATCTCAGTACTACCACATGGCTTAGGTTGACCGGGGATTTCACAGTCACCTGGAGAGAAGAGAGGATGAAAATATGTAGACACTGGTAGAGAGATTTAGACATTTAAAATCAAGTTTGTGTTTGTTTGTTTGTTTGTTTACTAAAGTGTCCCAGTTTCAGCTTCTCTCTCCAGTTAGGGCTGGACACACGTGATCAACACCAGGCACACACAAATGCAGAACCTTTGTTGGGTGATGTGGGGGAGGGGAGTCCAGGACTAGGAATCGAGGTCACCAAGGCATTGGTGACTTTAAAACTTGCTGCCCAGAAGTGTGTCCCACATAGGCCATCCCAGGGTGGCTGCTGGATGTGATCTGGGGAGTCGGGGGAGTGGGGTGACCAGGGTGGGTGGGGTGCAGCCCACAGAGGTTCGCCGTCCTAGCACCTGGGCTGTGGGGCTTTCTAGGTCAAAAGCTGTGGCAGAGAAGAATGCAGCTGTATAGATAGGAGTGCCTGTTTTCAACAAACCACTCAGAGAATTTAAGAATCTTTTTTTGTGCCTCTGCAGCCAGGGTCCGAGGTGGGTGTTGTGACTGGGAAGGGAAGGGTTGTTTTCTGGTTTAGGGCCCCCGGTGTCACGCAGTGTGTGTGCCAGGTTTTCTAGACACTGACCCATTTCTTCGCATTATCTTTCCGCATTGTGTCAAAGACTTGGGGGTTTTTATTTCCACCTCACTCACAGCAGACCCAGGCTCAGAGTGGCTAAATATTTCCCAAGGATTATACAGATGCTAAGTAGCAGAGTAGGATTCAGATCCTAGCAGGTCTGACTTCCACATTCAGGCTGCATGGAAGCTTTTAGTTTATAGGTAAAGTGAAATTAAAAAAAAATTATTTCCAAAATTATTTTATTTGCAAAGCAGACGCAATGGTAGGCTGTAGAATATGATGACAGTCTTGAATTTGACTTGACCTTTGAATTGAATTCTGGTTCTGTCATGATTTTCTTTGTGATTCAGACAAAGTGAGTGGTCTCTGTCAGCTTGGGTATCTTCGTCAGTAAAATGGGGATATACTAACTGCAAAGTAGCGTATTATAAGGTTAAATATGCCTCTCACATAGTATATACAATTATTTTAATAAGAATTGTGACTCATGCACTTTAAACATTTTAACATTCTTAGAAATATTTATCCTGTTCCTTACTATGTAAGTACTTTTGTTAAAAGGTTATGGATTGGTTTAAAAAAACATTTTTAAAAATTTGCAGTTTCAGTTTTATTTTATATATTACTACATTAGGAATTTCTCCCATGCACCAGATATTTCTTTTTAAACTTCAAAAAATATATTGCACAGTAAGTATTTAACTATTTCAAAAGACCACAGATTTTGAAAATTGTAGTTCAGTTAAAGTACGTTTAAGGAGGAGTTTTGTGAGCTCATCAGCAGACTTAACCGCCAGTTATAGTTCTGTTTCTCTGTTAAAATGGTGACACAAAGGGACATTTCATTAGGAAAAAAACAGAAAGGAAGAAAACTTGAAACCACAGAGCTGAAAGTATTGTGATGGACCTGGGAGAAGGAACCTCCACGGGGAGTTAGATGGAGTCTCCGTCTAGATGTGCAGCCTGTGCGGAAACAGGCCCTGGTTCCTGGAGCACCATGAGCTCCTGAGGCCGCTGGCCTTGACCCTGGGGAAAATCGGGGTCCTAGATTTCTCACTATAAGGACAAAGAATACAAGGAAACCTCTAACTGCCATGGAGGACTGTTGCCGCTCCGTGAAAACCAGGTTGGTGGAGATTCTGCCCCTGCTGAGATAGGAGAGTTACGAGCTGTGGACAGTGAAAATGCAGGTTATTGGTAGAAGGGAGGCATTTGGGAATTTGTCACTTAGATGTGGTGCCAGGAGCATGAGGAAGATCCAGTGTTCCTGGTGCCCTAGGTCACAGTATTTTGACAGTTCTGGAAATTAGAGAATTGACTGAACTTTGTCCCAAAGCACAGATTTTTTTAGTGTTTTTTTTTTTTTTTTAAATTTGAGTCGCCCTGCAATGCACTGGTGTTTCTGAGGCCACCGGGGTGAAGTATTCAATCAGGTATCCGAAGGTCATTTCATGTAGGTCACGTGGAGAGCTGAGGGAAGACGTTCAAACTGGCACGTGACTGGTTGCGTGTTCAGTTCCTCTGCACGTTTTCGTTGCCCTAAATAACCACTGTCTGGGGGAACAGTGTGAGCGTTTCCGATGCCCTGCTTCAGAATCTGCAGTTCGATCTGTCCCAGGACTGAAGTTTCTGACCCGGGGTGTAAAGTACGTGTTCACTGCTGTGGTTTAAAAGTCAAGTTGGTAGATGACATGAGAAAATTCAGGAAAGCATGGCAGCTCGTAGGTCCCAGATGCCACGTTATTCTCAAATTTGCAGTGTTCTGAGAACCAGGAAAATATCAAAGGGTTCCAAACAAAAAGTTTGGCAGTTTTATTCCTTCCCTCACAAAAATCCCTTTTCCTTCGCTCTTTTAAAATTCTCACCTGCTGTCAGCCCACAGAGAGGTCAGCTTCGGTAAAATAGCAGAAACTGAAGCAGAACCCTTTTTATTATCACCAAAAATCTTTGACTATTTTTTTTGGAGAAAATATTAGCATTGCACTATCATCTTATTTTTATTTGCTGACTGCATGGCTCTAGTGTGGCACATCTGGAAACTCTCTAAGTGCTTCTGACTGCAGTTTCCAGTGAGCTACCACCACACGATCCTTTGTGTGTGGGACTGAATGTTACGTCGCTAAATAACTGAGCCAGAACGGAGTGTCATAATTCTACCTCATCCCCCCACCCACAGGATTAAATTACCAAGCAGCAACTTAGTGAGTTGCAACTACAACTCAATTAAAGCCATTTTATTTAACTGTAATTCGAAGTATGGATATTCTGCCTTTGCCTTATATTACGTACTGTTATTTCTTCTAAAAATATGAACTGTACCAAGCAGACATTGCTGGGGGCTAATTCAGCGCCGTGCAGTGAGGCAGGCTCTGCAGGGAACCCGCACTGTGGTCCCCCCCTCCCCCCAGCGGGAAGCTGCTCTCACCTACTGCTGTCCCTCACGGGGCACAGCATTCCGTCCCCAAGGGGGGCACAGCATTCCGTCCCCAAGGAGCCTTATTCACGACTGTTTCTTACCATTTTCTCCTGTCTGCAACACATCCGGTGCTGCTTATGTATAGTTCAGAGAGTTCTTTATAATTCAGAGAATTAATTTACGAAAAAGAAGTGTATCTTAGAAGTAAATACATAGCTTTATATTTTTTAAAGAAAGGTTCAAATCCCACCTCTGCCATTTCTAGCTATGTGACCTTGGACAAGTCACCTTCGTGTTCATATCTGTAGAACGGAAATGCTAATTCTACTTGAAAAGCATATTGGCTGGGATAAATGAGACAACGGTTTCTTGTGGTTGTTGATGTCAGTCAGCCGATGCGCTGAACAACTCGAGCTTCGTTCGGCCAAGGAAAATGTTTTGACTCCTACGCACCTGCCTAACCTCTGAACACAACCTCTGTCTATGATTTCCCATGGCTAAAGGAAAAACCTTGTTATCATTCATTCCTCTTTCTCTGTACTACGCATTGAATGAGTCCATTTACAAGTAAACGATGCTTCTAATAATATTTAAAAACTGGCCCGAACATGTCCCCTCCTCACCCACCACCTGAGCCTAAGCCAGGGCTGATGTGGTCGCTTCCTAGCTGCCTGCCTTTTCTCCCCCCGGACCTCCTCCAACAAGCAGCTCGGAAGCTTTAACACCAGAAATGAAATCATCGTGCCATGACTCGCTTACAAATCCTTCGGTGGTTTCCGAGAATAAAACCTAAACTTCTTACCACTGACCACACGGCATTAAATGACCTGGCCTCCGTCCACTATCTGGCCTCGAGAGAACACCCGCTTTTCCTGCCCTCGGCGCCGTGTACTTGTGGTTGTGCGATTCCTCTGTAAATGGCCGCTCCGTGGCAGGCTGCTTCGCTGGGGTTTTAAGGGGCAGCATATTTATGTCTCGGTTATTTGTTATCGCGTCCAGGTACAATGTGTTCTCAGAGAGGACTTACCTGACCCCCAGTCTGAGGGCCTCATCTCTCTCTACTGTCACTTCCCATCTCTGTACCTTGTGATATCTCCCTGACACTAGTGGCTTCCTAAAATTGGACGCTTATAGGTAAGATGACATGGTATATGGATACTGGGTCTACCCTATGTATATTGATCACCCTTCTAGTAGAATGCAGACTTCCTGTCCTGTTCAAAGCTCCATTGCCAGAGACACCCAGAACAGAAGCTGCACCACAGCACTCATTCAAGGGTTATCCATCCGACGTGAAGGAATGAGTCGGTGAGGGGAAAAGGACGAGGGTCATCCACGAGTCACCGCCCTGTTGTTTCTCTATACAGCTGTTCCTTAATATTCATTTCACCGTACTTGGATTTAGTTTATTGTTTCCTATTCATCACTTGCAGATTTTTCAAAGGACCTACCGAAAGGAAAAATGCCAATCTTTTAAAACCCGTGGCTGAAATTCCATAAGTTTGTGCTACTGCAGTTGTGGTCATCCACATTGACCTCTGCTTTGAAAGCCAGCGCCAGTGTTTAAGGCTTTGTGGTGTTTAGTACGATGTGATAAATTGCAGTCATATGGGAGGACCCATGGAAGCATTTTATGGCCTTAATTCTGTTTCAAGTGCTTAAAATACTGTTTGAGCTATATTCTCATGGCTCTCCCCTGAACCTTATGGCTCTTACTCAATTCTGTTATCTGTAAGATGTCTCTAGGTGAATCCTGTCTCTCCGCTGTACCACGCTGCTTACGTTCCATGTCAACCAAATTCCCAGGCATCTTTTAGCTACAACAACTATACGCTATGTGTGTTTTGGGCTTCACATAGCTCGCCTGTAAGGCCTAGGACACTTTACATAAGCATAATATGAGAAGTTTTGCTGGTTTTGATTTGTGTTATGCAAGCTTTGGTGTTTAAGAAGCTATTTCAATAAATAGAGATCTATACAAGACATCTATACAATAGACATTTATACAATTTTTTGTGGTCTCTCAGGGGAAAAACATTTGTTTTTTTAAAATTGAGGTGATCTTATGCCCTCCCCAGTAAATTCAAAATCTGTGAACCATTGGTATCTGCCACTGCTTCTTAAAGGAAGTGAACTAATACTCCAGAGAATAGTACAACAAGCTGATAGCCCAATAGGGGATGTTACAGTTATAATTCAGGGTATAATATGGAGCCATTTTTGAAGGAGAACTGCATATGAAAAAAATTAAAAGTTTGAGACATCTAACTTAAAAATGATAATTTTATAACCAGAAGACTTCTTGGCTCTAAGCCAGTTCATTTCCTTTATTTTGCAGATAAGGGAATTGAGGCCCGGAATAATTAGGCTGCTGGCCAGCACTCGCAGACGCAGAGTGGTGGAGGCAGGGCAGGGTCCAGGGTCTGTGTGCTCGGCTGAGTCCCTGATTACCTGTAGTTACGAATCGGGATCGGCTGACTCTCTGCCTGGGGTACATTTCCAAAAACACAGATTCGAGAAGCCCTTTTTTCTTATTGCCATTTACTTTGCTTCAATGCATAAAACACTTAATGGTTATTTTTCTTTCTGCAAATAAATAAATAGATATTTCAAAAACAGTTTTAAGTGAAACCAAATTAATTGGAATCAGTAATTTTAATATTGCTCTTTTGCAAATAAGTTTACATTTAGGCCTTGCTCAGATGGAATGCTAAGTAGGAGAAGACATTAAAAACCCGTTAAACTCTACAGGTGGAACGTGGTGATCATGTCAGTCAGCACTGCCAGTTGTCATTTTGCATTTATTAAAGTCAAATCATGATGCTAATTGGATAGAGATTATGAGTGAGGTTTGAGTATAGTCGACGAGACCCTATGCGTCCGTGAGCTGCATGAATACACGCCAAGTATCTTGATGCTGTTTCAGAAAATACTTACAGAGCCATCTCTTCCAGACATTCCTCTGTCAGGGGTGTCTATCCCCTGTGGGCCACATGCAGCCCAGGATGGCTATGAATGCGGCCCAACACAAAATCATAAATGTACTTAAAATAGGATGAGGTTTGTTTGTGATTATGTGTCACAGTGTATTTAACGTGAGACCCAAGAAAACTCTCCTCCTTCCAGGGTGGCCCAGAGACACCGAAAGTTTGGACCCCCTGCCTACGTGCTGGAGGTACAGTGGGGAAAGAGTGCATACCTCCGTCCTCAGAGGGTTACCTGTAGGCCAAAAGACAGGAGGTACACAAAATATAACGCGTAGGCCAGGAGTGACTGGTACGAGATACTGCAGAGTTAGGAGAAGCGGGTTGATGTCTAGAGAGCGAGCAACTGGAGCTGTTTCCCGAGTCCTCAGAGATAAGCAAGTGAACGGGAAGCTCAGGGCGGAGTAATGCAGGTGGAAGAGCCTAGGGCCCAGCAAGGACGGTGAGAAGGAGAGAGGGGAGGTTGGGAAGAGAGGCCGGCAGAGGGTGCATCAGGGGCATGGAAACCCCGCCAGGAGCTTTTATTTTCTTCTGAGAGTGAGGAGGAGAGGCCTTGGGAGGAGAGGCCACTTCACCTGGGTCAGGGAAGTGACGGGGGATTTGGGAGGGGTCTGTTGTGTGGCAGTCGTGGAGAAGGAGGGGGACACAGAGCTGAGGACCAAAAGGCCGTTCCAGCTGTCCCTGGGGCAGCTGCTGGTGTGTGAAATTAGGGGACAATAAGGAGGTGGCCTGAAGTACTTATAAATTTTGTGCATTGCAGGTGGAGCCCCTTGGACTTGATGATGGACTTGGAGGTATAGGAAGTTAGGATATGAGATGAATCAGCCTGAGTCCCGGGTTGTTGGTCTGAGAAATTTGGAGATGGCGAGAGAAAAGAGTTTTGGGCAGATTATTAATAACTATCTTTGGCCACGTTATATATTCAATACTGTGAGATATGCAGAGGAACTATCAGGTGGGCCGTTCGATATGGAAGTTCAGTTCCCAGGGCAGACGTTTGAGTGGAGAGAGAACTTGGGAAGTCGTAGCCTTCAGCTGGTGTTTATTCCGCAACTACTGAGTGCTCATACGCGCCGGGATGGGCGCTGTAGGATCACGTGTAATCTCACAACAGCACCGTGAGTTAGACTCTGTTGTTCCAATTCTATAGATTTAAAAAAGCAAAACTGAGTTTTGGGGAAGGTGGCAACCTGACAGGCATGCAGCGTTATCAACAAAAACAAGATGTGAAGCCAGTCAGCCCGATGCGGGGCAGTTTCTCAGCCACTACTCACTGCGTCCCACCTCTGACCTTGTCTACCTTGTACGGTTTTTACAAACTGTCTTTATGAGACCGTCTTCTCTTTGGGTGGCATGTTACTTTTATATTAAAAAAGAGCATTGACTTATGAAGCAAAAAAGAGAAAAAACCCACTCTAGTTTTCTGCCATTAAAACAGCTCATAAAATAAGAATATTCACAAGTTGGAAATGAAGGAATCTCTCTTCTCGTCAAATCAGGAAATGCAGAGGGGTTTTATAAAGCATGAAGTGCAAAGCAAATGTCAGCTATTGCACTAAAACATACAATCAATATGCATGCTCTGCGCATGCACGCACCCGCAGTGGGGCAGCTGAGCTGTGTGTAGGTGTGCTTGCGTTTAATTTGGGGGTGGGAGATGAATTTGTGCACGCATTAAATGCATTATTATGTATCTGTTCTCCGTCTAATCTACAAAAGAGATGTAGAGATACTCTGGCTATAGATGTAGCCAAAAGGTTTAGTTATGAGGTGTCTACGGGTCAGCATAATTAATTGGTCTAAGGGGAAAAGTTCAGTTATTAGCATTTCTAATTAAGAGCATTTATCATCTGACTGCAAAAGGAAATAAACTTCATTCTTAGACAGGGATTGGAAATTACTTTTTAATGGAGGGAAACAGGACGCTTTTGCAGAAGTTCATTCTAAAAGCAACAAGGGCTAACCATGCTGCTTTATGATTTGGGTGAGGATACGATGACATTTCGAGTTAACACTATCTGCCGCTTTGTTCAGCGGGGAGGGCAATGCCCTACAAATAGTGATGGAATCCAGAGAGGGGTCAGAAGTGTGCAATGTGACATTTTATATCCGAAGACGGTTGGTTTTTGTCACTAAGACTGCATTTGTCACTATTATTTGTGGGAAAACGTTGGCAAAGCATTTGCCTTGTCTATTTTGATGAACATTTTTAATAAGAAAAACTATTGAAAACCTTTTCACAGGCACTAATGATTCCATAAATCAGATAATGTTAGGGTAACCTTCAATATCTGCAAATTAAATGCATTTAACTTGCTTCTATATTTGAGTCTAAGGCAGTTTTGGTTATTTCCAATGGAGTTGTAAAAAAATTTTTTTCACAAGTTACTGATGTAGTGGGAGTTTTATTCGGTGATTGGTGATTCAAACAGCATCCAATCTAGCAAATAGAAAGGAGCTTTGAGAACTGTACAGGCAAGAGATTTTTACAGACCCAAGTAAGCAGGAACAAAGAAGTTATACTGGACATTTGCTGGTTGGGGAGAGCAAAGCTCCTTGGAGCAGGTTAGGGAGCTGGTGCTGAGCAAGCAAGTGCTTATTGGCTGGCCCAGGGCTTCGTTTCTGGGGCGCCCAGAGCAGAAACCTTGTTAGGTTCTGATTTGCTGACTTGGGACTTAGCATGAGCGACTGCATGGTGGGCCTAAATCTGCTGAGTTTAACAGAGAATATTTGTCTTAGATGGGAGTTTTGTTTTCAGGGTTGACAAGTGGTGATTATTTTACTTTCTCTTGTTCCTATTAAGACTTTGTACCATATCTATTAGTGATATAAGGATTAGAAACCATTTCTTCAAATTATTTTCTTTAAATCAGCTAATCAGCTAAATTTAGGAAAAATTTAGAATTTCATTTGTATATTCAAATAAAAATACAATAAGAGATTTAACATCCAAAATTCTATTAAATAAGAGGTAGAATTATGTTGCATAGAATTAAAAGTCGATAAAATAATTTCATTTTATTCTTCATTTACTTCATGTAAGCTATAAATCTGAGTACACTAAGGAACTCCAACAGTGAAATAAAAATAAAATCTTAGCAATATTCAAAAGTTTATGTAACCTAGAAGATAATCATTAAATATTATAGATAATAACTTAATCTCACAGTATAGAATTATTTTTCAAAAGTTCTCTAATTTTACCCTGTTAAAACTCTATCATTTTTTGTAGCCTATTTTGATAAGGATTCCATAAATATATAATTTCATATTTTCACTAAATAGGAGGCAGGTTGCGTTTAGAATTTGGTGGTATCCTCTAGTGATTCAGAGTTTCAGTGTGTCGAATTTTAGTTTTAATGTCCTCTACAGAGTAATTTCTGTGACTTTTTATGGGGACATGATATTTAGTTAACATTACGTATTTCTGTATAAACTTAACAATTGTGGTAAACTGTCCATCACCTGCAGTGTAGCATTTTCACTGTTTCCAGTGTGCGGTTCGCTGATGCTAAGTATATTCAGAGCGCCACAAGGCTTTCCAGGCCGTTCTCATCCCATCACTGACTGAAGCATTTATGTTAAAGAAGTAGATTGTTTTTGTCAAGATTCTTTCAGAAGTCATTAACCTTTCAGGTGTTACTTACATGTGTATACATGTACCTACTTTATATAAATGTATTTGTAGAACTAATTGGTAGTAATACAACTACCACATGAAATTGAATTTTCAAAATACAGAGCTGTTGCTCATATTTAAAATGTTCCATACTTGTATGCTTTGTGCATTTTTAGAAATTAGCATCGTCATTGTTAAGATGCAATGGCTGGATTTCAGTACATTTTGAGTGCTCACTGTGAGAAAAATGCATTTGCTTCCTTGGGGTGGGGGGAAGACAAATACTTTATTACAACAAACACAGCCAGTCAGAGGGCCCATTCACCAAATGTTTGATGTCAAGAATGAAATTGTCTTGTTGCAAAGCAACAGATTTCAGTTCAGCAAAAATCCTATTTCTGCTGAAGTTTTTCATGCGTTAGGAAAGTGTGTTTAATTTATAGGAGCTAACATAGAAACATGTCATCTACTTGCAGTTTGAACTTTAGTCATTTAGCTCATTCATTACACTTATTAAAGATGTATTTTCTCATAGAGCAGCTGCCTGGAACTTTTTTCTTTTTAAATTTTTATTTTAAATTTCCCTGAACTGTGTTCAACAGTGTACTTGAGCTTATTAAGGCACTAATGTTAAAAGGCAAAACTAATGTGATCATTTCTCAAATTCAAGACTGTAAGAGAGGACTCCCAGCAAAGTTTGGAACTACTCATAGTATCAAGTAGGAGATTAAGCTGTGAACAGTCTCCCTCTGTGTATTTCTGTGTGCGTGTGTGATTTGTTTATGCACACTTAAAAATGCTTCTCATAATTTTTTGTATTCTTTGCTATTCTAAAAATTTCAGAAGCTTCCTATCCATTTATCCATTTTAATATTTTATGTATATATCAATCGTATATATAATATCTTATGTATATATCAGTGGTATATACATATATACATATACATATGTATATACACACAACACATATAATTTTATACACTGAAATTGTACATTTATTTTCTGACTGCAGTCGTATTCCACTGCATGCTCCTAGCCTCTCCAATTCTACACGTCTGAGACCTTGACCTGATATTTTATTTGTATCTTCAGTCTTTGTGTTGGCTCACTGTCCTCTGCCAGGAGTCTGTTTGCATCCTGCCTCTTTCTGCTGCCTGCATCTGGTTCTCATAAATCCCAGATGAAACTGAGCAATCCCGCCCTGTTACGACACTACCTATATAATTCATCATTATCAGCTCTATCCAAGCTCAACGTTGGCCCCTAGTTTTCAGATTCTTCTCATGGGATTCAGGATTAATTGGGACCCTCTGTTTGTAAGTTGTCAGCTATCTCCAAAATGTTGACCTTTGTCTGCAGTTGCGTTCTCTGACTCCAGCCTTAGGCTGAGGGCTATGTCCCAGAAGTCTATCTCCAGAAGTGTTCAGCTCTTTGAACTGTGAGCCCTGTAGTTGCTAGAACAGATTCCCATATATAGGAATCAAAGGGAAAAGTTAATACAGATCTAAGAAAGAGCCCAGTGGAATGAATTATGGGTTTAGAGACATGAATTAAACAAAATTATTCCTGCTTTTAATTAGCTTACAACCAAATAGAGGCTATGGCAGAAGCACCTTGGTGATAATAATAATAATAATAAGTAAAATACTTGCAATGAGTGGCATTATGTTATCAGAGCCTAAAGAGCAGAGATTTTTTTTTTAGCTCAAAATTGGCTCTCTTTCAGTTCACTCTGGCTGAATGCAAATGACTTGCTTAAATTCTTTTTCTCAAGTTCTTCATAAAAAAAATTGAATAATAATACCTACTTCATGGAAATTACATACTAAATGAGTAACATATGTAATACTCATACATATCGCTGGTATCAAATAAGTGTTCAATAATAAGTATATAGATGAATATGTATGTATATGTGTATATGTACTATGTATTTCAATTTCTATATAAATGTGTGAGCAAAGTTTGCAGAGAATAATTATGGTTTCAGTTGTTGACATGTGAATGTTGAGCCCTTTGGTAACTGGTTACAAAGGGAGACAACAAATAATCACTTGGATGTGTCAGCCTAGAGGCAGCAGAAAGTTCTGAAGTGAAGCTAAAGTAATAGTAAGCATTATGCAGTACTTCCCATGGGATATAATAAAAAAAAAACAACTCTTGGGAACCAGTGGCATAAGCTGCTTAGACCATTTCTTCAGGCAGTGAGGAAGAAAGGCTCAAAAAGAGGCAAACGATAAAACAACAAAAGGCGTCATTGCCGAGCTCCCAGGTAGGAGGAAGCCCTTTGTGCAGAGCTGGGCTTCAGTGTGGGACTTGCTCTCTGAGGTCAGGGGGCACTCTCGCTGAGTCCCCGGATTTCGTCTTCCTGCCTGATGCTGAGAGGCAGGAGCTCCGGAGCTCATGCTCTCTGTGGAGAAGTCAGGGGCTGGACTGGGGTGTGGGGTGGTCAGCTCTGCCCCCAGGTACCAAAGCGAAAAATCTTGCAGGCAGAATTCAAACTGGAGATGAGTTCAATCGCAGTAAAAGACAGAAATTTAGTCTTTGTCAGGTTTTCTTGGTAAAACCGGGGCACGGCAGGGCGGGGATAGTGAGACTGGCCTGCACATCTCCTCGGGCAACAAGAAAGTGAGGCAGTGGAAGAGACAGTGCCTGGATTTATCCATTATCGATGTGGGGGGAAGGAGGAAGTGAAGAACCCACCTGCTTCTAACGTGGGTCCTGGCAGGTAACGAAGAGGGAGGAAGCCACTCTGGGGCTAGTGTGTGCGGAGAGGAGGCCCCTGTGGGCACGGGGTGCCCCGTCCGGGCTGCTTCTCCGGCCAGAGCCCTTTGTTGTCACTGACGTACTTTTAACATCGTCTGGAAAAATGAGGCAGCCTCTGGTATGAACACAGGGAGGTTGAACTTGCTGAATATTTTCGTGGGTAAACAATTTTTTTTGCTTCCTGAGAAAATACATCACCAACAATATTTATGTAATTTATAGACAAGGAAAGAAATCTCATGTTCCTGACCAATGAGTTAGTCACCATTTCATGTTGGTTTTCCATATATGTGTCATCAGACACTTCAGAATATCAAAGACACAAGCTTTGCTTGGCAGTTGCTGGGTGATTTCTTAAGTTGCAGTGTCGCTGATGAGAGAGCAATGCCTGTATCAGAAATAGTCAAGTCTTGTTTGAACTCTTACTGTAAATTTGAAAATTCTGCCCTTGGTATAATTAACAATTCAACATGTCTTCCAAAAAGCTGTGGAATTTTCCAGAGCTAAATGTCCATATATTTATACTTCAAGGGAATCATTAAGAGGAAAGGATGATTCAAAATGTTTTCCTGAATAATATCATCAGAACAACAAGTCAGAAGTTTTGGGGAGCAACAAACATCCAGAGAACTCTGCCACAGAAATTTGTTAGATCAAAAACATCAGTTATATATGAGAGCTTTCCATTTTTCTTGTTTTTACACATCCAAAACCAAGGAGTAACACAGAATACACTTTATGTGCCAGCATCATCCTGAGCATGTTACATTCCCTCAGTACTTCTCCGGGGTAGGTTCTGCGCTCGTTATTCCCACGTTACAGATGAGGACACCGATTCAGTGAGTAGAACGCAGTGTGGGTGGAAGAGATGGTGGAGCCCTACACGTCCTCCCATCCTTTGCCTCTGAGACCTTGATCTAGTTGTCCCCTCTCTCAGCTCACCGTGCACACCTCGCCTTCCCATGACATACCCTTTTGCTCACGCAAATGCACAGACATCCTTTAGTTAAAATTTTTTTCCTAATTCAACCAATGTGAGAAATACTAACATGATTCAGATCATTAATTTCCATTTTGCCAAATTGTATATAATTAAACACACATTGAAGAGACTGAGGCCAACCATCAGCCATTAAGGATACCTCTGAAAATACTGATTTTAGCATGAACAGGTCTTGTGAAAAATTCAAAATCTGTGATGGGATTGTCTTCCGTTGGCCCACGGAGTTAGACTGGCATACCCCAGGGCCTCCTCACGGTGGGCGCCTCCTTGAGTCTGTGCCCAGTGCTGTTGTCTGGGCTCAGCTCATCCAGAGTCCAGCAGAAGTGGAGGTTGGAAAACGAGTTTGAAGACACAACTAAGGGCAGATGATTCGCCTTTGAACTGGGGGACGGATGGCAGCATCTGAGCAAATAGGACAGCTGAGCTTTGCCACGAAGAGGCTGCCAACTTTGTGAAGCGGAGATAACATAGCCAAGGTTCTGTTAAATGTTAGAGTTTCACTATGTGTGGATTGTCAGAGCTGGAACAGGAAATAAACACGATTTGCTTCCCATTTACGTTAAATAGGAAATAAACACAATAAAAGCTTTTGCAAGTTAGCTCACTGACATAAGGTTATTTCCAGAACGTGGGAGACTACAGTTTTGAAATATAACTGGAAGCCGCCTTTTTCCCCGTACAAACAAATGTCAGTTAGTACAGTAATGGTGATTTCAAGACCTCAGAAAGCCTGTTGCAATTTTTGACATTAACATCGAAAGTCATGGCTCGGAATACAATTCTTAACATGCCTTTGTTTACACGAAGCGGGCCAGCCATTCCGTGCCCATGGGTATTCTCTCCAAATCTGGTTTGGGTTATTTTAATGTAATTTCAGAGAAACCAGTGGTGCCTCTCTTGTGGCGTTTAAATGATATTGTTGTGTTCTGTGCTGTCGAATCAGCGCCTTCAAAATAGAATAAGAAGTTGAAACTCTGGGCAGTATCACTAGGAAAAAGCTGAAGTACTAGTTCATAAAGGAAAAATTGTGTCACAGAATTAAAGATGAGTCACTTGTCTCTGATGAGAAATTTAAGATTCTAACTTCTCTCTGGTAGTGCTGACTAGAACTAGTTATTAAAGTTGCTATTCTTTTTGTTACTTGTAAGCATTAAGACTTCTCTTTTTTTCTGTTTCTAGGATCCCCTGCCCTGACTGGAACTGGAACAATCAATGTCATAGTGGATGATGTCAATGACAACGTCCCCACTTTTGCCAGGAAGCTGTATTTCACGACCATTCCCGAAGACGCGCCCACGGGAACGGACGTCTTGCTGGTGAACGCCTCCGATGCCGACATTGCCACAAACGCTGTGATCAGGTGCGTGCATTCCCCTTGCCCCCAAACATGGGCTGTGTTTCTTGGTAAACATTAGTCTTTGCACTAAGTGAATATAGTGCTTAATTTTGCCAGAAATATCATAATATTAAGACATACCCTGTTGTGGTTATCTATTGTTGAATAGCCAGTTGTGCCTAAAATGAGGATCAAAACAATAGTGATTTTATTTATTGTTTCTAATTGCAGCGTTGCTAATTTAACATTTCTAGGCATCAGTTTTCTTACCAGTGGGCTAGGTGTAAAAATAATACTAAAACTGACTTTATGGAGTTATTATGGGGATAGAAAAGACATTTAAGTGAACTATGTAGTGCCTGTAACAAAACATACTCATCACCCGTCCACCTGTACTATCCTGATCCATGCAGAGTGCCTTTCTCCCCACCTGCCGTCTGTTGGTGCTCAGTAAGTTTTGGGAAACTGGGGAGAGGTGTCCTGTCCTTCATAGTGTGACCGTCTGGTAAACCTCCGTGTGCCACGCAAAGGGGACTTGCTGCACAAATGGCGTGGGGGTGTGGCGGATGAGCAGTGGGGACAGTGCTCTGGTCTCCGACATTTCAGCCCTCAGTGTGAAGCTGAGGGTTTGCAAAACCAATCCCCGCGTACGGTTGCTAGAATAAAGCGCTGGGGTGTTAGGACACTTTCTTCTGGTGAATGTCCGTTTCACACTAAAGGCTTCCTGTGTTTGGAAGTGAGGGAGGTCAGTGGGAAGTGGGCCTGGAGGACGGCCTGGAAGATCCCCTTCGTGTTGGCAGAGTGCTCTGCCCTGTGCCCCTGGTAGGTCGGCTGTGATTGTTTTGGATTCGATAGCATGCATTTTGGTTGTTCGGTGGACTGGTTGGGCTTCCTTCTTCTTTTAACCTCAGAGAATGAACTTCATCCATTCGCATTCACTGAAATCTGTCAGATGCATCTTCAAACGACTCTGCTGTTATACATTCACATAAAATAAAAAAATGGATGAAGCTATTTTATCTTCTAAAATGATTAAACTCACTTTTAAAACAATTTAGGGCAGTTACAGTTATTACACCTCAAATTAAAACATTTCCATAGATAGAGTAAGCAGTTATGCCAACCTAAACCTTTATGTGCCCTGATATCTTTTTAATGGAATATAACACACTTTTGTGTTAGGCATTAATCACTCCTTGCTGTTCGTGGACTCCAAAAGAAAATCCATTCTTCCTTCTGGTTAATGGGACTGTTTTATGTAAATTTTTATATTGCCTTTTAAAATGTAACATATTTCAGTAATTTACCTAATTCCCACAGTGCTCTCTCACAGCACAACCCCCAATGTGTCATATAATTTGTTAATTTTACCCCAAGATGATGGTCTACCATGCTCTTGGACACAGCAGCTATTTAACAAGTATTTATTTGTATTTTTCTTTCTACTCATTTGGTTAAGCTCTACATTTTCATGGGTGGTGCAGGTACTTGGCATTACATACTTTACTTCACTTTTAATATTTTCTCCTCTAGTAAGCCATCGGGCATTTATTCCCAGTCTCTACCTAGTCTATATCTTTGCTTCCTAGGTTTGTGCTCCTCCTTTCCCAACTAGCCATAGCTCCACTCAGACCTCAGTTCCCCCTCTTTTAGGTCCCAACCCTGGAGAGAGTCACACAATAATGTACAGGGTCAATGTTCAAGGGCGAGTTCCTTACTCTGTGCTCTGAGTCCCACCCCACTCAATTTCTACCCAGTCTTTAATGGGGCAGGTACTTGCCACTCTCTCTTGGACCTTCAAGTTATCTCTTCCCCGGATGCTCTCTTCATCTCTACAGAATGCTCTGATTCTCTGGTGTCGGAATCTGGTTCCATCATTTACCTGCCATGACTGGGAAAACCACGCTAGTGTCTTTATGGTTCAGTATATCTGTCAGTAAAAGTGGAGATAGGAATTGCTACTTTAAAGTTTGCGAGTTGAAATTAGTGTTTTGCTCAAAGCGAAGATAGGTGTAGCATTCAGTTTCTCAAGTATTCACTTGCAAACCAACACGAAGAGTGTTCTTTCATGAGTGCAGGTGAGTAACGAATACTTTTTAGAGGAACTACTAGGAATCTGGGCACGTTATCTTGGCATCTACCCATGTACATTGCCACATGTGTTTCTTCTATCTCTTTATTTTTTCAACCTTACAAGTATAAATCTCCTTGAAACTGGGATTATAGATATCATGAAATATTGCAGAATGCCTCATATTTAAAATATACTGTGGTAACCTTGAGAATCAAGTAAAGTCTAGAAAAATTACATAAATACTTTAGTTTTTAATTTAGTAAGTGTATTACCTACTTTTGAATAGACATCATATAGACTACAGCATGTACAACTGTGTAGAATAAAGAATAAAAATTTACAGTACAAGATTCCTTTATGGATTCTGTGCCGGAACCTGTACCAGAGCTCACACCATTTACCATTCAATACATTGTTCTCTTTCCTAATATATCACAGTTTTGTCATATACAAACTATACCAATCCAAATTTGCGTGCATTTTTCATCGTTTTATTTTTATTTCTGAATGCTTGGAAGAACACTGATATTTGCTCTCATAAAGCTGTAAGAAGGTTGGCGGCACTATGAATTACTTCCTTGTCCCCTATTAAGTTATTTGGTGATTTCTACATCTTCTGATAGAAACAAGGTTTCCCAAAATAGTTACACAATTTTTGTAATCCACGTTCCAACAGACTTTCTCAGGAAGGTCAGGCAGTTGATTATTTCATGAGTGTTGAATTTCTAACTTAAAGAATTCGTTTCCAACCTTTGCTATTTTTATTTAGAAAAGGGGACTCAATATCTTCAACCATGGAAGGGTAGTGATTACAAAGAGGAACTTCTGGTCCAGGAAACAGACCCAGTGCTGTTCACGTTCACCCCTTCCCTGGCGTGTGGGGAGCTTAACCATCCGAGTGATGCCCAGCGCTTCACCAGTGTTGGAGCCATTGCTCACCCTGACACCCTCTCTATTCTGTGTCCACTTTGCTATCACGTTTGCCTTTATATTTTTGAAAATATCAGCTCCCTGACAGCTTATTATTTGTCTTAAAAAAAAAAGACGAAAATGCCGAAATGTGTCTTTTCAACTGTGAGTGTCACAGGAGGCGCGTTCTCGCTGCTGGTGGCCACGTGGGTTGTTCCTGCTGGTCCTCATAGACGCACGCTGCCGTGACTTTATGAACGCAGGACAAATGATAGAAACACGCCCTTAATTCCAACAAGGCCGTGTCTTTGTTGGTGCAGAGGAGGATGCTTCTCTGTTTCCTCTCTACCTCTAACTTCAAATATGATGGACTCCAGCCAGCACTTGACCCTGCAAGTTCAGGAGCGCCTTCCCCAGCCCATCTTTCGGGGATATGCGCTTATAGCTTTCCTCTTCAGAAAGAAGAGAGACGCTGCTCTCGGGGGACACTCCTCTCTGTTAGCCAATCTGGTCAGCGTCAACGTGTCCATGGCGATGTCGTTTCTCTCCTTACAAGAAAGCCAGGCCGTGTGGCCGTGTGAGGAATGATGAATGAGAGAATTAGTAACTAGGAATGTCTCTGTGTAAATAATCAGTTCTCTTGTTGTTCTGGATGGTCAGTATGTATCCAGTACAGTGTTTTGTCTTGAACGAACACCCTCTTCACCTGGTGTTCTCTGGGATGTTGTGGAGCACAGCAGAAAAATAAATTTGAGATGCGTTTCACAGATGTTCATCTGTGATCCTGGACATTAACGGCAATGTTAGAGCAATGCCCTGATTTATGCTTTCTGGCTCGTCTGTTTCAAACACAAAAATCTTCTGGGTACATTTTGGAGCTGGGCATGATTTAGAAGTCCACAAGCCTTGCGGAGACCTGCTTGATGTCTTGGATGTCTTGCAGTAAAGACTGTCAGTGTGCTATTCGCATAAGCTTTGAAGTATTGACCTGTAGTCATGGCCTTTCACTGTGATCTTTCTCGCCCTTCTCTGCATTTCTGCCTGCGATTTGAAAGCGCAGTGCACAGACACTGCAACGCGAGAATGAGAAGGAGTGTGTCCATCTCTGCTCTCTGCTTTAGTTACAGGATCATCGGCGGACACTCCCAGTTCACCATCAACCCCTCCACAGGGCAGATCATCACCAGCGCGTTGCTGGACAGGGAGACGAGGGGCAACTACACCCTGGTCGTGGTCTCCACTGATGCCGGGTCCCCAGGGCCGCTCTCCAGTTCCGCCAGCGTGCTTGTCACTGTGACGGACGTCAATGATGACCCGCCCAGCTTTCAGCATCACCCGTATGTCACGCACATCCCGTCTCCTACTCCTCCAGGTAATGAACCCAACTGTGTGGGCAAATGGAGGCGGCATGTTGGACGTGTTCTACAAAACACGTGTCTTTAAGTTTTACACATGTTCTTTGATGTGGCCCAAGTTTGTAAATCCTTTGACATTCAACTAATTTTGCCTAACAAAAATTAAAGGAACGCTGAATCTCGTAAATGAATTCTCTCTTCCTTGACCAATTGTGTGGGAGACTTTGTAACTATTCTATCTTTCCTAGAAGTATTTCTTAGTATTACTTGAATAGGGTTAAGTGATTAAATAGGTACCACGTTGTAGCCAGGGAGGCTTCTGCCTGGAGATGCTGTGTTTCAGTTCCCTGAGACCAGGGGCTTTCCCTTCCCTCTTTCTTTTCCTCCCCATGCCACATCCCAGCACCTGAAACTCTCCCTGGAGTTAATAAGACTTCAGCTGTATTCATTTGTGGAAAATTAATATTTTTGCTTCAGTGCCTCGTAGATTTTCAAAAATGTTTAACCAATGAATAATTCTAAATGATGGTTCTCATTAATATTATGTTATTTCCTTTCTGAGGGTTGCAGATTTGTTTGTTGGTCGCTGTGTGGAGCCGTTAATTAATCAACCACGTTCACACCGATGACACGTATCGATCAGTCAGTGTCTCTTTGAAACTTAATTTGGTTGCCTTTGCTTGTCTGCAAAGAATGTCATACTCTCTCAAGGACCACACAGGTCTTCTGCCATCTGCAGTTTTTGAGATGACATTTCAAACAGGAATACACACAAATACACCAAGAGACACTTAATCTCCCTGCTTTGAAACATTTTTAATCCGAAGAAAAAATAAATGGGTCCAGGATTCATCCTCAGTGACCTTTGATCTTCTAGTCACTCAAGAGTGTCTAATTAGTAGCAGTTTAAGGTATAATGTCCACCAATTTTTGCCAACTTTCTGTCAAAGTCATAACTCGCCGATGACAGCCTTCACCTGAGAGGGTGCTGGCGGACGTGGCCCTGATCACACCTGGCACGGCATCTGCTGTGCAGTGTGGGGGACACTCGAGCATCTTTTCCTTGTCGTCAGACGCAGTTCAACCACTGGTGCTTTTTTTTTTTTTAAAGGGAGACTTTTCAGTTTTGTCACAAACCCTTCTGCAGGGCTGGGAGCACAGGTTTGGGAAAGGTTCCTGAACAAATGTATCAAAAACATCTCCTTCTGGCAACTCGTTCGCATATTTCTGCTGCGGTCTGTTCTGTTGGCGTTCATCCCAAGCGCTGGCTGTCGGAATCCACGTCGGGTCCGCTCTCTCTCCGTTCCTCCTTCCTGCTACTTCACAGTGGCTCTCGTTGATTTATAGACTTGCCTGTGTGTATATGCACATGCTTTGTCTCCATATAGTCTTGTCAGAGAAAAGCATTTTGCTACGAAACAGTAGGCATAAGGAATCAACAATGATATCTTAAAACATTCTTTATGTTGACAGGATTACCTATATGGTCATTCAAAGATGTTTTAAGACTTATTAGAGCAATTATCTTTTCCACTGGGCAGCCGCAGGGCTATCAGCAGAGTGCACGGATCGGTGTGTGAGCTGGAATCGTATGACATACAGATTTTTCTCCCAGGAACTACAGTGTGGAGTGATTAGCCATCGCCCTTGCCGGGGCCTCCCTCAAAGGCATAATGAAGAGTATTAAACCCAGTGGACTGTGTGGGCTTCAGTTAGAAAACAGCACGTCGGGCCCTGAGAACTATTAAGTAGACTTGACTTTGCAACTTCAGAGGCAGTATAGGAGGTGCTGTGCTCCCCTAGGAATCCCAAGGCCCATCGAGTAGCAACATAGTGCTCTACAGGCATCAGCCCATCACTACACGCTCTGTTTGGACCGCCTAACCGCACGCTTCCTCTCTTACAGGTTCCTTTGTCTTTGCGGTTACAGTCACGGATGCTGATATCGGACCCAATTCTGAACTGCATTACTCTCTTTCGGGCAGAAACTCGGAAAAATTTCACATTGACCCACTGCGGGGAGCTATCATGGCAGCCGGACCACTAAACGGAGCCTCCGAAATGACCTTTTCCGTGCACGTAAAAGACGGAGGTGCGCTCCCAAAGACGGACTCCACAACAGTGACTGTGAGGTTTGTGAACAAGGCAGACTTCCCCAAAGTCAGAGCCAAAGAACAAACCTTCATGTTTCCCGAAAGCCAACCGGTGGGTACTCATGTGACCACTGTGATGGGGTCCTCCCTGAGAGGGGACCCTCTGTCCTATTACATTGCCAGTGGGAACCTCGGCAGTACCTTCCAGATTGACCAGTTAACCGGGCAGGTGTCCATCAGCCAGCCTCTGGATTTTGAAAAGATACAAAAATATGTCATATGGATCGAGGCCAGAGATGGAGGTTTCCCCCCTTTCTCCTCTTACGAGAAACTTGACATCACCGTATTGGATGTCAACGATAATGCCCCAGTTTTTAAGGAAGATCCATTTGTATCTGAAATATTGGAAAATCTTTCCCCTCGAAAAATACTTACTGTCTCAGCAATGGACAAGGACAGCGGGCCCAACGGACAGTTAGATTATGAAATTGTTCATGGCAACAAGGAACATAGTTTTAGCATCAATCATGCCACCGGTGAGATCAGAAGCATTCGACCTTTAGACAGGGAACGAGTCTCTCAGTATGTGCTCACGGTGATGTCCTCGGACAAGGGCTCCCCTTCTCAGAGTTCCTCGGTGAACGTCGTCATTAACATTCTGGACGAAAACGATAATGCCCCGAGGTTTTCTCAGATATTCAGTGCCCACGTTCCTGAAAACTCCCCCTTAGGGTACACGGTCACCCGCGTCACGACCTCTGATGAAGACGTTGGTGTGAACGCCATTAGCAAATACTCCATAATGGACACCAGTCTTCCCTTTACCATTAATCCCAGCACAGGGGACATTGTCATTAGCAGACCTTTAAACAGAGAAGACACAGACCGTTACAGGATCCGAGTTTCCGCTCATGATTCCGGCTGGACTGTAAGCACAGATGTCACGATCTTTGTGACAGATGTCAATGACAATGCTCCGAGATTCAGCAGACCCTCCTACTATTTAGATTGCCCCGAACTTAGTGACGTCGGCTCCAAAGTAACTCAGGTGTCTGCAGCAGACCCTGATGAGGGGACAAATGGACAAGTGTTTTATTTGATAAAATCTCAGTCAGAGTATTTCAGGATTAATGCCACCACAGGAGAGATTTTCAATAAACAGATCTTAAGATACCAAAATGTCAGTGGCTTCAGTAACATGAACATCAACAGACATAGCTTCATAGTGACATCTTCTGATCGAGGTAACCCTTCCTTGCTCAGTGAGACCACCGTGACCATCAACATAGTGGACAGTAATGACAATGTACCCCAGTTTCTCAAAACCAAATACTTTACTCCAGTCACCAAAAACGTGAAAGTTGGTACAAAATTAATCAAAGTCACAGCAGTAGATGATAAAGATTTTGGATTGAATTCTGAAGTGGAGTATTTCATGTCGAGTGAAAGTGCCTTGGGCAAGTTTAAGCTGGACAACAATACAGGGTGGATTTCAGTGGCATCTTCCCTCATCTCTGACTTGAATCAAAACTTTCTGATCACCGTCACTGCCAAGGATAAAGGGAACCCCCCACTTTCATCCCAAGCAACTGTTCAAATAACTGTCACTGAGGAAAACTACCACACTCCAGAATTCTCCCAAAGCCACATGAGCGCCACCATCCCCGAAAGCCACAGTGTCGGGGCCGTAGTGAGAACGGTTTCTGCAAGGGATAGAGATGCGGCGATGAATGGCCTCATCAGGTACAGCATTTCTTCTGGAAACGAAGACGGCCTTTTTGCCATCAATTCCTCCACCGGTGTGTTAACACTAGCCAAAGCTCTTGATTACGAGCTATGCCAGAAACACGACATGACCGTCCGTGCCACCGACGGCGGATGGGTCGCAAGAACGGGTTACTGCAGCGTCACTGTCAATGTGCTCGATGTGAATGACAACTCGCCGGTGTTTCTCCCCGAGGAATATTTCCCAATGGTTTTGGAAAATGCCCCAAGCGGGACCACAGTCATCCACCTAAACGCCACAGACGCTGACTCTGGAGCCAATGCTGTGATCGCGTACACTGTGCAGTCATCTGACAGTGACCTCTTTGTCATTGACCCCAACACGGGCGTCATCACCACCCAAGGCTTCTTGGATTTTGAAACCAAGCAGAGCTACCACCTCACCGTGAAAGCCTTCAATGTCCCCGATGAAGAAAGGTGCGGTTTTGCCACAGTTAATATACAATTAAAGGGGACAAATGAATACGTGCCTCGTTTTGTTTCCAAGCTTTACTATTTTGAAGTCTCGGAAGCAGCCCCTAGAGGTACGATTGTTGGGGAAGTGTTTGCCAGTGACCGGGATTTGGGCGCTGATGGGGAGGTGCACTATTTGATTTTTGGTAACAGCAGGAAGAAGGGTTTCCAGATCAATAAGAAAACCGGACAAATTTATGTTTCTGGACTTCTGGATAGAGAAAAAGAGGAAAGGGTTTCTTTGAAGGTGCTGGCCAAGAATTTTGGCAGCATTAGGGGTGCAGACATAGATGAGGTCATTGTAAATATCACCATTCTCGATGCCAACGACCCACCCATTTTTAGTCTGAACATCTACAGCGTCCAGATCAGCGAAGGGGTCCCGACGGGAACTCACGTGACCTTTGTCAGTGCCTTTGACTCAGACTCTGTCCCCAGCTGGAGCAGGTTTTCTTACTTCATTGGGTCAGGGAATGAAAATGGTGCGTTTTCCATCAACCCGCAGACGGGACAGATCACCGTGACCGCAGAACTGGATCGAGAGAGCCTCCCAGTGTACAATCTCACGGTGCTGGCTGTTGATTCGGGGACTCCCTCAGCCACAGGAAGTGCCTCTCTGTTGGTCACCCTGGAAGATATAAATGACAATGGCCCCGTGTTGACCACCTGCAAAGGAGAAGTTGCGGAAAACAAACGCCCGGGAACGCTGGTGATGACCCTTCAGTCCACCGACCCTGATCTCCCCCCAAATCAAGGCCCCTTTAACTACTACTTGCTGAGTACCGGTCCTGCCACCAACTATTTCAGTCTCAACACTGCGGGGGTTCTGAGCACGACCCGAGAGATCGACAGAGAGCAGATCGCAGACTTCTACCTGTCGGTGGTGACTCGGGACTCTGGTGTCCCTCAGATGTCGTCCACCGGCACTGTGCACATCACCGTGGTAGACGAGAATGACAACCCTTCCCAGTCCCGGACTGTGGAGATCTTTGTCAATTATTATGGCAACGTGTTTCCTGGCGGGGTTTTGGGCTCTGTGAAGCCACAGGATCCGGATGTGTTGGACACCTTCCACTGCTCCCTTACTTCGGGAGTGACGAGCCTCTTCAGTGTCCCCAGGGGCACTTGTGACCTGAATTCCCAGCCAAGGTCCACAGACGGCACGTTCGATCTGATGGTGCTCAGCCATGACGGCGTCCACAGCACGGTCACGAGCAACATCCGCGTGTTCTTCGCCGGCTTCTCCAACGCCACCATCGACAGCAGCATCCTGCTGCGGCTGGGCGTCCCCGCCCTGCAGGACTTCCTGACCCGCCACTACCTGCCCTTCCTGCGCCTCGCGGGCTCGCAGCTCGCGGGCCTGGGGACGGCCGTGCAGCTCTACGGGGCCTACGAGGAGAACAACAGGACGTTTCTCCTGGCCGCCGTGAAGCGGGGCCACAATCAGTACGTGAACCCCAGCGGGGTGGCCACCTTCTTCGAAAGCATCAAAGAGACCCTTCTCCGGCAGAGTGGGGTCCGGGTGGAGTCCGTGGACCACGACCCGTGCGCCCACGGCCCGTGTCAGAACGGCGGGAGCTGTATCAGGCGGCTGGCTGTGAGCCCCGCCGTCAGGACCCACGAGAGCCTGCCGGTCATCCTCGTGGCCAACGAACCGCTGAGGCCGTTCTGGTGCAGGTGCCTGCCGGGCTACGCCGGGGGCTGGTGTGAGACCGACATCGACGAGTGCCTCCCCTCTCCGTGCCACCACGGGGGGACCTGCCACAACTTGGTGGGCGGGTTCTCCTGCAGCTGCCCGGAGGGCTTCACTGGGAGGGCCTGCGAGAGAGACGTCAACGAGTGCCTGCCCGGCCCATGCAAGAACGGCGCCGTCTGCCAGAATTTCCCCGGGAGCTTCACCTGTGTGTGCAAAACCGGGTACACAGGTAGGATGACGTCTGGCTCTTCTCTCTGCCTTGAGCCATGCCCCTGTGAGAGAAAGGAATGGTGTCGTTTTTAAGTGGTTTTTTAATGATAAAATGGGTATCATCATAGCAGTGGTTTCAGCACTTACTATGGGCCAGATACTGGTCTAAGTCCTTTATCTGTATTTATTTTATTTACATCTCATGAAAAACCTGTGTGAAGGGATAATTATTATTCAGGTTTTCTAGACAAGGAGGCTGAAGGGGAGAGAAGGTAAGTCGGTTTTCTCAGGGGACCCAGTGGATTTCTTGTAGAGTCAGGACATAAGTGAATTCCAGAGGACAGGCTTCTGGATGTCACCTAATCTCAGTGACCTTCAGTGTCCCCATCTGTAAAATGGGCGCAATCACACACCTGTCTTAGCATTGCTGTGTTGAGTAACAACGAAGTTTCGAAAACACCTGGCGCCAAATCGAGCACTCACAAGTGGCGAGGACAACTAGTGGCATCCGTAGTGGGTCAGTGCAGTGGCGGTGGTGACAGAGGTGAGCCACAGACTCTGAGAGGACAAGATAACTCAATGGCACCAGGGCGGTGTGAGTCCTCCCAGAGCTGGGGTCTTAGGACCATGAATCATGGGGCTTCGTACATGTTGTGAGTCTGGGGCTTCGAAAAACCCTCCCCTAACCCTCGCCAAACAAAAAGTTGCTTCTTCTGATGGGAATTCAACAGCAAAGTTGGTTGCTTTGCCCATGTTCGTACAATAGACTCATTCATATGTCCACGTAGAGTGAGCTTACACTTAGCTGTAGCACGGAGAAAGTGTGCATGTGTTTGGTACTTAGGTAGGGATCAGGGAGTGTGTCCCGTGGGCCGGAGACAAGGCTCCACGTGCAGATTTCAGCGAGCCATTTTCCATCACCTCCTGGTGTGTTTCTTTCTCGTTTCATTTTATGTACTTTGCAAACTTTTCTGAATGTTGTGGTTGAAAATTGTAGGAAAGCCCTTCTTTTAATTGTGAAGTACGAGTACCATTTATCAAGTGGCCATTTAAGGTTAAAGCTCCTTGCATTGGAGATGTTGTTATTCACTTTGTTGTTCATTTAGTTCTCCTTACAACTCTATGAAGAATTATTATTCCCATTTCAAAGTGCAAAAAAAAATGTATCTTAGAAGGACTAAAAGAGGTAACGAGCTGGTTCTCCAGCACGATGGTCTAATCATGCAAGTAGATAGAAATGGTCCAATTGCGTTTGGACCATGAGCTTGACTCAAGACCCTCTGCTTTTGGTATGCATGCCACACTTCCTCACACTTCCATGTGCACTTCCTGTAGAGTATGGTGGCAAGTCTGTGATATCTTCGAAGAATTGTCTGTGCGGGTTTCTACTTGGTCTTCACAAAAAGCCTATGAGATCATGTATTAGTCTGAGACCACTCAGGAGCTGAAATTACGGTAGGATTTTCAGGTAGGAAGGTAGATAACACAAGGGGACAACTTACGAAATGTTCAAACTGGCCAAGAGCGAAGGTCAGGAAAATTCACTGACATAATCCAAACTCGTGCCAGGCCAGAAGGGAGTCTGGAGAAGGCAGTGTTCTCACTCCCAGCACCTGTGATACAGAAGGATAGAAATGGGGCCAGGGTCAGCAGGAGATACCTGGCTGGGGAAGATACTGCCCGGACTCCTGTCTTATGTTATAGAAAACTGAGCCTACACCGGTGACTCTAAGGGGAGTTGCCAAAGCCTAGATCATCACCTCTTTCTTGATTGACGGGCACAGTCAAGACTTAATGTTGAGCATCGATGATCCACTTTGTCATAAACACTGCTTTAAACACAGTCAAAGTTTCTGCTTGGTTCTGGTTTTGCAGCTTGATTATGTGGCCACAGTGGTTCTGGTCTGAAATTTCTAGTGTGAGTCAGACCCCATGACACCTTGAAGTTGTGCGTTGATTTTACATACCACCCCTTATCAGAGCTCACTTTAGTTTCCAGTTCCTTCATCAGAGGTAACCCAGGAATGACATAAACACACATGAAACTGAACCACTAATACGAATCCTAAGTTTTAAAAAAAATCATCAGTTCATTGTTCCAAATTCTATATGTAGAGTGCATCCCATAAAACTAGCAGGTAACCGAAGTCTGATAGTTTTGTTTCTTTGTTTTGCAGGAGACAGTATAACAAAAAAATACAGTGACAAATTATTAATGTATACGCCATATTAGAACACACTGCTTTCGTGTCTGTCCGCTTAAAGGTCTTTGCAAAGATAATCCTGCAGGCTGGTGGTGAGCTGCTTGGTCCAGCTGGTCTTTGCCAGGTGGCCTGGCTCAGGAAGGTGGGGCTCCTGTGCCGAACACCCAACACAGCCAATCAGAGCTGAGAAGCCTTCAGACTGAATTCACACTTAAACATAAGTGTCTCAGAGAATGAATTTTTAAAAATACTCATTATGGCTCAGACTCCTGAACATTAACCAAACACTAGGGCCTTAATGAAGCCATCTTCAAAACCTGTGCATGTTCAGATATTTTGGGGTCATCAGAATTACTTCAAATCACCAAGGTTTTCATACTGTATTTACTTTTGTGGACTTTCCCTTCCCCTTTTTCAGTGATTTTTGAAGTCTTTGGCATTCAGAATAGGAGCTGTGAGACTTTCTTAAATTTCTGCTTAAAATAATTCTCAGCCACTACCCCCCCATCACACACACATACACATATGCACTCACACTAACACACATTCAAATGCACTCACACACATGCACTCTAAGACACACTCGCACACTCCTCACAGATTCATACACACCACTGCATACTTCGTGTGAAGCTAGAAATTGTGCTAAAGAGTATAAATGAGTGGATTATGTATGAATCCACGCAGACTGATTCTGTGGGTCCCCCGGCCTCCTAGTTCGCATCCATTTTCATTGTCAACAATGCACGTTCTCACGTGCTATGAAACTTCTGGAATCTCAACACCTTCTCCCTGTGATAGGCATCGTACATCAGCGCAGTTAGCTGATGGATGTCAGGGCAGTGAGATCAGTTTATTTTCCGAAAC
This sequence comes from Sturnira hondurensis, assembly GCF_014824575.4. Lineage (NCBI taxonomy): Eukaryota > Metazoa > Chordata > Mammalia > Chiroptera > Phyllostomidae > Sturnira > Sturnira hondurensis. Next base: position 25,286,650 of record NW_028082759.1, on the reverse strand, counting down.
AGCTGCTGACACTTAGTGCACCTTCATGGAAATAGGGTCCTGGAGCTCCAGAGCACAGATGCCCTTCCCCGTGCAGGCCTGGCCGGTTTCCTCCTGCCTCGGGGTGCTGACAAATATCGGTAACGGGTTTGCAGCACTAATTAAGTTAACAATCCGAGATTTTGTTTCACGGCGCTTCAACCCATCAAATTATTTTCCCCAGAAGCATGTTAGAGAAATTCAAACTGAATTTGTGATTCAAACTCAAGTGATTATTGCATTCCAATAATCACTGTGTCATCAACACTAGAATTAAAGTAGATGGACATAGGCAGAACAAAGCAGTCTGTTGCTGAGTTCCAGTTGGGTAATTGAGCGTGCGTAAATGTTCCAAACCCAAGACATTTGCATGTAGGAGCTTCCTTCTGATTCGAGGTAAAATTATGATGTCTTTCCCCTCACATAAAAAAGTCCTTTTAATAATCATTTAAATCACATTGAGTTTTCAAACTCTGTCTTTGAATCAGAATTTCTAGCATGGCAACCACTACCAACTTTATGAATTGAGAAAAAAATTACTAATTAAATGGATCCTCAAACTAAATGTCTGAATGGCAAATAGTTTACATGCACTACCACCCTAAAAATAAGACTGTTTTTCCCAAACTTAACAACAAACTCCTGTATTTGACTCCTACCAAAGTCATTTCTGATAATTGCCAAGGAAAAATAAGAAAATAAAACACTTTTAATTAAAAGCTTAAATGAAAATTAGATATTTTCTCTTACTGTGTTTTGGCATATACACAAAGAATCAGATTCTACTGATCATTTATTTAACCTTTAAAGGAAATTTATTCTAAAACTATTATTTTCTTAGATTGTAGTTTCTGCTATTCTGTAGTCATTGTATGTTTTAATAGAGAATTTCTGGGTTTATTGGGTGTCTTCCACCCCTCCATTTGAATTAATTGTCATAACCTTCAGTTGATATTTAAATTAAATTCAAATGTCTGTATTAAAATCTCATTTTGTAAGGGGTAAATAAGGCAATTAATTTATATAAATCCCCCCAAAACTTTAAATTTCTTTTATTGTTGCTGATTTTTGTTGTTTAAATCAACATTTAAAAAGTTAGTTTTTTCAAACAGAATTCGGGAAGAATATATTTGAGAGACATAGCATTACTGATTTGGGTTTTTAGACTCACGTATTTTCCTTGGGGACACTTTATCCAAATGTTTGAATAGTATGGAAGGATGGTGTCCCCTAAAGTGGCCCCCCTTTGTTTTCCCGTTTCCAGTCTCCACACAGTGAAGTCTGTAATTTTGTAACCCACTGATAGTTTTTCATGATATAAAGGTTATACTGCCCACAGTTGTAAAGTATATTCATTTAAGGATTTAATACATGCTACTTTTAACACAGCTCTGGAAGAAATTATCAAAAAAATATGAAACCTCACTTAGTCCAATAACACATTGGGACAATTACGTCCGTTCTTACATTAGGCAGAAAATGGTGGAGGTTGTGACTTCCTTGTGGCAAATAAGCGATCAAAGGCGTAGCCAGTTGGTCTTAATTTATTCTCTATTGGTGATACTGATATTCTATAAAGGAAAAACAGTCCCCTTCTTTAGAATGATTTGTCTGGAATCCAGCTGGAAAACACCGCAGGAGAGGGTTCGCCTCTACACAGCGTCTCTTTGGGGGAATTTCTCACAGGCTGAGGGTAGTGTTGTCCTGCCGGAGTCTCCAATGTGACGCATCAGTACAATACTTAAAATGTAATTTCTGTGCTTCTAAATCGGTAACTTGTTTATTTTCATGCCTTCCCCTTGGAATAGGAAGGTATTCTGAAATTGTTAGTGTTTTGCCTTGTAAGGAGGTTCCCAATTTTATTTATGAAGGAAAGAATGCTGTGTTTGTGACCCCATGATGCTGAGAGAAACATGTTTGTTAGCGGTGTCATGGGGTCTGACTCACACTAGAAATTTCAGACCAGAACCACTGTGGCCACATAATCAAGCTACAAAACCAGAACCAAGCAGAAACTTTGACTGTGTTTAAAGCAGTGTTTATGATGAAGTGGATCATCGACGCTCAACATTAAGTCTTGATCGTGCCCATTAAACTCACATGTTTTCCTGGGACATTTAATAAAAGCATTAGTGCGATCATGCTGGGAAGTAGAAAAAAGCTTTATGGAAACGAACTCTATTCAGTTAAATACATCATTGAACCCTTCTGTCAAGGAATGGAAATTAAGAACTCAGTCACATCACATTGTTTCTTAGACTCGGAAAACCAGAGACTCTTCTAATAATTACATATCATATACATCTAATAATATCATGTAATCGATCACACAGTCATTTGGTGGTACCAAAACACATCTAGGTTTACATAAGAAAAGAATACCGCCAGGACTACAGCAAAAACAAGTGGGACTGGCATTCTGCCCTCCAGTGGGACTACGGAGAGAGTAACTCCTGAGCGGTAACTCTGTGGGACCTGGGTGTGACAGCAGGCCTGTGACCCGTCGGTCGGCGCTGTAGTGTCACTATTTCTTCGGTAAGAGATTAGCCTCACGGGACCTCTCCTCCTCCATCTGTGAATGGACACGTTCCCTTTTGACTGTGTCATCTCCCCCCATTGCAATGGCAACGCTGCGTCAAGACACCTGACTGTTTTCCTGACTGCAGCCGCCCCAGCTTCTCGCAGGCCTGGTTCATCATCGCTGCTCAGCCGAAACTGGTTGAGTCACCTTGTAAAGATGGTGTGTGAGAAAAGTCTTTATCAGCTGAAAACTATGCAGGTTAGGTACTGTTGGTTTGGGAAAAGACAAAGTATTCGTAATCCATAGTCGAGAATACATCTTCTTTTTTAAGATTTTATTCATTTATCTTTAGAGGGGAAGGGAAGGAGAGAGGGAGAGAAATATCAAGGTATGGTTGCCTCTCATGGGTCCCCCGCTGGGAACCGGCCTGCAACCCAGGCATGTGCCCTGACTGGGAATCGAACCTTGACCGTCTGGTTTGCAGGCCCGTGCATAATCCACTGAGCTAGGGCCCAACCAGCCAGGGCCCATAGTTGAGAATACATCTTGATAAGCATTTGAAAATATATGGATGTGTTTTCTTATGTCTCATTCTGCTTCACAACAGGTAGGCCTGCCTAGAGTCAAGGGCCACTTCTCAGGAGTGAAGGACTGTAGTTGGGCGAACTAAATGAGATGAATTACTTTTAACAAATCTGGGTCAAGGAAATCTCTAGTTTTAAAATGGGAAAAATGTAGCAACACGACATGATGGTCTGCTGCTCAGCCATAAAAAAGAAGAAAATTGTACCTTTTGTGACAGTATGGACGGACCTAGAGAACACTACGCTAAGTGAAATAAGCCAGTCAGAGAGAGACAAATACCATATGACTTCACTCACATGTGACATCTAATGAACAAACTGAACTAACAAGGAAGTGGGGGTGGACTAATAGGTGGAGAGCAGGATGACAGCTAGTTTAGGGGGGAGGGGGGAAGGGATGAGCAAAAAGGAAAAAGCACTCGCGGACGCAGACAACTGTGTGGGGATTGCTGGGCGAGGGGGTATAAGGGAACTAAATGGTAAGGGAAAATACAATAAAGATTTAAAAATTTTAAAAGTAGGAGAATTAGATAAGTTTAGTGAAAACATCGACATATGTTCACCATTTGTGTTTTCACTGAGAACAGTAATTCAAGACGTGCATATCAATTACTTCCTAATACTACGATGCGTGTCTTTACAGTGGGATGACTGAATAAGGTTTTGAATTCTGAGATAGTCCAGTGTCCTCATGTCAAGTAAAATGGTCTCACATTTCTTTTCTTCAAGATGCAATGTCTCAGGATAGATTTCTACATATAGTAGTGGTGCTATTAACATTTATGTGCCAGAGTTCTAAAAATGAATTTGATGCTTTTCAGGAAAAATGTGCGAATCTTCAGTCAACTACTGTGAATGCAACCCCTGTTTCAATGGTGGTTCCTGCCAGAGTGGTGTGGAGTCCTATTATTGCCACTGTCCCTTCGGTGAGTGTAGCTCTGCTGGCCACAGGAAACAGCAGTGCATTCTTTAAAAAATTATTTATTTTTAGACAGAGAGGGAGGGAGGGAGGAAGAGAGGGGGAGAAACATCAAAGTGTGGTTGCCTCTGGCACACCCCCTACCGGGGACCTGACCTGCAACCCAGGCACATTCCCAGCCACCAGTTTGGGAATTGAACTAGTGACCCTTTGGTTCACAGGCCAGCACTCACCCACTGAGCTAACACCAGCCAGGACAATGTCCATGTATTTTGACTTGCAGTTCATCAGTTTTGTTTTATGGTGTCCCTGAATGATTAAGAAAATATTAAATGTTTTAGACAGGAGGTTTTGGCAAAATAAAATCTCAAAAGCTTAGTATTCTTAAATGTTATTTATGGAAATCTCATTGAATATATTGCTTTGATCATTCTCAGAAAAATAATCAACTGAAGAGAACTGGAGTCGATGCTGTGTTCTCGGGACCCTTCCCCTCAAATATTTATGATGCCTTTTTTTTTAAGATTTTATTTATTTATTTATCTTTAGAGGGGAAGGAGAGGGAGAGAAACATCAATGTATGGTTGCCTTTCGTGCATCCCCTGCTGGGAGTTGGCCTGCAGGGAATCCACCTGCAACCCAGGCATGTGCCCTGACTGGGAATCGAACCGTGATCCTCTGGTTCACAGGCCCGTGCTCAATCCACTGAGCTATACCAGCCAGGGTATGATGCCTTTTTTTTAACCTACCAAGTAAAAAATATTCCAGTTACTAATCAACATCATTCTCTACTTCAAATCTTTAAAAATAATGTGTCAAGATTATTTTTGTTTTGTTTTGCTTTTGCGTGTTACATTAACTTAGCCACTTGTGTTAGAAGGATTTAGTAACTGCACAGGTTTCATGATAGGCTTTTTGTCGATAGTATCAACGTAACTAATCAAAAGTCATACTGTGTTCTTCTGAGGAAGGAGGTTGTTAGAGGTTTTTGTTGTTGTTGTTTTTTATATACATACACATATATTCCCCATAGTGAAATGAACTCAAAGGCTCCTTCCAGGTGGCATTCACATGTTGCCCAGCACTGAGACAGTCACAGGCTATGAGAAAAGCTTTGGAGGAAGCTTTTTTTCTTTAACTTGGCTTGTCTCATAGGTTTGTGATCATTCCATTAATTTAAAGACTGACTTACCCTACACTGTACTGTCCATCTCCAGATGCCCTGCAGTGGGTAGAGACCCTCAATAAACACAAGAGGAGGAAGGTAGTTTTCTAGTTTTTCTCTGGACATGTTACTGTGGACCTGAAAAGTGAATCCTAATGTAGAGCAGAGAATGGAACTTAAAAATAAGTGGAGGTTTCTAGTAACCATTAAAATGTACTGTGAATCCTTTTTCAAATAAGTCCACAACTCTATCTAGTTGTTTTTATAAAACATATCCAGAGAATACTAAAGAAAAACAATATAAAAACCTATCATTATGAGCCATGCATTTTAACAATGGTTCTGAGGCCCAGACATTGACGGTTTTTCATCAAGTCAAAAAATGAAAATAAAACAAAACTCTCCCAAGGTGATAGAGTGACTAGAAAATTTTATTTTCAGTCCAATATGACACTCAGAGTGTCCTTCTTTTTAAAAATTTGAGATTCTCACAGATGCTTCTTTGGAAACAGAGAAAGGTAGATCAAGGTCAGAATGACCACAACTTTAGATCTCCCACGACTTCTTTCTTTCAGTGACATTTTGTAGTCCCAAAGGGTGCTGCTTTCCACCCGTGTAACCATACCCAGGTTTCATGGTTTAACTTAAGTTTTGGAATAAAGGTAAGCGGATGGGCGTAGGAAGTGGAAAAATGATTTCAGGTGACTGGACAGAGGTTGTTTATGCTTTTAGATTCCTTTGCATTCCAGTGACAAATATGAGGATTGCAACTGATACTAACTCAGAACAAACCGTGGCGGCTGTGTAGCTGAAACACCAGTCATTAACTCTTGGGTGGAAGTGTTTGGGGGTCCTCACCTGCCTAGAGCTCCCGGGGAAGGGGGGGTAGCGTGACCACGTAAATTAAAGCAGAGGTGGACCCTGCATGGCTGCCAGTATGGGTTTCTCTCCCTGTTCTTAACAGTGCCCAAAATTAAAAAATATATATATATATTTAAACTTAAATATTGTCAGATAACTGCAGAAGCACTCATAAAACAAAAAAACTCAGATCAGAAAGTCATGATTTGAAACAGAATTAAAAGGAAAATGTCTCTTCAAATTGAACGTGGGTGACTCACAAATAAAAATGGTGGAGGGCAGCCTCAGCCAACAGCAGCTAGCTGCCCTTGCGGCCTAGAAAAATGTCTTACCTGGAATGCCAAAGTTGGAAAAATTTTGCACTGTTTACCTTCTCAACAGTGAAAGATTTGTTGTTTGGATTTCCTAGTAAATTTTAGATGTTTTAGATTCTATTATAGAGAAAAAACCTGTAAAGTTCTTAATACCTTTATAAAGAGAACCTGTATAATTAAAGCCTCATATAAATGTATAACTTTATATATATACACACAGATACATACACATACAAAAGATCCCTGATGAGGGTAATTTTAAAAGTTGCTGTTGACTTTCATGTAGGTTTATTTTGTGGCATTTCATGTGGAAGGCAGTTTTAAAATCCTCATTAAATTTTATTATTATAATTCAAAAACGAACATTTACCTTTCTCTAGAAACAATACCAAAACTCCTTAAAAAGAAATATATTCCATACAGAAATATTTTTATGTCTGGATATATAGTATTCATTTCAGTTAAAATGTCGACATCTTTCTGGGCTCTATATACTTTCTACATATATGAATATATCATTTTAAGCACATTTCCATAGATACATGGAAATTTAATCAGAAGAGACCCAAAGAAATACATGCAAAAGGTTTTCTTCAATTATCTAATTTGTATGTTTTATTTTTGCTTTTTCTTTAATGTTGGCTACTTCTTCTGCATAAGGTATAATAAATGTTTAAGATACATAAATTTTAAAGTTTTATTGTATATGAATACACCTTATAGTTACAACATAAAATATAGATGCTATATGACAGATACATTTATGATATAAATAAAGGTATAGTATATATGATATATAGTATACAATTCCAATAATTCCTTTGCCTTTTCTTTAACTTCAGCTAATAATGAATATTATTTCAGCCTTGACAGGAAAAGAAAAGAAGACAAACACATGCTTTTATAGCAGCTACCAGGCTGTAGTTCAGCAAAACCAGACGATCAGTAGATCTGGCCTCAATCGCTGGCTCTGAATTCCTCGGTTCTGTAGCCTCGGGCAAGCTTTAAACATCCCGTAAAATAACGGCATTGGTTCCTTCTGGCCAAACCATTCCCTGACTTTCAATGTAACACATTTATAAGAGATATGCAGCCAAAATTAAGGAATGAAACCTTTGCAAGCTAATAGGAGTCATGATGTATTGGCACGGGTTAATATTCCAATCATTTGCTACAGTCTACTAATATTTGTGGGAAAAGAATTTTGGCATAGCATTGTAACATCAATAAAACTCATTTTTCAAGTTTGAAAAAGAACCAGCACAAACAAATGGGAATGCTGGACCTTGGAAAAACAGAGAGCTATTCCCAAGGAGCCTGGTAGAACTCATACCCAAAGTGGGCATGAGACAAGGAGGAGATAGAAACAAAGACAGTTATTTCCCTAAAAGCAGTGATTCCCTTCCCTCGTTCTGTGATCCTTAAAGACACACAAGTGCAGGAACTATTTTTTTTTAAATCAAAACAAACTTTACCATGTTTACCTGAATTAAAATTGTTTTTAAGAACTATGTGTCATGAAGAAAAGTATCCTGTTTGAAAATTACAGCACGTTAGAACTTGTAAAAGGTTGACTAACTGATGTTAAAAGTTTTCCAGGGAAGAAACCTTTTCAGACAGACTTTGTTTCCCTAATTCTAATTTTTAGAAGTGGGGCGTACTTAGATATGCTCCCTCATGGGCCAACGGAAAGCAATTAAACTAGCGTGTCATCTCTGTTATATGTTTTTAAAAAATCAATTCATTCTATTTCCATTTAATTTAGGTACTATTCTTCAGGGAGTAATAAAAAATGTAGTAAGTATAGCTTAGAACATGTTAATCAAAGTCATTTAATGAAACTTCACTGGGATTTGACGTGTTGCTTTGCCCGTCTCCCCACCTCCAGGTGTCTTTGGGAAACACTGCGAGCTGAACAGCTATGGATTTGAGGAGCTGTCTTACATGGAGTTTCCCAGCCTGGACCCCAATAACAACTACATTTATGTCAAATTCGCAACGATTAAAAGCCATGCTTTATTGCTTTACAACTATGACAACCAGACGGGGGACCGGGCAGAGTTTTTGGCCCTTGAAATTGCTGAAGAAAGACTAAGGTTCTCCTACAATTTAGGCAGCGGTACGTACAAACTCACCACCATGAAGAAGGTGTCGGATGGACATTTTCACACTGTGATTGCCCGGAGAGCAGGAATGGTAAGGCGCTGATCATTTCCTAATACTAACAGGTGACCCTCGAAGGGGACAGTAGGGACCACCTGACCCCGATTCTGGGAGCATATGGAAGGTAGCTGTATAGCTAAGATGTCAGTAGACTAGTATGTGGAAGAGATGATCTTGTCTGATGACTTCCAAGGTCTCTCTAAATTTCATGAACATTTGATCACATGAGAGGTTGGGAGAAAGAGAGAGAAAAGAAAAAGGTACTATGAGGTATGCCCATAGAGACAAAGAAAGAATTCTTTCAATTTGTTTGTAATATGGGACCATAGCTGTTGAGTTTTGAATAATACTAAATGTAGAGGAAAACACCATTGTCATAGTTACTTCAGTGGGAGGAAAAATGCCTCCCTACTTCTGAAAGCATCCAAAATAAGGTCCCTACTAGATTTCCAACCTGACTTCTACAGTTCAAAAGGGTTTTGTTGGAAAATGGCAGAATCATCAGCTTCTCAGCTTTGAGTCCTTTCGTAGACAGGATAGAAACCCCTCATTTGACAGCGGTACTGGTAAAAAAAATTCAGCATTAAAGAAGGTGCATTTAACTCTGCAGATTAAATTGCATGAGGTACTACTCAGATTTCTTCGAGTGGCATCACCAAACTTTTAGAAAATAAGAAAAATATATTAAATGCTAAGTTTGACTAGTTATGATACCATTATTTAAGTTGTTTTTTCCTAAGTTGAGGCTTTCATAAATATCCATGTGATACCCCCAAGTTCACGGTGCTTTAGGGATCTCTAGAATGGCTGGATACTTTGCACAGTATGCAGAGAGATTTGTTAACATTCCTTTTAGAAATAAATAGTCTACAGAAGAAATATAAATTGTATCGTGAAACCATAACACTACCTTTGAAAATTGTCACTCACTTTTATAGATTGACAATAATTTTTCCAAAAAGTTGGAAAAATTATAAATTATTGAAAGCATTAATGAAGTGGGATATAAAAAGTTTTGTTAGAATTTAATATGATTTCCTTGAGAAGGTGGCAAGAAAAATATCTACATTGCTTGTGAGAGTTCATTGCATGAAGCATGTAATACATTGTAATAATTAAGTGATAGAAATAATTTAAAATACTTTAGCAAGTAATATTTGATGCACAGTGACTGTACATTGGCCCCATTCATTATTTCTGAAATGCAAGGTATTTAAGATGTACTTTTACAAATTTCCCATGCAAATGTACATTGTTATGGACAATTCCTCAAAATCATATAAAAATATTGACGAGAATGGGATATTAAGGACATGAATAATTTCTATATATAACGGAAAGAGACCTGATTCAGGAAGACCAAAAACCAGATCTCTGACTTTGTAAGTAACAGGTGATGCTAGTTGACCTGCTTGACCTCCCCCTGCTACTTCTTACACTTTGTCTGCTTTTATTAATAAAGTGAACCGCAAATGATAACCATCCTTATAGATTAATACTTGCGTAGAAGAGTTGGCCCTTGAACAACTCCGGCCTCAACTGTGTGGGTCCACTTACACCTGGATTTTTTTTCCACCAACACTGGTGGTGTTGCAGCCTATCATGGCCTGACAGGGTCCTGGGACTCAGGCAGATGGAAGAATACTCCCCGAGCTGTGGGGACATCTGGCATGGCTTTGTTCATGAGTGGATGAGCCACGCACACTGCAAGCAGCATGTCTCCCTGCATGTTTCTGCGTGGCGCAGGTCGTGGTCCTTGCTCCCCAGCGTGGCACCCAGCAGAGAGCCTCTAGCTCCTTTTCAATACTAGAACAAACAAAGCCAGCAAAAAGCCAGAAGATTCTATCACACAGCATAATTCTGCGCATGTGGGCCCACTGCATGTTATGGGAACCATTTATCTGACCCAGTCTCAAGGCTATGAGAACACTGCTTTCCTTAGTTACCCAGACACCTGGGTGAGGAAGGCAGACTGCCTCCACTTACCCTACAGTCCACCCCTTCTGGGTTCCTCGCCTTACAATCTCCACGAGGTTGTCTTCCATGAGGTTCCTTGGTGAGGAGGGCAGAGCCATGCACCCAGAACCTGCAACAGCAGTACAAGCTACAGCAACAAGCCAGCGAAACACAAGCGCTGCTGCCCAGGGCAGCAAGAACCCACCGCCTTCGTGGTCAGAGAGGCCCGCCATTCCGGCAAAGGATCGCCTGTCAGGCGTGCAGTGGCACGGGTCTCGGGGGCTAATGTCGGTAAAGCTGGACTAACACTGTGGTGGACATCAGGGACACACACCCAGCCTTCTGCTCCCTCTAGGGCACATGCCCCGCCTTGGGATGCAGTGAGCAACCTAAAGGCATAGGACATTGCAAGAGTACTTTCCTTAACCAATTCAGTTCCTCATTCAACAGGCTTAAGGAATATCTGTTGCATTCAGTGCATGAGCAGTGTGCAAAGCCAAAGCAGTCATCTCAGTCTCAGTGACTAGAGAAGCAGCTTGAGAAGAAAAGGCAGATAATGGGTAATACCACCAGGGAGTACACTTTACACAATGTCACACTTTAAATGCTTCCCAATTGGTTGGCCGGCTTTCAAGAGTTTTCTGAACTCAACCAGGCAGCTAGGGCCATCCCCAAGTACAATGACCAGTCCAATTTCCAGGCAGGTAAGGCCACCTGTGTACTTACACACCCACAGGGCTCCGGTAGGAGCTGCAGCCCATGCCTCCCAGAAATGCTCTGAAGCACAGGTGACCAACACAAGGCCCACTGGCCGAACCTGGCCCTCCACCTTGTTTTATCTGGCCCAGCACCTTGTTTCTACCCAGTGGCAGCGCTGAGCTCCTTGCCCCTAGTTAAGGAGTAGTTACATTTATACTGTCCTAAAATTATATTTGGCCCTTTGAAGGCAACTGTGAGGCTGATGTGGCCCCTGGTGACAGTGAGTTTGACACCCATGGTATAAAGTCTGAGTCTGGCACAGACCTATCGGGGTCTAGCCCACCTGGGCTCATCCTTCAGGGTTCTCAGTGCAAAGGGGAGCTTGCCCAGCCAGCTCAGTGGCCCCAGCTGTGAGCCACCCCAAGCCATCCCATATAGAGTAGCCACTAAACTGTCTTACCACTGCTGGGCCTCAGCACAGATGTCAGTCCAGGCAGCACACCACAAGGGATGTTCACTGTTCCGCTGATTCTGAAGCCACGTCCAATTTGAGACAGAAGCAGGAGAGATGCACCATGGGAGGCTGGCCGATGTGCTCAGGGGGAGTTCAGTGCAGACTCAGCATCCTGATTGGTCAGCCGCTGAGGCATAGGTATGAACCCTAAGCAATTATAGGCACCAGTAAAAGTAAGTCACAACCCTCAGGCAATATACAAACAAGCTTCTGGTTGGCCAGTAAGACAGTGGCTGGCTTAGGGGTCTTCCTGGGCATGAACACCAGGCCTTTCATGCTTCCACTGGGGTCTCAGCATCCATTTGCAGTAACAGGGGAGGACTCATCATAGACCATAGGGAAATCACAGAGGTGCCACGAAGAAGCATTTCGTGGTCTGCTGGCCCTCAATATGTCACCGTCAAGACTGGGGGTCGTGTCCCAATCACTCAGGGCTCTATTTGTAAGTTTCTTTCCACCCCTTGGTCCCAAGGGGCAACAAGACCAGCCAATGCATGTGCGGGCTTTCTTCCCAAGGCCACATCCAAGTGGTTGTTTGCCCTTGCTCTGGGCCCTCTGGAGAAGGCAAGAGAAGGTGCCCGTTTTCCCATGCCTGGTTTCAGCAAAGCATCCTTAGCTCCTACCTGCAGCCGAATTGGAGCTGCAGTCGGGTGAAGCAAGGCTTCCACCGCAACTGCCCCCCCCCCCCCCCCCCCCCCCCCCCCCCCCTNCCCCCCCCCCCCCGGCCGACTCCTCTCATTTAGAGTCTGGGGGACAGTTCACAAGCCCAACCCCTCAGCGTAGAGGTGGCGGCTGCAGCTCGCAGGCCCTGCTTTGAGACCCTTGTACCATTCAAGCCTTTCAGCAGCTTGGATGATAGGCCACAGGAGGTTCTCACTCACTCGGCAAGTCCCGAGCCCATTGTTGTACCAAGGCCCCAGTGAAACGCATCCCCGATCACTTCCAAGGATAAGGGGTCGCCCATGAGCAGCACATAATCACTCCAGCACAGCAGTCACGGCTTTCTGATCTGGGCGCCGTGCGGGGTAAGCAGCTGCAAGTCCTGTGGCCGTGTCCACACCTGTAATAGCATGCTTATATCCCTCTGGACTAGGTGGGGGCCCGATTACACCCACCTGCCCCTGGGTCCGTGGTACCTGCCCCCACATTACCTGTCCAGAATCTCCCACAGGCCTTCAGGGATGCTCTCACGAGCAGACAACACAGGTCTCACAGGCTTCTTGCACCTCTCCCAATGTAATTAGGCAATCCCCAGGTTCTAAGGGTGGACCACGTGGCCTTCCGCCCAGCATGTAAGAGGCGACAGTGTAGCCACGGGGCTACTTCCCTTCCTGAGGGACTGCTGGGTACCGTTTCCAGCCACTGCACCTTGTCCAGAGTATCAGCCTCATCCTTCCCAGGGGAAGCAAGAGCGGCACATCCAGGAGCATGACAGACAGGGATTTGTGTCTGGTGGCCTAATTCCCATTAGTCCTGCCACACAGCCTGTCCCCAGGGGTCTCTGTATAACCATTTGTTTATTTGTATGCCATGGAGAGTTCCATAACGTCAGACCCCAGGACACTGCCCAACTATCTGTGCAAAGAGTCAAGGGCGGGGCTTCATTGGCCACCAGGAGCCATACTGCTCGAAGTTCCGCCACTGGCTGCTCTGTCCCATGCCAGTGTCGGACCAGGTTGCGTCTGTCTCTGGTGGAATTGCTGCAGTGGTCCGCGCAGCAGGCTGGCCCCTGCTGGACCCATCAGCATACTGTGCCTCTGAGGGAATGGGTGCCTGCCTTCCCTGGAAGGGGCTGGCTTCCATCTCCACTCCAGGGACAGGAACAGGAGATTGTTCATCTACATAAATAACTGGACCTAACACTTCCTGTAGCTCAGCTCATAAGCGGCTATGGACAGAGGACTCCTTTGTGGCAGATAAGCCCCCCACTTGGCAAATGTGGGCCTCTGAGCTGTCCCACTCTGAAGCTCGGCCATCCAGTCCCGGACCCACCCTGCAAAGGGATACATGGTCCTAACTCTCTTGGAGGCAGCTGCTATTATGGCCTCCATGGCCAACAGGGCAGCACATACAGCAGCCAACTGCTTTTCAGTCAAGGAGCACTGTACCCCTGCTCCCTTCCATAGTTGGGACCGGAAACCCAAGGTTGACATAGCCCTCTGGTCACTGTCACAAACCCACCCAAAGCCTTCCTGTGTCACATGCACAGGAAGGAGCTCACAGGGAGGAGCAGGATCCAGAGCAAGGCCTGGACGTGCTGAACGATGCACTCGGCTCCTTGGAAGGCTTGTCCCGAGGTTGGGCTCCAGTCCCAGCTTACTCCCTTTTCCACCAGGAAGACCAGGGGCAAAGGACCTGTGTGAGGTGACACACATGCTCTCCAGTACCCCAGCAGGCCCCCAAATGCTGGGAGCTGTTTCCCGGTGGTAGGGGTCAGGCGTGCCTGAATCTCATCTATCACCACATCAGGGATGACTTCTGTCTTACCTGACCAGACAGCTCCCAAGAATTTGACACAGTCCAGGCCCCTGCAGCTTGGCTTTGCTGACGACCCGGCCACCTGGCCTCAGGTGTGACAGCACTGGAGTCACTGCCTTCTCTCACTCTGCAAGAGAATCACTGGTTAGCAAGATGCCGTCGATGGAACCTCTGGAGGCCATGGCCACTTAGCCAGATGGTCCCCCCCAAGCCTGTGACAGATATTCGGGCTGTGCAAGTGCCCTTGAGGGAGCACGGTAAAAGTCCACTGTCGCAGGCAAAAAGTCCACTTCCCGTGTGGAAGCAAACTGGTCAAGGGAGGAAAAGGCACTGGCCAGGTCAGCTCCAAAGTGGTAGGCTCCCGGCCCATTAGTTAGCCAGTCCATCGAGTCCACCACAGAAAGGCCCGCCGCAGGCAGTAGAGGAGTGACCTTATCGAGCTCCTGGGGCTCCCCTCTCATTCTCCATGTGCTATCTGGCCTTTTTTTTTTGCCAGCCGCACAGGAGAGTTCAAAGGACTGGGCAGTCCTGATTAGGCCCACCTTCTCCAACGGCCCTGCAGTTGCTGGGATTTCCTCCTGTCCTCCAGGCGGCCGATACTGTTGCACTGCTGAACCTGTTGCGGGGGTGACCATTGTCCAGGAGGGTAATCAGCCTGTTTCTGCAAATGGCTTTACCACCTGCACTCGCAGGTGAAGCTCTCCTGCGGTCATGTGTAGCCACAAACCCTGAATGTCGATACCCAGGACATAGTCCGACGTGGGGGAGACATAGTCTACTCACGGGGGACAGTTGCCCTTCCTGTCCCCACCTTTCCCCTATGGATGGGTTTCTTGGCCCTTTTCCTATTTACATTTTCAAAGGATATTTCTTCCCTCCTTCTCTGGAGGCTGGTGCAGCCAAACAGTCCTCTAGACACAGAGGAGGGGCTCTGGATCTACACCCCTGGGTTTTGGACAGATAATCTAGGCCTGCACCTAGAGCCGGTGTGCGAGCTCCAGGAGCTTGCCCACGTGCAGTGTGCCTGGACACCTGCACTCAGTGCGGACTCTGGCTCCTTCCTCGACTATGATGCCTCTTCTGCCGGCGCATTCAGGCCCCAGAAGCAGTGCCTGCTGGTGCCAAGTCTTCTCTTGGGGCCTCACCCACAGGCACCCCGCTCACCTGTGCTGTGTGAAGCCCGCACTGCTGTGGCTCTCTAGCCCCTTCCCTATCAGCGAACTTTCTGGGAGCCAGCTCCTTCTGGCTTTCCAGCAGCGTTCCAGGTTGCTTCGCCAGCTCTAACAGCTCCCACAGGCACCCCACCTTCTGGAACACCCGCAAAGTTCGGCGGGGATATGAGCTTGGCTGCGTTCAGAGCAGGGCAGGGGGAGCGGAGCATGCTTCTTGCCCGCAAGGATTCCAACCTCTTCTGATTGGCAGGCTGGAAGCAGAGCTTCCTGGGCAGGGCCTCAGTTCTCTGGCCAGGTGGCTCTGGGCAATTGAGTTCCACGTGTGTGCGTGGGGGGGGGGGAGCAGGAGCGGGAGGGGTCCAGACCCAGACTTCCCCCAGGTGCCACCGATTGCTGACCTAGGGAACTCGATTCCTTTTTCACTATGCGGGGAGGCAGAGTGCTGCAACTCTGCCCTTTGGAGGCCTTTCACCAGGGCGCAGGTTCAAGTCTTCATGGCTTTTTTTTTTTTGGCCTTGGAGTTTGGTAACTTTCCCACCTTGGAAAGTGCAGTCTCTTCCTCTTCAGCCTTCAGGGTTTCCACTCCCAAAAANCGCGCTGCCGTGGCTCTCTAGCCCCTTCCCTATCAGCGAACTTTCTGGGAGCCAGCTCCTTCTGGCTTTCCAGCAGCGTTCCAGGTTGCTTCGCCAGCTCTAACAGCTCCCACAGGCACCCCACCTTCTGGAACACCCGCAAAGTTCGGCGGGGATATGAGCTTGGCTGCGTTCAGAGCAGGGCAGGGGGAGCGGAGCACGCTTCTTGCCCGCAAGGATTCCAACCTCTTCTGATTGGCAGGCTGGAAGCAGAGCTTCCTGGGCAGGGCCTCAGTTCTCTGGCCAGGTGGCTCTGGGCAATTGAGTTCCACGTGTGTGCGTGGCGGGGGGGAGCAGGAGCGGGAGGGGTCCAGACTCAGACTTCCCCCAGGTGCCACCGATTGCCGACCTAGGGAACTCGATTCCTTTTTCACTATGCGGGGAGGCAGAGTGCTGCAACTCTGCCCTTTGGAGGCCTTTCACCAGGGCGCAGGTTCAAGTCTTCAAGGCTTTTTTT
Organism: Sturnira hondurensis; assembly: GCF_014824575.4. Taxonomy (NCBI): domain Eukaryota; kingdom Metazoa; phylum Chordata; class Mammalia; order Chiroptera; family Phyllostomidae; genus Sturnira; species Sturnira hondurensis. Next base: position 25,270,197 of record NW_028082759.1, on the reverse strand, counting down.
TTTTTTTGGCCTTGGAGTTTGGTAACTTTCCCACCTTGGAAAGTGCAGTCTCTTCCTCTTCAGCCTTCAGGGTTTCCACTCCCAAAAAGCCGAAAGAAACACACCCAGCTCACGCCCCGTGGTGCTCGGGCCCTGGGCTTTTCTAGGGCCTTCCCTACCACCCGCAGGGCTCGCTCCACTGTGTCTGTGCACCACTCACATCAGGACAGTCCTGGGGGAAGGCCGAGCTTCCAGGAGCCCTGCCACCTGTCCAGGAACCCTCCCCCCCACCCCCCCCAGGGATCCGGCTGTTGGCTCCTGGGCATTCAAACCACACTGCAACGGATTCTGCAGACTTGGCCAATTGTGTGGCAGCCTATCAAGGCCTGGCAGGTTCGTGGGATTTGAGCAGATGGAAGAATACTCACGGAGCCACGCAGACGTCTGGCCTGCCTTTATTCATGGGCGGGCAAGCCACTCATGCTTCAAGCTGCATGTCTTGGCATGGCACACGTCGTGGCCCTTGCTCCCCAGCGTGGCACCCAGCAGGGAGCCCCTAGCCCCTCTTCAACACTGGAACAAACAAAGCCGGCCAAGAGCCAGAAGATTATATAACATAGCATAATTTTGTGATGTAAGCACAACTGATGTTATGGCAAGGGTGTCAAACTTTTTTTCCCCAGGGGCCACATCATTCTCATGGTTGTCTTCAAAGGGCTGAAATAATTTTAGGACTGTATAAATGCAACTACTCCTTAACTGCTAAAGAGTTGATGTGACAGTCAGCCCCTTGAAGGCAACCACGAAGCTGATGTGGCCCCCGGTGAGAATGAGTTTGACACCCCTGTGTTATGGGAATCGTTTCGCAGACCCGGTCGCCAGGCTATGAGAACACTACTTATCAGGCTCGTCCAAGGTTGTGGGAAACGGCTTCCTTAGTTACCCAGACGGCTGCCTCCGCTTACCCTCCACCCGTAGTGTTTGGGTGCAGGATCAGGAGGCCGAGCATGCAGAGGGCTGACGGAGCTCACTGGTCTGTGCCATTTTCTGTGGAGCATGCACAGGAGGTCCTGAATTAGCCCCACATACTCTGCCCTCTGTGTCTGTCCCCAACTTACGTTTGGGGGGGGGTCCAGATTTTCAACCTCATGGGGGTTGGCACCCCTGCATTGCTCAGGGGTCCACTATTTCTGTTTCTGCTATCCCAAAGGACAAAATTGGATTAGTCCTGTTCTCCGGTACTTGATGAAATTAAGGCAGAACCTTTGTTTGCATTGGGAGACAGACCCTCCATCCTCCTAGATTTGGGTTTATGCCCCTTCCTGTGTTTTACTGACCATCTTTATAAATACCACACTTCGAACATTGTCCTTAAAATTTCACAAAATAAAATATGCGAAACTTTTTTATTTCAGAACTTACTGTAGCTTGGGGAGCAAAGGAGGGGTCACACCAAAATTGTAGAGCTCAAATAACATGGATATACAACAACCTTGGCCCTAAACTAGACCCCAGACAACCCCAGTGGTCACTGGGCAGTTTAGAGAGCCCTGGCTTTTATCTATTCTTGGCCTTGTGACCATGACTTGGTGACTTTGTCTTTTGATCATGTGGAGCATTCATACGTTCTGCTAGACAGAAGACTTTTCTCTTGTGGTGTAATTCATGCCTTAGGATGCAAAAACAGCTACTATTAGTTGTGATTTAAATATTATTGGGAGTTTCCACTTTATAGTAATATCCAATAATGCACTTTGATTATACACAAGCATGCTATATTTGCTATACAGTATAGTCCTTATAAATAAGGATTCTTACAAATGAAAAGAACATCTAATTTCTTTACATTATCTCAAATTTTTAATGCAAGTATAAATCCTCAAAGGTTGCTGTAATCATATTTAGGTTGTACTTTCAAAATCTTTTTTGTATACATACATGAAAGATTATTGAAAGAGGACTTTTGAAAATCAGGAATATAAATTTTTTCATGGGTTGGGCCAGCTGCATATGAAGAGTGTAACCCCAGAAAGCCATCTTACACCCCCCCGTATAACATCTAACAGACGTTAATGGCATTTTCATTTATCTGTGAAACAAAAGGGCCGGAGAAGAGTTTGCAAAGCGCTTTCCCACCCCTTATATGTAATTCTTTCACAATGTTAGTTTTAGACATAACCAAGAAATATGTGTCTATAATTTACTATTGGATTGTATTTCTTATACCAAATCAAAATGTTACCACAATTTCAAAACCATGCCCACACGGAAACCAGCCTTGGGCAGCATTGGCTGACAAGGTCAGAGGGGCCAGTGTGGCCCCAGGTGACTGCTCCCATCTCTTGCTGTGCAGGCGGCATCCTTAACCGTGGACTCCTGTTCTGAGAGCCAAGAGCCCGGCTACTGCACTGTCAGCAACGTGGCCATCTCCGAGGACTGGTGAGTGTAGCGATTCGTTTGGCATATATTATCACTTGACATTGAAAAGGGAATCCTAGGTTTGAAAGTAATTTTATTATGCTAAGCTTTCCATAGACGTTGAAGATATTTCATCCTCTCCAAAGGGATTTTTGTTCTGTAAAATAAAAAGTTAATAATTAGTGTATAACATGGGTAGAAAAAAAAGGTGTGAAACAAAGGAGTAGAGATAAGAACACAGTGTAGAAGGGAAGATGAACACAGCCTGTCGTCCAAGAAGCCTCGTGAGACAGTGGCCTGTGACTTGGGTCCTGCAAGGTTAGGATGTCTGTGACAGTTACTGACAGGTGTTTCTCAGTAGTGCCTCAAATTGGAGCACAGCGTTACCCCATCCAAAACATAAGTGATTTTAGTATAAATAGCAACAAACAGAAAAATAAATGTTGATGCAGAATCCATTGCATTAAACAACTCACTGGCATTCCTTGTCATCTCTGTAGTGAGGGAAAAATGCAACGTGACAGGAATATTAGAGTTGTCACTACTAATACCTTTTATCTTCTTCCAGATAGTGTGCTCTCTGCTAACTCAACATTGTATCTCAACATTGTATGAGATACATAAATGTATCTCATATAGCTATCTGAAAATATCACTTCCATAAGTTTTAGTATTATTTTTAAAGACTTTATTTATTTTTAGAGGATGGGGATGGGAGGGAGAAAAGGAGAGAAACATCAATGTGTGGTGTGGTTGCCTTTTGCATGCCCCCTACTGGGGACCCGGCCTGCAAGTCAGGCATGTGCCCCGATCGGGAATTGAACCAGGACCCTTTGGTTCACAGGCCCACGCTCAATCCACTGAGCTACACCAACCAGGGCAGTTTTATTATTATTTAGACCTTAAATAATCATGTCTGGTGGCCATGCATCGATCGGTAATGTTTCCCATTCAAATTTAGCACGCTATGTAACATGTGCCAGAAGAAGTTATCTTCTCTCCTGTGCAAATGGAACATTCTGTGAAACCTATCGTGTCGGTACTAGTGTACTTTTCTTTCTCATGGAGGACTCTTGACGTCCAGCCAAATCGAGTCACCGTTGGAGGTATCCGGTCTCTGGAACCAGTTCTGCAGAGAAGAGGGCATGTGGAAAGCCACGACTTCGTCGGATGCATCATGGAGTTTGCCGTGAATGGGAGGCCCCTGGAGCCCAGCCAGGCTTTGGCTGCACAAGGCATCCTCGACCAGTATGGCCATTTATTTCTCACTCGTTTAAAGAAAATGCAGAAAGTGTGTGGTCATTGAACCTCAAAGGGTGATGTTACTGTGATGAAAGTCCTAAAGATGCCAAATGTTTTCTATTGTTTTTAATTTTAAGTATTTACTCATAGCTGTGAAATTTTGCTTGGCATGCCATATAATATTTAACTAGGAAGTTAATTCTTATTTTCTGGAGTCTAAGAAAAAAATGTGTGTGCGTGTATGTACGTACAGACTCTCCCTTACAGAGTTATGGTAAAGATTTTATGTAAAGCAGGTAAAGGAACCTGGCACATCACGATGTGTAAGTGTGAGCAATAATGTACACAAAAGCGTGCTTGAAATTATGTAGTTCTGCATAAGAACATATACAGGCTGCAAACCCTGACACATCTTGAACAAGGAATAACTTGATTAATTGCACAGTGTAAAACAGGTTTTTTTCCTATTTGATTATTGGTTGGGTTTCCACCAATGATTTAGGAATTGTAAAAATAACATATTTTTAAAATTATCCTAACTTAGGTTGAAAATTCAGGAAATTCAGAAAAAAATATGAAGTGGCCTACGAAGTGGTTCCCCACAGACACGCTCAGGTTGTTGTCATGGCGATGATGCTGCAACACGAATGAGCCTGTTCTCACCATGGGTGTACACTTTGGTCCTTTCCAGTTTTAGTGACACATGAATAACCCTGGGATTACTATGTGTTCACAAAATTCTTTGCTCACACTATTTTCTTGCTTGAGATTTCTAGGAAGAAAGTTACGAAGACAGAGCTGTGAATACTTCCTAATGTTTGTAACTTCAGTATTTTAATGCAACTTGGCATTTGCCTTTATTTTTCCATATGTTATTGTTTGATTCCGAAATAGTGCTGTTGCATTACGTGCATTGTGATTAAACAAACGGCAGAGAAAAACCCAGAGTTCTCATTGCCAACCATTGTAAGCAGTTGGGTGCCCATCCTTCTGTCTCTTCTCCATGTTCACACAAATATTTTTTGAAATATTGATGTTTTTACTTTTAAATATGTTGTGAACATCGTTTTCAGTAAAAACAAAGAGATCTAAGCCGCATGCATTGCTAAACTACTTACCAGAAAGGTGATAGCTGTGGTGTATTCACATAGTTTGCTACTTCCATACATGGTGTTTTATAAGGAATGGTGGTAACTCCCCTTCAAATTATGCTCGTTTTGTGAAGTATACCATTCCTGATTTCCCAGAAAATTTGTAAATTGAGATAGAATTTGGAAATGAGAATTTGTGCCGACTTTTTCATCACTCCTTGTTATAACAGATTCTAAATTTAATCCTGCTGAAGAAGCATCGCTGGAAACATTTTATGCTTCATAAGTTGGTTTTATTTCTAAACATATCTCAGTTTGAGATGATGGATGTCACTCTCTTTGGATATGTTGGAATGGCATGAGATTCAATGACTAAATAGTTCAGAGCTCCCAAACTTGAGGACTTACTCTTACTTTTTAAATTTCAGGTTCATCTAGTGCCTACCGGGACTAACATTTATCGATATTTTAACTATGCACCAGACACCGTTCTCAGTATTTTACAGTGTTAGTTTATTCAACCTTCACAACCATGTTGTGAAGTAGATATTGTTTTTACTTTATAGATGAGGTCATTGGGTTACTCAGACTTTCAAAAACTTGCCACAAGTCTACCAGATAGTGAGTGAGCAGCAAACTATTGTAAATCCTGGGCTGGGCACCCGGCCTGGTAGTAGAGGCAAAAGATGGACCAGGAAGATTCTCGCTCCTGAGCAGTCTGTATTCTCTTTAAAGTCATTATTTCTAACCTATGGTGTGGCTATAATATTGCCTGGCAATATATTATATTCCCTTCATTTACTCATTTTCACACTCTCCTCCATGACTAGATCACACCTCCTCTTTTCGCAGACACCCACCATCTCCTGCACCCTTTTCTCAGCTAACGAATTTGCTTCCTAAGTTCAGAACATTGAAGTGATTGAAGGAACCCCCCCCCAAAGCTCATTCCTCCACATCTACCCATGCATCCTGTAGTCGTGTCCCTGGTAACCTGGTGTTGTGAATGGACACCTCCTTCTCCCATGAAGACCAAGCCCTTTCATGCAGGAGACTCCACCCCAAACCTTCTTAAAAAAATGGGGCTGCTAACTCTCACAGTGTTGCTTTCCTCCCACACTGCATGAAGTTATTTTGTCCATTTTATTTAAAAAAACTTTATTAATCCCATGTCCCTTTCTTTCTACCACCCTAAGTCTCTGCCTTTATTAGAAGAATTGTTGTCTTTGTCAAAGTAATTAATCCCTTCTTTTGCTAAGATCAGTTGTCAATTCTCATCTTATCTGGACTTCAGCCACAGTAGGACCGGTCCACCTCTCTGTCTCCCTAAAAACTCTTCACTGGCTTCTACACATGGTATACTCCTGGTCTGCTACTCTGATCCTTCTCCCCCCTAAACCTCTTCTGGTTTGAGTCTGTGTTCATTCTTCAAGTCACTCTGTCTGGTGCTTGGTTTTACCCACTAGCTCCAAGGCTGGTGGCCCTTAAATGACATCACCAATGCAGCATCCCTCAGAACCTTAGACCCTCACAGCCAACCTGCTCCTCCATTTTCCATGTGCATTTCTAACAAATGTCTCCAACTGTAGTTTAAAGCTGAACTTTTGGCCTTCCTTCCTGACTCTTCCCCAACCTCCTCCTTCCACAGATTTCCTGTCTCAGGTAATAATAGCTCTCCATCCACCCACCTGCTCAGCCAAATCTTTTAGACTTACCTTTGGCTTCTCTCTTTCGGACAAATGTCACATCCAATCTACTGGGAACCAGGATGACATGTTAAAAACAGAAGACAGCTCTTACCCTGACTTACCAGGCCTTCCTGATTGGCTTCCTCTTAACTCCTCACCACACAGCTTTGTGCTTCTCCATTTTTCTCTGTCCTCCGACCAGGCTGGGCCCCTCCCCCAGGCGCTCCTCCAGTGCGGTAGGGCTTTCTCACTTATTCTTTCCTGTGCCTGGGATGATCTTCTCTACGCGACTTACTTTGCTCTCTCACTCTGTTGGGGAAGGGCTGCCCCACTTCTGGGCTTCTCTGGGCCACACTGGAAGAAGGAGTTGTCTTGGGCCACACATTAAATATATTGCAACATATCATCACAAAAAAAATCTCGTAATGTTTTAAGTAAACTTATGATTGTGTATTGGGCCACATTCATAGCCATCGTGGACTGCATGCGGCCTGCAGGCCATGGGGTGGACACCCCTGGTTCTAACTTAGGCCTTCACAGGAAGGGTGGGCACTTCCTTTCCTGCCCTGGAAAGGAGGGAAGATCTGGAGATGCAGCCACCCCCCAAACTCCCAACACCCATCTTAATTTTTCCATAGCACTTCCGTCTTTCTCAGTACTACACATTTGTATCATTTTTGGGTTCTGTCCATTTCCCCCACAAGGAAAAATAAATATTTCATGAACACATGGACTTTTTTTCACCGCGTTTTTGCCGTGCTTGGAATAGTGCTTGGCAAAGAGCAGACGTGTAATGCACAGGAGCAGCGTGAGTTGTCTGACGGGGGAGCTGAGCCCCTAAATGTGATTATGGGGCCAGGATGTCTTGCTCCATTAGGAATCAATTTTTAAAAAGATTTTATTTATTTATTTTTAGAGAGAGGGGAAGGGAAGGGGAAGGGAAGGGAGAGAGACATCGACATGCTAAAGAAACATCTATCAGTTGCCTCTTGCATGGGCTCAGCCGGGGACCTGGCCCACAACCCAACCACATTCCCTGACCGGGAATGGAACTGGCGACCCGCAGTCCTGTGGCATGCTGCCCAGCCGGCTGAGCCACACCAGACAGGGCAAGAATTAATTCAAAGAAATCATCACCTCTTTGTGTTTACTGCGTAAGCGGTCATTCTGTTTAATCTCCTCCTTTGTGAATGAGGCAGGTCACGTGCCATGGTGCGATTAGATGCTGCACATGTAGTTGTAACCTGAGTTTCAAAGAATTCAGGACGGGAAACTAAGCAGGTGAATAAACACCGGCGCTCACCTTGAACCCATTTCCCCCACCTTGTGACTTGGTTTCAGATGCCCCAGGCTGGAAGGCGCTTGCACACGCAGCCCCTGCCAGCACGGCGGCACGTGCACGGACTACTGGTCATGGCAGCAGTGCGCCTGCGCGGAAGGACTGACCGGCAAATACTGTGAGAAATGTACGTGAGCACTGCCCCCCCCACGCCCCTCGGGAACTTATAGTAACCGTGACAGGTGTACATGTGTGCACATTGGTGTGTAACTGAATTATGCTTTCATTCTAAACATTCAACAATGTTTAATTGGTGAAACACAGTGGCATCTTAAAATTTATATTTTTAACTTGAGGAAGAGTGATACCCCTCTAGAATTCCTTACTAGGTGCACCATTAGTTTCCATTTTATAAATATGTATATATATATATATATATATATATATATATATATATTTGTTTGTTTGTTTGTTTACCTATAGGGATGCTAGGCAGTTTACAAGGCCGGGGGATATATTTAGACTTGGGCTTCATATTGCCTGCCTTTAGGTAATACGTCTCTGGTGAATATTTCATATTTGGTAGAAAGCGTAGGTAAGCACTGCACACTGAGCTCAAAACATCCGATAATGCATTATAATCTATTACAATAAAGCGCTACTCTAATTTTAACTTCAAATTATTAGAACTGGCTTTCAGTATTACTTTTCAAATCCTTTTCTTAGTTGTTTGTTTCTAAACATAGTTCTCCTGTTGGTAAGACACGGCGGTGGCCCCACCATCGTTGGGCTCTGGGGCTCGCTCATTTCGAGACCTGTGTCCCCCGGACTAACCAACCCCAATGGGCTCTCTGCTATAAAGATGGCTTCATGTTCGCATAAGTGCTTTACTTAAACCACTGCCTTGAACTGACTATTTTTTAAAACTCATTTGACTCTATTATATGAGAATGAATTGAATTCATGATTAAATCAAGGATACTATAATCCAAAAGATGTTCATAGCAGAGGTATAATTGTGTTTAATTATTTAGGATAAAATGCAAACATAGAAAAAAACACTTTGACACATGATAATTTTTAAAGTAATGAATAGGAACCCAATTATACCTGTAATATGAAATGAGTCATTGACTTTAGAAATGTCTTGTTTTTCAAAAAACAGATATAATTTACATACTATAAAATTTAGGTTTTAAAAGTATACCATTTAATGCTGAAATCCATTTGTGTTCATTTTCTGTCTTGTTTTTAGTTATGGTGCTAGAACAAACTTCCATATTTCGCTAGTGTGAAAATTTTATCAGATTATCACAAATTATAATTATATATAATAATTATGCATGATTAAATACACATGAATAAATTCCACATGGTTATTACTACTCATAAAGTTCATTACAAAAATAAATATTTGGTGTCATACTTTTTTCCTTCAAGTTTCTAATGTACTAGAGACTTCAAAGATTGCAAACCATGTTAATACGAAAATATATATTCATTTATGAATTATGGAAACAGGGAGACAGTGTCAACAAATAATAATTCCCTATATTTCCCCCAAATTTAATAGGTGGCTTTCTCTTCAGCTACTCATAATTTACCTCAAGTATCAAGTATTTAATGAATATTTCCCAAATGATTAATGACTATCATAAAATGTTTTACATTTCATGGTTCTGAAATGGATTTAAGCTTTAAAACCCACTCAGACAATAATTCACAAGTGGGAATTATTTTTTTAATAGGAGGGGTGGGGGCATTACTTGTAATGTTAATATTTCCATTGTCCCTTTTTGTAATTTTTTGTCACCTGTAATCACTCCGTGAGAAATAATGGGTGCATTTATTTCCCCTCCTTTGCTGGCTTGCAGCGGTCACTCCTGACACGGCTCTGTCACTAGAAGGCAAAGGGCGCCTGGACTACCACATGAGCCAGAATGAGAAGCGAGAATATCTGTTAAGACAGAGCATGCGAGGCGCCACGTTGGAGCCTTTTGGTGCGAACAGCCTGGAAGTGAAATTCAGGACGAGAAGCGAGAATGGCATTTTAATCCACATCCAAGAAAGCAGCAATTACACTACCGTGAAGGTAAAATAAAAGCTAATAGGGACTTCCCTTGGTCAGACCGCCTGCTGTGTCACGGTTTCAGTCCCTTCTCCCGTAATTTCTGTCCTTTGCTTCCACAGCCCATTGGAGTTCCCACTGATGCTGGGCACGATTCCAATGTCGTCTGTCTTAACCATTTCCCAGGCATTGGCCAGGGTAACCAAGGTCTGCATGGTTTGGTTTCTAAACACTTTTGTCTTGTTCTAGTGGAGAGATCACTGCTAGGTAGGCCGGCCCAGAAAGAATTTCTGTGATCTGTTTTGCCTAATAAAAACTTGCATTGCTTTTTCCCTAGTGTTAAACAAAGTAAAACAAAAAGATAATGTATCTTTGACATGGAAAAATACTTTTCTCCAAGAACTATTTCAAACACTGATATGCGTGTGTGCAAAGTAGGGCAAAGGGAGGTTCATGGTTATTCATGTAGAAAATAATGCAATAATGAATAGGTAATAATACGAGAATAAATTAGGTTTTGTGTGCTCACAACTGTAGACCTACTTTTACCCGCCCTGTATATTAAAGGGCAAGAAGGGAATTAGGTAAAACATTTTGAAATTATCTGACTTTCCTCTGCAGCACGTATTCAATTTACTATCTGGGTAAACCCTGTGAAATTAAGTATCTTCAGAATTATTGTAAGTAAAATTACAGTTAAATTCTCCAAATAATTTTTAAATAAATATAAACATTACGTTTAATGAAAATAGTGGATTGATTTATCATTAGGCTTTTATATAATTTGTTATTTTTTTCTCCGTTGTAACTGAGACACTGCACTGGTGAGTAATTTTATTAGATATGCATTTTCCATCGGCTCAGCAGCTTTAATTTCTAAAACTAGTATTCTGCTTTCTATTTCACAAATAAGATATCTCTTTTATCATCACCTTCTTCAGCTTAGGTATATTAACTACTTTCTATGTTATTTTATATATTATAATTTTACTCATAATTTATATGAGTTTTGGTAAATTCTTTTAAAAAAGATTTCCTGATTTTTTCTTATATAAATCAACACTTTGAAAATTACTAAAAGTTTAGTTAATAAAAAATCAAAACGCATAGAAAATACCAGGTTTAACTCACACATAAAACTAAAAATAAAAACAGATGTTCACCTTTAAACTTCAGCCTTTTTATTCTCAAAAATTTTCTCTATCCAAGCCAACTTTGGTTGTTATGTTCCATGTACACATCTTTAATAAGAAGTAAAAAAAAAACAAAAAAAACCCAGTCTTTTAAAAGTTCTCATATTATAATTTCCCAGTCCAGTCCTTCCCAACTGGGGTGGTCTTACCCTGCAGGCACGTTCTGCAAGGTCCACACACATTGTTCCTTGTCACGGTGGGGGCGGTTTGGGGGAATCTCTAAGGACCCTACAGTGCACTACCCAGCCCCCACAAAAGGAGACCGCTCAGTGTGAAATGTCAGCAGTGCCCGTGTGACAGCCTCTGCCCTAACCCAGGACGAGGGCGCATCCTCAGCCAGCGACTGCATCTCTGCTGGGGGCACAAAGAGCCCAGCCCCCCAAATTCACAGGCCACTGCAATGCAAAGAGCGCAAGTCACGGAAGAAGGTTATTAGTCAGTGTTTGTAATTTGCATTGAAAAGTGTCCTGGAAGCCAAGAAAGTAAAGAAGTAAAGAGAGAAGTCGACCTTCCCAGCCTGCGAGAAACATCTTTTCTGCGCGTCAAGAGGCGTGGACATGGAGCTCTGTGCCTTATCGGTTAAGCGGCTTCCAAGTCCTCGTGCCATTTACATGACATATGAAATGTTCCTGTACAGCATCTCCTTAAGCCAAGACATGCAAAATACAATGTGGCTGAAGAAATCGGTGACAGCACTTTCCTTCCTGAAGGAAGAAGCTGAATGTCAGGATCCATTTTTGTCACCTCAAAGCCCTGCACGTGCAGCCCTCCCGGCTCCCAGCCTCTCGGGGCCGGACTGTGTGGTGCTGGTAATGAGCGCTCTTAAAGAGGGCGGGAAGGAAAATGCCACCGGGTAAAAATAATGCGTAAGGAGACCAAAGGCACGTTGCTTCTGTAGGAAAGTTTGAAAAGCAGCTTTTCCGAGATGAAGGGGCCTGACAGGTGAACTAAGTACATTAAAAAAAAAATAAACAAAAAGAAAATCCAACTGAAAACATTGAATAAGGAGAATTAAATAACAGGAGGAGAGTGGTCATTGTTAGCTGGCAAGTTATACGGCAGACAGGAATCTGATCTCCTGCAGCCCCCCGGGAAGCTAGTTCAAGGGCACTGCTGCTTACCAATCCGCTTATCAGTGACCGAGGCCCCTGGTTTTCTTCTTTCTTTCTTTTGGCTCACTGTCTGACAGTTTCTTTCTTTCTTTTTTTTTTTTTAGTTTTTTTACATACTCTGAATCAGTCAACTTCTTTCTCTCTCTCTCTCTCTCTCTCTCTCTCTCTCTCTCTCACACACACACACACACACACACACGGAAATGAAAATGAAAGGGTGAACAGGATTCTGCATGTCTGGAGGAGAGAGGGTCGGGGGTGGGTATCCGTAGCAATGTGAGAAGAGATGAGAATGTATACTCGATAGAGTCTGTTTGGATATAAAAGAAATTAAGAAGCGGAGATGTCAGGGAGAAAAGCAGAAGGAGAGCACATGCGTGTGGAAGCGGGTTGGCGCTGCAGGCAGAGGGCGCCAGCGGCCCCCCTCTTTCCTGGCATGTCATGCGTCTCCACATCTGGAGTTCTGTCAAAAAAAAAAAAAAATGGATGATGGACTTTCTACTCCAAATCCATTCTTCTGTTTGGGTACATAGCTCTTTGGTTTGTTTTTGATTTTCAGTGAGCCTAGGTATATTGCACAGACTTGGGATGAGGGATTCAGAGCTCTATAGATTAAAAAATAAATAGATGGATGAGTAAGCCGATGAATAAATGAAGCAAAACATTAGCATGATGTTTTGAAGGCTAAAACGAAGGCAGGAGTTTGGTGCAGTATTATTGGGGAAAGGGAAAACCTTAGGAATGTTACAATCTTCTCAGCGCATCCACTCTGCGGGATATCCCAGGGACACCGTCTTCAAAGAAAAGGATGAATGTGTTGTGATCGCTCTGGTGAGAAACACGGAGGCTGACGAAGGCTCTTCCCAAAGAGCGTTTTCAAAAGGGACTCTGGCTGAACCGACGACGAGTTGCTGTTTCTGCCATTTGTCATGAGACCTTGCCCATTTGATGAAATGTTATTGTCATTTAACCACAACTGTCTTTTTTCCTGTCTGAGTTTGGTACTGAAATATTTTATTATCTAGAGACTGCTTTAATAAAATATTACAATAGGAATAACATATGTAAATGTGTTAGGCATATTTTCCACAGTACAAACAAACTGATTTTTCATTCTACCAGATGTGTTTGTTGCATAGAGAAATGGCATTTGATCTGAGTGACACAATAAACAGATCCATCCTTTCGTACCTGTCACGGGAGACTCGGTGTCACTTCATCCCCTTGCCGACACACCAGCTCTGTCTGGTAGCTCGATGGGATGATGCTCTCTGAAGTGAATGTTCATCTGACTCCTAAATTATTTTATTTTCTAAAGTATCTATGCAGAACTCTGGATACTTGGTACTTGGAAACAGGAGTAGGAGCATCCTGTTACCCACATTCTCTACTGGGCAAAGCAGTAGAAACCAAATATCCCAGAGATAAACTGGAAGAGGGTGCCGGCGGGAAGGCTTGCCCAGGGACTTCATTACTGAGAACTCACCCTTGATTCGTCAAGAGTATTTTTTGAACCTCAATAACTGATGTAAATAATAGGCATATTTTTCCCCAAGATTTTAGTGTGTCATAGATAACAGCTAACACAATTTATTTTTGCCAACTATGCTTCATTTTTATCTAAGCACTGGTTATTTTGCAAGTAGTTTTGCCTTTTTTTAATCATTTTGGCCATTTACTAAACTGACCTTTTTGTCTTATACTTTCACCATTGCCATTAAGTTATAGGAAGTCACAAAAAAGTTTTAATTCACTTATCTGAAAATGGGTATTCACCCCATTATTATCTTTGGTTTTCCCTTTCCCTAATAATCTTTGCTGTGTTCCGGAATGTAATTCTATGCATCTTGAATAATCAGGCACAAATAGAATAACACCTTGAAAACTGTCGAAACTATTAAATGTGAAGGTGTATGTTACTAAAGTCATAGAGACAGATGGAGAAATACCCTCGAATACAACCAGCCTCTTCACCTGTTATGTCTGCTTTGAATTGATCAGTAGCTTAAGGTTTTATTTTGCTTTTGTTTTTATTCAAGCATATTATAATTTTACAATATTTTATATATTTATAGATTAAGAACGGCAAAATACATTTTACATCCGATGCCGGAATCGCTGGGAAGGTGGAGAGGAACCTCCCTGAAGTGTACGTTGCCGATGGCCACTGGCATACTTTTCTAATAGGGAAAAATGGAACAGCCACAGTACTGTCCATCGACAGGACATACCGCAGAGATGTCGCCCACCCCACTCAGGATTTTGGCGGCCTCGACGTGCTCACTATATCCCTCGGAGGGATCCCCCCCAATCAAGGTCACCGGGACACTCTCGCAGGTAAGCGCTGGTGCCGAGCGCAGTCACGAAGCAAAGGGAGGGCTGGTTCTCTCAACGTTGCTGCGTTTCTGACTATCAGCTATGACCATTCTCAGACTGTCAGAACTATCCTTAGAAAATGGATGCTGGGCGATCAGCCATCACTTACTTTGGATACTGGCATTTGTTCTACCAGGTCGTAACTCAGCCCATGGTGCTTGGATGGTAAAAAGTAGAGTAAGTCCAGGATTACAGAACCCAGCACCTTGGGGGGTGATGTCACAGGTAAAGGATGAAGTGGGTTCTTCTAGATCATGACAGAGTTTTGGTCTTATTCTCAGAACCATAGGAAGTTACAAAAACTTTGTCTTAGGAGTGTCCAGCGATGGTCATGGTCTTCCCGGCTCCACCATGGAGGATGCCCTGGCGGACACCGGTGAACTCGCCAAGATTAGTGGGAAGACACCGCAGTGATGCGGGCCAGGCGCCACGCGAGCTTGGGCGAGTGTGGCGGCAGAGGAGTCGTAAAGGAGTGAATAGGGGAGAAGTACTGAAAAATTTAATGAGACTGTTGGTGACTCGGGTAAAAGTCAGGGGGGTTCTGACTTTTCAGCCAGAAGGAGGGCAGTGTCCCTGAGAAAGGCAGGCACGGGACAGTACAAAAAGAATCGGGTCCTTGGGACGCACCCAGATTTCGGTTGGGGACAGTGTGGTGTGGAGCACCTTGCAGAAAGCCCTTTCTGTAGCTGGGCTGGAACCAAGAGTGGACTGTAGCTGGAAACGTGTGTTAGGAGTTTTCAGCGGCAAGCAGGTCACTGAAGCACTGGGCGGGGATAGGATGGAATGAGAAAGGAGCCTAGGTCGTGGGAAGAACTCCAGGAGAACAGGAGCACACACAGATGTCATAGCTCATGGAATGAGAATGGATGAGGGATGGAAAGGTTGAAGATGGAACAATGCATCGGGAAGAGGAAACCAGAAAACTGCATGGGAGACTAGTGCAGTTAGGGCATCAAAGTTCAAGTCCAGGTCATAGGCCGTTTACGTTTAACTTATTTGAGAATATCAATGTCGATTCATTGGGACGTTTTAGGAAAGCACATCAATGTAAATCATGCATTTTGTTAGTGACAAAATAGATTCTTGGGCTCTGGGATGAGAGCATTAGCAATATTAGTATACGCTAATCTAACGGAGCTTCTCAACTTCTTAAAAAATAATCACTACCCTCTAAGGAGCCATTTTAGATATTTTTTTCTAACCCCCGCTGTCTCCGCCTCATGAAATATAGAGCTATACGCCATATCCGCCCTTTCAAGTCTCACAAACCACTGTCAGAGCTAAGATTTTCCTTTTGCTGCCCAAGAACCTGTGCTCAGCGCCTCGGAAGCAATATTAGAACCATGGAGAAGGCATGGTCTAAAGAGTGTAGCTATTGGCCCATTTTTTGTTCTGTCTATTTGCTAAAATACATTTTATTTCTATGTATGCACTTCTTGGTTTATAGACTATAAAAGTCAAACAAATAGATAATTAAATAAATAAAAGGAGGGAGAGAAAGCAAGTGCAGCCTATCTGAGCCATTCATAAATCTTCAGGAAGAGAGGGGTCTGAGCCATCCTCAGTTTGGTTGTGGAAATCTCCCCCCATCTTGCTAAGAAGTTAGGTCATCAGATGCACAGATATATTGCCCTTGAACTTCATGGTGGCTCTTAGTCTGGGGTTGCAGAGCTCTCGTGATGTGATGTGACGTGACGTGAAGCTTCTCTTGACCAGCTGCCACCGGGCAGCTTTGGAAGCCTGTGGTGTTCTCTAAGCCACCGTGGTCCTCCTTCTCCCCACAGGCTTCGACGGCTGCATTGCATCCATGCTCTATGGCGGGGAGAGCCTGCCTTTCAGCGGGAAGCACAGCCTGGCCTCCATCTCCAAGACGGATCCCTCCGTGAAAACAGGCTGTCGGGGGCCAAACATCTGTGCCAGCAACCCCTGCTGGGGTGATTTACTGTGTATCAACCAGTGGTATGCCTACAAGTGTGTGCCCCCTGGTGACTGTGCCTCGCACCCCTGCCAGAACGGGGGCAGCTGCGAGCCGGGGCTGCACACCGGCTTCACCTGTAGCTGCCCAGAGTCACACACCGGGAGGACCTGTGAGACGGTGGTGGCCTGCCTCGGGGTCATCTGTCCTCAGGGGAGGCTGTGCAAAGCTGGGAGTCCTGGAGGGCACGTCTGTGTTCTGAGTCCTGGTCCCGAAGAGATCTCTCTGCCCCTGTGGGCCGTGCCTGCCATCGTGGGCAGCTGTGCCACGGTGCTGGCCCTCCTGGTCCTGAGCCTGATCCTCTGTAACCAGTGCCGGGGCAAGAAGGCCAACAGCCCCAAAGAGGAGAAGAAACCCAAGGAAAAGAAAAAGAAGGGGAGCGAGAACGTTGCTTTTGATGATCCAGACAACATCCCGCCCTACGGGGACGACATGACTGTGAGGAAGCAGCCGGAGGGGAACCCCAAGCCTGATATCATTGAGAGGGAGAACCCCTACCTCATCTATGATGAGACAGACATCCCCCACAACTCGGAGACCATCCCCAGCGCCCCGCTGGCCTCCCCTGAGCAGGAGATCGAGCACTATGACATCGACAACGCCAGCAGCATCGCCCCATCAGACGCAGACATCATCCAGCACTACAAGCAGTTCCGCAGCCACACCCCGAAGTTCTCCATCCAGAGGCACAGCCCCCTGGGCTTCGCCAGGCAGTCCCCCATGCCCCTGGGAGCCAGCAGCCTGACCTACCAGCCTTCCTACGGCCCGGGCTTGAGAACCAGCTCCCTGAGTCACTCGGCCTGCCCCACCCCCAACCCGCTGTCTCGGCACAGCCCCGCGCCCTTCTCAAAGTCCTCCACTTTCTACAGGCACAGCCCGGCCAGGGAGCTGCACCTCCCCGCCAGGGACGGGGCCTCGGCCGAGATGCATGGCGACCCCTGCCAGCCTGGCATTTTCAGCTACGCCACGAGGCTGGGCAGGAGGAGCAAGAGCCCCCAGGCCCTGGCTGCGCACGGCTCCAGGCCCGGGAGCCGCCTGAAGCAGCCAATCGGGCAGATCCCTCTGGAATCTTCCCCTCCGGTGGGGCTCTCCATCGAGGAGGTGGAGAGACTCAACACGCCCCGCCCGAGGAACCCCAGCATCTGCAGCGCAGACCACGGAAGGTCTTCCTCCGAGGAGGACTGCCGGAGGCCCCTGTCCCGGACCAGGAACCCCGCGGACGGCATTCCCGCCCCCGAGTCGTCCTCCGACAGCGACTCCCACGAGTCGTTCACGTGCTCAGAAATGGAGTACGACAGGGAAAAGCCCATGGTGTACACCTCCAGGATGCCCAAACTGTCTCAAGTCAATGAGTCAGATGCGGACGATGAAGACAATTACGGCGCCAGGCTGAAGCCCAGAAGATACCACGGCCGCAGGGCCGAGGGCGCGCCTGGGGGCGCACAGACGCCAGGGGTGGCCGACAACACACTGCCCTTGAAGCTGGGGCAGCAAGCGGGGAACTTCAACTGGGACAACCTGTTGAACTGGGGCCCTGGCTTTGGGCATTATGTGGATGTGTTTAAGGATTTGGCATCTCTCCCAGAAAAAGCAGCAGCCAATGAAGATGGCAAAAGTGGGACGAGCCAGCCAGCGCCCAAGGATGGCGAGGCGGAGCAGTACGTGTGAGCGGGTGTGCGCGGCTGCACCGGGAAGACGAGGGCACTCCCGTAGCGCACGGTCTGGCCGCTGGGCAGCGTGCAAAACCGGCCAGTAAGCACGGGTGTCGGTGTCGGAGGGAAACTTTTAAAAATAATAACCACAATGCTGCTGAAACCGACTCACAACAACTTTAATTTAATGTGCTTGGTTGCATTTTTTCCCCCTGCATGCATCGAGTTGTGTGAGTAGTGATGTGGCGTGCAGCATTCGGAAGTTTTCTTCTTACCACTGTTTGCTGTGTGATTTTGAAAAGTGATGCCCTTGCCATTGCAGAAATGAACTTGTTGCTCTCACAGTGGGGTTGAGTATCATTGCTGTTGTGTTATTACTGTTTTGCATCGCAAGATCCTTGAGGTTTAACAGATCCCTGTAAAGCGTAGAAAGGAGCCCTCCTATCCGTGAATGAAAGACTAAGTATTAATACTTTAAGGATTGTAGATTCCATATTCGATGTTGCTCGGGTGTGTCTCAAGATTTGAATATGTTTTACATGACCATGGGTACTAAAATGAAGTCATTTTGTTCAGCACTTTAGGACTTTCTTATGAAATTGTGTTAAAACTTCTGAATCGTCTTTTGTGTGAACAGCGATGGTCTTCCAACTTTTATCAGGCTTCCACTAGGAACAAAATGATCGCATACGGTCCCCAGAACACTGCCACCTTCTACTGTGGAATAATGCCGTCCGCCACGCCTCTCAGAGACACTGTCAAAGGTTATTTATTGAAAAATGTTCTATGCTTTTAAAATTTTAAGAGTCGACTTAAGAAAGCCTATGATTGGACTTACTTTTCAACCATTTAGCATTTACCCCAAGTACCCAGTTTTTATAATTTATATAAAGTCCAATTTCAACACTTCTTACTTTCTGTCATTTTGTAGATCATTTTTAATACTGTGTAAAAACTTTTTTTTTTACACCTAAGCCGTGTTTTTGATACTGATATTTTCCTATGCTGAATAGTTTTCTTACTTTCCGGGAAGGTAAGAAAATACTTTTTTTACATTTGTTACTTATGTAACGTTCATATTTTCCACATTTTGATATTTGTAACATACTGTATGCTTTCTACTTGTAAATGCCAACAATAGAATTAAAATATTTATTTAAAATATGTTGTATCCATAGTGTAATGTTAAATTTTCATCTCTCTGTGGTATTTTCTCCCCTGATTGAAAATAGCCTCTACTTGTCAGGAAGGTATGTCAAGTTGAACTATAAATGGGCAACCTCTTTTTCTTAAAAAAAAACAAACAAACACGAGTGTGGATAATTGCCAGAACAGATACCTTACGGTCGTTTTGGTGGCCTCCTACCTGCCGGAGTCCTTGGACTTCCCTGGAGCATAATGAGCTTCGACTGGGCTGGCCGCAGGGGCCTAGCTCTGTGAGGAGCTCGCGGTAAGCATCTGGCAATCGACGGCTGCCCGTTCCCCATAGAGTACGTTCACTGAAGGGCAGCTTCGGACCAGGCTTACAGGTCCAGGAAGAGCCCGGAATTAGAGCTCATTGTGGAGAAACGTCTGGGTCTCACTTTCCCCAACTTTCCTTGAAGTCCAGTGGCATGGCAGGAATGACGGGGAAGGTTCTGCACTTGCCCGAGTCCCCGATCACTCTGCGGCAGTCACTCTAAACAAAGTTCACATTGTTTTTGCCAAGGCAAGCCCCTGCTCTCAGGTAGTCACCCAAGAGTGAAAGTTCAGGAGAAGCGTTGAGCCAGGAACAAAACCATGTGTGCACAGATGGTTACGTCTCGGAGAGCAGGACTCCCGCGAATTACCGCGCAGCCTCAGAACATTCTGTAGTGAGAACCTGCCCCGGCCCGAATGATTTTGGCTCTGCCACTGACTGCCCTCCAGCCAAGAGGGATTTGAACAATATGTGTAGAAGCTTTCAGTAAATAAAAAAACTTTTAAATTAATACCAAGAAATTGAAATTTAGTCCAGAATTATTTTGTCATTTCATAATGTTGGGACTGTGGTTTTTGTTTCAGAATAGGAAATCAAGTGTGGGTTTAATCTAAATTTCAATATTCCTATAATGTGGTATAGACTGAGTGCAAGACACTAATTTTTTTTTGTCATCTGTGGTGAGCAAACGTGTTTTGGTATTTCCTTATGAATTTTAGTATTATGGATTTATGAGCCAAATATGGGACCATGCTGAATGCTTCATATAACTCAAAACAGAATACATTTTTTTCTCTCTAGAAACTCTGAAGCACCTCAATGTCTTCATGGATATAAACCCTATAATTGAGAGCAGAGCCCAAGTAAAATGATAAACAGGATTATTGCTAAGGGTTAAGGGGAAAGAAACTGGTGCCAAGATTCTGTGTTCTAATTCTCTAAGAATTCTTTGTGAGGTAGAGGATTATGACGTGCTTGATTAATCCATCCCAGTGTAAGAATAATGTCGAATTTTTTTAGGACAATTTCTAGTCTTTGGTTCTCCTTGGAAATTTTTCACTGAAGCAAGAATGACACAGCATAACAAATCAGAAACGAGGGTCACGGAAGTCTCACGTGCAGATGAATACTGACATGCTGAAATGCGGAGCGATGCGTTGGATGTTAGGGTTGTGGGAGATTCAAGACAAATTGACAAGGCAGCGATTCCCTCAGATAAATGGTTAATGGTGCCCTGTGTGTTCACACACAAAATCGGGACCTCAGAATTCTAATCCAGCCCCCCGTAAGGGTTTATTGGACTTCCTGGGATACAGTCACTCCGGTGGGCTCCTTCTGCGTGTGTGTTGTGAAAGCGTTACTTCCTTCCGGTGCACACTGAAAACACCGTGGTGTTCGTGTGGCCCGGAGGGGCGGCATGTACCTCTCAGACTTGCAACTGGGTGGGCACAGGGCTCGGGCGGCCCGCTTCTTAAGAGGCACGTTGCTGCTGCTTTCAGGACTGTTTCTGGGACTTTCTAAATGAGCTGATGGTGTTAATAGTTTATTCAGATACATTAAAATTATTTTAAGAAATGGAGCCATCAGAAGGACTTGGAGCCTTCTCACATGTTGCTATGAAAATATTTAACAACACCATGGGTGATGAGAAATATAACTGATGAACTATCGAAAGTTATGTCCTTTATAAATATTTTATTTATAAGGGAAAATAAAATATATAACTGTGTGATTTTATTACTTCCAGACACTCCATCTAAGACTAAGAACAAATCACCGTTTTCATGAAAATGCATTTTTACTTACTTGAATTCAACATTTCAGCCACATACTTTTTCTTTTCCCAATTTATGTTATAGATCTAATTAAGGGATGAACATTTCCAAATGACTGAATTTACATTCCCCTAGGAAACATGAGCCTGGATATGCAATGTGTTTTAGCAGACATTATCAAAGCTTCTAGTGTGAAATAAAATATGAAAGTCTGTGATTAATGTAGTACATATTTCTTAAAGATATTTTGAGTGAAATGCCACATGATGAATAATTGACATGGTTGCCACTAGTGAGCCAGCTAATAGCTTTTTAAAAAAGTCCTTACCCAAGAATATGTTTGTATTGATTTTAGAGGAAGGGTGAGGGAGAGAAAAAGAGGAGAAACCTATGCATCTGTGATATCATTGCAAACTAATATGTTCTTGACTGAAGACCATGAAGTACAGTAACAGCCTTTAAGAGAGATATAAAGAAGTTTGATGCCCTGGGTAAATCCATTTATCATAAATAATAATTAGTATGCTTTACAGGCCAAGAACTCTTCTAGATCCTGGGGTGAAATAGTGAAGAAAACAAAGCACCTTCTCCGATGGAAATACATTCAAGTGGAGGAGATGAACCATCAGCCAGTAAATACAGGGATGAGTAGGTACCATAGTAGCCAGTGGGGGCAAGTGCTAGCAAGCCAACTGGGGGAGTGCAGGGTAAGGGGGAGACGGTGATAAGGAAGGGTAAGGGGTAAGGGGTAAGGGGGAGACGGTGATAAGGAAGGGGCTGTGTATGCTATTTTAGGTGGTTAATCAGGGAAGACCTGCCTGGGGAGGTGACATTTGAGCTGATTGCTGAATGAGGCAGGACAGTGAGCCAGAGACACACACAGGTGACACAGACAGGCAGAGGCAATGGCATGAGAAGGCATGGACTTGGAAAGCTCTCCGTGTTGGAGGAACAGCGAGAGAGTCAAGAAGCCAGATCACCGTCAACACATCGGCGAATACTGCACCACAAAAACCTTGGGGATGAATGAACGTGAAGATAAAGAGTCAGAACGATAATTCAGAACAGGCCCAGAAACAGAATTATTGTTCAAGCAAATATTTGTCTGTGTATTACTGTGTAAAAGAAAAAACATTTCCAAATGCAAAGTAAACCCAAGAATGTAGCTATGCACTCACTCTGCACTGATGTTGGAGGTCCAGGAGACAGAAGGAGAGATGTATAATGGAGATGCATGTCTGTGCTAACATTGATTGAGTCAATCCGTCCTCTAGGTCCAAGCTAAACCTGTAAGCATATTAATACAAAGCATGTTAAGGTAGATGACCATAAGGCAGTCTATTTCTTTATTGCTGAGGTCTTTATATATCCAAAGTATGAGATGTCTACTGACTAGGAGGTTGCAGAAATTTTCATTTTAAAAACTGACTTACTAAAAATAAAGTGGGTCATCAAAAGGAAAAAATTCTCAAATGGAAGGACATAGATTTAAACTGGTAAGAGGAGGCTTCCGATCAAGATGGTGAGTTAGGCAGATATGGCTGGCCTCTTCACCACATCAAAATTACAACTCAAACATAGGCTTCTGGCCAAGATGGAGGTGTAGGTAGATATGCTTCACTTCCTCACAGGACCAAAAGAAGAGTAACAACCAATTGAAAAACAAAAACCAAACAGAACTACCAGAAAATTGAACTATATGGAAGTTCAACAACCAAGGAGTTAAACATTCATCCAGACCAGTAGGAGGGGCAGAGACAGGCAGCCAGGGCAGACAGGGCATGTGGCAAGGTGGCAGCTGGTGGACTAGGTGGTCCCACACTCATGTGCGGATAAACTGGGAGGAACAAGTGGGGAGTGAGACAAACTGTACAACCCAGGGTCCCAGCACAGGGGAAAAAAAGCCTCAAAACCTCTGGCTATAAGAAAACCTGTGGGGGTGGCCGCAGGAGAAACTCCCAGTCTCACAGAAGAGTCCATTGGAGGAGACCATGAAATCCTAGAATGGAAACAAGCCCACTCAATCAGCACCAGAAGGGTTCAATTCTCTTGTGGGTAGCAGAGGAAGTGACTGGAAGCTGGCCGAGAGCTGAGCAAGCAGCATTGCTCCCTGTCTGACCCCTCACCTACATCCAGAACCACAAAGCAGTGACATGGGTTGCCCTGCCCTGGTGAGTACCTAAGGCTCCACCCTTTACAATGTAAGGTGCACTGAGGCAAAGAAATATGGCCCAAATGGAAAGAACAGATGAAATCTCCTAAAAAAAGAATTAAGTGAGGAGGAGCTAGCCAACCTATCAGAAACGGAGTTCAAAACACTGGTAATCAGGATGCTCGCAGGAATGGTTGAGTCCAAATGCAAAATAAAGAAAGAAGTGAAAGCTATGAAAAGTAAAATAAACAAAAATATACAGGGAATCAACAGCGAAGGGGAGGAAACTGGACTCAAATCAATGGTTTGGAGCAGAAGGAAGAAATAAGCATTCGACTGAAACAGAATGAAGAAAAAGAATTCCAAAAAATTGGCAGAGGCTTAGGAACCTCCAGAACAATCATAGGGGTTCCAGAAAGAGAAGAGGAAGAGCAAAAAATGGAAAACTTATTTGAAAAAAGAATGGAGAACTTTCCCAGTCTGGAAAAGGAAATAGACTTCCAGGAAGTCCAGGAAGCTCAGAGAGTCCCAAAGTAGTTGGATGTAAGGAGGAAAACACCAAGGCACATCATTTTTTTAAATTTTATTTATTTATTTATCTTTAGAGGGGAAGGAGAGAGGGAGAGAGACATCAATGTATGGTTGCCTTTCATGCATCCCCTGCTGGGAGTTGGCCTGCAGGGAACTGGCCTGCAACCCAGGCATGTGCCCTGACTGGGAATCGAACCGCGATCCTCTGGTTCGCAGGCCTGTGCTCAATCCACTGAGCTACGCCAGCCAGGGCCACCAAGGCACATCATAATTAAATTATCAAAGATTAAAGATGAGAAGAGAATCTTAAAAGCAGCAAGAGAAAAGGAGACAGTTACCTACAAAAGAGTTTTCATAAGACTATCAACTGATTTCTCAAAAGAAACCTTTAGGAAAGAAGGGCCTGGAATGAAGTATTCAAAGTCATGAAAAGCAAGGACCTACAACCCAGATTATTCTATCCAGCAAAGCTATTATTTAGAATGGAAAGGCAGATAAAGTGCTTCCCAGATAAGGTCGAGTTAAAGGAGTTCATCATCATCAAGCCCTTATTTTTTATTTTTATTTTTAAATATATTTTAAAGATATTTATTTATTTTTAGAGAGATGGGAAAGGAAGGAGAAAGAGAGAGAAACATCAATGTGTAGTTGCCTCTCATGTGCCCTCCACTGGGGACCTGGCCTGCAACCCAGGCATGTGCCCTGACTGGGAATCAAACTAGTGACCCTTTGATTTCATAGGCCCACCCTTTGATTCATAGGCCCACACTCAATCTACTGAACTCCACCAGCCAGGGCTATCAAGCCCTTATTATATGAAATGTTAAAGAGACTTATCTAAGAAACAAAAAGAAAGTGAAAATTATGAAGAGTAAAATGACAATAAACTTACAACTATCAACAACTGAATGTATAAAACAAAACAAAAACAAAATCAACTAAGCAAACAACTAGAACAGAAACAATCACAGAAATGGAGAATTATCAGTGGGGAGGGGGAGGAGGGAGGATGAGGGGAAAAGGTATGGGGAATAACAAGCATAACTGGTACACACAAAATAGACAGGGGGAGTTTAAGAACAGTATAGGAAATGGAACAGCCAAAGAACTTACATGTATGACTCATGGACATGAACTAAGGGAGGGGAACACTGTAAGGAGAGGGTACACAGTGGAGGGGGAATAAAAGGAAGAAAAAATGAGACAACTGTTATAACATAATCAATAATATATACTAAAACATATACACAAATAAATGGCTTAAATATTTTGAAGGAAAAAATACAAGTAAAATATAGAACAACCATCACTCAGAAGTGTCAGAAATTGAGCTGAATGAAGGCTATGAAGAACCCACATCCATACAGACTGGTAGGAAGAGTGCGGATGCAGAACAGGCTCACCCCACACCCACGTGGATACAAATTCAGGAGGGATATCTCTGGAGTGAGGAGTCCCAGCCCCACAGCAGGCCCCAGCCCAGGATTTCAGTGCCAGGAAGATAAGTCCCCATACCTCCTGGCTGTGAAACCAGCAGGGATTGAGTCCGTGGAGGAAGCTGCTGGAGCCTCAAGCACTTCCTTTTAAAGAACCCACACACGGACTCACCTACTCAGACTTGCTCCCACTGAGCTCCAGCACCGGGTAGCAGCTTGAAAGGCGCCAGTGGTGCACAGGAAAGGACTGAAATGTCTGGCATTGGGGTGAGCACAGGCCATTGTCCCTTTGCTCAGCCCTCCCCCAGCAGAGCCAGCAAGCTGGTGGCGTATCTGAGACTCCATCAACCTGGCTAACACTGTGTGACCCACCTTGGAGATCCCTAGAGGCTCTGCCTCACCCAATTTACGGGCCCACCCAAGCTGCTTTTCTGTAAGAATGGCTGGTCTTGGCTCTTAAATCCTGTTAAACACGCAATAGCTGGCTTCAGTGAGCTCCAGTGGCAGCCAAATTAGAGTCACAGCCTGGCTTCACCTGGGAGTCTCCAAGCCCAGCACAAGCAGCAGCCAGCTCAGATTGCTTTTCAGCTCAGGCAGGGTGCCCCAGGCAAAACACAGGTGGGAGTTGACCTTGGTCTATATCACCTGGGAAACTACAGGGCCAATGTACCCAGTGGACAGCTACAGACCATGTCGGAGCACCACCACCCTGCCCCTGCACAGTTGACCCTCCACAGAGGGCGGAGGTGGGTGGTCAGTGGTCACAGTCAGTCCTTACAGCTGACCGACCTGGGTGAATCCCTCCCATTGACCTGCCAACAGCAACCAAGGCTCAGCTACAAGAGGAGGGTGTACTCAGCCCACAGGAGAGGTGCACCTTGAGTGCCCAGCTTGGGTGATAGCGGAGGCTGTGCCAATGGACCCTACAGGACACCTGTTACATTAGGCCACATGACCAAGACACAGAGTCAGAGCAGCTCTACCTAATACATAGAAACAAACACAGGGAGGCTGTCAAAATGAGGATACAAAGAAACGTGGCCCAAATGAAAGAACAGGTTAAAACTCCAGAGAAAGAGCTAAACAAAATGGAGATAAGCAATCTATCAGATGCAGAGTCAAAACACTGTTTATAAGGATGCTCAAGGAACTCAGTGAGGACCTCAGCAGCATAAAAAAGACCTAGTCAGAAACGAAGGACACACTGACTGAAATAAAGAAGAATTTACAGGGAAACAACAGTAGTGGACGAAGCTGAGAATCAAGTAAATGATTTGGAACGTGAGGAACCAACAAACAGCCATGCTGAACAACAAGAAGAAAAAGAACCCCCCAAAATGAGGATAGTATAATCAGGTTCTACAGTTTTATGAGGTCCAACATTGTTCTCATAGGAGTGCCAGAGGAGGAGGGAAAGAGCGAGAAATTGGAAATCTATCTGAAAGAAAAAAAACAGTGAAAGAAAAGAGCCCTAATTTGGTGAAGGAAATAGACACACAAGTCCAGGAAGTACAGTGAGTCCCAGTTTTGATGGACACAAACAGGCCCACCAAAAGACACGTGGTTGTTAAAAGGCCTAAAGTTAAAGATAAAAGAGACTCTTAAAAGGAAGAGAAAAGACATTAGTTACCAGAAGGCTGCCGTAGGGGAGGGGGAGGGACAGAACAGGTGAAGAGGTGAGGGGATTAAGAAGTACAAATAGGTGGTTACAGAACAGCCGTGGGGATGTAAATTACAGTATGGAAATGAAGTAGCCAAAGAACTTCTAAGCATGAGCCATGGACGTGAACAATGGTGGGGGGTTGCCTGAGGGAGTTGGGGGTACTGGCTGGAGGGGGACAAAGGGGGAAAATCAGGACAACTCTAATAGCAAAATCAATGAAACAGAATTTTAAAAAGAGAAATAAAATTTTATAATACAACAAAAAATAATATAATAAACCAGTAGGAGGGCGTGATGGCAAACCTGGGCCTGTCACACCCAAGCGTAAATCTCTGCCTAAACTCAGGGCAGTGAAGCCTTGTCCAGGTGCTCATTGACAGGTTCGTGTTAGTTTGCTCATAATGAGTGTAGTTAACCCTCATCTTTGCATCACTAATAAACCTTTGTCAAAGGACGTTAAAGTCCAGTAAGGATCCAAGCCCAATGTGGTGGACTGAGGATGAAGCTCTCAAGACACACTTTTGGCATTTCCCATGAAAACGCTTGGAGGCAGAGTTTTGTGTGCTGTACGATGTGCATATGTCAAACATAATGATGCTAGAATTCACGCAGGGAATGCGGACACGGGAGTGATTGACACCACACAGGTAAACGGAGGACTCTGAACTTATGGAAGGGATGTGCTGAATGAACGACAGACTCATCAGATCTTGGCACGACTTGTGATATATGTCCTAGGGAGGCACGCCAACACCCTTTGTGAGTGAGCCTCCCCGTCTGAAGATACATAATGAAAGTGGAAATACCCACCGAGCATTTAAAACACACTGCACAAAGGCAGACAATTTCCGGGTGACCCGTTGGGACAATTCCAATTTTATCAGCTTATGAATCAGTTTGCCAAACTTCCAAATCAGGTTGCAAAGGACAGAGAGCATTCCTCCTGGTTTTCCTGGCGGATCGTTGGGACCTTAATCAGGGCACCGCTCTAGCCCATATAAAATAACCAGCTACCTACAAGGTCTTGCGGCAATGTCGCTGGGCTCTCCCTTTCACATTAAAACCATGCTGTCTGTGGCACAGATGCCCATCGAAGTCCGATTCTATTTTGTCAGAGCGGTCTCGAGTTGTCCTTCTCTGACTGGGTGCAGTCTTGGGTCAGACGGCTGCTGAAGACACTCACTAGTCAAAGAGGGAACCATTTCAGGTTTGTGGAGAAATGCTCCTTTAGGAAAACGGCCTGGTGAAGACCGCATTGCCCAGCGTGGCCTGCTCCAGTGAAGAGTTGGCTCTCTCACAGCTGTGAGTCTGAGGGGAGGAGAAAGCCACCCAGCACCAGTGGGGGGTGGGAGGTGGTGGGGACAGGGTGGGAGGCAGAACATCCAATAGGAGGTGGCCTCTACGAGACACAGGCATGTGGGGGAGGGCTTCAGATAAACAGCAAATAAAGACAGGACTGCCCTCTTTCACTTCCACAGAACTGTCATCAAGGCACTGGAGTTGGCAATCAGCTACTATTAAACAGGAAACCGTTCCTGTCCTGGAACTGTTTCTTCTGCCTGCGCATACAGTTTAGGGGAGTACGTGAGGCATACACTCGGGGCGCGGATCTGGGGAGCAAATCAAAAGCAGCCTCAGCTGCGTTCTGCCCGGCTTTGTGGGGCAGGGCCCACGGGACAGTGTTCCCTGGAAGGGGGCGGGTTGGGTTGCCGTGCTGCCAGTGTTGTGAGAGAGGAAAACAACGCACATTTGCATTTGAGATGGTCTTGATTTACCCAGCTTCACAGGAAGCACAGAGTCCAAGCAGTGCTCAACGGATTTTAAAGTGGCTAAGTTAATTATCTGTAATTTATAGACAGCCTTCTATCCAAATTAAAGCACAATTCCTGGCCACTCTGCATGTAACGGCCACTCCTAAACAGATGTTTGTGGGACATCAAATTAAAAACACAATATTCCTATAAATCAGCCTGTACACGGGGCTCGATGATGGATTCCTTGGTCGTTAGTCTGCCCGGCACAGAGTGCCAGGCACCGGGCGATCCAGGCACATGCAGCTGACCCTTGCCTGCAAGGGGCTTGTAATTTCTGGCAAAAAGACTCTTTTCCAAAATACTTCAAAACTGGCACAGCTCTGTTTTTCAAGAACTACTTCAATATTTTCAAAGATTCTCTTTTTGTACTCATGGGTAGCCACATGCGGTCTGGACAGTCACACCATCAGTGCCTTCCTTGGCTTTGGGAACCGACTGCATTTTTGAGATGACAAAATAATAGGTTCAGTGAGTTTTAAAGGACATTGTCAGCAATGAACTAGCTGTATTGTCTAATTATGTAAGACTTGGTCAAAATTCCCGGTATACGAAGGCTACCGCCCTGAGCTATTCTCAGCCAAGTGCTGTCGTACCATGCACGACTCATTTTGAAGCTGGTTCATTTGGTTTCCGGATTCCATTGTCACAAAATTTGGTGTCATCTCTGGTAGAAAAGTACACAAGGTTATCCAAATTCATCATCTTTTGCCAAGTTGTGGTACATAGGACTGAAGTCTAATTTGGGTAAAATAACTGAAGTATTACCACTGGCAGGTTGTGTCACTATCTCCAAGTTTTGATGGCTTTCTAACTCCTGGGCTTTTGGTTTTCTACTGTTCATTCTCGGGAACCCTGCAAATTGTTAAAGGGTACACTGTGGCTAGACTCTGTGGGAAGAAGACAAAAGCTAAAAGAGTAACCAAATTATTCTTTTTCCCTCCTGACATTTTTGTTTCTCCAGTCATATATGTGGGGGGATGCCCCCAAAAGCCCAAAGTTGTCTTTTGGAGGGTGGCCCCCTTGTAGTCCAGGCTCCTCCCACTAGCTGAGTGTTCTAGGGACCCATCTGTATCAGTGGATCATATCTGGCGTTGTTGTGAGAGGCTGCCTTTGGCTTCAGTGAAGTTTTTTGAAGACTCTTTCAACACATTGCCCATTTCTTGATGGGCGGTTTACAAGCGCACCTGCCCACACTGTGCTGAGTGTTCAACAGTTTCTGACCAAAAACAGCATGGTGCCTGTGCCCCACACTCCCTATTCACCCAATCACTCCCTGAGCGAATCACATCCTTACTGGTTCTTTGCCTCCATCCAGGCTGGCTTGTAAGCTCCTGCCCCCGCCGCCACAGCCAGCCCACTCCGATCCATCTACGGCAGCCGCCCAGGCCCTGCTGTCTTCCTTTCTTTCCACCATTCAACAGCAATGGCATTCTTTCAAGTAAACACATTCTTATTCCTTAGAGTTGCGCCACATAATTACTTCGCCATCAGAAGGATTTCCCCTTCGTTTTTCCGCCAGGTCGCCAACGAATGGGGTCCTTTAGCACGAGGGCTCCATCAGAGTCGGGGCGGGCAGGTGCTGACTGCGAGTTTGGAGACGGGAGGTCACTCTTCCACCTGTTTTGTCTGCATTCGGTTCATACGTTTTTGTTTTGTATTTGTTGGCCTGCGCTGGTCACAAGGACAGCATAAAACAATGTCTGAGTCACAACGTGATTGCTAGATCAAATGTACTTCAGTGAAAAATGAAAACAAAGTCATATTTGGCAAAAAGATTTAGTACTTGGAAAACAGGTAGTATGTTTTCCACTTTTAGCTATAAATGCCAAGGACCGAAGACTGTGCTTCTAATCACCATCGCTACTACCAAATACTGGTATACATATGTGTTTTCAGCTTTCAAGGAGTTTTCAAATGCATTATCTAATTTGATCATTGTATCACACCTGTGGGATTGATCCAACAAAAATGATTATCACATTTTACCGAGAGGAAAATACAGACAAAGAAATTTGCTCAAAGTCGTAGTTGATTAACGGTGGAGTCAGTGCTTCCCTCTGGACTTCCCGACCACGCAGGAAGCAGCTTTGGTCCCAGGCTGTCATGAGATAACAATAGATACAATTAGTGTGGAAAGAGTGACATTAAACTGAAGACACTTGAGGAATATCGGGTCAAGAATTGTCATGCTGAAAATAATGATGTCAGAATATGAATCTGGCAATGGTAAATGTTTTTGAAATTAGACACCCATATCAAACAGGCTATAAAAATGTGGGACATCAAACAGTTAAAAATAAAGAGCAATGTATTGAGATCATCAGCACACACTGAGCACCCACAGACCTCGTTCTCATTGAGTGAACTGATTTTAGTCAAGTCTCACAACTGCCCTAAGAAGGAGTAATTTGTACATAATATTCAAGAATAACCTTTAAAGGATTAAAAACTGAACTGTAAGCTTCACGACCATAAAACTCCTAAAAGAAAATATAGGCAGTAAAATCTCTGACAGTTCTCTTTGTAACATTTTTTTTCTGATAGATCCCCCAGGCAAGGGAAACAAAAGAAAAATGAACAAATGTAACCACAGCAAACCAGCACATTTTTGCACAGCAAGGGGAAACATCAACAAAATAAAAAGACAACCTACTGAATGAAGGACATATTCGCCAATGATACCTCTAATAAGGGGTTACTATCCAAAGAATGCAGGCAACTCAACACCAAAAAAATTAGCAATCTAATTTAAAAAGTGGGCAGAGGACTTGAATGGACTTTTCTTCAGAGAGGACGTAGAGATGGGCAACAGACACATGAAAAGATGCTCAACATCACTAACCATTGGAGAAATGAAAATGAAAAGCACAGTGAGACGTCATCTCACACCTGTCACAATGGCTAGCATCAATACATCAACAAGTAACAAGTGTGGGGAAAGGGAGCCCGCATGCACTGTGGTGGGAATGCAGACTGGGGCAGCCGCTGAGGAAATCAGCGTGCAGATTCCACAAAAAATTAAAAGTGAAGCCGCCTTATGAGGTGGCGATTCCACTTCCAGGTATAAATACTGTGTATTCAAAAGACAAATTGGAAAGACTATGTGTACTCCGTGTCCGCTGCAGCGTTCTTTATAACAGCCAAGCTCTGGAAGCTGCCCAAGCGCCCATCCGTAGACAGGTGGATAAAAAGGCCCCAGTAGGTTTACACGTCGGAACATCACTTGGCCATAAAAAAGAAGGAGCTCTTACCATTTGTGACAGCATGGATGGACCTAGAGGGTAGTATGGTTACTGAAACAGGTCAGTTAGAGAAAGGCCAGTGCCATATGGTTTCAGTTATACCGGGAATCTGAAGAACAAAGTAAGCAAACAAAATGGAAACAAACTCATACAGACAGAGAACAGACCGGTGGTTGCCAGAAGGGAGAGGGCTTGGGGGGCTGGATGAAACAGGTGAAGGGGGTGAGAAGTACAGATTGGGAGTTACAAAGCGGCCATGGGGATGTACGTACAGCCCAGGAACTATAGTAAATAATATGGTCGTAATGACATATGGTGCCGGGTCTGTACTGGAAATATTGAGGGGACCACTTTGTAAAGTACATGATTGTCTAACCACTATGCTGTACTCCTGAAACTAATACAAAAATAATATTGAAGGTAAACAGTAATTGAAAAATACAATGTAAAAAAGTAGTAACTTTATTCTCTGAGTTGCACATTGGGAAATGGAGGGTTAGGGCCTTGTTCAAAGTTGTGTAACTGAATCAAGGGTAAAAGTGGAATTTAAACTCAGGTCTCTCTGAATTCAAGTCAACTGTACTCCCAAGTACACCAATAGCTTTGGAGTTAGTCATGCTCCCCGCTGCTGACCACGCCCTGACTTCTGCCTAGAATCCTTCACGGGCGCGTCCCTCCTGTTTTCTGACAGTGCGGCTTCCACAGCGGGCTGTCCCCTATTTCTTCTTACCTAAGGGGCCCACCCCGCTCCAGTGTGCTGTTCTTCCTTTCCGTCCTCTCTTCTGCTCCTCTCTGTGCGTGACGAGAGTGACAGCAAGACCTACTCCCCAGGCAGTGTGAACGTGAGGTGGAGCAGTGTATGTGCAGTGCTCAGAATGGATGCGCCTCCTCCCGCAGAATCGGAACTCCGCTGCCTGGGAGAAGGACGAAGTTCACTCACAGGGATTTTAACCCTGTGGCCTGCGTTTCCGCCCTCAGACCAGCCGAGAAAGATCTGGCTTCCAGTCAAGTGAGTAGAAAGATACCAAACTAATCCTCCAATATTTCTGGGTTTAAAAATAGAAGCTTTTTGCTCCACAAAGAGGCAAACAAATCGAAAGATCTTTGTGATACCATTACAAGCCTCCAGGTGGTTGCTCGGTGAGGTTCCAAGTGCAAAAGCTCAGAATCCAGACCTCAGCATGTGTGACTGCGATGTATCGCCAAGTCTGTATTCTCTATTAGACCTGGGGTAATGGGCTCACATTTTAAAATATTTCTTGCCGAAAGTAACTTCTTTTCAGTAAGTCATTTTTCACTGGTTTACCTCCCTAAAGTTAAGGTTCCTCTCCTACTGAAGTGAGATTGCTTTTCCCTGGCAGTTCGCAGCCAGAGAAGTTCAGGCTGGGCACAAATGGGAGCCAGTTTAGTTAAGTGACGATTTCGAGACCAGCTGGTTCAGCATCTTTCTCAAAAACCCACATTATAAATCATCGTACGGTCTCTGGGAGAATCATCGCTCTTGTGAAGGAAAAATGTATGTTTAATATTATTGCTCATCAATTTTTATTGCGAAGTAGAACGCTCAAAAAAAGTTTCAAGTGAAATAAGTAAAATAGAGAAAGACAAACACTGTGTGATCTCACTTATATGTGAAACCTTAAAAACAAACAAACTCATAGAAGCAGAACAGATGGGTAGTTGCCCGAGGCAGGTGCATTGTGGGGAGTGGTGAGGATGAGGGAAGACGGTCAAAAAGCACAAACTTTTGGTGGAGAGTGAGCCCTGCATTTGTGATGCACAGTGAAGGGACTGCAGTTAACGATACTGTCTATTCAATTTTGCTAAGAGAGATCTTAAAAGGCCTTGTGGAAAAAAAAAACATTCATAACCAGCTGAGGTGACGGACACTAACTAAACATTGGGGTAGTCATTCCTGCAACACACACACCTATATCAAATCACTATGTTGTGTACTTTATACAATTGCAATGTCATGGGTCAATTATGTGTCAGTAGAAATGGAGAAAAAAAGAAATAACAGAACGCCTAAGCAAAACAGATGGAAACCTACAAATGAATCTTCAGCGGACTGTAAAGCCTCAAGTGGTTGATCAGCCCTTTCCTAGATAAAAAAGATCACTAAAGAATCAATCACTCATAGATGTATAAATAAGTCACTTGTCCCTAAAGTATTTTATGTATACACAGTCATGACTCAAAAATGTAGCTGTTAAATTTAAACTTTAAAACCTGAAGTGCTGATTTCGAAAACTCTCTAATGAGATAGTGGCATATGCCCAAGACGAAAAACCCCCTAAAGTTCTTGACAACAATTAGGTAAAAACAATATCTTAGAAAGACAATTTTAATTTTCTGAAATGGTTTTCTCCTTACAATATTTCAATATTTGACAAATAAGTTCTAAAGAAAAGAAATATGCTGAACAAAGAGAAGGTACATTTTCAGGCAAGTCCCCCAAAATAAAAATTAATAAGGATTAAGCATTTTTCACATTTTGTTCAGAAGCATACCTTCTGGTTTAGTTCTCACTAAAGTAATGCTAAATTATAGTTACTCGTGCCCACATGAGTCACTCCTCATCAGGAGCTGTGTCACCCAGCAAAACTGGCATTAAAATACTAAATTAACATTAGTGGATGGCTATTGTTTAGAAATTAGTTTTTTCCTATTTCCGTGCGTTCTGTGAATTACTTTGCATAATTTACTTTCTCTTAATGGCCATAGGGTGTCATAGTGAAAATAACTGCAGCCTACAAACAGACAGAGCTTTACTTATTATAGTAAGCTTACTTAGGAAACGGTGTTGTTATGAAATCCTTCGTTTTCTTGTGCCCGATCTGCAAATATCTGCAAATTAAAAATGTCACCACATGCTAACATCAGTGGAAACTGAGGTTCCCAGATACAAAACAGCCTTTGTCTTCTACAGATTCTTGTAATGCTATTAAAATGTTGTTCCATCTCTGGCTGGTGTAGCTCAGTGGGTTGAATGCGGGCCTGTAAACCAGAGGATCATGGTTCAATTCCCAGTCAGGGCACATGCCTGGGTTGCCGACCAATTCCCAGCAGGGGATGCACGAGAGGCAACTGTACATTGGTATTTTTCTCCCTCTCTCCTTCCTTTCCCCTCTAAAGATAAATAAATAAAATCGTTTTTTAAAGTTGTTTCTGGTCCTCTCCCCCTTATTTAATTACCTGTGCACACACTGTGTTGATTTATTGCACTGTGTTGATTTATTTATGTTGTATGTTCATATTTCCTCCTGAGTGTTGTTTGGTGAAATGCTATTTCGCGTTGATTACAACAGCGCCTGAGAAGCCCACCATTGGGGAAGAAATGGGAAAACAGTCTTTGAGGCACAACACAGAAACACATTAACCAAGAGAGGCGAAGTGTCTCACAGGGGTGTCCAATGTGGCCCAGGATGGCTGTGAATGCGGGGCCCAACACAAAGTTGCAAATTTACTTAAAACCCCTTTTTCACTCATCAGCTTTTTTTTACTGTCTGTGTATTTAATATGTGACCCAAGACAGGTGTTCTTCTTTCAATGTGGCCCAGAGATGCCAAAAGGTTGGATGCCCCTGTAAGCTTCTCTCCAGGTGTGTGTGCTGGGTGGGGGCGGGGGCTGCTCCCCCAAAACGGCCTGTTGAACACAACCCGTTAGAGGCGAGTCAGTGGGCAAACCCTCAGCTTGAAGTTCACTCTCATCTCACGTCTCCCTTTACAAACCACACTGGCTCTGTCTCCAGCTATTCAAGTGTTCTGAGCGACAGTGCCTTCCGTGTCCCAGTGACCAAGAGACTAGTGAAATAGAATATAGGACAACACAAGTGGAGACAGTCATGCAAAATGCAAAGATGCTGACAGGTGCCTCGCAGCCTCCATTCTTGGATGTGTGGGTTCGTTCTTCTAATTTTTTCTGAAGATTGGACAAATTATTTACACATGAAAAAGAGAATAATTTAAGGTATCGAATAAGCATTTGCTTTGAAGTTGTATGTTGTATTTTTCTACTTTAGATTTTGTGTGTGTGTCAAGAACGAAGACTAACACAGAAAATGTATGATATAACTCTGAGCGAATCCCGCCTTTCAAATTACAAAGTATCTGATCCCTCAACACAGGAGAAAGGCATTTGAAGGCGTAGTTACAGGATTTTTTCTTTCTGTTTTTGGCGGAGGAATGTAGGTGATCAGGGTTCTCAGACAAGAAATACAGCAGATGGAGATATATAGTAGGGAGAGTAAGATTTACCAGGGTATGAAAACATCTTTGTTGTTGCCGATGTGATATCAATTAAAACGCTAATACATTTTATTCTTCTTGTGAGTTTAAAGACAGAAGACATTTCTCTCCGGCATCCGGAGCGAGCTCCTGGGGCCCCGTCCTGACTTCAGCAACAGCGAGCTGCCGACCTCAGGTCTTTGGCTTGGAGTTCGACTTGATTGCTTTGGGTGATGAATTTGTAGGCTCGGTGGATGACTTCATAGTTGGAGCCACATCTTTCTGCTCTGACATTGCTTTGGTATTTAGTAAACTGTGAGCTGTTCTTAAAACATTGCCAATGATTATAAAAGAGCCTACTCCTAGGATTAAAATATGGGTTTAAGAGGGAGATTTCTTATCACTATCTCTTTATTTGCAATAATCTCTTTTTTTTTGCAATAATGGATTTGCAAATCCATATCACTGCCCCTATTTCTAAAACTTTTCATTCTATTAATATGGGATACACCACTGAATGTATTTATTCCTGTTACTGATTAAAACCTCAGAATGGGAAGTGAGCTGATTCTAATTTCAGCCTTTTGATGTGGCCGAGTAACTCTTAGATTAGACCTATAGAAGAATAACTGTTTAAGAAAAGTATTTGTCCATTTTGAGAAGATATTTGAGTGGCAATGTCAGGTTTTTCTGACTTTCCGCCAGTACAGGAAACTTGCAAATGCATAGCAGCATATTTTATAGTCAGTTGCATGATTTCCTCACTTTTCTGTGCGGTCTAGTCTCCGTCTTCTGTGTGACACTTCTGAGCAGATGTGACAGCATGCTCTGAATCACCATCATTCCTTTCTCTGGTCCTGAAAGCAGGTTGCAGGAGGGAGACCTGCCCCCACCCCGGGGTGGGGACTAGAACCTTGAACATGGAGCCCAGAGCTGTGGGGACCTTGACAGAGAGGAAGAAAGAAAACCTTCCTCTGCCCCTGAGAGCTGCGTGGCTGGTTGCTGCAGCAGAGCCCACTGCAAGCTCAAGGAACAAAGACTCCGACCGTTCCGAGCTTCCAGTTTAATAATGTAAGATGTTCTTAGAACGAAATTGCAGTGATTAGGTGGTGTAGAAGCCGCAGAATAACCCTTCAGACTCTTTCATTACTTAGATCAGATTAGTTCGCTGAGCTATCTTGGCATATAAATAATGCAAATACATTAAGATAGAAAGGCATAATTCTACTTTTATCTGCCTACGGGGGAGAGCACGTGGGAATTAACTGGTCTGTGGGTTGCGGAGGTGCACTCAGCCTTCTGTTGATTGAGTTCTTAACACCCTCGCTGCGGCCCTGTGTTGCTGTTGCTTTTCCTTTGGTGACAATTAAGAAGCACCAGTTTGTAGATTCCCCTTCTTCCTGTAATATAAGTTTAATTTATTCTCTATCATTAAAATTCGTGTTGTAGAGGAACACATTAAAATATTCAACGGAGGGCAATTAGCGGTCTGTGTTGTGTATGTGGTAATAATGCTGGAAACCACTTCCAAATTGAGAAAGTAAACCCAGGCTGCGGGAGAACTGGTATCTGAAGTTCACAGTCAATTCAGACAAACCGAGTGACTCACAGTCCCCTGTAGACATTTCTGTTTTCTCGTAACTCAGTCTTCCAGTTGGTAACGGAATCAAAATGACAGATTTTTCATATGTGGAGAAATACATTTCCCCAGTGATGCACTCCGCAGGGGCAGAGAACTATCAGCAATGGGTAGAACTATCATCAATGTTCCAGAAATCTAACAGATACTGTGGATTCAATGCAACAGAATTTAAAGTTGCTAAATAATTTTGTTATTTCAAAAGCCCGGGTCATTAAGGCATCAAAACTTCAAAGGCTCAAAAGAAAACTCACTAAAGAGTGACTTCCGAATATTTGATTAACTGGTGTCTGCCTCCCTTTAAAAAAAGGGGGTCTGGGAGCAAAAAGACAAGGTTAGTGCTGGAGACAGCTGATCATTTTTCCCCTTATTTAGTGGCAAATTCACCTCCTGTTTTATTTCCGAGGCATGGACATAATTTGAGTCATCTGGAGTTGTGTGGCTTGGTAGCCAGCTAGATAATTTTCAAATGCATAGTTGTACATTTGATATGATGTTTGCAGGTTTTGGATCCTAGTCTCTTTAACCAAAGTGGACTTCTTGTAAAGAGATGTAATCTTTCCTTCCTCTAAACAATTTTAAAAGGCCAAGCATTTTTAAGGGAAAAAAAAAACAAAACAAGAAAGCTGAAAAACAAAGCTGACCTTCTGCTCAACAATGATGGGGCACAGAAAAAAGTTAGGAAGAGAATTGAAAAGCTTGAAATGTTCTGTATCCCAGGCAGGGGACAACCACTGCTATGCTTAACCACGCAGCACAAGTTTTTCCACCACAGTCTGTTTTGAAAATGGGTATTCGGTTTTCAACAGCCGCCAGGTTCTCTGTGTTCCCATGACTCTCATTCAGCTACTCAAAGAAACCACTTGTTCACCTCTATCATTGCCCTTCTCAGGTAGAAAAGTCGGGATTTGAGTCTTTTGTTGATTTATTGCGTGCTTATTATTATTTTTTTGTTTTATACTCATTTCCCCCTGTCAAGAAGTCAATGTAAGTTCCCCTGAACTCTTAATAGAACATACCTAAAAGATCATACTTCCTTATTGTATTTAGTTTTTAACCAAATATCTTTTTCTCCTTTTTATTGAGTGTATTGGGGTGACACTGGTTAGTGAGGAGGAGCAGGTTTGAGGAGCACAATTCCACATCGCATCGTCTGCACACCGTGTTGTGTGCTCGCCACCCGCATCATCTCTCCTTCCACCACCGTTCACCCCCCAGACCCTCCTCCACCTTCCCCACGCCTCTCCCTGGCCTCATTTTTAGGCAAACCTACATCAAACAAAAAGAGGTTCTGGAGTTTTATAATTATTTTACGACAGTCTCTGTAAATGATCCTGAAGAAAATGATTCCTAATTTTTAGTTCATTAGTAAGAAATAGTATAGCATGACTTTAATACACGTAGATGATTTTGAGGCCAACTAAAAGGGTTTTTTGATAAAAATTTAATTTAATGTAAGTACTCCTTTCAAAAGAGAGCATAGTTTTCATACGTCACTGGGAAAGAAAAACAATCCTACATTTTCAAACCTGGCATTCGTATTACTCATCAAATAAAATCTTGTGGCTTCACCATATTCATAGGTTCTCAAAAATATATATGCAAAGATTAAAATTGTTTCTTTGCACATAGTGTAGTTCACATTCTTAAAAGAACTGAATGAATCTTTAAAATCGTAGTTTAAAACACAACAGCAAGTATAATATATATGTAAAATATTGAATAAGAAATACTCAAGCCCCCCAAACTTGGCTCTTCCTAACAGATCACCCAGAAAAGAACAGCATGAGCATTTTCGCACAGGCACCTGTACTCGATATGTTAAAACATGGTTTGTAAAACGAGCTCCACACATCAACTTTCCGAGAGTGATAGTGCATGTTAGAATGTTTCTACGAAGAATTTTGCACGGAAAATTCATGAAGAGGGCCAGTGTCTTGTCTGCCAGAACCAATTGGACAATAGAAAGTTATTGGATCAGGTACGATAAGATTGTAGGGGTAGCTACAAGAGAAGACCCTCCGTACAAGTTGGTCACTGGTCAGCAGGCCGCAAAACCAACTGTGGTCGATTTGCAGCATTCCTGAAGCCCCGAAGGAACTCCTCTTCGCACCCTTTCGCCCGATCGCAGGTGTGTCTGGTAGAGAATGACCACTCTCGTCCCAGGGCGCAGTGGTTGGCCATATCAGCGTTCGCAGTGTGGATGGGTTGCCTGTGTTTTCGGTAATCAGGAACTTAACTCGCACTTTTGAAGAAAGGTGAATTATTCACATCCCGTCGCGTTCATTGATCCCTTTCCAGTGCCTTCGGTAATGGGCATCCTGTGTGGAGTGGAGCTGGGAGAACGAGAGAGGAGGAAGCTTCCAGGAAATCTGATACTCTGGGTGCTTAGCAATTTCCTGATTACACTTTTCTAATTGATCCTGTTGGAACAAGAAAAATCACACCTCTGAAGCCCTTCTCAAGTAAACACATTTCCTTTCTGATGTTCTAATCCAGTCAATCACTCGTTTATGTAATGAATTTCTATTCGGTGTCTCCTTCTAAAGGAGCCAAGGATGAAGAATAGATGCATGCTCTCCTTCACCTATCCTTGAGTCTATAGACACTGCTCACCTCTGAGTCAGGAGAGTTTCAGGTATGTCAGAAAATGAAAGAAGCCCACGTGGTTGGATGGGTTTCTTACTGCTGCTGTAACAAGTGACCACACATTTAGAGGCTTAAAACACCACACATTTATTATCACACATTTCCAGAGATCTGAAATCCAAAGTCCATTTCAGTGGGCTAGAATCAAGGTCAGGAGGCCTGCTTCCCTCTAAGGGCTCAAAGGGAGAATTCACTTCCTCACCGTTTCCAGCTTCTGGAGGCCTCTTACATCCCTTGGCTGTGGCCTCTTCCTCCACGTTCCCAGACAGCATCACAGAACCTTCTGTTCTTTGATTTCTGCTTCCATCCTTACACTCCTCTCCCTGACTCTGATCCTCCTGCCTTCCCCTTCAAAGGATGTATGTGATTAGGTTGAGCTTCACTAGATGACCAAGGATAATTTTTTTTATCTCCACAGTGGCAAAGTGGAGATAAAAAGCTCGACCTTAGCTCGACCACATCGGCAAAGTTCCTTTTACATGTCAGGTAACACAGAGGTTTCTGGGAATTAGGCTGGGGCATTGTGGAGGGCCATTATTGAACCTACTGTGGTGACCAGCGATCTGAGATTGAGTGGGGGACAATGGGCGGTACACGCAGGAGTTGACAGGTGAAGCCGGGGTCAGTTCTCCTAACCGTTTAGGCTCCTCCATTAAGTTTGAATTCACTATTAATACCAAGAAGAATTTGTCAAGTTGTTTCTCAGGCAAGAAAACTGTATGCGCTAACTTATCCCACGTGTTTTCTGAACAATGGTTAGAGTGGAGCGAGGGTAAAAATAAAGACGTGTTTGTTTTCTATATTCTCGTATACTCCTTTGGAAAATGAAAGAAGTAGCAATTAGCCTGGCTTTTGTGAGATAAAATGCTTAATTTTACTAGCTTAGTTCACTGTAAAAAGGAGCACTGGTTTTTAGCCTCTATGTGAGGAAAGCCATAAACTGCAAAATTTGGGAAATGAAAGTCATACAACACATTAGATTTTACATGAGTTTAGAGTCCAGCAGTAAACTCTCAGAAAACGTAGGGTTTGCTGCACACAGTTCATTGAGGAAAAAATAGTTGCAGCATTATGTAACCAAAAACAATTCATCTAAGACACAACAGTCGCAGCGATAGCTCGCACTGGAATTTGAATTTGAACATGAGGGTCCAGGTCCATTACGCGGGCAAT
Organism: Sturnira hondurensis; assembly: GCF_014824575.4. Lineage (NCBI taxonomy): Eukaryota > Metazoa > Chordata > Mammalia > Chiroptera > Phyllostomidae > Sturnira > Sturnira hondurensis. The sequence goes on along the minus strand of NW_028082759.1, from coordinate 25,228,362 downwards.
GCTCATAAGATTCTGCAATGCCCTCCTCGCAATTCTTCACTTGGCTTGGGAGGAAATATAGTCATCAGGTTGACAACCCCAGATATCTGTCATGTAGTTTATTCGTGGGATGTATTTGGAAAGCGCTTTGCCTGAAATTCAGGGCTGCTGTGAATCCTTGACATCGTTCTAAATGGTTTTCAAATCTGGGTCTTTGAAGCAGCCCTGCTAGGCGGCAGCAGCACTGGGTATGGAAAGACACCACGTTGCCAGCTTGAGGAGGCCCTGTCATTTGCAAGAGGAAGGGTACACAGCTGCCACACTTCTCTCACCTTGTGGCTCTGACCGGGTGACTTCTCCCAGGACCAGTCACGGTCACTTCTAGGGTCCGGGTTACCTCTGATCTGTGCTGACTAATTCGAACCATGTGAAGGCAGATTATTGACCTCTCCTTGGAAGGAAAGTCGGTGGTTTACAGCAGTTTTACACAATGGGAAATGAGCAAATTGAGGACAGGAAAGGCAAGTTCTGCCATCAAATGCCAGTGTGTCCTTAAGTGTCACATGTGCCCCACATCTGTCCTCTAACAGTTCATATCAGACACCGTGGCCGGCTGTGAGTCTGATTAAACACTCCCCTGTCCCTGGTAACCAAGCCAAGCCCCCCACCCATGCTGGGGTCTCCAAGGCACAGTGTAAACCTAGGTGCGTCAAGCCTGCCCCCTGGCTGCTGTGGCCAGGCAGTCCTGAAAGGATGTCCATCTCCGCAGACATCAATGCAGTGACCGCACCCACAGGAAATGGTAAGAGAAAGCATTATAATTATAAAAGAAAGGCTGGGAGTGGCAGCAGTGATTGTAGCTAGGTTAGGACAATGCTCCTTTAATCAGCTTTTAAGAAAATCAGAACAATTAGTTAAGCGGTCAACTGGCCAAGGGTTTTTGATACTTTTAAAATTTGACAAGTACTAAGCCCATTAATGCAGTTCTGTTTTACCTCTTCACGAATGTGCAGGGGCGCCTGCAGAGGAGGGAGCTTGAGAAGCAGGCAGCCCCTCTCGGCAACCAGCCCCTACCTGGTGACCAAACGCTCTGGCTCCAGGCCACCCAGCCCATTGTGTATCTTACCCACAGTATGGAAGGAAAAGCATCTGTGTGCCGACCCCACATCATGTAAACCCCTAACCATGTGCTGAGTGTGACTTAGGAGACCACGATGCATTTTCCATGAAGGTAAGGGAAATCCATTACGGACGTTAGTTTGCGTTGGGAGGGCTACCTTTCTGCACCCAGAAGCATTTGCTCTGTGAACTGTGGTTTGCAGGCCCGCGAGGGCGGTGCTGTTGTCTGCACTGGTGTGTCTTCCGCAGGGGGCCGCTCACGGATCAACCACACAGCTCTGCTCAGAGGGGGCTGTCAGGCTGGTGCTACATGCCCTCTTCTCCTTTGTGGTAACTAGGACAGTTAAAGGTTAAAAAAGACTATTCCACAGTGAATCGTTTCTTCAGGAATATTTATGTTGTGGAAGCTGCATTTCTAGGTACCCAGGTTACGTTTATTTGCTGCTACTTTGCTAGAACTTTCTAGAATGAACACTGCGATGCCTACAATACGCTGTTTGATGGATTGAAGAAAGATAACTCATCAACTTGAGTTGAATTCTGTGGTGAAAAATTTTGAACTAATAAAATGGGTCTTTTATGTTGTAAGTAATGGAAGTCACACAAACTCATGACAGTGAGGTTTGATCTGAAGGAAGGGAGCAGATTGCCTAGTTTCATCACTATATACGCAGCTCTGGCTCTCGCCTTTGCCCACTGAAATCATGTGAAAGTCTATCTATCTAGCTATCTACCCACCCACCCACCTACCTACCTATGCATTTGCCTGGGCCCCCACCCTTGGCATTGCTGCCCTAACTGGTTTGAAATTGGCCCTCGGGTAAATTGTTTTCCAAGTTCTCCAGGGGATCCCAATACCCAGCCCAGGTTGACAACCATTAAGCCAACGGAAGAATAAAAACTCTAATTGTGGAATGCCCTTTCTAGAAATGGGCAAGAGAAAGAGGAGAAAGCAGATTCTAGTTTCCCCCAATATTCCTATCAACCAGCCAGGTTTCACGGTTTTCATCTAGGCTCCTTCTAACTGCGAGGTATGATGGGTGAGGATTGCTGCTAATGGTAAAAGCACCTGAGACACTAGGGTCCAGGTTTGGGCCACTGCTTTGGTCTGCACACGTCTGTGCAAGGTTTACTGTGCAAGGACACAACCCTGGTGAGGAAATCTAACCCGTGCCCCCCTTCAGCCTGCTGCAGGGCTCTCCCTCCCAGAGGGGGGATGACCCTTTTTCAATTCCTTCAGAGGGGCTGCCTGGGACCGTGGCAGACCTGGACGGAAGGACAGACTTGCATTGTGGATCAGGTCCTCGTGTTAGCCCAGAGGAGGGGTGCTTGCCCCCTTTTTCTTGGGAAGAAAAAGTCCCAAGGCAAGCAGCAGGTCCGCCTGGCCTTGGGCACCGGGACAAAGACGTCACGCCCACTCAACAGCCAGGCTGGACTGGACCAGACTCCAGGGGCCAGAGGAGGACAGGAAACTGCGGTTGTGGCAGGAAAGGGAAGAACCCAGACAACCCCCGCCTTCTGGAACTGCACCGCCCAGGCGTGGCTTCATTCTGTGGAAATGCCTCTGCAGTGATTACCCTGTTACCCATCAGCGACGCGGTTTGTGTTGAAGAGATCAGTTGTTTGAGACGGCTACTTTGCCTTTGCACAAACTCAGGAGGATGAAAAGCGGCATGAAAAGGGTCTTGACAGGAGGGATGGGACTAAATACACAGATTACTGTAGGGTTCATGAAAACACACAAACACACACCACACACACACATGGATTCACAGAACGCGCACACACTTATTTCATGAGAATTTCTAGTTGCACCAACCAAGCTGTGTCTGGGATGTAGAGAAGTGAGATACACAAGACAGCAAAATGATTGGGGACGTGGGGCCGACACTCAGATTAAATACAACTGTAATTCTGTTGGACTTTGAGGAATTGCCCCAACCTCATCCCCTCCTGCTCCTTCAGTTAAGTAAAGAGGGCGATGACAACTAAGGAACTTACTGTTTGCTCTGGTCGTGAGGGTTAAAGGAGAGAATCCCTGCAAAGGGCTGAGCTCAGAGTACTTCCTAAGTATTCATCATTCTACTTTTGAGCAATCAGTTCTCCATCCATGCTTAACGAAAGAATAAACACCTTAACATTCGCTCTTCGCCAGCGTGTGACAAAGAGCTTCGGACCTGCCCTTGTGACGAAGCAGTTTTTCCCACTGTGGAAGTGCGTCCTCTTAAACAGTCTCAGTTAAATAGTGTCATAAGCTTGGAGAGGGACAGGCTTCTCAAATGTTGGCAGGGTGCCTGGAATTTTTAGAAATAATAATTCTAATCGCCCTTTCCATCATCCAAACCCCTCCAGGCACTGCCAAAAGCTTTCTTTGTTACCATAGAGACCTAGGGAGATAGCCAGGAATTAAATAACAAACGTGGCTGAACAAGAATAGAATTGGAGATGAGACACTCCTGTTTAAATTCCTGAATTCGATCTAATTTGGGCAGAAATAGTCATAAAGGAGATTTGGACATAGGAAGGATTCTGCACGTTTAATTGTAAAGCGAATGTTGCTCCTTGAAACACAGTGGAAGCAGGACACTGACTGAGTGGGACTCACTGGGTGTCATCAGAAACTAAATTTTCTTCCCTAAGGAGTGCACCTCCGTAGCCATTTTCTCTGGGGTGCTCCCGCCCACCTTCCTGAATACAATTTTCTGAATGCTCCCAGGTAATAAAACCCCCTCTGGTGACTCCACCTCCTGGCCATTCTCAATTTATAACAGACTTTTGTCATGTTTGCATGTTCAGGATGGTCGAATTGTCCAGACTCTGTGCCCCTTGAAGGAATCTCTGTGGTTCTCTGCTGGCGTTGGGGGTGCGGGGCCCGTGGGGGTCTAACGGGAACAATAGTCATCGGTAAAGAAGTGCCCCCAGCTCTCCTCGCTCCTGCCCCTGCATTTCACCCCCTGTAGCTCTCTAAGCAGGGAAAGGCGGGAAGAGCAGACAGACGAAAGGAGCTGCCCCTTCTGCTGAGTGTCCTGCACAGGGTGTCACTGAGCCTCACTTGGGAACCTGGGAGAAGCTGGCCTTGGGCGTTTGGGGGCCTGAGCTGAAAAACTTTCCTTTTTACCATTCTACCCTGTAAAGCTGTTTGCAGGAAGGTGCATCTTTGACAGGACAAAGGCCGGGCACTTAAGCTAGTTTTATTTTTTCCAATTTTTGAAATTGTGGAGGGTTCAGGTTCGCCACACTAACTTTTGTTTGTGTTTTGTAATTAGGGGACCGTCATCTGAACACAGCGCTGCTGTTCTCAACTCTGTCATGTCACCAGAAACCGTGAGAGGTTACCAGGAAAATTAACACAGCTCACCCAAGTCACTGAGTGTTGAAGTATTTTACATCTTCTACTTTCTCCCCCTCTTTTCTTCCTCCTTCTCTCCTTTTTTTAAACAAAACTAACATGAACAACAACTAAAAAAATCAGGTGTTCTTTGTCTCACAGTGCCCAGGTACATACAACGTCCCCTGAAATTTGGCTAAGCACAACACTCAACAACACTAAATACTCCATTATAAAGTTTATCCATAGGGCGACCCCCCCCCAGATCAAACATTACACGTTTCAGCCAGTGCTTCAGAAAGTTGAGGTCTCCAAGACCCCCCATCAGCACCAGCGATTCTCGGCTCAGTTCCCCCAAATCACTTGGGGCCAGGAGAGCCAAGCTGCTCCGTGGGTAACTCTTATCATTTAGAGAAGAGTGGAAAGGCATTTTATTCTTTTTCACAATCCAGGAAATGTTTTGGTCAACCGAAATATTCCATTCTCTCTTCACAAACTGCGGCAGCGACACCTCCCACCTGTCAGAGTTAAATACAAGCCAGCAAGAGGTTCACTCATTTCCCCGGGCCCCAGCGGTGGGCACAGGCCCCTCCCCACCAGGGATGGCCCAGTGCGTGTGCCTGAGGCAGGGACTCCTTAACTCCGTGGCAAGTGTGAGCTTCAAAGTATCTATTTGATGGAGGGTCAGGAAAGGTCATAGAACTCTCATCTTAATCAGCTTTTCCAAAACGTGAAAGTAGACTTGCTTTCTTTTGAAAAGGACAGGGATGCAGGGTGGGCGAGCGGAGATAATTCCTCTAATTGTATCATAGACACTTTCAGGCAGACATTTGGGAATAAAAAATGGAATGTGTAGATTTTCAAGGGTTTAGAGCTTTTCAAATAAATGTATGCGCCATTAGCTTTCACTCAGCTGTAACGGCTTTGATCTTCCTTTAAAAGAAGCAAGGAGAAAAAAGGAAGGAGTAGAAGAAAGAAGTGAGAAAGAGAAGCTGTCAGCAATTTGAATGCTGCCAATTATTACACCACTTATAAAGAGCTAATTAAACACCATTGCCTCCAGGAAGCATTGTTTTTATCTTTTTGTGTTCTCCTTCTATTTGTGCTCGAAAGAGACTTGATTATTGATTAGGCCCACGTTGCAAGCTAAATTGGAATGTCTTTCTACAGCAATGGCGCCATTCCTCTATCTCCTCAAGTTCAGTCTTTATTGTCTTTCTGGTTGAGAAGTTCTATTCCCATGATTTCAGCCTTCAAGTTCTAGTTCAACAGTTTGTAAAGAAAGTGAAGGGCTCCTCAGCTTCTCTCTGCACCTCGAGCTCTCTCTCTGTATTCACACCAGGACATAAGTATAACCTATTTATTAATATTTCCAGCAGTTAAAAATGATTGTCCAGTCATACACTCGAGACCTATGACTCATTCTAGAGAAATTCTTCCCTCTGGCTGTCCTCATCTTCAGTAAGTCCTTAGGCTTATCTGTAACTGTCTCCTACACATCTGTCCTACAGTGGCTTCCTTCCTCTCTGTCTCTACAGCCATCCTCTTTGCTCCAACCCTTATTCCTCATCTTGGACATTACTGAAATTTGCCCTCAAACGCTGGTTTCCTCCTCATTTTTGAAGACTCTCCTCAATAATTCTTTTCTCATAGAACCTACATAATGTCTTAAATTGATTATAAGTCCCTTCAGTGGAAAAATATATTTTTGGTTGTTCTCAGTGCTTAGCTGTATGTTTTTAGATCAGTGTGTCAGGTTTTGAATGGGATTACGTGGATTCTCAACCATGGGGAAGTGACACCTTCACACAAAGTCCTTCAAATGATGACTATATTTTATCCTTCCACTTGTTTAGGTCTTTTACAATTTTACTAATAACATTTTATTCCTTTGTGTACAAGTGTTAGAAGTCTTCCACTCCTTCTATTACATTAATTCCCACTTATTTGAGATGTCTCAGAACTATTGCAAGGGCCTATATAAATTGATTGATATTTAATTTTTTAAATATTCAAAGTTCAAACTTAGAAACACAATAGATCATTTAGATTGAAGCACATTTTGCAAACATCATGTTCATTCAAATGATTTTTGTAGAGTTTTGAATTGTCAAGGCATGCAATTCTAAAATTGTCCAATAATGATAACTTATTTTTTTCTTTCAATTTTATATATTTTTAAAAGATTTTATTTATTTACTTTTAGAGAGAAGGGAAGGAGAAAGAGAGGGAGAGAAACATCAATGTGCAGTTGCCTCTCTTGCACCCCGTCCTGGGGACCTGGCCCACAACCCAGGCACATGCCCTGACTGGGAACTGAACCAGTGAACCTTTCCTTTGCAGGCTGGTGCTCAGTCCGCTGAGCCACACCAACCAGGGCTCGACTGTACGCACTTTATTTCTTTTCCTTGCTTTACTGCACTGGCAGGAACATCTGTTGCATCTGTAGATGCAGGAAGAGGAATGAGCACATGCTTCCCTTTTTCCTGTTCTCCAAGGAGAAGTTTGTATCATTAAATACGAGGCTGGTGAGATGGTGAAGGCACCTTTATCATAATACGGAAGTTCCCATTTATTATTTCTTTTCTATTTTTTCTTTATCATGATCAGTTATTAAAGTTATCAAATGCTTTTTGTTGTTGCTGTTGATTGCATGAATTTCTCTTCTGTTAATGTAATTAGTTTCATGAATTGGTTTTTCAAAACAAGTAAACTTATTTTTTCTGGGGTAAATCCCCAAAAGTAAAACAATCGTATCCTTTAAAATATTTACTGGATTTCATAACATACACATGTCTAAATTGTCTGCATCCAATTAATGAATAAATTGCTATGTAAACATTTTTTATATAATACTTTTCAGGTTTTGGTATGAAAGCCTGGCTTCGTAAACATGATTTTGGGATAATTCTCTCCTTTTCTATTGTCTGGAAGTGTTTGTAGAAAAAAGACATTATTTATTTTTTAAGATTTTAGTAGCAAACTTGGTAGTTATCTAAGCATATGGTTTCCTTTATGTAAAGTTATGAATAATGCATTCAAATACTTTCATTTCTGTGGAAATGTTCATACTTTCCTTATTTATTTTATTAATATTGGCTAGTTTTGTTTTTAGGATTCTTCAATTTGATCTAAATTTGCTAATTAGCTTGCATAAGATTATCCATACTATTATAATTATTAAACATTGTGTATAATGTACATATGAATGATACACTCATTATTATAAGAATATATTATTTTATTTTCTGGATTATTTGTAGTACTTTCTCCAAATCATTACTGACATTTGTTATTTGTGCTTTTCCCTTTTATTGGGTTAACAGTTCCTTAGAGGCTTAATGTTTTAAAAGCCTTTTCATTAAACAACTTCGCTTTTGTTAATTATTTTAGTATATGATTGTTTTGTATTTTACTCACTCCTGTTCTTATTTTCCTTATATTCTTTTCACTTTTTTATGAATTTAAGTTGCTTCTAATTTATTTCTAAATTTCTAATTGATGTTTATGGTTTCTTCTTTCCTAATCATGGATTGGAGGCAATAATTCTTTTTAAACATGACAAAAATATTTACATGTAGCATTTTATGTGCTATTATTATTTGTTTATGAATAATTTCTATTAGCTGTAATATCTGACTTCTGAGTCATTTAGATTTTTGAAACTGATTTTAGGAGGAGAAAGGAAAGGAGAGAGAGAGAGAGACATCAATTTGTTGTTACACTTATTAACGTATTTATCAGTTGGTTCTTGTATGAGCCCTTACTGGGGATCAAAACTACAACCTTGGCATAAAGGGACAATGTTCTAACCAACCGAGCAAGTCTGTTATCTAGGAATCATTGTCTTATTTAAGAGTATATGGTATTAGCCCTGGCTGGTGTAGCTCATTGGATTGAGCGCTGGCCCACAAACCAGAGAATGGAGGTTCAATTCCCAGTCAGGGCACATGCCTGGGTTGCAGGCCAGTTCCCAGCAGGGGACTCATGAGAGGCAACCATACACTGATATTTCTCTTCCTTCCTTCCCCTCTAAAGATAAATAAATAAAATCTTAAAAAAAACATATGGCATCTTTGTACTTACATTGTACTATTGCTTTGTTGCTTTATTATTTTGCTGTCAGATTAAATCTTCTGTACGATTCTAATTTTGAAGCTTATTGAAACTACCTTTAGGTCTGGCGTATGGTTCTTGTTTTGCTTCTATTTTAGATGTGCTTGAAAATGATGTACATATTACAATTCGGTGGGTTAGGTTCCGTATGTATCAATTCGTTCAGTTCAAGTGTGTCGTGAGACAGTATTTACTGCAAAAATCCATGGAAAGGTGATGTTGGCCTGCACTGTCGTATTTCTGGAGAAGGCTGGGGGAAGTGACCGGATCCCAGGATACTTTTCTGCTTTAAACTGAAACGTCTAAAACAGAACTTTTCACATGTCCCCCACTCCCTCCCTCCTATTAATTCCTTTAGTGATCTTTCCCCATCTCAGAAAATGAGGATGCCATTTTTGTCAATTGTTTAGTTCAATAATCTGGAAACCATCCTCGCCTACTCTCTTTCTCCAGCATCCTGTACGATTCTCAGGGGCGCCGACTGCCCTGAGAGCGTTCCCCCTGCCCACTCTCCCGCTGCATTGTGGGTCTACACTGCTGTTCGGTTCACCTTCCTTATTAAAATAACATCTGCATGGGTGTCCTTCCTTTCATGCTTCCACCTTAAATAAACATTTTCTTAATAAAAATATTGAGAGAGAGAGAGACTGTTTGGACGCACCAGATTGTATCAGTCCTTCCTTTGAAACCCTGCATCAGCCTCCCGCCTCCCTGGGCGCGGCCACCCAAGTCTTGCAGCTGGACTCCAAGACCCCACCCACCCACGCGCTCTGCCATCGTCTCCTTTGCCTGGTCCCCTTTCCTCGCGCTGGCCTCTTCCTGTTTCTTGAAGAGTTTAGGCACTCACCATCTTAGTCTTTGCTATTTCTTCCTCCTCTATTTGAAAAATCCTGTCCAAAGAAACTCACAAGACTAGGTCTCTCACAAACTTCAGGCCCTTGCCAGAATTATCTCCATGAAGTCTCCCTGGCAACCCCACCTAAACTTCCACACCCTACGCCTCCTCACACACACTCCTTTCTCCTTTCTCTGCTTTCCTTCTCCACACGTACCACTCCCATTACTTAATATAGTACGCACTTTGCTTAGTTAGGCTGTTGATTGTCTATGTCCTGACTTAGAATCTACCACCCAACAGGCCAAGCATTTTTGTTTCCTTGTTTATTATCTCCTGTCTCCCCAGCATCTAGAACAGTGTTTGGCATATAATAGATGTTCCATAAATAGTCATTAAATAATGAATAAGTTAGTGAGAATGGATCCTACTTCCTAGAATAAATCCAGACAATTGATGATATGATCATATCTCTTATTGAAATAAATGGTCTGTTTTTTAGTTTTGGGAGAGAACTGAGAAATTAAAAAAGGAGAAAAAAGATGTATGTATCTGTATGTGTGTGTATAATCCATTTCAGGCAATATTTTTCAATACTTTCATGCCCAAAGTCTTTCACTTTGATGTGACTGGTATAAAAATTAATAAGCTACGCTTCTTCACACAAATGGTTCAGGATTTGTATTTTTAAGTTACTATTTTGTGAACATTTCATGCATGTCAAGAATGAATGTATTTATCTTAGCTACTAGAGAGTATTGTTAACAATTTAAGGCTTATTCTCCTAAGACTATGTAATTTGTAATGGGATACAGGGGCAGTGAACCAAACAGACCCTAGTAAGAATTTATAGCAACTTCCCAAGTATTTAGTGAAATGGCATTGAGCAAGTGATAATGAAAATCCTTAAAAGTGCAAAAATAGAAAAAATGTTATAAAAGAAGTGACAAAAATTCGAGGTTTTAATTATTTTTTGCTCTTTAGAGTTCAGTAATTCTGAGCTTTAAACAATATGCCTCTTTAACTTTTCTCTCTACTGAAATGTTAACTCATTTTTAACTATAAGGGATTAGAAAGATCAATATCTTTTAAATGCAGGGCTTGTCAGCACATAGGTCATTCAGAAAATTTCACTGAACTTCAATGTAAGTTTTTAAAAAACTAAAGATAAAATAATAAAAATAAAAGAATGTTTTATGGAATAGTCAGTTGAATCAAACCCATTAGTTTGATTTTCAGATGCTAAATTGAGTCACTGAGTTTGCAGATTTAACGCAGAAATGGCTCCCCCACCACAAACCTTTGGAGTCGAATGGCACGAACGTTTCCTATGTGTTCGCGTCCCCTGATATCACTTGTGTGCGAAAGTTTTATTATGCTCAAAATGTCTTGAAATTTCACTTTTAATTGATGTTTATTCCAGTAGCAAACAATTAAATGTAAAGTGAACTATTATTTGAGAGACTAGTGATTATTACAAGTGGAAAATTTTAACAGACGCTTGTTCTTACACGTTTCATCACCCTAATGCTCAGTTTAATCAAACACAGATGGTGTGTACAAAACTAAACTGTTTATCTTTTTTCTTGGGTGTTAGAATCTAGCCCAATTGCTTATCAGATCAGAGTCTCTCCTTAAAGTATGTGTTTGAATAATTAACTATTATAACTTAACAGATGGATGTTTACACCTAAATTGAATGGTATATAATTTTCATGGTCATTGTTTTTCTTTCTGAAAAGTCTATTTTGGCTTTTGTCCAGTTTCCATCCCCTTCATTAGTTCTCCATGAATTGTCCAATGTGACAGTTATTTGATTTAACTGATTCAAAAGCGTCCTACTGTGTCAATAATCGCAGCCTGCTGATTCCACATCTCACTGAGGGGCATAACTGTTTCAAACTGGATTGTCTTTTGGTCTATAATAACGAGCACTTGGATTCTCATCTTGGATAAAACCTGACAATTTTTCAACTGAACCTTCCAACTAGGTGAAGACTTCTCTTCTTATGGTTAAAAATACTAAACCCTAACCATTTGCTTAGGAGACAAATAAGCATCCTGTATTCATTTTATGCTTTTAAAATTTTATGCAACTTGAATTTTTTTCAGGAAAAAGCTACCTAGGTAATTTATGAAACTACTGGTAAACCCTAAAACAGCATCAATATTTAATGACTGTCTTTATAATCAAATTAGTTTTGCTGTATTTTATTTTGTTTTTACTTGAGGTCCTGGGCACTGTTCCCCAGTTCAACACTGTTAACAAGATGTAAAAGTTGAGATGTTTCCAAAGCAACAACTGTATGCATATTATCCTTTTTCCTTGAAACCAGAGAAGATGTGCAAATGATCTACACATGAATGTATCATCTTTCCACTCAAAACACATTTTAAAAACACAATTATAAAATTCCATGGAAATGTCTTTTCCTTTGGTAGCAGTAGGTATCCATCACAGGATATATGAGCGAGGGCTGTCCAGAAAGTACCCAGCCACGCAGTATGAAAAATAGAGACATTTATTGAAGAAGATGAAAGATACCAGAAACTTTGTGTGTAGGACAACGATGACTCAGTCCCCTTCAAAGTAGGCACCTTGGGAGCTCCCGCAGTTCCCTGATCATTGTTGGTTGCAGCCCGTACACATTCAACACGCCCAGGAGTTCTGCTTGTTGCACCTCTTCCTGAATGCGGATCACTTTCAACAGATCTCCCCCCCATTTTTGAAGCATTTGTGCCACACTTTTCTTTGCACTGATGATAGATGAGTGGATCAGAGTAGAGTCCAGGAATTGATCGATTCGTGTTTGGATACTTGATTGTTAACAACACTCATACTGCGGAACCGTGGGAAGGCATATCTTGTCATACATGTTCCCAGAATGAAGGGTGTAGATACAGAAAAAAAAATCTGGTCACATCTTTCAGTGTACCCAAAATCATCTCTGCTGGATTATAGAGATGAACACAGGTGATATAACAATTAGATCCTAAAATTAATAAGGGAGAAGAGTATTTTCATAAACTCTGAATAGCAAAATATTTTTAAACTGAATTCAAAATGCACTTCTAGACAATAAAGAAAAGATCAATGAAAGGAAATATACTAAAGATACAAAATAATGTACATGAAAAAATGGCTTTAAGGAAATAAAAATGGGGACTTTTGGTCAAGATGGCAGCATAGGCAGGCATGGCTCGCCTCTTTGCACAAACACATCAAAATTACAACTAAAATATAAAACAACCATTGCTCAGAACTGTCAGACATTGAGCTGAATGGCAATGTGACAACTATAAAATCGAGTTGAATGGAAGTCTGACAACTATGGAACTAAAGAAACCACATCCATCCAGACTGGTAGGAGGGGTGCAGAGGCAGACTGGGCTGGCCCCACACCCACGTGGATACAAATGCTGGAGGGCTGTCTTGGGATCCAGGAGTCCCAGTTCCACACGATGTCCCCCAGCCCAGGATTCCAGTGCCAGGAAGATAAGTCCCTACAATTTATGGATGCAAAACCCAGCAGGGATTGAGTCTGTGGAGGGGGCTGCTGGAGCCCCAAGCAGCTCCTCTTAAAGAACCCACGCACAGACTCATTCCCGCTCAGAATTGCTCCCACTGAGCCCCAGCACTGGGGTAGCAGCTTGAAAGGTGCCAGTGGTACACAGGGAAGGACTGAAATGTCTGGCTTTGGGGTGAGCACAGGCCATTGTCCCTTTGCTCAGCCCTCCCCCAGCAGAGCCAGCAAGCTGGTGGCGTATCTGAGACTCCATCAACCTGGCTAACACTGTGTGACCCACCTAGGTGATCCCCAGAGGCTCTGCCTCACCCAATTTATGGGCCCATGCAAGCTGCTTTTCTGTAAGAATGGCTGGTCTTGGCTCCTAAATCCTATCAAACAGGCAACAGCTGGCTTCAGTGAGCCCTAGAAGCAGCCAGATTAGATTCACAGCTTGGCTTCACCTGGGAATCTCCAAGCCTAGCACAAGTAGCAGCCGTCTCAGATTGCTTTACAGCTCAGGCAGGGTCCCTCAAGCAAAACACAGGTGGGGGCTGACCTCGGCCTGCACCACCCTGGAAACCCCAGAGCCAACACTCCCAGTGGACAGCTACAGACCATGCTGGAGCACCACCACCCTGCCCCTGCACAGCTGACCCTCCACAGAGGGTGGAAGTGGGTGGTCAGTGGTCACAGCCAGTCCTTGCAGCTGACTGGCCTGGGTGAATCCCTGCCATTCACGTGCCAACGGCAACCAAGGTTCAATCACAAGAGGAGGGTGTAAATTTTCAAGTCCATGTTTTCAAGTCCACGATTGGGACCAAGGCAAGGAAGGAAGACCTTGTCAGCACAGTGAACTTGAAGTTAAATGAGGGAAAATAGTCTCCAAAAACTCTCTTTGCATTTTTTCTCTCCAAAGTCTCTTTACATTTCAACATGTGTATGTTTGAAGAGAGTGTACTCATCCCACAGGAAGGGTGAACCTTGAATAGCCAGCTTGGGTGAGAGGGGAGGCTGTGCCACTGGACCCTGCAGGACACCAGCTACATTAGTCCACATGACCAACACACAGAGTCAAAGCAGCTCTACCTAATACACAGGAACACCGGGTGAAGGGATGAACAAATGCATTGAAAAATTTACTTGAAAATGAATTCACTTCGATTATCTCCCTCAAAAAATTTTCTCCGAAGTTGCAAAACAATTAAAATTGTACCAAGTAAGTTACTAAATTATTACATTTGAACTTATATTATGGTATCAGACATAGCACTATCAGTTTAGGATGTAAAAACTATTACGATTTTAACACTGACTCTTAGCTAAGAGTATTTCCCTCTTTTTATCACAACTTCTGGCTGAATAATCTGCACTTCTCCAGAGCTAATTAGGCCTTTCCTTGCATGTACTTTGAGAATGTCAGTGAAATTTTAGATGGAAAGGAGAGAAAAAATTCCAAGCTCGAAATAAATCATTTATTTTATATTTATCATAGAGTAACATTCATTCATCAGTTCAATCCACACTGGCATGTGTCCTTAAAATTTTCATAACAGAAAACATACAGTAGTTTGAAATGCTGTTTTTCCCCTAAACCCATGCATGAGCAGCGTGTTGGGAGAAAATTCAGTGTTGTTAAGATAGTGACTTCACATTAGAGGCAAACTGTGTGCAGCCTGTTCAGCACATTCGGATGTGATCTATGTCATCGCACCGCGGAATGTGGGCCACAGTATCTTTATTTTGCAGGAAGTAGACGGTGAGAGCATCAGACCTTTCCATCTGAACAGCAGCCCTGTGTCATTTCAAGTCCACAACTGGGACCAAGGCAAGGAAGGAAGACCTTGTCAGCACAGTGAACTTGAAGTTAGATGAGGGAAAACAGTCTCCAAAAACTCTCTTTGCATTTTTTCTCCCCGAAGTTTCTTTGCATTTCAACATGTGTATGTTTGAGGAAAGCAGTGTTGCACTGTGACCTCTGAAGGGTAAAATAGGCCCCCTTTGATCACCAGCAAAGCCATGTTTATTCTACAGATGAGACTGAAAGAAGCCTGCGGTGTTCTGGAAGGCGAAGTGTACATGAGGGCGTGTCTCGTAGTTTTCCACTAGGACGTGGAAGATGCTTAAGCACATGAAGGGATTACATAATAATGTGCTGAGAAGGAGAGTTGATACTTTTAGGCTTCCAATTTTCTGACACTTTTGGTAGATGGAACTACTTCCACTTTGAAATTCTACTCTACACAGGAGCATCTGGTTTGTTCCTTTACTTGTCTGCAAAGCTGAAAGACCTAAACCTCCTTCCCTGTACCGTCTCCCAATGCAACGTACTTTCTCTTGATTTTCTTGATTTTTTCATCAAGTCTTACTATGTTCTAGATATTTTAGACTCTATTTTGAATACTTTTATGCACGCCTCACATAGGAGTTGTACTTCTTTGCATTCCCTGTGGCAATGATGACAAAGTTTGGTCATGGCTATCTTTTATTTTAGCTATCGTCCTAGGTACGCATGAGTATCTCACTTTAGTTCTAAGTGCCATTTCCCCAATTGTTAATGAAGCCCAACACCTTTTTCCTGGTTCATTGTTCAAGTATGTAACGTTAGTGAATGCCTCGTTGAGTCCCATGCCCACCTATTACTGGATTTTCTCTCTTTTTCCTCATTGATTTATAAATTATACGAGATATTCTTGTTATGTGTGTGGCAAACTTTTATTCCAGTTTTATTATCTCTTTTTAAATTATATTTTCTTGATTATGCTATTACAGTCATCCTGATTTTTCTCCCTTTGCCCCCCTGTCCCTAATCATGCTGAAATCCTAACCCTCAAAAGCAATGGAATTAGTGGGCGGAGCCTTTGAGAGGCTCCACTCTCATCAATGGACTAGAGTTCTTACGAAAAAGCTCCCACAGGGCTTCTGAGCCCCTTTGGCGATCTGAGGACCCAAGAGGGGGCCCTCACCCACCTGTGCCAGCACTCTGATCTTGGACTTCCAGCCTCCAGGTCTGTGAGAAATGAAATCCTGTTATTTACAAGCGCCCCAGTCTGTGGTATTTTGTTACAGCAGTTTCCACAATCTAAAACAGTAACGCGGGAGGCAGGTTGGGGTTTGTTCAGCTTCTTGTAATGAGGTAGATGAAAACAATGACAGCAAACTGTGGCGGGAGAGCAGTGAAAGTGTCCTTTCCAGTGGGGCAGAGGGTGGTAAGGGTCTTCTTGTGTGAGGTCACTGGCCTCCCGGAAGATGGTGAGATTTCAATGGATTCTAACATCTGAATATTTTCCTCGATAACGAAAAAGATAAACTATTCTAAGCAGAAATTAAATTTGGAGCAGAGCTATGGTGGACGATGTAAGGTAATTCGCTTCTGTTCACCTTCAATTGGTTAAAATCAACTCACAGCCTTCTCCTGGTGACCGGGTTGGTTAGAGGATCATCCCAGTAGGCCAAGGTTGTGGGTTCAATCCCCGGTCAGGGCACATACAAGAATCAACCAATGAGTGGCTAAATAAGTGGAACAACAAGTCAATGTCTCTCTCTCTTTCTCCCTTCCCCCCTCTTCCACTCTCTCTCTTTAAATAAAAGCATCAGTAAATAAAATCATCTCATGGACACCCCTTGAATACAAGAAGATCTGCAAAATACAGCCCACAGCTGCGCAACTATTTCTAGCAAAAATAAAATGCAGTTCTGGAGACATGATGGAAATTGTTCCATGGCAACAAAATCAAATAGTTTATTTTTCCATTTGCCTACTGCTGTGTAATGTACCTCCACAAAGCACAGTGGCTGAAGACAAGAATTTGTCATCATTTCCCCCGGTGCTGAGGCTGGTGGAGGAGCAGGTGGGTCGTTCTCACTCTGAATCTTCCCTGGGTGCAGTCAGCCAGGGCCTGGGGGTGAAGTCATCGGGCCACTCCCGGGGCCAGAGGACCCACAAGGCTCCCTCCCCGCGAGCTGGCAGCTGACGCTGGCAGCCAGTGGAGGACTCGGCTGTGTGCTCGGGCGCCTGCATGTGGCTTTTCCACGCAGCTCCAGCTTCCCGACTCTAACAGCAAGTCTTCCACAGGATAGGACGTACATGCTGTCACGGTTTTGAGGACAGAGACAAAAATACAGTCTCACTCACTCCCCTGGTCCAGGCAGTGGAAGGAGGGGAAGCGGCCCCACCTCGTGATGGGAGACGTTCCGAGGGATGTTTGGTCATCTCGAGTACACCATAGTTCTCCCTCCGGTATTATTTATAGTCTGACCTCCTTCCCCTAACAAATACATTCACCACATTCCAGGACCGTTACAGTTTCATCCCAACACAGCATCAGCTCAAAGCTGTGCGTCTGACCACGTCGCTGCCACGCCAACGTCAGCTGTCAGGATCAACTCCTGAATGGGTGCTTCTGGCCCTAAAGTGACTTGATGGGACTGCAAGCTGTGGCCCCGCCCCTTCTCCCCGGGCACCAGCTGCGTGGTGATAAAACCCGAGGCCGGATGACCACGCAGACGTCCCTCATCAAAAAACGCCAATTCTTAGGCACGGGGAAGTCACAGCCTCGCAGAGACGCTGCATTTCTGCCCGGACCATGTCACCAGTTCCTGATTAGGGCTGAGCCTGAGGTCTGGGAATGTTTTCTCTGGCTCCCAGCTCTGTCCTGCGGGCCCCAGTTCCAGTGTCTGAAGTCCCCGTCTTGGCCCACGTTTGGGACCACATGGCCTCCTTTGCCTGATTAGAAGACAAGGGGGCTGTAAGGTCTCTCCACTTTGTGCTATCTCTGTCCCTTTTAGTTCAAGCTATTGTGGCTTCTGATGGCATCATTCTCTTAAAGGTGTTACAGGGTTTCAGCTGCTGTGTGAGGCTTTGCCAGGCACGGCCTTTGCACTGGGAGAAACACTCCTGTGTAGAAGAGATGGATAGGGGAACCCCTTGGGTTGGGGCTCGCAGACCGGTAAGTGCTGCATGGCCACAGGTCTCCCTGAGGTCTCAGCACAGGACCTTCCAGCTATAGGCCAGATTTTGAATTTATCCCAAAGCCATTCCTTACGTTGAGCATCCTTTGCTGGTAGACAATATGGAGAGAAACAGGGTAATTTTCCAACCCAGAGATTTCTGGTTCACTTATATTTCCTGTAGATTGTGCTCAAAAGCTCAGTAGTTCCTGTTTGAGTCCCTATCTGCGTTTGGTGTTTTCTTACAGGCATCTAAGAGAAAGGAGTTGGCGCCTCCTACCTTCTGCTCGGAGAGCTTCCGAGCCAGACTCACAGGCTAACTGGCACCCTTTCTATTTTCTACATCACTGCCAAGTTTTCTGTCGCACGTTGCAAGGACATCATTTCCTCTAACCATGGACTGTAGTGTAGGTTCCTCTCTGTCTTTGCAGCCCTCACCAATAACCTCCTCGAGAGCCTTCCAGACTTTTGTTTAGAATCTGCTCTAGCCTCCTCCAGCTAGAGGTCCAAAAGTCAGAGATATTTCCAGATTCCATTTTGTTGCACAACAAATTATCTCTAAACTTAGAGGTTTAAAACGACAAAGACTTTTATTTTATCCCATGATTTTGTGAGTCAGAAATTCAAGCAGGCCAGCTCTTCTGCTCCATGTGGTGCTGATTGAGGACATTCAACAGCAACCAGCTGGTGGACGGGCTGGTCTAGAGGGACCCGGCAGCCTCACTCACGTGCCTGATGCCTTGTCAAAGGCGGCAGCAAAGGGAGACTCGGCTTGGACGATTAATCACAGTGACAGCCCTTGGCCTTCAAGCTTGGCAGTCGGGGTGGTCAGACTGCTTCTGTGGTGGGTGAGGACTGCTGGAGAAGGAAGTTCCCAGTGGCTGAGATGGAAGCTGTCGATCTTTTATGGCCTAAGCTTGGACACCGTGTCACCTCAGCGTTTGTGTTCATGAAAATAGTCACAAGCCCTGTCCAGATTAAAGGGGTGTGTGTGTGTGTGTGTGTGTGTGTTTGGAAGGGTGGTATTGGTAAAGGAATCAGCACCCCCATTGCATCCATCATATGCGTATTTGGAAAATGAAGTCCCAGGGGTGTAGAGTGGGTAAGAGGGGCGATCAGGAGAGCAGGTAGAAATGGGAGTCACAGCAACCTTGAATATCATGGAAAAGAACTTGAACTTTAATCCTAAGAGCGACAAGGAAATATTGGATATGTTATTGTCCAAGAATTATAATGAAGAATTTGATGTAATTAAGAAATTTGATGGTGAAAAGAAAGAGAAATGGAACAGAGTCTTGATGGAAAGGTAAAGGTGAATGAAGGTTGACATCTTTTTCTTTTTTGGTTTGTTTTAAGTGGCAGGACAGATTTGCACATGACTTCAGGCTTCAGGGAAGGCCCTGGTACAGGAGGTGACTGGGCAAGGCGATAACTGATGGGTTAGATTCTGGGGTGAAAGCAGAGGGAATGGGATCTTGAGTATGAGGGGACAGGATTACTTTTGCAAAGAAATAAGGCTGCTCTTCCACTGGGACCAGAAGAATGCGGTAGTTATGGCTAAACAATGAACGAATTTGATTAGGCTGAAAAATGTATTCATCTCCTAATCCTTGGATCTTGTGAATAAAGCCTTACATGACAAAAACAAGCCTTGGCAGTTGTGATTAAACTAAGGATTTTGCAGTGAGGAGATTACCCTGGACTATGCAGGTGGTCCTTCCTATGATCCATATAAGCAGACGGCAGAGGGAGCCTTCACACAGAGGAGCAGGCAGTGTGAAGACAGAGTAGAGGTTTGAAGAGAGCAACCTTGAAGATCGGAGTGACGAAGCCACAAGCCGAGGAATGCGGACAGCCACCAGAAACCAGGCACGTTGAGAGAAAGTTTCTCCAGAGCCTCTGAGGGGAGTGAGTCTGGCCAACGCTGTGATTTGGATACATGTCTTTTGTTTTAAGATACAGTGTCTGTGGTCATTTGTTACATCAGCAACAAGGAACTGGTAGGGATTATCCAATTGGAATAGAATGGATTAGAATTGCACAGTGATACTTTGGCACACCAATTTTTGAAATCCCCTAAGTGGAGTCCTGTGTCGGTTTTCAGTTCTCAATGTGCACAGACGATCTCAGAGTCTGGTCAGGAACGAGGCGTGGCATCCAGAGAAAGTATGGGGTTCAAGTCCTGACTCTGCCTCGATCCATGTAGCGGTTCTAGGAGAAACGATTAAGTCCTCAACATCTTGGTTTTCTCAACTGTGTGATGGGAATGAGAATAATGCCTATTTTACAGTGTCAATGGGAAGTTAAAAATACAATGTATGCATAGAAGCATGCACAGTGGCAAACTTATTAAACGCCACTGAGCGAGTATGTGTGTGGTGAGTGTGTGCATAGTGTGTCTGCATGTACGTGTGTGTGGATGAGTGTGTGAGTGTGCATGGGGGTGAGGGACACAGCACGCAAAACATCATGGCTGATTTTAGTCTTTGGAGTCATTCTCTGCGTTCAGTTTCTGGAGTTGCTGTTTTCTGGAATTGTGAACTTGGACAAGTTAATGAGCTTTTCTGTGCCTTGGTTTTATTCTTTAACAAATGATGATAATTATAACATCTATTTCATGGGATTGTTTTGTTGCTAAAGCAATTATGTAGCTGTAACTCATTTGTAAAGTCCCTGGGGCTTTGTAGGGGGCTAATGGGCACGCATACGTCCCCGCAGCCGAAGGAAGGTGTAAATGATGCTTAATTTTTACAAAGCCTCTCTTTTCTCCATTCCGGAATTTTCCATTTTAATTGGAATGATCCATCATCTATGTGTGAGCTATTGATTCTGGCTCATATACCAGCTTATAGATGTTGCACAAACCTGGGGATTCAAGTGTTTTACTACATCTAGGAGCCGCATAAAGCAGCCGATAGAGCTAAAGTGGAACCTTAAGTCACTGTGTTACTGTTCCGTACTCTGAAAAATGGTCTTCACCGAAATCTAAGTTTATGGCTTCTGTGAGCTGAGAGGTAAGGAAGGTATGCACAGATTCGGTCTTTGTGGTTAATTCTCTGAAACCTGTAGTTTTAAATATAAAATTACTCTCATCATTGAGGTTAATTGCTCTCACTTTGTCTACAGTCAAACTCACTATAACAGAGTGATCAGGAAATCCTTAAAGAGAATGTGGCTTTTGTAATAGTTTTCCCTTTAAATACCCAACCCATAAGGAGACCTCATTTGAAGTCAACCAATAGATATACTGTGCTAATTGTATCATAACTATTACCACATAATGAAAAATATGCATGTTACATTTGATATGTCCATTTCTTCTAAATGAAAGTGAAACCTCAGATGCTGAAAAGGAGCTATGAGTTTATAAAAAGCAGTACATCTGCCCAATTTCCAGCGACCCTTTTCCCTCTCTCAGCTTGTAGGGGGGCAGTTTTCACCCTTCGAAACACCCGCGGACTCCATTCCATGGGAGGCAGGAGCGATCGCTGGCGAGAGAGCCAAAGAAAATGGTCTACTCCAACCAGCACACTTAACTCTCACACTTCAGGAAGAGGATGGGGAATGGGGGAAAAGGACAGTTAAAAATAAGAGAGAAAGAAGAGTTAGATTTGAAATGTTGGTAGTAATATGGATACAAATACATGAACAAGACAAAGAGGCAGAACACCCAGTAAAGACTGGGTTGTTATGAACATTGAGGTTCCTGACAGAGGGCTTGAGGGAAGGCGGGGTTCCCCACCCTTGCCTTCTAGGTTACTCTGCCTCCCACTGCTGGGGACCCGGAGAAGTTGTCTGGGAAGGAGTGGGGCTGCCAGACCCACCCAGGAATCTCCGCATGGCAGCAGTGAGTGGAGGGCTAACTAACACAAAGGAACAGCTAGGGCCACCACCTTTTCAAACGTCCTGGTGGAAGGACGGGCTCAGTGAGAGGCGTCTGAGCATCAGAGAGCTGCTGACGAAGAGTCAGAAGTGACTGGGCCAGAGACCCATGCCTTTCCTTCCTCGGCCGTAAGCCCCATGGAAGGTGCGACTTGTTCAACAAATGGGACATTGCATAAAACAAAGTGAGCTTTCGCCCTCACTGGGAAGGGCAGTCAATCACCCAGGCTTCAGTTTCTGAAAGGGAGGGAAGAAATAAACAGCGCGCGGCACACAACCCGAAGCCAAGCTTCTAATTTACCCACTTCCTTGGTTAGAAGACCAAAAATGCACAGGGGGCTGCTTGCGTGCAACACCCCGCTCTGGGGAGTGCAAACGGCTTAACGTAGTTTTAAAGAGCAAGATTATGGGAGTGTGAAAACCTGAGCCTCTGATTGAAAATGGAAATAAGTTCGGGTAACCAGTTTTGAAAAAACATACTTTCTCTCTAGCCCCTGCTGTATGCGGGTGCTGATTTAATCTGTCACCATTCCAAGCCGAGGCCGGCCTGGGAGTAGGCATGCGTGCAAACAAAATCGACCGATATGTGAGGGGGGTTACCGAGGGGCCATCGGCCGCTTAGCATCTTTCTCTTTTTAACCTTGTGGTTTTTCTTTATGGGGTGGTGTTTACTTTTACAGTGAGAAATTCACGCTGACCTTGATGTATGGGAGGCAACAGAAGGTCAGATTCAATTCTGAGGACTTTACAGTTCCCTTTATGTAAGGGTTTTCCATTGTGAGTAGCAATTTTGATTAATTTTCAGAGCATAAATTTCACGTAGAGCCAAAGGCTGGCATGCTTCACTCATTCGCGGGAACCTGATTGGTAAGCTCCAGCTGGGTGCCCTGCGCTTAGCTAGACTTGGGGCAGTAATTAAGCACAGAAGTGTTCTCGTCTTGTAGATCCTATATTCTACAGAGAAAAAAAAACAATGAACAAACAAGCCAGTAAGTCATTTCAATAAACAGAGGTTGGGGTGCATCTTACGAAGAAAACACAAAAAGTGTGGTGTCGGGGAACTGAAGGGTGAGGGGGGGTAGCTATTCAGAGAAGGCAATCAGAGAAACACCTCTCTGAGGAGGCCGTGCTTCTCCTGGGGTGGAAGGGAGGAGGAAGAACCAAGCAGGAGAAGAGCCTAGGAGAGAGGCCAAGGAGCTGCGGCAGGGAGCGACGGCCCCCAGGAGGAGGCTCTGTCTTCCAAGCTTGTGGGAGACGGAATTCTACCATGGCCCACTGCCAAGATCCCTGTTCCCTGTGTTTCCAGCCAAACACGAATCGAGGCCCTGCTGGGGGGCTGTGATGGAAGCGCCAAGGGAGTAGGTCCCAGAATGCAGGCATCACCTGCTGGGGCCGAGGCCGTCCGGCGCGCCCTGCAGAGGCAGAGGTCCCTCTGGCCAGTGGCGGGCAGCAGAGGGTGAGGGCTCTCTGGCCACGAGGAGGCAAGCACCCGGGCAGGTGCTGGACTGAGAGTCCCCCGTGGTCTACAGCGGGCACGGAGACAGGGAGCCCGGTCCGGCAACCAGGGGGGACGGATTTTGCTGCCCACTGGAGCCCTGAGGGCCCCAGCCTTCGCAGCCCCCTTGATTCCAGCTGCGAGCACTGCACACAAGACCCAACTGAACTGCCCTGTGTGCCTAACCCATGGAAAGTGTGAGCCAGTCACACGTTGTTCCAAGTCACTGAGTTGGTGACAGTTTGTGACAGAGCCAACGGACAAACCTATTACGCAGCTCTAGAGCCTAGAGAGAGAGTACCATGGCTGGGGCTTCCTGGGCAAAGAGGTGGGGCCTGAAATACGACCGGAAAGGGAGACGCTGAGGCGTCCAGAAGTCACGTGAGCACACAGAATGTCACTGGCATCCAGTCGTATTAGACGTGGCGATGCAGAGGTGGGGATGGGTGGTCGCTGAGTGGCGGTAAATTTATAATCCACGGCCTTAGAATGTGCACACACAAAAATAGCTATGGTTTTTGATAGAAAGAACTATTGATAAGGGCCATGTGTGTTCAGAGGAGCAGAGAGAGAATTCAGAATTATGTCCTGGGGGACTAGTATGAGGACTGTGCCTCAAAGAGTGAGTTTAAGTGACTCAAACAGACTGTGTGTGATTATTAGTATTTAGTATTAGTATTAGCATTCTTAGTATTTTTCCTCATAGAACTTCTCTAGGAAGTATACAGCACCAGCTTTGGAATAGCCTTGTCAAGTTAAATGAATACAACTAAAGAAAAGAGGAGGAAAGAAAAGACTTAACTATGTCCAAGACTTCAGAGTTAACTAGCAATGTGCAGGAAATACAAGTGATGGAAAAACATTTTAAATGACACTGGGGTGGAGGGCACATTTGGCCAAATAAAGTGCAGAATGACAAAAATTTCAAGAACGAATGATAGGATAACAAAAAAATACCCCAAAACTTTAAAATAGATTTTAGAGATATACCAATGAATCGCACGATAGAGCCTATGGAGACAGCAATGCAAAAATATTTCTGTACAAAGGTATTTTTTGACATAATCGTGGCAAAATAAAAACAGAATAGCTATACAATAGTATTCAATTTCAGTGGGTGTGGTCATCTTTAAAGTATTATATCCATTAAATGTGTCCTCACAATTAAAATGAAATAGTAACATCTACTCATTTATTAATTGTATAATTAGAAAGAAAATTACAAGGGAAAAAGAGATGAAATGGAGACTCTTTGGGGGTTGTTTTTAAATGAGCTTTATAAAAATACAACACGATCTTGAGAAAAGGGATTCCAGTGATAGGTAATTGAAAGAGAGTTTTAGGAATTTAAAGTAGTCATGCATGTGTAATACTTAAGACTAAATTGGAAATAAGTATAGACGTATATTTTAAGACCAGATAACAAACTCTTAAAATATTCAAGAAGTTTGGCCTTCATAGAATACAGGCATTCCTGAATGTTTGGGAAAAGTGTATCGTTATTTCTACTGCCTTATAATGATTTTTCCCTCTGGCAAATGAACTTGCTCTTTCACAAGTCAAAAACATTCTTGGCTCGATTCGAAACACTCATCTGCTGTCCATAGCTCTTGGCTTTCGGTTCTCTCTTCGACCGTGAAGTTGGGCGTTGGTCAAATTTTCCTCCTCCCTAGCTCCCTATCTAAATGATCCCCCCTCGGAGCCCTCTGCTGTGATGGCTGTCGGCCTTACTGAGGTTTGAGTTTCCAAAAGTGAATCTAAGGAATCACACTACTGCCAGCTCTCCCCAGCTCCATCTTACCCACTCTTGGGCAAGAAAACTGAGCAGCCGTGGATTCCTGACTATGCTTTCTGATTGCCACCTCTAATAATGTACTGTCAGAGGGCACGGATGTGAGTTCCCATGTTTATCATGTGCATCACATCCGCTTTATTGTGCCTGTCAACAATTCCTTTCAGATGGGTGTGATTATTTATTGCAAGAAATGCCTAACTGGACCTCTCCTTTCCACTGATTTTAATGTTACTTTAATCTGTTAGCTCAGTCTTTCCTTAAGTGAATGTCAGTGCTCTGTTCAAAATCCCAGAACATCTGGCCAAGTTGATTTAAGCATAAAGCCCACTAACCCTAACATTCAAGAAGCTCTTACTTATTTTCCTCTTATGTATAATACAGTGAGGACCATTGAAGCATTTGGTTACACCTCATCATTACTGTAGTGGTAGTATCGTATGGTAGTACCGTCATCTCTTGTTTTCCATGGAAGGGTCATTCTAGAACTCTCCCCAGACTCCAGCATCCATGGGGGCTGAAGTTTCTTATACAGAAAGGCATAGAACAATGTGTACAGTTGGCGTTCCACATCCGCAGATTCCCGAGTGCAGGTGAAAAACAATGTCTTCAATCTGTGGAGGGATGGAAGTGGAAACCGAGGAGATGGTGGGGCCAACTGGTACTAGTGGTACTCGTGCTCGTGGTACTAGTACGGGTAGGAGCAGTAGTAACAGAATACTCACTGTACCCCCTTCTTATACTTTAGGAGTCTAACAACACAACTATGATGATTAAAATCGACCTTCCGGTTTTGAATCTAGCTTTGAAGTATTCCATCACTTTTCACTCAACTACCCAAGTGATTTTGGTTGAAGTATGGCTGGTTTCCTCATAGTATCCTCTCCTCCATACCTTCCTTCTCTCCCAACAGCCCCTGGGGCATCTTCTCTGAGGTTTTAAAGGTCCTGATCACAGCTGTAGCTCTCGTCATGACGGCGTTGTGACCGTCCTCTGCCACTATAGTACTCTCTACTTAGGACACATACACCTTAGGGGTAAGAGTGTGTCTTAACATTTTACATTTTCTTATCTTAACATAATGTAGAATAGCATGTGGCTCATAATAAAAAGTTGATACCTATTTAATAATTTATTCATGTTGAATAAATATTAAATGCATATTATTTGTCATATTTCTATCACATTTATAGAAACTTTCCTAGTTAGACAGCATAACTACAGAAATATCCCTTTTGATCAAGAACCTGTAATTTTTTTCTATTGTTATGTATTTCACTATCTGGAAATGTGCTGTCCACAGAAGTACAATTTTCTTGCAGAGTTCTTTCTCCCAGATTATTTATAAAAATCTTAAATAAAACCAGTGTTAGTGCTCAAGTGTGTACCTAGTACCTGAGATATTTGAGGAGTATATATCAAGACAAGTTCTTGTTCATATTTATTCCTGGTTTCACATATGATAGACACTTTTCCACCCATGAAAAATATCTTTCTGCTTATGGTTTCATAGTAACATGCTTATACAACAGGACTCCAAAATCCTTCAGACGCTGTCTGCCTTTTTTTTCGCCAAAGCTTCTCAAGCATATAAATATTAATTTATATTTTGTACTCTCATTTACGTGGAATGTAGCTAACAGAATAAAGATAATTCTGTATTATATTATTTTTGATATATATATATATATATATA
This sequence comes from Sturnira hondurensis, assembly GCF_014824575.4. Lineage (NCBI taxonomy): Eukaryota > Metazoa > Chordata > Mammalia > Chiroptera > Phyllostomidae > Sturnira > Sturnira hondurensis. Next base: position 25,201,664 of record NW_028082759.1, on the reverse strand, counting down.
TATATATATATATATATATATATATATAAACTTGAATAACCAAGACTAAGTAAATGAATCATGGGCCAATGTGAAGGAGATGTGCTGTGGGGAAAACTGAATCATATTTTAAAATGATTTTCTTGTACAACAGGTGATACCAGTTAATGCTCCAGAAATAAAGGTTTCTCATCATTTATTATTTTTGAAGTTAAATCTACTAGGATGAGTCTGAAAGTTGATAATCATATACTATTAGCATCAGTGTAAAAAGTTAGTTCTCAGTTCTTACAGAGTACAAACTGAAACATTCAGATTTAGAAAGCAAAATTTTCCTTCTTTACTTAAAACTTGTATTTTATATACCTTAGTGACTGTTTTAAGTGGGAACAGTTAACCCTTTGTTAAAAAAGTTTTGTGAATCTTTAATAGTCAAAAACCTCCACTAGTTTAATGATATATGTATATATATGGTGAACATTAGAATGTTATTTTTTATATTTTGTGATTTTTATATTCACAGATTAATTTGTGCTTCTGTGTCGCGTGTAAGTGAACAGAGATGATTTGTTGTGACCTCACGCATCCACCGTGCACTTCTGTTCCTCGTTTCCTCCTCTGTAATACACGAGGGTTACCTCTCACATTGTGTCATCGTGAGGAATGAACAAATCAATCCATGTGAAATCCTTAGAGTGACTCCTGAGACCTAAACTTTTAACAAATATTAATTATATGTTCTATTATGAGTGATGGAAAAAGTGTGTCTCTGAACATGTAAAGGGACACTCTGAATGTCTGTCTGCCTTCCTGTTGGACAGATAGTGTGGGGAGAGAAGAGCTCTTGTCCATTTAAGTCGACCCGACGCCCCGGCGGGCGCGGTTTCAGCACAGAGGCCTCGCATGGCCCTTCGCGTACCCAACGAGGGCTTGAAGGCCACCCTCGTGAGAGGATAAGAAGACTGCGGTTAATAAGGCGCTGCCTCTTCCTTGCTGCAATTTCATAGCCAGTATTATATGTCGTTCCATATGTAATTGGTATTATATTGAATTAAATTAATTTAAATTGGGGGTAAGTAATTTAAGAATCTTCTTCTGTGTTTTGATTTAGCCCCGTTAAGGTTCTAAACAACCCCAAAAGCAAATAAATGCATTTCAGTGCAATTCTTTCTTATGTGATTTGATGACAATCTAGAAGACATTTAAAAAGTTACATTCAATCAGTATTTCATATTTTTGGTAATTATTTATATTTTCATTACAAAATATATATGGAACAGAAATAACATATTATTTCAAATAAATAAAATATTATTTACTTCAAATACACATTATGACATAAGAATTTTAATAAGTTCATGCTTAAGACTTCCCAGGCATTTTCCTTCCCCACATTTAAAACCTTTTCCTCAGAATTACTATATTACCAAGTACCTAACTTTTTATAAGATTAGAAACTTTTTATGAGCAAAGAAATGTTGTTTATCTTATGTTTACCAAATATACTCCATTCACCATTTTGCAATTATTAATTAATCTGTAATTTTTCTTTCTGCTGACATTACAAATAGATTGTTAAACAAGATCCTGTCTTTTAAAGAACAGTCCTCTCCAGTGTTATCCTTTCAAAGTCACGCACGTCTCATAAGCAAAATATTTACGCACGATATATAAAACCAGGAACTTTCTCAGGATCGCTCGCATTGGAGAAGCCTGTTATACCACATGACACAGAAAATATATGTTTGCACAGTGAAGATCTGCCAAATATTTATGTCACATTACAGGGTTATCTGATGGTGTAATGGAAAAACCCCGTCATGGCGCAGAACAACGCTGCCAGTTTCAAGTTGCTGTGAGAACCCAGCTCCTGAGTGTCTTGAGTTATATGAGCTTAACACTGATAAAACTTTGCTTCGTTGGGAATTAGAAGCATGTGATCTGTTCATGAGAGTATGTGTGTGTGAATACATAGGTGTGTGCTCACACGTACAGCAGCTTCACACACACACGCAACCCTGCACAGCTGTGGAAATTGTGTGCGGATCACTGACTGCAGGGAAGATGGTCGCAGAGGACTGCTTGGATCCCGAGGAAGGTATTGGAGCTAAAACCTCATGAGTCAAAGAGAAGAATAGCTTCCTATGCTCTTTTTACACATGGAATCGATTAATTTTAGTAAGTTGGCAACAAATGTCTTCTTGCAATCAAATGTCAATCTGTTAAATTTTTATTAGCTTCATTAGAATTTGGCTCCAATTAGGATCCTCTGAGGGGAACAGAGCCGTAGGCCCCCAAAACTCAATTTTCTATCAAATATTTCAATATGCTCTGAAATCTAAACTAAAAACTGTACTTCACTGGTTGAATACGCCCCTTGAATTAGAAACGTAATTTGTGAATCAGAGCCACATGCTGGGTTCTCCATATACCCACCAGCAAAGTAGCAATAAAGCATTATAAAATTATATAAAATCAATTTTTCCTTAGGCAAATCTGTCATCATCGAAGTTGTTGTTTCTACACGCCAATATGAACGAGGCCTGCTAGGGAAAAGAATTATGTTAGTATATGGAATTTTATTTTAAATGATCTGCCTATAGAACTGAAAAGCAAGGTCTGTGTTGTTCCTCTGAAAAAGTTAAGTAATAACCTTAGGCTAATTTCTAAAGGAAATTAAATTTGAGTTAGAGCACACCAGACTAAGGACCAGGTTTTTCATAAAGACTCTGTTTACACAGGTCCTTTCAGCAAACATTTACTAAGGGTCTCCTGGGGAGGACGACTGCCCAAAGCACGGAGTCAGGTCCCCCCATGCCCCTTAGAAGTGAGGAGGGAGAGGCAGTTCCAAGAAGGTAAAATGGTCAAAAAATAATCCCATACTTCTGGAGACCAAGACGTTGTGATCTTAAAAACCACTAGTGTGATGGTCTCCAATTCTGAAGTGTCTCCAGGGCCATTTGGGTGGGGGCGGCATACGCAGATACAAAGGCCCCCCGCCCTGAACTGGGGCAGGAGCCTTGGCCTCTGTGTTCTTAGTTCCCCACAGGGTCTGCACCAGGTCACCCAAGCCCGCACTGAAGTGGAGTGGGGACCTCAGCACCAGCCCAGCAAGCACACGGAGGGGTCAGTTGTCAGCACGCAGAGATCTGTGAAATCCTTCAGTGTGGAAGTCAGTGACAATCAGAGAGAGAGGGCACAATGTCATGGAAAGGCAGTCAATGCGTCAAGCGGAATGCTGTCGGGGCTAGATAGTCCGGTCAGAGGTGGGTGCCAGGCATCAGAGAGGAGGCAGGGCACAGAGGGAAGGAGAAAGGGGAGGGGGTGTACTGAGCCGGAGAGATGAGAGGTGCCCCAGAGCTCGTTCCGTGGCAAGGGTGCATTCGAGAAAGGAGGGCACGTCTTCCCTTGGCCCAAAGCGGAGGAGGTGGATAAAGACAGCAAGTTGGGAAGGCGGGCGTGGGGAGGGGACGCCAGGGAGTTGTGTGAATGCATCTTCATCTCGTGAAGGGGAAGGGGCACGAGTCTGTCCACAGTTAAGAGACAGAAGCAAAAGCGACTGGGTTTACAGGAAGGTGCTCCACGGCACAGCAAGGAAGCAAAAGCATATTAAAGTCTGAAGGGTCCCATGCTATCACGAGAACACGTCACTGGGCATTTTGTATCATCAGTCTGAAATGTACTGGAATAAAAGACACCCTAGACAAATACAAACGTGCTTCCCAGTTTACAAAGGATTGACACTTAGACTACTGAGTTCTAACCCATCTGGCAGTGAAGATAAGTTCATTCGGTCAATGTCTACGGGCTACCTATGTCGGGCACTCTAAAAACCAGGGGTGTGGTGGTCAACGCATGGGCCTTGCCAAGCCACAGAGCTTCCATTTCGCAATTAGGAAACATGATGTGTGTGTGTGTGTGTGTGTGTGTGTGATCAAGGTAGGAGTGGAGCTTCCCATTTTCTTTTAAACAAGCATCTGCAGTGACAGTTCATTTGAATGCAGACTTGCAGGGGCAGAAAAGCCACAGGGGGAACTTGAGGAAAATTACCCCAAGCAGAGGAAAAAGCCTGCCTGCCTTCCTTGAAGACAGACAGGAGAGCTAAAGTGTCAGGAGATGAGAGAAGGGGCCGGCGAAGGTGAGTGGTGAGAACGGAAGTCAAGGGGACCTGGACCTGGCAGCGCGGCCTCTGTCAGGGGGCCGGCTCACACCGCAGGGGAGGTGGACAGTCTTTGTGGGACTCGGTCCACCGAGTGGCCGAGGCTGCTACTCACTGTGTGACAGCTGCTTGGACTGTTCTGTGGGAGTAAACTGTGGTGACAGTGGACACGGAGACATTGGTCGGGCTGCAGTCATGGGGACAGATCACAGTGGCTTGGCCCACACTGGCAGGGGGAGAGGCTCGGTCAATTGTAATAGTAAACCCACCTGAGGTTGCTGGCAGGGGCTGGGAGGGGCTGGGTTGTGGGAGAGAAAGACGGAGGACAGGGCTCCAAGGACTTCGGCACAAGCACCTGGGACAGCTATCCTCAGAAATACGTTTCTGGGAGGGGCTGGCTGGGGCAGAAACATGAGTCCCAGTGTGTTTGTCCTTCGCTCTCAGTAACTACGATCCTTTGATCCCAATAAGGGACAAAGCTAACAGGTATATGAGAGATATTTCCATGAAGTTCAAAGGACCCAGAATCTATAAAAATATATTGCCAGAGATCTGAGGATTTAATTCTTCCAAGATAGACATGGTGAAGTAGACTGTGTGCCCAAACCCAAGGAACACTAAGGAGGGAAGTGAAAAGACTGAATGTTTAGCTTTAAAAAAGAAACAAAGGCTCTAAATAAATTATTGGATTAGTCAGCATTTACCTTTGGTGTCTCTGTACGAACTTGAATTGAAACATTACATTCGGTTGTGCAAAACAAAGTTCATCTTCTGTATTTCCTGGAACAGATCTGATCTTTGGTTTGTGCTTGTATCCAATGGGTCAAGGGTAAAATCTAAATTCCTCCCTATTTATCAAATATTCCTGCATTACTTTTAACTGCTTTCTGTTAGTAAGTTATTTGAGCTACATGTATTTTTATTTTGATTAGCTAAAAAATAAAAAATGCCAATAAAACAATCTATTCAATGTGATAATATTTTTCTATGGCTGGTGCATCAAATTATACCAAACATGAAGTAAAATAAGAGAGTAGTTTCCTTGGAATAAATAATTTTCATTTTTCACTTGTGTAAAAATATGTATTGGTTGGTAAGTATTAAGAATGGCCCATTTGTCAGTACAATTCAGATGCTAGGCCATGGAGATGAAGGAGACAGAGCAACTTCCTGCATTCACGGCGCTGGATATTTTGTTACTGAGACAGAGAGTAATACTAGGTAAATAAATAACTAGGTAAATAAGGGGTTACCATGTCAGCGATGTGTGCTATGAGAATCAGTTTCAGGGAGGGGTAGAGAGAGAGACTGTAGAGACGAGATGAATCCTTTCGGATGAGGTGGTTAGGAAAGGTGTTCCTTAGGGGGTGGCCTTTGTGAAGAGACAGCGAATGTGAGAGAGAAAAGCCATCTCCCTGTGACTTGATTATAGATCGATGACAAAGGTAGATGGATCACAGATGTAAACCAGTAAGAAACTTGTCTGCCTTCACTTCTACAGTCTTTCAAAACATTGAGTCATAAGAAATGTGTCCTCAAAATCATGACTTCTGGGTGGGCTTTGTGTGTAAAGAGCTTGGACTTCATCGTGCTGTTCTAAAGCAGGTATGGCGGAGCCGCCATGGAGGGACTCTGTTATCTACTGGGGCAGCCAAAAAGTCTCTTTCATGTTCCCCATGAAACTGAGGACACGGTTTTCCTTTTCACCAATTACCTTATTAATTAGGATATTTTGGGTATGTCATGTGGGATAAAGTTGGTCATTTTCAATGGCTTGATTGGATCACTATCAAGTTCAGCTGGTCCACCTGACCATGGAGCATTGTCCAGTGAGAACTCTCCAGCATGAAACTTCACAAACCACTCATGATACGTTCAATCAGTCACAGTACCCACGGGCACACATGTGTGCGTGCACTATTTCTCTAACGCAGTGTCGCTGTACCCTTGGTATATGCAGTATTTCCCTGTGAAATGTCGCTGTACCCTAATGTTGAGGGGGTGGGGCAAACATTGGCATAGGCAACACTTCCCTGTGAATTCATGAAACGTTGCCTTCTGAAATATCTCTGTGGGGGATTCACACCACCTGCGTGCCTCACGAGGAGATGTTTTGTTACAGGCTAAATACAAAGGACAGAGGACAGGCTGGGCAGCTTTAAAGAGACAGGGGTATTCAGCCTGGTTACAGCCAGCCTCCTGCTGGTAACGGGCCTACCTGTTGTACATCAGTGGTCAGTCTGCATGGCCACCCACTGGGCGTCCATCAGAATCAGGACCTGTGTTGGTTCACATATTTAGAGGGGACCTGGTGGCAAAAACAGCATATGCAGTATTTCCCTATGAAATATCGCCGTGCCCCAGTGTTTGGGGGAAGGCAGACATTGGCGTATGTAGTATTTCCCTATGAAATGCTCAGATAAAACCACAAGAGGCCAAAATAAGTGGAAGACAAAGACAGGAACAAAGAACAAAGGCAACATATAGAGAAGAGTAATGAATGTATATGTATGTATGTGTATATATATATATATATCTCCAATAATATGAATAATTACTTTAACTATCAATAGTCTAAATTCACCAACTAAAAGACAGTCACTCTCACAGTGGATCTAAAAACAAAACTCAATTCTTTGTTGTCTAAAAGAAACTCCGTTTAAATACAAATGCATATACAGATGAAAAGTAAATACATAGGGAAAATACAGCACGCTAACAATAATGGGAAGAAGCCAAGAATAACCAAAGTCATTACAAGCACTAAAAAGAAACGAACTATTATGCCATGAGATAGAACCTAAATGCATAGTAGTAAGTAAACGAAGCCAATCTAAGAGGGATATATAGTGCAAGGTTCCAAGGACATGATATTCTGGAAAAGTCTAAACCAGAGACATTAGAAAGATCCGTTGTTTCCAGGGGTGGAAGGGGAAGGAATAAACAGGCGCGGAAATCTTTTAGGCCAGTAAGAGTAGTCCGTATGAAGTTATCATGATGGACAATGTCCGATCCCACAGAATGTACAACACAAAGGAGGGGCCCTCAGACAAACCATGGACCTGGGTGATGATGACATGTCTGTCAATGGAGGTTCACGCTGGTAAAAGTGTGTCATTCTGGTGAGTGATGTCGGTAATGGGAAGGCCATGCGTGTGTGGATTCAGTATATGGGGCCTCTCTGTACCTTCCTCTCAATTTGGTTGTTAACCTAAACCAGCTTTTAAAAATAGAGGTGTTTTTTTTAAAGCAAATGGCAACAAAGAAAAAAAAAAGGGTCTTCAATGTCCATACCTAGAACGAAGTCATTTTATTCGTGATTTTTCTGAAATGAGTTTCTTTCTTTCTTTGATCATTAAAGAGGAAGATTTTCTAAGACTTACCGGCAAACAGGACAAATGCCATGGGTTTTAATCCCGAACAAATAGATGTCAGCAGTTAATAGAGCTTTATTTTTATTTAAAGTAACTTTGGATGATTACCTATTAATTTAGTTGAAAACACTGAAAATTATTGAATTAGTGACATCCAGGTTTTCTTCATGAAGTCATGTTTATAATGTATTTGTTCTGGGCTATGTTCAGGGAATACAAGGATAATAATTGGTACAGGTAAAGTGACTATATAATTTGTTGCTGTAACTGCGTCTTCTGAAACTCAAGCAGGGTGGTGATATTACCCTGGGGGGCGGGGTGCAGCAGGACGGTCATAGAACCCACAAATGGCCAGCCCAGCTCTAAGTATGCCCGGCTGAACAGCTTACAGAGAAAGAGCTGAAGCCAACTACCATCTCTATTTTGTCAGACATTCAACGACTCCAATGTAAATCTTTATGATTCTGAAAAAACGGTGTTATTGGAAACTCCTTACTAGACTATCCATTGTCGTGAATACATGTATAAAATAAAGCTTACTTGTCCTCATAAAAAAGGATGCCCTTGTCTCCAATACCTAAAAAACCACAATTTATTCCTTTTGTAGTATTGTGGCCATTGATTATTTGTCATTCCTATGTTTAATCAATATGCATGTTTCCATATTATCACTGACTTCTAAAGAGCACACTTCCATTTTACACCTTTAAAATAATACCGGAGCCATGTAGAGATCTTGTTTCCGAAGGACTCATCCCAAAGAGTTTCAGCTTCTTACATACTTTCTGAATGAATGGCAAGATGGAGACTCCAGAGGCATGAGATAATCTCGCTTTATTGGTATAATCAGCAGCCGTGTTTCTGGCTTCTTAAAAAAGTAGACCATTACAGATGGAGAACTAATATTTTTCAGTCAAGCCAGATTGGGGAAAATGAAATTTGGCTGATGATCAGAACTAGTGGAAGAAGAGCTATTATTAATTGGACCAGATGGTGACCAATAACAGCAAATTGTAGAAAACAGTTCAATTAAATTGATAGCTGTTAATTAGCATTAACTAAATACTTCTGAGATTAATTTTTTTTCCTAAAAGCTTCCTTTCTCAATTTTGCACGTAGATAATAGCCCTTAGTGCAGGTGGTACGAAGCCAACAAAGTTTGTTCAGGGTATGCAGGAGCCATAACGCAGCATTCATTCATTTTAAAACATGTTCAAAAATATTTATTAAGCATGTATTGGGTGCCTGGTAACTGGGGACAACATGAACTTAAATATCACTCAGGAGATTAAGACTTCGGGTCATAGCATATTTCAGGAGGCATAGAATTCAGAATGTTTAAATAAGATAAATTAATATACAAAGGGGATAGAGAAAAAGGAACAAATGGAAGCAAAAAGAAGAGAGACATACAATGAGCATCTGAGTAGCAACCAGAAAGTTTATATGCCAGATGTCAACATCAGCAGGATATTATATATAATTGATGATTGAATCCAATTTAAAATTTGTTCTGGAGGAAGGGGCCAATTGGATAGTAAACTACGATATTGTGACAGAGTTGATGGTCCAGTGAGCCTTTAAATCATCATTTTTCACAATAAAACTGGTTCTTGGCTTTTCCTTTATCGTATACCCTTTTGATTTACGGAGTTGAATTTTGCAGTTCTAAGTAGAAAACTATGAATGGAACACTCCCCTTGGGCATTTATATTCTCTTCTGGTAACAGGTGCTTTTATTACGTTAAAGAGAACAGACTTTTCCCAATAAATCAACACAGGATTTCTTTGTTTGTTACAACATTGGCTTCCGGTCTTGCCTCCTCCTGTTGGATTTCACTCAGTTCCAGGGCCAAACATACTCCAGCACGGATGGGTCAGTCCACAGCGTTGGTGTATCTTTTGTCCGTAACGAGGCAAATGCAGAGCGTATTCTTTTAAAAAACTGACAGTAAAAGTAATTTCAAGTGATTTATCAAAGGGTTCATATCTTTCTCAAGCTTTCAATTTTATCTAAGAGAACCAGATTCTTTTAATAGGTAACTTCTGTGTCTACTTAACTTACTACATGTCTTTGGAAAACTCATTTGCCATCCATATGGAAAATGGGAGAGGTATGTGTTGGGAATGACAGAATCACTGTGGAGGAAGGCTATTCTAGGTTAATTAAATCCCACTTAACATGTTGCAGTAGTAGCTGTGAAGTTCTTTAAAAATGCCCTTACTTTTAGCAACATTAACGCTGTGAACTTTAATTGGAAGAAATCTTAATATCGAGTGATGGAACTGGGAAATAAAATTTCCAGCCCCATAAATTAGAGAGTTGTGTTCTTTCATTCCCCAATAATGAAAATCTGAGATTTATTGATAGTAATATAATGGATGCCTCTGGGCTTTGGACGGCACAAAGATGCTCCATAAAACTTATTACAAAGTCTTGTTTTAATTTCACACTTGTAAACAACACTTTGTTTGGAAAATTCAGTTTCTGGAAAGGAGAAGGCGTATCTGACCAAACTGTGTCCTTGTGATGTTTGTAACAAAGCAAACTGGAGACGGGTGTGACACCGCCCAGGCTCCCCCAGTTTTTCTGGCTGTGACCTACCTGGAGGTGAGTGGTGGTGTTTGCAGGGCACAGGCCACGCACTGTCAGAGCTGCCAGTGGCACAGGGGAGCCCTGCCCCGCATGGGGGGACACTCTGCTCTCTAAAATGTATGCTTCACGGGAGCCCAGCTACGGTGTTCAGGCGATTCTCCCAAAATCTTTATAGCCAAAGACTATTTGTTATATACATGCAAGTGACATTATTACATGTATTTATGATTTTCACAAACCCTTTGACTTCATTCGGCTTTCTTGCATAGTGATTTCTTCTTGTTCTCTTAGAATTCGCCATTACCCTCAAGTCCTGGCACCCATGACTTTCTCCACTTTTTATTATCTCCAGCATCCCTCACTCCTCTGATGTCAGGTGCAGGGTCCCTGTAAATCTTGGCACAATGGACTCCATCTCTTCTATTAGTCTTATCAGACAGCGGCCACGTTTGGCTGGATACAGAATTTGGGACGGGGAGAGTGGGAGACGCTGTTGCTTTCCTCTTCGTGTTGTCTCGATCCTGATCCATGGCTTCAGAGACAGGACCCTTCACTGAATCTAAACAGCGTGGGCCTGAGCCTCGAACCACGAAGCCGAGCGATGATGTGCGGCCCCAGTCAGAGCAGCGGCTGCGGCGGCAGAACTGACCGAGAGCCGAGGTGAGGGCTAATGAGTGGCCTTCGCCGCCCCGCTCCACATGTGAGGCCGTGACGGGCCCACACTGTGCTGACAGCCCTGAGTGAATTAGTGGGCGAGTAAAAGCTGTTTTGAAAAGGTCAGACAGATAGAGACTGGAGATTCATGCCGGGAATTACACAATTACCTGCCTGGTGATTTAAAGTAGTGGGGCGGGGGGGAGTGGAGGGTGGGAGTGGGGGGTGTTGATCCGGGTTGGCCTTCGGAACCCCAGGAGGGAAAGCAGAGGCTGGTAAGACTGCCCTTCCTCCGTTTCCTCCCTGTGAGCCCGACCTGTTAAAAGCCACCGTTCTGGTTATCGACTCAGAATATTTTGCATGCTTATGCATGAGAAGTCAATACTGTCTCAAATTTTAAATTAAGCTACTTAGAGAAAGGAAACTAAATGCTTTTCTTCCTTCCATTTGTAGGATAGCAATAATGTGTTAAATATCAGCAGGTAAAGATGGACAAAGAACGAGACTGATGAGTAGTTTTCAAGCTCATGGGCCTTGGCCTGTAAAGGTAGTTATTTCTATGTCACTACCCACCGAGCTGTGGACCAGCACTTATGTAACCCAGGACAACTCAGGTCACCAAAAGTTATACTGTTTAGACGGAGTAAATGAAAGGAGTAGGAGATGTGAATAAAAGAAACCAAGATTTTAGAGTGTTTCAAAGCTCTCTCTCTTTTTTTTTTTAAAATGAAGGACTGACAGTCTGAGACAAATTTTTATGTGTACACAAAATACACTAAAAAATCCTCAATTGTTTGTGCAGGGTACTTTTTAACTACATGAATAACTAAAAATTTGTTAATTGTCTAAAGTTTAGCATGTAGGAAATTCACTCTCAGGAGAATCCACCCAGCAATTTTTCAAGTATAAAAAATTGCTTTTGATACTGAGCCCTAATGATTGTTCATTCTTTCTTGGTAAGTTTTCATATTCTTCTCTCTCTCTCTCTTTACCTGGCCCTGCATTTGTCTCTCCTTGTGTGTGTACATACATGCATGTGTGTTTGTACACATTTGGGCATAAAGAGGTGTGTGCACACAGGCATGTGTGTTTGTACGTGTTCATGCATAAAGAGATATGCACACATTTATGTGTGTATATGTTCACATATAAAGAGATGTGTGCACACATGTATGCGTGTTTGTACGTATTCATGCATAAAGGGAGGTGTGTGTATTTTTTTCTCCCCTGTTTTTAATTGTTGACTTTGAGGCTGTACATTAAATAAAAATACAGTGACTTGTTACTCCAGTCAGGGCATAGACAGTTGTAATGATTTCCAAGGACAGATGTGCAATTAAAAAAAAATTCTTAGAGTCAAAAATAGAAATAGAAATAGAAATAAAATCATTTTTCCAATGTTTCAAATATTATCATCACTTTAAAATAGACCTATATTGTTTTATTTTTATTCAAATCATAGATTAATAGTAAAATAAATACCTGCCAGAGTGTCAGTATTTTTGTAAATAAATATTTTGTGTGAAATAATCAGTTTACTTATCCATGTGTGGTTTCTGACTGTGGAATTTGAAAAGCCTAGAGATGGCAGGTAATTAATACTATAGTTTTATTTTTCCATGAAAGTATCCTTTACTTATATTTAGCTTTAATAGTTTAAAAATTATTAACCTTGCAATTTAACATATAGAAAAGTGTGCAGCCTGGTGAGGTAGTATAAAGTGTGTTCATTGCTGCTGACCAGCGCCGACAAAGTGGGGCCCTGCGAAGGGACGCGGAACAGGCAGGGGCTGACGAAGGAGATGGAGGAGGGGCCGAACCCCGGGGCACGTGGGGACTGGAGAGTGTCAGGATCATCCATCAGGTGGAACAGATGCCCCTCTCCTTTTCCCATGCACATGTATGCATCCTGGAAGAAGTACAGTGGCTATAACTTTTGGATAAACCATCTTGTGTCTATATTCATTAGGTTTAAAACAAGTAGACCTTGACGGATTTTGGAAATTCAGGACGAACTGAGAAAAAGCAAAAAGAGAGAGAGAGAGCGGTGGGAGGGAGAGGAGACTCAAGGGTGTCTGGAGATGCTGGCACCTGGACAGGAGGAGGCACGTGTGCACGGAGGCCAAGACGGGCAGGTGGAAGGCAGCATCCTGCAGTCAGGCAACCAGGGTAGGGGCCCAGAAACAGCCAAGGAGAAGACGAAAGAACCAAGGACACAAGGAGTGGCGTATTCCCACTGAAAACACAAGCCAGGAAGAGCTAGCCTGGAAAGAAGAGCCAGCCCAGGCTCCTGGCAGTGAATACTAAGGGGACTGTTGCCTGTGGGTCCCAGGTATTTACTTTCTCTGTCTCTTACACATCGTTTTACCCACTCTTCCTGGCCGTCGCTACAAGTACTCTCATCCCAAACATACCTGGGAGTCAGACAGACCTGTCCTCCATTCCTGTCCTCCAAGAGTGTTGGGGACGTGAACACGTAGAACCAGGTACTCTCTGCTTTAGCTGAATTGTGATTTCCAGGACTTAGGGTAATAGCAAATGTTATTAATGATGATGTTGACAAATAAGAAGAGAACAAACAAGACAAAATCTTAGTATTGGAAAGCTACTTGAAGCTAAAATTGTTTTCACAACTTTTCACTCCATGTATTATATCCTTAGTGACAAGATTTGGCAGCACAAGGCTGAGGGAATGTGTTAGCTAAGTAATATACTATGGGAATAAGTTTACTTTCTGAAGGTTTCAACCAGGATGTGGCTTCTTTTCTGTTAGAATTTATTGCTTTAGATTTCACTCCAGTGCATCCTAACAGGGTCTTGTGGTTTTTGATATAAAGCAGAGATGACATATATAACAACCCTAAAGAGGTTATCAAGAATCTGCCAAAATTTAACTCATTTCAATTTAGTACAGATGAAATTTCTTCATTTCATTGAAGCCAAATCCATCTACTTACAGCCCCTATCCACCGGTTCTAGTTCCCCTTTCTGGAGTTAGGCTGAGTAAGCCCAAATTCTATCCTTTCAAATATTTTAAACTTTCTTTTTATCACATCTGCAGTAAGATACCATAACTTCCCATCTAACCCTCCATGACCCCCACTGCACACACACACGTGTCTTCAACCTGCCCATCCATGTGCTTGATTGCCTTTACATTTGCTCAGAGCCCTAAATGTTTAACCAAACATGCTTATGCTGCATGAAACCTTTCCCAGCCATACACAAGCCCTGTTTGTGATCTGGCCCGAGTGTGCATTATACATCGTGCCCTATTTCTCTTTTTAACCATTTGCCTGTGGTTCCAACTCCTTTCACAATACAACCTTACAGATAAATATATGCATTTCAGTGATAATTTTTATCATTTCTTCCAAACTTGACTTTGTGTCTTGCTCCTGACAAAGCTACCAACAACCCCCCAACAAAACAAAACTTTAAAGCTCAGCTGGGTCTTTGTCGAAGCTCAAATGTTGTGTTCCTAACACAACCAAAGATGTTCCTAGTACAGCAAAAGTTCCTATTGCAAGGAACAGAATTCAAATAGAATTGCTTTTAAGTACAATACCCCCAGTCTGTGCCGACACATTTAATGCTCTGCTGTGCCTCAAGCTAAAACAGTGTAACATCATCCTGAGGTAGTCTTCTGAGGGGAAAACCCCCTGCCTAATTCTGATGAAGCTGGCAGACCCAAATACCAATGTGATGGTACCATAGGAAGAAGAAATGATACACTATTACAACAATATCCAGACAGTGAGAAACTCTAAAGGATGAATATATTGCACAATAAAAAGACATGAGTGGGTCATCTACACATTGTAAATTGAAAACATTTTTCCATTTATTTATAAATTGGAAATTTGAACACTAGTGAATGTTTGATGACATATACAATTATTCTTACTTGTGATAATGGCATGGTGGTTACATTTTTAAAAAGAGGTCTTGTCTTTCAGAGATCGTAATGAAATACGTACAGCTGAAAACACGTAACTTCTGGGATTGGCTTCAAAACAAGCATGAAGGGAGAATTGTGTGAGTAGAAATGAAACAAGGTTGGAAGTGAGCTGGCAATTGTTACAGTTGATGGATGGTTATATGGGAAGTGGCTGTAGTATTTGTGTGTTTTTGTACATATACACATTTTGCATAATGTTTTTCAAAGTTTTGTTTTTAAAGGTAGCTCATTGGCTAAATAGCCGATGAAGAGGCACACACATGAAAATATGCTGAGGGGTCATGGGAGAGACTTTTTGATTTAGGGTTCTAAAGGACTCTGGACCTCCAGAGGGTTTGGAAAATATAGAAAAAATAATTTTGAAATTAAAATGCAACTTTAAATTCCTGGGACAGAGGCTGGAGAATAGAATATGTAAATTAGAGGAGGTCTCTGTCTGTGACAAACTCATAGTATAAGGAAGGAGGCAGATAAGCAACTAACCATGAAACAATGTGATTAATGTTCTATTATATGCAAACCAACTGCTGTGGAAACAAGAGAAAAATCTTGACTAATTCGCCTACTTGGTTAAAGTGTGAGATACCTGGGTGAGAGAGAGAACAAGAGGACAGGAAGTGGGTTGACACTTGATTTTGGAAACTTCCAAATAATGTGCCCCCAAAAATGGAAGTTAATCATTCCGGGAAGTCTTAGAGTTATGTATTACAGCAAATGACCTTGAAAAAATAATGTTGGGGTAGATGTTAGGGGGTGGAGAGATTAAGCAAAAAAGAAAAAGGACTCCTGGACATGGACAGAAACGTGGAGATTGCTGGACAGGGGAAGAGGGGAGTACCAGGGGACTACATGGTAATGGAGAAAATACAATAGAGATTAAATAAAAAAAGGAAAAGGAATGTTGAAAGTTAAAATATTCTGGGTTTTTTGGTAGGGTGTGAATAGAAAAAGGAAGACATTTTTTGAAAAAAATGTTCAGTTTCATTTTTCAATTTCAGTCTATGCTTAATATTATTTTGTATGGAAAAGGAACGATTTGCAGACAGGAGGCATGGGTGGAAAGCTGTTCTGAATGCACACATGTGCACAGAATGTGTATGAAATACTGGCTCTGTTTTATCTTTCCGCTTTGGCACAGCCCTTCACACGATAGCAGCTGTGTAGTGCAGGCCTCACAGAGATTGGAAGGAGATAAACCCACCGTGCTGACACTCCCTGTGACGTCACGAGCTTGAAGTTGAGAGTCCTTCTACTTACATGTTATTGTAATTGTAACTACTCAGAGTTGACTTATTGATAATCTCTCAATACTTTTTTTAGTCTGCTAAAAATGTATATATATGTGTATACATATATATATACACACACACACACATATATATATATATATACATTATTTGTATATATATGTGTATATATATACACACACACATATATATGTACAATTTTGAAAACTATGAAGTACTATATATATATAACTATATAACTATGACGTACTATATATATATATAGTACTTCAAAGTTTTCAAAATTTTTAATAATTCTGCCAAACAAATCTCCCTATTTAATTTTGAAAGTAATAACTAGTTTTATTTTTCTCTGTAAGAAAAATCCCTTCAAGAAGCATTATTAGCCATCCATATGAGGTAGATATCCTTTATATCAGTGGGCTGTGTGAGATGGAAGTTTATTTCTTCCTCATATATAGTAATTCAGTGGCAGGCAGGCACCTGGGGCTGGCACGAGCTCTGTCCATCCCTTTTCATGGCTAACGTGGGGGCCCATATCACCACTTCAGTTCTGACGTCTGAAAAAAGGGTAAAAACTTGGGCAATGGTGCCTCTTTGTTTTAGAGCGAGACCTGGAAGTAGTGTTCTCTTTAAATGCATGTTCCCCCTCTTCCTAAAATGTAAATAGTACTTATTGTGTACCAGGTATAGTATGAGGATGTCACGAGACTTGACAGATGAGGACACAAGAGCCACAGCATGTGAGTGGCCATAACCAGTCCCAAAGGAAGCTGGGAAATACGCTTTTGGCATGACAACCAGGCACCCAGCTAAAACTTTACCACTCTGGAAAAGGGGAGAGCAAATGTTGAGAAAGCACTAAGTGTTTGCTGCACAGACAAGAGAAATTACATTAAAAAATGCATAGTGAGGTGGAAGAAATATCTTAAAGAAAAGCAATAGAGTACCTGATATGCGTAGTGATAATTTATAGAAGTGTGTTTTCCTTCATTTTCTTATAAAATTTGATCCTGGAGTGTTACTCAGGATCAATACTCTAAATAGAGTATTGTTCAGCTGACCCCCCAAAAGGGAAAAAGTAGGTGGAGACAAATAACTTTTTCTATAATGCTCATTTTTCTCCTTTAAGGTACAAGGAAAAACTCAAGATAATTCAAGTCTATTCCCTTAAAAATATTTAAGCAGGTTAATTGTTCAATTTCTTTAAAAAATATCTTGGTAGTATTGACACATGCATTTTTCTTATTCTAGAAATAGTCAAATTTGGTGTCATTGAGTTAGTCTGGAAAAGACCCTAAAGAAAATTGCTCAAATGATCATATCACATTTTATAGTACCAAAAAAAAATCACGTGGGCCAAAAGGAACACAAATGTACCTAAACTTTAAAATGACAAAACACCTCCTAGTGCTTGCCTGGTGCATACATCACATGAGACCAAACTGTGAAACTCATTTGCTGCCTTTGCTTGTGGCCAGAAGCGGGGAGACCGGGAGGAGCAAAGTCAGCCATCAAGTTGAAGTTCACTGCCACTTTCGGGGTGCCGTCTCGTGAGGGGTCTCCTAATCACCTCCCCTGCGCTGACATTGAGTATACAAACCACTCAAAATATTCCACCACTGCTGCCTTCGGTTCAATGGACATGGAGCGTAGAGGGATGGCAACAAAGGCAGACTGTGAACTTCTGCTACTTCATGTGAACCCCCGTTTTAAACACACATTTCTCAGCTGTTGGTTCTCACTTTGCTCGTGGAGCAATATTTTTCACCTCACCTTCCTACCAAATGCTGTTACATGAAGCCAGTAAGTGTATTCCCCCCTGGGACCCTTGAAAAATGACTTAATTTGACAAAGAAATAATCCCTCTCTCTCTCTCTCTTTCTTTTTGACCACGAGCCAACGTTCGACCTGAAAAATGATACTCTACCCTTCTATCAGCAGACTTCCCAAAGCGAAATAACTGGAAAAGGCCCGCTAAATAAACTTCTGAGAGACACCGGATCATTCCTTCCCGGTGCTTTTGGCTGTCTCATTAGGCAGGCCCGGGAAATCCTGGCGTACAGTGACGGGCATCCAAAATGATATACATGAATATTATTTGGGTCATAAAATTAACAAAAAATTAAGGTCTACATTGTTTTTAATGCAGCAAAAGTTAAATTTTAGAATGTAAATGAATCTTAAATTAGTCTGACATGTTAGGACCCAGAGCAAAATGCCCTTTTTCAGCTATAAAAATTTGCTCGGAGGGTTGGGGAGAAAATACAGACAACTGTCAGTGAATGACACTAAAATAATTTTTTTAAAAAGAGGGTTAGACATTGAAAAGAAAAGAGATAAAACTGTCATTATGTCTACATATAAATAAATATATTCCATTTTATTTATTATAAAAATTTGCCCTCCTATAAAAGAAAGCAAAAGCAAAAATAACAGATGTGTGTGGTATCTGATTATTCTTGAGTTTTATTGTTACCACTAATTTAATAGCAGATGATTATCTTAATTTTAATCTTACTTTAATCTTAAAAGTGGAAAAAATAAATTGGGAAAACTTCATTGTCATCAGTCTACAATTTCAGAGGCCTCTAGATGGTTTTGTGAGTGAATGAAAGTAAAAAAAAAACCTTCTTGTTTTGGTCACACTTTCTTCTCCAAGTTTAGCTGATGGGACCTGCATTGTCCAGTCACAGGAAACAAGCCTGTGTACAGTAAAGGGAAGTAAAATTTCCAAATACATGCTTTTTAGACTTAATGGTTTTCTTTGTCTCTTTTGGTAAGAAAATGTCAATTTAAAAAATTCTTTATTGACAACATTTTCCTTTTTTTCTGGCTTACTTGGGTGTGGAAGGTGATGGTAGATGCAAAAAAATGTTTTCCAGCTGATCAATTTTTTGGTTTATGTATCACGACACATGATTTAAACTCCTTTCATATCATTTATACACATCTCACATTTGATTATTTTTTAAATTATTTTAATTTCCCACTACCATTTAGTCCCCTGAGACCCCTCACCCCAATCATTGCACTGCAGTCCATGTCCACGAGCCTTTCTCCCTTTTTGCTCGTTCTCTCCACCCGTTATCTTCTCCCCTCTCTCAGCTGTCATCCTGCTCTCCATCAGTGAGTCTGTCTCCATTTTCCTTCTTAGTTCAGTTTGTTTATTAGATTCCACATAGCAGTGACCTTCTATGAAATTTGTCTTTGACTGGCTTATTTCACTTAGCATAATGTTCTCCGGGTCCATCCATGCTGTCACAAAGGGTAAAATTTTCTTTCTTTCTTTTTTAACAGCTGAGTAGAATTCCATTGTGTAAATGTCCCATAGTTGTTTTATCCACTCATCTGTCGATGGACACTTGGGCTCCTTCCACATCTTGGCAATTGTAAATAGCACTGCAATGATCATAGGGGTGCTTACGTTCTTGGATTTAATGTGTTGGGTTCCTTCAGATATATTCCCAAAAGTGGGATCACTGGGTGAAAAGGCAGTTCCATTTTTAATATTTTGAGGAACCTCCATACTGCTTTTCCCCGTGGCTGCAGCAGTCTGCATTCCCACCAACAGTGCACAAGGGTTCCCCTTTCTCCACATCCTCGCCAGCACTGCTGTTTGTTGGTTTATTGATGATGGCCGTTCTGACAGATGTTAGATAATATCTCATCCTGGTTTTAATTTGCATCTCTCTGATGATTAGAGACATTGAGTATCTTTTCATATGTCTTTTTGGCCTTCTTTATGTCCTCTTTGGAGAAGTATCTGTTCAGGTCCTTTGCACATTTTTTAAATTTGGTTGTTTGATTTTTGGTGTTGAGCTTTGTAAGTTCTTCATAAATTTTGGATATTAACCCCTTACCACATGTATCAGTGAATATGTTCTCCAATTCGGTGAGTTGTCTTTTTATTTTGTTGATAATTTGCATTTTGCTGTGCAAAATGTTTTAGTTCAATATAGTCTCATTTGTTTATTTTTTTCTTTTGTTTCCCTTGCCTGGGAAGATATGTCCAATAAAGTATTGCTACAAGCAATGTCTGAGATTTTGTTGTTTATGTTTTCTTCTACTATTTTTATGGTTTCAGGTCAAATGTTTAAGTCTTTGATTCATCTTGAATTTATTCTTGTGTGTGGTATAATAAGATGGTTTAACTTCATTTTTTCTGCATATATCTGTCCAATTTTCCCAATACTATTTATTGAGTAAATTATCTTTAGTCCATTGTATGTGCTTGCTTCTTCTGTTGAATATTAATTGACTATAAAGGTGTGGGGTTATTTCCAGGCTCTCTATTCTGTCTCACTGATCTATGTGTCTGTTTTTATGCCAGTACCATGCTGTTTTGATTACTATGGCCTTACAGTATTGTTTCATATTAGGTAGCACGATTCTTCCACCTTTGCCCATCTTTCTCAGGATCACCCTTGCTATGAGGGGCCTTTTGTAGTTTCATATAAGTTTTCAAAATATTTGTTCCACTTCTGTGAAATATGACATTGGAATCTTGATAAGAATTTCATTGGACCTATAGGTTGCTTTGGGTAGTATAGACATTTTAATGATGTCAATGCTTTCTATCCGCAAACATAGTATGTGCTTCCACTTATTTATATCTTCTTCAATTCTTTTGTTTCTTATAATTTTCCAAGTGCAGTTCTTCTACACCCTTACTTAGGTTTATTCCTAGGTATTTCATTCTTTTTAAAGCAATCGTGAATGGGACTGTTTTCCAAATTCCCCTTTCTGTGAATTCATTATTGGCATATAAAAATGCAACTTATTTCTGGATATTAATTTTGTATCCTGCCACCAGCTATATTCATTTATCTGTTCTAGTAGTTTCTTGGTAGAATATTTGGGGTTCTCTACATACTGTATCATTTCCACTGCAAATAAAGACAGTTTTAGTTCTTCCTTTCCAATTTGGGTGCCTTTTATTTCTTCTTTTCTGAGTACTTTGACTAGGACTTCCAGTACTATGATGAATGAGGGAGGTGAAAGCAGACCTCCCCGTCTTGTTCCTGATCTAAGGTGAATGCTTGTAGTTTTTGCCCATTGAGTTTGATGCTGGGAGTCGGTTGGTTTTATGGCCTTTATTATGTTTAGGTGTGTTCCCTGTATTCCCACTTTGCTGAGAGTTTTTCTTAGAAACAAGTGGTGGATTTTTAAATGCTTTTCCCTAATCTATTGATATGATCATATGGCTTTTAGCCTTTATTTTGTTTATTTAGTGAATCACATGTATCGATTTGCAAATACTGTACCAACCTTGCCTTTGAGGAATAAACACCACTTGCTCATGGTGTATGATCTTCTTGAGCATGGCTGTATTCAGTGTGCGAGTATTTTGTTGAGGATTTTAGCATCTATGTTCACCAAGGATATTGGCCTATATTTGCTTTCTTTGTAGTGGCTTCTTCATCTGGTTTTGGAATCAGGATAATGCTGACATCATAAAATGAGTTTAGGCTTCTTCCTCTTGAATTTTTTGAAATAGTTTGAGAAGGAGAGGTGCCCGTTCTCAGAGGAATGTTCGATAAATTTCACCTGTGAAGCCATCTGGGCCAGGGCTTTTGTTGGTTGGGAGTTTTCTGATTACTGCTTCAATTTTACTAGGTGTAACCTGTCTACTGTGATTCTCTGATTCTTCCTGGTTTAGTTTTGGTAGATTGTATGTTTCTAGGCATTTATGTATTTTGTCGAGGTTGTTCAGTTTGCTGGCATATAGTTGTTTGCAATATTTTCTTACAATCCTTTGTATTTCTTTGGTATCAGTTGTTATTTCTCCTCTTTCACTTAGAATTTGTTTACTATTTTCAGTACAGGTTTAAAAGAATCATTGTAGGGTGGGGCTAGTCCTGAGAACTTCATGCTCTACTTTTTAATTTTTTTCTAATTGATTTTATGCATCTTTAGAGGTAGTACACTCAATTTTTTTAAAAGATTTTATTTATTTATTTATCTTTAGAGGGGAAGGAGAGAGGGAGAGAAACATCAATGTATGGTTACCTTTTGTGAGTTCCCTGCTGGGAGTTGGCCTGCAGGGAACTGGCCTGCAACCCAGGCATGTGCCCTGACTGGGAATCAAACCGTGATCCTCTGGTTCACAGACCTGTGCTCAATCCACTGAGCTACACCAGCCAGGGCAGTACACTCAATTTAATGACCTGTAAATGATATTATTTAATGAAATGGAATCAAATAGTAAAAAAAAAAGCTACCTTGTGTGACAAAATTAAATGAGGTTCTAGGAAAATTTTGTTTCACTTTATGTACGTGTGCATATGGGTACAATGTATTTCTTTTTTGAGGCTATGAAAACAAGTTTCGGTAAACCTACACTGTGTGCAGTTCAGAAGCCCTCCAGGGCACCCGGGCTGCCCTCTGACCCCAGCTAGTTCATTTCCAGCCCACCAGGAAGACTCGAAGGCCTCATACCTGAAATACTGCTTCTGGTAATCCTGGTGAAATATAAAGGCTGCAGTTCCCTCCAAGGAGCGCAACAGTCCCCACCTCCAAACAGCCCAGGCTAACTGTTGTAGGGCTCCATTCTCGAATGGAGAAAGCATAAGAAATAACCCTCAGGTTCCGTTTGTTTCAGGACTTGAAATAGTAATTTCTACCAACTGTCCCTGTACATGACTAAAATGGAAAAGTCAAAAATAGTATCAATATCAGAAATTGAGTCTCTTAAATAAAGTAATGGCAGAATTTGGGGGCGTTCTCCATTAACTATAAAAATAATGGAGTTAGACTGTGAAAAATTGCCCTATTTTTAAAGAAATTCAGTCTTAATCAGGAAATTCGGCATCCATTTTTACACTCTTTTTTTTTTAGTTGATCTTAACATTTTTAGAAAGCTAGAGTAATTAACTATATCAATAGCTAACATTTAATGAGCAGTGGGTATGTATAGTAACTTGCATTTTATATGAATGAGTATCATAGCCATTTCATCAGTGAGGAAGCTGGGCATAAGTAACTCGGCCAAAGTCACATTTCTACTATGTGATGAAAGCAAAATTTGACCCCAGCCCTGCCCCCTCTGGGCTGCATCTCAAACCGCCACAGGGCACTGCTTGCACCAAAAGCAAATTTCCAGAAAATGTTTATTATTTTCAGTGGACTTCAAGAACTCTGTGAAATATAATCCATTGATTAAATTAAGTTTTCAAGTCTTCAGAAGAACAAGCATTTTATATAAAATATGTTCAATATGCTAACATTTATGGAATTTAAAAAATCTGCAAGGGGAGACTATCTGAGAAAAAAGTCAATAGGATTAGAGGAAAATAAAATGAGTAAACAAGGGAAGTATTCTTAAAAGTCTAAAATGAAGAAAATAGAATTAAAAACATATACTGATGGCTGTAAAACCAAGGCTAATTAAGAAACAGCTATAGAACAAATGTTGAGTAGGTTAAATAGTAAGATGTGATTTGATGGATTTGGAGGAGAAAGAATGGCCCTGTCTGATGTTCTTGAAGAACAGATCATATGGAATCTTTCCTGACACAAAACAATGAATCAGCCAAAAAGGTATGCCACATTTCAAGGAAAGCTACGATGTTAAGGACTCTTACCTAACCAGATAAATGCTAGCAAAGGCTTTTTACTGACAAGGAATAGGAACAATATTATTTAGGCTTATAATCAGAAGAGAATTTTACTATTAGGAACAATTTTTTTAAATTTAATTCTTATTCAAGTACAGTTTTCTGTTTTATATTTTGTATCAAACTGTGTAACTTTAAAAGCAGAATGCAAAGGCACCAGCATCTAGATAATGTTGTGGGAAAAAAACGTGTGTGCTGAAATTTCACATCAAGCATTTTGTGGGCGTATGACTGCAAACACATGTGTCCTCAGTTATGCAAAACCAAGAAAATATTACTCAAAAATCTCTAAGCATTACTTTCTAAAAAATTTGCTATTTTTCAAGAAGAGTATATTTTTCAAGAAGAATATTCTGGGTCATTGAAGATTTTGCATTATTTCTTTATCATAAAAATTATATAAAGATATAGACATATATATTCAGATACAGATGCATATATAGATATATACATATATATATAGATATATACATATAAATTATATCTCAAAAGTAATTTAAAATGGTATGAAATATACTTATTTTGTAAAAATTAGCACTTAGTAATATAGTTATAAGTCAGCAAATTAAATTTAGATGAAGTTTAAATCAGTATTTTGATTCTATTATATAAATATAACTATACTTCAAAGAACACAGGAAGAAATGTCCCAAGTATATATCTGTGTAGAAGTCTATTGGTAATTTTTTCTTTCTTTTCTTTCCTCTTTTGGGTATCCTAAATATTCTGTTGGCAGTCATTTATTTTTTCCTATAATCATAAGTAATTAATTCGACAGAAAGTCCTCATCGTCCCACCCTTCCCCAACCATCCAACAACTAGGAGAGTGTGGCTACACCGTTCAGCCCTGGTGCATTATGGGTCCTGGTGGTGTTGGAAAATAGGAAACCTTAATAACACGTGACCTCGAGCTCCAAAGACTGAAGGACTGCACTTTCTTTGACCCGTAACCATACCGTAAAACATGCTTAAAATTCCCCCCAAACTCTCTTCTGGCGTGAGGTAGAAAGACTGAAAAGGCCCCTTTAGCTCACCTTTCTCTCAGGCCTTGCTTACAAGGGCCCTAGTTTTCCAGAAAGCAAATTACCTCATGCCCAAAGTCTTCAGCCCACTTTTTTATCCCGCCATGTGGCATATAACCTGAGTAGCAAAACCTGAGCGAGCCACGGGGTGATACTGAGAGAAATGACAACATTTCTGAGTCACAAAACTCTTGTGTGTTTTAATGCCTGGAAATTTGACCAGAGGAAACCGCAGTTCCTTCTAGGACAGTTGTCCTGGTGAAGTGGGTTGAGAGCCTCAGGTTGCAGGGTCGACCCTGATAGCTTTTACAAATGTCTTATAATCACTCGTTAGCAAATAATTTATGAGCCTTTAAATGGTTGTATGCTTTTATTGACAAAATATAACCCTGCACAAAAGAGACATAATTGGCTACATCAATTCATATTCTGAACTTTATATTGTTAAATTTTACTTTTTAGGGAAACACTGAGATGTAGTTATAATTGCTAACAATCAAAGAGCACCTATTGAGAACTTAATTAAGACGTGATAATTTTTCTTATTGAAATGTTTAGGTCGTGTGTCTTAAACGTCATTAAAAGCAATTAGCTTCCCTGTCTACTTATCCTGTGCCTTCAATAAATCCATCCATGTCTTGTAATAAAAAAATTAAAAAGCAAGAAAAGATGTTGGAAAAATAGTGCTTTCAAGGGTGGGGGTGGGATTCAAAGATGAACAGCTGCTAATAACAGGAACTAAGAATTTTTGCCTTTTTTCATTTTGTTGTGTTGTTGCTATTTGGATGAAGGTTTACATTGTTTCAAGGGAGTAACTGGAAAAAGTCTGAGAATATATATGGGTAGAAAGAAATAGTAATACAGTAAGAAGGGGACTAAGAGGTATATATTTTGCTCGAACCCTCTTCTGTTGCTGAGCATTTTTAAAAGACAGTGACTGACTTGGGAGAATCACGTAACATGTATATGTAATCGAAAACCTGCTGGGGTTTGGCTTGGAGATCTGGAATAGGGGTAATGTTAAAGCCCTCCAAGAAAGTGAAAGTGAGTGAGGTTAATAGACATTTTGAATGCCTACTTACTACAAGTGGTCCCTAATCCCCATGTATAAACACAGCACACTTACATGTTGCACACACACACACAGTGAGATTATATCTCAAAATATTCATCTTTGTGCTTTTCGTGCTTTCTCCAACTCATCGGTCTTCCCACTGAATCCAGGAGAATTAAGATTTTTGTAGCAGAGAAGACGTGAGCCAGGGAACAAGTGTGGTGGACAGACCTCGGTTGTCCTAGTTTTTATCTCGGAGGGACAGGCTGCGCTGCCTTGTAGCTGCTGAGCCCGCCATACAGCCTTGGGCCCATCTGACTGCCAAGTGCATTCCCCAAAGTAAATTATGAGCGTACATTCATTTTCATTGGATTTCGCTGGTGATATTATCAATAAGAAACAGGGCTCCTGAAATGCTACCTGGAGCGCTGGGTGAGAAAATCCACCTCGCATCCCAGCTGTCATTTTCTAGAAAAACACTCAGTCATTTATTGCACAAATATTTATGTAGCATCCACCATTTTCCCAAACACCAGAAATATATCCACGAACAAAGCAGAAAACTCCAGTAGTGTTGCCTTTCAGGAAGCCGAGGGGGAATGTTTCCCTGGCCACGGAGCGAGTAGATGCGGAGACCCTGAGGTTGGGTCTGGCCTGCTGCTTCGGGGCCTGGGAAGACAGGATCTTGTCTAGGAAAGCCTGTGCTACCCAGCAGTGGTCACCGGGAAGAGGGACAGAGGGAAGAGGGACATGCAGGAGGAAGACTGTCCTTGGCCTTCCACTTCACATCGCGGGAGATGACCGCGGGAAAGGCAGAGCATCGGAACTAAGAGTGTGGAGCATTCTGTGACCCGTATCTGGTTTGCACTGGTCAGGCCACTTGACCATTTCCTAGGCCTCAGAGGCCCCCCTCCTGTGCAGACAGTGATAACCCTGACTGCTGCAGAGTGGTCACAGGAATACCAGAGGAAGCGAGCTGCATAAAAACTTCATTCTTACCACAGGCTCTGCAAGGGGTGGGTGTTCACTGAATGATAAATTTAATAAAACATCTGAAGTCCCACACGCCAACACTTGTGAAACATTTCTGAGAGAACTTTAAAAAAGATTTAAGTCAATGGAGAGAGATGTATGCCCATGGATTAGAAGATTCAATATTGTTAAAACATCAATTTTATAAGAATAGATTAAAAAAAAAAGACTGAAGGCAACCCCAATCAAAATTGCAGCGGGATTTTATTTTATTTTATTTTTTGGCTGTTGTTGTTGGTAGAAATCAACAAGCTCATTTTAATATTAAAATAAATGCAAAACACCAGGAACAGCCAGCATTGCTTTGAAAAGGAAGGTTCAAGTTGAAGGACATGTACCACCTATGACAACACTTACTACAGACACTGAAATGGGCATGACCCTAAAGCTGTGGTCATTGAGCCAACATGGCATTGAATTAAAGACAGGTTTGTACATCAAAGCAAAAAAAATAGCACGTGGAGAAAGAGAACCACACATACACGTGGTAAAGTCAATTTCCACAAAGATCGAGATAGTTGGCTGTTGAGGAAGCTCTTCAGCAATGACGCTGGAGCGACTGAAAGGCCTCATGTAAAACTCAACCCTGGCCCTTACTTCATGTCGTATATAAAAATGGACTGAGAACTGATCGTAGACCTAAAGGTTAGACCTAAAATTAGAAACCTTCTAGAAGAAAAACTCCTTGCGACCTTGGCTTGCCTGAATAGATTTCTTGGAAACCCCACAGAAAGCATGAATCCTGGAAAAATTAATAAGCTGGACTTCATACATATGAAAACCTTTCAATCTTGCGTAATTACTGTGAAGAAATGAGAAGACAAGCCACCGTCTGGGAAAAAATATCTGCAAAACATATCTGACTGAGGACTTAAATCCAGAAAGCATAAAGGGTTTTTGCAACTTACTAATAAGACTTGAAAGAACTTGGCAAAAAGATGGTGTCAGGTTGACATCAAATGGGCTAGAGAAATCGTCTAGGGTGATGGACACGTCCCAGATCACACTGTGGTGACGATTACAAAATGACACAAGTGAGACAAAATTAGTCAACTTTTAAATTTCAAGTTTCCAAGTATTATTATAATGTGTCCACTATAACTAATTGATTTTAAGAAAAAAGGGATCATCTGTGGGTAGTAGTTGTGGAAACTGAAAGTGAGGTGTAACGGGGAAGTTACCATACTGTTCTCTCTGCAGGTGTCCATGGTACCAAGTTCAAGTTACATGCTGGTAAGTGCTAGACAGGAAAGCTACAGGCTTCTCTGGGATGTGTGACGAAATGAGTGAAACCCAGACTGAAGGGGACGAAGGGCTACGGAAGGCTCGGTGAGTAGGATGGCTTGGAGGTAACGCGTGCAAAGCATTCTGGGTTTTCGGAGAAAGTCTCTGGGCACAGCGACAGCTTGGTGGCAAGATTGACACTAGCATAATTGAGGGACACACAGAAAAAGAGAGAGCAGGGTGGCTAAAGCTCTGAAAATAGATTTTATTATAAAGTTCCAAATGCAACAGATTTGATCATTAAAATAGTCAAGGCATACATTTCAGTTGGCATTTTACGATGCCAAGAGCCGAGCTCGAAGCCGGTCTCCTCAGTTTGAAGAGAACGTAAAATTCATGCCTTTCCGTCTCATCTCATTTAAATTGGATAAAATAAAGAGTTTTTCCAAAAACCCTTAAAATAAACTATTAGATAAACTCCAAGGCAATATTCCAGGTCTGAATTACGACTGGTCGAGGCATGCAAGAATCGATGCATTTACAGGCTTGCAGATAATGCGTGAAGTGAACTTTCAAGTAAAGATGGTGGAAGTAGAATTATTTGAGTGGAACTTATTATTGAGAGTGGAAACAATTTCCTAACTTCCCCATGTTGGCGTTAGGATGAAACTTCTTTGCAGGTGACTATGAAGCCATTAGCGGATAACATGGGTTTGGGGAGCAAGGAGAGACACCCACCCCTGACTCCGCACTGGGGGCCCTTGAAAGGTTCCGCTCCGCGCGCGGAGGGAAAGCCAGAAAGAGACCTTCCTGGACCAGCTGTGGCCACACTCTCCGCCAGGACCGCCGAGCGTCAAGCCAGCGTCTGGGCGTGCCCCGCGCATTGACTTTGCTGCTCTGTAGCAGGTCAGACATGGAGGTGCGTGTATGGCCCAATAGTGGCCTTTCACAGTCTGCTTTTCCGTCCTGTATCCCCACTACCTGGAAGAGTATTCGACACGCATTGAGCTCTGACGGATGTGTGTTGCGTGAGTGAATAAAATCCTTAACATGAAATAATTAGCTCATTTAACTAACTGTAAAGAAGAGACTTCACTACCCGGGACATTTTTTCTTCTTCTTCTCATTATCTGTTGCCGTAAAAATCCCTCATCCGTTGCTCATAGAATTTTTTCTTCATTTGAATTTTTACTATAAGAATCACTATTTAATACAAGTTTTATTTGAGTTATCTTATGTGTTCTTGAAGGAAAGGGGCTCAGGTCTGAACTTCCCATGACTGCTACAATTCACTCCTTTGCTTGTTTGTACAGTATTGCTTTCTGTATCTTTCTTAAAAAAAAAAAAACTAATGTGTTTTCAACTAAAAGATTTCCAGCCAATACACATCAAGTAGTATATATGTGTTCAGTCTAGCAAAGGCAGTTTCTAGAATCATATAGATTACTTACTAAATATGTTATACAATATAGGGAAATGATAAAGTTTTAACTATGTTTCGAACATTCATTCCTGTTTGAGCATGGTTTCTGTATTAGTGGACTGATTTAAAACTGTTGGAGGTTAGCTTTGTGCATTATATAAAAATACCAGTCTGAGAGGAAAATATTATAAGATACACCCTTTACAAATGAAAATGGATTGTGATTTAGGGAAATGTCCGGTTTTTGCAATTTTTTGGCATCAGGGCCTACTGTAATGACAGCTATAAACCATACAGCCGGGACGCGGGGCCTGGCGTCTGCGCCAGCAGTCATTACTCTGCATTGCGCTGTCTACCTCTGTGGGGTAATGAAAACCCGAGGCTTTCCCCCTATTGTCCAAGGCAGCGTGGGGGGTCTGGGAACTGCCCACTGTGCTGGGAGCCTCACTCTACCTCCTGTTTTCTGCCACCAGGCATCCCTCCAGCTACCTTGTCTTGACTTTGTGTTCTTGTCTTCAGCGGGCCTCTCTCCTGCTCGCAGGGGCACTCCTTGGGCCTCTCCCCTGGTCACAGGGGCACTCCTCGGAGCTTTCACAAACGTTTTTTTCCCCCCTGTAGAAGATAACAGACTGGAGACCAGTCTGATAACAAAGCCATGTCTGAGTGATCTTTTAATGGACTTACACTCATGTCACTTGATAAAAGAGACTCCCGCCCTTGGGTTCTGGACCCAGTCTTTCACCCTCGACACCTGCATTCTCTAAGGTTAAACTGCACATACTGTCTGCACATTTCGCTTCCTTCCTTTAATTTCCTCATCACTGATTTCTGTAGAAGTCTGACATTGCTCAGCACTCAAAATAGAATAAAAACGACTTTGTAATAGCATAATCAATAAAATACACTTAAGAAGTTTTTTTAAAAATGACTTTATGATTGCATAGCTACGGGCACTCTTCTTGCCATTTTCTGTGAAAGGGCTGTCCTCCAGACAGTGATGCCTCTGAGGCTGGGATTGTGGCTGTGTCCCTTCTCTGTAGGATTCTGGCTGGCACAATGGGGCTGCAGTCAGGCAACCGGGGTGCCAGCCCCATAGAAGTCACACGGCTCATAAATCCAGTCACTCAAGTTTTTAAAACATGAAACACAACTTTGACCAAGTCAGAGACCTGGAAGTCCTAAGATTCATCAAAAAATGTCATATATGGCTCTCTAGAGCTAAAAACAGGGAGTCAGGGTGTCCTGGTAAATATTTAACAGTGGCCCTTAGGGGAGAAGGAAGCCCTGAGGTCTAGCGTTTTCTGCTTCCTTTGTATAAATACTCCCAGTATGGCCCATTTTGAGCTTCCTGGAAGACAGGCATCAGCAAATGCAGAACTGGGAAGAAGTGCACACAGTCGGTTCTCGGGAGCAAGTCTGAGCAACCTGCAGCGCCCCATTCTGAGATGAACAGAAGAATGTACTTGAATCTGGCTTTGGAGATACATTTGCCATCAGTACTTTAGAAAACATGCACACTCAGTATTACCTGTTTTGTTACTAAAAGAAAAACATCGGGTGCTTTAGGGTGAAATGTTTCAAATCAAATAAATGAATGAACTTGAGAGANCATATCTATGGGCACTCTTCTTGCCATTTTCTGTGAAAGGGCTGTCCTCCAGACAGTGATGCCTCTGAGGCTGGGGTTGTGGCTGTGTCCCTTCTCTGTAGGATTCTGGCTGGCACAATGGGGCTGTAGTCAGGCAACCAAGTGCTAGCACCATAGAAGTCACACAGCTCATAAATCCAGTCACTCAAGTTTTTAAAACATGAAACACAACTTTGACCAAGTCAGAGACCTAGAAGTCCTAAGATTCATCAAAAAATGTCATATATGACTGGTATTCTCTGCTCGAAAACTAAAAACAAATTCAGTTGTAGCAACAACATATAAATTTTAAAAATGGCTCTCTAGAGCTAAAAACAGGGAATCAGGGTGTCCTGGTAAATATTTAACAGTGGCCCTTAGGGGAGAAGGAAGCCCTGATGTCTAGTATTTTCTACTTCCTTTCTATAAATACTCCCAGTATGGCCCATTTTGAGCTTCCTGGAAGACAGACATCAGCAAATGCAGAACTGGGAAGAAGTGCACACAGTCGGTTCTCGGGAGCAAGTCTGAGCAACCTGCAGCGCCCCATTCTGAGACGAACAGAAGAATGTACTTGAATCTGGCTTTGGAGATACATTTGCCATCAGTACTTTAGAAAACATGCACACTCAGTATTACCTGTTTTGTTACTAAAAGAAAAACATCGGGTGCTTTAGGGTGAAATGTTTCAAATCAAATAAATGAATGAACTTGAGAGAGAAGTGCGAATTGAGAAAAGCATTATTTCTGGTGCAGGTTTGAGTTCAGTTCCTGTAAGTAAACCAACCTGTTCATTGTGTCTATCACTGAGCTTAATCTCCTTTCCTGCCCTCCATCCCTTCCTGGTGCTGGAAATGCATTCTAATTAATTTGGAAGCGACTCTTTTTCTCAAGAGATATATAATATCAGGGAGGCTTACGAAATCCTGAGGCACTGAAAGTGAGATGGCATTGTCAATGGCATTTGTCCTTGGTGTCTGCTGAGATAGCCGTGGAACCTTCCAGATCTCAATCCTTGAGCCAGTCTTCAGGAATGTCCCCATTGCCAGTGGTACGGCTTTTGGCCCTTCCCAGTTCCGCCCGCTATTCTCTTGGCCTTGTGGAAACACAGAAAGGAGTCCAATGTCATTCTGGGCCACTGTCCACTGCGGATGTATCTGTCTGAGCACTGTGCTGAAGCACTTCTTTGTGAGAAGGATTCGGTGCCCCTCCTACTCTCGGCCCTGCAAACCTACCTGTGCGCGTTGCCCTTTCCTGAGGTTTCATCCAGGCCCTCAGGTGCAGGGTCTCTTTCTTCTTGAGACACAGCTGCAGTCACACAACCAAAGTTTCTCTTCCACCTGTGGCTCTCTCTCTACCAACGCCCCCTGGGGGTGTCTGTCCTTGTCTTGGGTTGAGAGGTGGGCTGGGGGGCCTTGCTCTTATTTGTGATGCTTCTTTCAAATCTTTGTCCGGGTCACGGGCCCCCTATCTTCCCTCCAGTGCTTTACATTTTGGATCCTGGAGCTGGGGAGAGAGGCCCCTTTTCCTCTCAATAGTGGTACTTTCCTCTTCAGACAAAAGAGTGGGTGCAGAATGGCCTAGCCTTTTGATTTGTAAGAGGAGAGAAGCGCAGGGAAAGGAAGTATCAGAGGGGAAAAATCCTTTCTCAATATAATAGCCATATTGGACCACACTGCATTATTGGAGCCGTAATTCTTTTATTTCTACTAAACGTCATTGCTGTTAGGACAGAAGAGCTAGCAGCCTGCCCACGAAGACATTCTTTCCTCGGTGCTGGAGTCTGAGAAAGACTGTAATCATGAACAGAAACGACAATTTGAAGAAACCCCTGGGAAGAAGCCTTGAATGACTGAGGAAACCCCGCAGTTTGGTGCCGCAGTGGGACGGACGGGGCTAATGGGAACTGCTGGGCTCTGGGACCAACACCTAGAAAGCGTGTGCTTTTAATAAACAAACTCTCAGAAGTCCCCAGAAGCCAACGATGAAGAGGAAACCTAACATTAGAGCAATACACTTGCAATGAACCTGCAATACACCCCTAGGCCGAGGCCATGGTGGCTGTAACAGTATCAGAACAGAGATGGTGTTGCCCCTTCCAGGACGGGAGCCTCCGCCTCAGTGGGGAAGGGCATCAGTCAGGTCTGCCAGCTGCACGGGGTGGGGCTGCCACCTCCCAGGACAATGGGGAAACAGAGTCAGTCCCTGGAAGGGGAGAAACATGGATAGACAGATAGACAGACAGAATCTCTCTACATGCATATATGCATAATCTATAAATGTATATGTATCATATGCATATAATACACACATATATGCACACACATGCACATTTTCATACAAATATCCTCTGTGGAAATTCTAGTGTTTCGGCACCACAGGCAGTAACGATCCGAACTAACACCATCTGTACATGGTGGGCATCTCTAAACCAAGGAGTGGACATAGATTTGAGACTGGGCAGAAGATCACACAGTATTCCTCCTCGGTAACACTTTTCTTCCTGGGTGCTGAACTGTGTGACCTTCCTTGTCACTTCTGCCCACAGGCGTGCTGTTCGATTTTGTTCACGTTTTCTGCCGTCTCTGCCGCAGTAGTCAGGGGCTTGTCTCCTGCTCGCCTCCTGCAGGGGAGGTCCTGAAACAGGGGGGTTTGCACAGAGAAGCCTGGGCAGCAGGGCGCTGCTGCCCCGTGCACTAGAAGGGACAGTCAGCAAACTGCACGTGCTTATTATCCCCGCAAACGGCGAACATAAGATTTTATATTAGATTTTAAAAGTCTCTGTTAAAAAGGATCAACAACTAGTAAATAATAGCAGATATAAACAGTAGAGTTCTAAAAACGACACATGCACACACATCACATATACAGGCATTTACTTAAAAGCACTAGGTTGCATAAAAGTAAAAAAAAACACACACACACACAAACAAATCAACAAAACTGTGCCCTAGCCCTTGGAAGCCATGGGGGGAAGAAATGGCAGTCACGTGTAGCCGTGTATCAGAGGCTAAGGAGGGTGCTCTGCAGTCAGACTCCAGGAGTTCGACACCCAATTGTCCCCTTTGGTGGCTTCCTAACACGTAGCACTAGGGGGAGAGACAGAGGGAGGGCGGGGGAGGGGGAGAGCATGAAGAATAAAAACATTTAAAGAAGGGAAGGATTAAGAGTGAGTTTCAACATCGAGGAAGCCAGTGGTTCTCAAAGAGCCGAGAGGAGGGTCTGGCCAATTCACCTTGCTTTTAAACTTTGGGACATTCCCAAGGCCAGCTTGTCCCGTACTTGCCAGTGACTGCTGGCTGCATCCTCGACTACACTAACTAACCCTTTAGGGTGATCATACGGTTTCTGTGCAGTTCCTGGCGAAACTCGCCTTCATTTCAGAGGTAAGTGATTGTGTGTGTGCGCGTGTGTGTCTACAATTCCCCAGTGTAAGGAAACAGAAGGAAATGGAATGAAGAATCTCTTTTCTTTTTTCTTCACTTTTAAAGTATTGTGAACAGTTTCCCTCATCTGCTGGGAACATGTTTCAATTCCCCAGAGGATGCCTGAAACAGTAGGAAGTACCAGGCCCTATATGCACTGTGTTATTTTCTTGTAAAAACATGCCTATGATAGTGTTTAATTAATAAATTAGGCAGACTAAGAGATTAACAACAATAACGGACAATAACCTAGAACAATGACAACAAGAGACTACAACAAAAATGAGTCTAGCGTGGTGGTATTCAGTACAATCTGGATCACTGTGACACCTTGACGGTCCACCTGATCACTGAGACATCTGCTCAGTGACCAGCAGT
The DNA here is from genome assembly GCF_014824575.4 of Sturnira hondurensis. NCBI lineage: Eukaryota > Metazoa > Chordata > Mammalia > Chiroptera > Phyllostomidae > Sturnira > Sturnira hondurensis. Next base: position 25,166,890 of record NW_028082759.1, on the reverse strand, counting down.
GAGGGAGGGTCTACAACATGGAGACACTGGACAAGTTGGCGGGACTCGCCCCCTTGGTGGATGGAGCAGTACCCTGGAGGGCTCATCACGAGACTTAGAGCGGTGTACAATTTAAAACTTATGAATTGTTTACTTGTGGACTTTTCACTTAATCTTTCCAGATCGTGGTTGCCTGTGGGTAACTGAAACCATGGAGAGTGTGAGAAAAGATGAGGAGGCACTTCTGTGTTTATGTCAATATTTATAAGTCAGAAGGAACTAAGGAATGTATACGGTAAGAGTAAGAATGCTTTGACATTCATCAACGTGCTAGTTTCGGGGGATCGATGTGGACGTGATGGGCTTTTCAGCTGGTTGGTTGCCGAGGGGGCGTCTTCCCTCTTTGGGTCAGGAGAACAGCGGCAGGGCCACGGGGAAGGTCAGGGCTCGTTGGAACAGGCTTGGCGTTTGCTAATCAGCTGGTAGCCTCTGCTGATTTCTGAGAAGAGTTACAGATAAATTCCTACGAGGTTCAGTTTCCTCCACGTGCCCATGTTCATCTTCTCCATTTTGACCTGGACACAAGTGACTTCATGGTATTTTGCTTCTACCATAGCCAAAGAAATAGGTTTTGAGCCATTTTAAAACTAGCATTGTTACCATGTGTCCTGATGGGTCACAGACATTGAGATCCTTTCCAAAAATTGCCCATAACCTCGTAGTTAACATTTGTGGGATATAATGGGCAGAGGGCAAGGTGCAAAAGCTCCAGGTTAGGTCCAAGTTCATGAGCCAAGGGCATCAGTGGGACAATACATGCTGGGTGTGCCTCTAGCTCACGTGGTACACTTTCCAAAATCCGAATGTTTAGATACAGACTTAGAAGAGAAAGGGATGTGGTAATTTCCTAGGCACGGAGTTAAAAGGAAGAACATTCAAAGCCATTAAAATATAATTTTGGGTTTAATATTTATGAGCTTCCCCTCCAATGTTTAGAAAGGCAATTTTCTTCCTTTTGCTTTCCAATACTTAATGCCTTGGTTAATTAGTATGAGTAAACACATGAAACTAGTTTTCCGGATTAATAAATTATGTGAAACAAAGTCTAAACAATCTGTTTCTCAGTGAATCTTCGGGAACAGAGGCCACTTCTTCATAAAAAGTTGCAGCTTGCCTGGGCATAGTCTTTCATTCATTCACTCACTGTTTAGTGGCAGCGGTCATACCCAATGTTAGCTGCCAGGCCAAGGCCAAGGGCTGGTAAGGAAGACCACCATGGTGGTCAGCAGAGGGTTCCTGACTTCAAGAAGGTCACAATCCTCTAGTGACAGCCAAACGCGGTCTCAGCTAATTTTGCTTCTGTGTGTTTTAATGTGGATGCCCGAGCCCTTAAAACATGTAAGTTTAACTTCTCCCAACTGTGAACCACAGGCAGAAATTACAATGACTGATGTCAATGTGTTTTTGGATGAGATTTCACAAAGAAACAAGCAGAATAAACTCAGAAGAATGAAGAGAAAAGACAGCTTAAGCAATGTTGGATGAAGGGCACCTAGTCCAAAATAACACTAAAGTGACACAGGAATGCGGGAGGCGGAGCACACAGGGGTGAGTAACCAGAGAGAATTTCTAAATTATTGATGCAAGTAAAAGGTGAGTTTGTCCTCAGACCTCTTAGCTGGGAAGGAAAACTTGGATATATTATACCAAGCTGAAACATCAACTTTTTTTCCAGATGGAAAGAACACTTAAGAGACCTGAACATTTTTGCAGTGTTGGAAAAACTGTCTGCCTGGCTGAAGGATAATTTATGCAAATCTTCTGAGTTTGCTTCATTAGCTTCCGATGCTTCATCAAGTGGAATCCGACCTGCAGGGTTGGTGGGCAAGTCCTTCCAGCCAGGTGGTGAGGGGCGGCCCCTTCCATTTCCTCAGCAGGTAAGACTCCTGGGGGTCTTCATGGAAGGGTGGGAGGAAGTTGGTGAGCCTTGAGGGTCTTGTTACCCTGTGGCTAATTTTGCCACCGACCGACGCTGGTCTTCCACAGCTTGTGGGGTCCTGCTGAACCTGGTGTCTTCTCCCCTGAACCTGGGGCTTCTCTTAAGCGCTCCTCGAGCAGAACCTCCAACATCCACCCGACTCCCTCCCACCCAGGGCTCTGCGAGGAGGTGGCTCTTCTAGGCTACACCTCATTCTGGGAAGTGACCTCCACACACAGGCCCAGCAGCTGCTGCTGGCGAGTATCCAGTGACCCTTTTCTCCCAAGAATGCAGCTCCTTGTCAGGAGCCCAGGTCCTGGAAAATGGGTGATTGAACTCTCCTCGCAGGACAAACACCCTCAGGCCTCCTGGGGAACACAGGGAAGTTTTCCTTCCAGAGGGCAATGTGACAGATGTACTGAGTGTACCCAATAGTCCCCTCTCAGGTCGTATAACTTTTTAAAAAATAAAAGCCAGAAATAAGTATCAGATTCTCAACACATGAAGGGAAATTGAAAGTGGTGATATGACCTTTGGAAATAAAGTTAAAGCAGCAAACAAGTAAATAGTAACAAAAACAAGCAAGAAAAATAACTTTGGAATGTTTTCTTTCAGATAAAGATAATTATGGTACTCAGTTTCCTCGGACAGTTTTCTGGACTGAAGTTTTACACAGATTATGTTTCTCCAGGGCTCTTTTGTGTCCAGTTTGGAGATTTCAGTATCAACGCATTGCTGTTTCATTCCAGTGCCACATGACCCTACCAAGAAAGGAGTGTATTAAGTCTCTAGGTGAGCGACCAGAGCTCTGTGCTGACCATTGCTCAATAGATTTAGAATTTTCACTCTTCATTTTAGAAGGAAAAACATCTGTTGACAACCAAAGAGGTCACCATCCAAAGACCAGGTTACTAATTATTTTTGTTCCCTTAGGAAACTGGAAGGAATAATTCTGAGGACCATGTTATTTTGCTCAATGGAGGTGTTTTGTTTTTTTGAACAGAGAAGTGTTAAGTTGAAAATGTTCTTTTTTCTTCTCTTTATCTCTTTGAAGGAACCACTCAACCAAATCGAGTAATTGAAAAAATGGCACACTTTTTATGTGAACCAAAACTTGTTCACATACCCAGAAACAAATGCTAAATTCCACTTTAATAAGGCCAGATCACTTTACAGGGAACGGACTATTATCACAACAATCTCAGAGAATAGTAATAATTTGATTCTGTTTTAAAATTTGTAAGGCTATTGCCCTGTGTTCAATTGCAAAATCGTAATAACAAAATGAAATCTACCAAAAGCATTTATGAAATGTTGGAGGAAATCTGAACACACATAGAATATTTCATGGTATTAATAAATAATAAATGATCATCTAGATAGAACAAGAGTGTAGTTTTATATAAAATATCTATACTTTTCAGAAATATATATCGAAGTACTTATCAATGAAAAAATGTAAGGCCTGAGACACATTTTAAACAAACTACTGGGCATTGGTGTGGGTCAAACATCAGTCACATTTGATACTTATTGGCTCCAGAGGATGAGCACATCAGATTAACGATCTTTTTCTCTCTACTTACATTCGTATACATTTTCAATAATAAAAGTTTGTTTTTGAAGAGGTTGTTTTGTTTAGATTTCCATACACAAAATATTAACTTCTGGGCTATTTCCCAAACAGGTTGGCACAGTCTCTCTACTCTGCATGCTGTGCCTCTCTCATTAATAATAGTAATAGCTGTGATTTATTGATCTTGGCAGTCATCGGTCTCTGAAATGCATGTGTTATATATAAAAGATAGATACACAGACAGATAGATAGGTACTTACCTTTATAAATACATAAATTGAATTCTTGTCTCTAATCATTTTAAAAAGCCAGTGGTTTTAAAATTTCTGAATCATGTGAGTGTTGGAACAATGGATTGAGATAGAGCATTGGAAATGCCAGTGGGCTATTTGATTGATTTAACTGTGAGAGTCAGAGCTTGTCTGACTGAAAGAGGTGAGAGAAGAGTAGGAACGGCCAAAGCCAGCAGCAGCCTCCCTGTCTGGGAAGAGACCGGCCAAGTCAGGGAGAAGAGGGCAGTTCGGGCCACCAGCCTGCCCGGCTATGCGAGAGGTACCAGGAAAAATATTTCTTAAAAAAACATGTCCTGTGTCATGAATAAAACCTCTCTGTAGCTTTGTTTTGCCCCTAATAGATTTTCAAATCAGCTTTTAAAAAAGACTGATGATTACCTGCATGACATATTTTTTCTTTACATTTCCAAGCAAGTTTACTAAAGTTTCTGAAAAGTCGACATAGAAAAGACACTAAAAATGTTTTAACCTAGAAATTCCAGAATTATTCGGCTACTTTTCCCTGCACACACACACACTCACTTTTTGGCCACTTCAACCATCTTCTAAGTCTAGTGCTCAGAACACCATTTGGAAGAGCTTCCTCAGATTCACAATCTGATTCATTCATGTTCTGGTTCAAAACCTGTCTTCTCTTTGTTGCCAGATTCTAACCTTTGCCCTCTCCATCTAGGACTCAGCCTGGGACCACCTGAGGCCTAGTTTATAAAGCAATCTTTTCTCTGATACCTTTAACGCTCATATTTTCAGATATCCTATTTTATTTCCCTATGTTTAGTTGTCGCTATACATCTTAATTTGGTTATCTTTCTGGGGAAGTTCCAATTCTGAAATCCTCTGGGTTTCTGATTTTGTAAAAAAAAAAAGTGTTGCTTCATAGGAGCAAACTGATGGAGGAGCATGTCCCCTTGGAATTGTATTTCCAAGGCAGACTTGGAAGACTTCTTCCCTTAGTATTAGAATTAAAAATATGCTACTACAACGAACTTTATCAAGAAATTGTGGGTGTGAGCTGCCCTAGACCACCTCGGGAAATTGGTTTTCAGTCGCAGTAAGAAAGCTGGAAGTCTGTCACTCAGGAAGGTGCGACACCACTCTGTGGATCCGTGGCCTCTGCATGTGCATGCAAGTGTCTTGGTCACAGGGGGTGGTAACCAAGCCCCACGGCCCCAGGGGTCACGCTGGTCCTCTCGTCCTTTCTGAATTTACCTCGAATTTCAGTTAGGTCTTTTTTTTCAAGACTTCATGGAGAGATTTAATAACAGAAAAATGTATAGTGTGAACATATTGTTCTAAAAAAGGATGAGGCCAGCAAACTACGTCTAAAGAATTCCTCAATACGAAAGAAAAAAAAGAGCAAATACGTTGCTACCAGAGAAGTGACCCCCTCACTCAGGCTGTATCAGCTGCCTTGTGTTCACATTTATATTTTTGTACATGGCTCAGCACTTTCCTAACTGAACTGGAGAGGCCTGAGAACAGAAACTATATTTGACGTGGGTTTGCATCCACTAAATCACTCAAAATCAGGGCCAATAAATCTTGAAATCTGTAGTTGACAACGGAAAGAATGAAGATGGGTTTCAAAAGTTAAGGCAAATCAAAGAGTTAATATGTATGTGATGTCCAAAGAATCATAAGGTGAATATCAGGCAAATAGTGCATGAAGAAGGATATGATCAAGGGCGGGAAAGAAAGGAAAGGAACTGAGAAGTATTTAAAGGGAAGCCTTTGGTTTGAACAAAAGAGGAACAATGGAATCACTTCAAGGAAGGTGATTTAAGGGGAGCTGAGAAATATCAAACATATGTTCATGTTTGGGACTGGGATGGTATGATGGAGAGAATAGATGATGTTTTAAGAATTTTTTATCAGAAAAAGAAAAAATATAATAATAAATGCATGGGAGATTGGGGTAGATAGGGCAAAGGGGGGGTAATGGGGGGAAATGGGGACAACTGTAATTGAACAGCAATAAAAAATTAAAAAAAATAAAAGTATAATTCTAGAACGTATATCTTGAGAAAAAAGAATAAAATAAGATTATTGAAAAGGGTATTAAGAAATTAAATGTGTCAGAACTTGAATACCAGTTGCTAATTAGATTAAAAGAGAAAAAATAATGAGAATTTGAAGTTATCATGAGTACAATTTAGAGATTGTGAATAAAATTTAGAGTTCACTGAAGTTTAAATTTGGTGGCAGATGATCTTTTTCTGAGACTCAAGAGGTGAAAGGTTATCACGTGGAGTAGAATTTTTAGGTTCTTGGTAGTTAGGATAAACTTTAGTCTAAAAATAGCATTGACAATCACATTGTGTTTTCAGGTAATTAAAACCAGCCTTTCCCACAAGTTTCCTTCTCCATTATCCCATTACATAATTGACTTCCCCTTAAGTTAGCTTGAAATTCCTAACACTGGAGTCATTTCTTCAAATTAGACAAGAAAACTAGAGACATTTTTTTGAGGTCATAATGTATAGGGCACACAATTTATAAAAGTAAAATGCTAGGTGTCTGAATTTTCTCCAAGTGAATTTATGCAAGATATTATTCATCTGCTAATATTTCAGTCGTAATTATATTGTTCTTCTTTCTAAACATTATTTTTGCTGAAGTTGCTGTTGAAATCCAGAATCAAAAAGTGCAATGAGAAAAGACCTGAGTTGAAACATTTAAGTTAGTAATAAGCTAAGCATAACTGACTACAGATACCATTAGAATTGATGGCATAAAAAAGAGAAATCGATGTGTTCAGTTAACCAATGGACATTTTCATCTTGAGAATGGCCGTAAATAAAATGTCTAAAATTCAACCGATTACCTCCCTCTTGGCAAAACAAATGAATTTGCACTGCATGGTAGACTTGGAGTAAGAAAGGGATGCCACGGTTTTAGGTAAATATTACAACCACAGCCTCCTTTTAATTTAAAAAGATAGCAACAGAACCTATAAAATGTCACTGGAGGCACTGTTTCCATGGTAAGCAATATATATATATATATAATTCCTCATGGAAGGAGATTCTAAATAAGCAGCCAAAAATGAACAAAATACCATGTTTCTATTTTCATAGTATTTTGTGTCAGGAAAGTCCCAGACTGTCACTATTGAAGATTATCTATTTTTTAAATTGTCATTTAATACCCAAGAAATGCCTTGGGTGGGTTCATGGTTTTGGGATGGTCTCTTACAAACAACCCTTCCTCAGAAACACCCTCAGATCCAGTGCCATGTACTGTTCCGACACAGGGTTCAACAGAGCGGCAAATATTTATGGCTCATTCCAACCCAGACGCCCAGATGACAAATATGACTCTGTGTTTCTATCTGATTGGAGGAGGCATTTTTGTTCCAATGCAAAAGCTATAAAAACATGAATTAATTTGCATGAAAACTCAAAATCATTTATTTCCTTGAGTTTCAAAGAATCCGTATTTGATTTTTTAAATAGACACAAAGTCTGTTACCTATTAATCTGATATTTTCCTTGTCAACCCCATAGGAAGTCATTCAAAAATTTGGAGATCCTCTTATATCCAAAGAATAGAAATGCCAGCAGTATCGCGGTCACCTGAGAGTTTATGGGTGGTAAATGCAGAACCTCAGGTCCCCATTTGGAGACACCGAATCAGAATGTGCATTCTAACAAGATCTTCCAGTGATCTGAGTGACCAATAAATTTGAGAGGCCACAGCACAGACCATAGCGGTAGCAGCAAGAAGCAATCTGGTTGACATTATTGAAAAAACTGGTTAGATAAGTAGATTTTGGACAAAATCGCTGGAAATAAGTCATTTCTTGGAGATAAGTCATTTAATTCTGGCTTAATTTTGATTACTTAACTGCTTTCTCAGTTTTACCATACTATTCCAGTTTGGAAAATGTTTCCTGTATTATTTGGCTTTTACTTTTTCAAATTTGGGGTTGGAAAAATGCAAATTGTCTTTCAAGCATTTTCACAGTATATCGTGCTGAAGTAGTATGAGATAAAAATGGTGGAGAACGTTCAGAATCGGATAAAGTCGGTTTCAGACTCCTGGTTCACCTGCAGTGGTTCCCCGAGACAGCTGAATGACCGGGTCACTGTGGAAAGCCCCAACCGGGAGAATACCGGAGTTATCATCTCCTCTATATTTTTGTTACGTTCGGTGCTGCCCTGCAGCCTCCACGCTGAGGTATATACACAATTCCCCGCAAAAGATGAAATATTATTATTGTCTTTTGTTAGCACATTTTCCTAGTCACAGAAGTAGACTCACATATGGGTGGGAGACCAAATAAATGTTCACCTCCAACCCTCGGGTAGCCCCAATGCACAGCGCAGCAGTGTGGTGCAGTTTCCCCCTCTTTGATCAGATCTGTGTAATCCCAAGAAAAAAATTGCTTTCTCAGCCTTGTAGACCCAGACTTTAAAATCTCTCCGGTCTCTTGCCAGATCGAAACTGGAATAGGTTGGAGTGTGAGTGACACGAGTGAGAGGTGACTGATCCCTGCCTCCCATCATTTGGATGGTTGCAAAATTAACTCACTTTCTCCTTGTCCGGGTGGATGGAAAGAATGAGAGAAAGTCGCAGAAGTGTACGTTGTTTCACTGTAACGTTTGTTCATTATACTCACCCCCATCTTGTATTTGTAAAGATATTTGATAGCCGTTTCTGTTCAGAACAGTCCCAGTTTTCACTAGTGAGCTTTGCAGCTGCTTGGAGTTCCTGGCAGGCAACCATTCAAGGCTGTGCAAGTTTAAAGTGTTTTCCCTAACGTTTCGGTTCATATTGAAAACAGACACACACTCTTGAATGTCTAAAGCAGAATTGTTTCTGGCCAAATTTTCAGCCTCAGCACAAAATACTGCAGAAGAAGTTGCATTTTCACTTTTCTTTTTTCTCCCCTGAAAATCTCAAAAATTAAGAAGAAAAAATAGGGAAGGTAATAAATAGAGTAGGAAGAGAAGAAAGAAAAAAAACTCACTACATATTTCAATCCAAGTGTACATAGATTAATTTTAAGGAATTAATAATAACCTATTAAGTTTTACCAAGGAAGTGAATAGGAATCTAACATTTAAAGATCTTTGTTTCTAAAAATGTAAAACAAACAAAAATTTTCATAGAGACAAGTTAATCCTTAGATGTAATAACTCATCCTGTGGTGTCTAAATGATTAATCGAAGAGTATCATTTCAATGATTTTCCTTCCCAGAAAAACTGGAGAGGATTAACTGTAAAGAGCATTAGAAGAAATTGATTTTGAGACTGTCGCTGTTGCTTATATCATTGTATGCAACTAAATTATGATGGGAAGCCTTTAGATTTTAAGACTATTTTTAAGAGGACAAGAAAATATTTTTTCAGACAAAGTTGTATGCAGATACAACATGCCTCTAAATAAAATTACCATGGAAAGAAGGTAATTCAATAATTGCTTGAAGGTACTGAGTACATGCTCATGAAAGAACAGAACAGAGGAATATCTTTTAAAAATTTGTATTGAAGAAAAATACAATATCTAAAAATATTACTTAAAATTCGCCAGCACTATGCTCAAAACGATTTGTGTCATTAAGGGTTGTTAATAATGTATTTCATAATAAAATTATTCCTTTTAAGGAATGTTAGTTACACTTCAAACCACATAGAAAGGTTGTCTCTCTGAGTATCACAAAATGTAGAATCTTCTTTATATAGGCAGTTGGCCATTGAAAACCAGTTCATCTTTCCTATTGTTTTGAAAAATTTCTCTTTCTAATTCTCTTTTAATAGATTATTACAGTAGACAATTTGAATATACCTTTCCCCCTTTTCAGCCAGGAAGCTCCAATGTATTTTTATGAAATACGAAGCATAGGAAGTGGCAAGGCAAATCACGAATGAGATGGCACGTGCGATGCCAGTTGCACACACAAAAGTGGTAAAACTTACGTGTGATGAGTGTGAAAATGATGAGAGACATGTGACCGTGACCAGGAAGGAAGGGTCCGTGTGAACTGGGATTCCAGGGCTCGCCGCGTGGAAGCTGTTAGTGCAAGGGCAGGCGAGGCTGACCAGTGCCGACTGCGGAAAGCTGGGTCCACTGACTATGTCACACCCTCCGTGAAAGGGGAGCAGACCAAAGAGAAAACTGTACTTGAACAGCCATAAAAATGTATTCAAGAGAATAAAACACACAAACAAAACACTCCGTGCTGTGCTCCGAGTGGAAAACTTTGTCATTGCCATCATCATCGTCGCTGATCACCTTGTTCCGAAGTTTGCCACCAGAGGTGACCTCCCACCCCATAACCACCCCTTGGGGAAACCCAAACAAAGGGGCAATATTGAAGGGTCCCAGGTTTGTAGTGTCCCTCGGTGCTAGAACATTCCTGAGGAAGAGCATGGCCAACTCTGTCCCCTGGAGGTGGTCACGAGTTCTCAATGGTTAAGACTTACTTCAATTACATATGAACAACAAACATTATATAAAACAGAAAATGGTGGGCCATTATGAGACAAAGTCAACAGATAAAAAGAAGAAATCTACTTAAATATTCTTGGGGAAAATGGAATTGTCAGATACACAATACCATGTGGATCTATACAGAGTAGTTTAAAGAGAGAAGAGATGAAGTCGATAACCACGGTGAAGGGAAAATCGAAGTGCCAGTGATACAGAAAGTTGGTTAGAGAACTTCCAGGAAAATAATCCTTCGAAGAATGGGAGAAAGTACACATGATACACAGCTGAAGAGAGCATCAATAATCTGAAAATTAAAGCTGAAGGTATTTTCCAGAATTCAGCACAAAGGTAAAGAAACATGACCCTTTAAATCAGAGTTTTGGGTTTCTTCCTATATATTCCCAGAAGTGGGATTGCTGGGTCAAAGGCAGATCCATTTTTAATATTAAGAGGAAACTCAATTCTGCTTTTCACAGTGGCTGCACCAATCTGCATTCTCCTTTCTCCACATCCTCACCAGAACCTGTGGTTTGTAGATTTATTGATGATGGCCATTCTGACAGGTGTGAGGGGATACTCATTATGGTTTTAATGTGCATTTCTCTGATGATTAGTGACATTGAGCATGTTTTCATATGTCTACTGGCCATCTGTATGTCCTCTTTGGAGATGCGTCTATTCAGGTCCTTTGCCCATTTTTTAATTGGGTCGGTTGTTTTTTTTTTTGGTATTGAGTTTTGTAAGTCCTTTATAAATTTTGGATATTATTCCCTTATCAGGTGTATTGGCAAATATATTCTCCAATTCTGTGGGTTGTCTTTTTATTTTGTTGATGATTTCCTTTGTTGTGTAAAACATCTTTAGTTTGATACAGTTCCATTTGTTTATTTTTTCTTTTGTTTCCTTTGCCTGGGGAGATATATTGATAAAATATTGTTATGGGCCATGTCTAAGATTTTACTGCCTATGTTTTCTTCTAGGATTTTTATGGTTTGGGATCTAATAGTTAAGTCTTTAATCCATTTTGAATTTATTCACAACACTAATTTGAAAGGACATAAGCCGCTCCATGTTCATTGTAGCTTCGTTTACAATCACCAAGGATAAGGAAGCAGCCCAAGTGCCCATCGGCAGATAAGTGGACAAAAGAATTCTGGAGCATTTATACAATGGAATGCTACTTGGCTGTCAAAAAGAAGAAAATTGAACCCTTTGTGATAGCATGCATGGACCTGGAGAATATTATGTAAAGTGAAATAAGCCAGTCAGAGAGAGACAAATACCATATGATTTCACTCCTACATGGAATCTACTGAACAGACTGAAGTAACAAGGAAAATGGAGACAGACTCTCAGATAGAGAGCAGGGTGACAGCTATGGGGGAGGAGGTTGTGGGGGAGGGTTGGGCAAAAAGGAAAAAGGACTCATGGACGTGGACAACAGTGTGGTGATTGCAGGGAGGAGGGAGAGAAGTATAAGGGGGCTCAATGGTAATGAAAAAATACAATAAACTTTGTAAAAAAAAGAAACATGACCATAAAAGAGATGCTGAGGTGTTGGATATAAAACAGTGCGTCTACCGTGGCATCTGTCCTATGTTAAGAACTATGTAGTTGCCCTTCATCCCTGGATCCTGGCACCAGAGCTCCTAAAACCTTTGTAATTTCCCGAGTGACGTGAGAGGAGCATCTTTTATTATCATATTTGCTTCTAGTCCCTGGTTCTTGACAAGAGAGCTCCTATAAGCCTTGGAATCTTTGAATGATAAGTGTCTTTTTGTGTTCTAGTGAGACGACTGTTGGCTGGAGGCCCCAGACAGCTTGAGGAAGGTAGTCACCAGAAGAACCAACCCTGGGATTAGAGACCAGGACTTCCCCCCACACCTCCTGACCTCCGGAGGGCAGGGCAGGACACAGAGTCAATCACGGATAGTAATGATGTCACCCATCATGGCTAAGTGCTGAAATCTTTAGGGACTTCAGCCTGAGGGGCACATCCACATGCTTGAGGCTGCCCCCTCCCCCCCCAGGAGAAAGAAGTGGCTGGACTCAGGACCCTCCTAGATTTCACCCTGTGTATCTCTTCCTCTTCGTCCTTTATAATACCCAGCAAATGTGAGTTAATGTTGTTCTGAATTTTGTGAGCCATTCCTGCAGATTATGCAGTCAGAGCCGAGTGGTGATATAAACCTCCAACTTCGTAGCCAAGCTGGACAGAAGTGTGAGCACCCTAGGGACCCAAGACTTAGAACCAGCCTCTGAAGTGGGGGGTAGTCTTCTGGGCTGAGCCCCTAATTGTGGGTTCTGTTCTAACTCTGGGTAGTGTCCAAAGTGAACTAAAGTGTAGGACATCTGTGGGTGGCTGCAGAGAATTGGAGAACTGGCTGGTGTGAGGAAAAAAATCCACGTACTTTGTGTCAAAAATTTCGTGATGGCAGGAAAGAGGTTTCTCTGGCTGGAGTTACAAGATAGAGAAAGGTGGAGGAGGGGGAAAAAGAAGTAAAAGGCAGTATTTACAAAAATAATGGTTGAGATTTCTAAAGCAAAAAATAATTGATTCCAAATATAATAAAACTCAGTCCAGTGCTGAGTCCTCATTATCCTTAGAGAATACATTCCAAGATCCCCAGTGGATGCTTGAAACCGGAGCTGCTGCCGAACTCTACATGTACCATGATTTTTCCTATATGTACACACATATGAAAAATTTAGTTTGTAGATTGGGCACAGTAAGAGACTGACGATAATACCTAATAATAAAGTGGAATAATCACGTTCATTTTGCAGTGTGTAATGCACACCCATGTTTTGTGCATATTATACATGGGATTATTATACCCATGGCATGTAATCATTATGTTCATGTATAATGTGCATCTTTATTTTTCCCTTAAAAGTTTGGGCAAAAAAAGTGTGCATTATACACTGTGAAATGTGGTATAACAATATACTGTCATGAAAGTTATGGGAGTAAGGTCTCTCTCTCTCTCTCAAAATATCTTCCTGTGCTCCCCTCCCTCTTGTGCCGATGTGCGATGACTAAGCGCCAGACCTATTCCCGAATCTGTGCAGGAAAAGGTGCCACCCCCACCCCCTCCACTGAAGTTCTGCTATAGGTTTTTGTGTGGGCTGTACAGTTCTCAAGAGGGTTGAGAACTGCGCTCTGCCACCCACGGGCGATTTGGAGAATTCGCACTCCCACTCACATTCCTGCTGTCCCTGAGTCAGGCCTCCTGACTCTTCATTCCTGTTGTGTGGGCTGAAGTCCCAAATAAACTACCTGAATAAACATTTTGCCTCAGCTTCTATTCAGTGAAAAACTAAGCTAAGAAAACTAATAAAATAAAAATGCCTATAGTTTAATGTGAAAATTTTGAAAAGATAAGACATGAATAAATTTACAATACTAAATTTGAAAACTTATAGGACTTGCATTCTTGGAACACTGAAAAATAGAAGAAATTAATGCCCTTTGTATTCATATACCTGGGAAAGGATTGAATGAACCATTCACTTAAAAGCCTTTCCTGGGAGGAAAAACAAAAATAAAACAGGAACAGCCTGAACTTGTCAAAATATTAAGAATATTTTGAAGGGTCTGTCAAAATATTAAAAGGTAGAAGAAAACAGAAAGAAATGATATATTGTGTTGACCAAAAAGGGTTTTTTTGTTGTTTTTTTTCCCCAAAAAAATGGCTATAGTAGTGCTTAGTTGTCTTTAACTTCATTTGAAGCAATTTCGTTAGATTGTATTTTGACAGCTGTCATATCAGTGTGCATTAAAAAAAACATCAAAATTGGTGAATATTTGTCTAGCCATTTTAATATTGAAGATGGAAGAAAATCCACAACACTTTTGGCATAGTATGCTTTATTATTTCAAGAAAGGTAAAAGTGCAACTGAAACACAAAGAAAAGATTTGTGCCGTGTGTGGAGAAAGGGCAGTGGCTGATGAAACAGTCAGATGTGGTTTGGCGATTTCTCGCTGTATGATGCTCCGTGGTCAGGCAGAGCAGTTGAACTTGATGGTGATCAAATCGAGACATTAATTGAGACCAATCAATGATAGCATGCAGGAGATAGTGACATACTCAAAATATCCAAATCAATAAAGTCACTGGTGAAAATAAAAAAAATGTGTCTTTCACTTTATAGGAAAAAATATGGACTTTTTGGTCAACCCAATACTTTCAAATTTGTTAAACAAGTTGGTAAAATCCTAACACCAACCAAGCTGTAATTACTAACCGAATTTCCACATCAGCATATTCAAGAGAAAACAATAATGTGCTTATTCCAATAGATTCGGCAAAAGCATGGATAAATTTCAACATTCATTTATCACAGAAAGTTGATATAAAACTACCAATAAAATGGGAATGTCTTGAACTCACAAAGGATAATTACTGAAAACCTGAAGCAAACAAAACCATATGCTTTTTTATTCAATGTCATCCAAAATATTTGCTTCTCAGAGCAACATATTTTTGTTGTAAATACAAATAGATATTCTATAATGCCTTTCATCACTTTAACATGTATACTTGTCATTTGCCTGAAAAATCAAGTCTTCTACCATTACCTGAAGAATTCTTTATACAAAATAACAAATAGGAAAGTTGAATAAGAGTCATTCTCTTTATTAAATAATAATTAACAATGTCAAACAAGGAAAGAGAGTCACCAGTGAACTTTTTAAGAATCAGAGCAAGACTCAATAATTTTTCAAACGTATCTATAAGTAAAAATATGTAACATTTGAAATGTATCACTGTTATACATTCCGATGTAATAATTCCACTGTCAACTAAGTGCAAGCAGACATTGTGTTGTCATGAGTAAAATATAACGTCTCTGAGAACATGATAGTTTGATAGTAGTGCCATATTGTGTAACAACATCACCAAAACTGAGAATGCAACCGTGGCTCTACAGTTCTTTTCCATAGCAATCATCTTCCTCTTTATTAAGAAAGATGTGGCACTCTGGGGCTGAAAAAAGCATGTGACAGGTCATGCCAGGCGTCCCCTACTGCCCAACGATGTGCTAGTTTACAAAGTCAGGGCAGTTTATGCATGGCCATTTTGGTAGATAATTGACAGGCAGGGAAATGACATGTTATGGAGGAAGAAACTGCTGCGTGTGAGGCCTGCGCTCTCACGTCTCCACTCTCGGCCTTTCCAGCACGCACATCTCCAAACGCCCTGAGGGATGCAGTTCTGGATACAAATGGCATTCTCTGGCGCAAGGTCTGGCAGACGGAAGTGAGACAAAGGCCAGCTCGTGGCAGTCCATGCATCCAGTATTGTCCCAGGTGTCCTGGTGGGAGCGGAGACAGCAGAAGGAGTGAACTCTGAATTGCAAATGGAGTGCAGGGGCCTTGGACCCAGTCAGCCAGTGGGGATCCCAGCTTCTGATCCTGCAGAATTTCAGATGTCCTTCTGTCGTTGAAGGTGTAACACTCACTCCCCTTTGTACACCTGGAGCGGGCCTCCGAGGCCGATACTAGTTCCTGGCTGATTCAGAAAGAGGGCAACACCTTGCAGCTTGTTTGATTTTTCTTTATGTGAAGTAGTTGCGTCTCAGCGGCTCTCTCTTTCTGAAACTGGGCTGTCCCTACTTCGACTGAAGACAGTCATTCTCAATAATACAGAGTGCATGTATTTATCAGAAAGGGCTTCAGCAAATGCTAAATTCTGTGCCTCTGCAGCTTCCTAATATTATAATGTTGCTATTCTTAGTTAAATGCAGTAAAATGCAAAGCCCAATTTAGTTTAAAAAAGTGGTCATATCTCAGGCATCGAGTCATCCCTTGGTTTGGGGGCATGCCAGACTCCGGGCCACAGCTGCCAACTATTTACCTCTCGGTGCACGCCGGGTAGTGCACTGGCCAAACATTCCAGGTGTCAATGGCTTTACTTACGCTCTGTTGGACACGATAAAAAGAAATGCACTAGGAAATATTGCCAATTAAGAAAAATAGCTTTTTTAATGGGATGTATTATTTTCTCCTTAAATTCCACTGGGTACTTAGCTTTCAGATTTTCATATGTTTTACAGATTGAAGGATGTTTTTCCAGTTTGGCTTGTGCAGAGTTTGGCCACATTTGTATATGTGCGTAAGAAAATATATTTACGGGACAGATCGATCTTGGTTTCTGCCGTAGCGTCATCCCTTGTTTGGAGACCACTCCATCCCTACCGTGGCCTGAGTAAGCCCTGAAGCAGCCCTGCTTCATACCTTGGGATTCACCCCACGAATCACAGTAGGTCTGCTGCGGGCACCTGACAGGTAACACAGAGGATGGCCGAGGGTCCGGTATTTAAAGATGTACCTCCCCCAAAAAGGATTATTATGATCAGCTTGGCTAGTTGGATATTCTTTCTCAGGAATTTGAACTGGTCCCAGTCCATTAATAATTGGAAAAGTGAGAAGACCTACAAATTGATACAAAGAAAGTTGAAAATTTATGCTTGTTCCGTTTTTTTTAAACTTTGAGGATGATTCAAAAATGGGTTTGGAAATCACTGAATCAGTATGTGTTACCCAGGACTCGGATACCAAATACACTAGACTCTTAAAAGGGATCATTTCCTTTGAAACAGGCCCAGAAGCGTGCTCTGGCTCTCAGGCGTCCAAACGCCCTTCATGATTCGGTTCCTAATGGGCAGAGTTCGGTTTAAATGGCTTCAAGGGACTCTCATCGATCTTAATTTCACAGTCTGAGTCCATCATACTCTCTGTGTTACTCACCTAGATGGTACATAATCATACAACGTTTTGATCACAAGCATTCCATTCATTATTAGCAATTACATTGTGTGTATGCAGACTTAGATCTCACTTGCATACCTTTAAGTATCTGCGTGAAACGCATGCACTCAGAGGCTCAGGAAATGAAGCCAGTTTGTACATTGCTTTTGGTGTCCCCTGTCTTCATGTCATGTCCATGTTCTTGGGACATTGCAGCATATGTATCCTATACATCCGACACCCAAACCAGTTACAGGTTGGGACATGCTTGTCATTCCAATGAGATAAACTTTACTTAAATGTGTCCTTTCTTCCTCTCCGACAAGTTTGCCCATCCGTCTTAGCACATATAACAAAGACCCAGGTGGGAGCCACAGGCTCCGGTCTAGGCTGGCAGATCCGCCAACCCCAGGACAGCATGGAGCGACAGTTGTCCCAGCGAGATCACACTTCCATCTCATCCAGTCAGTTAATCCCACTGAACCAACTGTTACTGTGAAGAATAAAGAGGATCCTACCTCTGGCAGCTTGCGCTATGGCTTGGCAACGAAAGCATACACGAAGAGGTGTAATCCAATATCGGTTCCAATAAGAGCTAAGCTAGAATTACAGCTGAATTGCAAAGGCAGGATCGGGGAGGAAGAGGTCGTGCTGACGGGCAAGATCCGCCAAGTCCTGGAAGACAGGACTTGAGCTGGACTTGGGAGGATTTGCAGGGTTTCATCGTTTTCAACTCGGCAAGCGGACAACGCAGTTTAAGGGCTGCCATGCTGTGTTCCACTTTGCACTTCGCTCGGGCGGGCCCCTCCCCCGCCCCCATTTACTGGGTCTCTACATGATCCCAAACTGCATGCATGTTGGTCTTTGCCCGTACTCCCCCCACTACGTGGCACCCTTTTCCATTTGGTGATTAGTTTGTACATTCCAAAAGGAGTTTTGAGATATGAATACCTTGNCAAGTCCTGGAAGACAGGACTTGAGCTGGACTTGGGAGGATTTGCAGGGTTTCATCGTTTTCAACTCGGCAAGCGGACAACGCAGTTTAAGGGCTGCCATGCTGTGTTCCACTTTGCACTTCGCTCGGGCGGGCCCCCCCCCCCGCCCCCATTTACTGGGTCTCTACATGATCCCAAACTGCATGCATGTTGGTCTTTGCCGTACTCCCCCCACTACGTGGCACCCTCTTCCATTTGGTGATTAGTTTGTACATTCCAAAAGGAGTTTTGAGATATGAATACCTTGCTGCCCTCATATTTTTTACAGTTCACTTTGAGTTTTTGATGAAACATATTATTCTAGTTTTCCCTACTTTAATATTTAAAAAATGACCCATATTTTAAGCAATTTACATATAGCTTTCATTCCTACAATTAATAAGTTGTTCTTTTTTTTAAAAGCTAACCCAGTTACCACAGAGTGTGCATTCTTTTTATTTTATTTATTTGTCTTTAGAGGGGAAGGGAAGGAGGAAGGAAGAGAAACATCAATGTATGGTTGCTTCTCGTGCATCAACTGGCCCCTGCCGGGAACTGGCCTGCAACCCAGGCATGTGCCCTGACTGGGAATCGAACCGTGATCGCCCGGTTCACAGGCCCACGCTCAATCCACTGAGCCACACCAGATAAGTTGTTCTTGATTCACCTGGACTAGACCCTGTATGCACACTCTGCACATTTTTTGTGTTGTTTTAGTTCAGTGGGCCGTTATGAATCAACAAATCTATACTAATCCCAAGAATTTTGTACTAACCACTGTCTTGTGCTGAGCCTGTGCTTACCGGCAGCAAAAATAGAAAAAGAAGAGATGCAAAGGGAAATGAGATCGTTCCAGCCAGCACCCAGCTCTCAATTACTTGATATTTCAGTCAAAAGAGTTATAGACCTGAATTATTCACGCAGTTTCCCAAATGGATGCATATTAAAGTGCTGCAAAATGTCACACTGTAATAATGTGCAGAAATAACCTGTCACCCCTTGTCTGATTTATTAGATGCTGAACAATATCACTGAGTCTTCCAAGATATAATCATGTCGTTTAGCATATTATTGTTGCTGTACTTCGGGGAAAATCACGGAACTATTTTAAACTATATTGAATCGAATTTTAAATTCAATTATGCTGCAAGTTTTATCATCACAACTAAAATACTAATTTTCTTAACTGTGCTTTGTAATCTTGCTCTGGAGGTTCTAAAGCATTGCTTTGATCCCTTGAGCTTCTTACCTTATTATATTTGTATGGTCTTTCCCACCAATCCTATTTTTAATTATTATTAATACTGTTTAATATCTTCTAAATGGTAACGGGGTGGCTTAATACAGTTTCAAAACGCCCCAAGGCTCCTCATTACCGCCGGAGAGAAACTGTTTATAGAAGAATAACACTCACTGATGTGTGTTTTTTTGTCTAGAAGATGCCCAACAATGTGCAAAACTAAAATCTAAGAACTGAAAATACTCCAAATGCAACATACATGCTTGAAGCTTAAGAAAAGCTCTTCCCAGGTTTTTTAAATCAACAATTCCCGTTTTATTCATGCACATTCTCAGTGCATTTCAGCAAACAGCTCGGTGGAGACACGGCACTGGGGTGGAAAGTTGCACATCCCCTCCTCCAGGGGTGGTTGAAATGGCTCTGTGCTAACCTTGATTTGTCAGGACTTGAAATGCTCCTAAAACGCAGACAAGGTCAGAAGATAAATGGGGTTTTGACCATAATCTGCCTCTCAGATAGTTCTGGTGAGGCTCCAAACTACCCTGGCATCGTTCCCACCAATTCTTGAGCCCAGCTGAAGTGAACTTTCTCAGCCACAGCAGAATCCTCATACAAACTCCCTAAGTGGAGATATTTGTAAGTTGACCACCTAAGAAAATTATAAATCAGAGAGAAGAGATCCCCCCTAAGTTCCTTCCCCTTAATTGCGGTACACACAGGCATTCAGGGGAACAGACTGGAGCCCCGTGCCTCATCTGAAGTTGGGATTTGCTTTAACTCAGGACTTTTCTTTTCAAGGAATATCAGTGTCCCTAAAAAGGTTCTCCTGATAAAATGTCAATCTCTGTTCCTTCCAAAATGAATGTCAAAGGCAGCAACCTTAGGATCTTTGTGACAGTCAGTGTGGGTTTCTAATTTTGACAAGGACACCGGAACTGGTGGTCTAGCCTCTGATGAAAAACACAATGAGGAGGGAAGATCAAACTGAGGAATGAAGGAAGGGAAAATAAAAGCTCTGAGCAAGAGAGCATTCATGGAAATAGAGTCTCCGTGGCTCTGAGCTAATAGGGGCAGCTGGCGAAGGCCAGCAAAGACAAGAAAGTGAGAAAGAGCATCCCACGAGAGAAGGCTGAGGGCAAGCTGAGGGCTTCCCAGCAAGAGGGATGCAGACATCAGCGTTCCAAGGAACCAGCGGCCTGGGCCAAGCCCTGCTGGCGGTCCCTCGTTCCTGCCCCTTCTCCAGCTCTACTTGTACCTTTGCAGTCTCCCCACAAAATGTGCTGGTTTCCTACACACGACGTTCTTGAATGTTTTTTAATAGAAGTGGGTTTTTTTTGCCATTCTTGTTTCATATACCTAAAAATAAATCACTCCTCATCTTGATGTCTGACACAAAGACTATTAACAAAAGGTATGAAAATTATGGCATGACATGAGATATGTCTTTATGGCTAGATATTTTGGTTAGATGTTTTAGCTATATAGCTATGTATATGGCCATATTCATTTAAATAATAATGTTACGCTTTACATATTTTTGTCAAGAAAATAATTGTTGCTGCATTTGCTTTTTGGATGAGAAAAGAATCCTGGAAAGAATCTTTAAATCTGATAAAATACAGATTAAAATGGAAAAAAATTAGAAGTTTTCATAGAAGTTAGAAAAATTCAGAGAGAACAGCTGTGCTTTGTTGAAATTGTACATAAAGTTATAAAAGGGAGAGTGATGGGGCCTTCGAGGTCATCTGGACCTTTCTAAGGCTTTGAGAGACAGAAGGAAGACTCAAATCGTGTCTCCTAAATCTCACACCATCACATGTTCAGGGAACAAGTACAAGACGGGTCAGAGGCAGAATTAAATGCAGGCATAGAAAAAAAACATGCATACATGTGTCGGCATCTCTTCCTCCCACCATCGGGACACACCATTGAAAGGGTTGCATGTAACAGCCATGGAATAGAAGCAAGTGCATGTGATTAATGGTCATCAGTAGATAATACTAAGTTGACACTCTAGAAACCTTCCCCAAGAGTCATTAAAGCTATTATGCACATGTGAATATGTGTGTGTTTAGGGAATTTTATATTATTTCATGTTAATCACTGGGTCCATCAGGTGATAATTGTTCACATATAAAAAGGCTCAAATGCCACATAATTACTGATATTTCATTGAAGTGGTAAGACCTTTATGATAATATAAATTCAAATACTGAAGTATGTTTCTAAAATTAGTTCTGATGTTTTTATTTTCCTTATTTATAGTTGACTTCCTAGCAAACCTAGAAAAGTTGCCATGGTAATTCTGGAGGACAAAGAACACGGACTTGACCACAGAAGATACTTGTGCAGGCTGCGGTCGCTCCTAGCCATGTAGTTCCTTTCAGCTGTCAGAACACACCCAGGTGCCACAACAGTGTGAACTTCTAAGAAAGGAGACAACTTTGGACAGTTCTGCTGACATGGCTCATCTTATCTAACCAAAGATAGCCAAATAACCAAGTCACCACCTAATTTTTCATATTTCACAGATGTGAAAAGTCTTTTCTAAAGTATAGAAGTAACTAAACTCATTCAAATTATTCTGAGAAAAAAGGATGGACAGTGCAAGTTTACCTTGTTTTGATCGATGAATGATGATGTTTACAAACAATAATGTCCATGTTGAATTTCCTACACATTTAACATGTGATGTAACTTTGTTGTTCCTAAGATATAACTTTTCCCCAGAGCATAAAACCAAAATTATATTATATATTTAACTCAACTTCATTTTCTATATTTATCCTGTTTTTAGAACAATGCTTGATTTTGAAAATGAAAAGTGAAATAATTGAAATATAGTTGTAAATTTTTGTACAACTATAGTTGTAATTTTTTTCTTTTCATGCATTAAAAAATTTCAATAAAATTTTTCTGATTTTTACTTTATTTCTACTTTGGTCATTCTTTAGTGACAACATACGCTTTTTTCTCTATGTAATGCACTTTTTCCTAAATGTAAATTATAAAATTACATCACACAGTGTTTACTTAATTCCTTTCAATCAATAAGTAATGATTTTAGGATGATATCATCTTTCTTGTTGGTTCCCTGTACATACTTGTGTGAACAACTGTAATGTTCCCATGGAGTTTCTTTCCCAATCATAACACAAATCAAATCCTAGTGTGTGTTAGATTTAATGTCATTTTCCACATATACATTTTAGGAGCAATTATGAATACATATGAGGAATCCTTTAGAACTGATGAATCAGGCCTTTCTGCACTGTACTAATCAAAATGTAAAAATAAGAAACTGTAGCCCAGAGTCAGAGACTTCTCCGAGGGGACTCACATATTGCTTTATATTTGAGCTTCTGCAAGTTGTATGGTGATTCAAAACTTAAAAAGCAAAACCAAGAATGAATTTCATGACATTCTTGAGAGTGTTTTTAAAAAGAAAGTTTTAGAGATAAACATATATAATAAATATTTCAAGTTGCTTTTTAATTCTTCATCACTCTAAGCTCTTAAGAAGGCAGTATTTTAGAAATCTTAAAAAAGACAGTTCTTGCTCATGTTCTTTATCTTTCCAAGATAAGATGGCTGGATGAAAGGTAAGAAGATTTGTTAAAAATGTATAAACTTTGTAATGAAAGTAGACAAACACAAGTAAGCTGGAAAAAGTGTTTAAATGTTAACTTAAAAGTTTGGTTCAAACTGAGAATTTCAATACAGATTTTTGCCTTTCTTTTTCCAAATCCTATTGGTGTAAGGATATAGTATGTGTCTATCAATAGGCCAAGTATTTTATAGTTTTTAAAAAAAAATTAAAGATTTTATTTATTTATCTTTACAGGGAAGGGAAGGAGAGAGGGAGAGAATTATCAATGTATGGTTGCTTCTCATGCATCCCCTGCTGGGAACTGGCCTGCCACCCAGGCATGTGCCCTGACTGGGAATCGAACCATGATCCTTTGGTTTGCAAGCCTGCACTCAATTACACCAGCCAGGCTTTATAGTTTTCAAAAGCCAGGCTTTTATAGAATTGAATTACATGTAAATTAGGAAAATGGGACCCTCCCTACAGGGCAACACTAAGGTAGAGCTGCGGCTCCCCCTTTCTGAGGTAGAGACTCAGAGCGTGGAATCCGCACATTGAAAGCCATGCTTGGGAACCAGAGGAGAAACCAGGCATTTCCTTAAGGGTTCTGAGAGACCAATGAGCAGGTCAGTTATACTCCTTTCCCCTCCCCTGTCTGCGACTGCAAAGGCTTTGTCAGCAGGATACTGCTCCCAAGCTAATGCCGAGCTAAGTCCTGTTCTTAAACAACAAAACGTGGGGACGGATGGCTGGGGTGGGAGGAAGTGGTGTCGGGAAAATGGAGACAACTGTACTTGAACAACAATTTAAAATTTTTGTAAAATTGCTGCTACTTCTCCCAAGGAGAGCCGAGGCACACGGGCCATAGACTTTGCAAACCCTCTGTCTTTAGACTTGGGAGCTGGGCTGTGCAGGGATGAAGGGACAGCGACCAGCTTGCTACCTGCAGTTTCCTCTGATCTGCAGGCAATTCCACCCGTGACAGCGTGTTCCGTCAGGGCGCCCCTTCCAGGGAGTGGACAGGCGCCACTTCATTACCAAAATGAAGTGGAGGCAATGCAACCTGAGTGGTGAACTTGTGGGGGGAAGGGGGAGGGGAAGAAGATCACGGGACTTTTCACTGACCATAAATGTATTCTTTTCATAATCAAAATAACTCACCTTAGAAGGAGAAGTACAGGACATAATTACGTTATAAAGACAGGATGGAGAGTCTCCCCTTGTACGTATTTTATGATCTGAAATGCCGACTCTGTGACATCACTCCCTGCTCCGAAACAGCCTTCCTGCCTTACAGGCCTTGTACACGGTTGTACTTTGTAAGGGAGTGGATTTCGTGCGCTGTATTGCTATAATACAGAGAATGCTGACGTATATATATTCAGAGCAAATATTTACAGTATTTTAAAGTGAATGCATCATTTTCACGTGCAGGATGTGCATAATTATGTGGCAACAACCTACAGAACGAACATTTCCTGGCAAATAGGGTCTGATAAAAATAGCAGTGCTGAAGTCCTGTTCCTTTTGCCAATGGGCTATTTTTAGTACCCCAGGAAATGTCTCCTCATCAGTGGTGACCGGTGTCAGAAACACTGGCACAACTGAAACAAGCATTCTCCGGTGTGTGGCACAGTTCGGCTGAACTAGGGGGCCCGGAACGAGGGCCTTAGGAAATGCAGGCTGTCCCTCCACGGTGGGGCTGACAGCCCGGGCAGGACTGATGTATTGGCTCAGACAGCCCTTTGTTCTGGGGAAGTTGTCCCAGGCACAGCATGACAAAGGGCATTACTGGCCTCTACCCTTTGGATGCCAGTAGACCTGCCACGCTGTGACAACCAACAATGTCTCCAGATATTGCCAGATGTCCCCTGGGGATAAGTTATCCCAGTTAAGAGAGCCACGTCTCCAGAGCCTTAAAGACATCTTATAGCTGTCTGCAGTGCACTGTGGTCCATTCCGCCTGAACCTGAGATCCTTCTTGCTGACTGAAAAATAGGGATAATTTCCATGCATTGATCCTGGTTGGCTATTGTTGTGTTGGCTATTGTCATTGTTTTCTCTGACAATGGAAGGGAAAAGAGGTCAGTGTCCCTGGCTAAACGTCAGGTATCACATGTCTTAGAACTGGTACTGTGGCACACGGGTCGAACATCACTGATGTGGATACTCCAGAAGGTCACGGGCGTTTTCAAACACACGTAATCCCTTCCCAATCCTGGGGCCATTGTAATCAGCTACTGATTTCCATGTGCTCAGAAAAGAAGATGGAGAAAACATTCGCTATCATGTTTTGCTTGCCATTATCTTTCTACCTTTGAAGAGTCTAGAAGAAGTATTAGAGGAAAGTATTAGAAGTATTAGAGGAAAGTATTAGAAGTATTAGAGGAAAGGAAAGCGAGACTTTGTCCCTCCCCTTCTTTTAAGTTACACGAGACCAGTGAGAACCTCAGTACTGACCCCCTTCGACGCTGCTTCACAGAACCTTGGGATTCCGTTTTCTGTATACAGGAATATACTCAGGAGTGAGTTTTCTAGCTTTATGTGAGGAAGATGGTGCTTCTTCATTCATTCACACAATGAAGTGTTTTTTAAATTTTTTAATTTTTAAAGATTTTATTATTTATCATTAGAAGGGAAGGGAATTAGAGAGGGAGAGAAATATCAATGTACGGTTGCCTCTTGTGCGTCCCCTGCTGGGAACTGGCCTGCAACCCAGGCATGTGCCCTGACTGGGAATCGAACCACGATCCTCTGGTTCATAGGCCCATGCTCAATCCACTGAGCTACACCAGCCAGGGCCAATTAAGTGTTTTTAAAGAAGGCCATATTTAAGAGAATTGTATGAGGATTAGTAGTGGTAATCATATACACACATATAACTGGATACGTATATCTAAAACTAGCATTCAAATACTACTTATTTGTCCTTCATAAAGTACTCTCCCCGAGGAAATGTTGTCGGTCTGAACTCTAACCGCCCACCATTACTGCTGAGGTGTGATAGCATGAGAGCATGTTTTTATCACGTACCCTTTAAGACACATCGTATGCTACATCAAAGTTATTTTTGGAAATTCCCAGTTTTATCCTCATCCTGATAAGTGCAGGTTTGGATATATCTGCCTTTCTCGAAAATAAAGTCTTAGGTTTGGAATCGTGTGTCACACCCAGGGCAGCCTGAGTTGCTAAATGCCGTGACACCGCATACTCTTGCTTTTACATAGTGATTTTATATAAGTAACGATCGCAGAAACCGAACTATGTAAGAAACAGAAGCTGAGGTACTTCAAATCTGTTATTCCACACGAAAACTTGGAGTTTTTATTTGCTTTAAAAGTGTTGGATATTTGGAAGCTACTAGAAGAAAACCTAAAGAACAAAATCATAGGCAGTATTTCAATTTCTGGAATTTATCATGAAATCAGGTTTTCAAAACACCTCTGCCCAAGTTATCCTTATATTTGAGACTTTTCCTAAGTATTTGTACTCTTGAGGTTTCAGGCAAAAGGAACTTTTCAAACTTGAAATTGATAAAAACTGTCCCTCATCCCTGTGAGTGATGCGTGGTTGGCAAATGTGTCTCGAGTGTCAACCGAACCTGACTGTGAAGAAGACTCGGTTTGACACATACAATGACAGGTCTGTGAACGTCAAAGCTAAAAACAGAAGCTGTGTGGTTTTCTTTCATTACTGCAACTGACTAATCGCATAGGTAGACGTTTTTCCTCTTTTATCAAAACACAGATTAATTTAATTAAAATGTATTCATCCAATCTCTTCTTTTAATGCTGTAGTATTTCAATTTTATAGAAGTCTATCTATGGTTAACTAAAGACACTTGTCAATGACTGCATTTTTTTCCGACTATTACTATGGTATTTTTATCACTTTCTCATGACTACTAAACATAGTTTTTCACATAAGGGCAGGGCATTCAAAACAATCTACGCTGGGTGTCAAGAACATTGGAGGCACCGCTCCCAGGAGAGAGCAGGCTGACTCCTCCTGTTTTCTGGAGGCACACTCTGACTCAGTTGGGAAAAAGAACTTGAGGGCCATGGCAAGTGTATAAAAGATGTTTATCCTGCGAAAATAGCATTTTCTTTCTCTGGATGAGCTCAGGGCGAGCTGCGATTGCTACAGTGAGTTCGCGTAGAGGGGATTCCTCCACAGACAAAGAATTTGGACGGAATGTTCTTCCAACTCTGTTTCAACTCCCAAGGCAAAGCATCTCTTTTCTGAGACTTTCTCAAGTAAAAGAAAATATGACTGCGTGTCTCATGGGGAAGGCGAACTCTTCTCGTAAGATTAATCTTACTCTAGGTGCATTTCTTGGGACTATAGTGGTTCCTGCGGGCACAGGAGAGTAACTGGAAAGTAACCTTGCAATTGCATTACAATTCAAAGTACGGGGGTGGGGGGTGGCGGGGAAGCAAAATTGGCTGATTGTTTGAATGGAGGGTCAGTTTCGTGAGCTGTAACCTCCTCATGCTGGATATGACACAGACATCTTCGTCTATTTATAACTGGCTAGTCTTTATTTTTTTAAAAGACTTGAATCTTATAAAATCCTTTAAAGTATTCCAGTTATCTTCTTAGTTTTGATAATGCACTCTTGTGGATGTGTTGTACATATTTTCTCCTCGACAACAGAAAAAGTACGTAGTCTTCATAGTAAAAAAAAAAGTCTTTGTGTGTCTGTATCCACCCATTTTCTCCCTGTTTTCACTTTTTCATCACCCTGTGTTGACTATACATTTTTGATTTTTATTTTCGTATGTACATTACCTCTTTGTCATCTCACTCAGTTCCACTAACACGTAAGCCGCGTGACTCTGGGAGAGCTTCACACACAATTCACAATGTACCTGCCCTAAGTGTTGAGATTTTCTTCAACTCTATTTTTTAACAGTAAACACATTGTCGATAATAACATGTAGGTGTGTTAAGGTTGTATGTGTGAGTTTGTGTGGGCGTATACACACATGTGGGTAGATGTATATTTTTAACCTGGTTCTAATTTTCAAAAAAATAGTAGGATTTTGGGAGGGCAAATAATTCTCCATTCTTATTTTTGTACATTAGCAATAAATTTCACTTGAAAAGAGAACCCTCTGTAAACGGTGTAGGTCAGCCTGGGTACTAGACGGACTGTCACTGGTTTTATTATGTGTGATACGATCAGAGGCGAAATAATTTGTGGCACCTCGGTCATACGCAATAACTACTTCACATCAAACGGCAGAGAACCAATCTGACTTTTACTGTCTCACAGTTCACAGGAAATGTGGTTACTGGACCTGAAGCAGCAGGCAAGCATGAAATGCAATATTGTTTAACACTGGATGTAAAAATTATTTGCGGGGGGAAAAATCTTAAAGGGAAAGGGGGTGGCAAGTTGGTAGAGAGGGAAACCCTGGAGAAATAAAGTCTCTGAGAAATTACTCTGCTGCCGGCCCAGGTCCTGCTGGCGCTGGTCTGAGAGGTGCGTGCAACTGAGCGAAACTGTATGGAAGAAACCAAAGTTGGCGTGGCTGCTGGTCGGCCCATTTTCTCCCAGACAGAGTAGGGAAGCTTTGATGTGAGAGAATCTCTTTTATTAGGGGGGATGTCTCGAGAACCTACGATTCTTCCAAGGGCTAAAAATATCTTCTGACTTGAAAATGAAAGAGGTTTTAAATTGTGTGCCATTGTTGAAGAGAGTAAGATTTGATATGACCTAAGCCACAGGGCAGAATTAGAATCGAGCAATCATTTAACAAAGAGGGCCCCTGAAAGGAAAGGGGGTGAGAGGGAGAGAGAAAGTGGGTAAAAGCTGTTCTTTTGCTCTGTTGGCTGTAAAGTGCAAGAACACAACTAAAACTTAGTTTTGTTTTGTTTTTTTCTAGGAAGGTTGGGTGAAAAGGTGGAAGCACATCTGTGAAGTGAAAAAAAATGTATTCAAATAGTTTGGTGCATGACTTGGTTTTTAAAATGGCAGCTAACAATGACAAATGACATTCCAAGTTATTTCCCAGGTGAAAGCTGCCGATTCTGAAGTAAATGATTTTTGATGAGTAGCATCATTTCGTGACCGATAGAGAGGATAGAGGAGTAGGAATAAATAAGAAGGCACTTCCAAAACTGTAATTTTTTTCCATAAGTAAGGCTTGGACATTTGCTTGTATAAAAGTTAAGCTTAAAATTTCACTGTGTTCTACTAAATGAACAATGTACTTAGTTCAATGAGTATTTATCACACAACTTCCAATCTGAAGATGCACTTATATTTGGTTGCTATTGTGTGGAATTTAGTATTTGTAATAAAATAAAGAAAACAGTTACAGTGAAAAGCTCAAATTAGGAAACTGAAATGAATTTATACAAGATTACAGGTAAGGGGACAGGAGACGGGTAGCAGAAGTTTTTAACGTTCCAGAAGGGTGGTACACTGGGGCACTGTAGTGACACTGGGGTTGTCTGCACAGCGTGGGGGTGACTGGAGAACCCCAAAGAAAGGGAGGTCCGCATTGGGCCCAGTTTGGCAGTGGAAGGTGCTTCTTGTTAAGACTGGGGACCAAGCAGGGTGAAGTAAGGGTACTGGAATGTGATGAGTACCAGGCTGCCCGCTGGGTAAATCTTTTAGGCACTAGAAACCCACAGGGCGCTCGAGCACAGGGACCAGGGGAAGTACTGATACTCTGAGGAGATTATTTTTTGACCCTACTTTTCCTGACTGGGGAGGGGCAGGGGTCCCATCTCACCCAGAATTGTATATCTTTGTGTGTAGTTGTGTGTGTGTGTGCAGTGACTTGAAGTTGAGTTTTCTAAACATAAATTTACCTTTTAAATAATCTTAACGATTCCATTAACATAACACTAGCTTATCAAATTAGTAAACCTGCATACGTTTAGGAAGAACACACCCATGTTGAGTAAAAATGTTCACTTGTATTATATTTAACATTTAATACTGTTATGTCAAAGCAAACATAACTGTTTTTGTTAAATCAAAAATATGAAACTGGTCTTGTTGGCCAAAGATGTACCTAAATAATGTAAAGGTGAATTCTTAATATCGTTCCGAGTTAGCTCCAAAAGAATCTATTTTTTAGCACATTGAAAATATTGATTCAGTTTTCTTATTTTCTGGGTTTCCTTTGAAATATTCAGTGTATGGAAAAGCTTCCTCATCTCTAAGGCAATCGGAGTAGATCTCATTTAGGGGGTTTTATGACCTACTTCGGCAACACCAGCTGGAGGCAGGACCGAGTCCCACACTCATGGAATGAGAGGCGAAGGCCTTCCTGAATTACAGGCATATAAACTTCTAGACACACAGTTAAAAGGACAGTTTATAACTCTGATTCTAAAGTTTCAGCCTGGGTCAAACACAGAGACGGAAATACAAAACGTACCTGTCCAGATACCCACTCCCCTGTCCAGGAGACAGATAATAACCAACTGAGTCAAGCCAAAATAGACAAACCAGTGGACACACAGCAAACTCAAGCCAGATCAAGAGCTGCATATACTGTAAATCTATTTACAGAGATCAAAAAGTGATCAAATGTGGAAACAAATAGAATTGGCAGCTGAAATCGAGCGAGTGCTAGAAAGTAATCAAAATCATCTCCTTACCGTGCTACCCACAGGCAGGCCTGCAGCGTGGGGTCAGCAACTGGACTCACGATGGCATCGGGTCCCAGGGTCCCTAGTCGGGAGTGGACGGAGCACCTGGGTGGAGTAAAGGGAGATTGGGAGGTGAGGTCCAATCCAATCTTTTACACCAAAACTGGGAAATAATATGTGCTGGATATTCAAGGAGATTATTTCATTTAGGCTATTGCAATAGGAAGATGTCCATTAAGGAGGAAGATGTCAAGGAAAGGAGGGGCTGGTAGAGAGGGGCCTTATCTCGGGCCCTGAGAGCCTGACTGTCCTGGGCAGTGAGCCTGTCTAGGAAACACAAGAAGAGGGGGATTCTCTCGCATCGCTGCTTTCCCGAAACACAGGGGTCGGGTAACGTTAACATTGTTGAAATGGTCTGATATTTACGAGTGGATTCCTCTAAGAAATAACTTGTTTTTTCACAGAAAGTTACACCGATGACTTAGAAGCATAAATATTTAATAGAATAGAAAGATTTGGATGCAACGATTACGGTTGTTTAGATGTGTTTATTTTGTTCTTGGTAATTGCATTTTTACTGTATTTGTTCCATGACCGTTTATTCCTCTCATACTTCCCTCCCCTGCAATCGTCCCACCACTGCCCGTGTCCGTGAGTCCTTCCTCTTTGCTGCTCAGGCCCCAACCCCTCGCCTCCCTGCCACCTTGACCTTGGCAGTCACCCTGCTCTCTAACTAGGCTTATTCTATTTTTAATTGGCAATTTTTATTTTTCAAAAACAAAGTTTATATTACTACTTTCTTACTATATCAATACTTACTGTAGTATATAAGCAAATATAAAAGTAAAATAATTTTTCTATTTTTTAAGAAAGTCACCCATGTTTCTGTCATTCAATAGTAATAAGTAGTAACATCTCCCCTAAAATTTATAAAACTGTTTTGCTAGTATTAACCTCCATGTTACCATTATTATTTTGCTATCAAAAAGTTATAATTACCAATGTGTAAAAAATGTTTAAAATCTATTGTGTCATTTTCCAAATTCATAGTTCGAAAAATCGAATTGCTCTACCATAGGGAATGAACCTTAAAATTATAATATGTATTTTCTACTGCCCATGGTATAGATTAGAAATATAATCACAGCTGGATTAGAATAAGAAAATAACCCTTACGTGCACCTCTATAATCTGTCCCCAGCGGCTCACCGCAGCGGGAACTTCCCTGAGCTCTGCGTACAGGCCTCTCCCGCCGTACCCTCCACCAGCGCTCCCTGCCCCTCCCCGCCCTGGCCCGCACCCAAATCACTGCCGACTTTGGGGTGTATCTTATTCCGTGGTTACTGGTCTTCACAAGGTCCAATTTGTTTTTACAGAAACTTTGATCATTTATATTTTTCCTGAAAAACATTTTTTTTTCTTTTGGGTGGCCAAATTAGCCAGCACGTGTGATTATATCTGATTTTAATATGTCCACTGAATGACTGTTCTCACCAGATCTAAGTAGCATTTGTTTCTATTCTTTCGAAGTAATATTTTTAGTATAAGATAGTTTTGTTAATTTTTTATCATTGTTTTGGCTATAATTATTCTTTTTTCCTTCTGAAAAGCAGTCACAAATTATTTTTTCTATGTTGAATGTTCCAAGTCTATCCATTTATACCTTACATTGTAAATGTTAACTCTGGCTTTTACAGCCTTTGATTGTTTTTATTTGCTTATTTTTTATTACTTTGCAGAGTTGCCTAACAACCCTTCCTCATATGGCTTTTCTTTTCAGTCACCCCATGAAGTAGAAACACTGGGAAATGCCCTTCGCCCAACCCCAGACTCACTTCTCGGTAGAAGTTTCTATGACTCAAAATACTTTAGAGAATTCCGTATTTTCTTTGGTTGCCTGATGCAGAGTATTTTCAGAACCTGTCTCTTTTTTGATTATTCAAAATTATATTCCTTATTTATTAGCCTTCAGTATTTCTTCATATATTTTATAATTCTTTTCTGATACTCATCTATGAAAAAAGACACTTAGGTTTGGTGTTTATTTATTAGAAAATATGTTTTTGGATTTTTCCCCATCCTTCTGTTATCCCTTGATTTCAGTCCAATTTTCTTCCTGGAGATACACATTGGGCAGAAATTACATCTAATCAGATTTCCAATGCTAGACTCTGCTGTAAAACCAGGTGTCTCACTTATTCTCTAGTTCCCAGGTGCCTGAAGACAGTGGATGAAGTTCCTGGAAACACGCAGACCGCACGGGTCCTGGGACACCTGGTGTCTGGGAGAACCTGTGCCTGCTTCGATGTTCCTTCACCAGCAGGCCCGGCCCTTGACCCCACGCCTCCCAGGTTTATTCTGGAAATGGCAGTTTCTCTGTGTATAAGAAAGAGGAGCTTTTAGGATTTGGACTGTGTTATTAGTAACACCCATAGCATCATCGAGCAGTTGGAGAATTTTTAGTGTGATGGAGCTCTTGCTTTTCTAAATCAGAGAGGAGCCAGTTGGACAACAATTCGGGTTCTCCCTACACATTTTCCTATAGGCTTGGACTCCTCCTGTTGTGGCATAATGCAGCGAATCAATTAAAATAATTATTATTCACCTTTATTCAGCCTTGTTGTTAGTCAAAAATGTTTTTCTAGAGTATGAAAAGTCATTGATTGTTGACCTCAGTTTGTGTGTGTGTGTGTGTGTGTGTGTGAGTGTGTGTGCGTGCGCGCATTTACACTCACGCTTTCCTATGTTAATTCTGTCTTGGCTGTTATTTTGGTAGGAATTTAGAAAAGAGAGCCAGTGAATGTTGGCCAGATGCCATTTTAAACTCGAATTTCCAGGCACTAGGCTTTAAAGCTCAAAGTATCTGTTGCCAAATTGTTTTCCCAAAATTTTCCCCAACTATATAACTCAACACGTGATGTGTTAAAAGGACTAAAATTGCCAGTGTTCATTTTTGCTAATTTTATCTGTAAAAACAGTAGTTTATTTCAAAATTGTTCATATATGTGTGTGAGTAGACTAGTGGGATTAGACATTATAACAATATTAACATAATTAATATTTGAGTTTATTATTTGTAAGGGATAAGTGACTAGTGGTATAAAAGGACATCATGTTTGAGAATTTCTTAAGGCAGGGTATGCTCAGAAGCCTCAGTTCAAAGCTGTCCGTGCTGACTCCCATTCATGAAGTATGAAAAGAGGTTAGAGGAGGTAGGAAAAGACTTCTCTCTGGGCTGTTAGGGAAGACTTCATAAGAGACCAGGTCAGAGCACGACAGTGGAAGAGCGAAGGAAGAGTAAGATGGGCTGTGAGGGGCACCCCAAGGACGAAAACTTGGTGTGAGCGACTTTGCAGGGCGGGGAGAGTATGAGACAATCTCGTGTCTTTGGGATCCTGGCTTTGTGGAGAGGGAACATCCCTTGTATTGGAGAAACAGAGAAAAATCTGGAAATGTACTGCATAGATTTTGGAAAATATTTAATAAAATTTGCACTTTTTTATAGACAATGCACCATGTAAATTTTCAACTAAGCTATTTAACGAAAACTTTAAACATATAATTCTGAAATGAGCGTAAAGGGTTGGTTATTTAGGACTAAATGGAAGTAAAGAGGCCATTCAAAAACATTCCACAATCAAGACATAATATTTTTTAAAGCACCTAAATTAAGGTAACTGGAGTGGATAGAAAAAAGTAAGTACAAGAGTCATTTTTAAGTAAAAAGCAGCAAGATTCAGAACATGACTGGCTGTGGTAAAAACGAAGGTATGCTGATTATAATTCTAAGTCTTCAAACCAAGATATTTAGAAGTGTGGTTGTGCCATTCACAAAAAAGTTTAAGAAAAAGAAGGTTATATGAACAACTTGTTTTCATTTTATGAATAACGAATTTCTCTGCTATTGTGATTGGAAAGAAATGTTACTTTAGCTAAATTAAGACATTTTCAATGTAACTACCCAATATTTGATGAGTAAATGCAAACATTGTTTTAAACGCTTGCTTTACCTATACTTTGAAAGAAACCTGTAGAGCTGATGGTGTAAGATTTGAAGTTGTAATTTGTTAATCTTCACCATATACTCCTTAAATATCTTACAATTGTATTTGTCAATTATAGCTCAATAAACCTTAAAAAGTTAAAAAAATAAAGTTGTCATTTGTTAAATGACTGAATTGTGGGCGTAAATATGTGTTCATTACTTTATGTAACAGATATATTTTAAACATTCTGTTCTGTTGGCATTCAAAATTGTGTAAAGTAAAATGGAATTTTATTCAAGATAGAATAATTTCTTTTTCTCGGGTCCCAGAAAATGCTATGAGCTGTGCTTTGTGTTAATTATTTCAGTGAGAAAAAGTAAAAATAAACAGGCCGCTCTTCTAACACTATGTTTTATTATAGTAAATAGAATTATCTGCAACATTCCCAGTTTCTTTTTTCTTCTTTGACTTTTCCATCTGTTATTTTTTATGCTTCACACCTGCTGAGTCTGTGGAAACTAGAAAAATCAACTTCTTTCAAAGATGTATATTTATACATTGCTTTGTTCTGAAACTAATAAAAATTGAAAATAGAAACTAACTAAAAAAATAAATGGCCCTGGCTGGTGTAGCTCAGTGGATTGAGTGCTGAAGTGCAAAGCAAAGGGTCGCTAGTTCGATTCCCAGTCAGGACACATGCCTGGGTTGCAGGCCAGGTCCCCAGTGCGGGGGTGTGCGGGAGGCAACCACACATGGATGTTTCTCTCCCTCTCTTTCTCCTTCCCTTTCCCTTTCTCTAGAAATAAATAAATAAAATCATTTAAAAATGATTTATCTTCACTGAAATAAAATACCATTTTGGTATTATCGCAAGTACGTGCATATTCACTATAGTTCTTTATCGTAGGCAGCATAGGCAAAATATAGATTCTCCTTTATAAATTACACTGGTTTCTTTTTTAAATAAGATATTGTGTCAAACTTTACCTATGGCTTAACTCTGGACAATTTAAAATACATGTACATAAAATCACCTTCAGGACAATGGTGAAAGTGATTACTCTTACTTGAAGAGTTCCTGCAATACAAGGGTTGGCAAAGTAGGTTTAAAGTTGTGAGTACACAGAACACAGTCTTGTATTCTTGTTTATGAATTAGTGCATTATTTATTTGTATTGCAACTGTAAACCTACTTTTGCCCACCCCTGTATATTAAGGGTGTGAGCGTGTCTCACAAGCATTGTGGGAGTATCTATCACCATGTGCTGCAAACTAGACAATCTGAAAGTTAGTGAGAGCCCTACCTGACACCTGCTTGTGGAAAAGGGATGAGGGGGGTTTGTTTAAGGAGGATGGTAACGACCTGGGTGCCACAATGTCATAGAGGCGCAAGCTGAGAGAGGAGGCGACAGGACGCTGCGCCTTTTCTGAAGTCTGGGAGGTTCAAGACGGCCTTCATATTGCCAGGATGGTGCTGAGTTTCAGTGAATGGGGTGGAAGCGGTGCCACGGGGTCCCCAAACCCTCTTCATTGCCTGCTCCCTCCTCCAGGTGCATCTGAAAAGTCCAGAGGCTGTGCACCTAGACGAGTCCGCGTGACTGGGACTGGTGAGGACGGAGCTGGGGTCTGAGTGGGATTGTCAGTGCCTCTCACGAGGAGGTCAGAGAGCACACTGGCTGCTTCCACCTTGAGTGGCATAGGGAGAAGATTCCCGCGGGGGGTCCAGGGAGAAGGTCCTCACTGCAATGCGACCATGCAGGCGCCTGATCTGAGTACCCAGCCCCCAGAACTGCAAAAAATAGATTTCTGCTGTATGTCAGCCATGCTGTTACAGTTCCACAAACTGTAGGATTCTGTTACAGTTCCACAAACGAACGGAGACATCGCGCCAGCAAGTTGGAGCAGCTGACTTACAAACAGGCACGTGGTGTGTGCGTGGTGGGGAAGGTGCTGTAAATTTCCTTCTTTTCTTCCCTGTTGCTGTCTTTCCCAGTCCTCCACCCACCCTGTTCCCATGTCTGAAAGGAATTAAACAATGCTTCCGACTGAAAGATGGACAGGAGTCAAAACTGCTGGTGATGATAAAAAAATGTATTTTATTACCAAGACTTTGTGACTGATTAAAAATGCAGCAAGGGAAAGGGCAGGAGGCAGACACCAGCACAAATTTTCTAGTCCAGGACAGGCCACACTGTGAACTGAAACATGACATTGAAAAGCTAGAGTTGTTATCTTTTTTTTTTTTTTTTTTTGACCAGGGGCAGGAGCTAGGAGAGATGAGCACACCTGCCTTGTGATAAGCACGGCATAGTTGGGAAGAGGTGCCAGATGGGAGAAGCTCAGGGAAGAATTCGACACCCAAATATGAGATTATCCGTCAAGAGGGTATAGAGAANCAGGAGGCAGACACCAGCACAAATTTTCTAGTCCAGGACAGGCCACACTGTGAACTGAAACATGACATTGAAAAGCTAGAGTTGTTATCTTTTTTTTTTTTTTTTTTTTGACCAGGGGCAGGAGCTAGGAGAGATGAGCACACCTGCTTTGTGATAAGCACGGCATAGTTGGGAAGAGGTGCCAGATGGGAGAAGCTCAGGGGAGAATTCGACACCCGAATATGAGATTATCCGTCAAGAGGGTATAGAGAAGGCCTCAACATCTGATATACTTTTGATACACTTATCAAATTTATGGACCATTTCCCATGACAAATGAGCCCATAGTCAGAGTGTGCAGAGCCCCTTAAAATTGTTTATCATGGGACTCAAATTTAAAAAAAAAACTCATGAAAACCTGGGGAAAATAATAGGAAACCACAGATACGTAGTTTCTCAAAAGCCAAGGAAATAGAAGAAACATGTAGGATTTGGTGTCGAATGCCGCAGACAGGCCTCATTGGAAGATGGCCAAAGACGATAGTTAATGTCTTAGGAAGAGCCTTTTTTCTCTTTCTTCTCCCAGTGTCGTGAGTGGTAACTAGGGACATGAATCTACAAAAGCAGGACCATCTTTTCAGGAGAATCTTCAGTGAGAGAAAAAAGGCCGGTGGGTCCGGGAATACAATTCAGTGGAGCTGTGGAGACTAACCCGTGGAGAGGAAAGCGTCTGAAAGACCTCGGAGAGGATGTGCTTGGGGGGCAGGGGATGGTCCAGGAGAGAGCAGAGTCCTGGGAAGCACGTCTGATGGCCTCCCTTTCCTGTGCAAAGGAGAGGATCATCATTCTGGATTTGTATATCTAAGGTCAAAGCCACTAAAAATGGCTAGTCAGCAATTCACTCCTGATACAAATGCATTTTCTTTTACCATCACGATGTCAATTGTAAGAAGAGAGATAAACACCATCTGTGCTTCCAAACCTTCCATTCCCTCGACGCTACAAAAAAATACAGTCCAGCTCTATTCTGGCAGTGCCTATCACAGCGCCTACCACAGGACCTGGGCAGTATCCCTGGTCCTGGTTCAGGCTGCCGTAATGAACTGCCACAGACTGGAGGGCTCGCAAACAATAGAAATGCATTTCTCACAGTTCAGTGGCGGCAA
The DNA here is from genome assembly GCF_014824575.4 of Sturnira hondurensis. Classification (NCBI taxonomy): domain Eukaryota; kingdom Metazoa; phylum Chordata; class Mammalia; order Chiroptera; family Phyllostomidae; genus Sturnira; species Sturnira hondurensis. Next base: position 25,128,929 of record NW_028082759.1, on the reverse strand, counting down.
GTCCAAGGTGACCATGCCAGTGGCTGTTGGGATCCCTCCTCCTTGGCAGGTTTCTTCCTTCGTCCTTGTGTGACAGGGAGAGAGTGGGGGAGCCCCTTGCCCTCTTAGATAAGGACTCACCCCTTCCTGAGGGCTCCACATGCTATCACACTGGGGGTTAGTGCTCATCTGAGGCGTTGGGTGGGGGGGTGCAAACGATTCGGTCCCTAACACCTTGTCGCAGAGAGTTGTTCTGGGAGAGTAGCAACGATACTAGTTATTCCCAGCAGATCTATGCCTGGTGCCAAAGATAAAGAAAAAAAGCACCGAAGAGACGTGGACAGACTGCCCTGGGGAACAGTCTACCCGGCTGGCAGGAGGCAGGATTGGAACTCAACTTGAACTTGTACCAAGGCGAGTCCAGGCTTTGAAGGTAGAATGAGGGGATAGCGAATGTGGAAAGGCACAGTGGGGGCACAGTGGAGTCAGGGGAGTGAAAAACACAAAGTGGGAAGAGGGCAGTTGGTCCATGTGAAACCCGCCGGGGTTCATGGTGTTAACTGGGGCTTGTCAAAGTTAGGCCCCTCCCCGTCCACACACCGGGAGAGAGGGCCCTTGTCTCCACTCACAGGCTGGCTGGGATGGTCACCACATCCTGTGGGCAGCCTTGAGTGTTCTCAGGTGGGTGCTTTAAGGGGGGTAGGGTCACCCCAGGAATGTGGCCTTGGGCTGTTAAGAGACTGTGTGAGTGTTTTCTTCAAGTTGGTGAAGGTCAGTGTCGAAGGTCAGTGTCAGTGTTGAAGGTCAGTGTCAGTGGGCGGGAAGGGGATCAGGGAAGGCTGGCAGGAGCCGGGGCAGGGAGAGAACCTCTGTGGATGGTGATCCCTGATTCCCAGAGTGGAAACAAACCCTCCCGCTACCTGTGGTGGTCTTTCCCGGCTGCCAACAGGACATCCAGCCAAAGCAGTCAGTGTTTCTAAAAACACTGTGGTGTTTTTCTTCCCCAAATTATAGTCCCAGAATTAAATTCTCAATGTCTGATTAGACCCTCTCTTGCTAATTTACAGACTGTCTTAAATATTTTTGATAACTCATCCTCTCTTGAAGCTTTTTAGCCATTTGAATAAATTATAAAATATGGTCAGTTTGCCTGTGTAGCATGATAATAATTAGAGATATGACATGAATGGAAAATATTTTTTAAAAATACTCCTAAGAGGACAGAGTGAGAAGAGGGGAAATAGCATCCATTGGATATTAGGAAAGTGTTTGTTGCTGAGCAAGCCACTTTGTAAATTGCTCCCTCCATTCCTAATAACAATGTAATATGATGAAGAAACTAACGCCCAGAAAGATCATCAATCTGTCAAAAATCATGCAATTTATAGACAGCAAATGTTTAGCTTTAAATACGCATTTTTTTGTAGAGTCTGTCTTATTACGCTGCCTGCAATGGAACATTCTACGGCCGGCCGCAGTTTCCAGGCTCCCTTGCTGGCGGTGGATTGAAATTCATTGTTTGTCTGATGTGCTGAGAGAAACAGTCACGCCGTCAGTGCAGTGCTTGGGTTTCTTCTTCAGACTCAAGTTCAGGTTCCTCACCTGAACAGGGAGGGTATGCAGTCACAGGATGAACACTGCCCCTCTTTGCTCACTGGCAAAAGTACGGAAGTGGTGACCTGTATGTCCTATTATCTAACATATTTCTTTCTAACCATTAACTTTGCTAAAAATCAGCATATAATAATGCTGATTTTCCCCCAACATCATAGCATTAAGATGAAAAGGACAATAATAAATATAACAGAATTGATATCCAGGACTTGATCCACAATCTGTACTTAGAATAGGTTACCACTTCCAAACTATCAGGTTCTCAGCTTGTTAAAAGTAAAATTACTCATATGATTCTCATTTGTATAGGAAAAGTTTAAAAGTACTCCCTTTTATTATCCTTGGGAATGCGCCTAAGTAGTTCTTAGCCTGAATAATAATGGCCGAACTGTTTGTTTTGGAATCCGGCTTCATTTGACAAATATTTATTGAATACGTCTATTTGGAAGGCAGTATGATGGACATTTCGAAGGTGGTGATCCATTCTGAAATTTCATGTGCAGTTCTCTGATTTCTGGTTTTATCCTCTGCTTCAAAGCTCCCATACACAAACGAAGTGGCTTGACATACAAACTGAAAATCAGCTTTTATTCATGTTGAGTTTTTATTACAAAAAAGATCTCTGGAATCCCACATGGACATGACATGGAACAGGGTGGTGCGCTGGCCTACCGAGAAGGCAGTGAGTGCGTGCTACCTGGCTCTCCACCCTGGACAACTCTCCCATTCCTGCTCCTGCCACAGTGGCTGCCACCAATGGGGGAGGCCCTGGCATCCACCTCTGCTCGTGTTTGGGTTTCTTCTTTGACCACTTAGGTATTTGCCAAGTTGCACAGCTGCCAAGTCTCACACCTAAAGGGTCAATCCTTCCCTATAAGGAGTTTAAGTAAAATTCCACATCGACTTCCAAAGTGATGCCTCTCCCAAGGGGTTTCCAGCCGTTTGAAAAAAAAAAGGGAAAAAGCGAGGGGGTAGACATATCGTTTGGTACTGTCTCACTTACAAATTGCTTGTGCAGACTCCGGGAGACTTCCTTCACCCGCTAATGGCCAGTGCAGACATGGGCTTTCAGCCACTGCCCGGCCCATGCTGACCGCAGCAGAAGACGTGAAGAGGGGATGCAACTCTCCAAAACTGGTATTTTCCCCCCAGCATTGCTAGATGTTTCTATAGGGACACTTTCCTGCTGTCACCGCAGTGAATTGTTAGGAAAACAATCCCCGGTTAAACTAGCCTGGGCAGCCTGAGCAGACCCATGGGGCCACCTGGTGCTGGCTTGGCCTCCTTGAAAGAAATGACACGCGTAAACCCTGTACCAACGGAATGCTAGAGCTAGAAAGGAAAACACACACTTCTCACTCTATCATTCTTAGGCTCTAAGAGTGCTTTGGTGAAAACACCAGGTCAGGAGGCTCAGGCTTGGGTTTCAGTTCATACTTTTGTAAGTTTAACAGTGTGTGTGTGTGTATGTGTGTGTGTGTGGTACTGACCCATTTCAGTTCTGAATGTTGTTGTTTATCCGAAAGAATCCCATATCCTGCCCCTTAGTTTACTAGAGACTCTTATGGGAGACTTGTTTACAAAAAAATACAAAATAGAAACTCCTCTCACAATAGCTTCGAGGTTTCTTTAAGGACTGATAGATTCCTAGACTGAACCCCTGAGACGTGGTCAAGTATAAGAAGGACAACAACAACAAAAAGTGAGAAATCCCATATGGAGGGCAGTGCACACTGGCCACGGCCTGGGCGTCGGGGTCCCACAGACCTGATCTCAGACAGTCAAGGATGCTGGAAGCTGATGAACAGCTTGTACTTTCTAAACTGATTACTTGCTGAATGCGATTAAAATGGGTTTCTGTAGTATTTTATGAACTGCCTTTAATTCTATGAATTCCCACATCCTTAGCCGTTCATCAGTTATTTAAAGCCTAAAATCTCACAGACCCCTCCTGATGTCACGTCCGTCAAACCCATCACTCCACGGAGAAGCAGCGCATCACCATCGACTGCAAAGCAGGGCTTTCTGTGGGATCCCTGGCTCCCCAGTTCTGGGAAGAGCCCGGTCGGTGGGGCAGTCCTCTCAGCCCTGGTGTGTCAGAGGCTGAGACTTGCCCAGTCAGATGCTACTGTGCACGCTGACAGCCGCTGACCCTTATTTCTAGGCCATTTACACGTTTCCAGCTTCCTGGGAGATTCAGTAAGGAGTAAAAGGTGATGCGCATCCATCATTATTCCTCCCACGGACCCTCTTCTTTGGGCTGCTCCGTTCTAGAGACATTGAAACCAACACGAAGTATTTCAAATCTCTTTGTAAAGTTTTAAATCTTACATCAAAATCGTAGTATCTTCACTGTAATCACATATTACCCTACACTGAAGTCTATGATGGAGTATAACATTCTTGTATGTTACATTAAAAATGATAACATTGCTATGGTGATACTTCTTCAAGTACAAGTGCATCTTCCAGAGCCAGGGATTGACCAGTTTTGTTATCCATCAACTGTCAAATATCAAACATTTTAAACTCGTTTTCAACGTTAGTTTTTCAACCATTTATCAGTACTACTTAGTGAACATTAATTAATGTTAAACTAAAGTTAATGTCTCACTACTGCTCTCAGTTCATCCCTGTTTTGACTCTGACCCCAGGAGACGCGTTAGTGAAATGCAGAACCTCATTTCTGAACACTTTGTGTAGCACCTTCCCCGCAGACAGGTCGGCGAGGCTGACTGCCTCGGGCGTGTGAGCTGCCACCCGGTGTGACTCTGAGGACGCGCAGCGGGTTGGAGCCAGCACCTGCCCGAGAGGAAGGGACCTGGGAGTGCAGACCCCGCCCCGCCCCCCACAGCGCGTAGGAAGCCTTGGGCAGTGCCTGAGACGCAGCACCTGCGTGTGACCTGGACGTGCATTTAAATCATTGGGCGAGGACTTTTCTATTTTTGCCATGCTCAAATATTAGTTTAATTCCATGTGGTTGTTTTGGGCCTGAACGCAGTTCACTAACAGGAATTTTGTCTGGAATTTCGGGCTTATTTTCCAGACAAAACAATTTTCAAGATGATTTTAAGTGCCAGGTTTTCCCTTTCGTTAAAATATCTACCCTTTTAAAGATTTGCATAGCATTTATTGAAGACTTGGAAATATTTCTTTTCCAGTTCATTGTTCAGCTGATACAGATGGACATTAATTTTTTAATCACCATAGCAACAGGGACATTGATCAAACTACATATCTGAAAAACATGAATAGGCTGATAGCTTGAACATAATGGCTCACGGAAGAGTAAGGTCTTAGATTTACTTTGAAGGGTTCACTTGGAGATTCGAGATAGGTAGGCATTTTGAAGTTGAGTATTTTATCCAACACACACACACACACACACACACAACACTCTCCTTCCTTGATGTGTAGGCTCCTGACCCAGCAGAAGGCAGGGAAGGGCTCAGGAGTATTGCCCTCGGACTGAACTGCCCACCCTGAGGGGCAGACCACCAACTCCAGCTACGGAGCTTCGGTCTGTCTCCCAGAGAGTCCACTAGAAAAAGAAAAAGGGTGAAATTCTCTAAAGAGCACATACAATGTGGTGTTGAGACCGTGTCAAATAGCCTATAGCAAGGTATGTACAATCTGCTGCAAAAATGGTGCAAAATAAATGCTTACTGTGTTTTGAGAATGAACTCATGAGTAGGAAAAACACCATAGTCTATGCACCCTCAGGGTAGTGGGGGCACATGAATGCTGATGTGAAGTGCCATTCAGAGGTGGTGGGAATTGTAGGTTTTTTAAATGGACAGAACTATGAAATTTCTCTTAAGTTTGCTACGATCTTTATGAGATCTGCTGGTTTAGGGAAAACACCTGGGTTAGGCTAATGAAAAGGACCATAATTTAATTTTGATAAACACTTTTCCTATTAGACTATTTTTGCTTTCTCATTTGAGAAACAACCCCCTGTTAATTTCGCAGGTAGGAAAGTCGAGGTTATCATAGGTTGACTTCTCCCGTACTCTGACATGGAGATCTGTGTGCATGGCTTTTACTAGAAAGTGTGCTTGGGATTCATATCTGTGAGAGGGAGGAGAAAGAAGCAAGGGAAGATAGAAGACGCAAAATAGGCACAGTAGAGTGTCATGCAGTTTTGAGGACAGTGCGAGCAGACGCCATGGGCTGGGGGTGTTCTAGAGCCAGGATGACCCTTCTGCTTTAAGATCTGGACTTGACTCCCCAGCAGGCAGATCCCTACAATGGGTGCCAGCGAAGGCCAGGAGTGTGGTAGCATCCCAGCAATCAGAGAACAAGGCCTTTATCCTTGAAGGGTTATCTGGACGGCACCATGCGGCATCCACCAAAGGGGCTGTGGCGCTACACGGGCAGAAACTGCTTGTACCAAGGCTGAAAGTAGGCGTTAGAATTCGAAATCCCATCCCTACAGGGTCACTGCGCAGTTGGAACTCTACGTGCACGTTTTGTAAATTGTTCTATGGTCTCGTACACATTTCTTAGGCCTTCACTCTACATTCATAAATTCGTCTAGAACCGAAGTCTACAACAGCATTCAACTACAAGCAAAGGCGTCTTCATTACAAAAATGAAATGGTATTAACAAGACATTTCTGGACAGCTCGTGTTTTGCACTGGCGAACATGTTGAAACACACAACAGAGAAGGGTTGAATATGTACTGGTGCATTCAGCTGTAACTCCACAGAAAAAGAATGCGTATGTAAGAGTTGAAGACAGTGATATTTTTGGTTTGCAGCCTCTGTAGATATCGACAGGAAGTCTGCGGGTTATGAAAGGAGAATGTCAGCTTTACCAAGGACTGTTCCAGCCTATTGGTACCGTGCATCACACTGATGATTTTCACATGTTCAGGCAGCCTGGTGCACCTGAAATAAATTCTACTTAGTCACGGTTTATACTTTTAAATACATTTTACAATTTGATTTTTTGGTGTTTTGTTTAGGATTTTTAAAATTAAAATCATAAGAGCTATTGGTCTGTAGGTTCCACCTCCTGTACTGTCTTTGTTAGTGTTCCTGTCATGGTAATACCGCACTGATTACATGAGCTGGACCTGTTCCCTCCTGTTCTATTTTCTGTGAAAATTGTGTTAAGATAAAATATTTTTTTAATTTAGCAGAGTGAACAAGGGGAACAGAACTTCAAAGAGGATGCACCCTTGGGCACTTTCTCTTTATAATTCTATTAGAAAATATATCATCTCCCCAAACCTAGGGCTATCTATACTAATCTAAAGCATTTTTGTTACTATATTATTGAATTACATTACGAATATATGAATTAGGTTGTTCATTACTTTCTAGTGAGGCCTTTCTTGTCATATACATGCAAGTAACCTGAAAGGTTATGCATAATATTCCTTGACTTACCCCATTTGTTTTCTCTAAGTTCTTTTGGTGGAAAATCAGAAATACTCTCTGTTCAGTCTCTCCTTGCTTGTTCTCCCTTCACCATTTCTATGAAACTTCATTTGTTTGTTGTTATTGTTGTCCTGGCTGTTTTAATACCCATACTTCCCTGCACACTGGTCTGTTTCTACCCTGCAAAAAACCAAGGCCCAGTTCACTGTGTGGCAAATGCTGTGTTGATCATATCTGAGGAGGAGACTACGAGGCTTCAGATTCTTTGGAGGAGAGGAGATACGGCCAGACATCTCCGAGTGTGTCGTGGAGTGGCGGGACGCACACACAGGGAGAAGGCGCTGTGAAGCTGTTTGATATGAGCAGAAGAAGAACTAATGATAGAACGAAATAAGTACAAGAAATCAGAGGTAGACACCAGACACTAGAGCAGCGAGACTGAAATCTGCGATAATGGGAACATCATCTGATACAGCTTCAGTGACTGAGACTCACAGCAGAGTATCAGGAAGTACTCATTACATGGAATAAGAATTAGGAGAACGTAGTATGAAAGAAAGGACAGGCACATGAGGAACTGTGGGGGAAGGATAATGAGTTTGGGGCCTAACTGGATACAAGAAGTAAAAGATGAACCTTCTCAAAGATCACGAAGGGGATGCTGAGTCTTGAAATGAAAGTGGTGCCAGACTGAAAAATCGTAAGAGGATGAAAAGACAGTTTAATCTTTGCTATGCAAAGAGTATCTACAACCAGCAGCAGCAGACCAGGGAGCTCCTTGGATATGCAGAAACTCAGCCCTACTCCCCTCGCCCCCCAAACCTGCTAAATCAGAATCTACATCTAGGTAAGATCCTTATATGCTTCATACACATGGATATTTAAGAGGCACAAATAGAACGTGATGACATCACATTTAAAACTCCTTTGGCAATGGCGAAGCATTTGTGATCACCGATTCAGTGATAATGTTCAATAGTCCTGATGGTCACCTAGATTTTTAAAAAATATATATTAATAGCAGCCATTTGCAGAATAAATGAGTGAGAGAGAAAGACCAGAGAAGATGAAGTCGGAGCAGCGACGTCCCTGTTGCCTGGCGTGTTTGCCCACACCTGACCTGAATCTCCACGGTCGGACTGTCCGCCAAGTCCCTCCCTTTCCCTAATCAAGTCTGTGCACTGGAGTCCCGACACCCTGGCTGCAGAGGCCTCCGTGGAGCCTCCCCTTGCAGGGTTCAGCAGAGGAGGCCACGGGGGGCCCTGCTTTTCTGGAGTTCCCTCGATCACTGGTGATTGAAAGTGAAACTTCGCATACATTGGGAGTGACTTCAGATGGAAATGGGAGGGTCTCTAGACAGCAGGGATCTGGACGCCACGGCCACGCTGCGCTAGGTAATTTTTCCCCCAAGATTATGCACAGCTCCATCCCCTTAGTCTTCAGTCACCTTGCCAGGAGTTATCTGCTAGGAAGGGTGGGGGTGGGGACATGCCTTGATAAACCAGGATCATTTTGTCACCGACTATTTCGACTTTCTCAGTTCATGTATAGAAGTTATGTGCCGTTTGACACAAGGAAACACAGAGCAGCCCCTCTGTCTGGAGCAGATGCCATAGAAAATGTCATGAGATGCCCGCGAGGGCTGCGGATTCTGTAATGGAAAAAGAGGTGTTTCTGTGTTAAATAGTGTGCCACTGGAGTTTTCTGAGATATGTAATTGTCTGACTTTTCTCCACACACTAGTGCTAAGAATGCCCGGCAGCGGCACCAGCATTTGGGATACTGGGGGTTGGTCAGTCCAGGTTGTCAATCACATCAGCCCCACACAGGGCAAAGGGCACAGGGTCACTGTCATGATTCCTATTGTCACCAGAAAGTAAACACTGTGAAGCCATATGGACATTGCACTGGTTATCTCAATCACTGAAAATTTTAATGTGTGGGCTTTGAATAAGCCAACTTAATTTTTAACAACTGATACATTAAGTTTTATTGTTCACGTAATAATAGACTCTGGACAGTGTGAAAACTATGAGGACAATGGCAAGCTATTTAAATTCCTGTCATGAACTACTACATCGTAAAACTTCTCATTGTTTAATGTATAACAATGCAAGTTATAGTTTAAAAAGTAAGAAATATACTTGAATTTGTGCAGAGTGATGCCATGTCCCTTTTAAAAAATACTGGTATAATTGTGCACTATTTGGAAAGTAACTCACAAAATACAAAATCACATTTTCATGCCCTTCCCTGCAATCTGGACTTGCAGTCACAGAGAAAGAAGTAAGAGAATTAAAGACAGGCTCAGTGCTCAGAAACAATTAATGATCTCCTCTAATTCTAGTGCATTAAGGGGCAACATTTTAATTTTAAAAAGTCAATCATCGATATTAGCAGATAAACAAAACAGTATTTTACAGCGATGAGAATCCAAATCAGAAAACATTTACTAAAAATATACCCATGTGCACAATATCTGTTTTGGCAAAATGGAGTCTGGGTGAAAGTGATTCTGAAAGAGTTCACTTAATGCAGATTATTAAACCTCCATAAAAACAAAACCATTTTTAACAACATTCCAAGTCCAGATTACATCTGGAAACTGCAGTTGAAAGGCAAATAGGTCAGTCTAATTGCTTCTCCCTTAAGGCAGGGGTAGAGCGGTTCTCCGTCAAGGGTGCTTCCTTCCACTCCCTCCTCTCCTCCCACCCAATGCTGTTACAGACACAGCGCACCACCCCGCCTGACCTGCCTGCACGCTTTTATCTGCATCGCTGGTCCACCGGAAGGAAGGCTGGGGGCAGTTTATAGTTGATACAAAGAATGATTTCTAAACACACTGCTTCTCTACTCTATATTAAACCATTAAGATAGTGTAAGCCACTCCATTTGGAGTTGATATTCACAGCCTTATACAATACAAGAGCTCATCAAGTTTCCACTAAAGCATGCCCTTTACCTGCACACAATCCATCTTCCCGGAGTTCACATACGCTCCTGAAGGTTCATCTTAGACGTGGAAAAAACCAAACACTTCACAGAAATATCCGACAGGAATCAAGATAAGATAGAAGCGTCTGTTTGACAAGATTCACAGCTTTCCTCATGTGGAACAGCTCGCAAAGGTCATGCCCATGAAAATGGAAAGGGTTCGAGACAATGAAACTGAGTTGGCCGAACATTTAGGTTGATCGTTATTTTAACACGTTTTTAAGTCTCCAATGTCAATGACTCAGTGCCTCTAACTCATCCTTCTACTTGCACCGAACATAGGAAGGCAAAACTGGGAACAATAGAATACCTTTAAAACAGCGAAATAATCTGAGGCAAGAGTTTCTTTCCATAAATTCACATTTTATATACATGCACAAACATGTATATTTTTCTGTATAAAAGATGTCCTTCAGTGTAGTCCAAGAGGGTTTACCAAAGAACAAATTGATTCTACTATAAACACTTGAGTTCATTTCATCTGTATGAGAAACACATACATAAGCATATATATATATATTTCTGTGTCTTGTCAGCCTTATCAACAAAAAGACAGCTATTCACAATTGGCTAAATAACAGGCTTTACTGGTCAGGGATGTTATCGGAATAGAGTTTACAAAATTAAGAAAAATACACAACTGGGCTTTATATTCACAAGGAAAGAGCTGTTCAGCAAGGCCAATATGAATAAGGTTCAAATTCCAGAGTAGGGAAAATAGCGAAATGTCATAAATCTCCTGAGGTGCAATTTAGTTTCTGTGTCCATTTTAGAAAAAACAGACGCACGGGATGAACAATACGGCCATGGTTTCCCCTGACGTATCAGCTCACGTGTTTATCATTTTTCTTGTTTGTTTTTTTCCAGTTGGAGGTCCCCTCAGCTGCAGGAGTGGCCCCCCTGTCCCAACACCTGCAGAGACAGGATGGGGCACCCTGTCTGTCCACCCTCTGGGTACTGCGATGCTGAAATTTTTGAAGCTAAAACAGGTCTGCTTGAGCTGCCAAGTTTGCGCTAAGATTACTGAAGGTTTATTTATTTTTCCAAGTCCAAATGTGGTCTTGGTGGTGCTGTTTCTACAATGAGAACTGGTTCCAAAACTTTCAGTTTGAACACCCTAAGCCGCTTGCTTGCAAGCAAGCCAGAGCCAGTACCTGAGTTGAATCTGTCCTAAACTCCGCTCCAGCAATGTGGCTGAGGAGCTGCGCCTGGGCCCAACGCCAGTGCGCTCTGCCTCTCCCTGGCTTCTGCGGACCTGACTTCAAACGCCTCCACGGCGCCTCTCAACAGTTTTGTGTGGTGAGCTGACTGTGCCCTAAGCACCTTTGCAATTTTAGTAACCGCCTGAGGTTGTACAGCCAAAGCTAAAATGTTGATGTTTCCTGCGGAGCCCTTGACAAATCTTGAGGGTTTGTACGTGAATCATTGGCTTGAGTGACGAGACCGTTCTCTAGTTCTTCAGTCTGCCATCTGTATTGCTAACAGGACACCTGAAAGTGCTGAGCCAGGACTGTCAGGGAGTCTGAGGAAGCCGTATTTCCATTTTGAAGTCCTGGTAGTAGTTTCTAAGTTCTGAAAGTTATGTCCACTTCATTTCACTCCTGAGTAAGTTCTTTCTTCAAGGGGTTAATATTGAAAATATATTTCCTTCCTCTTCTGATAGAGACTGAAGTTATTTGAATGCCGTAATATTTTCTGATGCTTTAATCATTGCTTTAAGGTTTTATTTTTGTATTCATCTTTATTCCTTCACGAATTCCTTGCGATTTTCCATATCCTGGCAAATGACAGAATTTCATCCTGTAGTGCTTTATTATGCTCTGATCATGCTCCTCTTTAAATACTCTCTTTACATCATGAGCTACTAAAATCTGCAGCAGGAAGGTCCTTGTTGGCCACAGCTGAAGAAGCTGCAGTAGTCCCTCGGTCCAGCCTACGGCCTCATGTCCAAGTTTCGGTGTTGTGTTTGTACTTTGGAAAGCCCAACCTCCCACACCGGCCAAGTCTGAGTCTAGGTGTGAGTGAAAGTGTACATGAAGTCTAAATTCAAGGGTAAGTCCAGCCAACCCTACGAAAGTGTTGCTAATGGGCTTATAGTTTTTGCTGTTTTTTTCCCTGAATTAGTTGGAGTGAATCCCGTGGAAGGTTCTGGAGTCGAGGACACAGTGGATGAAATGGTGCTGCCAGCGGCTGAGCGGAAGGAATTGGGACAGTCCTTTGCTGCAGGGCCACTGAACCCTAAGCTGGAAACTGAGAGAACAGCAGACACGGGGGCCGGCATTCTCGAGTGAATTCGGTAGTCACTGCCTTTCCTGCCCTGTGCTAGCAGGAGCCCAGGGGCAGGCTCATATCCAAAAGTTCATTTCCAAAAGCTCTGAAGGAGCAAGTGTGGATGCCAAAGGTGCAGATGTCAAGGTTCAGAAGGGAACTCCCTGGGGAGGGGCTTAGACAGAAGCCAGCAGGAAGGAGTCTGTCCAACGCTCATTTACTCCTCGAATGGTTACAGCCTGGGGAAGGCCGTGGTAGTAGATTCCTCCATGCCACTGTGGTCGTGGTGTTTGGAGCCTGGAGTCTTGGTCCTGATGGAGATGCCTGCGAACTGGCTGGGTTGCTGCTGCAAGGGATTTGAGATATTCATAGAAGTCAAAGCCAGTAAAAATTGAATGTATCACCAGAACTTTAGTATTTCTCTCTCTGAGTTATCACTAGACATTAGTAATGCATTTTTTGCTGTTGCATCTATGTATAATTCTCTCTTTTTTTTAGTTTACAGTATATTTTCTACTATCACATACTGTTTTGAGGCAAATTTTCTGGATGTTGAGTAATTTTCTTTCTTCGTTTCCCCCATATTTCTGGTTTGCCGGAAGAAGGCATTTTCTCTGATGTTTCCGTCTTTACAGAAGTTTGAGAACAGACTTACAGTCTGCCTCTTATCACTGTTAGCTATAAATGTCAGTGCTCTCTCTCATCTGACTTTCTATCTTCTCCCTTTGTTTTTATATCATTTACTGTACAAGTAGCACTAGCGCTTGCTAATGGAATTTTATATGCAAGTATCATTCTCTATTACTCATCTCCTGGGTCATGTGATCACATACATTCTGAAGTAATTGAAGCAGAATTGACATTATTCTTCTGTAAACATCAATGAGCCAGTCTTTCAACAAGCGATTAAAATTTTACTTGATCGATTGATAGACCGTAGCACTATTTTTAATACTCTCCAAGCAAGAACTTTGTAGACAATATTTAGCAACGCTTGTGAGTATCCCAATAGCTTTATAAACTCATTGGAAGTAGCACTTTTTAAAAATGAGGTTTGGTGCTTGAAGCTTTGGATTTGGATGTCACATATCATTTGGGAAAATTTTCTTTTCTTTCTAAAAACTTATTTTGTAAAATAATAACGAATATTTACCAGCAAGAGGCCTTAAATCATTAAATAAGTTAGTATTTGTAAAGCACTGAGCTTGACATTTGAGTTCTGTAAACCTATAATTCCTTAGTTCCCACCTTTTAGTTTTCATTGTGAATTATCAGACTCTACTATTGTACTTAAATGTGGTGAGCATTTTTTTACCAAAAACTTACACTTTTTAATTCCTTGCTGCTTTACATTTTCCAATAAACAGGGCTTTTATAAAGTATTGTTTAATTGTCTTAGTTGTATAACATACTTCTTTTAATGAAAAATATTCAAAACAAAAGATTTGCTTTAAATCACTATTACACAATTTACAACATAAGCTTTCCATCTGGGTGTGTTATATTCTCTCCACTAAATTTGAATAAAGACCGATTAGGTTTGTGTTTACCTAATAAAAGTGCTTTTAGCAGCAAAACGACAACAAAAATAAGAAGCACTCCAACTCGCCAGACTAGTCTGATTCAGCTGCAGAACACATGCTAGGTATTGCTGGTCCTGCTCCAGGTTCTAGAGACAGAAATAAAGAAAACAGAACATCCTGTTCTTGTGGAACTTCCATCGGCGTGGTGGCGGGAAAATAGGAAACCAGCCAATGAACAATGTCTCAAGCAGTGACAGGGGCTTTGAAGAAGAATAGGCTGGATGATGACGCTATTACCTGGTACCAGTGAGGACACCAGGTGAGTTCAAATGGAAGCCAGATCCTCTGTGCTAAGGAAAAAGGAATGGAATACAGGAAAAGGACATGATAGTATTCTCGGAAGTTGTGTGTCAGGAAGAGGGAGCAGCAAGTGCAAAGGCCCTAAGACGGGGATGTGATTTAGGTGTTTGAGATCAGATAAGAAATGTCGTGTGGCAGGTGGTCATCAGGGGAGGAGGAATGAGAGGGGACACTCGGGGGGCAGCCGGATCCCACAGTTTGTAGGACCCGGGGGGGCCACTCACCGAGCTTTGGTGTTTACCGCCTGCAGCACGGGGAGCTTTCTGAGAACGCTGGGCAGAGAAGTAGCAAGACCGCATTTTGGGGTTCAGAAGACCCCAGCCTAGGAGTGGTTAACTGACTTGGGGAGGAGCAAGGGCAAGAAAAGGGGGACCAGGCAGGAGCCGGTTTCATTGATTCCATGACCCTGGATGCTAATCTGAATGACGACATGTGAGAAGTAGAAGGTTCTAACTATATTTTGAAGGTGGAACAGAAATCGTTTCCAAATACAAGATGCATGGGGGAAGTTGGGAAAAGAGAAAAGACTTTCTGTGTACATGGGAGAAGGAAAATCCTAGGAATTTATTGGCACAATTGACATAACAACCCTGAAGTAGGCTGGGTTCCAAGAACACTTTTGACCAGTTTTCTAGCTCCATGGTCGGGGATGCCCTGCGTTCTCATCTCCTGTCGGCAGGTCTTACCTGTCACAGCACTGAAAAAGCTGTTCAAATTCAAGTGCCCCATTTCTGCCTCATACTGCCCAGAAGGAAGAGTTTTCTCCCAAATACCAGCCAGTTAAACTCATAAACCTTCCTCTGTTTCAATTAGATTGTATTTCTATGTTTGAGCCAATCCCAGGGGAGAGGAAAATGTCACATGCTGAGAGGGTCTCAGAGTTCCCTAACTTCGTCACAACAGAGGCTGCAATACTCAAAATGCATCTTTAAAAGCCTTTTTGTTGTATCATCTATTAGAAAACTCACAGCCCCTCCATAACCACATGTCTACTAATCGACTTGGCACCTGGATTTTGAGAGCCCTTTGGTAATCTGAGCTGTGTTACACCTGCCCAGTGAGTGTGGCAAATTCGTGGTCACGCCGATGCTTCTGTTTGTGTCTTCCTCCTCCGTTGGGAACATCCCTTCCTCTCTCCCTTGGTCCACCTAGATTCTGAGCATAAGCCCCACCCCCTTCATAGAACTTTGACTTCAGCACCTGCGCTCTGCATTCCCCAGACATTACGCCAGTTAAGCAGCATTGGCATGATGTTCTCGAACTTGATCTCACTCTAGGTACTGTGGGTTTTTAAAAAAGTTCACTGAGTGTGATGTGTCTCCTGCAATTAGACGTTGAGATCCAAAACTGACCAGAGGAAACATGACAAATCCTAACTTTGTGTTCATTCGTAGGGAATCCTGGCTGGAAACATACTTGTTTTTGAATATGTATTTAAAATGGGTAGGATAACAGCATGCACTTATTCTACTGATAATTAACTGATAGTATTTTACATGTATTGATTTTGATTAATTGGTGTGTGACTAGAGGATCTTCTGATTTCTGCTACTGACATTTCACAACTGACCGCCTGGCATACAGACAATTTCCAGATCACCAGGGACACTTCTGACATTTAAGAAAACAATCCACTGGGGAAAAATTATAAATTAAAGCCATCACTGACTTACTGCTTAAGCTGAGTAGCGTTGTGCATTCTAGCCTCTTTGTTGCCAGGGAAAAAAAGGAAACAAAAAAAAGGAAGCAAAAGGTAATGAGAAAAGAGAGCAGAGAATCAAAGAAGAGACTCTCGAAAGCTATTATTTCAAAGCACCTAGTATTCAAAGACAGATAGACAGCTATTAAAATATTTTCCTGCTGATGAATTTTTAGATAAAACACCTAAAATGCATGATCCAAAATTATAATTAACAAAAAAATAGGGTGAGCTTTATGGAAATTAGAACGCTGATTTCACAAAGACACCATTAGGAGAACGAAAACACAAGCCACAGGCAGGGAGGAACTGGTAGCAAAATATCTATTAGCACAAGTATACCTATTCAAAATATGCAAAGAACCCTTAAAATTCAACAAGAAAAAAATAAACAATCATTTTTTAAAAACTGGGCAAAAGATCTGAACAGACACTTCACCAAAGATACACAGGCGACAGATAAGCATATAAAGAGATGTTCAACATTATTATCATCAGAGAACTGCAGACTGAAATAACAAGGTATCACTCTAAATGTATTAGAATGGCTAAAGTCCAAAAACACTGGCAATATCAATTACTGGCAAGAATGGAGAGTAACAAAACCCTCATTCACTTCTGATGGGAATTCAAAATAATACAGCCACTTTGGGAGAAAATTTGGCAGTTTCTGACAAATCTAAACATAATCTTACCCTATGATACAGCAGCCCTATTCTTAGATTATTTACCTTACTGATTTGAAAACATTTTTCCACCCTAAAACTTGTATGCTTTATTCATAATCATCAAAACTGGAAGCAACTAAGATGTTCTTCATAGGGGAATGGATAAATTATGCTACATTCATACAATGGAATATTATTCAGCAGTCAAAACAAATGCTATTAAGGCACAGAGGGCAACGGATGAACCTTGCATGCATTCTGTTAAGTGACAAAAGTCACCTTGAGTGGGCTATATAACTGACAATGCCAATTATGTGACTTTATGGATGAGGCAAAATTATGAAGATGGTAAAAGGATGTGTGGTTGCCAGGGGTGGCGGGGAGAAGAGAATGGAGTAGAATGTGTTCTGTGGGCAGTAAGTGTATTCTGAATGGTATGGTAACAGCAGCTACATGAAACCATGCATTTGTTAAAATCCAGAGAATTTGATAGCACAAAAGTAAATCTTAATGCATATTTCAAAAAAATTCATTTAGACGACTGGGGGATCCAAGAGTGGAATGTAGAATGTGATAAAAGAATCTCACATATTACAAATACATGAAACAACTTCAAAAACGTGGCCGACCTAAGTCACTGTGAAAATGAGTGGGTTTGGGGAGACTAAAGCCAGAACAAACTCATACATTGTCACTATGCTGGAGCTGATCAACTTGCTTTTTGTGGGTGTACAGCTAGAATTTCTGTAACTACTGAAATTGAAATTGAGCCAATGAATGAAGGCTGGTTGAATCCAGGTATCTTCCTGTTGGACGGGCAGTTTGCAGATGAGCAAGAGAAGGGAGTTAGAACGATGCGTTTGGTAATGAATTAGAGTTTGAGTCATCACAATAATCTAAAATTTCAGTAATATAGACTCAGATATTTACACACACAAATACTTAGAGAGATGTCTAGATTCCCCGGCTAGCATGCACACATAAATATACTTCCTTTCACTGCTGGCTGAGAGGACGTAGAATCAATACCATACCAATAAGTATGTGCACACCTAACATCCAGATCTTAGTTTCTAACCCTGTCCTCTAATAATGGAAACTGGACTCTGAAGAATGGCTGATTCTAGGGTTGGGGCAGGAAATACACACGATGAGCCTAGAATATTTTGTGATGCCAGACACCGGAGAGTGCTCAACGCACACCCACACACCCCGGCAAAGATCAGGTACATCAAAGGGGCACAGGAGCCGAGCAAAGAGCTGCCAATGGTGAGATGGAACAATCTGAACCACAGAAATAAAGTAGTATTGAATTATAATGCAGTGTATAAAAGGAACATCGATGAGTCCATACTAATATACATAAATAACTAAACACATACATGCACATATAAATTGGGAAAAGAGACAAAACTCATGTGCTGAAGAATTACAAATCATCTGTGTAAATATTGTGCCCCAAGGAGGCCTAGCCTGATTCCCCACCCCTGCCTCCAGGGCTGTACATGCTGACTTCCTTCTGAAGAGGACAGCGAAATGGGGGCAACAGCACCTTTCTAGGGAAGAAGCCTGACCAACAGCACTTTGGCCGTGTGCATAAGATCAATGCAGGCAGCGGTGAGTCCTGTGATAAGACACTATGGAAGTAGCACCTTACTGCTGTGGTCTGCCTCCTCAAGCTCCATAACCGCAGGGTGACCACAAGGAAGGAAATCCGGGCACATTCCTACTGAGGAATATTCTTCAAAACCCCTGAGCAGTATCCCTCGGGACCGTCCAGGTGGTCACAGACCAGGAAAGTCTGAGAAATTGCCTCAGCCGGGAGGAGCTTAAGGCAACATAGTAAATAAATGCCCGTGGTGTCTTAGATGGGACCCAGGAACTAAAACCAAGCCACAAGGAACAAAAATATTAGGTAAATATTGAAGAAATCCAAAAAGCTCTAGATTTTGGCTAATGCTAATAAGGTAATAACTGTCCGGAAATTATCCAGCCACGCACTATGAAAAGTAGACGTTTAATGAAGAGGGTACAAGATAAAGAAACATTGTACATAGGACAATGATGCCTCAGTCCTTCAAAGTAGGCACCTTGAGACCTCACACAGTTCTCCCAGCATCTCTTTCACTGCTCAAGACACTGCAAAATCCTTTGTTGGAAACGCCATAAGCTACACTGTTGTGTTTTCCTGAATCTCATTGATGGTCTGAAATATCTTCCCTTTCAAAGGTTATTTTAGTTTGGGGAAAGCCAGGAATTGCAGGGCATCAAATGTGTGGGTTGTAGGGGGCAGAGTCACCAGGGCAATTTGCTGTTTTGCCAAAAACTCTGTACAAGACATGATGCATGAGCAGGCATGTGGTCATGATGAAGCTGCCAATCACCAGTTGCCCAGAGCTGTGGCCATTTTCATTGTATTGCATCTCTCAACTGATAAAGAACACTGAGGTAGTACTCCTTATGAATTGTTTGGCCTGGGGGGCCGTGCTCGTGATGGACAACAACTTCCCAATCAAAAATCACAGTTAACATGGTCTTGACCTGGCTGTAACTTTGCCACACCTCTTCGGTGTGGAGAACCCGGCGACTTCCACTGGGATGACTGGGCCTTTGTTTCCAGATCATAGCCATAGACCTATGATTCATCTCCAGGTAGGACCTCCTCCAGGAAACCTGGCTCATTGGTAGTGGCTGAATCAAGTCATTAGCAGCTGCAGCACCATGTTCCTGCTGCTTTGGTAGCAGAAGCCATGGATGAATTTTGCCACAACACGTTTCATGCCAAGATCCTACATCAAAATCTCAGACACAGTATTTTTTGGAATCCCCAGGTCAGCCTCTGGTTCTCACACTGTCAGTCGACGATCTTTGTTGACTGCAGCTCGTGTTCAACATTCTCAGGTGTTCTGCTTGTTGCAGGCCTTCCAGAATGTGGATCACTTTCAACAGAGTTTTGACCATCTTTGAAGCATGTGTGCCACTTTTATTTGTGCTGCGCTCATTGCATGTCCCTGAAAGTCTTCTTAATCAGCCGAACAGTTTCCATGAAGGAACACTTAAACTTAACACAAAATTTGATGATTTGTTGCTCTACTTGCACAGTCATTTTGAATGTGACAGCCACACAGTACACAGGCTCACTCAGTGGTGTCTACCGCCCCCACTGACTAGTACAGTGAAGTCATCCTTGTTCACACATGCGCATTCCAGTCCACTCTCCTTGGCTGCCAGGTTACATCGAGTCACACAAACCATTCTCCTTATATTAATGATGGCTGGATTTTTTCCAGACAGAACTCATATATCAATATTGACTCCTCATTGTAATGCATCAGATGTACCATACTAAGATAAGATGTCACTAATAAGGGAAAATGGGCACAGAAATACAAGTACTCTCAGCACTATGGTCACCATTCTTCATGTATCTAAAACTGTCCTAAAATTCAAAAAGTTTGATTTGTATCCCCACTCCTCAATAAAACAAAATCAAACAAAATATTATTGTCTCTTTACATATGAGTCACGAGCTCTGTCAACTTTTGTAATAACAGGCTATATAATCTGTAACAATCTCAAAAAGAACATCAGACAGGTTGTTAACCCTTGTAACCCAAACTAATTTCCTAAGAACCCAGAACAGACCCAGCCTGGGTAGATGGCAACGCCCTGGCACCCTTGGAGCGTGGAGGCCTCTGGACGGTCATTTGCTGTCTCTTATACTCTGCCTCTAAACCTGTCTGACTGAAGATTGTGGAGCACAGTGACATTAAAACATTCATAATGAAAAACAGTAACAATCTATTAAAATAAAAGGGTGCTCATTCTGAGGGAAAGAAGCATTTGTCATCAACATAGCAACACAGTACTTAGTATTCAGACCTAATCTTTGATGCGGAAGAAACATCTCCACTCTTCAGACCTGTAGGTATTTCTTCCATTAGTGAAATCTTTTGCGTGTCCTCAATAATTGAGTGTTCAGAAGCCAGCAAGTCAGATTAGAGTTAGCGGGGTTGTTTGTACAGGTGGCATGCCTACTGGGAGAGAAATTCTTATTTCTGTTGTCCATACCAATTATTCTGAGACTTGGTTTCATGTCTGCCAATTTTTGGAACAACAGAAGACTTTTGAGAAATTGCTGACATGGATGTATTTATTAAAATATCCTAAGAGTGACATTCTGTTTCCAAATAAAAAGGATCAAGAATGGAGGGAAATGCTTGGATGAGTCAACATTAAGTCAGCTATATGATTCTCTCAGATTTAAACATTTAAAATGTGTCAGCCAAAATGAGTAATGTGCTATCTGCAGATAACCCTTTCAGAAACACTTTAGTTTCTTTACAAGCAATAGCATTTTAAAATACACATCTCCAGACTTAGAATTTTTGGTCGTTGATTTCTATGTGTGAAAGTTTGATCTTTTTGAATTGTGGTTCTTTAAAATGTATACTGATTGCTTAATTTTGAAGTATTATAGGTAATTATAGTGTATACACACAAAAACGCATACAGAAGACCAATAATTATGAGAGCGCATTAAATTCTCATTGTGTAGGGCTTCTCTAAACTTTGGTGATGTGGATAACATTTTAAAAAACAACAGAAAATTAGCAAAAGCCTTCCATTTGCCCATAAGCTTTGCACTGGCCCTTAGATTGACAAAGGTGAATAATCACTGCCTGTCTTTTCTGAAAACTCTGAACTTGTTCATAATTCATGATGACTATGCCCATCACCATATCTAGTTACTATTAATCACACTGGTGATTTATTATGTTATTTGGGTTTATTATTCCTAACTAAATATCTATTTTCAAATATTAAAAGCATTCTTGATGGAGCTGAAGTGAAAGTCTCTACGAGCTTACATGTTACAATTTAAAGTCATTTTAAGTATATTTGTATATTTTTTACAAAAGGAAAAATATTGTCATCTTTGATGATGATTGTGATGCTGTGATTTTCTTTAAAAATTTAAGAACTTTAAAATAGATGAGTAGAGAAGTATTTTCATAACTGATGTACCAACAGTATATTAGCTTAAAAATTAGTGAGAATACTTCCATTTCTTAGCCATTAAATGTTTTTGGTTTAATAGAAATCATATGGTAGTATAGTACAAAATGAGTTGTATCATAATCCCCATCTTTTAGAAATAGTTGCTGCATTAGCACTGTAGGTAGAAAAATAACCTTTAAAGTATGCTTTTAATAAGTTGTCATTTGATACTTTTTGGCCCATGAATCAATAACAATCCTGTTTTGGAATTCTTCAGATACTGTGAGGATAAATTTAAAGAAAAAGACCAATGCGTACGCTCCAAAATTTCATGAAGAGGCAAAAAATCCCAAATCACAGAAACAGATTCTTTTTAAGACATTACCATTTTGCGTTTGGGAAACAATGTGGCTTCGGAGCACACCCATGAGGAGTGTGAGTGCTCTTGTTTCTTCCTTCAATACTTCCTCCCACAGCCCAGGTTTACAAATGATGTAAACAAAGCTCGTGGAAATTTCACACTGACTCAGAAGAGATTTACGGTATTGTCAGTCAATATTGTCAGTCACAGACTCAAGAACGTAGACTTGGCACATGATGGATTGATGCAGAAATTAAAAATAAATACTTTCATCAAAGGGCAAGAACATCTCCTGAAGTACCCAAGAGTGGACTCAGTAATTGTAATAGATTCTTCCTACCCTAGTAACATAAGACGTCACTAATAAGGGCAAGTGGGCACAGACACACAAGAACTCGCCGTGCTAGGGTCAGAATGCAGAAATTAAAAGCAAATCATTTTATCAAAGGGCAAGAACGTCTCCAGAAGCACCTAAGAGTTTCTTGATCGAAAATACTAACATTATCAAAGAGAAGGCTGCCCAGTTGGCTGGGTCTGGGAATTGGGTGAAGACAGCTAAACCTGTACATGGAAAGGCCAGAGGAAAAAAAGGTGGTGGCCTTGACCCATCTAAGTGCTGGGTGTGAGAAGTGACCTTAACCTTCCAGGAGTAAATCTGAATCATGCATGCATCTGTGGGCATCATGGTGAACATTTACCTGCAGGAGAGCAGGCCACCGTCTCAGTTACATATCTGTCCTGGGGAGACTTCTACGTTGCCCCTAAGTGTGCAAAAGAAAGAACATGAACTCTAGGAGTAAACATGGAGAATGACCACACAGAGGAAGTGAAGGCAAGGGAAGCAGGACAGCCTTGGGGTGCTCCAGCCAGGGATACCCTCTGCCACAGGGAAAAATGGACACCAGACCAGACAGGTTACGTTGCTGGCGAGCCCACACAGGACTTAAAAATCAATGTTTTAAAGTGGAGAGCCCAAAACTCCCTCAGGGTCTCATTCTCATGGCCCTCTGTGATGGTAATTCTATGTACACAGGGTTTCCCTAGGGTGAAAAGTTCACAAGATGCATTTCTTGGAGGCTGGAGGCTCTTATTGGATTGAAAGCTGAATGGTTAAGGTGCAGAGTTGCCTCAGTATCACAGTACAGGGGCAGTTTCCGGTCCCTAACGCCTATTTGATTCAAAACCACGCTCACCAATACCACCTGGTTTCCCCAAAGGAGGACCCGCAGAGAGAGTGTTCTGGCCAGAGGACTCAAGTGCCTGGCCCCTCACTGTAAACTAGCAAATCAGGGCTTTGAATCTTAACATCAGTCCCTTGAGCTTCTTCAGTGTCACTAGGCCCTTCAAAGAGAGGCAGCTAGGTTTCAGAGTCTGGAAAGGTGGGCCCAGACCTGGAGCCAGGCAAACCCGGCGGGGCCCTGAGACACAGCAAGGCCCGCTGGCAGGCGGCCTGCTGGCTCTCCCTGCAACACGCCCTCTTCTTCATGGCCACGGCCAAGGCTGATCACTTTTCCAAGGCTAACTCGGCAATGGGTGCTTTGCAGAAGCAAAATTAAAATAACGCTTGTTCATTTGTGCAGCTTGCTGTGGTTTCAAACATGTTTTCATAGAGTTGATTACACTTAAAGAGCAAGTTTTCCAGCAGGTGTATTGTTCCACTCCTTTTACAGATGAAGACAATAAAGCTGGATGGTAGCAGGTGCCCCTACATCTGCTCCCACACTGGCTTTCTTTCCTCCGAAAACACTGACCTCTGGGAGGAAGCCTGAGCTGCAGGGCTGTTCCCGAGGCGGGCTGTGTTCTGTGTATCCATCGGATGCTGGTCACACCAGTGTGTTCAGTCTGAGAGAACTCATCAAGCTTGTGCAACGTTCATGTTTACGCAGCCCATGATAATTCAAAATAGTTAGTGAGTGCTTCAAATGGCTAGAAATGAAAAAGACAACAGCTAGTGCTCCTATCAGTGTTTTGTTTGTTTGCCTTTAAATGTATTAAAAATTGTTCAGCTTAGTACAGTCAGTAACTTGCCAGCACACTTTCAGCTAACAATCAATGTAGTTCAGTAATCCTTTTAAGTTTTACACCAATCTCTATAATGCCACCAAGTGATAGGTTTTTGGCTATTTAAAAACTAATCATGAAGAGTAGGGCAATGAAGGTGGCCCTGTCCCTACAGGTACATATTTGAAGAGACTGATGAGCCTTATGAATGAGAATCGTAAGTCATGTGAAATTCCTCGGATTCCACTGGACTAGATCAGAGATTTTCACACGGCGCACCCCCAAAATTTGTAAAAAACATGTACTACCTGACCATCAGTGTCAGGGACACTGACCTCTCTCCCCTAGATTGTCAAAAATAAATAAATAGCAGCATCCAACAGAGCAATAATCATCTAGTGTGGATAAAGCAAAATTATACATGTTTATTGTAATATTAGAAAAATATTTTCGGTATGCCGAATTTTAGTAATTACTTTACACGTGCCAGGAGATGAAAAAAATGGAAAATCACTGGACTAAGAAAGTTATCCTGAGAAGTGATCAATCAATTATTCAGAGAAATATTTTCAAGAGTTACAGAAGACCTTGTGGATGAAGGCTTGGGGGGTGGGGGGATGGGCAGTGAGATGGAGCAGCGGCCTGAACACCACGTGGCTGAGTTAAACTGGGAGGAACATGCAAGAGGGTCTTATGGGAAGATCAGCACGCATGCGCACCTCCCGTGTTTGAGCCCTCTCACCAGCAGGAATCACAAATTCTCTCGCTGTTTCCGTTTCATTTGCAAAGACTGGTCTGGAGACACCCTAGACAGAGAGGTGATTTGGCCTCAGATACTGGAAACCGTAGACATGTCTCCTGGGCCTTTTTAAAGTAACAAAAGAAGAGCCAGCATTGATGTAGAACACGGGGGCTCCATCAGGAAGTTGGAGGCTTCATCTGCTCGAATAGTATAAGGTCAAAAAACAAGTAAATACTTTGAAGCAAATCAGGAAATAGAAAAGATTCTGAGTAGCTGACATTTGGATAACGCTGGAAATGAGTAGAGCTCCGCGGGTGAATGGAGGGCCTGGCCGCATTCCTTCGCTGCAAGGAGGCGGTGGAGGGGTCCCAGGGCAAGTTCATGTTTGAAGGCGGTAGGACCCTGGTTACAGAGGAGCAGGTTAGGAATAAGGCTCTCTGCCCAAACGAGCCCTTGTTCAATGTCTAATACTTTCCCCTGGGTGGGTGTCATACAAAACAGATTTTGAAACTTTTTGCCTCTCCCCCATCTTATGTTCAGCGTGAAAGACTCTGTCTCAGTCCCAGGTGCCTTGGCAGCCCTCCCTCCCCTCCCCCCCCCCCCAGGGTAGCCCAATCAGACTTCTCCATAAGGGTCTCCAGGAAAAGCGTCTTCCCAGCACAGTTATGACTGTGTCTGAAGAAAACAATGCCACCAGAAGCCACCGCCTACTGTGTGGCCCTATAGCCCCGATTCTCCGTTTTTCTAACCAAGATGTGTCTTAGCAGGAACCCTGGCCTGAACTTCATGAGGCTGGCATAAAATATATACTTTTTGCCTTCTCGTCATCTATCTGAAAGTCCCAAGGGATTAAGATCAAGTCACACTCCTTCTCCTCTTAAATTTTAACAGGGCGAAAACAGTGAAAATGCATACGGAAGAGACTCATAGATCACAAAGCCTGAACCCAGTACACCGGGACTTACTTTGAGTAATTAATTGTGGCGATCAGTAAAGACAAGTCCCCTTACATTCGTACCTGTACACGAAGGTGTGGAGAACAAGGAGACAGCAGGGTGACACCGTGTGGCCTAACAGCCATTATTGCAGTGACACCCACCAAAAAGAAAACAGAATCCTGAAGAAGGGGAATACAGCACAGACACAAGGGGACCCAGCAANCCCCCCCCCCCCCCCCACAGGGTAGCCCAATCAGACTTCTCCATAAGGGTCTCCAGGAAAAGCGTCTTCCCAGCACAGTTATGACTGTGTCTGAAGAAAACAATGCCACCAGAAGCCACCGCCTACTGTGTGGCCCTATAGCCCTGATTCTCCGTTTTTCTAACCAAGATGTGTCTTAGCAGGAACCCTGGCCTGAACTTCATGAGGTTGGCATAAAATATATACTTTTTGCCTTCTCGTCATCTATCTGAAAGTCCCAAGGGATTAAGATCAAGTCACATTCCTTCTCCTCTTAAATTTTAACAGGGCGAAAACAGTGTAAATGCATAAGGAAGAGACTCATAGATCACAAAGCCTGAATCCAATACACCGGGACTTACTTTGAGTAATTAATTGTGGCGATCAGTAAAGACAAGTCCCCTTACATTCGCACCTGTACACGAAGGTGTGGAGAACAAGGAGACAGCAGGGTGACATCGTGTGGCCTAACAGCCATTATTGCAGTGTCACCCACCAAAAAGAAAACAGAATCCTGAAGAAGGGGAATACAGCACAGACACAAGGGGACCCAGCAACAGAATAAGGAGTGTCCCTCAGAAGAACTGAGAGCAGACAGGAGAATCCGAAATGCAGAGACATGGTTTTTAGGTGGACCACTTAAAAAGAGTTAAAAAAAAATTCTTTTTCTCAAATGCACACTAGAGAAAGATGACTTTCAGGTAATCTGAATTTCTATCTCTTTGGTTCTTTTGAATGTCCTTATCCCCAATTCTCTACCAAAAATATGATCTTTACCAAA
This sequence comes from Sturnira hondurensis, assembly GCF_014824575.4. Classification (NCBI taxonomy): domain Eukaryota; kingdom Metazoa; phylum Chordata; class Mammalia; order Chiroptera; family Phyllostomidae; genus Sturnira; species Sturnira hondurensis. Next base: position 25,102,370 of record NW_028082759.1, on the reverse strand, counting down.
GTTCATAGCTTGTTGGGTGTGTTTTATTATTGATTTGTCATCATTATAATGTGAGAATTGGAAAAGACAGAACAATTCTTTCATTCATATTATATTCAGAATTAAAGACAATCAGCAAATACAACTTTGCTTATATGTTCTGTATGCCTACAAACTATATATATCAAAAGCTTCTAAAAATGATATCATGAGTTTTAAGATTATCTCAAGAGGCAGAATTTATTTCCCCATTCATTAAGCCTGGGCTGGGTTGCTTTTGTGGAGGAGTGTTAGTTCCTTAGTACATGCCTCCCAAACCTTGCAAGCTTCCACTCATTCTTTGGATGACTCTGCAACCACCAAGTACACAGGTCAAGGGCCCCGTGCAAGAGAACAAGGGGCCAGCCATTCTTGCTGCCTCAGCCAGCCTCCAGCGAAAGAGGAAATCTGTGAAAGAGATCATTCTAGACCAGCCAGCCTGTAAGTTAAGTTCAAATACATGAGCAAGCCCAGGCAAGGTCAGCACTATAGCACTGCTGGCTCACAGGCCCAGGAGAAGTGATAAATCCCTGGTGGTTTAAGTCACAGAGTTTTACATTTATCTCTTACACTGCGAGATATAACTGATATACAGACTGGTGCATAGAAGTGTCTATGCCAATATGTTCCTAATAAACTATTGGACTTTGGCAAAGCAACTCCCAGAGAAAATGTTGAAAGCGTCCATCAGCTGCTTTTAGCTGCAGACGATAAGGTGGTATGGGAACAGTGGGCCTGAGAGCAGGGCTCTGCACCCTTTTTCGGTAAAGGGCCGGAGAGGGGGTGTTTTTGGCTTTGAGGACTCACGGTCTCTGTCCCAACTTCCAACTGTGCGAGTGCCGTGCCAGAGCGGCCAGAGCCGGCGTGGGAATCAGTGACCGGGGCTGCGATTCAGAAAACCTTGTTTATGAGCACTGAAACGTGAACATCGCATACTTTGCTTGTCTCACAAAATATTATCCTTCTTTTGATTTTTTAGAACCATAAAACATGTAAAAAGATAGTCCTCCTTCACAGTCCATAGAAAACTGGGAGGCAGGCTGGAATTGGCTACAGGTCTTAGTTTGCCAATCTCTGGACTGGGGAAAGAAGTGGCTAGTTTGCAGGGAGCATTCAGAGAAGTATAAAAATAAATAAAAACAAAATAAATATAAATAAAAATAATAAAAAATAAAATAAATAAAAACTCTTACTGGTTGTCTTTCCAACCAGTAAGAGTCCCAACATAAAACAAGCTCTGAGGGCAAGGTGACATCTAGTGTGTAAATACAAGACCTGGACAACGATTTCAGTTGGTATCCAGGTGTCCCTTTCAGCTGATGAAAGGGTTTCGAAGGCACGGAAGTGTCTTGTCCCAGGACCTCCTGACATGGCCGGGGCAGCTGTGACATGGTCTGGAGGCAGATGGGTGTCTCCCACATAATTGTGGGTTTGGCTATTAGAACAGACTTGAGTCTGACTCAGAGGAAGCCTACCAATTTTTAAGTCGTACATTCGAAAGAGCTTTATTCTCTTGAATTCTGCTCAGCTAGCAAATGACTAAACCTAAACTGGCAGGCAAAAGAACCAAGGCGTCCCAATCAACATGCAGGAAACTCCAGGAAGCAGAGGAGACAGGTGAGTCAACGGGAGCCCACACACGAGGAGGGAGGCGGGCCAGACTAACCTACAGCCTCCTGAGCGATAGTCTAGTCTCACTTCTTAGGTCACCAAACTGTGGGCTGACTTGTTGCACAGTAAGAGGTCGTTCGTACAGGGTGTTCCATCATTTTGCTTACACAGGGAGGGGCAAAAGTAGGTTTACAGTTGTTTATATGAAAAAGAATACAATGATTAGTAGATAATAATACAAGAATAAACTCGGTGTTTCATGTAATAGCAACTGTAAACCTACTTTGCCCCACCCTATATTAGCATGTTGGTTGTGCGCCCTTAAGTTGGAAAAGAGAATGATGTTGGTATATTTCTTATGGTATAATATATTTACAGAGGAAGAATAATAGTAAATACTAGTCAGATTTGTATGGGTTGTATGTAATAAAAATTATTTATGGCTTCTTAAAATTAAGGAATCATTTCGTTTTATACAAACTGCCTGTCAGCAGTCTACTTGAATGGATGGTCTGAACTCTAGCGGAGGGAGAATGGCACACGCCGGAGACCCACCCAAGTGGAGCTGCACAGCGGTCCCGGCCACAGAACTTGCCTGCTCACCTGGAAAAAAGAACCTATGGGTTGATTTTTATTATTGAGTTTTAGGTCACCAAGCACTTTTGGATGTTTATATCCACATGTTTTTCTTAATTATATTTATGTTCTCCATAAAATATATGGTGAAGAGAGAAAGAGAGAGACAGAGAGGGGAGAGAGAGAGAGGGAGGGAGAGGGAGAGAGAGAGAGACACCAAAGGTAGCTGTTCTGACATTTAGGAGACGGCTGAGCACACACTAAAAGGCCGGTCCTTTCTCTGCAGAGGGAAAACTTCATGTTCAGCCTGCATGACCTGGAGGGATATGGCTCACAGGGGTTTCACACACACTGTAAAAAGCAACATTTTCAGACACTATAAATTTTGTACCTAAAACTGTGAGAAGAAAATCAAGATTGACTCAACAGCAGGTCCATTAAACAATCCCTAATTGAATGGGGTCCGTTTTCATTGCCGATGGCAGAGAAAGGGGGGAAGCTTATTATATCCCATTTGCTCATAAAATACCCAAAGGCAAGAAGGTCCTTGTCTCTACCTGCAGGTTCCTTAAAATCCCTGTCAACACGAAAGAGGGAGTGGAACTTTGCTAGATGTTTGGTCAGCCCCTGGGTCTCTGTAAAATAACCTGTTCCTCTAAAAAGGCAGAACCAATGAAAAGGAATTCATTTTAAATGATCACACTGGAAAAAGGGGCCAGAGAACCCCTCTGGTCATTAAAAAAATCATGTGTTCTTTTAATCATCGTTTACAGGCCACTTGAGAGTCCAACGAAGGACCTCGAAGGCCCTGGAGATACTGGAGTTGCATCAGCAAAGGACCGCGACCTGTGCCCAAAGCACTTGGCACTAGAAAGCTGACGTGCATTGTGCCGAAATTGTATTCATTTCCTCCTGTCTTTGGCTCATTCTCGGGGTTTTGTTCTGATGACAGCAATGATGACCAGAACAAAAATTAGAAAACAGTCTAATATGGAAATTTGCTACACTTCCAAAGAATTATACTAGGTCAAATTTTAAAATGAGAAGAAAAACACACAGTATCTTCATCAACATTGCTGAATGTATTTGATTATGGCTTCTGAATCATTTCATTCTTCACTGTGATTTACTTATCACATCACTGTATAATTCTTTCTGCAATTGGAGAATAACGGGCAATAAAGATGAACAGATATTATATCAGGGCATACAAAACTTTGTAATTTTAAGAAATGTGTAAGAATTGGCTGTAATTGTTCAATGTTAATAGCTAATGAAAAATGATTGCTTAATCAATGTTCTCTATGACTGAAATTCAGATTACCATTAATGTCAAATACATTTTGGTGTACCCAGGTTTTATAACCATTTAATAACTTTATTGAAAAAATGAGTTATACGAAATTTTTTGTGAGGGACCATTAAAAGGGAAACCAGAGACTATAATGGATTCCACAACAACTTAACGAATGACAAATGGAGTCCAAAAAACTAAGAGAGTAATTACAAAAAAAACCCTGAGGTATGAATTTTGCTTCTGTAAAGGAGACATCATGAGAAATCACCCCCCAACAGAGCAGTGCATGAATGCTGATAGATGATAGATTCTATCATCTATCAGCTGATAGATTCATAGATTCTATAGATGATGAACGGTGATAGACCCAAAAGCACCCTGTGCTTTATTTTCCCCCAATGTTACTTGAACTATTAGACATCAGTCACGACAGTTTCGGAATACTGAGTCCATTAGTTTCCGTAAATGTATAGTTCATTATTATTATTATTATTAGCTTTGGGGGTGAAGACTAAGAAATAATTGTTGGAGACAGTTTTACAACTACTGGGGTATTGCATTGTAAATAAAGTGATTGCCACATGTGATATATCTCGCACATGACGAAATAAGCCAAGTTGAATTTTTCTACAATTGTTCTTAGAAAATTACTTTTTCAGGTGCTTGCAAATCTATTAAATTCCTGGGTGCTCCAATCACTTCATTTTGTAAATAAAAAGGTCCCATTCAGGGAAGACGCGCTCGTCTGAAATGACTCATACTGTTGTTGCTCGTTTCTAGGCATTTAGACATATCTATATTTATACCTATTGTAAGTATATATAAAATTCAGATACTTAGATTTATATTTAGATATGTATGGTCACTTGAAATAATCTTTACAAAATCATAAAATAAATTTGAAACAGATGTAATAATTATTTTCAAATGTCAAATGTTACAAACAAGTCTTTTAAATTCATTTAAAAAGTCATGCTGTAAAATGGTGGTGGAATTCACTAATGTAATTGGCCACTTGTGGCATGGGACCAAGTTTAATTATAGCATGCACAGATTTAAAAGTTGTCCCGTTCCGAACATTTTTGAGGGAAATGAAGTCAAGGCACACATTAAAAAAAATTGTGTCTTCCATTCCAAACAGAGGCTCCTGAGATGACAACGGACTATACAAAAGACAGAGGTCACAATTTGAATAGGTTAATTTATACAGTGTAAGAGGGAAAAATGCCATTTGTAGTGTAATGCATTTTAATAAGATATAACAATTCTAAAATAAGTTAATACATCTAAAATGTCATGCTTAGCTCTTCTTTTTGGGGAAAGAAATAATGGTTGTAGCTTCAGTTGGGAATAAACAGTATTGTTAAAATGCTTTTGTGATTATGGCCAGAATATTATAAAGCGGAGTATGGTGGAAATTAAATTTAAAGAATAGTGTTGAAATGAAAAATGATTTTGATATTCCGGGAAGTGGGCAGACATTGTGGAAAATACAGCATTTTTAGTCGGGAAAGGCGAATTCCAGAAATGAGGATGAGAGAAAGTTGGACTTACTTGAGGATAGTGTAAAAATGGTCTTGGGGACAAAAGGTTAGCAACATGAGTCATTGTGATGTTTTTATCACCAAAATAGAATTTAAAGTCCTGGTATTTAGCTTTGCATTACCTCCTAAATAAATGTTAGTTTTTATTTTTTGGTCATTATTTTGAGAATCTAGTAAGAGTTATGATTCACTATCCTAAAATGTTTACATAAACACACCATTTAGCTAATAAATTCTCGGAGGCTATAGGCCCAAGATAAGAATCCCTGGGTTTTGCCTTCAAGTAATTAATGGCCACCGGAGAGCAAGATGCTTTGTCTCCCAACCAGACAAATTAATTTTTCTGTCTTGGCGCTAAAAACTGAGAAGCAGGAATGCAGGGACAGGCTTGTCTAAACAGACAAAAAAAAATTCTTTAATCAAGCAATTAGTACAAATACCAAATTATAGCCTTGAAAAGATTTTTGGAGAATACCATATTTAAGGCAGATTTAAAAAAAATAAACACTGGGATGAACTCAACTTCAAGATTAACAGTTCTCTTATTTAAAAACAGTTTTTTCCACATAAACATCGGGTGCCCTTCCATAGGTTTATGGTGCTACTGTCTTCCTATGAATCAAACTGAAGACGTGGAGAGCAGGAACCATGGGCGAATTGCTGCAACCCGAGGAACTAAAGCAACTAAACTCAAGTGTCTAGTAATGTTTGTTACCCCCCCCAAACACACACGTGTGGGTGCAAATACCTCCTGCCGCTGGAACTGCTCAGCAGCGCCCTGGAGGCTGGGGGCCTCGGCTTCCGAAGCCTTCACGTAACTCCCACCGCATCCAGGACAGCAGAGCCCGGCTGCTGCTTCTGTCAGCTCTGCTGCCGATGGGACACCGGCCCCATCGGCGAGGGACAGAAAGCAGGGTGTGTGCTGCTTGGTCCTGTCAGGAGCACCTGCCCAGAGTCTACCTCGTGGTCCCCGCGTGGGTTCCAGAGCCTCTCATCCGTTATAGAGCAAGCCTAAGTCAACATCAAGTGCACATTCAATTGTAGTCTCCAATCAGCTGGGTGGTCCTTCTGCTATGAAACTATTAGAGGAAACGGATTTGTCACTTTCTGTATATTAAGTATCAAAATATCTTTTTCCACAATGTGTATAAAGTGAACACTAAGCACTAAGAAAACAGCTATGGGATCTCAAATGTGTGTAATGCGCCAGGCACTGCGCTAGGCACTTGAGACCACTATCCCGTTCAACCTACTGAACAACCCTCTTATGTAACAGGTCAGTGAACTTGCTTAAACGTCCCGTAAACGACTAATACAACAAGGGCTCCCGGAGCCAGGTCTGTTGTATTGCAAAGCCCCTGATTTCACTTGCTGTAACATAGGCCCTTAAGGATAAACAGGATGGTATCAGGAAGAATCAAAGAACTTCTCAACTTACTGAGTAAGAACTCCGTTCCAACAAGGCTCTCCTTCAGCGCACAGAACGCCTGCGGGCAGTGGGCTGCAATGTGGGCCTCGCAAAGCACCGAAGCTCTTGGACCCTGTGTGTGAGGGCAGCCGAAGACGGGCTGCTTGGGCGTCTGAGAGCAGAATGACACTGTTGCATTTCTTTGGTACGCCTACGTGAATAAACACGAGTGATGGCTCAGTGTGACTCCCTTTTTTTGTATTTACAAAATATGTTTTTTTTTTTAAATTAACAACTGAGCTTGATCTTGAACGATTCCACTGATTCCAATGAATTTGTGAGGACTCACTGAGGCAGTACCACCAACTGGAGGGCAGACACAGAAACGCTTAAACATGAAAATGGAATTCTCAGAATGATGGGCACTCCTGTGTCAATACAATTAATGAGCCGGTCTGAAATAACACACTGAAGTGGGTATCGTGTGCGACGTCTCAAATGTCCTCACTTTTCCTGATGTCCACTCCTGCCTTCCTCACCTCCTCCACCAGCCAGCATTGCCCAAAATCTCATCGCCACCTCGGCCCTCAGGCACTCCCCGCCTCACCACCAAACATACACCCACTTAGGCTTCTGGTGTTAACGTCACATTCTGCCTTATAAAACTTATTCTAAAAAGAAAATCACATGATAGAAAGTAGCCTAAATTCTTACCCTCAGGAGTTTTTCCAATTTAATATAGGTCAAAGCAGTAATTATAAAAAATTAAACTCTCTAATCTTACTGCCCCCAAACTTCTCCCTGTGGACAGTAGAAACATTTGGGAGATATAAGCACATCCTACCACGCACTACTGCTTTTTATCCTTTTTTTGTCCTTAAGGATGCTCCTCATTCTTAGGAATAGACTTTAACTTTTAGAGATGAAGTGTTTTATTTGCATCTTGTATTGAAGAGGATAATCATTGATGTAAAACAGCTCAAAAAATTCTAGCTGGTTATAGAATCTATGAAGAATAAATATCTCTCTGATCAAGAGGCAAGAAGAAATAACTATACTTACATAATGTCACTTGGTCACTTCAGTCATTTTATAGACAAAAAGAGTGTTTCTAGTTGGGTAGGTTTTGGAAATACTTTTTTTTTCCATTTCAGATACTATGAGAAATCCATTTTTGTTTGGAGTCAATCCTTTATAGTTTCAGAAGATTTTCAAGAAAAATATCAGTCTAGGTAAACTAGAGATTTTAAACTAGGTAAACTAGAGAACTACAGATATTAAAATCTGCTTAAATGGAATATTTTAGAAAGTTTTATTTCATCCTTTATATCCGAGAGGTGTATTTAGTTTCACTTCTTAGATGCTACATTTAACCTCCCAGCGATTTTTGAGTGTTTAAATGCTGTGCTTTCTATGGCTGAACTGTGTCCCAGAGAACTCACAGAGTGAAGACTTAATCCCCAGCACCTCAGAGTGTGCCTGTACTTGGGCCTGTAAAGAGACAATGACATTCAAAGGGGGTCATTAGAGTGGACCCTAATGACACATTCCAGGAGAACCAGTGTCTTTTTAAGAAGTGGAGATTAGGACACATTCGACAAAGACGGGATGGGCACCTGAGGACACAGTGAGAAGGTGCCCTTCTGCAAGGCAAGGGCAGAGGCCTCCTTCCCTCTCAGAAGAAATCAAGCCTGTTGACATGTTAATTAAACTTGGACTTGTAGCTCCCAGAATTGTGGGGAAATAAATGTCTGTGGTTGGAGCCGCCCCACCTGTGTTACTTTGTTATGGCCTCCACGGAAGACTGATGTAACCTTATTGTCTAAAAATAATTTAAAATTTGCATTCCAACTTCTATTTCTTTATTTAAAAGTACAAAGCAGGAAGTCTTTAATTGCCAAAGATCTAAATAATTTCAGAGTAGTTACATATATCACCTTTACATCAAAAATAACCTATAAGAGCTAATTTACAAAGCATCTAAAATATAAGGCATAAATGATGAATTTGTGGTACGGATATTGTTGATCAGAGATCCAAATTCCAGGTATTTGAGACCACTGCAGTTTCTCATCCTCGGTTTCCCTAAGAAGCCTGAATACATGTGCTTGGTAGCATTTAATGTGGTTTGAGCTCACCGTGGTCAGCGTCTGCCCTTCAGGGTGGGGGGTGTATGTCTGCACGCTGTTGATAGGTACGTTGTTTTGTCTGCCCCCGTGAAACCTCTTGAATGAATGAACATGAGTTCCCGCTCCCCTCTTACTCTACTCCTTCCTCAACGCCTGCCTGTGTTGGGACTTCCTAAGTGCTGTGGTAGGAACACGCATGTGGACAAAGGAAGCAATGGCTGCCCTTTGTCAGGTCTTTTTGAGAATGCAGATTAGGAAGGAAGAGGGGAGAATCCTGTAAGAAATTATGGTGTTTGGCAAAGCCAAATCAACAGTTTAGCTGCTACACTTCTAAAAAGGTCTTTCAGCCCTGGCTGGTGTAGCTCCGTGGATTGAGCGTGGGCCTGTGAAGCAAAGGGTCGCCGGTTCAATTCCCAGTCAGGGCACATGCCTGGGTTACAGGCCAGGTCCCCAGTGGGGGACACATGAGAGGCAACCACACATTGATGTTTCTCTCCCTCTCTATCTCCTTCTCATCCCCTCTCTCTAGAAATAAATAAATAAAATATAAAAAAAGAAATATATTAAAAAAAGGTCTTTCAGATCTGATATTTGTTTACATTAAACAAGTAAATAAAAAAAATAGTGAGCATACTTTCCCCCACAATTTACACGACTCTGTATGTATTTTCATATTTTCTTGCTTCTGAAGAGTTTAATCTGCCTGATTTACCTTTAAATGACTTATCGCTATTATAATTTACGTATTTTTTACGCTTACCCAAGGACAAGCCTAACAGTTTTAGAGAGAAGGGCAGGGAGGGAGGCAAGAAGGGAGGGAAACATCGATGTGAGAGAGAAACATCAGTCGTTGCCTCCCACACCTGCCCCGACTGTGAGCAAACTCACAACCCAGGCATGTGCCCTGACCAGGAGTGGGACCTTCAACTTTTCAGTTTATGGCACAATGCCTGGACCAACTGAGCCACACTGGCAAGGCCTAAAAATTACTGTAAGATATGAATCTGTATCTGAAAAACTGAGAGTAAAAATCTATCTTTTATTTTTAAAAAACACTTCTTTTTATCAGCTGAACCTAGAGCTTTTCTCCAGATGACACCAATCAACTCACAATATTGATTTTAGAAAGACCCGATCGAGTGCACACTCAAACACACACCCATACGTGTGAAAATTGTCTTTCTCATCTTTCCAAGAATTAAAATCTTGATGTAATGGTGTTTGGCCTTGAAGGCTGAATTCAAAGAAACATAGCTCATAATGGGAATATAAAACACTCATATCAGTGTCTCTTTTTTTCCTTAGTCTAGCTGTTTTCATATGTGTATTTTGCTTGATGTAATGACCCACTGAGAATTGCAAAGTGTTTTTTTAGGATAGGCTAATTGACATAACAAATCACCCCCCAAAACACATACTGGCTCAAGCATAATAGAAGTGTACAGCTAGCAACCTCTGCTCCATACCATAAAAGTAATTTATTTCTCCATATTCTTTCACATGAATAAAATACTTTTCTTTTGTCATGGCCCAAAAAGAGAACATGAACTCATTCTCAGATCTGGAATGTATGAAGTCATCCAATCTGATAGTCCAATTTAAATCACAATATTTAATTTACCATATTACAATTTGGGAAAAATGATAAGCTTTGCCAGGACTGTTCATCGCCTTTTCTCTGGGAATGAGCAGAAGAAAACACATTCTTGATACATGGATCAAAGGATAAAACTTTAAAATAATTTAACCAGAATGCACCAAGTAGTAAAATGAATTTCCAGATCTCAGAATGCCATGATCCTCCAGAAATATGTGCTGAATTCCTATCAGTTTACTTCTTCGGGGGCCTTCTCAGAGTGACAGACACCGATCCTTGCCATCTGTGACATGTGACGTGGGAAACAGTAACGAGATACTGGCACCAACTTGTGTGGACAATTTCAAATTCATAAACTTGACTTTCACTTCCAAATTTCACATTCTGATTCTAAAATGCTCAAGGCTTATAATGAGGAGACTGCATTTAAACAGATATTTTAAGCCACACAATTTTAGATCACCATGATGTCTGACCTATACTAGTTCATAGAGACTTCTGACCGAACAAAAACATTTCAACCTGAGGCATCATAATACCAGCATCATAATAATAACCCTATTTGCTCACAGTCAGAAGGCTAGACCTGCGAAGTCAAGGTGTTGCCAGAGCAATGCTCCCTCTGGAGAGAAGGAGCCTTCACTGCCCCTTCCCAGCTCTGGCTTGCGATCCTTGGCATTTCTTGGCTTGTGGCAACACCACCAGTCTCTGCCTGTTTTCATATGTCCTTCTTCCCTGTGTCTGCCTCTCTCTCAACCTCTTTTTCCTTACGACCACACCAGAGCTGGATGTAGGGCTCCCCTCATCCAGCATGACCCCATCCCAATTTGATTCCATCTGCAAAGACCCCATTTCCAAATAAGTTCATATGCACTGTGGATTAGGATGACAACATATTCTTTTGGGATACAGTTGAACCCATAGCAGCCATGACCAGAATCATCAGTTATATTTACATAGGGATGCCTACGTGCCAGGCACTCTTCCAAGCGCGTTGTGCATATTAGTCCATTTAACCAGCTCAACGAGTCTGTGGGGGTAGGTACTATCTTCATCTCCGCATGACAGAATAGGAAATGGGGCCGAAGGATTTGCTTCGGGACCACTGATCCTGGGGTCCAATCCCAGCTGGAGCTGCAGCTTTCAGACCCAGCCATCTATAGCCTTTCAGCTAGGATAAGACTCCTTCATGGAAACAGGTGTTTTTGAGTACCTCCTGTTTTTTTTTTTTTTTTAGTAGAAACTGTGTTTAATGCTCATGCTCGAAGGATTTTGATAAAAATCCGAGACTTTGAGGCACCTGTATGTTTCTTTTATGTAGGTTGGGAGGGGGTTTGGGTTGGGAGACAGGCTGCTTACCCTTTCTGTATGACTCTGGGCAAATTATGTCAGCTGTCTTTGCTGAGACTTATTGTGAAGCACCGAAAATTTAAAAATGTGTAAACTGCTTAGAATAGTGTAACATGAGTACTATTATCATGCTACTAATCATCCCAATTACAGCTAGTATTGGTAATAAATTCTGAATTGTTTATTTTATATAGGTGAGCTATTTTCTACGGCATTAAACCTGTAAGTAAAAGCAAGCATTATCTTACTTCTCCCACTTCGACCTGATGCAATGGCTTATTTGCTTTACTGTAAGCACCCAGGCGTAGAAGGCAATCCTTCCCTGTCCGGTCTCTGATGTGGGTCCCCCTGGCCCAGAAGGGGTGGGCGGAGCAAACCAGCGGGCAGCTGCGTCAGTGCCAATGAGCACCCTCAGATCAGGGCTGTGCCTTCCAACGCGGACACCTTCCTGAGATTCTCACACCAGGCGCAGGAAGTGACAGAGCTACAGCAGTCCTTAGCTGAGTGTAAACACAAGTTTTTAAACTATAAGTGTGAGTTTGCTCATTACAGTGACTCTCCCGGAGGAGAGGAAGCAGCCTGGTCGAGCTCCCACTTCCTTCGTTTCCAGAGTTAGACGCTGTCCTAATGCCGCTGCGTGCCTCGCAGCACACCACGTGCCCTTGTGGGAATTGTCTAGTCTTTCTAGGGAGCAAACATCCCTTACCTGTTTTGTATTTGGAATTAATCAGCAACAATTGAAATTCATCTAGGATTTTTCTTTCTAGCTTCTCATTTGTTTTTCTGTATACAAAATATAAATACACAACAGCTTATATCTTACATTACTGTATTTCGAAAAAATTGGGTTCTTTTTCTTCAAAATTAACATGAGATGACTTCCAGTTTGTAAAGTGAAAAATTTGCATAAGGTGGATTTGAGGACAAGAAATTTTAATTAAAAAGAAACTTCATCTAGCATTTGTTATCTGTCTGGGATAGATAATGTAAAAATGGGTACAAGCATGTATGGTTAGCCTAGAAGGGAAAGGATAAGCCACTACACATATCAGATGCTTACAAAAGTCTATTATAAAATAATATTTAAAAATTGAGGTATGTTTGCATTTATTTTCTTCCAGGACTAACACAAAGTATGTTAAAATGGAAAATTTTAAAGAAATCAACTATTTAATAAAATTCTTATGTAGACTGTATGCCTTGTAGCAAAGACTAGGTTTGCAAAAGAAAAAAAACTGATTATTTATTTCTGTATACCTAGTTAATGAATATGTATAAATGGTAAAATTCCCCAGCTTGGAAAATACCAACTTTCTTTGTTCTGCTACCTCAAGTCTCAGCTTAGGTTTAAAGTGCAATCATTTAGAAGAAAAAAAAAATGAGAGAAAACTTCTGGTCTCCCTTTAAGTGAGAAAACAGATACCATGTGGTCATTTCTAGTAGTTGTTCAATGTTTCCTCAATGTACAATCCCTTGCCTTTTCTTTTAATTCAAAAACGGTAGCTCAGGGACAAGAGCAAGATCTTAGAGTAAGAAAGGAAAAATTCCCCAGTCTAATAAATACAGCAGGGGACAGGAAGGCATGAGCCAGAGGGGGGCAGAACGCCACGGCGCATGGTAAAGAGATTCTCAAGGTTACCACAAAGAATTCCACAAGTACATGCTTCCTAAGGAAGATGACTCTGTTACAGATTGAAGCATTTAATGCAATTGAATGAAAATAAGCAGATACTATATACTGCAGTGCACATATGTGTTACAGATTGGAGCTTTTCATCGGTAACGTAATAACTCCCCTTGGGTTTCATAGCCTTTTGGCGAACGGAGTCAGACTTGCATGTGATATGGGTGGAAAAAGATGGCTTTGCTTTTGAGAGATAAGTAGCTGGATTAAGCTGATCAAAACAGAGGTTGTCCACTTTCTTTCTACTGGGGAATTTCTGGTCTCCCAACAAATTTAATGTTTTGTTTTTTTGGTACGAGACGATCTTAAGTATATGAATTATATAATGTGTGAGTCCATTAGGAAAACTGAACAATTTCTCCATGTATGTGGAATAGTTTTGTTACATAATAAATCTATTGTACGTTGTCTGAGTATTCAACCCACATAAATAGGACTGTGAATTATGTTTGCACACATTCTCTACAATAAATAACTGTCCCTGGTGAGCAGGTACGCTGGGCCCCGGAGGACTGTGTTGTAATGAATACTGATGGTGAAACCAGAGTCAGGACGTTTTTTAGCAGAGGTACAGGAACACATTTCCAGCTGGGCCCCCGGCCTCACTGTAGGTGGCACGAACAGGTGCAACCCTCATTGGTGGAAAAGAACTCAGCAAGTTTGACACAATCACCTAGACCAGGGATCAGAAAAACTTTTTTCTTTCACTGGCCAGATAGGAAATATTTTAGGATTTGCAGGCATTACGTTCTCCTGTCAGAACTCCTTAAATCAGTTGTGAATGTCCAGCTAAGATGGAGGCATAGGTAGACACACGGTGCCTCCTCACACAACCAAAATAAGGACAGAAAATGTAAAAACAAAAAAATAACCAGAACTACTAGAAAATTAGATGGTATGGAAGTCTGACAACGAAGGAGTTAAAGAAGAGACATTCATACAAACCAGTAGGAGGGGCGGAGATGGGTGGAGATGGGCAGCTGAGGTGGAGAGGACATGCGGCAAGGCAGTGGCTGGTGGAGTGGATGGTCCCACACTTGTGTGTGGATACATCAGGAGGAACAACTGGGCGGCGAGGCAGACTGCACAGTGCAGGATTCCAACCTAGGTAAATAAAGCCTTGAACCTCTGGTGGTAAAAAAACCTGTGGGGGTTGTGGTGGCAGAAGAAACTCCCAGCCTCACAGGAGAGTTCACTGGAGAGAACCACAGGGTCCTAGAACATACACAAACCCACCCTCATGGGAATCAGCACCAGAAGATTCCACTTTGCCTGTGGGGAGCAGGGAAAATGACTGAAAGCTGGCAGAGAGCTGAACAAGCAGTACTGTCTCCTCCCAGACCCCTCTCCCACATTCAGTGCCACTGTGCAAGGAGGATTGCCCCACCCTGGTGAATATCTAATGCTCTGCCCCTTTCAACATATGCCAAGAAAAAAACATGGCCCAATGGAAAAAAAAAAACAGACCAAAGCTCCAAAAATAAAACTAAGTGATGAAAAGATAGCCAACCTATCAGATGCAGAGTTCAAAACACAGGTAAGCAGATGCTCACAAAAATGGTTGCATATGGTCACAAAACAGAGGAAAAAGTGAAGGCTATGCAAAGTGAAAAAAAGAAAAGTATACAGGGAACCAAGAATGAAGGGAAGGAAACCAGGACTCAAATCAATGATTTGGAGCAGAAGGAAGAAGTAAATATTCAACCAAAACAGAATGAAGAAACAAGAATTCAAAAAATTAGGAGAGGGTTAGGAATTTCTGGGACAACTTTAAGTGTTCCAACATCTGAATCGTAGGGCTGTGAGAAGGAGAAAAGGAAGAGTAAGAAATTGAAAACTTATTTGAAAAAATAATGAAGGAGAACTTCCCCCATCTGGCAAAGGAAATAGACTTCCAGGAAGTCCAGAAAGCTCAGAGAGTCCCAAAGAAGTAGGAGCCAAGGTAGCACACGCCAAGGCACATCATAATTACATTACTCAGGATGAAAGATAAAGAGAGAATCTTAAAAGCAGCAAGATAAAAGGAGACAGTTACCTACATAGGAGTTCCCCTTACCCTATCAGCTGATTTGTGCAAAGAAACCTTACTGGAAAGAAGGGACTGGAAAGAAGTATTCCAAGTCATGAAAGGCAAGGACCTACATCCAAGATCACTTTATCCAGGAAAGCTATCATTTAGAATGGAAGGGCAGATAAAGTCCTTCCCAGATAAGGTCAAGTTAAAGGAGTTTATCATTACCAAGCCCTTAGTATATGAAATGTTAAATGGACTTATCTAACAAAAAGAAGAAGATCAAAAATATGAACAGTGAAATGACAACAAACTCACAACTATCAACAACCAAACCTAAAAATACAAAGACGATAACAAAAAGAAACTAAGCAAACAACTGGAACAGGAACAGAATCACAGAAATGGAGGTCACATGGAGGGGGAGTGCAAGGCAAAGGGGAGTAAGGGGAGAAAAAAATGGGACAACTGTAATTGCATAAGCAATAAAATATATTTTAAAAATTGAAAAAATGAACTCCTTAACTCTGCTATTGTGGGCTGGAAGTAGCCACAGACAATAGGTAAATGAGTGGCTATAACTGAGTTCCAATAAAACTTTATTAGATAGCCCCAATCTAGACATCCTAAGCTTTTCTAAAAGAATTAAGAAGTTTTGTGTGAATTTGTTTATGAATTTGAGTGTCCTTTTGGATCTATATTTTTCTAGTTACTTTTCTCCTTTTTACACATTTGAAACTGTTGATATAATCACACTGAAATGTTCTTTGTTCTAACCTCAGAAGTTCCTTTGTTGATTGTCTTTAATGAAATAAAATGTATATACCCTATTGTACTCTAGAAAGTTTTAATGAAGGCTGATTAACATGCCTGCAGGACAAAATAAAGTTAAATTAGGTGAGGAAAATGAGGCATGGGGCTATGGTAGAACAAAATAAAATGAAATGCAGTGGGATGAGATGCCAGGGGACGGCCAGTCATGGAATCCCATGCCTGTTCTAGCTGTGAGCCATGTATGTATCTCAAAGCCATGTAGACAGGTACCATGAAGAAAGAAAGGAACATGGCCAGCTACATGGGTCAGAGAGTTCAAGAGATGGAATCGCATTCATGCCACTGGTGAGGAGAAATGGAAGATTCCATTTTGATACAGGAGAGACACTGGCCTCGTGGTTTCCATCATGAAAACCACGGTAATGTGCTTCTACCATATTCTACTCTCAAAAATACATTTCCAGTACACTCAGTGAATGAGATTCAGGGTGCCTTAATGGAGACTTTTGGTAAAAAGTATCGATTATACTATTGCTTAAATATGACTTTATTTTCAGGGAAGTCTTGGGGTTACTATAACAAACCTCTAGTGGGACAACGATTAGAATGTGTTAAGTGATGTAAAGGAGAGGGCTGGGGTGAGAGCAGCAATTCAAACAGAAGCCTACCTTCACTGTCCTGAGCCACGTGGCTCAGAAACCAGTAGAGGCCAAAGGATCTTTGAAAAAGAAATTAAGGAAAGGCCACGGAAAAATGAACGTGTTCTTTCCTATGGTATGTGCCTGCTTTGGCCCAAACTTTAAGCAGAAGCAATGCTTCCTGTCAACCCAGTCTGGGACCAGTCTCCGGTTAATATTATATGTGGGGTTTATACCCAAAGAAAACACACAGAAAGGAATGGAGACAGCCCCAAACCTGAATTTAGTGCGGCACCGGGAAAGTGGCAGCAGAGAGATGCCACGGTGAGCAAATGTACTCAGATCTGGAGTCTTAAAAAGATCAAGAGTTCTCTTTTTAGAGATCATCAGCTGATGATCAGGAAGGATCATCAGCTTGGTAGTAACAGACACGAAATCTACAGAGAAGACACATACAACATACACAATATACACATATACATATATATAAAATTAAAGAAAAAGCAAGATTTCTAGTGTAAAATATTATTGAATCTGCATGTTTTTCTGTGTGCAGATAACTTGGGTGAAATTGGAGCAGCTACTTTGGTAGGGGAGAGCTAACATTTCCTAGGGGGGGAACATTTTGTTTTATATTTACCCTTTTTAAAAATATGTTTAACTGATTATGCCATTACAGTTGTCCCATTTCCCCCCTTTATCCCCCTCCACCCTGCACTCCCCCTTTCACTTGCACCCCCCCTCTAGTTCATGTTCATGGGTCGTACATACAAGTTCTTTGACTTCTCCATTTCCTATACTATTCTTAACCTCCCCCTGTCTATTTCATACCTACTGTTTTATGCTTCTTATTCCCCGGACCTTTCCCCCNAATGTGCTTCTACCATATTCTACTCTCAAAAATACATTTCCAGTACACTCAGTGAATGAGATTCAGGGTGCCTTAATGGAGACTTTTGGTAAAAAGTATCGATTATACTATTGCTTAAATATGACTTTATTTTCAGGGAAGTCTTGGGGTTACTATAACAAACCTCTAGTGGGACAACGATTAGAATGTGTTAAGTGATGTAAAGGAGAGGGCTGGGGTGAGAGCAGCAATTCAAACAGAAGCCCACCTTCACTGTCCTGAGCCACGTGGCTCAGAAACCAGTAGAGGCCAAAGGATCTTTGAAAAAGAAATTAAGGAAAGGCCACGGAAAAATGAACGTGTTCTTTCCTATGGTATGTGCCTGCTTTGGCCCAAACTTTAAGCAGAAGCAATGCTTCCTGTCAACCCAGTCTGGGACCAGTCTCCGGTTAATATTATATGTGGGGTTTATACCCAAAGAAAACACACAGAAAGGAATGGAGACAGCCCCAAACCTGAATTTAGTGCGGCACCGGGAAAGTGGCAGCAGAGAGATGCCATGGTGAGCAAATGTACTCAGATCTGGAGTCTTAAAAAGATCAAGAGTTCTCTTTTTAGAGATATTGTTTCTCAGGAAGGATCATCAGCTTGGTAGTAACAGACACGAAATCTACAGAGAAGACACATACAACATACACAATATACACGTATACATATATATAAAATTAAAGAAAAAGCAAGATTTCTAGTGTAAAATATTACTGAATCTGCATGTTTTTCTGTGTGCAGATAACTTGGGTGAAATTGGAGCAGCTACTTTGGTAGGGGAGAGCTAACATTTCCTAGGGGGGGAACATTTTGTTTTATATTTACCCTTTTAAAAAATATGTTTAACTGATTATGCCATTACAGTTGTCCCATTTCCCCCCTTTATCCCCCTCCACCCTGCACTCCCCCTTTCACTTGCACACCCCCCCCTCTAGTTCATGTTCATGGGTCGTACATACAAGTTCTTTGACTTCTCCATTTCCTATACTATTCTTAACCTCCCCCTGTCTATTTCATACCTACTATTTTATGCTTCTTATTCCCCGGACCTTTCCCCCGTTTCCCTCTCTATATATTTGCACTTTCCAGTGGAGTTTCGAAGCATACTGACTTTGACTCAGGAGTATCGAGTTTTCCGAAGGCCTGACATGGGGATGTTCCCAAACCCCACAGTTCCCTTCCTGACGGGGCAGCACTACAGCGACGAGCATGAAGACCCGCCACTTCATCTCTGGGACCTTGGGCCTGGCACGTCTCTTCTCCGCACTTCAGGCTCCACCCCCATAGGATGCAGCCCATAGGACCTGCCCCACAGGAGCGGAGTGAGGCTGAAATGAGAAGACACCCGCCACGCCCTTCCTTGGAGCTGGCCGAGCTGCCATATTTCTCAGCTTCCCATAAATCCCTGCACTGGGACAAAGTCACAGGAGCGAGTGACAAACGCAGAGCGAGCACTCAACAAGAAACGATCACAATCCAAGCAAAGCAAAACAAACCCGTTTCACACGGGACTCGGCGGCTGCGTGCATCATGGTCACATCCCTCGTATGAAAAAAAAAAGAACTCTAGGAAATCTCTCCGCCCACCAAAAACACAGATGAAAAAGAAACCATATTTTGTAGCATTAGAATTCTTTATTTTGAATTTGTTTGACTATATTCCAGAAAATGAGGGATTAAGTTTATTTTCCTAAGCTATGTCTAATAAAAATTTCTCATACAAATGCTCATATTTAATTAACAGCTAGTATTTCTTTCAACAAATGACATAATACTCCTTTATAATGTATGAAATCCAGTGTGAGTCCATATTTCTTCGGCCTCCCGTGGGTCCCAGAGCCTGACCACAGCACATCACGGCAGTAGCAGAAATGCCACTAAGTATCTGAGGGAGAGATGCCCACCTGCAAGACAATCTTTATAAAATACATTCTGAATTGTTTTTACTTTTACCCCTTCAGGCTCTCCTTTATACCAGTGGTCTCATTCCTTCCTTCCTAAAGCCCTAAAAGTCTCTCCCAGAGATTCTCACCTTAGTTTAGATAATCTACTCAGGAAAACAAACCATGAAACCAGATAATTTCTTAAGGGAGGTTTCTTGGAAAACAGCTCAGCAAAAAGAAAGAGTTGAATCCCTTGCTCCTCAAACGTTCCCTGACTGTCTCCACCCCCAATAATTTGAATGCTCACGGGTGCTCCCAAAGCTGCAACCAGTAAACCTAAACTGCGCGTGTGTGTGTGTGTGTGTGTGTGTGTGTGTGTGACCATACTCTGCCTCCGGGCCCCCTGGCTACACTGCCTAGGGTTGGGCTCCAGTGTCCAGCTCCCTGGCTCCGCCACCTGTGCCCTGGCCCGGCTCCGCCAGCTCAGGCTGAGGCAGTGGGGTCAGGTGTGAGGAGAAGATGGGAGAAGATGCTGACAGCTGATTTCCAGCTTAGCTGTCTTTCTCGGTGAAATTGCTCTGCTATGCATGTGATTGGGGAATAAGTGGTGCTGTGGGTTTTTTCTTTGCTTTAAAAAGAGCACAGCTGATTTAATGTGTATCGTGTTTCAAGGTCTAGTCTATGGTGTGTCATCTGTTTTGACATGTCTCCCTTTATACTGCAGTTTATATGTTATATTCCCTTCATCTCTCCCCTCTGGCTTATCTGGCTCTTGCTCTGGGACAAGAGAGGGGTATTACGGTCACATTTCCTTGATGCTTTGTTATTGTCTCATCAGTTTATTTTTCTACCTTGAATATATCTTCTCATCTCCAAATACTTACATATACGGTCCCTTAACCCCTCCTTTCCTTGCCTCCTCCCAGTCTCCTGCTGCTCAGACCTACCTCCTGTGAATCTAAGGTGAAGTTTCTGCTTCCCAACCGTCACAACAGCTTTGTGCAAGTGGACAGATTGAAGCCAATGACAGCCATTACTGGTTTGGCTTTACAGTCGCCAGTTTCGATAAGCGGTTGTTTCGCAACTGATGTGTCATCCGATGAACAAAACTGCATTTGAGGCAGATGGGCAGAAGTGACCACGCTCGTGGTTCAACTTGCAAAACATCTCTATGAGCAAAGGTCTGTAATAAAGGAAAGCCAAGGGATTTTTTTCCGAAACTGTTATCACACTAAGAAATGACTTATCCCTCATTTCCTACTGGTATGAAGCTTGGTTGTTTATATTGCACAGTGTAGATAAGTTATCATAAAAATTTTTATCTGACTTTTCTCAAAATCAGCTTTGTGAACTTGTGGCGGGTGGGGGGAGCCTGTGTGAGTATGCTGGTGAGAACACAGGGCGAAGTAACCCCTTGCTTCAGCAATCCCACTGTAGAGCACACTAAGTGACCGGGAGTGATGTTACACACGTGTACATGCCTGTGAACATACAAACACGCCCACCGTGGGCCTCCTCTTAGTGCAACAGAACAGGGAGGGGGCTTTACCAGGATTAACGGAATTCAAGTCTGAAGCAGATAACCCCATGCTAGGCACAGCTTCCTTTTCACAGGTGGATGTACTAACCAAGTAGTTTGTTTTTCATGAAAATTTCTCAACTGCTATAAAAATAATTTAGGAATATACCTATTAATTATTATTCAAAATAGTTTTCCTCTTTTCAGTGGGGTACTTCATTTTATTCACAACCATTTCAAAAGCAACTTGTCTTTACTTAAAAAGCTCAAGTTTGTAAAAACAAACAAAAACAAATTCTCTCTCACCGTTACCAATATTTCTATAATTTTCAAGACATTCTTGGATATGCTTGCTTTTTATTCCAAAGTGTTCAATGAGAGTGAAAATTACTTCCAAGTAATAACATTGACATGAATTGTTATTTTTCTACTCTCAAATAATCACCTGGGACTGAAATTCAGAATAATCCACTTAACTTTCCTTGCAGTACTTTTCCTGTCCTGTTTATAGATAACCGGGTCTGGCCCTCCCACGCCACAGGATTCCCTGCAAAATACATCCCTTCAAAATTCTGAGGTCTAGTCTGGTGACAATCACTAAAGACAGAGCATCATGGCATACAGCATCCCCACACAGCTAATTACAGTTGGACGGGGAGTAGTAAAGTATTCCAGAAATGCAGCAAAACGTCTGTGTTGCTGATAGAGAGCCCGGAGGCATCTGATGAAGGCAGAGCCTTGTATTCCGGAGCGGCCCCTCGCAAGTGTCAACCTCCACTTTTTGAGGACTAGCAACACTGCTGATGTGTTGGCTGGGTTTGGTTCTGGGTTCCAAAACCTTTTCCTCAGACGTCTGCACTGAACGCCCTTCACTCTTAAGCATCACGTCATTGTCCTTACTGTGACTACAAACCACAGGACTGAAAAAGGAGAGACCCAACCCCACTGTTTACACGACGCACTTCATGTGAAGCGTGGCTCTTAGAGTTTGTTTGCTGAAAGCTAGTGGCTTAAGTTTAAAATAGAGAAGCTTCTTGCCTCTGTGATGAAATTACATGAACATGTTGAGTCCCTGCTAAATTCAGGTTTTCTAATCAGGCTAAGAAAGAAGCTCCTTCTGGGGATCAGATTTTTGGCCACACTTTAGGAAGGAACCGGTGGCTGTGGTACCAGAAACTTCTGAACAAGAAATAGCATCACTTAGGGTTTGCAGCCCGGGGCCAGGCTGTGCCAAACTCCTTGTCTTCATAAATATTTATGAGTGGTCTCTGCCATCTCATTAGAATGTAATTCAAAGACAACAGGTGCAGGCAATGATTGCTCAAGCTCGGCCAACTAATGTTGTTATTATGTTCCAAGTTTTACATTTAGAAGAATCTGTAGATGGTAGTCTCAGTGGCTTCTTGGTTTATTCATTTTTGCTTTTATAATGTTCGTTGGGTACTTGTAAATGTGGGCGACTGACTTCCAGTGAGCCACAGTCTAGCTGGAACAACAGGCACTGGAGGAAAGATTATGTAAATAATCATTTAATTACATTACTGAAAACTGTCATGAAAGAAATATGGAATCGCCTCTAAGTGTGTATCACAGGGCGATCTGTCTCCTGCAGTGTAAATAGATATCCGGGGCTCACAGGGTGTGTCAAGTTCACGGGCCCATGTGGAGGGGAGAGGGATGGAAATGCCCAGAGAGCTCGAGATGCCCAGAGGAGGGCCTTGAGTCAGGGGGGCTCTTGGTTCTTGCCACAAACAGAGAGAAGAAGAGCGTGGCCAGGGCAACGCAAGTCAAGGAGGGAGCGGTACAAGATGAGACCAGCAGAACGACCTGAGGGGAGGTGTTCAAGAGTGTCAGAGACGGTGCCGAAAAAGCACTCATCCATCCAACACGTTCAACACGCCATCTGCCGAAGACCCAGTCTGTGCCAGGCAGGATCCAGTGCTCTGGGGACGGGACAGTGAGTGAAAACGCAAAAAAGGAAAACCTGATTCTCAAACAGCTTAAATACCAGTGGGGAGACGTAAAATAAATGAATGGATACAAAGTAGCTCCATACGTGCTATGGAGAAAAATAAATAGGGTGAGGAAGATAGGAGAAACCTAACACAGGGGTGTTATTTCACTTACGGTGTTTAGGAAAAACCTTATTATATGGGACACCCGAGTAGAGAATTGAAGGACTTGAGTTGTGAGTAAAGCGGACACTTGAACAAAGAAGGTTTCATCAAGCAAGAGTTATTAATCTGGACTTTCACTTAGAACTCAGGTAGTCCAAGAACTTGATTTAGAAAAAAATTTTAAAATATTGCTCTCATTAACATCTAACTGAAATTCACTTCGTTTATTTGAAATTTTATCAAAAATTCACAAAAATCCTAGCAGCAATTGTAATTTTGTTAGTCAAGCAATTTACAGATATTTTTATTTTCTATAGCAGTGTTCAGACATTGCAAAAACCATTTACATCTACTACGACTTCAAAATTATGGTTATTGTTTGACCTGACCCTAGATTTGGTCATTTTGGTGAATTAATAAAGAAACATAGATTACTATGAAACACATGTAGTTTAAAATATTTTTATGGTATTATTTTGAGGTAATTGGTTCCATTGATAAGCTGTAAATTTTGTGCATTATAAAACGCCATTCCGAGAAGTGTGCATTGGCTTTATACTGAACTGTAGACAGCCAGGGAGGGCCTAGGGGGCAGGGCACGTCAAAAGACAAAATCCCTGCTGCAGGAGTCACTTGATGTCTTCAAGGGACAGTGCAGAGGTCAGTGAGAAGAAGGCAGAGGTAGCAAAGGGGTTGGGGGTACTAGGGGGATTGGTAGGAAAAGAGATGAGCAAGGCAGAGGCCCAGATCAGCAGAAGGGGGTTTATACACGCCCAGTGTGAAATGGGCTTTTAGTACAAAAAGAACATAACAGTGAGAAAATTCACAAAGCCTAATGACAAAAAAATAAATTACCTAAAAACGAATTAATACCCAGAAAATTGTACCCAAAGGGGATGATAGCCTTGTTCCTTAGGAGCCATGGAAATGCACTGCTTTCCTCCCAGCAGTTTGCTTGTTAAATCGGATGAGCCGGGCTCAGGGCCGCACTGCACTTTATCAGTGGAAAATTGAACCGTGTGAATTAGAACCCTATCTAGAAACCATTTCCTCCCCTGCTTTCAATTACCTACACGCTGAGCTTCCTAAATTTGCATTTGCTTTTCTTCCCAATAAATTTGCCTCCTTGTGTCTTGTCTTAATTTATTTTACATCTGCACCATCAAAGTTTCCATGGGTAAGACGTGAAGTTAACTAGAAGCATTTATTGTCTTGTGTACAAGGAGAGAGAGCAGATGCGTTCTTATGGGCCCTGCCATTGTGTGACTGTTACTGCCCATCCTTCGCTGCCTGGCTCTACACAGCCTCCTCCCCCTCCCAGCCCCGTGCTACATACCACCCCCTCTGTGGACTCCGGCACGTGTTTATTTCTTGTGACAGCTGAACAATCTATACCAGACCCTAGTGACGTTCATTCCTACTTAGGCCCACTTCCCTGGGCTAGCTCTTTAGCAGGCTCACCATTTGTTTCTTTACCGGCTTTTCTTCTTCCTGCTAGGCGATGCTGGTTTTAACTGTTGTTGTTAGTAGCAAAATCTAATGTTCTTTTTGTGATCCTTCCAGCAGAAACCTGCCCCCGTAGATCTCCATTAAATTCGAAGTTTAGGAGTCTCTTTCTGTCATTTTAGGTATTCTTTCTCTCTCCACGTATTTGGTTTGTTTTTCCCAACTTGCTTGTTTGATACAGTCATTGTTTTATTAGCCAATATTTATTAGAACTGTTTACTAAAAGGCTTTTTTCTCCCCAAGAGAGAGAAGCCACTTTTAAAGAGAGAGAAATGAAAGAAAGGATAATGATTTGCCAGGAGACATTACTCAAGTTTTCCCTTGTCAGCTAAAAATTCTGAATGGATGTCATGAAATTGAAACTCCAGCTTGAGGAACTCAGATGTGGCCATAATAACCACTCAATGATTGTCCTGTTTTGTTTTCATTCATTTGTCACATATTTGAGTTTTTCCCAGGTATCAGTCGTTGAAATAGTTATATTGTGACTGTGATCAGCGTGATTTTGTGCCTTCATGGAACTTGCAATAGAATGGGTCAGCAGAAAATAAGCAACATTGTAAATAATAGACTTAATTGCTCTACATTTTAAAAACTCATTTTAAACTCATCTAAAGGCTTAAAACTCATTTTAAGCCTTTCCTGGGTGTGGTAAAGTACTTAACAGGCATCCAGCCTGACTTCTCCCAGGAGATGCCCACCATGCTGATGCCTGGAGCATGCGTGCTACTGTAGCAGCCTGGGAGGGCCTTCCAGGCAGGTGGTTTGGCGTTTTCATCCCTGATGGTGGTGACAGCTGGGAGAACAGTGCCAAGGGAGGAGGCAGAAGAGGTGGGCAGAGCCAGACCATGGTGGCAACAGGGGGCTTTTTAAACATCCAGGATTGTGTTTCTGGGGGAAATGAGAAACAAAGGATTTATAGCATAAGACTGATGCATGCAATTGATATGTACTTTATAAAAGAAATGTCCTGAAAATATTATGCAAAATGAATTTAATAAATAGAGGAAACAGTTTTTTTAAAGAAATGATTTCAGTGAGAGTTTTTAGCAATGAGAAAAGAAAGACAGTTACTTGCTTGGACAATAGAAGGGGAGAGTGAACCACATCACCGGGAGTTAGTTTGTGTCCGGGATGAGGAAGAGACAGGAGTGATGATGAATCAGAATTTTGGATTAAACACCAGGGTGGGGAGATGTTTTTGAGGGGAATGAGATGATTGTGATCTTAATTCGAGACACGTTCAGTAGGAGATGTTGGTGAGAAATTCAAGCGGAGAGACAAGCGGTCAGATGGACATATGAACCTGGCCTACACTGAGTGGTCTGGGTTCAGGACAACAGGAAAACACAGAGCATAGAGACGGAGAACAAAGGCACAGCCCTGCAGACAGGAAGCCCACGGAGGAGCCTGGAGAAGCGTGAGGACATGCAACACTCAGAGTCAATGAGTCAGTGGATGCATGAAGAGATGTCCATCCTTTGCCAGGGTTCAGTTGGCTCTCACTTCCTGTACAGGGAAGGGATCTAGGCGTGGGAGTGAGACTCCACTCCCAGCCCAGACTGAATGCTGTCCCCGTGAGGGTGCTCCAGTCTCATGATCCATGCAGTAACTGTGTCTGGAATGCACACCCCAGAAGTCTGGGGGCCCACGTGACCCACATACAGTACCAGACATTCTGGTCTGTCAATACAAGACCCAGATGTGGAGCTTCCTGGAAAAAGTGGACACATGTAACTCATTCTTACTGTAAGATTCTTCCAGAAAAATTGGTTCATCACTCTGGGGTGAGGATAGAAGGAGGGAAGGATGTACAGAGGTCAACCAAAAGCAATGGCTGATTGGGAGAAGCCTCTAAGCCACCTACATCTCTAATGAAGAACGAATCTTCTCACCGGAGGGTAGGGAAAAATCAGCTCACTGCTTCCCCCGCGACACCTCCCTGCGTTTCCAACTCTGCCTCACTTTGGTGTGAAGAGAATCAGAGGGCCCGGAGCCCGTGAACATACGACCAGTCTGGTGCGTCGAAACCAGCAACACGCTACACGTCTTGCCTGATCTGTCTTTCCTTTACCCAGAAAGCCAGGCTGAGGGCCTAAAATTTAAGTAGGATAACAATTTTAATAGAACAGTATCTCTTTTATCATTCCCACATCTTTTGTTTGTTTTACTTTCTAACATAAGGCGTTAGCAGTCAGCAAGGATCGTGGGCTGGCCGAAGGGAGAGGCAGTAGAGATGTTCTCGCCACCCATGAACTTGGAATCTACTTGTACTTATACCTGACTGACCGGAGGACGCATGGAAACCTGGGGAGTGGATCTGAGAACCTGGGATGGACACCGCGGGCCTTTGGAGCAAGGCGGGGAGTAGTCAAGTGTGTGAGCTTGAACATGTGTTCACTCTTGGGTGTGCACAGGTAGGTGGTTGTAGAATCTGCCCTTGCTGGTTTAATGTCAAGTTAACAGGGAAAATAAGGGATGGATGAAGGCAAGAATAATAGTGATAAATTAATTATCCCTCAGCTCCTAGTTCAGTGTTCAGCACCTTCACTGGAGCATGTGCACACAGACGTGCTTGCATGCAATTTTTTCGGATTTTTATTGCCCAGGTGAAATCTTCTATTTGAGTTAAACTACAGTGCTCTGTACCATACCCTTGACTTACGGAAACTATTTGGACATGCTGGCAGAATGGTAACTGGAACCAGGGGCACACCATGAGAGCCTCAAAGAGATGTGCCTAGAAATGACCTCCTTCAATCGTTCCACACTCGCCGACCGAGTGCCCACTGCCTGCTGTGCCCGGCGGGCTCTCAGACAGATGCTCAGGGTGCCGGGGCGAACAGAGCAAAGTCTCTGCTCTCGTGGGGTGTGCAGTTTTTATGAGGAGAAATGGTTAATTATTTTAAAAAAAAAACACAAAATAACCCAGTACATGTATAGAGCATATCAGAGGTGGTAAGCATTATAAAAAATATATGCATTAGGAAGGGGATGGAGCGAGATTGTTACTGGGGTGGGGTGGGGTGGCATTTTGCATGGCCACCAGACTCACATGTGAGCAGGGGCCTGATTCGGACTGGGAAGGGGACTTATTGGGAAGGGAGCATTTCGGGGAGAAGGAACAGTGCAAGCAAAGGCACAAAGCCAGGGCCAAGTTCTGTCTGTCGCAGAAGAGCAAGAAAAACTGCCTTTTTTACTAACCATGTCTTGGATATGTTCTTGTTGTTATTTTCTTAAAACCAATCTGCTTTTGAAAGCAAACTGTCTTAGGGGACAAAAAATTATTTAAGTAAGATGAGAGATTAATTTTTTATCAGTAGATGTGACAGATAGAAACTGTGCTACTATTTCTAACACAGGTAAGCAATGAAAGATGGTTTCTTTTTCAAATTTTATAATTCTGCTCATGGTGGCCCATAAAATGTCCTATTGAGTACTGGTTCAACATTCATCCATCATCATGAAATCAAATGTATGTCTATTTCTGGGGTTCCCTTAGAAGTGATTTATTCTCAGGGCAGCTCTCTGCTAAAAGAAACATTCTTTAATCCCTGTGAGTACAGAACAATGAAGTTCTATGCACCTTCAGCGCAGTGTGTGGCTATTTTTCAGTCCTCCGAAGCCTGGAAGTGGTATTGGGCTGTGCTATCCATTCAAAACTAGGTTGGGAACGGAAGATTTCCCTCTCGGAGCTGACCTGGTGCCTGGTGAGTGGTTTTAAGGTTTGATCAACCCCAGCTGGTACACACTTGCCTTCCCCTGCCCATCTGCATCACACGAAAAGAAGTAACAACTTTCTCTTCCTGTTAGGTTAGCTGCTTAAAAATAACATTCCAGCGAGGAGGGAGGGAGGTTACCAGCAACAGGACACATGAGACTTGCAAAGGGGCCAGCATTTCCTGGCTCACAATTGCAGGAAAGGCTCTGCTCCATTATCAATGGAACCTGGATGCTTTGACAGGCAATTGTTTCAAAAGCTAAACAACATTTGCAGTCGAAATACTGAGTGTGTTTCACCAGGCTCGTGTGCAGGAAGTATGGCACCAGATGGACCAGACAATCGTCCTGTCTGAGGTTTTGTTCTTTCACCGGTCGTCAAATAAAAACTCAAGAAAATAGCCATATATCCTTTTGCTTTTCATAAAGCCTGTTGTTTTAGAAAAGAATAGTGGTACTGTCCCGAACAGTACAGATTTCCTTTGCCATAATTGCTGATTTTAAAATGTACTGAGTTAAAATAGACATCACAGTCACTTTGGGTGAGGACTTTCTTCATTCAGCACTGAATTCACCATCTCTGGGGCAATTAGGAAAACTGCCTGACTGGTTATTGATAAACTGCCCCAGGACTTCTCAGCCATTCTTGGTGCCTATGGGATATTACTTTGCTCCCTATTCTGAGTTCCTATGAGAAATACATGTATGTATGTATATATATAGAATATATAACATATATAGAAAATATGTTGTATTTAATACAGGTATAAAATATAAATGTATATAGCATATTATCCACTTACCAGAAACTTCGTTAGCTATGGTAATCTTTCTGAAGTGTGATCAGAAAAAGTTCTCTTTCAGGTAGGAATGGGTGAAAAATAGAGCTTTTCTTATCTTTCAGTGATAGAGGAATGGACTCTTTCCGTCTCAAATGCCGTTTGCCATGTGGCCGTCCTCGGGCAGTGCTGGGCCCCCCAGCTGTGGGACACTTTGGTTAGAGTGTTTGCAAGGGCCCCGGGTAGGCAGAAGCCTCCATCCCAACCCCCATTGGAAAGCCTGCGCTGGTTCATTAGGGAGTCAGGGAGATGCTGATGCAGCGTGGGATGATTCTGGCTCTCAGTATGCTCTGCGGTCACCCTCACTGCATCCCCCTCACTATCTTCCTACATGTAAAGAAGCAGAGAGGAATGCATCCTGACTCGAGAAAGCGAGGTTTAGACCACAGAGGTATATCACAAAAATGTAAACCGTGCTTGTAGCGACTCATTACAGGAGATAGACGTGCCCATCAGGCACTCAGCACCCAGGCAGCTCCTGGCAGCGCTGAGAACGTTCTAGGCTCCTTTGGAGGCAGGATGACAAGTGCCCTGCAGGAGGTCTGTGATCCTAACAATCTCCACTCGAGCTTGGAAGTGATTTATTTTTTAGAGAAATAAAATGGCATATTCCTATTTCGATTAGGGAAATTACTCTGGTTTTGGTCTGGAAGGAAGATGGACCGGAAAGAGACTCCTGGTGGAGAGACCCATGCAAAGCTATTGCGAAGGCATGTAAGACATATCTAGAGGGAAAAATCCAGTTACCTGTCGAATATGCTTAATCAGGGAGTAAAAAATCAATGAATAGTCAATAACCCTGTTTTCCACCCGGATTGTGTTTGGGTGGTAAGTGAGACGCATCTTTGTCTCTCACAGCAGGCAACTTCACCTGGTTTAAAACATTTCAAAACTCTAACTGTGGTGTTGGAAGTGTGTCTGAGAGCGCTGAACAATGTATTTTGAATTTAGCTGTGCAAGAAAATAATACTACTTAGGAAGAAATCACTGCTGGTGTGATACTAACTGCTTTTAGCAAACTTGACTTAGTAAACTAATTTTGACTTTTGCTTACATTTCATTGTTAAACAGCATTTTGGTAATTTAGAGGTGTTTTAGAATATTCAAATTAAGGCACTATAAATTAAAAGCATGCAAGTTACAATACATCCTGACTTCATCCTATCTGGGCTTGAAAAGAGCTCTTTAATGTAGCTAATGATAATAAAAATGATTAAAAATCAATGGTATAATCTATTCATCCAATTTTCTCACCTATTTACCCATCACAATTTGCCACTCATATTATTAAAGTATAGGATAATATAATCACATATGAAATATATCCATGTGAGGTGCTGATTCATTAGATGGTTTAATTACAAAAAGTGAAGCAGATTTTACAGTCAGGATTCGAACAGTAAAACAGAAATTATTGTAGATCATTTAAGCAGGAAGGTCCTTAAAACAGAGAATTAAAGGCTTACCATTTTTTTTGAAAGGGTTGGTCAAACAAAAGTTGGTCAAACAAAGCAGTTAAAACTTTTCAGGAAATAAGGACATTTTAGGCCTGCCAAGAAATTACTGTTGATGATTTCAGGTGGCTTGGAACTAATTGTTCTAGTCAATCATTTGTTGATTTGCTTGATTCTGGGCAAACTGTTCTGGAGAACGCAGAAAGGGGTAAACTGTACATGTTGGGTCTCTTGGGTTTCTATGTGATTCACCAATGTGGGGGCCTGCCTTCGTTCCTCTCACCTTGACCTTCGTTCTATGTAGCTTCCACGGCAAGACTGCACAATGTCCCTCAGACCCAAGCTTCAAGACAATTAATTTTGATTTTAAATTCACCCAATAACAATCACGTTCATTGGCCTAGAACAATGTTCCCAGGTGCTTAGCAAGTGAAGAGACAATTCTAAACCTTGAAAAAAATTAATAAAAACATTTAAAAAAAATCTTTTCCCTGGGTTGCCTTTATGTGAGTCAAGAATTTGAAGGCTGCTCAAGGGACAGGCCTGAAGTGACTTCTCCTCATTGAGAGGTCAACCTTCCCGGGTCAGGTCAGAAGTTGGTTTTTGAGAGAGAGATAAAGAGGATTTACAGTGTCAGAGACCGGAGCAAGGAAAGGAAGGGATCAGAAGTTTCTGGGAATAAAGGATACTCATTTGCCTATGTTGGAACGCTTACTAGAGCACCCAATACTGCTAATGGATAGGCAGCTACCGAAGCTAATGGACTAAGAGAAGCCTTAGGATCAAAATCACAATGAGATATCACCTTACACCTGTTAGAATGACCATTATCAAAAAGCAAAAAGAATAACAAGTGCTGGGGACAGTTAGGGGGACAGGGAACCCTCTTACGCGGTTGGTGGGATTGTAATTTGGTGCAGCCACTATGGAAACTGCTATGGAATTTCCTTTAAAGATTAAGAACAGAGCTACCGTATGATCCAGTAATTCCTATTCTGGGTATTTGCCTGAGGAATACGAAAAAACTAATTTGAAAACTGATACATACCTCTACGTTGATTGCAGCATTATTGACAATAGCGAAGAGGTGGGAAAAAACCTGTGTCCATCTGCAAACGACCGGATAAAGGAGACGCGGTACACATATACAATGGAAACCTACTTAGCCATACAGAGGTGCAATGCTGCCATTCGTGACAGCATGGGGGGATTTTGAGGGTACAATGCAAAGAGACATAAGTCAAACGGGGTGGGTCAAGACCCTATGTTTTCACGCATATGCAGAACACACAACAAAAATGTAACAAATGAACTAACAAAGCAAAAACAAACTCACAAAGACAACAGACTGGTAGTTACCAGAGTGCTGGGGGTGTGGGGGAGGAGAGTGAAATCGGCAAAGGGG
This sequence comes from Sturnira hondurensis, assembly GCF_014824575.4. NCBI lineage: Eukaryota > Metazoa > Chordata > Mammalia > Chiroptera > Phyllostomidae > Sturnira > Sturnira hondurensis. The sequence continues at coordinate 25,070,393 of NW_028082759.1, read as the reverse complement.
GTCAAATATAGGGAAGAAAAAATAATGGAAGGAAATGAACCTTTGGGAGGTTAGCATGCAGTAGAAGATACAAATATTGAATGATAATGTCGTGCACCTGAAATTTAGGTAATGTTATTAACCAAATACCTGAAATTTATATAATGTTATCAACTCAAGTTTCCTCAATAAATGTACTAAACAAACACGCAAAGAAAGGAAGGACTATTCGCTTAATGAAGGAATTTTCCTGTGTCAGTGTATACGCCCAACGGAGTCTTCGGGCTGGGTGATCCGGCCTGTCTGAACAGAAGGGGATCTGGGGAGAGACTGTGAAGACCCCTGAGGACCGACCCCGGGAGACAAAGCAATACCGGCCAGGAATAAAGAGATGGAAAACCGTTTGACTATCAGCACTGGTGATGACTAGAGCTCTCAAGGACATTTTGAGGGCATCACTTAACTTTCCCTAGGATGGGGTCTTAACACACACATTGTGTTAACAATGATTTTCTAGGTAAGTGTGTATGCCTTCCACGTATTCTTCACTGGTGCTGCATATAAACTAACTTAAAAAGGTCTGTCTGTCCTTTCTGTTTTTGAAATCTGATCTGGTAGGAGTCTAAATCTCCATTACCCCAAATCTATTTTGGACCGTCCCAAATTCTGAGGACCCCACTGAAGCAGTAAAACGTCACATGAACTTTTATACCATGCTTGGGTAAATTTACAGAAAGTCCCTCTGTGGCCCTACCAGCAGACTGCTTTGAGATATTCTTGGAGGGGAAGGGTGGCGGGTGAAGGAGTGGGGTGGGCGGCAGGGCCGGGGTGGGGGGGGGGGAGTCAGTTCAGAGAATCCTGTTTCCCGGGAGAAAGATCTATTATTTGACACAGAAAATGAGAAGAAAAAAAAGTATTTTACAATCAAGTTGAAGAAGTTAAAAAAGATACACCAAGCAAAGAATTTTTAAAAATCAACGATGATATTTGTAAAATAGAATTAGGTTCAGACTTAATATTTACTTTTATTTTAATCCTGGCTCCTAATGGAACTCAAAAACAGCTGGCTTTGTTGATCTCATGGCTCCATGTTAAGGCTGAATGGCCAGCAGACTCAGAATCATTAACATCCCACTCTCATCAGATCTGTGCTTGAAAAAATGGAGTGTGCTATTGGAGTAATTTATTGCAGACATTTCTTTGTTTGTCTTAGATATATTATTAAAATGACAGGAGGGGGTGCAATGAAATAGTACAGCAATTACAAAGTTAAAAACTTTTCAGTAATAGAGAAGCATTCAACTACATCTTTCATTACCACCATCTGTGTTGTATATCTCATTTTAAGATTAATAGCCGGCAGGGTTTTGCTTGTTTCTTTGTTTATAGGGAATTTAGACCAAGATAGGTTTCTCCCATCTCCAGAGAATATTTTGAGAAGAAAGCCAGTTATCTTTCTTGGGTGGCAGGGACATTCCCAAGGCTTTTCCCAGACTCCCCCCACCCCAATAAACCTACTTAAGTGCCTCAGGGTTGACATATTTTTATTCAAAATACGGAGGACGTTATCTTTTTACCTAAACCCGTAAAGAAAACTTGTTGATAATGATATATTCTCATCTTCTTCTGGAATGCTAAGTACAACACTGGTTTAAACTTCAACACTCAAGTAAGACTTGGGGGTGGAGAAAAGTTGTCATTTGTCTTTTCCTAGAAATTATTTGATGCTCTGAAGTGCGTCTCCTCCTAGTGGTCTCATCGAGTTACCACGATTCCAGTGCGGGGCAGCTCCATTCTGAATTCACCTGGATTCACGCCGTTCCATTCAATGTCCCAACAACCTGCTGAACCCTTGCTGCTTGAACAGCGGACACTGTTAGATGCTGCAGACTGGGACGTGCAAGGGACTCCCACCTTCAGCCCCCAGAGCTCTGTGAGCTAATGATGTGAATTGCCAGTTGCAGGCTTTTATTTTGGTATTCCCTTCCTTTAAATTAAGTAGGAACAGAACAGTGGTGGATAAGCCTGCTGTTCAAAGAGAGCGGCATATCCGATGCTGAGTTGGTATCCGGGAATGGAACCGCTGCCCTCAGACGTCCAAGTCCGGATACAATGGATCTGAGGTGCTTGCATGCGGTGGGGAGCGTGGTGCAGTGAATGACTTCCAGGACCGCCTAAGGCTGGGCTGGAAAGGAGTTAGCTTTGGACCGGAGTCAGACCCTGCTTTCCATTACCGACTCCGGCACGAACTGTGAGAACGCAAATGAGTTCGCCAAACATCTTCGGGCAGGCCCCTCAGCCATAAAGGGAGGGGACAGAACCAGAAAGCCTTGGATTTCTACAATCCTAGTTTTCACACTTCCACAGGACAAAATCCAACCAGGTATTTTGACACATGTTGCCAGGCTTAAAATAGTTTTTGGATTTTCAAATTATTTGAAAGAGTCCATGATTGCATTCAGACTCTTTACGGTATGTTCCATCCTAAAAATCTCTTCATTGTTAATATTTAAAAATGAAAAATAAAAATAATTTACAAAAAGGTTTATATTTATATACAGAACAAATATGTGAGAGGCACAAAATGATATAGCTGTTTCTCTCTAAATTATGTTTTTAAATGAGCAATAATTACTTAAAACATACTAGAGTATTTAATTCTAACACTAGAAAGCAAGAAATAAAGGAAAAAAGAAAGGAAGACATACAGTTGGAAAATGTAGGAGAATTGTGACAACCATTTCAGATAAATGTAGATATTTTTCTTGGATATTACATAAAACTCAACAAGTAATTTCTTTAAAAAAAGATTTCATTTATTTTTTTTTCAAAGAGAAGGAAAGGGAAGGAGAAAGAAGGGGAGAGAAATATTAATGTGTGGTTGCCTCTCACAAGGCCCCTACTAGAGGCCTGGCCCACAACCCAGACATGTGCCAGGACTGGGAATCGAACCTGCAACCTTTTGGTTCACAGACTGGCACTCAATCCATTAAACTACACCAGCCAGGGCTCAACAAGTAATTTCTTAGAAGGCACTTGGAATGTGGGACTTGAAAATATATTATTTATTTTCTAGTACTGTTACATTTAAATCCCACTGGTTTATCTTGCCTTTGAGTGAACCTTTAATCAGACATTGCAATCACCAGGCACAAATCACTTGTAAAATATTGTTTCACAAGGTTGAGGAGATCTCTTGGATCTTGACATATTTTCAGCTGAAGTTTTCTAATTTTTTCCCAGACTCTTGGAAGCCCTAGACTTATAGAAGTTTAACATTCAAAGTAACTTGGGTGATGATCTAATGAAACATCTTTGTTTTGCTGCCCTTGGAACAGAAAAATCAAGTTGTTTATCAAAGCCACATAGTGACTAAGTCAGGACTTGAACTCAGTCTCCAAAATCTCAATCCAACACTTTCTACACCTGATTTTCTACTTGGAGCTCAAGTTAGAGTAGGAATGATATTTTCTTATATATTCTCTTTCAATTGGAACCAGGTCTTTACTTTTACCAAAGAATTAAAAAATAATTTGCAAAATTACCTGACATTGCAAAATAATCTTTTTGAACTAACTACAAAGTATTTTCTTAGTATATAGATAATATTTTTTCTAGTGTTATTTTGTTTCTTCCAGTTATTTTACCAAATGCTTGCTCTTCTGGAAAACAATAGTTTTTATAACGTATTTCAATTTTGTCTTCATATGACTTAACTTCCAAAAGCCCTAACATCAAGAAGTCTCAATATTGCCTTATAGCAACTCTTTTTTAAGACAAACTTTACATACCCCATAATAGTTCAGTCTGCATTCTACCTTTCTAGATTTTAAAAGAAGCTATAACATTAGACTAATATATATACTGAATTACAATAAAAACTAGCAGAAAATCTGCAGGAGATAATCTTTAAACTGAAGTTGTTCAGTTTTCCCAGGAAAACATCAGCCTATGACCAGAGCACTCTGAATTCTTGTGGCCAGTTTAAAATTTGCCCCGATATCTGTACTTTTATATATTTGTTAAATATTTAGGCTGAGTAATTTGGGCTTGTTCATAAACCAACGTATGCCGGGTATACTAACAATGGGCATTATAAACCATTGTTATTGAACACCTACTATCATAAAGGCATGTGTGTACATGTGTATACACACACATATAGTTTAGATCATGAGTCAATCAACAATATAGCAAATGAATTACACCACAAAATAGGGGCCCCAACATAATACCTTTGGGATGTGCTGGTATGGCCACTGAAGGAAACCTTTATTGACAAGATAAGATGAAATGAATGCAGAGTATCTCAAAAGCTGTTTTGTGAGGTCTTAAGTTTTCTAGAAAGAGAAGGCAAAGTTAACAGGCATTGTCTTCTTTTCCATCGTGAAGTCTGTACGTTAAAATTATGTGATTGCGAACTTGATGTGCTTTTGTATTAGTTTCCTAATATTGTAGGGAATCAAAGAGTTTCCAAATATTCAGTCCGTCCCTCTAAATTCTGATGCAGTTGTCTTCCAACGCTTTGGGAGAGAGAAGGATATTTTTTGTTATATAATTTTATAAAAGTTAGTTTTGTAATTACTTTGGTTTAAAGTAATTACAGCCCTTTTTCCTAATGATAAAACTATCTGTTTCTCGTACCTATGCTCATCTAATCATATTGAGTTAAGTAATAGGCAGGCAAGAAAGCAGCCCTGGCTGGTGTAGCTCAGTGGATTGAGCGCAGGCCTGCAACTTAAGGGATCTCGGGTTCGATTCCCAGTCAGGGCACAGGCCTGGGTTGCAGGCCAGGTCCCCACTTGTGGGCAAGCAAGAGGCAAACACACATCGATGTTTCTCTCCTTCTGTCTTTTTCCCTTACCCTCCCTCTAATAATAAGTAAATAAAATCTTTAAAAAATAATAGGCAGACATATTTTATTCCCATCATAACATTATTACAGATAAAGATACCATAAATAACTAAGTTCTATACCTTTAACTATGCTAGTGCAACTACTTAAGAATATAGTAATTAAATACGGATATAAGTAAGGTTACTGATGGGTACCACATGATTTCCTAAAACAACAGTTCATAAGAAGAATATTGGGTCAATATTTTAAAGTTTGAGACCAAGTATATCACCAAACTTTCTTAGCTTCAGTTGTAAAATATATGGTTATTGAGTGATGTAAAATTCTTTAAAAAATGTTTAGTTGAGCTAGGGAAATTGATTGGTTAACTCTCTAGTTCCCCTAGAGTATTACCAATCTTTAACCTTTGCAAAATCAGTACATTTTTAGTGCTCACTTAGTATTTGTGTCACAAAGATGTTACTGGGGTTCATTCACGTTATAATCAGAAGAACAAGAAAAAATTGTTTCTTTGTTTTATCTTGTCTATAACAATCTGGCTCCCTTCATGATTAGTTGCAAATAAAAAGCTCCTTTTCGTCCAATTTGGTTTAAAACCTAATCAAATCCAGTAATTTTGACAGTCCATAAAGGAAATGCTCAGTCTTTTGAAACCGACTACATGACTCATTTCCACCATCCCTGCGCACCTGATAGCATGGAAGGGTGTCAGGTGGAAGGTGGGGCTAGATGGGAGCTTTTAGGACCATGCAGGGAAGAGTAAAGGGGTCTGGGCCCAACAGGTTCTGTCCGGTTTTCAGACCACTGCAGAGTGGGAGTTCTGCGTCTCTTGCAGAACTTGGCCTTGCCTTGTCTCGGGATCTTCTGCTGGCATTTGCTGTTGACATCTGGAACTGATGAACACTAAATGTGCTTCTTCTCTGCTCCATCAGCAGCTCTCTGCTTACTCAGCCCTTGCTGGGTTGCGGACTCCAGCACTTCTTCCATCTGGATTCTTGGCTCTGTCTCTCCACCGCACCGTAGTGGTCTCTTGCCCATGGGACCAAGAGAAACTTGGAAGACCATCTCTGAGTATCCATGGTCCCTTTTCTCCATTCTGTATCCATGACACTACACCTCATGGAGACACAGGTCCTGTGCACAGCAGTCTCTTCCCTGTGGCCCACATGGAGAACTGGACAAGCACTCCTTGTCCTCAACTTCCTTAATGAACCAATTGGCACATCCACTCCTCAAAGCCAAATCCTGAGGGAAAGACTTAGGATACACACTTTCGTGTCTGACAGCTTCCTGCCTGACGCTTTACCCAGAATTCCGAGTGTCTGTATTCCTTCTGGTCAACCCAGGACTTCTTGCTGTTGTCTAATTCACAGAGCTTGAATCTTGATTGGTTAAACTGGGACATAAAAATATATTTAAACTATTTTTTCCTCAGCAATGCTTGACTCTCAAGCCTAATATCTTCTTGAAAATCCACATTTGTGGATTAGATTAGATATCATAATCTAAATATTAATGTTTTATTTTCATTTTGCATTCCTACCCCAGCAGTTTTAATTTCTTTGACACAGTAGGAGCCTGGGGCTGACTAGGGAAAAGGTTGTGTCGTGAAAGTGCAGGAGGCAACAGACCTTTAGTTTTTTCCCCCTAAATACGATTTCTGGTATAGACACTAAACTTGGTATCTGTCATATTTTTTTTTCAAAATATCTAGGAGTATAATGCTCAAACCAGGTTACATGACCTTGTTCAAGCTATTTTTCTGTTTCTATTTGTTTCTCTCTGTTAATGTTATTCCTCATCAAACAAAGAAAGACACATATTCAGATACTCTACGAAAATAATCTCCCCTTAGTGCTTTTAACAGTAAAGAGCAAAATGATGGCCCTTAAATTGTTTTCAACAATGGACAGAATTTGAAATAAGATTTTGCGGGTTCTAAATTTAAAATATTAACACACTAATGTAATATATTTATATTATGACCTACATGTATTAATATAAATAACATGCGAGATCTCTCTCTCTCTGTTGTTTCCTTTTTCTGTCTGTTTCAGGCTCTCTGCATGATTCTCGCGTCTGCCCCAGTGACCTTACGCAGAAAGATGTGATAGCAGGCTGAGTCCCAGACGTGGTGAGCAGAGCCCAGATGGGGCACAGTCTCCCTCGGAGACCTGTGCAATGTGTGGTGCATGACTGAGTGACGCATTTATTCCTAAATCACTTTTTGCCATTATTACTATTAACTTTTCCCCTAAGTTCATATGTTTAAAACTCATTTATATTTATTTCCCTGAAATTTATAAACCCTTTTGCATGAAGTTCCTGAACAAATGTGCTGCCTTAATAAATAGAACTACTCATTTATTACAAAGAAAGATGTGTGAGAACCTAAAATATTTCATTCCAGGTACCATTCAAATAAAGCAGGTGAGTTTCCTAAATATGTAAGAAATCTCCTATAGAGAAAACATTGGAGAGGTCATAACTATTTCATACTTTTTCATGCATATTATATACTTCTTTGAAGATGTTTCCATTATATAGAATTTCACTTGCATACATGTAAAATTTTGTTTCCACTAATAATTTAACACAATTGATCTAATTTAATCTAATTTATTTAATCCTTTTAGGTCTTATCTTTCTGAGTTGAATTTTCTTTCTTTCCACTGCTATCCATAATACTTGATCAAGTAAAACTGAGATAAAAATTATAATAATAATAAATAAGTTCCTCACAGTCCTGTATATCTAGAGAACAAAAATGTCCACTTCAAAAATGAAATGTTATGGAATATTACTCAGCCATAAGAAAAGATAAAATACCCACTGTGACAAGATAGATGGGCCTTGAGAATACCAATGTAAGCAAAAGAAGTCAGAGAAAGTCAAGGACCACTTGATTTTACGCAAATGTAGGATATAAAACTGAAACCAATAAATGAACAAACAAGAAAAACAAACAAAAACTCCTAGACACAGACAACCGTACGGTGGTCACCAGGGGGCAGGGAGGGGTAGAAGAGAGTAAAGGGGGGTGAATACGTGGTGATGGGAGATTCACTTTGGGTGGAGGCCACACAGTGCGGTATGTGGGGGATGTGACTGTCATAGAACTGTGGACCTGAAACCTACATAATATTATTAACCAGTGCCACCCCCAAAACTTTTAAAATAATTAACACATAAAAGTGAAAACTTAAACAAAAAATGGCAAAAATTGTTGCAGAAAACCTTATGATTCTAATTAGTATTTTATTAAAATTTTACTGTGATAACTTGAAATATTTGGTTTTGTTATAATATATACACTATCTGTAACTTAACTATTCATAATAAGTAACTGCATTTTCCATATTTATTAATTTAAGTACTAAAATAGTGGCTATTACTTGGCTATATTTGCAACTTAACATAATAATCCTGGTACTTTTTTTTGAGCAGAGAAATGATGTAAGAAAAGTAAAACAACCAAGAAAATGGATTAATCAGAAGTGGCAGAACAAAAAATTGCCAAAATTAAAATGATGTATGGAGTTTTAAAACCACTGGATAAAATTTAAGTAAATAAAACTATTTGTGCATTTCTCTCTGTCTGAGCACATGGAAATATGCGATTGATAGATTACTTTTCTTGTTATTATTTTCAAATTTCTAAAAATATATATTAAATATTTTCCACAGAAAAGAACCATATGTGTTCTTTAAGTATTGGCTAAAAATTCTCCCTTGGACAAAATAAATATTAACACTTGGCACAAAATGTAAGTTGTAACTATATTTTGCTCAAGCTCCTCCAGTATTTTAAAGTCAGAGGAGGAAATTATAAGTCCTAAATTTAATTTTTGTGAAAGTTAAGGGCAGATCAACAAGTGAATAGCAAAAGATCTCTTGTTCTGTGCCTCATGAGCTTGGGGCCTATTCACTGTTATGGGCTTTGAAGGACTTACTCTTGATTCCATTTGTGGCAATTAGATTCCTAGGAAAATCAGGCGAAGATGACTTTCCTTTTGTATTCCGCTAGGGAAGTGCTCTGCCTCCCCTCCACTCCAGGGGGCGCTGTGTTTCAGCCTAAGTAGGGAATCATGGAGTTCTAGAACAGTTATGCACGGTAAAGTGTATAGACAGATTGAAATTGTGTACCGATGACAACATTCAATTGCACGGAAATGTCATGTACTTATGACAAAGTCTTGCTACACACACACACACACACACACACACACACAGAAGCCCTGAATTAAGGAGTAAATTAGTGGATAGATGCTTGGCAGGCATGGAATTCTCCTTTGATTATTTTCTGGCCATTTCCACAATCCCTACCTTTCTTTGAAAAATTGGAAGGCATCCTTTACAGTGAGATAAAACCAACAATTTTGAAACATTTTGAATAATCCTTTCCCTTACGTGCTTGTTGATGTTTTTCCTTTCAAAGTGAAATACTGAATGCTATAAAAATTAATTTCAAACATTATTAAGTGTTTTCTACTTTGGGTGTTTGCATGGAAAACAACACAATGATTAATAAACAATAACACAAGAATAAAGTCTGCATTTCACGTACTCACAGCTTTAAACCTACTTCTGCCCCACCCTGTGTTTATCTTAAGTTTCTTTCTTAACTTAATGGCCCAGCTTGGCTTGCTTCCTTCTCTCTATTCTGCTTCCAATTGATTTCATTTGTCCTTGTGTAACATCCATTTTTCTAATTCATTATGTCTCTGAGGGGATGCTTGTCAGATTCCTCTACAAAGGACAAAAATCTTGTGATGCTCCAAATTGGAGGTTTGGACTGTTTCTCTTTTAAAACACTTTTTGCCTCTAATTTCCATGTAGGATTTTGTGAAATGCTTTCCTTCCAGGATGCTTCAAAAGCCTCATTTTCTCCGTGGTAGAAAACAAAAACTGTTTATTTGTACACGCCCTGAAAGAAGGACAAGTACTCTTGCTACTTGATTTTCGTGGATAAAGTCTGTTTTCTTTTGCCAGATATAACCTGGAAAAATACCAGATAAAAAGAGGATTTGGAAAATAATCAGCAAAACTGTAACACATCTAAGGTCAGAAACAGGAAATGTCTCTTGGTCTAGAGATATTTTTGTTTTGCAGTTTTCTTTCTTTCGACATCTCTTGTTGCCATGTGGATGCGCTCACTAGAAGCTTCAGTTGCCTGTCCTTTCAGGGAACCCCCTGGAGGACTCACAGAGCTTTGCAAAATAATCTAAATTTCCAGTTTTCTACCTTTAAGGAGGAATGCATTTTTGAAATATTCACTTGAAAACTTGCTTAGCAAGGTTACTTAACTGGTGTAAAAAAGATAGCATTTTCAAACACCTTCCAGAAAGTAACAGGTATGAGGGTTCTAAGCAAAATGCTACATGAAATATGAGAATAGTACAGCAAGTTTGGAAAAAAGTTGATACAATAATGAAATGTAATCTTTCCAATTATGAAATCAATACAATGTGCAAATAAGTGTATGTTTACTTAACTTTTAACTACATGTCTTTAAGTAAAATAGGTCTCATGGTAAGTTTGACAGTAAGTAATTTCCCCTTTATAAAGAAGGAAAACAGATTTTAAGGGAATAAAATGCATCTAGGAAACAAAGGGCATAATTAAAGAACCAGCCATTCTCAGCTCGAACATTCCGTTATTGTTGAGAAAACACCACTGAAGACAAAATTAGGGAGGTGGAATCACACGGCTATACCTCCCTGTGCTCTTGTCCAAAGGGCGAGGTGGCTGAGAAATCTCAAATCAATTCACAGATATCAATGGCTGTTGTAGCATTTTATTGAAAGTGAGTCAATTTTATTGATTATCAAAGAAAAATTCAATGGTGCTTGGAGCAGCAGTATAATCAAGGTTGTGTTTCTTTCTAAGGTCACACCTACCACTGATGTAGACCTCAGTTTGAAGCATTACACCAGTTGGGTACATAGTTAGCGCCTTGCAAAACACATGTGAGGGTGCTGGATTTTTTCTTCCATTCTTTACATTAATTCGTTTTTCTATTTTTTTTCCTGTCACTTGAAATGATAAAAATTATGTGATGGCAGGGGCCTGTTTGGAAACCCAGGGAGACCCTCAGATCTCCGTGCGTGTGTGGCAAGGCTGAGTGTAGGTGGTCCTCGGGTCCTCTGACCTTCTCAAGGGGCCGCGGAAGGAAAACAGTGTGCAAGCCATTCATCTTGGGCGTGTTTACACAACTGTAAGTGTGCATGTTTACTGCCACTCCAAGGACAGAAGCAGCTACGCTTTGACTCAACAGGAGGCTCCTAGTCATCTGCCCTAAAAAAGCGTTTGTGATAACACATGTGAAAATGTTTAATGAATGATTTTGTTATGATCTGATACCCTTAAGTAAGAATGGCCTTTGACTTCTTTAAAGTATTGACAGGTTAACTCTACCAGGTAAGTATTATCACTTTACTGCTTTTGTTTTATACAAATGCAACTTTAATTTAAGGAAAGCAAAAGGTTTCTGTAATCTAGTAGTAAGTACTTCTAAAGAATAGGATTTTTAATCATACCAGATTAGTAACTTAATATATATTTTAAAGGTCTTTTATATACATTTTATTTTTATCAATGTTATAACATAGCTGGTTTTATCTTCATATTTCTGCGAGCTAGGTATCTCTTGGTGGTTCTGTTTTTAAAATATGTAATTAAGTAGTTCTCCTGAGGAAACTTCCCAGAATTTCTGCATGATAAGTGATCATTTTGTTATGTAAGAAAAAACCCTACAAAATAGTCAAGATCCCTCTCTCACCAATAAACATTTTCATTTGGAATTTTCACTGTCTGTAATGTACCAAGTATTGTGCTGAAGACGAACTCGAAGCACTCACAATCCCGACTCCTGAAATACACGGTCTACGGTGGAGGCTGGCTTTAAGCAAACAAATCACTCTCTGATATGAGTACGCCATACTCTGTTGAGGAAATAACTTACAATGTTTCAAATTTTAACGTTGATAATTCATTACTAGATATTCATGTACATGATTTAAGATGAATACCAAGTTTGATAAAGAGTACTGTATAACACAAGAAAATGTGTAGGGAACACAGAAAAAATATTTATCTGAATATATTCTTTATTAATAATTAAACAGGTAAGTTTAACTTAACACTTTCCCTCCCAATTTTATTGCTAGTTCTCAAATTTTAGCCATCTCAGCAACCTGAGGAATGAAATCTATTTTCCAGGATTAAAGTGACCCATGGAGACTGTGACTCTCCGAGATGAGAACTTTTTATTGGAATCACGTCACTGGATTTGAAGGAGACATTTGTAGTTTGGGGAAAAAAACAAACATTTTTTTTTTCGCATTTTGGCCCGTCCTACCAATAGGAAGAACATCTTTTTTTCTTCTGTCTCCCTGCCATGCCTTCCACTAACTAAGGGCAGTCTCACAATTTTAGAGAACCTGGTCTATGTGGGAGAGATTTCAGGCAACTGGCAGCTAATTGGGGCAGATCCCTCCGTGGGGCCGGCATGAGGAACATGCCAAAAACTCCAAAGTATTGAAAACACAATATATGCATAGAATTTAGAATATTCACCCATGCCATATTTGTTCACCAGCAATAATTATTACTGCTAAAAAAAGTTCAAAAGAAGTTTTTCTTTGAAATTAAGACTTTTTATGGAGAAATAATCATGAGCTATAATGCTTATCTTCTTTTCATTAGCTATATTTTCATGTATATAAAGGATCTTTAAACAGTCTTAAATAAGTAGACCCATTATTGATGAAAACCAAAGGAGTCCTGAAAAATCTTCAGAATTTCCATAAACTCAGCCAATATCTTGACAATGCAGAATTATATGTTGAGAATATAAATATTCTTTTAAAAATAAATAAACTGTAGGAAATTGGATCAGTGTTACTTGAAAGGCATAGTTAACTGTTTTAGGACTCATAGTTTCCACCTCACGTGGAATAAGAAATTAGGTCACATTAGAGGCGGTTTCAGTATCATGCAGAGTACCTTACTGCTGTGGCCCCGAGTCAACATGGGAAGACAGAGCTCTGTGTAGGCTGGTGGCCTAAGGGAGGGGAAACGGAAGAAATGGGAGCTACCGTCTCCTGGCAGCGTACAGAATTTCAGCATCCATAACACAAAGCTGTTCTCATTCACACAATGGCTAGAAGCCATGCCGAGCCTGAGGGATCTAATTGGAAAAGACCTACTTGAAATGATCATTGTTTCTTGAATTGAAAAGATGGAGCCTTACCCCCAAGGTATGAAATAACTCCACATGCACAGAGCAGCTGTTGGAGATCTAAGGAGGACACCAGTCACAGCCACACCACAGAAAAGGGGGTGGGGTGGTAGGGTTTGGAGGGAACTAGGGTCCTGTGGGTTAGAGGTCCGTGGTTACAAGGAGCGAGGAGCACTGGGTACCACAGTCCATTCCTCTAACTTTGCTCTTTCAGATTACAGTTGCATCCTGAGCTGTCCTGAGGATGGGAAAAATGGAACAACTTTCTGTGAAAATGGCAGCTGCTAATTTAAGTGCCTGGAGTAAAATTAAAACAAAATAACAGATTCTTCCTATAGCTTAGCGCTTCTTTTCCTTTTTGTAAAAACTTATTTTTCACGTATTACTCAGTTTCCAAATCTATTAGGTTGATGAGAAGAAAACATTGTCTGTATTTTTTTTAATCAAAGAGTATGTTGGATGTTTACCCTGGTAAAAAACCCTTCATGAACTTGTATATTGTAACTGTAGTTAAATTATTTTAAGATTATTATGATCAGGCTCTTTGTTTTCCCCACCTGATAGAGTCATTAATTCTATAGCGTTATGTTTTCTGTGTCCACAATAAGAGCACTGGGCACACGGCCCGAGCTGGCCAGAGAACCACATTCTCTGGTTCACAGTAAGCGTGTGGCCTTGGCCCAGCTGATTAGTGTCATGTTCTCAATTAAAAATAGCCCTGGAATTGTGTATCCATATTCATTTTCTCATAAGAGGGACATTCCTTGCACTATTCTAAGCCTTACTTTGGTGACAGTTTAAATACAAATGACCCTAAGACTAGACCCTCCCTGAAAGGGATCAAGGCTTAAACTAACACATCTACCAACTTCTCTTTTCCAATTGTCTTGGAAAGAGCTTGAAGATTGCCACTCCATCCTAAGAAAAAATAAAAAGCTGAACAAACTGGGAAATCAAAAACTCTATGCAGAATCCTCAAGAAAGGGAGGTGAAAAGGAAAATCACTGTCACCAAAACTGGGGAGACAGGGGAATGAATCATTGAGTCACCTCTTGCCATAACAGGAGCCCAGTAAAAGTCTCCATGGAAACCAGCTCTCCACCGTAACTGACTAATTACTAGGGGCTTCCTGTGGAGGGTGTGAGAGTTACGAACTCCAGGGTGAGCCAGTCATGCGGGTCAGCACGCGTGTTTGGTGGGGGCTATGGTCATTCTTTTGTGAATTTTAACACCAGGAACTCAACTAGGTTGTCACAGTAATTATTTGAGAAAAAGATCACTTCTGGCAAAATAAAAATAGTGACAAGAAACCATTTTCAAGTTAGTTGGGGCATTCTATTCTTAATAGGGCCTTCCCCAAGAGATATTATTTTACCAGAGACTAAACTAGTGGAGCATTATGAGAGCCTCGCCTATCCTGGGAAAGGACTAGCAAACTCAAGCCCATTCTGGTCTTCCCCAGAAGGGGAGGGGAAAGAGAGGAGAAACGTCCCACACCAGCCGCCCCACACCAGCTGCCTGTAGCCTACCACTGGGGAGGGGGTACACACCCAACTCCAGCCCACCCCAGCCAGCCTGTCCCACCTGCAAAGGTGGGGACTGAGAAGCGCCTGTGGAGTTCACAGTCTGCAGGCACAGACTCATTAGAAGACCAAGCTCTACTAACGGGACTGCAGGGTGTTTTTCCTCCCCCAACATCTTACCACCCCACCGCAGAGGTCTGTTTGCAGCAGCTTCTTCCAGCTGGCATTTTAAACCCAGCCAACTCTCAGTAAAAGTCACAAGGAGTACCAAATGGCAAAAGGCACAGTTTGAAAAGACAGAGAAAGCATCCGAACCAGACTCAGATATGGCAAGGATGTTAGAACATCAGCCTAGGACTTTAAAGCAACTGTGATTTATATGCTGAAGTTGCTAATGGATCAGGAGACAGCCTGTTGGTACAGATGGGCAATGCAAGAATCAAAGAGACTTCTAAAAATCAAAAATAAACCCAAGATAGAAAGCACCGTGAAAGAAACGATGAGTGCCCTGGATGGACGCATTACTAGACTGAACACGGCTGAGGAAAGAACCATTGAGCCTGAGGATATCTCAGTATAAACTTACAAACTGAGAAACACAGAGGGGAAAAAAAGACGGGAACAAAGGCATCCCCAAGGACTGTCAACCCATTGCAAGAGGTGTAACGTACATGTAACAGTAATGTCACAAGGAAAAGAGAGAAACAGACAGGAAAAAATATTTGATGTGATATTGACTTAGAATTTTCCCAAATAAATGTCACACACCAAGACAAAGCATAAAACTATCTTTGTTCACCTGTGACATGATTGTGTATGCAGAAAATCTAAACGAATCGACATCAACAACAACAAAACCGACTGGAACCGTAAGTGATTATTTCAAGGGTGCAGGATACAAGGCTTATACACCAAAGCCAATGACTCTGCTAAGTGCCAGCAATGAGCAAGTGAAACTTGAAATTAGAAACACGATACCATTGACATTAGCAAATCCCCCAAACAAAACACTGAGGTGGAAATCTAACAAAATACACACAAGATCTGTAGGAGGAGAACTACAAAAGGTTGATAAAAGGAAACCGAAGAACTAAGTGAGTGGAGGGATGCTCCATGTTCAGGGATAGGAAGACTCAACACTGTCAGGATTTCAGTTCTTCCCTCCTGAAGGTAAGAGAGGCCTGGAATCAATTCTTCCCAGAGTTCTTAGAAAAATGTTGCCTTGCCAACACCTTAATTTTAAACTTCCAGACTTTAGAACTGGGAGACATTACGTTTTCATTGTGTTACATTAACGAGTTTGCGATAATTTGCTATGGTAGCCCTGAAGATCTAATACACTGACCTTCAATTAAAACAGTAACAGCCTCTACTCAGTTCGTTTTCATTATTCATTTTTCACATTGAGTTTCTCGGACTTTTTATATTAACACATGTAAATGCCCCAGAATCTATTAATATTGAAAAAGCATTTTATTCTTGGCAGTGTCAAAATGTATTCAAGCAGCATTCCAGGGATGGACATCGAGGTTGTTTCTCACTGATCCACACCACTAACACTAACACGAGTAACACTTTTTCTACATGTTTCCAGAACACATGCAATATTGGTAGAATAAATTCTTAAAAGGAGAATTATATTTTGGAGGTATGCACACTTAATATCTTCACTTCATTCTATTGATCTCTTTTTCTCCCTCTTTCCTTTCAAGCCCATGTACTGTGCAATACACTAGAGATGTAAAAGTCTGGAGTGTACAGGTCCTGAAGTTTTGGTAGAAGGTCTGTTGATAAATAAGCATGCTGAGGGGTTACAGGTGTGCACGGTGCACAGGTGAGCACAGACCACTCACAGAGATGGCCAATCACTGCTTAGCAAAAGCATGATAAAGATAATACCTTATTTATGTCTTAAAACCTTATTCGCTTGCTGGGGCATTCCAGACAGACCGAGCAGCCAGGAAAAAAGAAAGGGAAGTATGAAAGAGCAATAAATCAATTTACCTGAAGCAAATGTTCCAAAAGGAGCACAACAAGTGAGGCAGGTGGGGCCAGACTGGGGAGTCCAAAAGAGACCCTTTCCCCCTAAATAATGTGGAGCCAATAGAAGATTTCATTAAAAGGACTAATATGGTCATAATTGCATTTTCATAGCCATTTTAACAGCCATGTAGAAAATTTATTTGAGGGAGTGTGGACAGTGATTAGAGGTCACAGTACTAGTTCATCCAGTTGCAGAAAAATGTCTGTTTGGGGAAGCTCAAAACCACTGTGCTCAAAATAGAGCTTTTCTCCCTCCCTGGTACTCTCCTCACACTCTGCGTCTCAGCGAAGAGCACTCCCCAGTTTGGGAGCAAACAGGTATACCTGAAAAGATTCTTTCCATAACTCTCAGTTTGTCATCAAACACTAAGGAATCAGCCCCT
The DNA here is from genome assembly GCF_014824575.4 of Sturnira hondurensis. Taxonomy (NCBI): domain Eukaryota; kingdom Metazoa; phylum Chordata; class Mammalia; order Chiroptera; family Phyllostomidae; genus Sturnira; species Sturnira hondurensis. Next base: position 25,053,365 of record NW_028082759.1, on the reverse strand, counting down.
GCGTTGTCTTCAAGTTGGCTTCTTTCCTCCGCCCTTATTTCCAGCCTTCAGGTCAGATCCGTGTCATCCTGTACAAGACCTATTTCCAACACCTCTCATCTGGTCACACTGTTCTCCACTTTCCACCACCTGTATTTCCACTTCGCATTACCCAGTGTTGCCGTCTACAAAGTAGATCTGATTCTGTCCCTTCCCAGCTTCGAGCCTCTCCTGATGTCCCCGTGTCTGCAGGAGTGAGTCTGCCCCCCCCGCCGACCCCCACTCCCCTTTGCTGAGTTCAGGCTGCGCCCCCAGCCTCCTCCACGCCCGCTGCAGCTGTTCACAGAATCTGTCGTTCCCATGCCACGGCTTCAACCCCACTTTGCAATCTGTTGCCCTGCCTGAAAAAAACCTATGTCCTTTATCTCAAAGTTCCCACTTTTTAAATTATTTCTTAAAAGGCAACAATCGTCACTTCCTCCGGGTGGATCACCTCGTAGCCCATGGCCAGGGGATCGGTTCCCTGCACGCTGTGATCGCATTTGGTTCTCACTGCAGTGGCGCCCCCTTCGCTGGGCTGCAACGCTCTGGGTTTCTGTGTCTATCTTCCCAGGTTTGCAAGTCTACTGTGAGCACTTTAAGCACGGAGTTTTTTATTCTTGAATGAATAAGTAGCCAAGAGTATCCCTCTGCCCTGAGACTTCGCCTGGTGTGAGCGAGATAAACATACTCTTCACTTGCTGAGTTTCCCAAACGCCATCTTCTCCGTGCACCACCGAGGTCGTCATCAGCAATTGGTCGTAAAATCTGGTTTGGTGATGCGTATTGTTTGAACAATTGTCAACTTTGATTGAATTTTCTCTTACATTTGCTCTCGATGTCAGCAGAAGTCCCAACACTGTGGGTGCAGCACACGCAAGTTATTATAGAAGAGACTGACCCTTCACGTGGTGTTTGCCTGGAGTCCTGATCTGACAGTTCGGGATGTTGTTAACGAAGCATTAGTGAGATTAACCTGCACGGAAATGCAAAAAGTCTGATGTTTGGTTGCTCTAATTTTAACTTCATTTTTAGGACTCTGTGGGAATTAGCAGAAAAATGTACTTACTGGAGTGAACTGAAACTTCAGACACCAGAAAAAGTCTAGAAGCCTAGTGATGACATTGAACTTCACTTGAAAGCAACGGCTAAGTTTGGGTGGTATTTCATGACTTCCCACAGCCTGATTAAAAGGGGTGATTATGCTTTCGAAACACAATGTGGCATCAAAGTATAAATAATAACTTTTTTCTTGTTTAAATGATGTTAGTTTTCCAAACATTTCCTGTCTTTACACTCATTATGCCGTATCCCTAAAGACCTCTGGTAAATTTAGACAGCACTATCCAAAAAACGTACCGTAACAACAGCACAAATACAGACAGAGCACACTCAGAAGTTCCATGTGGGTTCCAGTGACTTTAGTGCATTTTTGCGTTGAAGTCTCTCTCCTGATCTGCAAACCCATGTGACTGGGTACAGACTCTCCTGTGTCATGAATTCAGCTTCCTACTCTTTGCATTTTTATTTCTGCCTCTCTCTTTTACTAGAATGCAAACTCTTTGGAAGCCGATTCTGTGAATTTTTCTCCTTCACATGTTGTGACCTATTGCCTCACACAAGTCCAATATTCAAACCTTACTTGAATATTAGTGAATAACTGCATGCCCTGAGTAGAAATACATATATTTAGGTGATAATAGGATAATTTTTTACTCATATATTCTCTTGAGCCTTGAAACATTCAATTTTGGGGGACTCAGTTAAGATCTATGATAATCCATGAAGATTAATACGAAATGGCTGGGGCTTCTCGGGCTGCGGAAGTGGTTCGTGCAGGACAGAGTCTCCGAGGCTTCAGTCTGGTTAACGGGGGGAGAACCGTGCCTCTGTGTGCGGTACTTTCCGAACACTTGATGAGAATGGAACAGCGCCGCAGCCTTCTCTGTGACTGCACTGGACATCGGTTTTAGGTCACTGTCCCCTGACTAACTAGCCTGGGCCTGACCAGCTCGGGAGAGATGAGCTCACCGCGTTCCACGGGGCAGGCGGCCCAGAAAGGGCTCCGCTTCCGTTAAACACACTAGGGCTTAACTGGAGGAGTAATTTTAAAACTTTACGAGAACTATGGTCATTTTCAGCTAGGCTTTAGTTTTCTTACATACAACTGACACTCATTTAACCATTTAATGAAGATACACTGATCATTAAAATTAATCCAAGCACCAACGTTATGGGTATACAGATATCCAGATAAAATGAGGGTGAACAGGACATGCACACATGTATGTTGAGTGAGTGTGAGCCTGGGAGACTCCAAGTGTACCTATGGATCGTATCTGCTCAGGGCAAAATGTTTTTATTGTTTTCCCACTCCCCACCCCCCCGCCCATGGGCTTTCCTCCATTTATTTCAGGGCAGAAATGCTGATGTGGTTACACGGGAAATCTGGGTTTTCTCCGGATGGTTGCAGAGGAGGTCCAGGCCGTCCAGTCACAATTCTTAATTCCTGCCTTGTTTATATCCAGTTTAATGGCCGTCTGGCCTCTGTTACTGGCACAGGGTGTGACAAATCCCAGTGGTCACTGGTGCAGGTTTCAGCCACAGCTCCAGAGGGGAGAGGAATGAAAGGCTGGATCTGGCTGCCGCTTGTGCTGTTTACGTCTATGCCGTCTCATAAAGTCTGACACGTGCATAAAGGTTGCTTCTGTTCGCGGCAGGCCTGGCTGACGACCCCGCGGCGCTGGTCTCGGGCTCCAGTTCGAGGGGACTCGCTCATCACTTGGGAAACTGGTTCCTCCCAGAGATGGGCACATCGGACTTACCTTAGATGAGGTTTGCCAGTTCTTGAGATGTCTGCTCTGACATAGCCACTGTAAGTTAAGGAAGTAAAAGGCTCAGTGGCCACTTAGGTCAAATAGTTTGAGGTCCACTGAGATATCTGCAGACACTTCCTACCCTCATTCTACTTCTCTTCACTAAAAATGTCCTTTCTTGCTAACTCTGGGGTAACAGTGGCATGTGAATCAGTTCCTCTGAATTGCCTGTGCCTTGCAGTGTGCAAATAATTCTTTATGCAGTCTTCACACACATCTATTCTGGGATCAGAACAACTCAAAATATTCAAAATGGAACATGCCTTTGTGTTTCTTTTATGTGCTTTCCTGAAGCTGAGTTTTCATACGTCCTTCGGGATATAGAACTCGATCTGACCCTCTGTTTTCGTTGTTTCTTTTAAATTATTTTTTGTTCATGAGTTTGTTCTCACTTTTAATCCAGGCAGATAGCAGCGGTACCGCATTCGGATCTGCAATGGCGTGCCTAACACAGTGCATGGATTACAGCTGAAAAGAAATGATCTCAAAGGTGTCGATCCACTGTGGAGGTCTGGCATCATACTGGGAAAACTTTTTTCATTTTGATTAATCACGCACAAATAGAATGGTGTAGGGAGAAGCATCTTAGATTTTCAGTCAGTGTTTAAGGAGGAAGGTACAAGATGAGCCTGGAACCCCTGCAGTGTCCAACAGGCCTAACACAATGACAACCCCCCCCCAGCCTGTTTGAATGGGCCTCAGTGACAAAATAAGGAAGATTTTGATCATCGAAATATAGTAATAATAATCATAGGGGAAACGGGGATGGACTCACATGAACGAGTATAAAGGACACATGGACAATAACTAGGGTGGGGGGCGGAAATGGGAGGGAAGTGGGGAGCACTGGGCGGGGGGCGGGGGGCGGGCAGGGCTGGGAATATAAGACAGAAAACTGTACTTGAACAAGAATTAAATTTTTAAAACAGAAAAAATAAATAAATCATATTTGATCATAAAAAATCAATTTAATCCATCGAGAAAAAAAATAGCAATTGCTAAATCCATACAAATGCATATAAAACAGCTAATGGGTATATTGAAAGTTTGATGAGGGGTAGGGTATTTACCACTTCAAACTATCTTATCACAAAGTATGTGTTCATTACAAAGGGGTATAGCATAACTGGAGAGGAGAAAACTTTGACATTGTCTGGATTGAATGGTCAAAGTGACCATCACATGGATGGAGACAGATTGAAATTATGTGCCACTTGATAAGATGCACTGAGAAAAAGACATTACTTCTAAGACATTAGTGCCCCAAATCCATAACCTAAATCTAATCAAATCTATTCCATATTGGAATACATTATGCAAAGTAGTTAGCTTATGATCTTAAAAGTATCAAGGTCACATAAGTCAAGGGAAGACTAAGGACATATCCAGACTAAAGAAATATAAAGACACATGACCATTAAATGAAGCATGTGATTGGAAACTGGATGTTTTTTAATTGTACAAGTCATTATGAAGACAGTTGAAAAAACTAAATGGGATCTGAGGATAAAATTATATTAGTGTATAAATGTTAATATCATGATTTTGTTGGCATCTAGTTATATAGGATAATGGCTCTGTTTGTAAGAAATACATGCTAAACTATTTAGGGGTGATGAGTATAAAGTTGGCAAATTTTTCTCAAAAATATTCTTAGAACTTTTTTCCAAGTTTATCAAAATTAAAAAATTAAAAATGAGAGAGTAAGTTAAGCTTATCATATGTCTGAGAAATTGTACTGCATTCTGTCTACATTCTTAACCTGCAAAGCAAAAGGAAAAGCAAAAAGCCTAAGCTCAACCTTAAAAATAATATAAGATCCACAGTTTTTAACAAATGCCTAAGAAAACATTTTTAGCAAGTGGACATAAATATGGAATGGAGCTACTGATTTAATTAGGATGCCTAAGGAATAATTAAATGTAGAAAGACGTAATTCATACATAATATAATAGTATCTTCAGGGTGATGGTTGCTTCTCATTCTCATAAATTTTTGTTTTTACTACTGTTTTTTGTATGCTGGGATGTACTTCGTGGAACTTAAAGTACATATATTTCTGTGGAAAAAATACTGTGCAAGGCCCATAACATTTATGTTTATTGAGCTCAGTGAAAATCTAGACTATAATTGGAAAATAGAAAATCCATCTGTTCTACTGGAGTGTAATAGATTTTGACTCCCAGACAGGGTAACTGAGTTATGTTTGGTATTGATATTCATTAGTACCCGCTTGTTCTTTCTCCATTTTTATTGGGTAATCCTTTCAAAACAGTTCCCCCAGCGTGAGCTGCAGGCATCTTGTAAAAACATGATCTACTCAGTCGGGCACCACATTTCTTTTTGGGGAAGACAATGGAAAACCTGTTACTCATTAAACATTAATATAGTTCTTTTTTCAATCATGTAAGTTGAGCTCTAAAATTCTGTTATCAGTCCTCGTTACTTGGTTTAAGCTTATATTGATTAAATATTAAAGAATTAAGTTATTACTTTATCATTATTATTCTTAAATAACTTTTTTCCTAATTGTCAGTTTCTTAGGGAAGGCCATATTTCATGTTTTAAGATACAGCCATTGCTTTCCATAATTATTACTGGTGATTCTAATGTGATCTAAGGTGAGCATGCAGTTTTCAGAGGGGATTCCAGTTTTAATTATTCACGAAGAGGGAGAAGACCTCAGTCCTACAACAACTGGTGATTCAAGAGGCCAAATCAGGAAAAAAGATGATGACTATCCACCAAAGAACAGTCAGATTATCTAACCGTTTCCAAAGTGCATTCAGCCCACGCAGAGGCAAGAGGGAGCCTGCTCCGCACGGGCTGGAGAGGTCAGAGACCTAACAACAGGCAGGTTCTGCCAGTAACTACAGACACCGGGAGAGAGCCCGTCCCCAGCTGCGTCCTCCCAGCAGGCTGTACCTGTTGCTTGCCAGTCGAGTATAAATGGACTCAATTATTCTAGACCAAACCAGTGGAAAGGTTTTGTGCTAACGGTGCACATGGACACCGATTTAAACAAACCTGCATTAAATGTACATGTTGGCAACTGAAGCACTTTAAATGATGTGTTTTCCTGCGCATTAATGATGATGGGAACGTACAATAGGGCTCTTCATGCAAAGACTCCAAAATGAAGTCAATTGCTGTTTCCTTTGCATTTTATCAAAGTCTGGCGATGTTAGGTGATTAGTTTTCCAAACATGACATACCAGATAAAGTAGTGTCAATATACAGTGAGTAAATCAGCTATAGTACCGCCGATACTACTATTTCCCCCGTTTCCGGTCTCTGTGCTGATTGTTTATAATGCCCTTCGCTATTTTCTTTGCCTATAATCTCCTCTTTACTCTAAATTTTCCCCCTTTGTATGTTCGAGAGAAGTGCAACTTTTTCTTGACCCTCTGTGTTTTCTGAAGCTTTGCTTTGTACTCTTCCCTTGTAATACATCTTTAGTAAGAGGTCAGGCAGAAAATATAAATACATAATCACACATGGGCTTCTTTTCTTCTCAGAAAAATTTGCCCCTTATTATTTTTCCCTGTGGCAATGCCCTCCCATTTCTTCCTCTTTGACGCCCCGTGAGTGTAAGTTAACTTCCCCCAACGGCCTCTGCATTATATCAACCCTGCTATCTTGGGTTTTCCAGATTTCAGAGATCTGTTCTGTTGTTCTTGAAAGACAAATGTGATGCGTTGGTTCTAGAGCAGTTTAAGGAACTCTGTCCCGTGTCACAGCCCGTATATCGCAGGAAGTACAAAGTCTAACCGAAGTTGCTTTCCACTTAAGGCCTGAATTGAAATGAGTAAAATCTTCTACCGAATAGTCAAGGAGTTAACCTTTGCTCCGGGTCCAGCCTGCCTCATTCCTCCCCGCGATATTTGAGAGAATTCAGAGTGAAGTGTCTCAGGTGGGTCCAGAAATGAGTCTGGCTTGGTCTCTCTCTGTCCCCCACACATATACTCCCCAAGATAAGGCCACTGCTCTCAGCATGGCCACATGGGGAAGCTGGGTCTCTGGGCACAGAGGCCTGCCCGAGCCCAGGCGGCAGAGAAATTCTGGCTCCCCTCTGAAGACGAGTGGAAGGTATTCTTCTCCGATGTCTTGGTGAGGCAGTGGCACTGCTTGTCCTGAGTCTCACAGAATTCTGACCATCAGCTCCTGTTTCTCATTCAAACACTCAAACAACACAAAGACGCATGCTTACAACACTTTAAGGTAGGAGCTAAATTTCATTTTTAAATTGCTTTATAATATTTTCCATCTCGTTTTGTTTTACTTTCCTCCTGTTCAATAAGATAGCAGGTCTTGGCTTTTGTTTCCACATGTTATGTTCCTAGGATAAAGGGTTGTAATTATCTTAAACCCACTGATGATACAAAGTGAAGTGTTCCTTAAAGAAATACCAAGAGAAGAGGATTTATGAGTTTGGAAAATGACACTTGAAGAAACTCAGTAGCGTAGAAGGAGAGAGCAGGGCTTTCTTTGGGATAAGAAGGGGAAATACCTCCTCGTCCATAGAGAAACAATAAGAAAGATGCTTGTGGTCTTGCAGAAGTGGAGACCCAGGTCTGGCCTGTTAGCCATTGGCCGGGAGGCAGAGATGTGCTGGGGGAAGAGCTGCGTAGCATCCCGAGGCCCTGTGGAGTATTGCCCTGCCCCAGTGGTGGGATGGATTCAGTGCAAAGCAGTGGGGACATGAAGGATTAGTCACATCTCGGGGGAAGCCTCTGACCCACAAAGACTAATCAGCATAGTCTGAGCCCTTGACTCCTGGGAGCTGAGGCACAAGCCCAGCCAGACGCCAGAAAGGACAGGGGATAAACTCACCCTTGTTGTGACAGGATACGGTCTTGAACTCAGAGAGTAAACTAAATAATAGAAAACAAATATTTATTCTGAATCCGAGTTTTGGACCATGAATCATACTTAATACCATGTAGAGGCTCATTAAAGATTAAGTCTCTTGAGGAAAGGCATTTCTGAACTGGGAATAGATAAAATCCCCAGAAATGGAACTCATTAACTTTGAGGAAATGCAGTGAAAGCTTTTGGACGATCAGGACATATTGAGGAATATGTATGCTCCGTAGTTGCTGCTGATTTCAAGGATACCAGAGGTCAGTGGCCCGACTTAGCTGAGAGAATGCAACAGGACAGTTTTTAACCTCCGGCACAGAAATTGAAGAAGGAAGCAGGGGCAAATGTCGGGTGGCTGGAGCCGGCTCAGAACATCGCATTTTCTGACTCTTCATAGAACGCTTTGAAAAAAGACATCAAAGCCGAGTTTCAGAGACACTTCTTCTGCCCCGAATTTTTAATAGTTTTGGCCTCTTCCTAAAGCAGGAAATAAAATTTCAGTAGAATCAGCTTAGTTCCTTCCAACTAGCATGACTGGAAGCGGGAACCCCTACAATGAAGACACTTTATGACTTAACCATCGCTGTTGCTGCATTTTCAAGCACCTAGACGAAGGGATCACAGTCCTCTGACACGTGGCACTTGGGGGTCCCTGGGGTTCCCACGCCGAGGTGAGGTTGCTCAGAGGGGAAGACACAACTACACGAGGAAACCGGAAGAGCTTGTGCCTGCCTTCACCAGGGGAACATTTCCGAAACATCGCAAATGATTTAGAAGAGAAACAGGGGCCTTTTTGGTTTCATTCATGGCCTGTCTGGTTTTGTACCTATCTGGACCCAGCTGGTCCGTTTCCTCTTTCAAAGCACAGCTGAGATTAATTTGGGTAGGACAAAAAGGCGCAGAGCCCCCGCCTGGGGGGTAATAACTGGGCACAGAGTGGCACCCTCTGGTGTACTTCCTGACAGTGCCTGTCGCATTCAGGAGACTGACTCCCAATCCAGTGTCCGAGATACGCTCTGATCTGCACGCCCCCTCAGATATAGATGGCCCATCTCCCTCTCATCCCACAGAGGCCCTGGCTACCAGCATTGAAGAGGAAAAAGCATGGTGTCATGGGAGGAATCTCACTAAGAAGACCCCAGTTTAGTGTTCTGATGTCCCAGCGTGAAATAGGCCAAAATGAATACATGCAACAAAAAATAAAAGAAGGTTTTGGACTGAGATTCACACTTCTTAAAAAAGCAATAGGTGAACCTTAATCTATACCTAGAAAAAGCATCTCATGAATGACCTCTACCTTCCATGTAGACAGGCCATTTCCCTGCGCAACGTGTCTTTGATCTACATGGTATCAGACAACTTCATCTGTTTGTGGTCTTTGCTTTTCATTTGCAGAACTAATGGCCCAATTCATTGTTTTTACCACAAAGGACTGCTAAGTTCTTATGCTCCAAAGGTGGACACGCATCTCCTCTTTTAAGAAATAAAACCAAACTGAAACCTCCTCAGAGTTTCAAAAAGAAGCATTTTGATTTCTACTTTTCTCACTATATTTTCAGACATCTTAGGGTCAAGGTTCCATGGACACTCAAGCTCCAAAAGCAGACCTTCTTAGGTAGGAAAGTTAGGACTTGGAGCCAGAACTTACATTGATGGCAGGAGAATGGATGCCTTCTTGTTTCTTTCACACTCCTTTCCTGGCCTGTGACCTCTGGGGCATTAGTAGACCCTACCGAGAAGAGTGAGCTGGGAGGAGAGAGTGCAGAAATGTTAGCCACAGAGTCGGTAAAATTCCACAAGCAGAAAGCACAGAAGGGGAGGATGAGGTCCAGGAAACGAAGATGTTATGAACCAGACTTCCCTTCATGAATGAAAGTCGTGACAGTGGCCGGTTGCACTGACCGTGGCCTGAGCTCTGGCGGGATGCTAGGTGCTAACCCAGGTATTCAATCAGGTGCATGATAACTTTTCAAAAGCCAGGGAATGCCCCCCCTCCAAAGCCCAGGGAAGTCATAACAATAGGAACTTTCCAAAGAGAGATGCACTGATCCAAGATCCATCCTTTGGTCTGGTCCACCCTTTGAAACCAGTGAAGCCTCTGTTGTCCCTCATCCTGTGTCCACCGGGAATCTTGTACTCTTGTCTAAATGGGATAGATCTATTTAAGTGGAAAAACCCTACAGAATGTTCCATGTAACTTCTCCTCATCAGTATCACCTCTAGAAACTCTCTCCTCACCCCCCACCCATGCCACACGCACACAAACACATCTTCAGAAGTCCTGTCTTGGTCCTATCTTAGGTCTTTACCGACATCCTCCCTCCTCTGGGCCTCTTACTGCTCCCTTCCCACTCCCACCCTCAATGTTCTCGCTCAGCAGGACCTCTCTTCCTTCTCTAAGTAGCTGCCCAAGACTCTCCTTACTCCTGCAGGCAAAACGTGCGACCCTGTGTGCTGGACTTGGATGAAATTTCCCATGGTCTGCATGGCGGCACTGACTGCGGTGACTATGATTAATTAGGCCTCTGTCTCTCCACAGGACACACACTTCTGAAGGAAAAGGGCGTAGTTTTTTTTCTTTACATTTTTAAAGCTTGCATATGCTTGGCATGTGATAGGTACTAATGCTGATGATAAGTGAATAGCTGCATAAACTAGTAGGAGCCCTGTCACCTACCTCCTGCCCGGTCAATGTCCTGAAGCCCTTGTTGTCACTCACGTCTCTGCATCCGAAGGCTCTACATCTCTTTCCTCTACGAGGAAAGAGTCCCAGATACACTCATTGTGCTGCAGTAAAGAAAGCATCTCTATTTTTTGTCGTTTCAGTGAAACACCTTTTATAAAAGGCACTGTTTTATCACATAGAGGTACAGAACTATCATGTGGTCCACCTTTGGGCTAAAATGCAATGTGAAACTGTGGCATCATGGTTGACAACAAGGTATGGCTGTCCCAAACGATAGTGGGACATGTGTTTGGTGGTTGGTTGGGTACACTGACATTTTTGAGGTGGAAAAAGAAGCGCTGGAAGAGGCCTGCCACTCCTGGAAATTGTCGTCAGGCCTGGGTTCATTCATATTATTGAAAATCTCAGGGTTCTGAGCAGACAAATGAGGGCATTTAGAGGATTTCCTCCTCGTCTTCTTGAAGATGTAGCATACAACGGGTCCTCACTTCCTGAGAAAAATGCCAGCTGTCATTGTAAGAAAGAGATGTAGCTTACTAATATGCATTGGTTAACCCAGGCAACCAGCAGAGGCCATGGCTACCACCCATTTACAGTACAGTTAAATGACCAACTTTAATGGATCAGAAAGAAATGTAAATGAAAAAGAGAAACAAATGTGAAGTTTAATTTCTAGCCCTAGAACCAAGGAAGAATGTATTCAAAGGGAAAAGAACATGCTGATTTAAGGCGATGGCAGAAGACAGAAGAGTATTCTTCAGGAAAGAGAACGGCCAGATGCTCAGGCTCTCCTGCTTGGTTTTGGATGTCAGGGAGAAAGCTTTGCAGAGTCCTGGCTTCCCAGCTCCAAGGGGGGATGATTTAGGAGGCCAGGCCAAGCCCAGTCATCTCCCAGCTTCACACTCCAAGAGCTGCCAATGTCTGTGGTTAATGAGGTGAACTTGGAGCCATGCCCTTAATTAGCTTGACCCTGTGAAACCCTGTTTCTCAAATGTTTTCAACCCATGACCTCCTAAAGCTTTCATGTTCTGTGTATGTAGCCCGGCCAAGAAGATTCTCTCTTGTTTTTCTTTTTGTATTTTGAACTATAAAAAAGTAAGTGTGTTGTAGACAGTTTTTAAAAAATATATCTGGCCATTTAGTGATCTTGCTATGTGTCTTTAGTGTGAAATTTGTACCAGGGGTCACACTCCCCTTACTGAAAAGTGGGCAACTTGCAGGTGAAGGTCTCTCTACGGTCTGGTGTATGTTACTCTATGTTCTCCATGATCAGATTCACAACATGAGAGTTATTGAAGGAATTCAGTGACATCCAATAGACAGCCTGAAGACAGGACGGTTTTAATTTTATCCCATTCAACTTTGTATTCAATGTTGACTACTATACATTCAACTGGACATATTTTTTCATGTCTCTTTCACTGAAATTTAATCAGCAAACTTAGTACTTCTGAAGGCATATCTGCAGGGGAGGGGGTGCCTCTCCACCAGGGAACACCCCCATCACGTGGAGGGGCGCTCCCCCTGGCCCTCCGCCTCTGGAGGCGCGCTGCCCCCAGCATGTGGCAGAGGGGGGCTGCGGTGCAGATTAGTCTCTCCACTCTTACTCAGAGAGCGTATGAAATTGAAGACAAGAAACTGAATTTGTGCACTTGGGAAATGGCAGAGAATAAACTTTTTTCCATCATACTCTAGGTTTCAACTTATATACCACTAGAAGAGCCACTGGTATATTTACTACTTTTCTTTCAAAATATAACCCATTTAAGTGAGATGCACCCAATGAAAGGTCGAGTTATAAATTGTAAAGTTGAATTGGATTCACTGAATGCCTAACAAACTTTCTGAACATGGCTGGGTCAATTCTGAGAAGACTTGTGGCTGATCGGTTATTTGAGGTGGAAGCCATGTTACTCCAGGGTTCCAACTGGGTTGCCCTGGGCAAAGGCACAGCCTAGCAATGGGACAAGCATCTAGTTTCACAACTCAGAGAAGTAGCCACAGCTACTGTAAAGTGAGCTAATTGTAAAGTGAAACAGAAAAAAAAAGAAGAAAAATTATTTAAAATCTCAGCTTATTTCAATGTTTGGACATCTGTTAAATAAGAAATTTGATTTCAATTTGTTTTTATGTTGGCATTACATGGGGTCCCTTCATATGTACTTGAGAATACACATTCTGAAAGTATACATTTTCCTGCCGTTCAATGTATGCTAGCTTTAGGCATTTCCTAGTTGTGTAATCGCACTTTGGATAATACCAAACATTTGTTGTGCCCTTTAACCTTGTATGGAGTACTCGGCCTGAAACCTGTCAGGAACCAGGAAACATCTTTTGATGCTGCTTGGGACGAGATTTCAGAGTGTAAAATAATTATCTGGAGAATTAGTCAAGTACAGATTTCTTTGGTCCACCTTCAAAGATTCTGATTCCACATTTCTAGGGTGGGACAGAGGAATCTGCATGCGTAAGTGACAACACAAGACCTCCTGGTGTAGGGGATCTTTTGACTACATTGGAGAGGCTGTACCTCTAGGCAAATTCTAGGTGCCTGACGCTTACAGCTAATGAAAGAACCGCACAGAGGGTACCATGCACGGTGTTGATGGCACCATGACAAGGGAGTAGGTACTTGTGAAAGATCAAGTGTCTACCAAAAAAATAACGCCAGTTTTTGTTTTCATAAAACAACCGTGTCCTTTTTGTGGAACAACTGTTTGAACAGTTAATCACAAAATTGAAAATTCAGAGCTTTGTCACACCTTAGGCAAATGTTAAGGACATCATATAGTAGAATAAATTTGTCTCCATGTGTCTAAACACATTTCCCCCTAAACTACCAACCCTGTTCTTTTATATGTCTGGTACTAAGTGTCTCATTCCCATTTCTATCAACTCAGCTCTTTAGGGGGTAATATCTCAAGTCCATGGCAGCTGTGGGTGCATAGACTTCAGAACCAGGGAGCATCGGTGGAACCTGTTCAAAGTGGGCAGGAGCAGAAGCTCAGCCCCGGGTCTGCCCGCTGCACACGGGCTCTCCGCCATCCCAGAGACTAGCCGAGGCTAGTCCACCTCAGCTCAAGCGTTTCTCTTCTGGTCCTTCTGTGTACTTTTCCCATGAGTCAATATTTTCGTTCCTTTGTCAAAAAGAATCTCACAATCACACTCTTACATTACATCTGCATTTTGACTAATGGGAGCGTAGACTAAACAAACAAAGCTAACTTAAAGAAGATGCTTTACTTGCCCAAACGGTGAGTGTTGTGGTATGCCGAAGGGATGGTATCTGAGGGTGGAAAATATTGGTAGGTGTTTCTGTAGAAATTATGGACTTACTAGACAAATGTTTATGCCTATTTCATGCCTGAAACTGCATTAAACATGTAAATGTAATTATCAGCAATTTTGTATACACTGTTTTGCCTACATAAAATTCTGTATGAACAAAAACCTGTCTTTACCTAGTTGACTTAGATGTTATTCGATTAGCTCGGGGGACAAAGGAGTAAAAGAATAGTTTTAGCTCAGTGGTGTATCAGCTGGCAAGGAAGTCAAGGAAATATTTTACTTCAAGAATGTGTATTCTTATAAGAACCTGTGGTACATATGTACAATGGAACACTCCTTGGCCATAAAAATAATGAAATCTTTTTGCAACAGCATGGATGGATAGTATGCTCAGTCAGATAGGTCAGTCAGAGAAAGACAATTACAATGTGATTTCACTTATACATGGAATCTAAAGAACAAAAGAAACGAACAAAATTGAAACAGACTCATAGACACGGAGAGGGAACTGGTGGTCCCCTGCGGGAATGGGGTTGGGAGGCTGGTGAAAGGGGTGACGGGATTAAGAAGCGCAAATCAGTAGTTACACGGGAGTCATGGGGATGTGAGTACAGCACAGGGAATGCAGTCGATAATAATGCAATAACTATGTATGGTGCCCGATGGGATAACAGGAATATCGGGGGGACCACGTTGTGAAGGGTATGATTGTCTAACCATGGAGCTGCACACCTGAAATCAATACAAAATCAAAGTGAAATAAAAAAGAAGGAGTGCGTAGCCTCAGAGTAAGTTGCATGCCTGGGTTCCCACGTGCCCCCATCCGTAGACTATTCGTTATCCAGTAGTAGAGCCTGGAAGACACGTAACTCTTTTTCTAGGACAATATGCCAATCTTCCCATAATAAGTGCAGCATAAAAATCCTGATGTCCCAGAGGGCGGAAAACACAGCTATGCAAAATAGAACATGGTGGCATGTGAAACCAGACGCTTATTAGCCAAGTATAAGCCACATTTTTGCTCTTTTACATGACGACGGCCCTCTATATTCTCTTAGGATGAAAACAGAAGCAATGAATAACCTATTTTCACCTTCCAGGGAGAGATCTATTGTACCTGAAGGCAGACCTCACACACACACAGAGGTGGGTGGAATGGAGAGCCCTGACCAAGGGGAGGTGGGGCTGCCCTGTCTCCCAGGGAACAGGGAGGGCGGGAAAGCAGGGGGGTGGGTGGCAATCGATTCACGTCTAACACTTCCTCTATGCCTCTCTTCTGCCATCAGTCTTTCATCTATATCAGATTTCCTAGCAGTCAAAAAAAGTAATTTCCTTGATAGTGGTAAATCACAGGAAATTTTCATTATTAATCCTTAATGAGGTGGAAAAAATTAGGAGCCAGAGAATATATGCATAAATATGTAGAATGTAAAAATGCTCACAATTACTTATCTATATATCTTCAGATATAATTATATATATATAAAGAGAGGGAAATAGGTAGACAGTCAAGGTAGAAATACTTGAACATTTTAGACAACAGCTCACCAATCCTAACGGAAAAGCAAAAGTAGAAAAGGTACGTGGCTCTCGAGTCCAAAGTCAGCTGACAGTGTTTGCACCCAAAAAATGCACAGTTCTGTTGTAATGTTTCCAAACGTCTCTTTCCTAATTCCAAACTAGTGCACCTCCTAGTCTTACATATCCTGCCAAAGAAGCCTGTGACCTAACGGGACTTTAAGTCATCCATGGATTGAAGCATCAGTAATAATTTTCTGGGCAATAGGGATTCCTCTAACCAAGAGGATCAATTGCCTTGCTGCATTAATGATAGATATGTTGACTTCTTCCTTATCAATTGATACATAGTTACTACTTTTAGGACCAGAAAGATTGATTGAAAGTGGAGTTAATTTTAAGTAACCAATAAGGAAAACTGTTGATTTATGTGAGGCTAATAACATGAAATTAATTAAATTATTATGTTAGGAGCTGAGGTGAACAGGCATATGAAAAAAGGAAACATTTTATCACCTACCTGTTTAAATTAGTATAATTTGAAGGAGAGTTAATATCTCTGATATTGTTCCCATATGTAGACCTGTAAATTTTCAAAAGCCTTCCCACAGTGCAGCAGTTTTATCTGTCATGCTGGAGCAAATACAAGAATTTTTTACCACTTTAAATATTTTATGTCAATACTACTTCTCTCAATAAAGTATTATTCACGGTTAATATTACATTAAATCCGTCACTAATGTGAGAAAGAAGTTCAATTTGAATAAAAAATACACATTTCAAAATAACAACTGCAGAGCTGCCTGATTTGATCCTGCAATTTTGATTTGGGTTTTTAAAATCTCTTTGTCCTGTTCCCCCACCCACGCTTCACTTTGCTCCACACACGCAAGTTGAACCGTTTCCTTCCTGAACCGTTTCCTTCCTGATCCTTCCATACACGGTGACGACTCACCAGTAGGCTTCTTGAGCAGCCTTCGAGAGTCTAACACTAGATGAATGCTATCGACGATCTCTAATGAAATGCCTCTGGGTTTTGGCAGACCCAGAGATCTTTATCGTATTAAATTATTCTGGAGAAGCATATTGCTTCAGTTTTCTGTCAATATATTTTTTTAATTTCAAAGACATTGGCCTGGATAAGATTTGTATTCATGTTGTTTTTCTTTTATTTGCATTAAGTGGGCAATCTTTATCTTAATTTCCAAGTCAATGCTCTGCACACACACATGTTACTATTAGCGTGGAGTCACACAGACCACGGTTGGTCCTTGTTGCCTGGGCAGCGCTGACGGGATTTGAACTCCAGCTCTGTCAGCTTTTATTTGTGTGATCACGAAGGAAAGGATTCAAATCCTCGTGCTTCACGCTTATTTTGAAAATGAAGATATTTGTCATATGTCGTGCTAGGTAGTTAAAACCTACTGAGAGATTAGTTAACCTGTGATGTTGTAGAACAGGGTTTGGCAGATAATTACTATTTTTGGTAGTTTAACACTATTGCTCACCTCATTTCTGTTTAAAAGTAAAATAACCTTTATGTCATCTTTGAATTTCCAATACATAGGAAAAGAGACAAGATTGATATTTACTATTTGTAATTTAAAATCAATTTTTATCATTTTAGTAATCAACTCAGAACAGAATTGGTAGAATTGACTTAGAATGACCTTTTGATATGAATTCACACATTGCAGAAATATTTATATTTTTTATGCAGTGAAATATTGGTAGATAAAAAGGCATCTGTGAAGTTCATTATCAGTGTGAATGAAGAGGTTAAGTTTTGATTTTAGAAAAGATGAAAAACAGCAGAGTAAAAATGCTCAATGTACTGTCTATTGGTTTAACTAGTGCTATGTGGTCACGATTCTGAGACAAAAGTCCATCCTTGAGGAGCCAAGCAGTTTCAATTGTGCAACTGAAGACTTTGCCTGTGGCCCTACAGACCCAGTGAGCTGCTCATCGGGTCCTGGAAGCTCAGCAGGCCTGCAGGCCAGTTCCACAGAAATGTCTATTGAAAATACATTGGAAACCCAAAGGAAGGAGCACCAGAGGTCACTCGGCCTCATGTTTTGGTTGTCCACATACATACACTTAGATAATGCCTGATTTGACCACTTAATGCATAGTGTGGTCTTTGAAAGATATCAAACTGCTCTTCCAAGTTTGAGGATAACTTACTCACTCATTACCTCTATGCAGAACATGCACATTATCCATATAGAAAACATGTGTCATTTTAGTTCTGTGGAAATTGTCCTGCTATGTATATTTTTCTTAGTGCAAGTGAAAACTGTTGAAACTCACTCCATGTTATGAACATTATAGTATTACAAACCAGACAATAGGTTCACAGCTTTGTGATCCTTACAACAAAACTATTTTATGTGCCATTGCTCCTAACAGATAATCACCAAGGATGCAGATCAACAAGGTAAGTGATTTGAGGGCATCTCCACAGAAAATGAAAGGAAGAAACAGTGTCTTAAACAAAAGACACTGTCTTTTGACACTGTCTTAAACAGTGTCAAAACTTGCACGGCTCTATAAGTCAAGTTCTTATTTTAGCATTATGCTACCTTTTGCAAATTATATTCCAAGTATGCCCTCAAGATGTCTTGTTAAAATTACACTGAGGGCTGTAAGAGTTTTTTCATTCCCAGTTAAATGTTCAAATGTTCTATATTTCATTTTTTAAATAAATATGTACTCCCTCTTTTCCTCTGTCTTATTGATTGATGTAGTAATGATATTTATTGAGGGTGTGCTACAAGCCAAGTGTTGTGATCGGCTGTTTCAAACATGATCATACTCAATCTTTGCAACAGCGCTGTCGAGTGTTATTATCTCGGTTCAACAGATGAAGAAAATATGGTTTATGGTGGTTAAGCCAATTGCAGAATTGGTGAATAGTGAGAGATTTGAACCACATTAGTCAACTCCAAATTCCATGTTCTCAAACATTCTGTTAAACATCTGGAAAAATAAAAATGGAAAGAGAGACATGTAAGGAAAAAAACCCACGGGAAAGTATTCTCTGGACAAGTGAATGAAACTGGGAGGGCTGGCATACGTTTTTTAAAATGCATCTTCAACTATAGTCCTAGAGATTATAAATAGGAGAGAAGAAAAAAGTTTAAATACTATGACAATGAAAATAAAGTGTAAACTGAACCAAAAGAAGAAAATGAGGGGGTTCAGCTCAAAGATCCAGATCTCTTCATCGGAGCAATAACAGTTTGGAGACTGAGGCAGAAGAGGGGACAAGATGGAACGGAAGAGCAGAGTTTCACAGGAACACACACATGTCCCACGTGACGGTCCCAGAGGTCCTAGGATGACCCCTCGTCTGCCACAAGGACAGCCTGAGCCACCCGAGGCACAAAGGAAGAAAAGAGAGAGACCATGCCAGTGGGTTTTGTTTCTTTTGGCAACGAGAAGCTTCAGAATTACATCTGTTTTTCCATTTCCCTTTACTTCCAGTGCTGCTGGATCTGAAACTCCAAACCTCCCATAAATTCTATCCTCTGCCTTGGTAGTCCTGCGTGAAACATGGAAAAGTGAGGGCAGGGTTATTTGAAAATAAAGTCACTCTACCATATCCTCCAAAAGGGAGAAATTGTGTTGTTAGCATTTCTCCCCTTGGAAGAGTACAATTTGTCACCTCTTTCTCAAAGTAGGTGGACGAGAAATGGAGATGCAGGAGCCAAAGGCAACAGCATTGACTCGAAGGCAAGAAACACTTAGGCTGGAATGGGTTACTTTCTACATGTGTGTATCTTTGCACCTGGGAGTCTTAGGTGATACATTTGGCCAGGACAGCCATGGCTGGTAGAGAGGGTCCTAGGGTCTCCTTCACGGCACAGGTGGGCACTGGGGCCATCACACCTGCATGTCGGTCTTTATAGAAATATCTTTGGGGTCATGAGAACAGCCTTTTTGGCCACAGCCTTGTCAACATTCTTTTGGGTGGATGTGAAAAGCTGTGCGGAGAATGCGTTCAACTCCAGGACAAAATAAATTAGGGCTTTTTCTCTGGACTTTATTCATTTAATGCAATGGGTGCTCACCACCTTCATGAATTTGGTGCAAGTCCCTTTCTGTGGCCCAATTTTCCATCTGTAGACCTAGTATCTAAGGCAAAATAATGTACACATGTGCTTTCGGTCTGGCTTGTTACATTTACCTATAGTAACATGGCTGAATACACAACGAGGAAACAGACATTAAGTAAAATTTTAATAACTGTACTGTTTAAAGAAGAGATGCATTTCAATCATTTAATAACTAGGCTCATGGCACTAATGCATTAGATTGATGGTGTTAAAAAGCTTAACATAATGACCAGAATAACAAGTCATTCAAGATATGCTTTTATCTCTCTGCTGAAGCCAGGATGCCTCTGACCTTGGGGTCACACTTTGGTGAAGGGCTTGGGAGCCCACTGTTGCTCTCCTTTCTCTTGCCTTTTCCAGGCCCTGCTGCCCTGGAGGACACAGGGCCATGAGGCTTCACTGCATTTCAGCGTTTAACTATACTCTGGAGTTTCCTTGCAATTTACACCTTAGAAAGCACAGCAGTCTTGTAAATCCTAGGACTTGTGAGTGTCTCCCCCACTTGCCCCCACCCAACCCAGGAGCCATGGATCTCACAGGAAGGAGAGGGGGCGGGATCTCACACAGCTCAGAGATTTACAAGTCTGTGGTGAAGTTTGGGGTGTAAATTGCTGGGAAACCCAAGAGTATATTTAAATATTTAAAAGTAAGGGACACCTTTGTCTTCCTCCTGTTTGAAACCTAATTAGACTGGAACATAGAAGGAGGAGTAGGAAGATGCCTGGTCCGTTCTCAAAATTTAAGGCTTCTGCCAGGAGGAAGGGGGCGTTGGCCAAACTGCCCGAGCCCCATTTTACGTCACACCTTGAAGTTAAAGAGCCAGGAGAAGCCCTGAGCAGGTGGGCAATTAGTAAGCACAGCTGCTTTACTTCTAGAACTTAAAAAATCTTTAATATTTAAATGCAACGGTTGTGGCTTTCATAAGTTATAAAGAGGGATACATAATTTACCATCTGTATTGATATTTTTAGAATAAATGGGGGTGCCATCAATAATCAGGCTGGGACATCAAATCACGATGCCTAGTAATAGTTACTGCAGCCTGAGGGGCGTAACCTGGAACCACCAGACCAGTGAAAATCGGGACATGATAAGGTTGCCCTATTAGGTGACCCTTAGGAATAAACAGAAAGAGTACTTATTAGTTATATTTTTTCTAAGACCAAGAATGATGATTAGGCATTTCAGAATCTCATATTCAATGTGTAATATTTACTTAAATTTTAGAGGATAGCCCTGCAGGGCTTTTAATCATCCATCTGTATCGCCTGTGAACTGGGAATACCCTGCTGGATGTTTCCAAGTAGACTCCTTCCCCTTCCACATAGTTGGAACAGGCCGCTGCTAGAGGAGTCTTTTGCCCTGTAACCCAGTGGTCCCTGACCTCCAGGCCTTGGACCGGTACCAGGTCAGTGCCTGTTAGGAACCGGGACACACAGCAGGAGGTGAGCTTGAACGTAAAGCCTTTGGTTCATCCCCAAACCACCCAACATCCACCTCTATCCATGGAAAAATTGCCTTCCATGAAACCTGACCCTGGTGCCAAAAGGTTGGGGACCACTGACCGGGTCCGAATCACTGTGTTCATGGCCTCAGACAAAGGTTCAGCACCACAGTGCAGCGCCTCCTGCCAATTAGCAGGGTTTGGAGGTGGAAAGCCGTAGGTGTGAGTCTCATCTTTGTCACTTAAAAGCTGTGTGACCTGTGCAAATTAGTGTGTTTCCTCATCTATAAAGTGGTGACAACAGTAATGTCACCTAGTCTGAGGGTGGTTGTGTCAAATGAATCAGCATGAGTAGGACACTTAGTGGTGTGCCCGTCTCCAAGTTAATGTCCAATGAACACAGTTATTAATTGCTATTTTGCATGTTTTAGTGACTTTTAAAAATATCTATCAATATTATTCATCATTCTAGTTTGGAAAATAATAGTAGGTCAGCTATAATTTAAAAAATAAACATAGAGCATAGTGTAAAAACAAACCATACCAATAGGCACAGCATGAAAAGCTGCTCATCCCTTCCTCATCCCGGAGTCACTCTCCCTTATACTTTTGTCGTGTTCTTTTAATCTTCAACCTCTGACTTTAAAATAATGTGCTTGTATTTCTATTACTTGATTTGTTAATTTTAGACATGGCTTGCTTTCAGTCCCATAACTCACCTGAAGATCTGAACTTTCTAGTTCCCCCACCCTGTGATTTCTGGGGATTTGTGGAATGACTTGGCTGGTCTGTCATTGGTGTATTTTGCTGTGTATATTATATTGATGGTCTGTTATTACCTACTCTTTACTGTCATTTTATTGGAGTCACAGGGGACAGGAAATCACATGTTTGAGTCTACCACAAAGAATACCTTTGTTGATATTATTCATCATTCTTCCCTAATATTTACTTTCTTATCTCCATGGACAGTTAATAGTATATATGTTTTGGGATATTATAAAATGGCATTTTGTGTATGGGTGTCATCAAGACATATTTGTGACTATTCTGTGTTGTACATTTTTACTTTTTTCCCATTGTTTTTCACAAGTTTATAATTTAAAAAAAAATTTCTATAGTGGGTCACCCCCCTTTAATTGATGTCCTCTGGAATCTCAGAGTGTGAATTCACTTAGAAATAGTATCTTTGTGCCCCGGCTGGTGTAGCTCAGTGGATTGAGCGTGGGCCTGCAAACCACACAATCGTGGTTCGATTCCCAGTCAGGGCACATGCCTGGGTTTCAGGCCAGTTCCCGGCAGGGGACGAATGAGAGGCAACCATACATTGATATTTCTCTCTCTCTCTCCTTCCCTTCGCCTCTAAGATAAATAAATAAAATCTTTAAAAAAAAAAAGAAATAGTATCTTTGCGGATGTGATTAAGGTAAGGATAAAATGAGAGCATACTGGGTTAGAGGGAGTCCTAAATCCAGAGAATGTCTTCACAGGAGGCAAAAGGACACACAGAAGCGACAGAAAGAGGGCCAAGTGAAGACTGAGTCCGAGACTGAAATTAGGCTCCTGTGAACTGTGGGGGGCAGGGTGGGGGCTGGGCGGAGCCTCCAGGAGCTTCGAAAGGGAAGAATGGGGTCTCTCCCAGCACAACAGGAGGCCGAGCGGGCCTACCGACCCCTTGGATTTGGCCTCCGGCACTGAGACAATAAATTTCTGTTTGCATCAGCCGCCAAGTTTGTGATAATTTCTTAAGGCAGCTCTTGGAGAGTATCTAACATACCCTTCAACGTACAAAAGCGGCGTTGGTTTATATGTGACTTCTTCGCTCCGGCTCCTTTATCTGTGTTTCCCATCTCTCACTTGGACCAAGCTAACCACGTTCATGGTGGACTTCTCTGCCGGCAGGCATGTAAAGCTGCCTTAGATTTAGACGCTTACTTAGAATCACCCACCTTCTGGATTCCCTCTCCATTGAATTAACTGCTCTTTTCACTCATTATACTTCTCCTAAAATTGTTTACAATTAAAGAAGTTGACCCAAATTACTAATGAGAGGAGATGGTATATAGCCAGCCTAAATATGAATTTGCCTATCATATCATAAAAGTTATATTTGGCTTACTTTACACATAAGTGTAAAGTATTTTTTCCATGTTAATATCTTTAGTTACTTTATTAGTGCAAGAATATCCATATTGTAAATAGCTAGTATAAAATTATTAACTCCACATTTAAAATTCTGTCTAATATGCTAATAATAAAAAATGTCATGACTTGCTTTACAGATGCTTATAAAGAAAACATTGGAGACGTGCATACAATTTTTCAGACATATCTCACTTCTGTGTTTGAATGGGATGCCACAAGCCACAGCTAGTGGCGTTAGGATAATTAAAGTAAGCACCTACAAATCGTTTCAGCAATAACAGTTCCATGCAACTGCTCAGAAATGATACCTCTCTAGATGCAAAACAATGTTATGTGTATTTCAAAACTGTATTTCAGTGAACCAAAGATATTTTATGCTCCTACTGAGGTTTATACTAGATTATTTGTGCATGGGTAGAGCTATAAAAGACTGGAATTACACTCCTAAACTTTCTAATTCCTTTCAGTGGAAAAGTTCAAGTTCCCAAATGTTTCTGATACTATTAAAACAAAAAAGAGACTCTTTATGGTCAATTAATCTTCAACAAAGGGGGAAGAAGCATAAAATGGAGTAAAAATAGCCTCTCCAACAAATGGTGTTGGGAGAGCTAGATAGCTACCTGCAAAAAGATGAAACTCAAACATCAACTTACACCACACACAAAAATAAATTCAAGGCAGATAAAAGACTTAAATTAGGTTGTGATAGCATAAAAGTCCTAGAAGAGAACATAGGCAGGAAAATCTCAGATAGTCCATGAGGCAACATTTTCACCAATATGTCCCCTAGAGCAAAGGACATAAAGGAAGGAATACACAAATGGGATCTCATCAAAATAAAAAGTTTCTGCACAGGAAAAGAAAACAGCATTAAAATGAAAAAAGAACAAACCATATGGGAAAACATACTTGCCAATAATACCTCAGTCAAAGGTATGAAGAACTCCAAAAGGTATGAAGAACTCATACACTCCACTCCAGGAAGACAACCCAATAAAAAAAATGGGCAAAGAACTTGAACAGACACTTCTCCAAGGAGGACATAGAGAGGGCCCAGAGACATATGAAAGGATGCTCAGCATCACTAGCCATCAGAGAGATGCAAATGAAAACTACAATGAGATACCACCGCACACCAGTGAGAATGGCTATCATAAACAAAGCAACAAATAACAAGTGGTAGAGAGGATGTGGAGAAAAGGGAACTCTAGTGCACTGCTGGTGGGAATGCAGACTGACACAGCCACTGTGGAAAACAATATGGAATTTCCTCAGAAAACTAAAAATAGAACTGCCTTTTCACCTGGCAATTCCACTGCTGGGATTATACCCTAAGAATCCTGAAACACCAATCCAAAAGAACCTATGCACCCCAATGTTCATAGCAGCACAATTCATAATAGCCAAGTGCTAGAAGCAACCAAAGTGCCCATCAGTAAATGAATGGATCAAAAAACTATGGTACATTTACACAATGGAATTCTATGCTGCAGAAAGAAAGAAGGAGCTCCTACCCTTTGCAACAGCATGGATGGAACTGGAAAGCATTATGCTGAGCAAAATAAGCCAGGTGGTAAAAGAAAAATACCATATGATCTCACCTTTAACAGGAACCTAAACAACAAAACAATCAAACAAGCAAAATATATAACCAAATACACTGAAATAGAGAACAGGCTGACAGTGACCAGAGGGGAGGCAGGAGGAGATAATGGGAGGAAAAGGGGAAGGGTTTTCAGGAACACGTGTAAAGGACCCATGGACAAAACCAAGGAGGGATCAAGGGTGGGAAGTGGGGGTGGCTGGGGTGGGGAGATTAGTGGGGGGGAAATGGAGACGACTGTAGTTGAACAACAATAAAAAAAGTTAAAAAAAGAAAAAAGAGAGACAGTGAGTTTTTGTGTAAGCAAAATTTTTATAGAGCAAAATCAATTACATTAGGGAAAAAATCAATGATTCTCATAATTCCTGTATTGGATGATCTTTTAATTTCCTTTATTGAAAAATTATGTTTAAAAAATAAAGTTGGTAATTAATTGGTATGATCTGTTGATACTTGATGTCCAGATTAAACAGTATAAAAAATCAGAAATCTCATGTTTCCCATATTTTACTGATAAGTCCCATCCAAAATACTAGAAACCATCTAACCGAGGGAGTTCTAGAATGTACCATTTAATAATGCAGCATCTTGCACATAGAAGAAGATTGGCAGAAAAGTTCAAAAACCTAATTAAAGTGTTTTAGGACTGCATGTTTTTGATATGCTCCCGAATTATATTGGATTCATTGCATACGTGAGTATGCTGAAGATCTATATTGTAAAGTGTTTAAAAGTATCATAGTACCTTCTAAAAGAATAATATTCAGGAAAGAGAAGATCTCTTGTTGCTCTAATTTATCCAGAGGGAAAAGTCTGATCAATTTGGTGAACCACATTATGAAATGAGTCAAATATTGGCTTCAGAATTGGTATGATGCAGACTCATTCTTTCATGCCAGGCTGGGGAGGCTACATCAGTTTTGTTAAGTCTTACTTTTCTGAATATTAGTGATAATGTTGGTAGTAATTTCATTTTGACTTTTAAAGCCTCAATGGATTTGCGTCATCTTCGCTGGCATCTAGGACCTGTTTGTTTACAGCAATCCACACTCAAAAGAGTTATACTAGAAACATATCAGCAGCTTTGCATGTGTAGACATTGTTCTCTAAAATATATCAAGAACTAAATACATTATGGTTTGTGTGTAAGAGCATAGTCATCTGTAACCAACATGTCTGAGGATATAATCACTAAATCTACCACATCAGATACAAAAGCAGAAATCTTCGAATGTCTATAAATCAATTGCATTGCTGGGCATTTGATAATGAAGAAAGGCCATTTGGAGAGGAAAAACGGAAAAGGAAAACAGCTCATTCATAACCATACAAAGACATGAAGTCAGCCATTACCATATGGTATCTGACGGTATCTGCTTTGAAAGTTAAACGAGAAAAGCAACATAGTATCTTTCACCGGAGCCAGACTGCCAAGGGTCCAGTTGTGACTCTTTTGTGTCTTATGTGTCACTATCTCTCTGCACCTTAGCTTTTCTGAAAATCAGGAAATAGTAACTACCTCCTGGGAAGTGTGAGGATTAATCAAGATAATACTAGTCAAATGCATGAAACCATGAATGCTTGGGGCAAAAAAAATAGTCCTCCATTAGTGTAGTAATGGGATATTTTTTCTTAGAATTAGACATAGTGTAGCAATCATAAGATATTTTTAATCCAGTATTTGAAGATATAGTCCCAGGAATGAATTAATGTTTTATTCTGGTATAACTGATGTGTTCGAAATTAAGAATACCACAGGGAAGATTCTGGAAGTCCTGACATAAACAATAATAATCTAAATTCAGACAGTTTCTTAATACTGTGAAATTCACTTACAGCAGCAAATAATTAGTGAAATTTCACACCAGGGAATAGAAGCAAAAGCTGTCATCTTGAGTAAAGTGTTTTTTCACCTTGTAAAATGGCCAGGTGGCCTCCTCAACTCCCAGCTTCCATAAATGTCTAATAATTAAATGTGACCTTGAAAAGGCATTGTCTTTAAACTTTATAATCCTATGAGTTGCTAAGCTTGTAGGAGGTGAACATGCAAAGGTTGGCTGATGTTGTGAATTTGGTGCCACTGATGTCCTTCCATCAGGAAGGCTGCAAGCCCCCAGATCTTCCAGGGCCCCAGGCCCCCCTGAGTTCGCTTGGGGAACTAAATTAATCTCTGGTTCAGTGTAGGATGACAAATTCGAGAACCAGCTTTTAAATTACAGTTGTTGTTTCCCTTTGATAGTCTAATCTTTCCTTCAAACAGCACCTACATTCCACTTTGTCATGCTTTTAATTCTTTTCAGTAGAGCTGAGGGCTAGCCAGCTGGGGCTTAGCAATTTATAATGCTCCTCCTAAGAAGGAGTGTCCTCTTTGACTGAAATGTTGCTATTGTTTTATTCTTCTGTGCACAACAAACAGTTATGCTTGTGAAATATAATTTAGGTAGTGTCCTTTTCCCCCTTTTTATAATTCTCCTGACTTCTCAGAAACAATTCCCAAGTTTTCAGGGAAGTCAAAGGCCTGTGATCTGGTAGGAACCGATTTTTTTTTTCTTTCATTTCCGGCCATTGTTTCCACCACCAACTCCACACAGTCCTGACCAAACGTATTTTATGGAATCAAAAACAAAGGAATGAACACTCAATCCCATCTACCTGCATAACCCCTATCGGAAAGCAGCCCACATGCTCCCTTACTCCATCCTCTATGAGTTTCCAGGGTCTTGTAATCATCGGTATTGGTTCTAAATTATAAGTGATTGCTGATCTGAGTTTTTGTTTTTTTTCCCCCCTCTTCCCATTCATTCTGGGGGATTGCGTAGATTACCTACAGGAGGGACAAAGAATTTAAACTGTGTTTAGTAATCCCTTAATCAGGTTTCAACCCCTGAACACGTTGAGAAATAAAAGATGCCACTTCCAACTTTCATTCACTAAAACTGCACGGACCCTGTCCAGCCTTCTCAGGCCTCGGCCTGTCGGGTCTGTCTCCCGCAGCTGGGCCCTGAGCCATCCCATTCACTCTGCCCTTGTCACCATGAACTTCGACCGTCCACAGCCGAAGGGGCCTCCGGTAAGGTTGCTGTGTAGTGCGTGCCTTCGCCACCTCCCCCCCCCCCCCGCCCCCTTGTTTGACCCCTGGCCTCAGCAGCAGAGTTCAGGGAGTCCGAGCCGAGACACGGAGACTGGCCTGGATTTGCACGGGGACCACGCGGTTTTCACGGAGCGAGCTTCTGCAGGAGCACGTGGCCTGCGGCTGAGCCCCACTGGGGTCCTGCACCCGGGAACCAGGGGGAGCCAGGTCTGCCCCCAGCCCTCAGCAGCCGCAAAGCAGCAGCGCCAAAGGGAGACAAAAAGAACCTTTCACACCCTTTTTTCATTTTTAATATAAATGTATTACTTTTGGAAAAAAGAAAAGGAGCTGAGGAAATTATAATTCCCCAAAACCACCGTAAAAGGGGAAGCAAGTGAAGTAATAAAATTATAGCTTCTATTTAATTCTCTGACACAGGGTGTTTCCGAGTGAAATGCACGACTCTCTCACAAACTAGCAGGGAAGCTAGGCCCAGGCTCCTCCTCTCCACTCCTAAGGTTACCCCAGCGCACCCCCTACAAATAATGTCCTATTGCCTTGGAGGACAATTGGGTTGTGTCTACTGGTCCCTCTGCTGGGGGAGGAGGTTGCATGTTTTGCTCCAAGTCTTTCTTTTGTGGACCTGTGCCTGGAGGAGTCTGGATTTTGCTTTGGGTTTACTTACAGAAAGTTGTAGACACATGAATGAGGTCCCATGACTCATTGTCAGAGTAGCCCATGGGTGGAAAGAGGCTACATCAAGTGTACTTGCGCTTCCGAACGTATAGTTGGGTGTTTCTTTGTCAACTTAAACAAGGAAGGGAGAAGCCCAGCTGAGTCACTGGGTATCGGCATGGCTGCCTGGGCTGGTGTGCTTTGAGGGCCTGCGGAGAGTGCTTCGGGTCAGTGTTTGGATTTTCCATCGGTTTTGGAGCTCGGTTTGCGTGCGCCAGTGTGTCCCTGGACACGGGCCTGTTGCTCACAGCCATGTGACTTTCTGTGACTTCTAAACTTCCCAAGTCAATGATTCTTCAGGCTTACACTTCAGAATTCTCCTCCACATCATTTTTTAGGATAAGAATACAAAAGTAACCACACATAGCACATTGGTTTAATAAGTACCCTGGGTTTTACTCTTTACATGTTATTAATTTTTTCATTCTTTTGCTTATTAAACATGATAGAATAGACCTTTAATAATGCCCTGGACAATGGAGTGATCAATTAAAAGTATAGATGTTGAGGTTGCTGGTTTATTTACAATAGTCTCATGGTTTTCTTTTTTATGCTAAGAAGTGTTGCTTAGCTATAAATGAGATAACTCTTTTTTTAAAGATTTTTATGTATTTATTTTAGAGAAGGGAAAGGAAGGAGAAATAGAGGAAAGAAACATCGATGCATGGTTGCTTCTCCAGACACCATCTACCAGGGACCTGGCCCACAACCCAGGCATGTGCCCGGACTGAGAATCAAAAACTGGCAACACTTTGATTCGCAGGCCAGCACTCAGTCCATTGAGCCACACCAGCCAGGGCGAGATAATCCTTTTTAATAGTAAGTAAATTTGAATGGTAACGTGAACACTTTCAAGAAGACACAGTTAGAATATAGAAAAAGTCATGCAAACTTAGCAAATAAAATAAAATATCTTTCTTCAGGGCAGTATGGTATTGTTTCCATGGTTACGAAAACACATGAGAATACCACATGAAAGTGAAAAAAAAATCAATAGTAACAAAGTTTTGAACACTAGTTACATCTATTTCCTACAGTGTTAATTAAGGACAATTATCCAGAAGTCAAAAAAAAAAAGAGATAAGGTGAGAGTGTCAGGATATTTTTCAGTGTCTTACAAGGGAATTTTCATGAATTATTTTACTTTCTAGGGAAATTTACTTGGGTTTGCTTCTGTATTTACAGGTTAATTAGAGAGAAGCTATCACATAGTTAATATCCACCTAAATATTTTTGTTGAGAAGAAAAGACAATCCCAAAGATCATGCTTCTATTGTCTTTCCCCAGTTTGGTGACTGACAGAACCTCACGCTCACATTCTCTCATTCGATGCCTATAAACTCCAAGTTTCCAAAATGCCCCTGAGGCCACTTTTGCTACACAGTTTACAGCGCCCTTATTCAGGGTTCAAGTACAACTTTGACAAACGCTAGTTTCATATCTGTGTGAGATTATTGTTTTTAAGGCTTGGAAAATCAGAGCTTGACACTATTAACAAATCTAGGATTCAGAAAAATATTAGATGCTAGCCTAAAGAAAAAAATTCTCAGACACCTACTATATCACAAAATATTGGACAAAAATAAGAAAGTCTTTGAAGAGCAGCATTAGGTCCCACACACTTTACAAGAAGTGGAACCAGATGGATCCTGTCGAGTGGAAGTCAAACCATATCTTAATAAAACCACGACTTGTGTGTTTGCAACAGATTTATGTGGAGGACGGGTTCTGCCCGAGGCGGGGCAGCACATGGAAAGTCTGTCCGCACCCTGTTGTTTCCTTCTTCACCAAAACGCGGCATTATGCATGCTCACAAAAATGTAGAAATGATCTAAATAGGTAAATAAAATGCAAGGGACATTATTTAGTAATAATAAGAAATGTATTGTAGATACATCGCATAACATGATTTATTGGCACAAAAGAACTTTATGCCAATTGAAAGAACCAAGAAACAGAAGATTATTACATGATTCCATTTATGAGAAACGTCCAGAATAAACAGACATGCAGACAGGAAGTAGATGCTTATTTGTCAGGGGTTTTTGTCCAGTGGGAATGCAAATGACAGCTGATGGGTATGAGACTTCTTTGTTTTGTAAAGAAAATGTTCTAAGATTAGATTATGCTTGTACACCTCTATAAATATACTAAAAGCCATTGCTCAGCTAAATGGGTGAATACTATGGTACGTAACTGATATACTAATAAAACGTTTTAAAAAATAAGATACACTTATGTTATGGCTTGAGGGTTTCCATATTCTTCCTTATTCCTCAATGTTAATTTACTGAGTTTGAGTTGTTGTAATTATCATATTTAGGGCATTAAAATAATTTATGGAGTATATATGTGTGTGTGTGTGTGTGTGTGTGTGTATGTGCGTGTGGTAGGGTCACCTTTATAGTCCTATGGGCACACAATGAGACTAAAATGAACAATATTTAGGCTAGTTCTGATAGATTTAATGGTATTGGATATGCCATCGGATCCCATCTTCAATGTTACTCAAATTACATGATAAGAAACTACTCCTTCACAGCATTTGGTTTTACTTGCTAATTCAAGACATAGTATTTTTAAGAATATTTTTTTTATTTTTTATTTTAAGATTTTATTTATTTATCTTTAGAGGGGAAGGGAAGGAGAGAGGGAGAGAGAAATGTCAATGTATGGTTGCTTCTCGTGGGTCCCCTGATGGGAACTGGCCTGCAACCCAGGCACGTGCCCTGACTGGGAATCGAACTGCGATTGTGTGGTTTGAAGGCCCGCGCTCAATCCCCTGAGCTATACCAACCAGGTTTTTAAGAATATTTCTTGAAGTGTTGGGATTACCAAGTTATGCAGATGCTGGTAGCATCTAGAATGAAAATTAAGATTAGTTTTTGGTAATCCTATAGGAAAAGGGTCTCTTGTTAGGGACGTTTGCTTGGTGGAGGCAGAGTCCCCTTTCATTTGGTTCTCACTTCTCCCATTCCCTGTCTCCTTTCTCCTCCCCTCCCACCCCCCTACCCTTGTTTGCCTCCAGTCCTGTCTGCCCCACCCTCAGGGCACACTGAGGCAGACATGCAGTGGCTGATGGTCAGTCAGAGCAACTGAACAAATAAATACATTGAGATTGGAGGAAGAGGAGTATCATTCCTACTTCAGAAAGGAGCTTCTGGTAATTATGCAGCTGGGCGAATTTTATCCACTTCTCCTCCAGTCCGACCACAGCAGTGAGATGCCATTTTTACCATCACAGAATGGGCCCTGGGGACGTAGGGGCAGGGGATATGGATCGGTAAGTTTTTCCTTTTGGAGGGACAACCTCAGGCTGCAGTTCTTCCAAGGAATTAATGACCAGAAAAGGAAATAGAATAGATTGTAAAGTAACCTCTAAAAGACTGTAACCTGTAAGTGCTCTCAATACATGTCTCGTGTGCCATCCTTGGGCAGGGCCATGCTAATCTCCCTACCGTTCCAATTTCAGTGTATGTGCTGTGGAAGTGATCACTCAGTACATGTCTTACTAGAATTGGTATCCATTTATACAGTGAGGGTTCTCTTGCATGTTCCCCTACCCTCAAAGCTACAGATAATCAGAAATAATCAAGTTTCATGATTGCCAGTGTTGATGTTAAATGCCTTTTTGAAAATTATCTAACCTTGGCAGAGTCAAACAGAGCCTTAATCAAGAAACACTCGTTCTCTAGTTCCAGAACTCAGAGTTTAGCGGGGACCTCTTCAGAGGCCCAGCCTCCGTTCTGCCTTCCAAAGGCTGTGGATTTTGGGGTTGCGATGTGTATTCTAGCTGACGAAGGCACGCAATGATGAAAAACTCACAGCAGCTCCTTTGCCGAGGTGGCTACATCCTTTCAGACACCCCTCCCCTTTCCCGTCTGTACTTTTCTTCCTTTTTCTAGAAAGGATTCTTTCTAATCCTTGTGAAATCTTAGGCAATATTTGTCTTTCAAACATGATTTCTGTGTCTACTAGCATTTTCCTCCTCTGATTTCATGGATTGAAAATAACATATATGCCTTTATGCACTTGGGTCTGTGTTCATACTTTGGGGTGCCGTTTATTTATTTCACAAGAGATTCTGGAGTGTTTCTGTCTTCCTGCCACCAGACTATCTCCCTCTTCCTCATTGAGAAATGACAGACTGATGACATGGAAACAAGCCTCCATGTAAGGGTGTATGAAAGTTGCTTTTAATATTTTCAACCTTAAAAAAGTCATGGATGACTAAAGCTCAAAAAGTACACTAGATGTTATTTATAGCCTTGTTTAATAATTTTTCCTAAAGAATTATTGTTACACTGGAGAAACCACCTACTGTAGTGTTTTAACTCTAGAGAAACTGACGTGGCCGACGGACCAGGCCGGCCTGCCCCCGGAGCCCCAAGTCTCGGCCCTCAGTGGCATCCTGGTGAGCTGCATCCCGTAGAGGGGACAGCGGCACCGTCACTGAGCATCACGGCCTGGGGAGGGCTGCTCGTCCAAGACCCCACCGGAAGCTCCAGCCCATGTGACACACTGTCAACACCCCACCTCTTTGCACTGTCTGAGGATAATGAAGCTCTTTCTGTTTATTGTTTATTGCAGATTTTCTGAGTATTTTACTCACTATGTTTTCACCTGCTGGCATTATTGTGCACTTACTACTAAATGACTTTTCTTTATTTTTAAAAATTATTTATTTATTTATTTTTTAGAGGGAAGGGAAGGGGAGGAGAAAGAGAGGGAGAGAAACATCAGTGTGTGGTCACCCATCATGTGCCCCCAAACTGGGGACCTGGCCTGTAACCCAGGCATGTGCCCTGACTGGGAATCGAACCAGCAGCCCTTTGGTTCGCAAGCCGGCCCTCAATCCACTGAGCCACACCAGCCAGGAGACTTTTCCTTTTCTAAGATTCTTTAGCCTTTTCATTGTTCTTTTTTTTCCCCCTTGCTTCCTTCCTTCCTCCCTCTCTCCCTCCCTTCCTTCCTCCTTCCTTCCTTCCTAACCTGAATTAGGTTTTGATATGAGATCCCAGTAAAATAACCAGTGTCTTTATTTGTGAAATGACCCTGATTTGGGTTTAAGTTCTTTTCTATGTTTCTGGAGTCATTGCTTCATTTGCAATCTTTTGCAAATACAGTGGATAATTATGTCCCTATTCACTATACACTACAGACACTTATTTTCATGTCTGCTTTAAAAAACACAACATTACGTGGTGCTTGAAGAAAACATCCTAGTAATAAGTTGTATGCTAGACATCTGTTAACCTTCGTGGTTAACTTGTGTTCGTGTTTCTTACGAACATGACAGTGGAAACTACAGACATCAAACACTGTGACATTTTACCCTTATAAATATAAAAATATATCTTCACACTGGAGGATTCCTACAAGGATGCATCACACCCATGAAAGCACAACAGAAACTTGCGATTGAACAGACAGGGAGCGTTGACGAAGAGGGGAGAGCCTTCCTGTGACGACCTCTTGGTACCATGGTAGTGCTAAGGACTCGTTCTGTGCTGTTTCATTACATTACGTGGTACTGTATTGTATTACATCACGTATTGTATTCAAGAGGCTGGTTTGTGCACCGTGTTTTCCAGACTCCTCTGCCCCTTTCAGGAGAGAAGGACTCATTCGCCTGGTGGTCCAACCCTTGGCCTCCGTCTGGGACGAGGCCAGCGCTAGAGCCCCCTGTGCACTCGGTAGTCTTTCCTGAAGTTTGTGTCACAGCCCTAATTATTCGTTCACTGGCCCTTTACCCCCCACCGTGCTGAGAATTAGAGGACTTCTCATAAACTCCTTCCTCTCACACCCTGTCCCGGCATCTTTCAGCTTAGTTTTATGTGTGTTGTGTTGAAGGTAAACCGAGAACTTGACACAGTGTCCTGAGTGAAAGAATTTGTCACCAGGCAGTATGAACGCCTGCAGTTTCTAATACACAGTGACATGCTTATATAAGTCCAACAAATTCTGCGAGAAAAGGCTGAATATTTAGGGAAGCTTTGAAAATGACAAAATAATTGCTTTACCTTGTTTAAACAAAAGGTTTAAAATATTCAATCATACTAATCAAATCAAATTACTTATTTTTTCTGTAGGCACAATCTGAGGAATCTAAGAAATGAGATTTTCATTTGCTACGTCGATCCAATTTCCACGCTTCATAGCAGAAAATCCTTTTCGGTGTGTGCGTGGGCTTTGATGTCGCCAGTGTATTTCATCTTTCAAAATTCTTTACAAAGTCTTATCAAATACAAGCCTTGGGAAGTACTATAAAATCCATTTCCATTTTTAGCCTATTACTGGGGTCTTTCTCATGGAAAGAAATCCCTAAGGTCGCCCTCATTCTGTATGCAGTTTGAAGATATAGTTTAATGCCTGAAAAGACACATTTATTTAACTTTGATCATAGCTGAAACTTAGTAGTATTTTTTAAACATGTTTTTTCCCTTAGGTAATAAAATACTTTTTATTTTTAACAAAAAAGAACCTAATTTTGATGCTCTATGTAGAAATGTATTTTTCTCCAGTAAGAGTGAGTTAGACTTCCTTTTTCACCTAGAAATATACCCTATAGTAATATATTCATTTTAGAATGTAAATCGTTAGCCGCATCAGAAAGAATTTCACAATATATGATATGAACAGCAATTATTAAGAAATAATACCTCTCTGACCTTTTTCTAACAATCTCATTTTCTGCATTTTAATAGAAAAACATGAGCACACTCACACATTGTACCTAAAATCATACTTTAAACGTAACAGAAATTACGGATTTAAGGTCAAAGTTGGGCAAATACACCGTGGGGGACGGTTCTGAGGTTACTTGGGTGAAAATGAGATGCATGAATTAAAGTTTTGGATGTGGAGACCCAAAGGAAGAATCGAGAGAGAGTTCAGAGGTTTACGCGGCTATCATGTTTAAGAATCTCAAACATTAGACACGCACTGGCCAATGAGGCAGCCACTTCGTCACAAGTAGCTACTGAGTGTGTGAAATACGACCAGTCTGAATTGGTATGTGTTTTACATGACAAGTACACAGGAGATTTTGAAGATTTAGTATGAAAAAAGAATATAAGATATTTTAGTAGTAGTTTTGTGGTGGTTACATATTTAAATAACAAAGTGTAGTAGGGACCATGCTATTAAATTTAATTTCACCTGTCCTGTAAGGATATGAAAGTTGAATAGTGAAGAAGACTCATAAGGAATTTGCTTCCTTTGGAACATGGAGTGGAGGAGCGCTCTGCCGGTACCCTGACCGCCAGAAAGATGAACCGCTGGCCCTGGATCAAAGGAAGCCCCCAAACAGTTCTGGAGGCAAAAAAAAAAAAAAAAAAAAGAAGAAGAAGAAGAAGAAGAAGAAGACAAAACAGAAGCTATCCTGTTTTGAGCACATCATGAGAAGGCAGGTTCTTTGGGAAAGAGAAGGATGCGGGCAAAGAGGAGACCAAACAGGAGATGGATGGTCCCCGTAAAAGAAGCCACAGGCTGAGTCTCCGCGAGTGGAGCAGGGCCGTGAGGACAACACACGGTGGACATCGCGCGTCCATGGAGTCACCAGGAGTCGGTGCCCACTCATGTGGCACATGGGACTCACCCTTTGGATCGCATTATATATGTCTTTGACAGCATCATCCTAGACAGTCACCTGACTTTTTATTTCANAAAAAAAAAAAGAAGAAGAAGAAGAAGAAGACAAAACAGAAGCTATCCTGTTTTGAGCACATCGTGAGAAGGCAGGTTCTTTGGGAAAGAGAAGGATGCGGGCAAAGAGGAGACCAGACAGGAGATGGATGGTCCCCGTAAAAGAAGCCACAGGCTGAGTCTCCGCGAGTGGAGCAGGGCCGTGAGGACAACACACGGTGGACATCGCGCATCCATGGAGTCACCAGGAGTCGGTGCCCACTCATGTGGCACATGGGACTCACCCTTTGGATCGCATTATATATGTCTTTGACAGCATCATCCTAGACAGTCACCTGACTTTTTATTTCACATGTTATCTAACCACTCTACCGCTCTGTCTTCTCCTTAGCAGAATGTGGACGGCTGTGGTACCTGAGAAGCCCACAGGCTTCTGGGGAAGCTCAGTTGAAATGATATGTAAAAGAACCATGTAAATAACAAACCATTTAAATTAATTCAAAAGGCATTAAGTGAATAAATGACAATTTAACCTAAGTTGCTGTGAAAGTAATCTTTATATAAGTATAACTCCCATGATGAGACAGCTAACTGATTATGACAAATAAGCAAGACTATGACCCAAGAAACCTATTTGAAGAGAGAGAAGCAGCATTTCACTGATATCGCCTGAAGAAATTACCTGAAGAAATTCAGTAGCACCCCACAGTAACAAACGCCTTCTATCTAACAATCTTGTAAAAAACCCCCGTGCTCTCCCTAACACATGGTAATTTATTCTACTTAACTTAGCCCCCCCCCCCATCTACTGGTCATTAAACCCAATATTGTGTAGTCAAGAAGGCACTGAATAAAGAAATGATTCCCCAACCTGTAAATTAGAATAACTAATTCATCTGCATTATATTATCTCTAGCTTTCTTCTGCTCAGAGCCTCAGTTCTGAATGAATAATTAATGTGTGCATGAGTGCATTCCTTGCAAAATCATT
This sequence comes from Sturnira hondurensis, assembly GCF_014824575.4. Taxonomy (NCBI): domain Eukaryota; kingdom Metazoa; phylum Chordata; class Mammalia; order Chiroptera; family Phyllostomidae; genus Sturnira; species Sturnira hondurensis. Next base: position 25,016,364 of record NW_028082759.1, on the reverse strand, counting down.
CTTCCAAACCCCGAGAAGGAGCCCCCGCTGAACAGCGGTCATCTTTCAAGCCATCCTCCGTGGAAATTAGCTCTTCCCACCCTCCCATCGGGCGGGATTTCGTTATTACACACAACATTCATAACTTGCTCGAGAGAATCCCCAGTGTGATTCTTTCCACACACAAAAAATAAGTGAACATTTTCTTTTGGTTTTGTTTTCAGAATTAGTCACAGTGGGAGTTGATTTCACTTTAAACCACCCTAAAACATCAAAGGTCTGCCTGTGGAGCACGTGTGTCATGGAGAGAACATTCCACACTCAGTCTGGTGGAGAGGAGTCATAAATTAGGTGGAGAGTGTGAGGCACACACTGCTTCCCTTTTATGTGTTTACCCTGTTAATTGGGGTACGAAGAGGCCTAAGATCATTTCATAATATTTTCATAATATGTGAAATGTGATATATTTATGTTCATTACAAATAGGATTGTATTATATAATTTACACAAATGGTTTACTATAGGGATTTTCAAAAGCCAGAAAATATAATTTAATATTAACATGTAATAAAAAAATACTAGGACTAACACCAGTCCCACTGAATTCATGATCTTTATGAAAAACGTATTCTCTTCAACCACTTATGATGTGTTCCCTTAAAACACGTGGTCAGCTGTTTGTCTGTATTTCTTACCTGCGTGCTGCCTCCGGTAGCTCCTCCTCCCAGCGTCCTCTCCCAGGCTCACCGACCAGTATGGCAAAGGCCGTCTCTAGTTCTGCAGTTCAAAGAAGAAAACAGCTGCAGTCACGACCAGTCCCTAAATATTATGAGATAGCTTATTTTGCTTTTACAAAGAATGAAGTGATGATGTACGAGGGGGAACAACAGAAAAAGCAGAATTATCTCCTGAAAGGCAGGCCCCTGGTCATACAGGCTTTCCCTGGTAGGGGAGTGTTTTAGGAACCCATCTGCACTGGTGTACCAGCTGGAGTCGTTAGGAGAGGCTGGGATTGGCATAAGCGAATTTTTGGTTTGAAGCTTCTTTCAACATGTTTGCCCATTTCGTGATGGATGATTTATAAGTGCACCAAGCACTGACTGTGAAGTAGTTTCTGACCCAAAACAGCCCCACTCTCCTTATTCACCTGATGTCCCCTGGAATGACTTGTTATTGTTTCCCCGGATAAAAAAGTCCCCAGAGGGAAACATTTTGCTGATGTGGAAGGGGTGAAGCCAAAAAAGGCAGAGGCCCTAAAAGGCATCTAAATTAATGAGTTTGAAAACTGTGTTGAGCACTGCAGAGAACACCTCAATAGGTGTATTACACACATGGGGAGGACTTTGAAGGTGACTGAAGTTTAAACATGAAAGAAAAAATAAATATTTTTTTATATAAATAAATAAAACCTGGACCTGATTTTTTATCAATAAATTCTGGGGTTTTGGGTCCCCCCTTGTATACGAAGGAGCAACAGAGGTCACAGCTTGGGGTATGTTAGATGCTGGCACCTGGCTTTCCCCATATTTTCTGAGAAGTTCCCTTTTGGTTGTATGTACCCCATGCATTCTATCAACACCAAAACAGGATCCTACCTCTCTGATGGAAGGTTTAGGGGTAAGTCTATGGTGTGCTGGGCCCCGGGAAGGTGAGGGAGAACTGGAACACAATACGAACTAATGAAATGCAGTATTTAAGCGAATACAGGAATAGACAACACACTTTTACTTTAAGGGGCTGTGGTTACTACCACGGAAACATGCTGTGGCAGGTAGAGTGCGCCGTTTCTGAAACAAAACATTCAGATCATTCTCTATTTCATTTAGCTCTCCACCACTTACACATCGAGCTATAGGAGTGCTGTGTGGTGAGGACTGTAGGCATGATTAAAATAGTCCTTGCATTTGTGAAATGTAAGGCCTTTCTGTGAGAAACAGAAACATTCTAAAGGAAGTCATATTGAAGACATACTTATCATTGTGATGCGTGTACCAAAAGAAACACCTGAGGAACTAAAAGAGCACGCACCAGGAGAGACGCTAAAGAACTCCGACAGTGCCGTGTACCCATGCAAATTAGGGGGAAGGCAGAGGGCGTCCTCGGCGTTCGTAAATTGCCACCGATACTAATGACTGCTGTTCATAAATTGCCACCGATACGACCCAATTTTTCTCAAAAGAGAAAAAAAGGGCAGTATTTGCAGGAAAAAAATCATCACGATCTTGCTTGCTTATTTCCTATATTTTGATTATTAATTTAGAAAATAAATAAATAAGTAAGTAAGTAAATAAATAAATAGAAACCGCTCCCCGGTACCTGAAATGAAAGAACGCAGTTGCAATGAGTTGTTACAATTCCCCAGAGTCTAAATTACATTCAGGAATCATAGCTGAGGGGCTCCTCTTTGGGACAATGGAGCGGCGTGGTCCCGTGAACCCTACGTATGATGACTGTAAAATGTTTACTGAGAGGAAAACACTTGGTGCTATTCGAAAGTCTTCTGAGTCACAGCAATAGGCAAGAGGAGTTTGTTCTCTGAGAAAAACTGTAACTGGAAGGACTAAAATCAACATAAAATTATCATACGAAGATCTGTGTGTGACCACTCATGATGGCATAGCTCCCTGAACTGGAAATAACCGAATGTCAACCAACAACCATGTTATAGCCCTCTGATACCATCACACTCAGCAATAAGCAGAAATCATTAATAGATGCAGTAAAAATAAGTGTTCATATGATTATGTTAATGAAATGAGCATAACACAAAATATTATGCACTATAGGATTGCATTTATGTGGAATTCGGACGACACGCACTGATCTACACTATGGGGAGCACGTGACCTGTGACAGGGAATGAGAGCTTTGTGGAGCGAAGGGAGCAATTTTGGCCATGCTTATGTGTAGATACATTTGTCTGAAATCATTGAATTGTCACTGTAGAATATGTCCTGATGTTAGTTCACACATTTTCCCTATTAATACCAATTTTAAGACAAGAAAAAAGAACTAGCGACAAAATAGACTTCAATTTTTAAATCAAGATGCAAAAGGTATTGTATTTTGTCTCCTACCTAAAACAATCAAGAAAAAGGGCAACATATAAAAATTCTGAGTCACTGAGCATCAGACAACGGAAGATGATCCCTGAGACTCGGAGAACAAACGGAGCTCTGGCTTTGCCCTGAGCAGAAGTGACCTGGCCACAGCACTGGCCACTTGCACGGCGAGGGGACCCAGCACTCTGAGCGAAGGAGACAGTAGGGTATCTGGGAAGGCCAACGGGGCTCTGTGCAGAGCATCAGATGGAAAAAAACTGAGCAGAGAAGACCCTAGAGATCTACCGAGGGTCCCCTTTAGCATTCGGTTGAGTCTGATCATGTGCATCGATGTGAGAAAACTACCTGAGTGATGGTTCCTAAGAGTCAGAGGAAAAACTTTGGGATTATGAGGCGTCATCAGTGTATATAGAAGAGCCTTGCTTTGGGGGTAGGAAAAAAATGCCACTGCTCTGAAACTGGCTGACGAAGCTCGAAAGCAGGACCTGCAAGGTGCAACTGACTCCAAAAACCTGAATTGCGTCCAAGGACAATGCTCAATAATGTTTCTGGAAACACCAAAATAGACAGCATCTGACAAAGTGAAATTCACAATATTGGACATTCAACAGCATGTCCTCAGGCATAGAAAGGACCAGGAAGGTAGAACACTGAATAAGAATAAAAATCCACCATTTGAGAAACAACAAAATTTATAGAATTATTAGAGAAGCACACTAAGAGCATTATAACTGTGCTTCACATGCTTAAGAAGTCGTCACTTGTCCTGTGAAATCGCCTTTGTGCCCCTCCTCTGTATCACTTCCATAGGGTCGTGATTTTATTGTTTCATGGAATACACTCTGGAGTCATTGTTTACATGCATTTTACTCAGAAGATCATAATCTCCATGTGGATAGTACAGCACTTAGCATATTTTAGGTGTTCAGTCCATCTTTGTTAGATTGACTGTTTTGGAATTAAATTAAAGTCATGTCAAGTCCAATGAGTTAGAGTGATATTTGAACATAGCACAATGCAAAATGCACAAGGGCTCAGAAGTGCGGAGGGAGACAAAACGGATGTCAGGTGTAGCGATCCATTAAAAGGCAGTATTCAATAATTAGGGCGATACTCACCCTAAGAAGTGGAACTTGAGTGACAAAGGAAATGGAAGAAAATCAGAGAGAGGAGCTAGAGATGGAAGCGAGCGAAGAGTTCCGATCTGACTGGTTCTCTTTGAAAAGCAAGTTCAACCATGAACTTTTGGGGGAAAGTCACATTTTAGATTCCGTGCTCGTTATAAAACAGAATTTGCATAATTCATTTACCTTAACAACAAAATGGTTAAAGCAAAGGTTAAGAAATAAGTGAAAGTCTTAAAACCAGGCAAATAAAATTAGAAACTACATAGACTTATATGAGAATGACACTTGTTTCCATCTGTCCTCTATCGGGGACTGTTAAGAACCACTAAGCCAGAGCTCTGTGTATTTTCACATGCGTGTGTGTGTGTGTGTGTGTGTGTTAATTAAGGCAGCAATGGGAAGTGTGATCTTTGCATTATGCATTGGTTTTATAAATTTCCTTTATACTTATTTAATGCATATGTTTTTATTTTTTGAATGATCAAAACACTTTTGTAGTAACTAAGATCATGCCAGGCTTCCGCAGCACAAAACAAGGAAAGCTCTCATAGCGAAAAGGTAACTTCTCCTTTTCTGCGCTGTCTCCCTACTCAGTAACACATCAAAGGGATGCAGTCATCTTTCTGTGCAAACAATTAGGACTAGGTCGAGAAGGATTTACAGCTAAAATGTTAATGGTAATTTTTATCCATTCTTGATCTCTCTCGCTAGCTCGCTCGCTCGCTCGCTCGCTCTCCCTCTCTCTCTCACACACACACATGTGAAAAGCATTTCTGCCCAGAAATTGAATAGGAAAGAAGGAAGAGGGGAGGAGGAAGGAAAAGGAGCATCGGGAAGGAGTGGGGAGGGACAGGGACAGGCAGAAGGGTAACAGCATCTAGGAAAACAGAACGAGGTGGAAGCTCTAAGGAAGAATGACCTAGATGTGTGTGAGAACAGCTGACACCCCACTGGGGAGGAGCCTGCTGCCCGAGAGGGAACAATGAAGCAAATGGACCAGCAGGTAGGGACCACATCCATGCCAGCCTTCATCCTCCAAAGAGCAGGAAAGCAGAAAATAATAGGTTGTCAGTCCTTAAATGATGGTTTTTAAATCCACATCTTTTTCAAAACACTGGCATTTTATTTAAGCTGCTTGGTAATTCTAATGTAAATGTGAACCACAGCCCCAAATGCTTAAAGAATTCAGTGAACAGCTGGATCACAGGAATACTGTTCATTGATGGAGGAATAAATAAATTGTAATACAGTAATAACAGAAATTAAATGAGCTTCAATCTGAAGCTAGCAACTTTATTCAGTACGACTTCAGGATTTAGCCAGCTACCCTCCCATTAGAAAGATGGACAGACAGACAGACACAAGCACATACCCAAACTTTTCCCCCATAGTTCCTTATCAAGTTTGTTATTTTGAAAGCTTTTCATTCAACAATTAGAAATAACAAGCACAAGCGCTATCATAGCAGCATTTAAATCCAGGCTCTGACATCACTAGTTGTCTGTCCAATGAGAGAGCTCTCTGACCTTTGTAAACTGCAATATCTAATCTAAAAAGTGGAAGTATTGATGTCATAGGATAGGTATGAAGCCAACTGAGTTGTTCAGTTTTGAGGATAAGGCAGGGACACTTCCTTGCTCCGGTGTTAGGGACTTATCGGTCACTCTGGTAGCCTTATTTTAAAATGAATAAGTGCAAGCATCTGGTTATCGTGATTTCTGTGCCAATACATTGCAAGGAAAGTATCTTCAGTAAATGTTTATCAGTCCTTCTCCAGTTCTGAAAAGAGCTAACAGTGAAAATAAAAGGCAAACATTGAGAGAAACCCAATGAGCCAACTATGGTAACATTCATTTTAGAAGCACAGTTCTTTTATTACGAGAGCTTTTAAAAAGATGTGTGGAGAAACTATCCTTTGAAGCTTTACAATTTACTTTAAGAAATTAGTAGGAAAAGGAGTCCTTTCAAGATTTTAAAAAATATGCAGAAAATGTACATATTCAGAACTCAACATAATTCCTGTTGTTTGTATGTTTTGTTTTGTTTTGTTTTGTTTTAACCTTGTTGGGAACAAGGAGAAGGAATGCACTGAACTGTTTCATTTTACATTGCTTGATCGATGAAATCTTTTGTGGTTTTCATTTAACATGGAGAATTTCTTGTAACATAGTCCCACAGAAATCATTAAGATAATGCTGTATATTTGGAGTGAAATGGAAAAGGTCGTTAATTGGTCAATGGTGATCGTTTATTTACATAAATCATGACCCCATTAACTAAATATTCTCTTCCTAAATACCAGCAATTTTAGACCTAAATTATCTACATAATTGACCCAATTTTTCATTTCAGCTTGCCATTGTACACTCAACCTTTGACTTAAAGATGAATATGAGCTTTTGTAAATTTAGCTGACATTACCAAATTACTTATTTTCTTAATGATTTTTATCTAATTAGAATCTTAATCTGAAATAACTTTCTTCCTTCAACCCAGTGACTTACTGCTGACTTTATGCTTTAAATTCCAAAATATACACAAGATATCAGTGAGATGTTGGCTGGCTTATTAGACCTCAGTTGGAAAATGCAAAATACCTTTTTCCCCCTAAAATAAAATAAGGTGGCTGAGCATCATGTGCTCTTTGAGTGGGACTAGAATTAGAGGAAATTTAAAGAGTATGTTTTCAATGGCATTTGTGTCCATGAGTTGGTTTATTATTTCACATCACTGGTTCTTTTTTTTTAATGTACACCTTCTTTTTTTAAGATTTTATTTATTTATCTTTAGAGGGGAAGGGAAGGAGAAAAGGAGAGAAATATCAATGTATGGTTGCCTCTCGTGCGTCCCTTGCTGGGAACTGGCCTGCAACCCAGGCATGTGCCCTGCCTGGGAATCGAACCATAATCGTGTGGTTCACAGGCCGGCACTCAATCCACTGAGCTACACCAGCCAGGGCACATCACTGGTTCTTTAATAAATGTATAAAAGCAAACACATCCCCAATATTATATTTTTATCGATTTATTTCCCAGAGAAACGAGATGCTTGGTCTTTGAATTTGTTTGCTGTTTTCAGGTGATTTTTTTAAGTCCCTGACTTAAATTACTTCTCTTTTGACTCCAGTGGAATGGAAGGGGTGCCCGTTCCTGCTGTCTCCTGGCTGCGTGCATCCCCACAACACTGGCAGCCCTGCATGGTCCAAACAGCAGGACCATCCCTACCATGTGGACCTGCCCAGCCGACGAAAAGGCCCTTGGATTTCTCCATCACCTGGAACTTCAGCCCGAGTTTCTGATTTTTCCTTCCACCAATGTTTCCCTTGTGGGCAGATTCCCTAGAAAATAATTTCCTCTTTCATTAACTGTACCATTTTTGCACTTCTGGTATATGTAATAAACTTTATTTATGTTTTTGAAGGAACCGACCTTATCTGGGGCTCTCTGAGTTCTTTGTCTCTGGTGGTTCGTGGGTCACCAACCTGTAGCACAGCTCCTGGGGTTTGGGAAATGGGAAGGTTCTATCGTGCCAGCCCCGTGCTGTGAGTGAAATCATGGGTCCTGGCTGAGAAAAATTTAGATGTATTTTTCAAATTTTATTATTTCTCTATATGTTTATTACTTTTTATTTCTATCCAGCCTCCAGAACTGTGAAAAATATTTTTCTATTGCTTCTGAGTGGTGAAAGTTTAGCTAAACTACTTCAAACTACTGCTGCCTCAGCACTCATTTTCTGTGGCTAAGTGGCCTGTGGGGACCTTGAACTAGCCCTTCCCTTGAGAGCATGCCATGGATCATAACCTTCAGAGTCACCAGTGCAGCTAACGTCCATCTGGGATGCACCCATAACAGAGCTTATGCAATATTCTTACGGTAACTACTAGTAGGAACCCGCACGAACCCTCGTTCCGCCCCGACATTCTCTTGTACTATCACTAACCAGGACACGCCTTGCTTTTTCATATATTTTACAGACTAGTCAGAAAATTATTAACCAGCTGGTATCAATAACCCCTTGCCTACCACCCATTTTTAATGGGGTTGATTGCACTTTTTATAAGGGTTAGAAATGGAAATGAAGACTAGTTACTTAAGGATCAGGGCCTCCTAAGAAAAGAAACTACTGAGAAATCACTCACGCTCTGCATGTTCTCTCTTCAAACTGCTGCGGTTGGTCATGGAAGGCACGCTAGTCGCTTTCCCGAGGCAGCTTCACTGCCACGCCCAGTTTTCGCTACTTGGCCTGTGTGCAGGGGACGAGTTAAAATCGTGTTGGCTTTCCAAGCATCAGCTGCACCAGCAGCCTGGGTACGGAGCGCCCCTCGCTCTCGGTGGGACTCAGCACCCGGGGCCCCTTTAACCCAGCAGAAACGAGATGCTTCTGACCGCTCCGCCTCTGACGGGGTTGAGTTTAGTTCCTCAAAGTTACTGAATTAAAGCGAAAGATTAATTTTCATTGACTTATTTACAAGGAAGGCCTTGTCAGAAAAGTGAGAGATGTAAAATCATTGAACATAAAGATTTAGCTTAATTAGGAGAAAAATACCAAAACTCAAGATAGTCTTAGTGCTTGATCTCCTTGGCCAACACAGAATCATTCTTAACTCTTTAAACACTCAGAGGCAGTGTCGCTCACAGTACAATTTGGTGTCTCTCTTCCAAAGAGAGAAATGTGGAATATAGTTCGTTACGGGTTGCACTTTGTCCCGCTACAAGACACAGGGGATGTCCCACCCTTGGGTCCCTCTAACGTAACCTTATTTGGAAATGGAGTCTGCGAGCTAGCATGAGGTCACTGGGGTGGTCTACTGCCCAATATGACTGGTTTCTTTATAAGAAGAGGGAAGTTTGGACACAGACATGTAGAGGCAGGCAAACGCATGTGGAGACGCAGACGCAGGGAGAAATCATCGATGGGACATAGAGGCAGATTGGAATGACATGTATGTAAACGAAGGAATGCCAAGGACGGCCCACAAACACCAGAAGCTACAAGAGGCAAAGAGGTATTCTCCCCTTTGGATTCAGAGGGAGTGTGGGCCTGCCAACACCTTGATATTGGACTTCTAGCCTCCCAAGCTATGAGGCCGGCAATACACATGCATTGTTTTAAGCCGCCCACTTTGCCACGGCAGCCATAGAAAATGAATACATCATTCCAAAACGGAAATCCCAGATGTACTGACTGGTATCTCCAATTTTTCCTTTTCTTTTCAACAACAGAAATCAATTCCAAACAGAAATCTAAAATAAGTAGTAAGAGAACTGTGAAGACCTTATATAAGACAGGTATGTGAGGCCACCGAGCATTTTTGAGTGGGGGTTGGCATGATAAACTGGGGATTTTACATACATGCTTGAAACTTAAAAACCAATTAAGTAGAAGCAGGTGCACTGTGAAAGGGATGGGGGGGAGCAGAGAGAAAGGAAGGATGATACAAATGACGTAAAGAATGAATAAGTGAAGTTTCCCAAAGACTAATAAAATATAAAGCAATAATGATGATGACATTACAAATAAGAATGGCATAAAACTGATTGGAGAAATATTTTAAAGGAGTTGACAAGACTGGTCACAAAACATACACTACAGATTTCCAACAGCCTAGGGAACGATGGGGGCAACATCAGTTAACCAAGGTGCTCCAGGTGTGAGTGAGGGAAAATAGGCCAGCTGACAATGGGCTGTCGCCATTTGGAAGGAATTTATTTGGATGAGGTACATTGGAGAAAATAGGAAGCCATATTTTGGTTTACGCACTTAAGAAAAACTGGGTTCACCAACCGGAAACGGAACTCAGAAAGTGGTTACGGGGCCTGGGGAAGAAGTCGGAGGGAAGCAGGCGCTGGACAGGGACGCCTCGCAGAGAACAAGCGCTGAGTCATCCTGGCCCATCCACGGCTTGGCTCTGTCATTCTGAGGTCTGGTTCCAACCTCATGCTTTGATGGTGGCTCCGAGGGTCCCAGTCTTCACGTCCCAATTCCCAGCAGAAGGAGGGATAAAAAGGAAGAAGCGTGGCGCTGGGCACGCCAACCCTGCCAGCACTCAGAAAGTGTTTTCCGAGACTGGCATCCAACCATCCCCTGCATCTGACCTACCTGCCCAGAAGGAGGGGAAACCTAGGCGTCGGTGGGGCAGGAGGGAGGGAGTAACCAGAGGCCTCTGCTGCTGGACAGCCCTGCTTGTTCAGTTTATTTAATCACTGAAATGCGATCCATTTCTGACTCCTTGCCAGCGGACTAGCTCCAGAGCTTTGAATATTTTCCTTTTCAGACATTTAGAGGAAGCCTGTAGAATCAAGCTAGTAAATCATGAAGTACAGTAATTTTTTGTCTAAACATTTGCTTGTTTATACATCTTTGTGTATACTTCTGCTTTCTGAAGAGTGATAGAAATCATTTCTGTCTTCTGCTCTCATAGTCTACATTTTTCCTATATCCTACATTCACACGAAAAATTAAAACTTGACTTTATCCTAAAGCTGTGCATACATAGTTATTTCACCTTTGAGTATGATATAATTCCTTCCTTTTTTTCTATTCTACTTTTAAACGCACAAGGAAAAAACGAACAGTGACTTTTCAAAATGTGCATCATTTGCCTCTTGCTCAGACTATTATGTGAGAGCTGAATATGCTAAATAATATGCAATTACTGTTAACTAGTTTCCCATCTAATAGAAACATTTTCCCATTTACACATTTTCAGATAAAAGGAAACAGAACAGTTTATTCAACACTCACTCAAAAATATTACTTAATTCTTTCTGAGTGCTAGACATTATGCTCCACTGTAAAGATAGATTCAGTGGTAAATGAAATACATTTTTAGGTTCAAGACTTTCCTAGCAGTTTGCACCAAGGCAAGTTACTGTGTCTAGGGGGTCCAGACACAGACATACTTGTTCATAATGTTCTTGGTGCAACAACATAATGTTCTCCCCATGTCAAGGTGGAGGCGTCAGCTGCGGAGGTAAACCTTGCTGGGCTGTATTTGCACTCAGTCTGGACCACCCATTAGGCCAGTGATTTCAGACTGGGTGGTGGCGTGTGTCAGGAAGAATGGACCCTCCTGCAGAAAGTGACTAAAACTGAAAAAAAAATAATAACAACAGTTAATTTGGCAAGTACTTTCAGAAATATTTTTTAATGCAGAGGTCAGGGGTTGGCCCTGAAACTCGTAATGCTGGGTGTGTTTACAATAATGTCCTGTCTGTTGTTCTTCACGTTGCTTCCCAGGGGAACTTTAGCTCATCCAGTTTTCCTCGACATCCCGTGCTTTCAATGGGCATGTTAGCAAGTGCTCAGAAACGTTGCAAGCACATTTGGGATTTACTGAGTTGGCACAAAGCGCGGGATAATGAGACGAGTGCAGATTTACAGCCTTCTGCTCAAACTCATATTCATTTGAAATTTAGTTCAAGAGGATAATTTTGAAACAAGCATGTATAAAATTTCCCTTTGTCAGACTGTGTTAAGCCACTAAGAATTAGAGTAGTTTGTTATGCATCAATAAATAATTTTTAAAGAGTGTGAAGTCCTTAAAACACATTAAAATGTAAGCAATGAGCTTTGCTATTTGAATTAAATGTAATAAATGCTTTACATGTAGAAGTAAATATACATTTGATATAAATAAAATATGTTTTATATAAGTAAAAAGACTAGGCGGATGCTAAGATTTTAACTTATTTTCAATTCTTAAAAATGCTGTGACCGATGTGGTGGGGATACAATAAAAAACCTCTGACTGAGATTTATTAAAGTTTTCAAGTATGGGAAATACTGTTTTATCAGTTTTGTAGTTAAGATCATGTATTATAAGAATACAGATGCAACGTGATAATATACATATATACCAAAATGTATTGTAATTCAAAGGCCCAGAAAATCGCCCCAGTTGGTGTGGCTCAGTGGCTTGAGTGCCGTCCCAAAAGGTCACCAGTACTATTGATAATCAGGGCACATGCCTGGGTTGAGGGTGTGGTCCCCAGTTGGGGGCACAGGAGAGGTAACCACACATTGATGTTTCTCTCACTCTCTTTCTCCCTCCTTTCCTCTAAAAATAAATAAATAAAACTGGGAGGGAAGTCCAGAAAATTTATTTCTAATGTGTCCACATACTATCATTTGGATGCTGCCAATATGTTAAATGGTAAGATTAGCCGTGCCCAATAGAGGCAGAAGATTTTATGAGTCATGTGGAGCAGGTCAGCCACTTAAGGAATTCTCAGGCTACCGACGGCTCCGATGATGCTGAATCACATCAATCATCTGTGGGCGCAGAAAGGAGATACCACCAGGAAGCGAGCAAAAGAAACAACCAGAGCCAAACATGTAAAACAAAACAACAATGTTCCACTTAAGTTCTAATTCAAAGAATTCTACCACCGAGACCACTAAATTAAATTAAACATTTATCTTATTAACCAGCTTACAGCTTTGGTACAGGCATGGCCAATAGGAGAGATGGGTGAAGGGAAGAAGTCATAAATAAGGTTAAAGGGTTTTCCAAGACGATCAAAGATTTCTCTCATCCTCAACTGATTTTCATGCCAAATTTCAAGTTTTACATTCTGACTAGATCTGAACCACAGCAAAGTGCAAATATATACTAATTGGAAAATTGCTCTTGCCAGGGAGCATGTGAAAAACAAAAGCCACATATGTCTTCAGTTCTAAGACAAAAGCCAAAAATATGTGTGTATATATATGTATACGTGTGTGTATATATCAATGTTTAATTCATCGGTGGGATACTGATCGATGCCAGTTCCTCTTTCTCCCAGAAGAGCGGGGGAGGCCTGCTCCTGCTTCCTCCAGCACAGGCTATGTTCAGGTTCATTTGCACAACCCTCAGAATGAGACTTAGACGTAATGATGAAATAAGAGATTAGATGATAACTCTCTGATTATTCTGCTCTAATATAAACTCCAATGATGAAGCCATTAGTCTGAAAATCATATATTTCTTTGCAAGATGTGCAAGAAGCAATCTTATTTCTTTGGTCAAAATATGTCTCCCACGCCCTGATGGGGGCCTCTCCTACATGCCCCAGGGACTGACCTGCAACCCAGCCACACGGCCCGGCCTTCTCGCTGGGTGTGCGACCCGCGGCCCCATGGTCCATCTGCCGCTCCAACCAAGCAAGCCACACCCAACACTGCCCAAGGCTCTCTTATGATTTTATAGAAAGACAACTATAAATAATTTCCTAGTTGATAACTAAAATTACAAAAATGTACCCAAATCAACAGTTGTTATATAATTTATATGAAGAAAAAAATTTAGGTGTGCTTTAACTATGAAGTGTGTTTGTTTTTGTGTGCTAAGTATGTGAAATACAGCAGAAAAATGTGATAATTATAGAGAAATGGCAAGCAAAAAACTCTAGAGGGAACATAAGGTACAGAGTGGGGGAGAAAATGGGAAACATCACAATAAGATGAGACACAAGAGAGTCTATTTCAGGAGAATGCAAAATAGAGCTGCCAGATAAAATAATAGATGCCCGGTTATATTTGAATTTCAAATAAACAAAAATATTTTTATTCTAAGAATGTCCCATGCAGTATTTGTGATGCCCTTACACTAAAATTTTTTTGTTTTTTTTTGCCTTAAATACATATTTGAGTAAGCATCCTGTATTTTCATTTGCTAAATTTGACATTCACTCTCAAAACAATTTTACAAATAAAAATATGAATATAAAAATGTTTAATAAATTAACAAATACAGGATGAATAAAATATGTGGGCAACTCAAATGCAATCATTTAAATTCATACTATTATTTTTAAAAAGAAAACTGCTTTCAAGGCAAAAACACAAGTAAGAGATGGTTATGTTTTTACATCACCAAGAGACAACCATAAAGATCCTTCCTATAGAAAGATTGATATATTTCCTGAATATATTTCACTTATGTCAACCATTTTGATTATTAACCATTTTAACTATGATAGAACAGGAATATTTGATTGGTAGAGTACAGGTGGATTTTTACCAAGCAGTTAGTTTCTAGAGAAGACATTGCTTACAAACCATAGGAGTGTCTTTTATATTCAAATATTCTTTACATAAGCATGGCCCAGTTTTCTTTATCGATTATGGCATTTAAAATATGAGTTGAATTATTGTTTATAAATACAGATGCTACAAATATGCCAAAGACTCCGCAATCGCTGACGGAGTTCACAAGTAATTATAAATATTTAAATAAAAGTCAAAAATACAGCTGCTATGTTTATTTGCTAATGCTCAAAAGGAAATATTTATATCCATTTTGATGTCATCTGAAGCCACTGTACTCAGAAAGATATACAGAAAATTGGCTGTATTTAAAAAAAAATTAGATATATTACTTCATTTGCACTAGGCAACCACTCTGGAATAAGTATGTAATGCACCGTAAAGCATTAAAAATTTGCAAATTAACATCCTTCTTCAAACGCCCAAATGCCTTCTAGACTAACACACACACACACAGACCACTGCACAGACGGAGAAGGAGAAGAGATTGAACGGGAAGAAATGCCACTTCATTCGGACACGCAGTCTAGAGCAAGGTTTCACAAAACTGGTACTTGTGATGTTTGGGGCCAGATAATTTGGGGGTGTGAGAGTGCTTGTACTATATATTATAGAATATTTAGGAGCACCCCTTGGTTGTTCTAGCCACTATGTCAACAGAGCTCGGCAAGTTGTAACCATCAGAGATGACTCTAAAAAAATGGCAAATGTTGCCTCGTAGGGGTCAAAAGTAGAGGACAGAATTGACTGTAGGGTCCTGAAGTGCCCTTCACACCATCTGTTTAATCCTCACTAACACCAATAATAACAGCTCTATTGGTGCTTCAGGGTTCTTAGGATATATTCCTAACAGTGGAATTGCTGGGTCAAAAGGCACGTTCATTTTTAGTTTTCTTAGAAAATTCCATACTGTTTTCCATAGTGGTTGTACCAGTCTGCAATCCCATCAACAGTGAACTAGAGTCCCCTTTTCCCCACAACCTCTCCAGCACTTGTTGTTTGTTTCTTTGTTTATGATAGCCATTCTGACTGGTGTTAAGTGGTATCTCATTGTGGTTTTAATTTGCATCTCTCTGATAGTTAGTGATATCGAGCATCTTTTCATGTGTCTCTGGATCCTCTGTATGTCCTCCTTGGTGAAGTGTCTGTTCAAGTCCTTTGCCCATTTTTTAAGTCTTCTTTGAATGGAGTTGTGTGAGTTCTCTGTATATTTTGGAGATTAAACCTTTGTCTGAGGTATCATTGGCAAATGTTTTCCCAAACAGTTGCTTCTCTTTTTATCTTGATACTTTTTTCCTTAGCCATGCAGAAGCTTTTAAGTTTGATGCGATCCCATTTGTTTATTCTTTCCTTTATGTCCCTTGCTCTAGGGGACGTACAAAAGAACCTATGCACCCCGATGTTCACAGCAGCACAATTTACGATAGCCAAGAGTTGGAAGCAACCTAGATGCCCATCAGTCAATGATTGGATCAAAAAACTATGGTACATTTATACAATGGAATTCTATGCTGCAGAAAGGAAGAAGGAGCTCCTACCCTTTGCAACATCATGGATGGAACTGGAAAGCATTATGCTGAGCGAAATAAGCCAGGCAGTGAAAGACAAATACCATATGATATCACCGTTAACAGGAATCTAAACAACAAAACAAATAAGCAAGCAAAATGTGACCAAAGACACTGAAATATAGAATGTGCTGACAGGGTCCAAAGGGGAGAGGGCAGAGAATCAGGGGAAAAGGGGAAGGACTCACATGAACAAATATAAAGGACACATGGACAATAACTAAGGTGGGGATGGAAATGGGAGGGAGGTGGGGAGCACTGGCGGGCAGGGCTGGGAATATAAGACAGAAAACTATACCTGAACAAGAATTAAATAAAAAACATAACAGCCCTATTTATTCAGGGCTAGTTATGCGGTAGCTATACACTATGTCTAATTCTTATAACCGCACTACATAAATGCAGTTCGTCTCTGATAAATGACTTAATTTTTAGAACATTTTCAGATTCACAACAAAATTGAGGGAAGATACCAAGATTTCCCACATAAACCCTGCCCTCACGCATGCATAGACCCCCATTATCAACATCCCCCACCAGTGTGGCACATGTGTTATAACTGATGCACCTACATCAACAAGGCACCCACATCACCCCAAATCTGTAACACACATTAAGGCTCATTTGGTGTTTGAAAAATCCATCAGGACATGCATCCATCATTATGGAATCATGGGGAGAACCTTCACAGCTCTAAACATTCCCTGTGCTCACCTCCCTCAACCCCAGCCCCTGGCAACCACGGATCTCTTTTCTATCTTCACCGTTTTGTTTTCTTTTCCAGAATGTTATATACTTGGAACCATACATTATGTGGCCTTTTCAGCTTGGCTTCTCTCACTTAGCAATAGGCATGTAATGTTCCCCCATGTCTTTTCATGGTCTGATAGCTCATTTCTATTTAGCGCTGAATAATACCCCATTGTCTGATGCACCACAGTTTATTTATTCACTTACATGTTGAAGGGCATTTTAGTTGCTTCCAAGTTTAGGCAACTGTGAAGAAACTTGCTATAAACTCTCCCGTGCAGACTTGCATATGGACACAAGTTTTCAACTCCTTTGGGGAAGAACAAGGATTGCAATTGCTGAATCATATGGCAAGAGTATGTTTGGCTTTGTAAGAACTTGGTAAGATGTTTTGTTTCCTGGACATTTTGTTAATTCTGAACGAATATTTTGTTAGGCAGTCATCGTCTTGAGATTTAATATGCAGGCCCCAGCTTCCTTCTGCGGGTTGTTTCAATGAGAGTTGAAAATGTTGGCATTTTTGCAGTGTGAGGTCTGTTTCTCTGGACTGCCGGGGCTTCCCATTCTTCTCCGCCAGGATTGGTGCAGGGCCTTCCCGTGACTCAGAGTCCCCTCCAATCAACACGTTGAAGAAAATAATTCCCACGAGGAGGTATCAGGAGAAGAGGGACAGAGAGCATCTGGGGGTGGGGTGAGGAAACAACGTGTGGTTGAAGGGGAGAAATGTCCTTAACGTCCTGTTTATATGATTAGAAAATATCACAACCAAATATCCTGAAGATAAAATTTGTTACTCATTTTCTTTAGTGTTAGGGATGGTGATGTTTAAGGGAATCTAGTTTTGTTATTGCGAAATTGCATACAAAAAGAAATTTAATCACCAGTAGTAATGTATCGACTAAAACATGTCAGACAAAGTTCTTGGGATTTTAAAACTTGTAGTTGGTGCATTAAACTACTATTACCCAATTACATGACTTTTTATTGCTTCATCAAAAGGAAAACTGACAGTAAATGGCATAAACAGCAAAGTAAGTCAAGTATAATGGTAATGAAACCTAAACCCCAAACACAACTGTTTGGGTCTTTAAATTCCAAAGCCGGAAATCTTCTCCTTCCACCTCTTCAGCTCTTTTGAACTGAAATAAATAGCTCACATAATAGATGGAGTCAAATTATAATGTCATCTGTTAATTAGCATTTGTCTCCAGGTTAATTGTGCATTAAAAAAAAAAGAAAGGATCTTCATAAGGTTTTAAAACATATTGACTAAATAATTTTCAAATTAAATTAAAGAACCACATTAATCTAGGAAAGACCGTTTCTTAATAGTGCATATCCACTGCAAAGAATTTAATTAATATTGACTAGTATCTCAGGATAAAGTTAATTGCTGTCTCTAGGGTCTTGGAACATGAAAGAAAAAACAGAAAATCCTTTGTCTGAAATTCTATTTAAAATGTGGGGTTGTTTAGGAATTGCCTGATTTAAAAGGTCCTGTAGAATTTCTTCAGGTTGAAGTACATGTTACATCACCCACACTAAATTTATTCAAAAGAGATTTATTTGCAAAAGATTGATTAGATAATATTGTTTGTATTTATTTAGTTATTGTATTTTGACTTTGATGTTTTTCTTATATATTTTAATTTTTATTGTTTATTCTATCACAGTTGCCCCATTTTTTTCCCCTTTTAATAAAGGGAAAAAATACAAGTCCCTTTTCTCTTTTAGAGGCAGTAGTTCTTTGTTACTCTCTGTTCATGTAAAGACATTTGGTAGGCGTGAGGTAAAAGGGACAATTTGGAAACTCTCCGGGGATCTTTAGGCAATGACTGCTGTGCCTGAAGGGGATTTTGTCTCAGGTGGGCAAGGGGACCTCTCACCTGCTCACCCAAGGCCACCTGCACTGCACATCTGTCGTGGATGGCAGCCCCATCCCTGTTTTCCTGTCCATATCGGTGCAATGGGCCATCACGTTGATGAAACGATGCTCACACAGGAAGACCTGCCTCTGCTCAGGACGCTCTGGAGGCTTTGCTGGGACCTTCCAGGGAGAGGATGGTGGGAAACACACAGAAAGTTCCAGGTCCAGGCACTGCTATCAAGTTCTTGCAGTTGGTGGTGGGGTGAGACACATGTTGGCCCAGAAACTGGGATCAATAAAGAGAAAACCTATCTAACTCACAAGAACGTGAGTGGCATCCAAGACTTTGTAGGCATTTAGAGATCTGCAAAGAAGACTCTTACTCTCTCTGGCACAGTGCCTCGGTCCCTGATGTCACCCAGTAAAGAAAAGATGTATGTGGGACTGGGGGTCAGAGCAGGCCCTCTGAAATGGCAAAAACACTGGTGAAGCAGATGAAAGCCCTGGGCACCTCCCCCCAGGGCCACCATGTGTGATAGGAGTGTCGGTGACTCTGGAAGGTGCGGGGAGGGCACTCGGCAGAGACAACAGAGGGAGACAGTACCTCGGGGATGTCGGTCCCAGCCCTGGGAGGGGGCAGAAGCTCTCTGTGCCCCGTAAAGCAGCAGCCCCTAGCAGTGAACCCAGCACCCCTCCAGGCAGAGCCTCGCACTCAGGAAAGCAAGTCCTGGTGGCACCAGGTGCCTTGAGGACATGTTCATCCACTCACCTCTGCCAGACCAGAGCTCCCACTCTGACCAAGTGGCGTGCCTATTCACAGCGAAGGAACACCCTGTCCACGGGCCCACTGTCTCCAGAAATAGGGGCACCCCTGGCCCTGCAGGGTATGAGGATCCTCCAAACGTCTCCACCCCTAATCCTGTGGTGGCCCCTGAGGCCTGTGGAGAGGGAGCAGGGAAAATCCCTGCTGATGCCTGGTGTACATGGCCCTAGCCCAGCAGTCCATCTGTGGTGAGCAGTCACTATCCAGCCCAACACTGACACCATCTGGATGGAAGTGGGAAGGAACTGAAGCAGCCAGTGGGCTGAACATGATGACAGTTTGGCTACTGATCCACTCATGAGCCCTGGCCAATGACTTTTTGCACAGACAGTGGGTTGTTCCAAAGGGATCGATCCACTGGATAGCTTGGACAAGAGGAGGCCAAGAAATGAATGACCATGAGTAAGCCCTTGTGTGGGGTCAGGATATGTGGAAAAACATCTAGGTCCACCTGCAAGTACCTGAGACAGTCCTCACGGTTGGTTTTCCACATCCCAGCTCATAAGGCAGTGACTCCCCCTGGCACGCAGGAAGCTGATGCCCTAGTCCCCATACAAGACCCAGCAGCTGACCCTTCAGTGCACACAGCAGATTGGGGGTGTTGAATCCACCAACCACGAGAACAAAGGTCGGAGACTTTCAGGGTTCCAAAGATGTTACTTTATTGGCCAAGTTTAACCTGCGCAGGGGTGAACTCTCAAAGTGTCCAGCGACACAGTGCCCACAAGGGCTGCAAAGGAGAGTCACACACAGCCCTTACAGCCAAGTCCTTATATAGAGGCAAGCAAGCAAGCATTGCACAGATGATGTGGCAGTTAGCTATTGGCTTACAGATCCCGCGCGCGCGGGAACAGGGTGGGGTCTGTCTCAACTGAAAGGAAAATTTTGAAACTAAACAGATGGCAATCAACTTACAGGATGTTTGCTAGGGACGCAGGCTCCTTGGGGCTGAGACTATTTTTCTTGTTCCCAACAGGAAGAAGCGAGTGGCCGCCATGGCGCCTGGGTGGAATTACGAGTTTCCAAGTATACTGGATCGCCTACGAAATGCAGTGACTTGTTAACGCAGGTACAACATGTCCTGGGTGTGCTAAAACATACCCAAGGCAACTGCCAAAGGAGCTTAGGACCACCCACCGGAGCTCCCAACAGGCTAGGATTGGACAGGTTGATTATACTGGCCCCTCCCTGCGAATGAGGGCTACAAATATGCCTTAGTTTGTGCGGACACACTGTGTGCCTTAACTCAAGCTTTCCTGTCACTGTACAAGCCAGGCTGTCATCATCAGGAGATTAGAGACACTGAGTACCTCAGACCAATACCCTTATCAAATAGACAGTGATTGTGGTGGGAAGTGGGGAGGGTACACTCAACGGAAATGACTGCAAGAGTGGGTACAGGGACATGCCATCGAAGGAGATTCCATATCCCCTGAAACCCACAGGCAGCAGGCTGGTAGAAAGAAAGAAAGGGGTATTAAAGCAGCGAATTGATTTACTAACAGGTAAAACCCCTTGGCCCCATGGACTAAAGGACGGTCCCAGGCTTTGATGCATCTGAATGGGCAGCCAGTTGCGCCCACTGCCCCATAGCCCAGGCTGGGGACCAGCCGAGGCACCAGCTCTGGGGAGGTCAGGAGCCATGGAGACAGACACCGCTCCGACCCTCTCTGCGGACCAGCGTGCTGTGCCGCTGAGCCCTCCAGGCGCATGTGCCTGGGGGCGGAGCCGTGTGCTGGGATCGGCCATGGACCATGCCCCGGGGGGGTTACTCTGAACCTCTGGGTGAGAGGGAACCACTCCATCTCCACTGGGATCCTGCTGTCCTCATGCAAACTGGACTCTCTACCTGAGCATCATGCACCATTGAAAGGGGGGAAAGGTAGGGCTCCCGGTCTGACCTATCCCGCCCCCAGTCCATCTTCTCATACCTGACAGTGCCTCCCAGGGCCAGCAAGTACGGTGCAGGGTGCGCTCCACCGGGTCAAATTCCCAAAGCTGCAGCCATGTCCACAGCTGAGGATCACGCCACAATTTTGTTCCCATACAAATTACTGCTAAATGCGATCCCTAACGATTGAAGTTTATTTTATTGACAGTGTATCAGATATTTTTTTCATTGGATCTCCTCCATCCCAGATGGAGTAATTAGTTGACCAGAGCATAGTAGAATGGATTCCAGTATTGGCTGATTAATAAAACTCAAAAACCATTCCCTTGCAAAACTAAAATTCTACATATCAAGTGTTCTGCCTCAAAGTGAAATTTAAGATGCTTTTTCTTTGGGAAAAAATCCATTCAATTATTTTTCTGATTGTCTTTAACAAAGAAGAATTAATATGCATAACTGAAAGTAGAGCCGCTACTGTTATTTTTGGGTCAGCATGATAAAGATTAGTAAAGAGAGTTGTCCAAGGGTTCCTTTGTGTTTTTTATTTTCTTTCTACTTTTGCCTTAACTATAGACTGGGAGCCGTGTCTGGCCACTCACTAGACAAACCAAAGCCATTTCAGAGGGAGCGCAAGTGCCAATTCAAACCAGAATTTGAGACCTATTTAAATGCATTTTCATCATTTTATTTTATCTTTCTCCTGTGAATTTTCAAGCTGTTACTTAACAGTTTCTTGAGTTTCACTAGCCTGTTTTAAAGTCTGAGGTAATATAGAAAACGAAAAATTTTTAGAAGGGCCATTTGGAATGTTCCTCTTACTATAAAGCATTTTAATATGGTATCACATTTCACTTGAGATTTTTCTCTTTAAAAAATCAGATAATCAACAATTAGAAGGGGAAAAAATTAATTTTCCTACCTATTTTGTTCGGGTACAGAGTCAGAACAAGCATCCTATCTCCAAGACTTATAACAAACAGACCAATTATGAGTTGTTCGTTTTAACTCTATTTATTTTAGGGTTATTTTACCAAGGATTTTCCAATGTTTACTATAAACGTTGATAAAACATTTTCGGAATGAATAGGATTCACTAAACCAATGGCTGGAGGTTCAACAACAGGAAGTTCTTCTTTGGAGAAACGCTGTTCGGTCCTCACTTCCCTGAGAGTGCGGGGCCCTGCGTGAAGCCGCCAGCAGGAAGAATGCAGGCAGCTGGATCCGATACCCAGGAGGGAGCCCATCTCCAAGGACTGGGATCAGGCTGTGTGTGCCAACGAAGCCGGGCAAACGGAGAGGCAATCTACCCTGAGTTCAGTCTTCTTTACACTGTCTCAGAGCCGAGCCTCCATCCACAGTGGGGCCTGAGAACAGGGACTTTGGCACGGCAAAGGTGTGTGCTACTTTCCCTGATTATTGTCACTGCTGTGTACTGTAGGGAGGTGCAGGCTAAAAGGCCCCGTGTGTCTTGTGGTGACATCGCACAGACTGTCATCAGTTGCCAGGCACTAGTCACCTTCACCAGGGCATCTTCACTTGTCTCCAGAGGACACTATAGGCTCCTGCCACCTTCCGCCTCTTGTCACTGGGGCCACAGGTGATGAGCTGTTTGACCTCCCACGTCCTCCTTGCAGTGATGCAGAATTGTCATACCTCCACCTGCATTTCACAGAGGTCTGTTCCTTCTCTGGAGGCCTACCAGCTATTTGCCTAGTCATCTTTTTTTGGCTTTCATTATCACAAAAGTCTAAGGGAGACAACTCCAGGGTAAACGTGAGCACCAACAGCATGCTGGCCGAGTGATGTTCATGTTCTTTGAAACCTGTGGAGTTGTGACTTTCGTCAATCAGGACGTGTTTGCAATGGTCTGGAAGCACTGGTGGCTGCCACAACTTGGAGGGGGCTGCCATGGCCTTCTAGTGGGTGGGGTTCAAAGACACTGCTGAACACCTAGCAATGCACAGGACAGCCCCACATGACAAAGAACGGTGGCCTCCAAGTGCCGACAGTGCTGAGACCCACAAACCCCACTGTACAGACTTATCTGCCTAATAAAGCTATTACTGAAGGGAAATTCATCCCAAGTCAGAGAACACTTTGAATCCCACACCATTCCTGATGTATTCAGGTAGCCACACCCCCTACACACACAAACTCATAAGAAAGCCACGAACTATGTGCATTCAGTTAATGTGACTTTTAAAACCAATCAGTTGACCCCAAATAAATGGACCATTGAGGACTTGGACCTGCTGAATACAAAATGTTAATTGCTAACAAAGAGAGAAAAAATAATAACCCTTAACACTTTCCTGATTCTCATTTCTACAGTGGGGCCCACTCACACACATGATTTTCTTGGTTTTTAATACATTTGTGGTTTTTATATGAAACAACTTCTAATTTGGAAGTAAACACATTAGTGATAATTCCCAAAATTTCAAAAATTAAAGTGTTGTATGCATTCCATAGTATATTCACTATAGCTGGATATATTTTCAGCATTATGAAAATAAGGCACTATGCAGTTTTTCATACTACTATTAGTATGGGAAAAATACTAAAACATACTACTTATCTAAAATATTCACAACAAGTGTTAATCCCAAGTCAACTTTTATGACTGTAGGTAAGATCTCAGTGAATAAAGTTGGAATCTATTAAATACATTTAATGAACTATGTCACAATAATAACTCCTAGTTAACCTTTTCACACTCCATGAGTAAGATGTGAAATGATTACATCTGATTATTCAAATATAGTTAAAAAATTGAAGATATTCATTAAATGCAATTAAGAAACATTGGGCCAATGCCAAAATGAATCCAACATTTAAATTATTTTCTAGGGAGTGATTGATCTATTTTCTAAGATTAATTTGCTTTATCACAAAGTAGACAAGTGAAGACAGTAGAATATGTGTTTGCCTCAGTAAATTGATGACACTTCTTGAAAACCATTAACAGTTGAAAGGCTGGTCTATTACTGCAGTTCCAGTCTATACTTTCATTTTCCTTCTCTATTGTTAGTAATTGAGAAAAATTCTCAAATAGCAGGAAATAATGTAACACTTGAAAGTCAAGGCATATCATAAATAAGCGACAGCTTATATATCTCTCTATTTCGTGGAATTTTTGTAATGATTCTGTGATACCATTAAAAATCATTTTTCACTAGCTAATGATGTAACTAGTAAATATAGAATAAATGGTAATATATCTAGGAAGCATAATGTATCTTAACCATATTTTAGTGACTAAATAAATGTACACACATCTGTATATATGAATGAGTGTTTAAAGGGATGTCTAAGAAATACCATTATACTTACTGGTACTTAATTTATAACATGAAACAACAGAAATCTCCAAGGTGTGCACTGTGGACTGTGATGTGTTTTAGCTTGGCGATCACTGCACGCAAGTTTCCGAAGGACGTGCGTTCTGCCATTGTTGATGAGATCACTTCTGGGGTGAACTAGGTCAAGTTGATCGACTGTGCTGCTCAAGTCCTCCACTCTTATAACTCCATTATTATAACCCCATTATTATAACCCCATTATTATAATTCTGTTATTATAACTGGCAGAGATGCTTTGAGGTCTTCAACTAAAATAGCGGATTTGGCTACTTTTTTGCCATTCTTTCAGTTTTGACTCATATATTTGGACCCATTCTGGCGAGGTACATACTCACTGGGCATTTTTATTTTTCTTGGAGAATTGACTCTTTTACCACTATTTAATTTCCCCCCTTTCCCCCTCATAATCCTTCTTGTTCTGAAGTCTGCTTTGTCTAGAATTAACATAGCTACTTTAGCTTTGAGTAGAGACAGCAGAGTTTATCATTCTCCATCCCCTTCCTTTTAATCTGTCTGAGTTTTATATTCACAGTGGGTTGGTGTTCTTATTTTTTTCTTTGTCTTCTCTGACACTGACTTTTAATTAGTGTATTTTAATCATTAACTCTTAAATGTGTTGTTGACATAATTAACATCTACTATATTTGAAACTATTTTGTATTTATTACATTTGTTCTTTGTTGGTTGTTATTTTTTACCCTCTTTTTTTGCTTTTCCCAGTTTTAATTGAGCATTTCACGAATTCATTTTCTCTCCACTATTAGTATAGCAATTATATTTCTTCATTTAATTTTTAAGTGGTTGCCCCGCCGTTCACAATATCCACATAAAATGAATCCAAGTGCACCTTTCTGGGATACCGTACCCTCCCACAGTTGGGCGGGTGACTTAGGGGATTTGCAGTTCCTCCCTCACATCCGGTATAACCTTGCTGGTCTTCAGTTTACCTTTCTCTATACTATAATCACCCAACACGTGCTTACTGTCACCATTTTGAACACACAGTTGTCTATTAGATCAGATGGGAATACAAACAATAAAGATTTTGCCTTCCATTATCCCTTCTCTGGTGATCTTCTTATGTAGATCAGAGTTGCTGAGTTATATCATTTCATATCAATATAATACATACTACAGTCAAGTTATATGCCAAGTACCATAGGAAGACACTGCTAGTTAGCTTTGCATCAAAGATTCGATGAGAGCTTCTTAAGAAATAACCAAGTTTGTTGGAGCTCATCATCCTAGAATGACTTTTGCCTTACTGTTTTCCTACCCAAATCCTGCTTTGTCCCACATCAATAATTATTTTTTGGTAAAACTAGCATTTGGTAAAGCTTCTTCCATTTTGGGATATTATCGTGTTTGTTTTTTGTTTATATCACCAATACAAGGCTTTGCTCCTTAATGATTATAAACTGTTTCATGGTCCACACTCATATTTCTGGTAAATTTCAGTGCCCTAAGAATAAGGGGCAGTAAATATAGATAACTCAGGAAGGCCTGCCGGTGCCTACCCACAAGTTTTTCCACAAGCAAAAGCTTACAAAATTATTTCTGAATAAAAGTAAGTAAAACACTGCCTTTCTCATATCCTTTGAGGCATATTTGGTGGTGGACTGAGAAAAGACTCTCTTAAAATGTATAAATATAGAAAGATTATATTCACATCAGGCATTCACAAGAATAAAATATTAATGAGAAAAATACCTGTGGTGAACTATTCACCAGTTAATGCCCTCCTGGGCTTAATATGCCACAGTTTATAAGAAGTTCAGTTCTGCAGACCTGGGGCAGAAATCCATTTCAGCGGTCATTGGCTGCAAAATCCAAATAGCGGCTCAAACCAACAGGGTGTTTTTCTTAAGTTTCTCTATTAACGAACAACATCAAGCTACGTCTACATGAAAAATACTCTCAGAAAATGAAAATAATCCTATCAGGAATATATCCATGCTGATTTATCACCCGCCAAACCCTCTCCCTACCATACATATATCAAAATCTCACACAAACCTAATTAAAGAAAGAAAAGGGAATATATGATATGTTACTTAAATAGTTGGTGTTAACAAATTTCACCAGATCGTTAGCCCCTATGAAGGCACTTGGAATTGTATTTCAAATATTTAGGGATTCCATAAATATTCCATAATATTTGACTTCCATATTTCAAAGTCAAATAGCACCAGCTCTAATGTAAAAAGCTAAATGTTTATCTTCAATAAGTCACATGGGATTCTTATACCTTAGGCCTTCACCTGGGAATCGATTCTCAAGAGACTAATTGAGAAGAATGGAATTTCCACACGCCGAGGACTGACTGAATAATCCCAGGGCTATTTTCATGTACGGACCACAAGAATCCCTTGTTTCCCGGGTCATCCTTGATAACACTCTGCACATCCCCTCCTTTTTTGGACTCCGATCCTCAGGCTTCTTCTATTTCTGAGCCTACCCAGCAGGGTAGGCTTGGCCTTCTGTGGGCATGTGTTCTTCTTCTACTTGCTCTAATGCAGACCGGGGGTGCCCCGAAAGGCACTGCCACTGAGGACACCCCTCCTGCAGTTTTCTAGAGTGGGTCTGTGTTCTTCTGCCCGCTCCTTCCTTCTCATTGTGCCTCCTTTGCTCCTTCCTAAAACCCTTCAGTTCCAGAGCTCTCTTCTCATCAGACAATCCCTTCCCCAGCGTGCCTTCCTGCGACCACCAATGAGCTTTGCATCTCTTCCCTCAATTTCTCAAACAGTTTTGCTCCTGTCTCACAGTCCCTCTCTCCCAGTCCCTCCTTTATGATTACTGGTGATTTCAAAATCCTGGCCGAGTTCTTCCCAACACTCCTGCCTTTCACTTGTCTCCCTCAACACTTCCAACCATATCGGATTCCAACCCCCTCAGGCACACACTCACAAGCCACCCCAGGGCTGCACCCTTTCCAGTGAGTGTACCCACTCCACTGTCCTGCCCATGCCTCCAGCTCAGGCCCTCAGCACTTCTCCTCCCATTTTGTGGGGACCACTGACCTCTCACCCATTTCCTGTATTTACTTCCCTCTGGACTGATGTTAAATCCCATGGTTAATTGATTATTTCTTATTTACATCCTCATCTTGTACTTTCTCAGGTCAAACCACTCTTATGGCAAAATAAAAGACCCAATTATATTCAAACTACTATCTGCTTTATGCCTTCACCCATGCAGCTTAGCACTTTTAAGGAGAAATAAAAAAAATTCTGGCTTGTTTTACCTTTAAGGTCACACTTACTAAATTAAGGTGGGCATGTCACCTAGGCTTAGCTTTCATTCTGACTGTGCTGGCCAATCCACATGCTCAGTCTGTGGCTGTTTTGTAGCTTCTTCTCCCTCCTCACACCTTTAAAACTCCCTCCCTACATCTTCGAGCTCAGCTGATCACCTTGCTTTCTATCTCACTGATGCATAGAAAAAGCCAAGACAACACTTACAAGTGCCCTCCCCCCACACACACCTGTAAGAGTTTCTCCCTCTCTCCTCTAAAGAGAGTGATTTTCCTCCAGTGGGTCTTCTTGGTCAAAATAAAAACATCCATCTCCATTTTAAGAGAAACCTCTTTTAGTTTTAATTTCTCTTCTAGATACTTTCCATGTCTTTCATACCTTTTGCAGCGAATGTCTTTGATAGTCTCTTCATTGTATTTCTGATTCAGGGCATTATACTAAACTGTTCTAATGAAGGTTTTGGCCACACCCTTCCCTGGAATGAGCTCAGTGCTCTTTTTATTTGACAGACCAGTCGTAGGTTTGATATGGCTAATCTTCCTCCCTTATTATTCTTATTATTTTTGCACAAGTACACACTATATTGTAGTCCCGCTACTATTTCATTGGCTGCTGCTTCTGAAACTTTGCTGGGCCCCTCTCATCCCCTTGCTTGGCTTTTCAGACTTGGAAGTCTCTGCGTTACTTCTCTCAGCTCTTCTTGTTTTCATCTGAATTGCTGTTACTTACCATTGTGGTTGCAAACGCCTGTTATAGGCTGACGAGAGCAAAATGTATAGCCCTAGCTGAGATCGCTCCCTTAAAGTTGATGCCTACATCCATCTCTCCTTTTGTATATAATACATTTATGAAAATTAGAATGTCACTAAATCAGCTTGTGAACTGGCTTCGCTAAACTGGCTTCTCACCAGACTTCTTGATCTCAGTTAAAAGCAGTATCATCCTTCAAGTAAATAGTAATGCTAATAAAGTAAATTAATAAAAATTTTAAAATGTCATAGGATAGGAAAATATGTTATATGTATTAGTACACAGATTAATACATATACATATGTAATATTTGTATGTATGCAAATTATTACATATTCATACATACACTATTAGAATCAGTAAGGGCTCTGGCCGGTGTGGCTCAGTGAATTGAGCACTTGCCTCTGAACCAAAGGGTTGCGGGTTTGATTCCCAATCAGGGCACACGCTTGGGTTGTGGGCTAGGTCCCCAGTAGGGGGTGCTCAAGAGGCAACCACACCTCGACCGTGGGCTATGCAGTTTCTGTCCATCCATTTTCACTGATTTTTATCTCATGTACATTTTAGCAGATACACACTATTTTTTTTACAGTAGTCTGACTTTCTTTTCAGTATTGTCGATGCTCTCAGAAGAAAGAAATTAATTGTGAATAAATGGTAGAAGTGTTTCACATTTCAAAATATGATGAAGAGGCTTAAACTTATAGCTTCACTTCCTCTGTGGAACTAGTACAAAGCAAGGCAGATGTCTTTTCCTGCTGTAACATAAACCGCACATACTGTGAGATAAACCTTTCCACATTTTCAAATTGTTTGGTGAATAATTGTTTATGAGAACTTTAATTAGGCAAGGAGCTTTAGGAAATTTGGAAATGGAACACATGTCAAGGTATATAGGATTACACAGATACAGTAACACAGATATGGCATATGTGTATTTCCATTACTGTTTGCCTATTTATCACTATCTCTGTGGCAGAAAAGCATTTAATTTAATTCAATTTCTTTACTTGCACTTTGCTACAATGATCTTAAAGGTGACTGGAAAAAATCAAAGGTCAAGTCTCTTGGTCCAAAGGAAAACAATTCCTTTGTACCTCCATGTTAGGTTGAGTCAAAGGTACAATAATTTCAGTGAGGATATGTGGTCAACAATGTCTTCAGAAATACTGCTGATATGGCCGGAAGTCATAAGTAACCCCTGTGCTCCTACGACCTGCAGTGTTTCTCTTCTCCTTTCAGAACTGAAACATGATCAGATCTAGCTCCGTCCGTTGCTGAATTCCAGATGTTGGCAGGGTTCGTTTGCTGCCGCCCTCTTCATCACAGTCACGGGAGAAAGGAGTCAAGAGATTGGTCACTTCAGCAGTTGCTGTCACCCAGGGTAACTTTCTCATGTAAGAAACTGGCTGTTTCACGATGGCTGAAAGCTCGTCCCTTGTTTACATGGCATCGAAAGCCTATACTATGTCACTTACTCAAAGTTCTGACATTCGAAATAGCTTATACCACTCTGCTGAATTATATTTTATTGTTGAATCAGCCGGAGAAAGCATGTTATTTGTATTCATGCTACAAAACATATTTCAAGGGCCAAATATGTATATGCCCTGTTATCAAATCAACTGCCCACTATTTCTGGAGAATGGCTGAGAATAAATTTATACTTCGATCTGGTCAAAAAGGATGTCAAATAATTCAGTAAAGTGTGTGTGTGTGTGTGTGTGTGTGTGTTTAAAGGAAAACATTTTGCTTGTTTTTGATTTCGTAATTTCCTTCAAGTAGTCAAAAATGTTTCAATGAATGCATCACTATCAAATGTTTTGTACTTGGTCCAACACATATACTTAAAATACTGTTTGTAAACTTAATATATGAAGTGAAAATATATCTTAAACCTTATACCTCATAGAAGATACAGAGTAAACAGCAAGAGGTGGAGGCCATGAAAATATCAAAGACTATTATATTTGGGAACAAAATTACACACTCATTGATCACTAAATTAGAAAGCAATAGAAAATCAAGGGCATTGAACTATGTGACACCGTGGAACACGGTCCCGAATGAAGGGAGTCGACCATGGGCTGCCAAGGACAAGGACAAAGGGCTAGAAGGACAACGAAATGGTAAAATAAGAGGTCACAAAGAGTAGAGAGCAAACACTAGCAGAAAATAGCTGAAAGGACAAAGGAACAGGACAAAAGTGTCCACATCGAGGAATAATGGGTTTGATTCGACAGTAAATTTTTCCACTATGACTTCTTGAGTAAGAGTCCATAGGATGAAAGTAGACATTTATGAAAGGTCGAGTTCAGGGGTGATGTGCTGGGCAGACCCCCCAGGGTGAGAAGGCTCTTAGGAGGAGTTTAGATCTGAGGTTGCGCCTCCTGACAACTAGAACTTGAATTGCTTTTAAGATCAGTTTGTCTCAGAAAAAAAATATTGAAATCTCTTCGAGAGCTGTGTTTGACTGGGAGTGGGTGTTGGGAAGCCACAGTAACAAAAGGTATTTGCTACAAAGTGGGAGCTCACTCTGGGAAGATTGCCAGAGACCTTAGAAACAAAAGCATTTAACATACATTCTCGTTTGTATTGCTATGTTGCAAAATCGTTCATTTTTGCCAATTTTAGCAGAGTATGAAATGTAAATATATGAAAATGTATGAGGGTACAGGGTACTTTGAAGGGTTCATTTATTATTCAAGAAATAGACGAACATGATGACTAGAAAGTGCTTCAGGGTACGTTTGCAAACGTGCCATAAGTGAAATGAAAAGAAACTTTTTAGATTGGAAGAGAATATTTCACTCTATAAAAGGAAGAAAAAAATGAATATCCATACTCTAAAAAGTATTTCTGCAAATTAACATTAAAAGGCAACACCCGTACAACAATGGGGAAAATTATATGCACAGGTTATTTTTAGAAAAGGTGAAAATGGCCAGTAAACATATGAAATGCTATTTAATTGTTCTGGTGATTTAGTTTCTTTAATGCTCAAAGTAGGAAAATAGAAAATATTCTTATATTTATCATTGGCACAGATAACACAAAAGGGACATTCTGAATAGATATATTCTTTCTTTTATCAACATGATAGTTCTGCTCATGATGACATATGGAAAAATTCTGTTGAATTCAACGTCCGAAGTGAGAGGGCATTATCATCAACTCCATAGAAACAAAAAGCAGTACGCATGAGAACCATGAGCAAGCGTAACCAACACATCGGATGGTCCAGACAAAATGGATACATTCTCACAAACACAAAACCCACAAGGACTGAATCGGGAAGAAAGAGAAAATATGACGAGAACACTAACTGGCAGGAGATTTAATCACCCATCAAAACTCTTCCCCAAACAAAAGCTCCAGGCCTATGACTTCACCAGTGAACCCTACCAAAAGTTTAAATGAATACCGTCAGTTCTTCTCCAACGTTTCTGGAACAATGACACTGATAGACTCAGTCAGAACACTGAGTCAGTGTTCTGACTCATTTGGAGGGGCAGCGTGGTCCTGGTACCAAAGCACTTCACTTAACAGCATCAGTGACTTGAAGTCAAAGACACATAGCGAAAGCAGATAGAAATGAGAACTAAGTACCTAGGACACCTAATCAACCTTATAAACGAAAGACACTGAATGAAATGAGTTATTTGAAGACCTACTGGATTTTACCCAAAACCTTAAAAGAAAAGGTAAGTATGTGCTACTCATTTCAAATGTGTATTCTTAAATATTTGCATGTTAGGTGTGCCTGCATTGGGCTCTTCCCACATCATCACGCACACAGTAAGGA
This sequence comes from Sturnira hondurensis, assembly GCF_014824575.4. Lineage (NCBI taxonomy): Eukaryota > Metazoa > Chordata > Mammalia > Chiroptera > Phyllostomidae > Sturnira > Sturnira hondurensis. Next base: position 24,984,094 of record NW_028082759.1, on the reverse strand, counting down.
GGTGAATTGCTGGAAGCTCTCAACCTTTAAGAGACATCACTGTTTCAAGTTTAGAGAAACACTATGTGCACTGAGGTTTACACTTGACCCCTGCATGCTCGATCTCTTCAGCAAGTGCTCCGTCATGTGTGGGGGTTGATCCTGTATTTTGTATTTTCCTTATAGCCTTCAGGGGTCTTACAGAGCTGGGCTGAAGGTAGGCATTACAGAAACAGTTGTGTTGATTAGTTGTGTAAGTAGAGTATTTTCATAGGTCAAAGTCTTGCCACAAAATAATAAATAAAACATGTAATGTCGTCATTGAACTTCACAGTTGACAAGAAGCAGCTGAAGAAATGAGAAATATGAAAGCAAACAAGAGTTTTGCCCTTCCTAAAAAAATTTAAAAGATTTTATTTATTCATTTGTAGAGAGAGGAGAAGGGAAGGAAAAGGAGAGGGAAAGAAACATCAATGTATGGTTGCTTCTCACACGCCCCCTACTGGGGACCTGGCCTGCAACCCAGGCATGTGCCCTGACTGGGAATCCAACCAGAGACCCTTTGCTGGTGCTCAGTCCACTGAGCCGCACCAGCCAGGGCTCTAGATTTTTTAACATGTTCCAAAGAGCTCCTCACATCCCAGCCCCATGGATCTGTTGAGGAGTTTTCATCCTGTGTTAAACACGAACATGTATCATATTTGAATTACGATTTGGCTTCGTGGATGCAAAGCCTTTCTATGAAACCGAAGCATTGTGGTTGAAAAAATAGAAGAGAAGGTACTTGTATGCAGTTACCTCAGATCTGCTAACAACCTTTAAGACCTAAGTGTGTCAAACTGGAGTCCATTGCTTTAGGAGGGAAAAAGAAAAGAGTGAAAGTAATGATGTAAAATGACAATTTACTCAAAAGAAAAATGAATCACCTGCGTGACTCGAAGATTAGAGTTTCAGAGATCATAAAGTACTCATAAAATCCTCCTAAATAACCGTGCTTCCCCTCACAATGTTTACACAAAACTGATTATTTGCATATGTCCACAAATCCCACTCCCACTACACCTCAGGCCATTTCTAATTCCTTCGTTCCTGAGAAAAATAGATCTATTTAACATTTCCTGTTAACTTGACTCACGAGTTTTTATTCAAATGTGCTACCCCTGTCCAATTAACATATGGGAAATTTAGTTTTAAAAATATTTATCAACTCAGCTAATTCAGGTTGCAGAATGAAAGATAAAAATAATTTAAATGAGATAAACTATAGGTGATAGTACATTTTAAAAACAGAGGTTGACTGGAAAGCTCTGGAATCCCCTGCTTCCGAGTGAGGGCCTGTGGTCTGTGTTGGCCATGACCCGAGCAGACAGAGGCGTCAAGGGGCCATCTCCGAGTGGCAGGCAGACCGCAAAGAATCGGTCTGCGTTTGAGAATCTCGTCCGTCCTGCTGTCGAAAGTGACTTTACTGCTAAAGGTGAACAGATCTTAAAATCTCAGGGATTCCGAACTCTTCATAGGTTTCATTTTGGGACTTCATATAGGCTACAATTAGCAAAGAGTCCTAAAATAATAAGAAAACATTCTACCCAAGTGTCTAGTTTTACCTTGCAAACCCTGCAATAGTAACCTTCTAAAGGCAGCCTTACATGGTCCATGGCTGGTTTCCAAAACAAATAAATTAAATTTGGCTGCTAGAGAATGTTAAGAGTTAAAAACAATTTTAATGAAAAACAGTGGCAGACTCAGCATTACCGTGGGGGGTTTTGTTGTTTGTTTATTAACTTTCTCTAGTGAACCTGAACAGGACAATACTTGGGTAACAATTGGAATACTAGAAGCTGACGATTCTAGAGAGATTTAATCCACATTTACCCTTCCCTTTAAATTCATATGACTTTACAAAGTCATAATCCAATAGTAATATGACTGGGAACACAGAAGGTAACAAAGAACCATTTTTCCTTCATTCTCCCTTTTTATTCTCTTTGGTTTCCTTTTTTTCTGTTTCCTTGACATATATTCCAGTTCCCGACATCTACATCATGGCGACATTCCGTCATCTTGATTGACAACACATTGTCGAAGACGGCACAGTGTCTGCGGAGTCGGTGGTAACAGTAAGCCCTTCCAGCTTCAATGCTCTGGTCTCCTCCACTCCCCACCTCCCCCCAGAGGCAAGCCTTTCCAACCTGACAACAGCGCTTCCCGGACAAGACCTGTGCCGGCTGAAAGGTGCACAGCACCTGAATTCAGAGCCAAGGGTATTCCTGCTTCCCGAGGGAGGTGTTTCCACCGTGGCCACTGGAGCACCAGGAGCTGTACGGCAAATGAACAGCGGTCCAACTCACTGCCCTGAGCATCCTGGTTGCATGAGGAAATGCACGTCCGAAAAAACAGGAAGCAAATCGATGTTCGAGCAGCACATTGTGGGGTAGAGATCACTATTTCCATATGCTTCTTTATAATTGTTAGTTAATTTTGAAAAACCAAATTCACATTTTATTATAATTTTAATTTAAAGCCGAAATCAATCACAGTAATTAAAAAACCCAAATTAATAAAACACCAAATTAATTTTACTATAAAAGCTAATTAACTGCATTTTAATATAATTTTAATATAATTTTAATTATATTTATACTTAAATGATTATAACAGATATAATAGATTATATATTTCTAATAATTATTTTATAATTAAATAATTACAATAGATTATATTTATAATGATTATATTTATATATCAAATATATTTATTATTTATAATAAATAAATAAAATGTGATGCTTATTATAATATTTATTGGCCAAAGAGCATCATTCTGAAATTTTGTATAGTTAAAATATTAAACACTTTTAATTATTATATAATAATGTAAAATAATATTATCTTTAATATGTAGAAATAATTTGTATTGTAAATTAAAACAAGCCTGAGCTCAGTCATTTTTCTATTAATTGTTGAATATTCGATCTTGCCTTTTAATCACTTTTTGAATTGGGTCAGAGGAAATTACGGCAGTTTTACTGATACAGTGTTGAAGTTGCATCTTAATCAAACACTGCTCACTTCTGCGTGTGGAACGGGGGGTGGGAAGTCTTTGCTCAAGAACAGATGAATGACCTCATTTAAACTCTCACCCAGTGCTTTCGGCCCTGCGTTTCTCCATTAGATCCAGATGTCACAGCACCAACTGCCTGTAGCCATTTACACTGAGAACCCGTGAACTGACATTTTTGCTAATCACATGGCAAGCTAAGGTTTTTCTTTGTCACTTTTACTTAGAATGGGGGAAGCGAGAGAATGATGGCAATCCTCTGTCCCCATGGCAGCCATTCTCCAAACCCCCCCTCTCAGAATGAGTCCATCACGTAGGAAGTCACGGGAAACATGTTATTTTTCCAAAACTCCATTGGGTAACGGTCACATGATTTTAAATGAAGAATGAAGGACCTAGTTTAACTGATGAACATGAGAGCAAACGACCAATAATTTATTACGCAGCCACAAGATTAAACAAAGCTTACATTATAATAGAGAGCATTACTCACAAATACATTTATATCTTTTCCATACATATATTTATAAGAGGGACATGTGGTATGACTTTTTACAGAAGACTGAAGGTACTATATTCCCATGTTTGTATTGCTATTTAAATTATGTTAGATGGAAAAAGTACTCATTTGTCAAAATCAGCAGTGTCTTATTTTTTAATATATGCTTTTTAAAAGTGACAGCCACCTGCGGTCTCTACCATAATCTTTCCAAATCAAAACCTACAATTTTTCTGAGATCTGTTGTTTCTATGGAGATTTTAATTGGCTAAGATATTTTCCAATTTCATCTTAGTCTTAGTAGGATTTCTTTTTCTCCATTTTTTATTATAATGACAAACATTCTTTAGTTTCTGGCTCACTTATTTTTTTTTGGAAGTTTAATGCCAACTGTTCACCATCCATTTTTTATCCCATGTTAGAAGGGCAACATTAATTAAAAGGCATGGAATTTTGCATGAAATAAAAGTTATTAATTATGATGTTTATTTCCACTTGGTAACACCTTTCTTTAGGCATTCTGTAATGCTTATCTCAATAACCTATCCATAGTACAATAAAAATACTATTATTAATGGTAGTGGAATTTGACATTCATATGTGTTAATATCACACCAGCTATATATTTTTAAAAACAAATTAAGAAAGTTAAAAATTAACATGGGAAAAATAATTAACATGGAGTATTGACTTAGCAATAATGCATTCCATGAAGAAAGATTTTGTTAGTAAGTTAATAGAATTATTTCTTTTCCTAGTCTTCAAAATGAAGGGGTCCAGATTTTATAACACAGAAGTATAAGATTTGGTATTGTCTTCAGAAGTGTTGTAATCTTGTTACTTAAAAAGTCCTTAGCAATTAAGAGAGCATGTGAAAAAGAACAAGGTAACCAGTTCTTTAGATTCATCCCAGAGATGACCATCTCCTAACCTCAAAGAAAATGTATGTCCCAACTTGGGTGATATTTTGGAAATCAGAGTAACAACCTTCAAAGATGACAATCTGTTAGAAGGGAAACAAAGCAAGCACGGGGCGTGAGAAGCGCCAGGGCACTTGTTCCCTGAAGTCTCGCTCACTGTGCTGCCCAGAGACAAGGGAAGAACAGGGAGCCATTGAGTGGGGATTATTGTCAGAAACAAAATGACTCTTCTCACCAACACAGTTCTATAAAAAAGCCTAGCATCTCTCCAGGTCTTAGTATGTGTTAGGTGGTCTTCTAAGCATGTTAATATATTTGCTGGTAGATAGAAAGATAGATAGCTAAAGACATAGCTAGATAGAAGGAAAGAGATTTTTTATGAGGGATCAATTTATGTGCCGAGGTATTATGGCAAGCTGTCTGCAAGCTGGAGACCCAGGACAGTCCAGTTTGTGCCCCAAGGCCTGAGAACCAGGGGAGTCAAGAGGGTAACCCCAGTCTGAGTGTGAAGTCCCAAGAACCAGGAACGCTGATGGTTAAGAAGAAGATGAAATGTTTCAGCTTAAGCAGAGATCAAATGTTCCCTTCCTCTGTCTTTTCATCCTGCTTGGGCCCTCACCAGAGAGATGATGCCCTTATGCCTCCGTGCGGGCCATCTTCACTTGGCCCACTGGTCTACACGCTACCTCTCTTGCAAACAGTCTCGCAGACACACCCAGAACAAGGTTGCAGCCATCCAGGCCTCTTTTAGGTCAGTCAAGCCGACACAAAATAACCAACCCTGAAGGCCACTAGAAGCTGAAAAGGTCAAGAATCAGAGTCTGCCCTGGGCCCTTCCCTGGGACCAGCTGCTACTGACACCTTGAAGCTGGGGTGGCGCCAACTTTGGACTTCTCAACTGCAGATTCATAAGAGCACACATTAGGGGTGCTTCAAGATACTCAATTTATGGCAATTTGTTACAGCAGAAATAGGAAGCTAGTACAGGATCCAAGCACAGAATGCAGACAGGCGCTCGGGAATGACGTCCGGAGGAGGGACCGAGAGATGCGTCTCTCAGTGCGTTGATCGGGAACCGCTGTCTGGGCCCACTGATGAGGCGAGGACCAGGCTGGACAGAGCGGGCGGCTCTCTAGGTGTGCTGGTCTTCCTGGGACCCCCGCTGCCCCTGCCGCACACATGAGGTCCCTGTCCAGGCGAGAAGGGGCTCAGTGGCTGCATTAGGACTCCTCCTCTCCCCCTGGGTGAACAGGCAGGCTCCCCACGTCCTCCCAGAGTCGTTGAAGACAATAATCTGCTCAATATGCATTATTTATGGGCTTCCTCCCCGTCCTTCACTTCCCTACTCCTGGTGTTTTCTGCGATCACTTCATAAGTAATACACTTGTTCGAATCCTGGTCTCTGGGTCTGTTTTTGATAAGCACAATCTAAAACACCACAGTTTAAAAGGGCACTGATATTAAACTCAATATTTGTCAATCATGGTTATTAGTTTCTAGTAGGATAAACCAGTTCCAGCTGAATGAATTCAATAAGGGATTTATTAACTAGATACACAGAAGTTCACAGAATCTTTGGGAGAACCGGGGAGGAAAGTTTTCCGTTAGGCACTCGGGAACAATTCCCCAACTCTGAACTACAGCACGGATTCCGTTCCAGAACTCCTGAAATTGCCATTAGACACTAGTTTCACTGCTGCCACTTCTGCCACTTCCCTGTCCTGGAAATTTCATTGAACTGTAACCACCACTGCTGCTGCTGAAACTGCCCTTTCTGGACTGAGCACAGGAACCTCTCACCCAGGCCCTGCCCCCATGCGGCCCAGGAGGGAGAGTCTTCCACTATTTCCTGCTTTTTGAGTGAGCAGCTCCTGAGTCCAGTACAAAGGAGAGCCTGTGATTGGTAGGACAGAGGCAATGTGTCTACTTTCTGGCTGCAAGGGAGGCTGGGAAAACGAGTGTCTGGCATTCTCAACTTTTTGATAGTAGGAGGCAATTTCTACTTCCCACCAAAATTCAAAGCGGGTAGGGCAGGATTCCCCAACTGTGAAGAGGGTCCTGACAGTCTTTGACCCCAAATAGCTGAATACAGAGAACATTATTATTTTGAAAATTCATATGACAGTTTCTGTCACTCTTCAGATTTTATAATGCTCTGAAGCCAAACTCAAAGTTGTTAGAAACCACAAAAATGTTAATCAGACTATTAGACCCGGGCGGGCCTGCATCCTCTCCACAGAAGTAAAGAACGCCAGCTGAATAGGGCAGAGCCCGGGGTCCTGCCACACTCTCGAGGAATGTCTCCTGTGAGGCCGGGTGAAGAACAACTTCCAGAGGGAAGTCACTTGGGCTCACTGAATCCTCACCCTTACACACACAGGAACCTTAATTATCTGACCATTGATTAATGCACACATTCCTGGAGTGGCAAAAGGCAGAAATGATTGGGACCCACCAAAAATTCCATTAGACTCCATGGTGAGTACACCGAGACAGAGCCTGCTTTGGGAACCCATGGAAAATCACAAGTTTGACCAGACACACGGTCCCAGAGGACCAGGTTTGAGGAAGCTCGGGAAAAGTCAGCAGTTCCTAACCTAAGTCTAGACTACACTGACGCCAGGCAAAACTCTGATTTATATTCCATGGGAATCTTCAAGGAGGACATAATTATTTTATTGGTTTGTTATTTCCTCTTTTTTTGTCAGTTGACTTGTGGGGAGCTCTGTAGCACACACTTCTAGTTTCCCTTATTTTTCTTTCAAACCTGGGAGTTTATTATCTTTTTTCTTTTCTTTTTTTATTTAGTTTTTATTAAAATTATCAGGGTGACAGTGGTTCATAAAATTATATAGGTTTCAGGTGTACAATTCTATAACCAGTTGTCTATATAGGTTATAGATATATATACTATATACTATAATATACTACATACTATATTCTATATAGTATATAGTATACACTATACTATGTGCTTTATATATATACTATACTATACATATACTATACATGATATATATATATACTGTATTCTATAACCTGTCATCTGTACAATATATACAATATATTGTATTGTATGTTCACCATCCAGAGTTAAGTGTCCTTCCATCACCCTTTAGCCAACTGTTACCCTCTTCACCTCCCCACCCTTCTTTATCTGGGTTAAATCCAACATTTTACTCACAGGGATTTGTACATCGGTAACAACCTATTGAATTCAATTATTCCTTACTTCTTCCATCTTGTCTTCCACGTTCAACGCCTCTTCTTCCTATGTGAGGGAACCCTCCAGCTTCCATGGGAGAAGTTACTGTTGTGCCCACTCTCTGAGGGTACCCACGGAGGACATCCGTGCACTTCGCCCAAGTGCAGGCAGATAGGCCTCTGGAGCTGGCGTTCCCCTGCACCCTCAAGGGCAAGTGCTGCCTTTCCCCCTGACTTCTGGCCAAAGCCATGTGGGTCTCCTGCTCTTCCCCAAACACGTCATTGTTTTCTGCCTTTCTGTCCCCTTTACTCGTCCTTCCTGTGACCTCCCTGTCTGCACTGCCTGCCCTCAAGGCCATCTCAGACCTTTCTGCCCCAGGCCACCCCTGGTCCTCTCCATCCCTTTCACGCCATCGTCATGGTGACACTTCATTGACTGACATAATACATTCTGCTTTGAATTGTAAATATTTTGTGCTCGTCACAGCCTCATGGCCGATCTGTGTGTTCCTTGAGGCAGCATGTGTGAACTGAACCACACATTCAAAAGATATTTGTTGAACAGATTTGAGTTGCATGGATTTTGAATCAGATATAAAAATTACCTGCTCTAAATAGGAGACCCCATGTTCTGTAGGATTCTATAAGGTAGTGTTAAAAAAAAACAAACCAAAAACCAAAATACAAAACACATGTACTTTGGAGTATGGCACATAAGACAGAAATTTTGTATCTAAAAATCGATGCTAAAACACTAATTATCAAAGTTCGACAGGCTTCAGTTTCCTAGTGTATAAAGTGAAGGTGGTAACATGTGCTCTCTGGGACCCCTGTTGCCCAGGTAAGGAGCTAGTAGGAGATAATGTATGTCAATCATCTGTAATTTGGTCTGCGTAGCTCAGAATTATAACTATTACTTACATTAATATAAATTCCATCCAATGGCTATTCGTATAAATCCAGCTCAGCTTTCCTCCGTATGATTTAGAGAAGTGGACACAGTAAAAATGAAGCAAATGATCTGATCCTCCAACACGCATCACACTATTCTTAGAAAACTGTATAAGGATAAACAGATTGTTAAACGTATTATAATCAGTACAAAGGGTAACTAGACCATTAATTACCAGGCAACTGAAGTGTATCTGAAATACAGGCAATTACACTGTTTTCTAATCAAATGCATAGTTATTAAAGCTGTTCATCTACCTTTATGTTGTATGCTGCTGATGAATAATGAAAGACAAAAAGTTGAAAAGACAGAAAAATTTTGCAGAAGATTCCTGGAAGTATTTTTTCTATTTTTGGTTATTTCTGTACATCTGGAAGGAAAAAATATTGAATATCACAGTGCCTTCAAATAGGCGAATGACTCTCATTATGCATGGAGAAAGTCAAGGTGAGGCAACCTAGTCCTTCTGGAGGACAGCCAGAATTCTAAATAGCCCCTGGCATCCCACACTCTGCTGTTCTCCCAGGGGTGTGTGCCCTGATTTGATGAGGCAGCCGCAGACGAGGCGAGGGCACCTCTGTGAGTGCCAGAAATGATGTTGTTTGTTTGTTCTGTGATGTACTTCCCAAAGCCCCAGCGTTCACCTGGCACAGAGAAGAAACTTGAAAAATATTTGTTGAATGGATTGCAGAACAAATATTTTAAATATAAACAGTACTCATAAAACTAAAGTTACCGTAATTAAACCACCAGGTAGCAATATATATATATTGCAAAGGTGTATATATATATATATATATATATATATATATATATATAAAATGTATATATATATAAACACACACACATATATTTAACTATATGTGTGTGTGTATATGTGTGAGTATATATATATATATATATATATATATATATATATAAACAGTAACTTCTAGCCATTTATTTTGGCTAGACAGTGAAAGTCAAAAAACAAGATAAATATAAAACTGCTTATAAATGATACAATTCAATAATAATATATTTCCTTCCTTTTATTCCTCTTTTGTCCTGTATAGCTATTTTTGTTTGTTTGTTTGTAATCTGGTTGTATTGACAATCAAAGAAGCTATTAATTATACAGCAGACTATTTTTAAGAAACTTAACCTACTCTGTGAGATAGTTTGGATTAGAGCTCTGTGTGATGGATTTTAATCTCTTAACTTTTGTGAGTGACCATGGTAACAACTGTATTATTTACTAATACAGGTTTTTGTAAAAATTTGTAAATGTCTCTACATTTAGCCTTCAATAATATAAGCTCAAACAGTCAAAAGTTCTTTTTCCTCCCTTAAAGAATTAACAGAATAAAACAATTCTCTGAAATGACGGTTAGGATTTGGAAAACATGTTCTTGCTGCTCTGGTTTTTCAGGATGGGTTTTTCTGTCATCACAGATCATTACCAATGTTGTTTTTATTGTCACTGTTTAATGATTTGTGACATTTGTAAGTTTGTGTGAAGTCATTTAGCAGTGAGTAGCTATAATCTATTGCTTCTGATAGTTTCTCATTTTTTCATATTTGACCCTTTCTCTTTTATATCCACTGCACATTTATGGGGTCATTTGAAGTTTGTTATAAAGTTTCTTGTGCAAATAAAATACTAATAGACTACATATACTTATATGTATGCTGAAAAACAGGATGGCCACATTAATCTGGCTAGATGTATTACATTAGTTGGTCTGGACTAGTCCTTGGTTTGTAAATAAATACTTAAAATACAACAGGATTATTCCTGAAACTCAGTATGTTTCTGAATGTCACCTATAGTAGTAACATCTCCATAAGGTTCTTAACATCCAAATTTCCAAATGACAAAGGGTGGATTTATGCAAAGGTGATTGGTGATAGTTAATTCTGCTGTTGCCTCTTTTCTTTGATTTCTACCTCATTACTTATGTAAATTTCTATCTTCTTACATTGCTCTTTATTCTCGTCTACATTTACATGGGTCACAGGAGAAATTAGGGCGGCAACATCTGGCTGCAGTGACATCTAAACAGTTGCATAACCAGCAGTCATCAATCACACTGCATTGCGTTTTATTACACACGCTACTTGAAGTGGTCACGGCAGATGCACCGAACAGGAGGTGCAGCAGCATAAAACGTGTGAGTCCACTCTGTGGAGAATTAGGAACAGAACTCCAAATGCGTTATCATGGTCACTTCTGTTACATTCTGGCTGCTGAGAATTTAAAACATGAGTTTATAATTACATGGAAGATCCCAAGTATTGGTTTCCTTTTTTAAAATACAGAAACAAAAAACGAGAGTAACACAGTCCAAACAGAAAGGCTCACAATGAAAAGCTTCTCTCTGTCCCCTTGTTGCCTCTCCTGGAAAAGGACTGGTACTTCCCCTCCCTCCCTCGCTGGCCCTAAAGGACTCCATCCTTTCTTTGCAGGTGACATTTCTTCTCAAGGTATTTGGAGCGCTCAACTCTATTATTTGACCTTTTATTGACATTTACAAAGTAAGGCCGTAGAAAAATTTCACCAAGCATCTGTTGGAAGGGTAGTTGATAGGAGAAGAATCAAATCATAAATGTGTCACCTACAAACAGGTTTCTTCACTTACTTGCTCCACCATGATGGGAGGGTACAGATGTGACTAAGCAAAGGGCTACCTCAGTGTCTACATGGATAAGCCTTGGACAGTAATTGTTTGTATTACACAGGAGTTTAACAGACTGAGCAATCTCTAAAATGTCTGATGACTTTTATATTCAAGGAGTGAAAATAAATTCATATGCTAGATTTTGATTTTCTAGCACTATTTCTAAAAGTAAATACCCTAACTAGCTGTTCTATTAATATGATTGAAATAAAATATATACTTCTCCAAGGAAACTAGATAATTCTGGAGATTATAGATCAATGGCAGTGGGCAGATTATCTAGACAATTTATTTTTTCTCCATTTTGTTTTTGCTTATGAAGTTAACTTCTGGTCACAATTTAGCTTCTCACAAACGTTTTCTCTCAGGAAATCGATAATACTCATGTCTGGTAGAGAGTATTTTTTCCATAAATAAAAATACAGTTAACAAATATTTTTCAGGATCAATATTATCCAGGTATTCTACTAGGGGATGGAGGTACAAATAAAAAAATGACAAAATTGAGGAAAAGTAACTTATGATAAAAGCATTATAATGTGAAATGGCAAATACAGTTACTGCATATGTACAGAGTTCTCTCGGAATAAAAAAATAGACCGTGACCCACACTGTAGAAACAGGCTGATGTGTAAAAGGAAAGAATACTTTGCTCATGTTTGACTGTGTGCTGTTTGGTGTCATTGAAACGTAGGGTTTGGCGTCAGACATTCACACTGAGGCAAAGGGCCCGAGGAAGCATTCCAGAGCTTACAAAAGACTTTCAGCTGGATACCAATGATCTTACAACTTCTAATTTATTTTTAAAAATGTGTTGTTATTGATGTTCAGACAAAAGATACAGTGATGGTGGTTGGCATTTTCAAACCAGTCGCCGATAAATTCAGTAAAGATTTTACTCATTCAAAACAGCGGTGTAAAATTTCCATAAGTTTCCAGTAGATGCTCAGATATGTAAAAATGACCTCATGAGAGAAACATTTGAAAACCGTGCACACAAATAATCGATTCAAGAGGAAGTGAGGCTGTGCGAGCCAGCACAGCCGCGGTTTCTCTCTTTGTGCTGCGAGACAGTGGTCACCACTGACCACCCGCAGGCTCCATCAAGCTGGGGTCCTCCTGGAGTCCCTGACTTCTCACTGGTAAACCCCGGTCTTCATTTCTTGCCCACAAAAACGGTCATTTGCATTTCATCAGACATTACAGAGCCGTAAAAAGGAGTCCCACTGGATTTCAACGGAGTTTTAGCTCTAGTCTAAAGCTGGAAAAACTATGCTGTTTATTAAAACCATATTTTCCAATTAAGTCCTTGCAAGGGTCCAGACTGCATGCAGCCCTATTGTGCAGGCTTTAGTGAAGGAGGGGCTACCACTTGAGACGTGAGTTTCTATGACAGATTCACATTTTCATTTGATCCTGTGATACATAAGCACATAAGTTCCTTTGCAAATGGATGGAATTAGACTTATATAATCCTCTGGGTGCCCTTAATTTTGAGAAGTGTGTGCTTTGATCAGTTCTGGAGAATGTGTATACAGCGTTTTTCATGGCATTACTTATGAAAATATTTAGGACAAATTTTAGCTGTACAAACCTATACATTTTTGACGAGTGTAATATATATTTAGTGGGTTCTGCTCCACATTTACTTTTTGTATTTCGAACTATACTATAAAAGCACCTATTATTCTAAAAATGAAACTGAAATTTGGAAATCCTATCATTTCAACCAAATTAAATAATTTATTTTTTCTATCTCCAAATCTCTATCCTATCTGCAATAATTCTCATTTTTTGTAATTTAACATTTGAATAACATGCAATAGGGTGATTACAGTCCTTCCTGACTGCCATTTTAAAGCATGTTTTTCCCTTGGGTGCGCTAAAAACAGTAATCTTCTGGCCTTCCTTCTTTCTTACTGCTTCTTCTCTTGTCTCTTTTTTCTCTAAAGGCGTACGTTAGCATCCTTGAAGGCTCGACCCTGGGCTACCTTAGCTATCTTATTCTCGTGCACAGCTATGACTACCACCTAGAGATAGGTGGTATTCATCTGTCTCTTGCAGGTCTCCCAATGGACCTCCGCTTAACTCTCATTCTGCCCCCTATTCTATTGCATGGTCTTCTTCTGATGTTTTTTCCCTTAACAAGTTCTGTAACTATTAACTCCACTGCAAGAACAGAGCATAGGCCTTTTGACGTACTTCAACATCCAGTCCATTAATCCAACACATCAAAAGTCCTACTATAGTTTCTTCTTAGACATCTTTGCTCCAATGCTACTGCATTTCTTAAATTCCCAGTTACAGTCACTTCTCTCTTGCCTTCCTTTATCTTCAGTCAATTTTTCTGGCACATATTTTGTTTCCACATTGCAAATGCATTCTCTGCATTTCTGTCAGCCAAATGTAATTCAGAATGTCCTTCTTTGCTCAAAACCCTCCATTCAGGCTTTGCTGTCCTTTGGATAAGGATGGGCTTCTTTAATATGTCCTAAAGGGCCTCACCTGTTCTCTCCCTCACCTATTAATTTGGCCTCTTCCTAACTACATCTTTTCTAATTGTTTCCTCTGCATAGGTCCTGATCTTGATTCATTCTATGTAGCTATGATGTTTTTATCCACCATGGATAGACAAAAAATGCATGTCCTTCTCCTCTATCAAAATGCACTGGCTGCAAGTAATGGACAAATCCAACTCTGTTGGTTTATTCAGTGGCAGTTTATATGTGTTGTAGCAAGTCGGGGGACATTCAGAGGGGGTTAGCATTAAAGCTCGAGACTCTGCTGGGCTTTCTCCTCCGCCATCCTCACCGAATACGCTTCCTCCTGTGCACTCATCTCTCAGGATCTAATGATGCAGGTTAACACTCAAAGACAAAAGCAGGTTTTTCTCTTCCCCATGTCTCATGTTAAGATTCTGAAATCTCCTGGATAATTTACTCACAAGTGTAACTGACCCAAACTTACATTATATATTGATACCTATGAATGAAACATCAATACAAGTAATGTACGGGTACTCCAGACTTCCCCTGGTATTCCCAATGCAGTACAAGTCCACTTCAGGTTCTCTGTCCCTTTATATTGAACTTAGTATGGTGTCCCTTGTACAGCCACTTATCATACCCGAGAAATGATCAGTTCATTTGTTTGTACATATATAAAGCTATAACGATGAATAAAAATAATATGAGTTTTATAGTCAGAGATCTAGGTTTAAATTCTGATTTAGAATCTGCACTTTGGCAAGAATGACTGCAGGTGGAGGGGGCCCCCGAATTCACTCCCCAGTGAGGCTGACTGAAACTACAGTCACTTAGGGTATCTGATATTGTGCTCAAGTCACACATCAAAGGAAGAAACAATTATTCAGGGAAAGTTATTAACATTCAGTAAGAACAGCAAGAGAATATGGCATCTGAATCATAATGTATTCTCAAGGCTCCTTCCCCTCAGCCCAGTTGGACAGATGGGTGCTATCATCAGGATGCATGTAGCAGACAGGCAGGCCCTCCTGCCCTCCACCCCCATCAGCTCTCAGCCAAGGGCCACCTCATCTCGGCGGGCAGCACAGGCTGCCAGCATTTCTCAACCCTTCCAACTCCCATTTGCAGAAGCTTATTTCCTGTGATCACGGCCAACAGTCCACGATTTCCCTTATTCCACCCTCCCTTATCCATCGTTTAGTCTACCCTACGTATCTATAGTGTACAGGGGCTCTACCATATCTATAAAGCTTCTACCTGAGGCCCTGCCTAGATCCTTAGCATCCAAAGTAAATAAGCCTCGATTGCTTTGCCCCAGATGGCTTAGGGTGGTGGTTCTGTGTTGTGAGAGGCAAGAAGAAGAGACCAGAGGCTACCACCCCACCCAATACCCGAAATAGTGGCTAAGAGATTTCAGCTAGTCAGGAGAGGCAGTCCATAAAAAGGAAAGACCAAAACTTCCCCCAAAGGAACTGATTTCATGGGAAGTTGAAGCCCAAGGGTGCTCTCAAAAAGACTAGCTCCCCCTAATTCAAACCACAGTGTTATCAAGTGGGTCGCTCTTTCTGCCGCTGGCTCGGAAGCAGTGGTTCAGAGACTTTCACCTGGGAGAAAGGCTGTCCGTAAGATCAGAGAGCTCTGAAAGTCTCACAGAAGAAGTAACTTCGTTTCAAACAGTGTGGGGGAGCTCATGCCTAACGCGCTCTAGAGACTACTAAAAATTTCCGTTGTAATCCGTGAAGAGGAAGGGGGCATCATGAGGAAACCAGCTCACCTAGGGCAGGTGAGTTTGCCGGAGAGCGCCAGGAAAGGGCAGCTGAGGAGAGCCCGTCTGGTGTCAGAATGAACCTCAAAGACTGTCCTCACGCCTGCCCAGGGGCCACAATTCATTGGATCAACCTATGCTCCAAGGCATTGTGAAGAGCAGTGAAACAAGTCGACTGGTAAATAGTGGGGCTGGGAGTAGTGCAGATGGGACAGGCAGCTTAACAGAGGGATCAGAAAGAGAGACGGTAGAAACCGGCCCGCTAAACCATCGCCAATTGTACCCATCACCAAGTGCATGCGCAAATGCCTAAGACTTTGAGGATTAGCACCAAATGATTCCCTCAGCTGACTTTGAATAAATTGACAGTCTGATATTTAAATTTCTATAAAATTCAAGGGACCCAGAAGAGTCCAACAAAATGGAAGAGGAAACGCAGATTGAGAACTCATACTTTCTCATTTTGAAACTGGTACAGTAACGGTATGGTAATCAAAGCAGTGTGGTCCTGGCATAGTAATCATCTAGATCAGTGAAATAAAATTGAGAGCTGAGAAATAAACTATCAGCTACATCATACACCCTTCTGCTCAGGCACACAAGGGCAGATCGTGTGTTGCGCCACCAAACAAATGTAAGAAGGCTGAAATCATACCAAGTATTTTTCCTGCCCACAATGGTATAAAGCAAGACATCAATAGCAGAAGAACAATTAGAATATTTACAAACATGTGAAAACTAAACAGCATATTTCGGAGCAAGCAATGGGTCGCAGAAGAAACAAAAAGGGAAATAAAAGTATTAAGACAAAGTGAAATGAAAGCACAGCATACCAAAACTTAGGAGATGTATCAAAAGCAGCTCTAAGAAGGAAGTTTATAGCAATAAATGCCCACATCAAGAAAAAAGAAAGATTTCAAACAAATAAACGTCATTATTTTACACCCCAGGGAACTAGAAAGAAGAGCATACTAGCCACAAAAAGAATAAATATTTAGAAATAAATTGAACAAAGGAGATGAAAGATCTAATGTGTTGTTGAAAGAAACTAAAGACACAAATGAAATGAAAGATAGTTCATGTTCATGTATGAAAAGAATTAAAATTGCTAAAATGTCTATATTACCCAAGATCTAAAGATTTTCAACAAATAGAAAAAGCAATACTAAAATTCATGTGACACCACAAAAGACTCTAAATAGTCAAATTAATCTTGAGAAAGAGAATGACACTGGAGGAATTATATTACCTTAGGTCACAATGTATCATAAAACTATAGTCATGAAAACAGTACAGTATCAGCATGAACACAGAATCATAGACCAATGGAACAGAACGGAGGGCCTAGACACAACACATGCACATAGAGTCAACTAACCTTCCAGGCTGTGCTGAGAATTGACAATGGCAAAGGATAGTCAAAGTTTCTGTGGGGCTTACGGAACGACAGAATGAAAAGGCAACCTACTGAGTGGGAGAAAATATTTGCAAACTGTGTATCTGATAAAGGGTTATTATCTAAAATAAAGCAAAACAAAAAGCCCACAAAGAGCTAAATCATAGGTAAAGAAACTGAACAATTTCTTCAATGAGGACATGCAAATGGCCAACAGGTACATGACAAGGTGCTCAACATCACTAATCATCAGAGAAATGCACATGAAAATCACAATGAGACATCACCTCATTCATATTAGCAAGGAGGATGCAACTGTCAACAAGACAGGGAGAGAATGCCAGTGAGGGTGTGTAGAAAAGGGAGTCCTTGCGCACTCTTTGAGGGGAGGAACGCTGGGACAACCATGACAGAAATTGAACGGAGGCTGCTCACAAAATTAATACTAGGACTGCCCCATGATCCAACATCCCACTTCTGAGTATATATCCACAGAATGTGAAATTAGTTAGTGTCCTTAAGAAACACCTGCCCTTCATGTTCATCGAAGAATTATTCACAGTAGCCAAGATCCATATTTCGCCTACTTACGTGTTTGTTGATGGATGCATGAATAAAGAAACTGTGAAATTAGATATAAATAGAGGTACAGCTATGGTATATACACCTACACGCATATATTACCCATATATTACCTATTTTATACAAAATTCTCTCTATATAATGGAATATTATTCAGCTTTAAAAATGAAGGAAATTTTGCCATTTGAAAAATGCACATGAACTTAGAGAACAGTACGCTTAGTGAAATAAACCAGAGACAGAGACAAAAATTTGGTGAAATCACTTATATGTGGAATCTAAAAAAGCCAAACTCATAAAATAAAACAGTAGATTAATGGTTACCAGGGATTGGAGAATGCGGAAAAGGGGGAGATGCTGATCAAAAGTGCAAACGTTCAGTTAGATGATAATTTCTAGAGATGTGATGTACATCATGAAAACTTTATTATTAATACTGTATTGTATACTTGAAATTTGGTGAGAGTGAATTTGAAGTGTCTTCATCACACACAAAAACAAGCATAAGTGGTAATTATGTGAGATAATGAATATGTTAATCAGCTTAATTATGGTAATCCTAGCACACACCATACTTTATCAAAGTATCACACGGCACACCTTCCATATTTACAATTTTTTATTTGTCAATCACATCTCAAAAAAACTTCAAAAATTAAGAAAAAACAAAAATAAATGACATAAAAAGTAAGGTAAATGTATGCACTTTTTAAAAAGTGTTATAAATAATGGAGTCTAAGCTGGTATTAAATAACATTTGGATGAAGGTCAAGAACCAAAGTCCCATCAGCCCTAGCTACCATGAGGTGGCAAAGGCAACTTCGGTAAATGGGGAACACATTCTGATTGTCAGATATCTCTTGTGAAGTATGGGGCCGAAGCTGGGGGTCGTAGTAGGACAGGCACTCCCCAAATCTGACCATCGGTCAGCCTCCATTGGAGAAGCAAGGAGCAGGCTGCGGCGGGGGGCGGGGGGGGAGGCAGAGAGGGGACCAGAAGTCTGGCACTGCACTTGTGGATTCAAGAACTGCAACTGGACATTTTAGCACATCCTCATCCACTGTACAGTAAGGGAGACTTGTTCCTTCAGCACAGAGTAAGAGGTGTAAGATACGAGGGAAGTCCTCCTCCCTTCTACAATGTGGATGTGACCTTGTTTTGTAGTGCCAGACCCAGGGACCTCTGAGCCACCTAAACAGATGCATATTATTAGTTATACGTTTTATTTGTTTTTCTTAGTCTGTTTTATGAAGGTTCACACCCTTCAACCTGGGAACCAGAAGGCAGTAGTGTGGTGAATAATACATGCTTTAAGAGTGAGTTCTGAATTCGAATCCTGCGCTTCCATTTCTTTGTGGTGTGAGCCTGGTCACCCACGATCTAAAACCTCCCAAAGTCACAGCTGTCTCATCGGTAAAAGTGCCAATGTTGTGATTATTCACTGTTATTATGATAGCAGGTGTTTATCACAATGTTTGGCACAGAGCACTCAGTACATTTAGCAAATATTCAGAGAGAGACAAGACGAACTTGTTCACACTGAGACCTTACTTCCCACAGGCAAGAAGACATTAAATAGTTCTAATGCAAAACAGAGTGTCCTGTGTGCTACAGAGACCTACACACAAGGTCTAAAACTAGGGGCAGAGGGCAGTGATCCTTAAAAGGGAGGAAGTAGAGAAGTTGCAGATGCGCTGATCTGGGTCAAGGGCCAAGTGCCTGGGGCACAGGTGTGGGAGTGAGGAAAGTTAGTTTGGGACGAAACTGAACACTACGTGAGGAGTTTCTATGCCTTGGGTTTGGTCAATGGCAATGTCAGGCCACAATGTCCCCCAGCTCTCATTCTTTCTCCCATCCGATCTAACAGATAGCAATCCAATACTGGCATTAAACTGTCAGTACGAACTGAGAGTGGACTTTTGTCTGCCCACATACACACAGGCTCTGCCTATGAACAGTGCTGTTCTAGGAACAAATGACCCGCAAAATTCAAAGTGTGATACGGAGGAAATATATGATTATGATGATTTGCTTTCCTCTCATAATAATAAAATATAGACTTTTTTTAAAAAAGAGGACATTTCATTCAAGGTAGATGAGCAAAGCTGAGAAGAGAATTGGGATTTTTTGGTTGAAAAGAATTCATATGATATCATTTTCATCTCTGACCTCTCTTTTCATTCTAGTTTATATTCCATGTTTGCACATTCTGAAGGCCAGCAAGGGAGGCATGCACAGGCAACAGTGGAGTTTGATTCTGTCTGATTTATGTTGCAACCCTGGAAGCCAGGTAGGTCCAAGCAGATTGCAGATAAACATCTGAACTTGTGAACCTGGTTAAATAAATGAATCAAATATTTTAAGTTATAACATAAGACAGATGCTTATTTTGTGACTAGGCCAGATGCCTACTGAATAGTGTCCTACACTTTCTAATATATTTGACACCAAACACTAACTTCTATCTCAAAATCAAAGATATAGACCATGTTTAATTACAACAAATTAATTATAACAAAGCCAATGTAAATAATGTAGATTTTAAATGGAGACTTGGGGTGGTGAACACAGAATATAATAAACAGATGAAATATCATAGAACTGTATCCTTGAGACCTACATGACTTTATTAACCAATGCCACCCCAATATATTAAATAAAAAAGAAAAAGTAATATGAAATGTCATTCCTTTTATCCAAGTGATCCCTTTGTCCTGAAATAAAATATATGCTACTTGTTTTCCACAGTTACAGTTTACATTCATCTAAGAGGTACTAAAGCAAATAACGAACAAAACATTTGAATGTGTCTAGCTCACACTGTGTTACTACCGGACCAGAGAGAAGTAGATCAACTTTCTAAATGTTCCCGGTAGTAACGGATTTTTCTTTGTGTGTGTGTGCCTGATTCCAGCAGGAATGTTCACAGCTTAGGCTGAAAATCATATGGTACTTGGTATGGGATATGACCATTTACAGCATCATCCTTCCCCTGAAACACAAGCCATTTTGTTGAGCAAATATCAGACTACCGCTCCTTCTGGCCCAGTTCTTACTTAGTGCAGAAAGAACCCAGGTACTCCTTGGACATGCGCTCCCCTGAGAAAGGGGTTGGCGGGATGCAGAGGTGGACGGATGTATGATGGAAACTAGAGTGGAAGATTTTCCTACTGTGTTTTTCGACGTCAAATGTTAGCATCGCGTTGATCTATAGTAATTAGGAAGCACTTACATACACCTACTTTCCCTAGCATAACGGCACTCCTATGTTCACAGGGCTCCATCTCTCGTCACCGACATGCAGTTGCGTATTCTGGCAGGGTGATCTTTTTTTGTGTATACAATAAAGATGGTATTCATTCTACAAAAGGATATCTAGTCTGTCTAGTTTACTCTTACGCCTGGAGAGAAACTCCATTCTTAAAACAAAGAAAAGCAGGTTGTTGAGCTGCTAGAAACAAGTAATCTAAATATCTAAAAACGTAAACAATCTAAATATCCCTATTCATTCAGTTTATTAAGTGGGCTTCTCTTAAGTGAACCCCATTATCTATTATTCTTTATTTACTGCCCATTGCATTTAGTTTTCCAGTTGAATTAAATTTATAAGGAAGTGCTTGTGGCAAGCCTGCATGATTGTCACAGGGACAGTGTCCCTGTGTGGAAGGCAAAGCTCTAGAACTGTCCCTTTCAGTGCCATGCTGTAGTTGATTCAGAGAGAGAACGACTAAAGCCCCCCTTGCCGTCAAGAAACACACTGTCACGTAGGCCAGAGATAGGCAATCAAACGCATTCTTGAGACCAAGCTCGTTGAGTAAAGAGGAACCCTGCCTCAGTGGAGGCTGAGGCAGAGAAGCATCCAGAGGTTCCGGCTCCACAACAGGTTTAGGAGTGAGAAGCAGGCATCCCGGCAACTGCCTTTGATCCCTGACTCAAAGCTGTGACACCTCTGGTGTCATGTCATCTCAGCGTTGGCTGCCTGAAGGACCTCAGGGAGCTTCGGAAAACAAAGCAACACAAACCAAACACCCAAACCAGAAAGAATTAGTGCACTACACCCAGTCCCCAAGAGAGTCTGACTGTTCAAGCCACAGTGTGCCCAGATACTGGGAATTCCTTCAAGCTTCTCCAGATAAGTGTAGTTCGCACCAAGGGCTGAGAAACACTGCCTAGGAAACCAAAACAGAATAGCATTTTTTAATCTCATTTTTGTACTCCTTTGACTCACTTTTGAGTCAGTAATATGAAATTAAGCTTTCCTGTCTGTGCTGGTTGTTACAAATATCAACTATACCAATAGTTCTCCATCTTTCACATTCTACTTCTCCCAAATATTCTATCAAATTATCAAGTTTCCAAATTATTGTAAGTAAAGTGAATAGCATGTCATAGAGATAATTTTAACAACTAGTATGTATTAAAAACATTTTGGGGGAATTTAGAAATACCATTGATTTCATTTAAAATATTCACAAAGCCTCATTTCTAATGTGATTTGTGATACAGACATATCTGTTATATTTAGACATACTTATATGAGTGTATAGTGTATAATTATGTGATGTATACACTGTACACTACACACACACACGCTGTCCTTGAAGAGAGGCCAGATTCTGACTCCGGAGGACAGAGCACTGGGACAAGTGGAGGTTTGTAGGAGAACCCTGGGCTCGTCCAGTGCAGGAGCCATAGAGCATGTCAAGGCTTGCTGATGAGCATGGTTGACCACACCTCCTCTCAGGGCAGTCTTGTCTAATGACCCTGTCACACTTGACCATGGCTCCAACGCCAGCTCCAGCCTCCTGACTCAAGTATCAATTTCATATAACATGACTTTGTGTCAACGTGGACTAGTAAATGTTTCTTCAATTTTCTTGATTTTTCTTGCATGTGTATAAATTACATGAGATAATACACACTAGTTAAATTGCACTGTCTCATAGTACCTACTACATAGAGTGTTCCCCTCAAATACACTAGGCATGCTATTATTGACAATGATTTAAACTACATGTATTTCAAGTTAGGTAATATAGATAGGGTAAATATATGCATATATACACATACAATGAAATGTTATATATACACATATAATTTCTCTCTATATACATTATATATATAAAAATCTCCCTTTCCCCGTTACCAATCTAGTCAGTGTATTACCCTTAAAATGCATAAATTAATGGTTAATACTAGGACTGAGACAGGTAATAGAGATGAACCTGTAACTTTTTGTAGTGTCAGGAAGTGAGGAAGTGCTGACACAAACAAACAGAACATGTACACGCACTCTGCGATCACCGTACACTGAAGGGACACAGGAGACAAGTGACCCAGCTCCCAGTAGCCAACACTGGGACAGTTGGAGCAGCAAATGAAAAGACTATTGGGTTATGACTCGAAGTATAAAATAAATATCCACGAGTCCACACTGAGGTACATAAGTGATTGCACAAATAAACGGGGGCGGGGGGGGATAGATTCATTTCCTATGGAGAAGAACTCAAAATAATTTATATAGATAGTACCCCCTTATATCAGCCACAGGTATCCACTAGAGACACAGAAAATGGAGCCAACAAAGTTGTGTGTGTGTCTGTGTGTCTGTGTAGGCGGAGAGAGACAGAGAGACAGAGAGACTGGTTTATTTTAAGATACTGGCTTATGTTCCTGTGGAAACGTGATCATCCCCAAATCTGCAGGGAGGAGAGGCTGGCAGGAGACTTAGAGGAGTTCCCGTTCAAGCCCAAAGACAGTTTGCTGGCAGAGTTCCTTCTTGCTCAGGGGAGGTCAGCCTTTTCCTGTTAGGCCTTCAACTGATTGAATTAAGCCCACCCACGTCATGGTAGGTGACCTGCTTTACTTAAGTAAAAGAGTTTAAATGCTAATCCCATCCAGAAACACACCTGCACTGAAATAGGCATCCTAATGTTTGACCGACTATCTGGACACTAGGATCCAGCCAAGCTGACTCATAAAATTACCCATCACACCCCTCAAGAGAGGAGGGCAGCTCCCAGTTCCTCAAGGATGGGCTGTTTATAGTGACTTCTTCGGAAAGAGAGGGAAAGACATAACTTCACAGTGGAAAACCCTGCAAAATACTACCTGTCAGGTGGTCAAGTTCAACATCAGTAATGATAATCCTCACCAATCTGTGTACCCTAGCATGATGTGATGAATGTGGCCCTTTACCTGTATGGTCATCCCATCTGAAATGCACAACCTCTGCCCAGTCACAGGTGAAACACAGACAAACTGCAACTGATGAGCACTCTACAAAAACACTGGGTCCGTACCCCTCAAAACTGCCACGGTCATCAAAAATGGACTGTCCCAGGAATGGTCACAGTCTATAGAACCCTAAGGAGACATGAAGACTAAGTGTGGCACAAGATGGGATTCTGGTACAGAAAAAGAACATCAGGTAAAAACAAAGAAATGTAAATAAAATATGTTTCTTTTAATTACAATATTGATTCACTTATTGTGGCAACTGTACTTGCAGTTTCTGTAAACCTAGAAATCTTTCAAAGAAAACATTTATCACAAAAACTTAAAAAAAACAAGCAAAACGTACGTAATTTCTACATTGGACAGAACTTTAAACAAGAAAGCCTACACCTTCATAATATAATTTTTTTCTCATTTCCAAAAATTGTGGAGAAAATACATTTTAAAAAAGGAATAGGTAGGGTTACTAGCAAATCACCTGACACACAGTGTGAACTCAGTCACCTCATACCTCTTCACAAGCAATATTAGGTTTATTTTTATTGTTGTTTTACGTAAAAAGGCCGACGATGATGGCTGATTCTTTGAGAAAATTAATCTTATTCGAACCCGCAGCTCTACTGTACTTATTAAAAAAAATCTCCATTGAATGTGTCTGATCACCGATGGAAGGAAAGCTATAAAATTCTCTGTGCAAAGAACAAATTTTCAATGCAGGTAATCAATATTCTTGGAACGTCTCAAAAGCAGAGACAAAAAAGGAAAAGAAATCAAATAACCTGTTGGCAGCGCACGCTGCTGCACTGAAACTGATGTGCGTTGAATCTGGCCGTCTCCGTGGCGTGCAGCAGATAAATGCCTTTACCAGATCTCGCAGGTCAGCTCAAATGTGCAGCAGACACATTGAGGCCAGACCGCTTCGGTGGAGGAAACTCAGTTGGTGGTCACAGACACCAGAGGTCCAGGGAGAGGAAGTGCTGAATTAGGCCGTCTCCAGTGGAGTTCTCCCCTCTGCGGCCAGCACCCCCCACCGTGCCCCCACACACTGTTTTCTCCGTCTCTCTCCCTCTCTCAAGCCCAGGTCCAACTGGGTGGATTTCAGGGTGATTAGACTGTACCCACACACTCATAAATTTAAAAACAAGCACAGATGAAGTGTGTAGGTCTCCGCTGGACGTGTTCTTACGTCGCAGACAGATGGTCATGAATTCAAGAGTATGCTTTGGGGAAATCTAACCCCCCCAAACATATTTTATCTGCTTGCGTCCTAGGCACTGAGAGGCCCTGCAGCCAGCTGGAGCCACAGCCTGCCCCGTGCACGGTGAACTAGCCCGAGGTTCTCATTAAAGGAAATCATTCTCCGTGCCGTGGCATGGGGCTCTCCCCTGCAATCCATCAGACGGCTGAAATGATGTGTGAGGAGAGGAGCCTGTATATACAGCAACGCACACATGTACAAATAAAACCTTAAATGTGTGTAAGCAATAAAAGCATCCTAAAAAAACCTTAAGGAGGAATTATAAGAAGTATTAGGCCAAACACATGTGGGTATCTACATCTTCATATCTCCATTCCTGGATTTGCATCACAAAAGTTTAATGACATAATTTATTATAAAATTTATTTTCCAAAGCTAGTAAATAATTTCTATATTACCCAGCTTGACTTTCTTCAAGCAGTTGATTTTAAAGTTTATTAAATCTTTTTTTTAAACAGCTATATTGAACATTCTCAGTTTAGTGCTTACATGTTATCTGTACTTAAATGCCTATCTAATCAGATTTATATCACTCACCATTGGCATATAAATGTAAGCTACACATACAATCATATATTAAACTAATAAAACCCATTCTGTTACATGAGGAGACTTTGCAACCACAAGCTCATACATTTTCTCCTACAATTCTGAGTTAAATGAAAATAAGCATTATTGTTTATATTTTATAGGAAATAATAACTTATGCTTCTAGAGCTCTTACTATGCGCCAAAACCAGTGTTAAACACTTTAAAAATATTAAATCTTTAATACTCACACACTTTCATGAGGAAACTGAGGAAAAGAGAGGGCTTGTTTTCATCAGTAGGCAATCATGTACTAACCACGAGTTCTGAGGTTCAGATACAGGAGGGTCCCTCAGAATGGGGACACCTGGAGGGTATTATGCTCAGTGAAATAAGCCAGTCAGAGAAAGGCAAATGCTATTGGATCTCACTCATATGTGGAATCTAATCAAGAAAATAGTTTAACAAACAAAATATTAGAAACAGAAGCATAGGTACAGGGAACAGACAAACAGCTGTCAGAGGGGCAGGGGCGGAGGAGATGGGTGAGAAAATGTGAAGGGATTAAGATACATGATGCACAGCCATCACAACAGTGCGGGGATGGCCAGAGAGCAAGGGGCGTGGGCAGAGGCAGAAGAGGGCAAAGGGGAGCGTGTGGGGATGGAAAGACAGTTGACTCTGGGTGATGCGTGCACATGTATAGATGACATTTTATTGAGCCGTACGCTTGACACCTGTATGGTGTTATTAACCAATGTCACCCCAATGAACCCACATAATAAATAGACAGATTTAACAAAAAGGATCACCAGATAGTAATGACAAAAACTAAAAAAAAGAGTAGAGCATATTCTTTGACTTCGGACAGGTTTCGGCAAGTACAGCCCCTACTGCTTGGTAGCCGTTTACACCTGCAAAGTTACTTACCACCTCTGAACCCTATACTGCATCTTCAAAACAGTGCCAAGACTTATTTAATATAATTGTTTCAATAATTACAATAGAGGAAGGGAGGGGAGGGATGATGGAAGAGAGGGCAAGGGAGGCAGAGTTTGAAAATCATGAAAAACATGAAATATTCTTAAAGTAGAATAATGGGACAAAACACCTCCCACACAAAGTTGTCTGTGTTTTATGAAGCATTTGGAGATTTTGTGGAAACAAATTATTTAATGAAAAAGGTACTAGAGCTAGAGTCATCTGCAAGGTATTAGAGATGTACTAAAAACAAGGAAATCGGAATTCAGAACAACTTAGGTAACTGTTTTAGCAATAATTTAGAGCTGAATTTGCATAATGGCAGTGGAAGTAAAGAGAGGAAGGAAGCAAGAGCTACTTGAAAAAATGGCAACAGTTTTACATAACCATCTGCTTATGACATGGCATAGAACACTATCTTTACCTCAATTGGAACTACGACAATCTGTCCCCCTTCCCCCTCCCCAACCTGCATTGCTTTTCTTCTAACCACCCTCATCTCTGTCATGAGCACATTCATGAAGTCTTCTCCCCACTTAGCCACATGTTCAACCACAAGATCCACACTTGCTTTATCTTCTCATGTCAATAACAACTCCATGTCTAGAGCATTCCTTTGTTGGGCCCGTCAATGCTTTTAAAGATCAATAATTGCAGTAATAATTCAGGGGGCAAGGTTTTGCTTCTCTTTATTTATAATCTACTGTTTTACTATCTCTAGATGTTTCTACCTAAATATTGCAATTAATGTTTCACTGCTCTGCTTAATTATACCTAAGAGATCTTATCCACATAATATAACAAGACATCCAAAGAAGTTCCTCAATAATAGTTACTTTGTATACCTAAAACTGTAATATTGTCAAAGAGGTAATGATTTGTCATATGAAATGCACTGTAATGAGTCAGAAACCAGGTTTTAGCTTGAGTTGAGTCAGAAGAGATAACTGTAGATAACTGTTAAATAGAAGAGATAACTGTAGAATTTCTACTAAAGTCAGAATATTAAGATTTTTTACTACATAGCAATAAGAAACTTAGGTTCTCAAAACTTTACAATTTAGAAGGTATATTATATATATTACATATGTAAAAATATATTATATATATATATATTTACAAATGACCATAATACATAGAAAAGTGGGGGTCTGAAGTAGTAGTAATACTTCGAAGTTGAACAATATAATCTCTCCAGGAAATAGAAATGTTTATGGAGAAAAGANTAGAAGAGATAACTGTAGAATTTCTACTAAAGTCAGAATATTAAGATTTTTTACTACATAGCAATAAGAAACTTAGGTTCTCAAAACTTTACAATTTAGAAGGTATATTATATATATTACATATGTAAAAATATATTATATATATATATATTTACAAATGACCATAATACATAGAAAAGTGGAGTCTGAAGTAGTAGTAATACTTCAAAGTTGAACAATATAATCTCTCCAGGAAATAGAAATGTTTATGGAGAAAAGAACATTAGATTGGACCTTAGACAAGACTTACACAGGAATTCAAGACTGAGCTAAGGAAATGCATAGAGTGGAATTTTATGGTGCACATTCATGGCATTCTATGTCAAGGACATCTTGTAAAGAAATTGGCATCAAATCTCAACCTCTTGTTGCTTAACAACCTCTTATTGAGGTAGTCACTGTTATTGTTAATAATTTTAATAGAAAAAATTAGGATTAGACAAGTAAAACACAGCATGAAATCACTGAAGCAGAATCTGCCAGTGCCCCACCCCTGCCTCCTGGACTATTTACATGCAGCCCGGAGGCATCCCTAGTCATGGACATCTGCCTGAATCTCTCTGTGTGGCGGTGCTCTTTGGCCATCAGATGTGCTGGGCTCACTCAGGAGCAACTCTCAGTCAAGCATTGGCACAACCTCCTAGCAGATCTTTAGTGAAAATGAGCTCCCGTTTCCTGTACCCATGAACCCAGCCTTTGTGCTTTTCTCCCTAACCCTAACCCTGACCCTGACCCTGACCCTGACACTGGCTGCCATTTTCTCACCCTTTACAGTGCTTTCTGAGGTTACTTTAAAATGAACTCTCTTAGATTCTGACTTCAGGTTCTGCTTTTAGAGTAGCCCATCATAAGATATACGCACTAGAATGTACCTAGAAATGATGTCCTCAGACTAAAATTCAGCAATTGGACTAGCTGTCAGTCAGATGGCTATGAGGGCCATCACACAGGTGGTGGTGGGACAGTGATGCTTCTGGTATCCAACAGCAGCACTGTGATATATTTAGATCATCACCTATGATGGATTGAAATGATACATACATAGAAAGAGGAGCTCAAGCATAAGCTCTTGAAAGCCATTGAGAGAATGCAATTATAGGGATTGCAGAGTTGGTTGCTTTTGTCAAGTGTAAAAACCATTAAGAGAAGGAGACACTGAGGTCACCTGAATTCAACTCTGAAAGGTAGAAAGTCTCCGAAGAAACATTTAATGGGACTACCATGTCACATTCAGAAGGCAGACTGTGCTGAAACTCAGGAATGAGACTAATCTTAAGAGCAGATTTTCAAAGGAAGGTTAATTCACAACCTCAGCAAGCTCTTACGTTAGGGTCAGGAGTCATACAGGGATAGAAACCCCGAAGCTAAGAGGGTGTCATTTGAATGGATGTGCTTGAAAAAACTGGATTCCCTGGGTTCCCTTTGTCCTTTACTAGTGAGCAGCTTTTTCCCTCCTGGAGAAAAAGAGTCCCCCAGGGTGAACAGGCACCACAGGGCGAGGCATGCTTCTCCTCTTCAAGCACCGCCTCTGCCTCCACGCATCCCTTCTCTCTGCTAACTGGAGCCAGAGCTCAGCATAGGCTGAGAAAAGAAATGCCACTCCTGTGGGGGGTGGGGGGGAGTGATGATTTACCCAAAGAGCTGCAGAACCCAGCTCATGCATACTAACCCAGGAACTTGGATCACACACATGGAAGTGAAATGTTAGCTGGCTCAGGCTGGGGATAGAAGTTAAGGTCAGGTAGGGGAATGGAATGTTATTGACACAGTGGCATTCTCTGTGAACCGGAGCTTAACATGGGCAAGGTTCAGTTCCAATACACGTCAGGAAGGACTTGTTGAACTTTGTGGAAGGCAGGAGGTAATGAAGTAACACTGTTGAAATGCTTAGGCAAATATGGAGGAAGCATATGGAAGGTTCAGAAAGATGGGCGTGCTCGACTGCAGAAATGCTGGGGGCTAGACCACCACCCTGTTTGTCTCCTAAGGAAACTCAAAAGGCACTCCTTTCCCTAAAGTGTTGAGGGGGTGGACACAGGTACCACTGAGAAACTCAGCGGTAGCTGCCCACTACAGGCCCCAATTAGTGGTGAGACACATTGCCATTGACCTTGGCTACCTAGTGTCAACAGGGACACAATGATTTTGAACAACTGGAAGCCATGTGGCAGGACTTGAGTATCAGAGGTAGGGTCTAATTATTAACCACCATAGACAAGAAAACAATAATGTGGATTAAGGAACCTTGATCTTTCAGGATCTCTGGCAATGACTAATAGTTCTCCATGTTTATAAAGCTCGATATAATAGCCAATGATGTTACTGCTTGACTTGCACAACAAAAAATGATTAAGATGTGACAAACAGGAAATATCAATCACACTAACGAAAAATTACCAACCCTCTCACGTCTTCCAGATCTGACCCTGATCTTGGACCCAGATGCTGTTGATTCAAGGGGAGATCAGACCCAGCTGGGAAAGAACTCCACCATGCTGCAGAAGGAACGCAAATTACAGATTGGCTCTATCTTTTCACCAAGGGGCCCCTGACATCTATCTCAGTCACTGTACACTGGGGTAAAAGGGCATGTAGGTATTTCAGGGACTTTTGTGTATGTGATCCGAACTGACACGGAGTCCCAGGACCACCAACACACTGTCCCGCCCTGCTTGTTAGAACAGGGTGTCTACAGCCAGGAGATAAATGGAGTCCTTAGCCATGTCTGGGCTGCACCGGATTCAGGGTGACTATTGGACCCTCAGCCCGCACCGTGGTTCATTTCCACAGTTCCAGAGTGTGTGTTTTAGATGTACATACTTAGCAGTAGGCAGACCTCGACTTGTTTCCAGGATATGTAACTAAGAGCCATGTGAGGGTAAAACAAAGGGTGAGCAATCTGCACCCTAGAAAACAGCTCTTAACAGAACCCAGACATGCTGGCATCCTCATCTCAAACTTCTGGTTTCCATAAATACGATACATTTCTTTTGTCTGTAAGCTTCCTGGCCTATGGTTCTTAGTTGCAACCCAGAGTGATGATGACATCAATCTTTCCAGAGCTGTCTGCAGGTCTGAACCAATGTCCTATTTTCCACCCCACTTCTGAAACTCTCATTCAGTTCTCCTCCACGTCCCAGATCCCAGTTACACAAAGTACAATCCAGGGACCTGCAGCACTGGTATCAGGTGGTTTGTTAGAAATGCAGAACCTCAGCCTCTATCGTAGACCAATGGACCAGAATCCGCTCTTTAACAAGATCTCAGCTGATGTTTGTAGACTCCTCTGTGAGAAGCACTGACCTAGTTTGTCAACCGAATAAGGACGACAGGCCAATTGTCAGCAGAAGCAGATGCCTGGTGGGCACCGAGTCTGTGGCTCTGGGAGGATGCTTTCTGTCAGTGTGTGAACCTGGGGCACGCTCTCCGGGGGCCTGCGCCTGCCGGCTTCTAGGCTAGCCAATTCCCATTAAGTTGCTGCTGGAATATGTGTGCCCTGGGGCAGCAAACTAAATGCTGACCAGATCTGAGGTTTTATTACACAGGAGCTATAATCAGCCAAGAAGCTATCATCTATCTTTCTAAGAGGGTTACTAATGGTTTCAAAGGTCCCTTGGATTTCATTAGGAAAGGGTCATTGAGGCCAATGGTCTTTTCAGAAGTCCACACCATGTCAAATATCCTAGACCTGAGACCTTTGGAGAATGAGTATAGGTTGGCATGCCTCTGCCAATACGTTTTCTATAGTTTCCTATTAGTCTTATTTCATGAAGACCCTTCTGCATGTGCGTCTTTAGAGGGTCTTCCCTGGGATGTTCTATAGAAGATAGAATGCATCCTTTATCTTAAGTTTTTAAAAAGTTCTTCCTAATGAATAACACTTCTGGACACTAGGTCACATATTTTAAAAAACTATGCTATGTCTCTGCAAATAGCTTGTAAACTGCATGAGTGCAACACGTTGGTTTAATTCACCATTTGACTCTGGTGCCTAAAGTGATGTGCTGCGCATTATTTGCACTTAATACACACGTGTTGAGTTAAGAATCAATGTCATTCAGAGGCTTCCGCAACTGAGAAGGAACGGAGGGGTTAACAGCCTTCCCATGTGTGAATCGTGTCCAGCCTGAAGGCCAGTGTAGATCACAATAATCCTCAACCGAAGAAGTTTTGTAAGGCTTACTTTAAGCCTAAAGGGGTCTTCTGAAGCAATCTCAAGTAGGCGCAACTGTAGACTGGCAAACTCAGCAATGGTACCACTCTTCAAAATACTGTTTGCCACATTCTCCCTCATCTGCACTCCTGAATTTCCTTGGTCCCTCCGCAGCAGCCTCCCCTCTCCCATACCATTATGGGGAAACACGCTGGTAAGAAACGATGAAGGGAGAGCGAACATGTTTGACTATTAATTGTTACATTTACAACTCTACGTGAAAGAACAAACAAAATGCACATCTAGTAAGTATTTAAAGCCTACTGGAGGCTCAAAAAGTGAACACTTAAAAGTCTAGTGAAGGCAGAGAGAAGAGAGAGGGGGCGGGGCCAAGCAGACAACAGAGACTCCAGATCGATAGATAGGCAACGTGTCAGGAGACAGGGACTGTAGTTCACTAGGACAGCAGTGAGGGGGCACCTGGTGCCGACTTAGATGCCATGGGATGCCCAGGCAATGACATGATTTGCAGCACGATGCCACACGTTTCTTTCACTCTGTTTCCCCGAAGCATAGCTACATGTGCACGGATTGTTTCCTATCACTATGCCATTTTAAGTTCCAGACCTATCCGCGTGTGCTTGTCTCGTTTATCATCATTTGAGCCGAGTGTGCACCTGGTCCATTATGTCTTTGTATGGCTTCTTGTTTGCATGCTTTCAAATTAAATTCATCAGCACCTGCATAACTGTCTAGCTTGTAAAGTTAAAAGGTCCTAGAGGATCAGATCAATCATAAGCAACATGTGTTTACGAGCTACCTTGTCCTGACAAATACCATTGTGCCAAGTACAGATACATAAAATCAACTCATCACAACTTGACCTGATGTAGATCACTGTTCAGTCCGCCAAGAGAAATGGCTTTGATGGTGAGCAACGCTACCAAGGAATGCAGTTAACTCCAATGTGAGTCTTACAACAGTCATTTAGAGAGATCAGATTTAGTCATTTTTAAAACACTTAAAAAATCGAATTTATCACCGTATACAAAGTTTACTCCTGTGGTTGGAATTGGTCGTAAGTGCCGTCAGACTGGATAGTGGTTTTCCTAATGCTCCTGCTCACCCACCCATCCTCAGTTCCCTTTCATGCATCGTCTCACTGCCCCCCGCAAAAGATTAATCAAGCCTTCCTGTGTCTCACAAGTGCAGAATGTTGCTTTACTGAGGATGGTGAATTTCCTTTTTCTGATCAGTTTGAATAGTTAATTCATCTACCTGTCCCTTTATTTTCCTTACACACATAACTAGAAACAGAAACTTTTGTTTATGGAAAAAACATCAAGGCCTCGGGTTTCTGCGCAATCAGCATAATATATGAGTTGGAATAGAAGGTAGACAAAACTATCAGAGAAAATCTTGCCCAATTTAAGATCCCGCCAAAGGTTGGCTCTATTTTTTCAATGCAAAAATTACAGTTGCGATCGCTCTGTTTCTAATAGTTTGAGTTGAAAGAATTGTGCCTGCCTCTTTAGGCTGGAGACTAAAACAACTTTTCAACTTTAGGAGACATAGGGTGATTCAGTGAAATTAGGTTCGACAGCTCTCTGGAAATTGAATTATTTATATGGTTGGGCAATTAGAAGTCTCACTATCTTCTATATTCAATCTATTTTACACGTTAATGTTATAGTACTTACTATATCAGTCTGAAATCACTTTGACACCTTTTCAAACCCTGTGTATTTAATAAAATACTTAGGGAGTTATTCCCTATATCAGCATCAATGGCCAGAGCAAAGACCATTGTCAAAGACTTTATTTTCTAATATGATTTTAACTCATCAGAGTATCCCTAAAGAATTTCAACAATTTCACTTTTAAAAAATATTTTATTTATTTATTTTTAGATAGAAGGGAAGGGAAGGAGAAAGAGTAGGAGAGAAACATCAATGTGTGGTTGCCTCTCATGTGTCCCCTACTGGGGACCTGGTCTGCAACCCAGGCATGTGCCCTGACTGGGAATTGAACCAGTGACCCTTCTGATTCACAGGCCTGTGCTCAATCCACTGAGCTATGCCAGCCAGGGCTCAACAATTTCACTTTTTAAAAAAATATTTGTAGTTTTCCTTCTATGGCAAATTTGTCTGAAATAGTCTAAAATAAACCCAGATGACCACTAAATAATTCTTTCTGTGTGTTTAGAAATAGTACCCAGGCTCTGGATGGAGTACATTTCTCAGCATCACAGCATCCAATAAGATCTGCAATGAGAGGCAGTAGCCAGTAAAGAGCTGGACCACGTCCCCTGTCTGCAGATACAATGTGCTACACACAGTTTTAGAAAGATATACGTGGGCAACATGACCTGTAAGCACCAGTGTAAAGGGGATACAAGGAATCCAAAAACATGGGGACCATTCAGAGTTCCACTACCACAAAAGGTGACATATGTCATTGTAATGAGGTGGCCAATTCACTTCTCTGAAATCCCAAAGGATGCTTCAGATCCAGTCAACTTGGATGTGTGCGTAAATGAGGCTATTGCAGCCTTTACCACAAACCCTAAGAAATACGTGTATTTAAATATCTTTGTTCAATTTGACACCTTGAGATTAAGTAAAATCTTCATTGGGGCAGGTTTAAAATCTTAAATTCTATCTATTTAAACATAACATTATTTATTTGACACTTTTGGTTAAATTTTACTTAAAAATCACTCTGGGTATATTAATAAATAGTAAACTATTCTCAGCTAGCTGTCAGCCAGTCATTTCTTCACTCAAAATCCATTGCTGCTACCTTTTAAAAAAAAACTTATAAAATGTAGACATCACTATGTGTTGCAGTATTTGAAAAAACAAAAATGTAGTACTAAAACACCCCCAGTATGTGAGACGTTATTCCAAACCATATGGCAAACAGGGAATGCAAGTGGACTTTGTAAGTTATGCAGTGTAACGAAAAATACATAATGCAATGAAATGAGAAATAGTATGTGTTTAATTAAGAACATTGGCAAAAAAAGCAATTGGATCTATAAAACATCTGTACATTAAACATTCTACAAAAACAAATAATTTCTTCTCACATTTTTTGGAATATCTTTTAAGAGAAGTTTCTGCATATTCATGAAAAGCTGCACCGATGATATCTCCAGATTTTTAAGTCATAAACCAGTAAATTAATACTGTTAAATCTATAGAAAATGTCACGTTTACTTCACCCTTGTTTCATGGATTTTAATTGAATAGAAATATATTTTGTCTTTAGTTATCCAGAAGATACTAACCTACTTCTGATACTTAGTTTAAAGTAAAATATTGGGTTTAAAGTAAAATATTGGGCTTAAAGTAAAATGGTTTTTCATGGCTTGATAGCTCATTTCTTTTTAGTGTTCTACAATATTCCATTGCTTGGATGTATCATAGTTGATTTTTCCATTCATCTCCTGAAGGACATCTTGGTTGCTTCCAAATTCTTTCAATGATGAATAAAGCTACTATAAACATCCATGCCCAGACTTTTGTAGGCCTGTGTTTTCCACTCTTTTGGGTAAATACCAAGAAGCACACTTGCTTGATCATACGGTGAAAGCACTTTTAGTAATGCAAGAAATTATCAAACTGTCTTCCAAAGTGACTGTATCATCCTGCATTCTGATCACCAATAAACAAGAGTTCCTGTTGCTCCACATCCTTGCCAGCATTTGGTGTTGTCGGTGTTCTGGATTTTGGCCATTCCAATAGGTGTGTAGTGATGTCTTCTTCATGTTTTAATTTGCATTTCTGTAGTAACATCTGATGTGGAACATCTTATATGATTGTTTGCCATCTGTATATCTTTGGTGAGGCATCTGCTTGGTCTTTGGCCCATTTTAAAATCTGGTTGTTCGTTTTGTTACTGTTGAGTTTTAAGAGGTCTTTGTCTTCAGCTGTTTTTCATGTATAAAGTTTTCCAGTTCCTTGCAACTCTGTCTACTGTCTCATACTTAATCCATTTGTTAGTTCTATGATCAGAAATTTAACTATTTTCTGTTGACAGAGTCTGTCTGACAAGTTGACAGTCTGAAGTGTATTTCTATTTATGTAAACACTATGGATTTATTGGAAAGCAATACAGGAGAAACTTGGGAAACCTCCACAAAAGTACGGTGATTACTTTTTTCTTGAAAGTACATTATACTATTGAATTTTTCTTTTATTTTGTAGTAAAGTGAAAACCAACTTTTAAAAATTAATTTATATTAATCCAGTTCCATTGCACTGGAGGTCATCCTACTTGACCTGAGGTCATCCTATTAAACATCATCTTAATTTTCATCATGAGTTGTAATTTTTAATATGTTGTTGTAGTTATTTTTGGTGATCTCAGCTTTTTGTTTTATTACCCACATTTGGTAAGTGTGTTTTTTCTTCCCTTCTAGTTGTTGAATAACATAGGCTGGTTATTATTTCGAATGTAGGCTTCCTGAAAATAGCTGCTTATAATATTTGCATATAATGACTATTCTTAAGAAAGGCCATATAAACAGTAACTGTCAAAGAAAGTAGTAGTAGGAAATGAGATCTATAATAAACCTATAAACTGTGTTAAATAATTTAGTAGCAGTATAAAAAAATTGTGAACTATTTAGCAGAAGTAAAGCCCATATAATTTTATTCCCATGTCATTTTCTAAATATAAGCCAACCATTCAGATGAGATTTATTTTGCTCGAGATTATAAAAATAATTACAGAATAGAATCTAAATAAGTGACTTGGACAGTTTCATAAAAAGAATCATGTTGTGGTACTCAGAATCATTTTTATCAAAAGTTCCCGTCTTACCTGAGTTATGTATAACCCCAAGTGTCTCAGCAATTGAGCTTTTATTTGCATTTCTTTTGAAAATATAATAACCAAAAAGAAATAAAATAAAATTTAGAAACACATTTTCATGTGGATTTATCATATAACTATTTGTCTTATACAAATGGTAGATATGTCTACAACTAACCAATTACAAAGGATTAAATAATATAATTTTTGTGTAGTGAAATAATTTATAGTTTTGAGAATTTTATAGCTTTTTTCTATAATGAAATTGGATTGTTTATAGAGAAAATGTTCTCAAGCTATTTTCCAAAATATTTCACTAGATATTTTGATCTAAAAATTTCAGCTGCCCCTTTTTCTACATTATTAATATCATTGCTAAATAGTTTTGGAGGATTATTGGTGGTAATTCAGTAATTTATTCAGAATGGGTTTGCCCATTAATTAAAAGAAAATGGAAGAGTTGGTCATTAGGATGTTTCTTGTGCAATACGACATTAAAATAAATTCAGATCAATTGCTCAAAAGTAATGATGACTCATTCTTCATATCCCTAGTTGTCAATGACTTGGATCTTATATTCCTATCCCCAAGAAGGAAAATCTAGGTTTCATTGTTTCCTCAAACAGGTAGAAATTTAGTCTAACATTATACTAACACACACTGGGTCTGTCATAAAAAATGACTAATAGCTATGTCCATTAATTATTTCAAAATACATTACAAAGTTGTTTTTCTGTATTTTATATAAAATTCTATTTTTAATGGTCCATAGCTACATGTGGGGTGTATGAAAACCAATCATCAGCTAACAGCACACGCATGAAAGACAGAAATTGAACTACATACTTGTTACCCTAGCTCGGCCAACAGTGAGAATCTATGCAAATTTAAAAAGCACTGAACATTCCATTAGGTATGATAAGATTGATCACACAGGTAGAGAGCAGTTGCACAAAATTCATTTTAGACATACCGCCATGATTAAGGTATGCTCATCTCCAGAACAGGAGAGGGAAAAGAACAAGTCTCCATTCCTAGGAGTTCAAATTCATCATTTTTTGGTTAAATCCATGGATATATAAATCAAAATAAAATGATAATTCATATAAGTGAAAATCAAATAGAATAACACTATTACATGCATAAAACACTTGAACGCTAATATAATCTATGCTTTTAAAAATCATTTTCTAAGGCAATATTGTACTGTGCTTGACCCACACAAAGATCCAAATTTTTAATAATGAATAGACTTTATGCTATTAGAAAAAAAGTGTCCTCCAAACTAACGGAAACTGGCACTCTTGCCTGAACAAAAACAGCCTGGGGAAAAAAAAAACCCTCAGTGTATAATCATTTCAGCATACTCATGATGTTTCGGAACATCTGGTTTTAATGATATCCAGAGGACATTCCAGAATAGTGGGGTCTAGATGCGCAGATATGTAAAAAGGCACTTCTTGTTAATTTTAATAAATGGAATACATGACATGGATAAGTATGGGCTAAAGAAGGATGGAAACTGTTATTTTTGAGGTTCTTTGAAAACTTAATT
The DNA here is from genome assembly GCF_014824575.4 of Sturnira hondurensis. Lineage (NCBI taxonomy): Eukaryota > Metazoa > Chordata > Mammalia > Chiroptera > Phyllostomidae > Sturnira > Sturnira hondurensis. Next base: position 24,945,796 of record NW_028082759.1, on the reverse strand, counting down.
TAAATACCTGGATTATATACTGTCTGATAAACAACTGCTTGACTTGCTGATCTGAAATCAAAGTCACAGTTGATTTTTTCCCAAGAGTCTCAGCTGGCCAAAATAAATGGCACCAGTTCAAACCATTCTGGCTCACATAATTGAGAATCAGTCTCCCGAACAATAGCCTGGTCATCCACTATCACATGGGAGAAAACTTAAACTTCACCTTGCCTCCAATGACCTTAGGACTTTTATTTTTTAAAATCTTAATTTACTAAGCTTGATATCCCAAATCTTAGTAGTTTTCATAAAATAAAATTGTTAGTATAACAATTACCACAAAGGAATAGTAAAATTAATTTATGCTTCATTAAAATTCTATTTCTTCCACATGCATTTATATCCAGATTTGGTTATAAATGTCTATGTGTGTAGGTAAGCTAGATTTTGAGAAGTTATTTTGGAATATAGAACTGGTGGAAAGATTTTACTCCAAAGCACACAAATTCAATTGTTTACTTACCAGAAGAGAAAAAGAAATAGAAGATTTGATATTGTTGGTATTAGATGAAGTCAGTCTCCTCAAAATTATTTTGATTATTATGATTTTTAGTTGAGGACTACCACAGAGTCGTAACTAGGGGGAACAGCCATCTCATTTTACTGCTTTGCCATGGGATATTTACTTCTCTCCGATATAAAATACTTATTTATATTTGGGTAAATGAACAAAAATTAGAGGCTCCATTCCTGGAAGAAAACAAACTTATGTCTGGGTTGGAGTAGTATATTTTAAATTCTCATCTGAGAAGTCTGTTTTGGATTTGGTGTTTTGGATTGGGGTGTGAGGGTGATAAGCTGGTAGCGAGAGGGAGTTTTATAGAATCAGCTGCCTAGGATGCTAAATAAAGCAGCTTATTCATTAGAAGCTAGAACAAAAAAAAAATGTATCTGGCGGTCAACTTCCCAAAGATTAACTATTTCATTGAGATCTATACACCACCAACCATGTGCTAAGTGCTATTCTCTATGCCTTACCAATATTAACTTCCCCAGTTTTCATAACAACTCTGAGTAGGTGTCATTATTATTTCTACTTTATGATGAAGAAAGCGAGGCAAGAATAGTCCGGGAACTGGATGAAGTTGAGCGAGCCAATAAGTTGCAAAGCCAAGACAGAAATGGAAATATGATCAATTTTTAAAGAGACACTGAGGAAATCCAGGGAATTTATGACATTAGCTACTTTGGTCACCACCGAATTCTTGGAGTCAACACAGTGACTTGGATTTCCTCTGGTGATTTATGAAAAGTGTGATTACATCAGTAGCAGAAAACCAAATGCTGCTTCGGTCTTTCTAGCTCACGAGTATGGCAAGGAGAGTGGAAGGAAAGGGTGAGAGTCAGCATCATCGTTTTAAATACCCATAACTGAGTATGGAAATTCTAAGATGTCTCTGAGTTTGGAAAACCTCAAATAGGTTCCTCAGTACCTGAATCAGCTATAGTTTTCTCAACCATGAAAACAAACTGACCTCTCAAACCAGGTTCTAAGAAAACATCCCCAGGGCTTTGCATCATGTCGGAATTCTACTTTATATCTAGCCTCCCGAGCACCTTAGAAAATATAATTCAATTGAGATTTCTACAAATCTACTTTGTGGTAAGCAAAGTGTCTGGGTGAAGCAAAAAGTTCGACAGAGTTCCTTCCCACACATTCCCACTGACTGTACGGTGGTTATTTGTACACAGGCATGTATCTACGATGGGAAAGCAGGACATATGATCCTATTATTAACAGAAAGTATAGTTCATTTGAGAGCCAAAAAGAAGCCTATTGAATAATTACTAGACAAAAAAGCCAGCTGAGTGATAGCAGTAATTCTGAGAGTATTTCCCTTTTGCCCCAACCCCTTCTTCAAGTAAATTCTGATTTGACAACAGCACACGGCAAACTTATAAAACATGAGTGGCTGAGGTGCATGGGGGGGGCAATGTTCTTCCGTAGGAGCATCGCCACCCCCCGGCCATGGCTGCAGCGGAGAATGGAGACCAGACATCGAGGCCCAGTTTGAGGGCTGTCTGTACCAGAAAGGTCATCTGGGATAGGCCGTGCCAGGCCAGCCCCACAGCGATGGGTTTTAATGAGAACTACAGCTGAATGCAGAATTCAGGTGTATGTATTTATTCATGTATTCATTTAGTTTTACATTCAGATGAAATGGTTAAGAAACTCAATGCAAAGATTTCAATCTGGTAATTATTTACAATACCCAAGCTCAAGGAAAAAATGCAAAATCTGTCTTTCTTTTTAAAATTAACATTTTACAAATTAATTCATTCTGCTGTATACAAGAAAATTTAGTAAAAGTACTTAAGGAATAATAAGTTTAAACATATAAAAATATTTTCTTGATGTGTTTTTCCCCCAAAATAGTGTTGTGCATTTTTCACGAAGAGTTAAAAGGAATGGGGAGCAATACTGTAGTGGTATTTTCCATTTTTTAAAATAAAAGCACTGCATGCATAAATATTTAATAATATGACATGGTTTAAATTGAAAGCTGATGAAAATAACTAAATTATTATCATAAACTAAATTCAATTTTAATCAGCATAATTAAAATAGGATGGAAAAACTTAATCTTTGCAATTTGGCACATTCCTTTCAATAATAAAACAACTTTATTTATTACAAAGATGTTACTCATTTATTTCCAGAGTACATCTCAGAGCAACTACATTGAAATAATAAAATCATAATGTAAGAAATAAATAAAACTAAATATTACATCTTTATAAAAATCATATTTATGTTTAAAAGGTAATGCAAGACGCAAATGGCACCTCACAGAATTATACACCTGAAACTGGCATAGTAGTATTAACCAAAGTTACCACATTCAGTTTCATTTTAAAAATAAAAATAAAAAATAAAAATAGTCACTAGTATCTATCAAACTTTGGTTGCCCATATGTTAAAATGAAAGCATCTGAAAGCAGAAACAGCTATTATTGATTGAGAATTTACAAAGATCCTGCATTAGGGTCAGTCAGGTCCTAAACTTGTTTGACAGATATCATTGCCTCACATCAACATTTAAATCAAGACTTTGAAGGCTGGAGCCTCAGAGAAACTGAGAAATTTGTTCTAATTTACAAAATTTAAAAAATGGGAAAATTACTTTACAGACTTAGGTCTCTTTAGCTTGAAATCACGTGCTGCTAAAAAAATCCACGTTTCAGGGGAAAAGGGGAAGGTTTCACAGGGACAAGTATAAAGGACACATGGACAAAAACTAACAGGGGTGGAAATGGGAGGGAGGTCGGGAGCGCTGGGGGTGGTGGGCTGAGAGGGGAGTAAAAGACAGAAAACTGTGCTTGAACAATAATTAAATAAAAAATATTTTTAAAAATCCACAGTCTATATTCTGAACAATGGAAGACTAACCCTTAGAGAAATCTTGAATCTACTAAGTTTTACCGAATATAATTATTCTAACTCTATTGAATAGACCATTGAGGGCCACCAGCTTCTATTATGCTTCAACTCTTTAACGAACTGTTGCCAGAGAAATCACAGTGTTAAATTTTCAAGTTCATTATCACTATAATGAACCTGCCAGGCTCTGTATTCTGAAGGCCAGGGCAAAATAGCATGACCGGGCATGTATCTGAGGTTGAAATCTAGATGCAAAAATTGAGAAGGGCACACTGCTCACGTGGCTACCCCCTGCTGCAGGAGAGTTTACAGGGTCGCTGCTGTAACTCTGTTACCTGGGACCAAGTGGACCATGATCTGGCACACGCAACTAGTCTGCGTGGTGCACCTCCTGGTCACTCAACCCTCCAGGCTCGCTCTTCCCTCCACAAGTAGACCCAGATACCAGCTCCGAGATTTGGGATGCGGGGATAAATTACTGTGTTCCCTGTTCCCATTATCTGCAGATGAGGCTTCTTCAAACTAAAATACATGTTATCTAATTCGTCCCCACCCCCAACATATCCATGCACTCCTTGTGACTGCAAGTTCAGCAGCAGGAAGGGATAATCATAATAAAATCTTCCTTTCAGAAATGAAAATAATTAGAAATGCCAACTAGGCCCCAGTTCGTTAGGATGCTAGAACCCTGCAGGGCCAGAATTCCAAAGGCTCGTCTTGCCCTAACATCGAAGACATTCCTTAACACTCGGAAGAGTCACTGCTTCAAGAAGGAATGGAAATATGCCAGTGTGTCTACAGCCTTGACATTGAAAGCAAGGAAAACATGAGATAAACACAAAGATAGAGCTAGGAAAACCAGCTCTAAAGAAATAATTAGGGGGACCATATACTTTGTCATCAAATACGAATACGTGTGAAGACAGACACTATGATGAACAACCCTTCACTGATCTACGAGGAGCATGAGCCAACATTTTTCTAACAAATCGCAATGTGTGTTGACTCTGTTTGAAACTAGAAAAAATTGCATCTACAAGAGGAGGTCTGTCTAGCGGGAGCTTTGCTCATAGACAAGTCTGTCCTGGGAGGAAGGAGGATTCTGAACGCAGGGAACAACCGCTTCCATACCCAGACTTCCCTCTTCTTCAGCTCTCATTCTCTCGCAACTGCCTCCCAGAACAGAGCTGGAGAGGGAGGAGAATGGGTCGTGGGGATAGAGGCAGGGGAGGAGAGATGGTGCAGAATTACCCAAAACACGCCTTCCATTAAACGTTTGAAAAGCTGCCCATACTTCCGCAGCATTCTCGGATCCATTTACCATGCATTCATTCAACTACAGCTGCTATTTGGCTGCATCCTGTCTTGAGCAGCAGATGAATTCTCTAATTCACAGCACTTTCCCAGGTTCCACGTGGACCTCTTCATTTATTTCGGCTACCTGCCTATTGGTGACTATATCAAGCACCTATAGACAGCTGGTATTGTGATACCACTGATGCTGAAGTCAGCAGAAGGGTGTGGTCAACACAGAGAAGCAGAGAGAAAGTGGTTATTAGGGCAGAATCTGGCAGCGCTTATTCAGCCCATCGTAGAAAAGAGTCATTTAACCGGCAAACTCACATACCTGGCAAGTTAATGCCTAATATATGGAGAGAGTACACTGGGTAAACTTAGCCTAACACCAGTGAATGATGAGTTACACAACTCTCTTTGCCCAGTATGAAATAACCAAGAAACTCGATTTCTGCAAGGAGGGTCTGCACTAGTCAAACCGATAGAATTGTCTGTTCCGGCACTACACAATAGAAAGGTGATGGGAGTTGCTCATGTAATTTGAAATTGTCTAGATGCCATATTGAAACAACATAGGTAAAATTAATTAAAATTACACATTTTATAGCAATATATAAAAATAATTTTATGTAATCAATAGAAAAAATAAGGAGATATTCACATTATATTCTACCGAGTCTTTTTTTTACTCACAGCACATTTTAGTTTGGACAAAGCATATTTCTTGGGCTCAGTAGGCCTGGATGACCAGTGGCTACCATATTGGATATCATAGGTGTAATACACTTAAACCCGGCTTCTCTCTATAAAACTGTACCTGCCCAAGTCTTGCGCATTTAATCGTTGTTACTCTCTCTGAGTTTAGTGTAACATGGATCACAAATGATATGGAAATTCTTTGTCTGTAGGGCTAACGGTTGTGTCTAATTGCCTAATAACTCCCTTTGTAGATTTACCTGACCTATCAACTAATTAAACAGTAATTAGTATTGTCTAATATGCTATTCCTCTTTCATCAGCAATTGCTACAACCCATCAACTAAAATATGGGAAATATCACTATAAATTTATTTTTTAGCTGTTTTGTGAAGTTATATTTGACCATTAGTTTTTATTTGAATTACTAATCAAATAGGGTAAGACAACTGCTACTTTCTTTAAATCCTATGAAAATTACTTTGTGATCTTCTTTATGCAGTACTTTTTTTTTTGCCACAATCCATCCTTTACAAAACGGTTATGGAGTTGTTCCAGCTGCCTTGTTGATCATCACAGTCCGTTCTACAAGTTCAAGATACATGTTTCCCTCTCCTGCCATTGGCCCAAAGCCTGACGCCCAGCACTGCTTCTCGGGTTTCCTCCGGGAGCAGGACTGCCAGAAAGGGAAAGAGCCTCCACCCCACCAGCCTGCTGCTCCCTGTCTTGAAGTCCTTTGCTTTATGCCACTGACCCACAACGAAATCCAGCCTGTTTAAATTAAAGTACATAGCATTATCTACATTCTTCTGGTAATAGCCTGCATTTTACATGCTGAAATGTCATTCATCTTGCTTATTTACTGCTTGTATAAATGAAGGAGTTTCCAACATGCTGTTGAAACAAAAACAATAAAAAATTTCTATTAAGAAAAGGAGCCCTCTAGCAATTCTTGCTTCACAGGCCATTGCCTCCCACAATCAGTAGACTGTGGAGTTCACTAAAAGTAATTTAGACTAATGGTTTGGTAAAAGGCAATCCAAATAAGGTGCCATTATGGAATAATGCAGACTGCATTTATTTCCTGGCCAGGCCCTGGAAGAAACCTTGCAGAGATCTTGGGAGGAAACCTGCGAACACTTTGTGGGGGCCTTCCTCAGACAGGCAGTCTGGGGTCCAGCTGAGGGTAGGGGTTTCTAGGACACACTTTTGCTGCAGGGGAGGACGGCCACACAATAGGGATCACCAGGCCTGGGGCTCTGATGGGTTTTGTAGATCCCGCTTTGGAAATTTAATAAATCCCTAATGACAATGCAAAACAACTTGTAAATGATTATGTGGAAAGCTGGGCAGAATCCAATGAGAGAGAACATTGAAATAAACATGAATCTAGACTAAGTAAAAGTGTAAAAATTAGTGAATAAACACAAATATCATAATGCAAATAAAAAACTGATACTAAAACATGCTAGAAAGCCATGGATTTCTGAGGAAACAATATCATAAGTAATCAATCACATAAGTAAGGTTATTTACTGAATTTTAAAGAATGTATTCATATGGAGTAAATCCAATGTTTGTCTACTTGCTTTTTTACCAAGGTGAAAGGAAGCTTTTATTTTCATGGTTTAAATAAGATCAACTATTTATGCAAAAAAGGATAAAGCACCCTGATATAATCTATGCCATCTAATAATAAAAGTTCCTCAAAGTGGTCATAGTCACGTAATTCAACATAAAACTTAAATAAAATATCAACAATAATATATTCTTAGAAGAAATTCATTCATCTTTATACAAAAACACAGACAGTAATATACTATCATGTAGGTATCAAACTGACATTTTTTTTCTATAATAAGAATACAAGCCAAATCATCACTATCAAGTCCCTTACCTTTCCCCTGGTGATTGATAGCTTCAGCCTATCCACTGTCCTTCCTGCTCTCTGGTCCCTCTGAGTTCTGATTGGGCATTAGTGAGACTCTCAGTTAATCAGCTCTGCCATTCATGGAACTGATTGGCTATAGTGTACTCCTTACTCTTTTCCCTCCCCTCCCCTTTCCTCCTCTCTCCTCCCCCTCTCTTTTCTCACTTCCCCTCCTTTCCATTTCTGCCTCCTTCCCTGCCTCCCTTCTGCTCTCCTACCTACTATTATCCTTCACCTCTCTCCTCAGAGAAGAGGGAGATTTTTTTCCTTTGCTACAGCCCCTCTTTTCCAAAGAGGAGTCTGCATAAAAGGGATTTGATGTATAGATTTAACCATGGTTTTCTTAGCTGTGTTGTTTCTTTGTTCAATGTTGTTTGCTTGTTTTAATAATCTTCCCGTTGTTTTTTCCTGTCAATCTTTCTACATAACACTGCTAATACTATATATGGTGATCAGTTGAGGCTGCTGCATTCTTTCTCTCGTGCTATTTTTAATACATTTCAAGGTGAGGTCTAACATTAGTCATATGAGGGTGTTTTGAAAATAATATGTTCAAGCTTGTTTTTGGTTATGTGTAAGGCATAAATCCTGACAACAAGTTACATTTTTAAAATGTGAAAAGATGTGGATATTTGTCTATTTATGCAACTAGAATCGAAGAAGTGTCATTTAATTCTTTGGAAACATTAAACATGGAGTCCTCACCAGTTTTCTCAGTGGACTGAGAAAGACAGAAAACTGTACTTGAACAATAATTAAATAAAAAAGATTTTTAAATATTTTTAATTACATCTTTATACAAATAAAAATATTTTATTTAATTAAAATATTTTAATACAGTATCTTGCTCTGGCACTTGAGGTGGTGGGTAATATAATAAATCAAAGTTTTTGCATGTAGACCATATTAAAAATATTGGGGGGGAATGTCTACTTAGCCTCTAATTAGAATTTTTCACCAACCTTAGCAGAAAATAGGAGTTCATAAATTCAGGGTCTTTAGGGTTTTGCAATATTTGCGCACGGGAATGACCATGTGAAGAACTATGCCACCCAAGCAGCAGCTGTAAAAAATAATGTTTTCCAAGGAAGTTTGGAACTGAAATTATGTGAGGAAAAATAAAAAAGCACAACTTAACAAAATTTTTAAAATCTACCTTTTTCCTGTGTTTTTAGAGTAAACATTCACATTAAAATATGAAATAGTTACATGTACCGAGCTTTCCCGGAGTGTTTACTGTGGCGACTCCGGGTTGGGGGCAAACACATCGCATCCAGATGGGCTGTCTGTGAAGCTTCCGTTGACCTGCACCATTAATTCTAGCTTTTCCCAAAGCCCTGATAGCTTCTGGTCCCTACACTTTTTGTTTGCTTCTGTCATTTTCAACAAATCTATCTTTAGACAGTTACCTAAAGAAAAATGATCTTTGCCCTTCCATTTTATCCACTATTGTGCTCTCTCTCTCTGTCCACTCCTTTCCAATTCCTGTTGCTATGAGAGGGGTCCTTTCTAAGGGGTATCCTCCCTTCCACATTACTCTGTCACACACCGGAAGTCTGCAATATACCACAACGTAATAAAAACTTAAACACTACTGTCATCGCTTGACAAAAAAGAGTATTTTGCCTTGAGCTACAAGGCAACAAACTGATACATTAACATCACTTACAAAGTCCTTTAGAAAAATATTGTTAGCAAACGTTCATCAGTTCTTGGGTATATGCCGTATGTCCTACATAATCACATTTACTTGACCGTCAGAATTTGGTCCATTTCAAAATTGGAAATGACTCTGTGCCTCCCGGGAGCGTCTGCTTGGCTCCAGGGGAAAACAAGTCATCAGTGAGAACAGGTGTGTTGCACCCACTTCAGTGGGTGAGTTTCTGCACCTTCAAGATCACATTTCCAATGTAGCTTAAATCTCGAGAAACAACAAGGCCCTACTACGTAGTAAAGAGCAGGACAAGGTGCTAAATACACAGTGTAAATACAATGACATGACTCCACCTTCTCAGAAAAAGTAGCAACTATGTATTGTTTTATACATTGAACTTTTGAGTGGGAATCCTTTTATCTAAAGGAAAAATTGAAAGCAATATTTGAAGATGACTAGTGTTGACTCAACTACTGTTTTGAATTGTCAAATATTCAGTTATATATAAGAATTTAAATAATCTCTTAAAGCCTGTTAACATTAAATATGTATATTAGTAACTTTAGAAGGAGATGGTGACAAAAGAATTATTTCTTAAATAAATGCTTAGTTGCATTATCTTTCATGCCCACAGTATTAGAAAGGTTATTCAGACCTGAACTGGTAACCAATCGAGTTTGTTCTTCAAGAGTTTTTATGGATATCTGTGAAATAGGTGATTATGCAGGTGGTTATTTAAGAAAAGTTATTTAATACACTTTTTACATACTTTCATTTGATTTACTGACTTTAATGCTTCAGTCTAAAGTAATAATTTTTAATCTGCTGATGTTCTTAGAGCTTTGATAGGATAGTTCTTTCACATAATTTTGATAAATTTTATTGTTGAGAGAATCATCAGCATGTAAAGGAAACAATTATTAGAATATGTGTGTTTTTATTAGAAATTATCAAGCCCTTCAGATCAATATACCTTCTAGATATACAGAAAAAAAGCAAGAAAAATATACAAATATACTTGTATCTGTAAAAATGCAGGTGTTTTCTGTTGCCAGATCTTACGTCACTAGACGTGGTTATAAGGTACCCAGAATCATGTTATGATTCCTGCATTCTCAGACAGTTAGATACGCTTTACACAACCTTGAACTTCTTCAGGCTAGTGGTAGCAAGGACAGCTATTGTTTTATGTTTTATATTTCAGAGGAATATACTTTTAAATAAATATTTTATTATTTTTAGTAATTTTCAAAGTCAATGGTATATTTACAGACATGAAATGATTTGTGAATTGTAGTTTATTCTCACCTTTTCTAAACCTAATTGATAATTCTTAAATCAAATGTGTTTTATAAAATATTTCAATCTTTCGAGGAATATACGTATGTACACATCTATAAGTACCATGGAACAGAAGAAAATAAATTATAAAATATATTTCTATTAATGTTATAATCAGGCTATTACTCTGGATATTTTTATGTAGATATATTAATGTAATCTGAGATATTTTAATTGCAGTAGGTAAATTATTATTTAGACACAGAAGAAGTCTTACTGAAATTGGTGGCATGAGACACAGGATCCAGTCCTATCACACAACTCCTTAGGTGTTGTTCCTTGACCTTAGGTGATACTTCAGTCTAAAGTAACAATTTTTTAAAAGATTTTATTTATTTATCTTTAGAAGGGAAAGGAAGAAGAGAGGGAGAGAAACATCAGTGTATGGTTGCCTCTCATGCGTCCACTGCTGGGAACTGGCCTGCAACTCAGGCATGTGCCCTGACTGGGAATCGAACCACGATTCTTTAGGTAACAGGCCCACACTTAATCCACTGAGCTACACCAGCCAGGGCTACAGTAATAATTTTTAATAAACTATTTTCATATTCAGCACAAGGTTCTGTATGGAGTCAGTTCTCAATAAAATGCAGGTGAATTAAAGGCACAGCATTTAGATAGTTGGAGGTTGTATAATGAAAAAGTGTCTCAGCAAAACACTTCAAAATATTTTGTGGAAATTCTTCACCATTCTTGGTGAGATTTGTCCTTTTGTTTTACTTTTCTCAGATTGGCTGATGATTATTATAGAAAGGGCTTTTAGAAAAATTATCTTCTACTGCAGAGAATGGCTAACTGTATTTTAACTAGATAGTTGACCCAGGAGTGATTTCTTTCCCATATAAACATTTTGACATTTATTGATATGACAACACATGGGCCATTTTTGGTAGGATTTTATGAGCTACCACAGTGGATCCCTAAGTTCTTATTAAACACCCGCCAGGGGACACAGCGAAGGGAATGTGCATGTTAACTGTGTTTTTATTCATGGGGGAACTCAGTTTCCTCCTTCGCCTCCTCTCCAGTCTCCTAATTTTTCTTCACCCTTCGTTGATTGCTCGTGATTTCTACTAAATAGAAAAGAGATATAGTGCATTTTTTTGAGATCTGAACATAGAGCTTATTTATGTCAACATGAAAAAAAATTCTTTATATTTACGAACATGTACAAGAGAGGCCAAATAATAATATTTTCTTCTCTGGAGTGCAGTCCGTGTCCTTAGCTTTAATTTCTGCACTTTGATGAAGTGAATTATCCAATAACAGTTTTAGTATAACACAGCAAGATAAAGTAAAAATGCATTAAAAAAAAAACCCACAAACCTTTTCTTGGTTTGCAGGTGCCATGAGAAGATGCAACAGATTTAAATGAATTTCGAGGTCTCATGTAACTTGAGTCGTCTTTTCATTTTGGTTTCCCAGAATTTTGTTGTTCTCTCGTTGCCAGCTTCCTCTTTTCACATCCCTACCAGCCAGGCAAGTACTGATTGGTACGTCTTGCTTGATATCCTATGTCAAGTACTGGATTAGAAATTAAACTTGACTTTGAAATACGTCACTATTATAACTGGGGCAGTGTGAAATTAATTTTTTCCCAGTAATTACCATTTTCTTTCTTTAAAGTCAGTTTATATTCATTAAAGAAGACAAGAAAGGGTACAAACAATCTTAGACAGGGGTAAACAGGAAGTTCGAGTTACTCCGCTTGTTTCCCCTTGATAGAGATTATTGGGGGTTTGAGTGTGGTTGACTTCTTCCAGCTCTGTGGGCCTGGTGGGCCTGAGCTATTGCTCACGGCTGTCACAGCTCCTACTGTGGCTTTAAAAATGATTTAAAAAGCCTGTTGTTTAAACCTTTCAGGCAGATGTTACTTTTACCACCACAGTCAAACATGGCTCCCGTGTGTTTGACTTTCAAAATCCCTGCGCAGTTCCTTGCTGAGATCAGAAATGGTTTGTTTATTAAATCTCTATCTTTACATAGTGTGGGGGGTCTAGAAAGAAATACCAGCCATGTGACAGAATCCCAAGAGAAATATATCTACTTAATCTTTCATCCCACGCCATTTTCCAGTAACAGAGACTGATGTATGTCTAGAGTCATAAAGTGGGCAAGCAGTGTTTTGGCTTTCGTCAGACTCGAGTTGGTTTATACGCCGGCAGGGATTTCCAGAGTCGATGCTATAGTATAGCTTCATGCACGAGGCTAAATTACCACAAAAGCCTGGTTTTGTTCACCATGTGTGCTGCTGCCTAACTATTCGCCATTGAGTTTACATCCCAAATACGTTTTACATCTCTCGTCAGCTTAGGGATATGGTCTATAATTAACCTAAGACTTTGTGCCTTTCATTTAAACCATGATTTTGATATAAATTAATGACATGGATAATTAGTACTGTTAAGATATTCATCTACCAGCTTTGAACTACCTTAATATAATTCAGTTACCTGACCCTGAACATAAAGTAAAAACCAAATTCCATGATACGATTTCTGCTGGAAAATGTATTGTAACCAATGAAAATCAATACTGAGAAAAAGCTAATTATATTAAGAATTTACATTTATTAATACTCGGTAAGGATGTTATTCCATCAGTCATATTTTCCTTAAGAAGTCAACAAGACATTTCATTATAACGAATAGTAGGAGAGAAGTAAAATTTGGGGAAAAAATAAGCATTTAAAGTCACTCAGAATTTTATGCCTCAGGGATACCCACACTCTGTTGGTACTCATCCTTTCTTTTCTCCTTAAACAAAAAATTATGTTTAAAAAATTGATGTAGGTCTCATTTTAATATACTAGTTATCGGTATTAATTATCATTTTTAAAATTAGCACAATTAATTTGTGCAATTCATACATAACATGCTCACTAGTTTATGGCAACAGAAACATCGTAGTTGTAACGAGAGTCTGCTGGGCTCGATCTTAGAGAGAATGTTTGCATCGTGGCTGCTGAGTCTCCCCGCTGGTTCGGTAACCAGGGTGTTCGCGCTGAGAGCGCTCCTTCTGATTTGTTATCTCACATAGAGTATCTGAGACCACGTTCACAGGGAAAAGGAGGCGTGCTTTTTTAGCCCTAAATTCTCTTTGTAAATTAAAAACTAAAATCAGTCATTTGTTTCTTCTAAAATATTTTTATTTATGATTTTAGAGAGTAAGACAGAGAAAGAGGGAGCGCGGGAACATCGGGGCCCTGTTTCACTTGCCCGTGCACTCCTGGGCTGATTCGTGCACGTGCCCCGAACGGGGATCAAACCCTCCACTTTGGCATGTCAGACCAACACTCTAACCACCTGAGCTACCCAGCCAGGGCCCCGGTAATTTATTTCTGACACTACATTACTTTCGATTCTCAGGGAGGAAAGTCACCATAACACTTGGTTCTTACGAAAGGTTTATTCCTCTTCTAAAAAGAGATGATAGTTTGCTCTCCATAAATTTCTGCCTAACTTCCCAGGCACAGGTTCAGCTTTTAATCCATCTGACTGGAGTCTTTGTTAAAAGAGGACAGAGAGACACACAGGAAGATGGCCATGTAAAGACAGAAGTAGAAATTGCAATTATTCTGCTGCCATTGGCCAAGGATGCTCAGGGATACTGAAGCTTTCAAGAAACAAGAAAGGATCCTCAATGAGAGCCTTCAGAAGCAGCATGGCCCTGACAACGCTTGGGTATTACATTTCCACCTTCCCAAATTGTGAGAAAATACATTCCTGTTGTTTTAAAGCCACTCAATTGAGCCCTGGCTGGTGTAGCTCAGTGGATTGAGCCCGGGCCTGCAAACCACATGATCGCGGTTCGATTCCCAGTCAGGGCGCATGCCTGGGTTGCAGGCCAGTTCCCAGCAGGGGACACACGAGAGGCAACCATACATTGATGTTCTCTCCTTCTCTCCTTCCCTTCCCCTCTAAAGATAAATAAATAAAATCTTTAAAAAAATAAAATAAAATACAGACACTCAATTGGCAGTTGGTTATGGCAGTTCTCTGAAACTAATACAAATGGTTAATTTAGAAAAGGAGAGAATACATTATCAATGTTCTAACTTTTCAATTCAAGGAACTAGAAAAAATGATACCATCAAACGATCCAACCCAAATAGTAAGAAGAAACAAAATAAAGGATCCAACAGATATCAGTGGAATAGAAAAAAATATTAACCAGATCAAAAATTCGTTCCTTAAAAATATTTTATAAATAAAATATCACTGACAGTAATGATAATGAATAAGAGAGAAACATAAATTACCATAATAAAAAAACTAAATTTATCACCACCGATACCACAGACATTGTAAAGAATATAAGAGATTTCATATAGAATTTTATGCCAATAGAGTTGAAATTGTAGATAAAATACAGGAATTTCTCAGTAAACACAACTTACTAAAACAGACACAAGATGAAATGGAACAAATGAATAGCCTTATATCTATAAGGGAACTTATGTGTGCTAACAAAAAATCTTCAATAAAATGTTAGTAAATCAAAGGCAGAAATATATAAAAAGGCACAAAAATACCATCTCTAAATGGGGTTTATCTCAGGAATAGAAGACTGCCTTACCATTTGGAAATGCTTAAATATATTCCATCACATTAATGAAGGGAAAAATTAACATACAACCATTTTAATACATATAACACTTCTTCAGAATAAAACTCTCAGTAAACTATGAATGGAAAGTATATTTGTCACAATGACAAGAAATAGGTATGAAAAATATACATGGAATATCAAAAGTAATGGTGGAATAATGATTGATTTTCCTATAATTTGGGGGGAAATCATGAATGGCTGCTCTCTTCAATTTTAACATTTTCTATAAATAAATAAATAAATAAATAAATAAATTTTTAAAGTACTGTCAACTTTGCTATATACCTACATTCCTCTAGCTCAGTAATATAAACAGAATTTTCTTCAATTTATAGAAAACAAAAAATTTATGTGTTCATATGCTTAAAAAATAATGAGCTCAAAGCAATAAAGCTGACAAATGGCAGAACCAGAACCAGAACCATAATTTCAATACTCTACCCATTATTTTTGTATTTTCTCTATCTAAAGGTATGTGGATATAAAATATTTAAGCATCTTGTGAACTGGTAATAATTTATTATGATTGTTTTTTAAAAATCTCATCTCTATTAGCTATTTATTCCTGCAGGAATTAGCTCTGAGCCACAGGAGTAGAAATGTTTGTTAAGGAGCAGAAACTAAGTCCAGCCCAATACAGAGTTTCTTAAGAAGGCAATGGGAAGTTCGTGGGAAGAAGGGCTGCTGTGGCTTTGGTGATGGGGGACAGGGGTCAGTGCTCACAGGGCAGAAGCGGTTTCGCTGGGTCTGACCCTTCCACTCCCTCTCAGAGGAAACACTGCCTCTTTTCTTCTGGCATCCCTAGCACGGAGGTTCAATTTATTTGTTGATTCACAGCCTCTGTCCCTAACTTAGATTTATCAGTGTGCTGCTTTAGGACTTGGATTTGAAGTGAAACTAGCTCCCAAACCCACTGTATGTGTCTCTGAGTTCAGTTTGGTTTTTTTTTATTGTTGTTTTAAAGATCAGCTCACTCCTTAGCTAATTCACTGAGTCTGTTGTTTAGGTCAAATATAGATGCTGGTCTAAAATGATATGGTAGGAAGGATGAGTCCGATAGCACAAATAAATTACAAACGTGTGTGCCCCAGCGACAGTCGTATGGAGGACTGAGGAACTGTTGGAGTTGAGAGAAGTTTACCTGGGCCTCTAGCGTCCCTAAGGGGGCACGTTGTCTGCATACCTGCCTGAACTCTCGTCTTTGCTCTTGCCTCAACAGACAGACACAGAGGCATTTCAAGGCTTCCAGATAAAGGGGCTCAGAAAACATTCAGCAAATGTGTTCTCCTGGATAAGGTCAAACTATTTTGCATCTAAGGAATTTCTAATAAAACCAATAGCCAGAATAAAACTTTATAGAAGCAAAAACATGTGAACTGTGCCTGACAAAACTATGTGAGGTGTGACTGACAAAAACATTCATCAGGTTTTCCTGGGAGTAAGTCGACATCATCCCGGCAAAACGACCACGATGATGATGACGGCAGATTTGGAAATAGGGACCGTTCAGAACTGACCAGCAACTTCTGATTCTCGTGGAGTTTGAGACTGATTATCTTTTTATTATCTTAACATTTTATTCAGAAAGAATACCAGGCTTCTAGAAACACTGCAAGGTCGTACAAAGAATTCTTGCATAAAATTCACACCCAGGTTTCCTAAATGTGAATAGTTTACCAGGGAAAATATAGAGCCTGTAAAATTACTGAACCATTTGAAAAGAAATAGCAGGCATGATTATTTCAGCCCCTAAATAATTTCCAAAAAAGCAAACACTCTCTTACATACGCAGTACAATTATAAAAATCAGGAAGTCATCGTCAGTATTAATACAATTACCTAATCCGTACCAAAGGTGTCTAAATTTCTGGTGTCTCTGGGCCACACTGGAAGAAGAGTTGTCTTGGGCCACCCATTAAATATACAAACACTAATGAAAACAGAAAAAAATCTCATAATGTTTTAAGTAAATTTACGATTTTGTGTGAGGCCTCATTCATAGCCATCCTGTGCTGTGTGCAGCCCTCTGGCCGGGGGTTGGACACCCCGGCATGTAGACCGTATTCAAAGGCTGAGAATTTCTCCACTAATGCCTTTTATCTGATCAAGGAGTCAATGCTATCGCATGCTACATCGGGCTGTGATGCTCTTTAATCCCTTTTCCCTGGGAAAGGCCTTTACTCTCTGCCTGGTTTTCAAGTCCCAGACAAGGACTACAGAATCTCTCTCGGTGTAGGTGCGTTGGACGTCTCCCCTTGGTTACATTCAGATTTTGTGTCGTAATGCAATGATCTTTTCTTCTTCCCAGCGCATCATAGCAGGAAACACACAGTGTCGATTTGTCCTATGACTTACGATATTAAATTGATCACTCAGTGACTGTGGCATCTGCAGAACTTCTCTACAATAAAGTTAGCATTATCAACAAACGTTGTATTGTGGGAAGGTACGTTAAGGCTGCATCTGGCTTCTTAATCTTTCGTACCCTAATAGCGGTCATCCATTAATGCGAATCGACTATTGCTAGGTTGGCTACCAACGTGGATGGGGCTGGTTTCATGAGTCGGCATTTTATTAGATCAGCTTGAAGCCTTTAAATGTTCTGAAATAGTCCTAAAACCGCAACAGAATGAATGTTTTCAACTGCAAAATAATCAGTTCATAATTTTGTTTCTTAGCAGTTCGCCACCCTCCACGGCCTGCAGAGTGTGCACTGCAGGTACTGTAAGCAAGGCTTCCAGGGCGGGATTAAAAGGAAGAGCAACACCATTGGTACCTACAAGTCTTTCACATCCCCCCCAGCATAATCATTAATTTGAAAAATCAATACATTGGGCATTTTCTTTAAAGTGCACTCTAAATTTTGTTTACTTGCTTTTTAAAAAAATTCATTTCCCCCTACAATTCTCTCGTTCCAGGTATAGATTTTATGCATTTACTCAGTGGTCTCACAGCAAGCGACGCTACCCTCCCCAGTTCCGAATACAGCAGTGTCTTGTCGAAGGTGCGTAATTACTCTTCCCTGTAAAACACTGTGCCTTTGCCTTTATGAGCTCTGTCCTTGCTTTTGGTCTGAGATTATCCTCCCATGGGCTCCTTGCACTCAGCAATGGCTACATATAGCAAACGCTTTAAACACACTTCCTGAGTGATTCCTTGACCTTAACCTGAGGCCCTCATTCTCTACAGCATAATGCATCAGCATTAGATCAGACGTCCCTTAATAGTACACCCCTCTTAATCTCATTCCATCTTTGAGTACTCTATTTCTCTTATCAATAATATGTCTGAACCTACAAAGGTAGACACAATGTTTTTAAACCAAGACACAGAAACGTTTATTTAAAGAAAAAGTATTGACTGGCCTGAGAATAAAAGTGATGATTTAAGGAAATGTGCACAATTTATACTGCGGTTTCACATCCCGTAGGCCCATCAACAATCCCTGTTCAGAAAAGTCAGCTACAGGATATTAAAAAGGTTTGCCCACCTGCCTGGATCAACATGTTCCTGGTGCACCTAGGCTTGGAGTAGGGGAGCCCTGGGGAAGGCTGTCGGGGCACCTCCATTTTGCTGGAGCTCTGAAGGGGACCAAGGCTGGACGACATACGGAACAGCCACAACGGGGTTACCCAGTAAGGACTGAGGGATGAGAAGACCGAATGTTTAGAATACGCTCATTTCTAAGTTTCACTTGAGAAGTAAGAGATATGAGTGGTTTGTTCTCACCCTAAAAAAATAAGCTGTGATTTATTAAGGAAATAAAGCAAAAGCAAAGACTATTGATCTCCTGGTTTTCTTTGTATTAGTGCAAGGAGAGCTGAACAAAACAAAAAAAAAACTGTATCAAGCTTAGTATATGGTAGATATATTAGTGTTTTTACTTGGCACACCAAAAGCCTGTTATCATTTATCTATATTCTCCATTTGGTTTTGTGCTCTAATTGGTCCATTAAAACCTGGAATATTTGGGATAAATAACAGAGATACTCTAGTAATGAAGTTTCCTGCAAATTGATTCTTTGTGAATCGAACATAAAAATTTCATTGACTCAAACTTCATTGTTTTTGACAATAAAATAATAAAATTACTAAAAGGCTATAAAATTATTGAGATTCTACATGAAATCTATGTAAAAAAAAATGTTATCATTAAATTCCAGAATCGTAGATGTTCAGCTCTCAGAGAGACATTGAAGAACATCTTACTGTACCCCTCTGGCAGAAGTTTGGTTCAGTGTTGTTAACCCCACATGGATGGTCCCCAAATTACAATGGCTCCATTATGAGTTTTTGGCTTTACAGTGATGCAAAAGTGATGCACATGTCGTAGAAACTCTACTCTGTGTTTTGATCTTTGCCTGGGTTAGCAACATGCAGTTCCATACCCTCCCATTGTGCCGCAGGTACCTGTCGGCACTCAGTCGGGACGTGCTGTATTGGGTTCTGAGACATTCAAAGCTGGCTATGGTGTTTGGTAGGTTAGGTGTATTCAACGCGTTTTCTACTTACAATATTTTCAATTTAGGATAGGTTTATCTAAATGGGACTCCCATCATGAGTCAAGGAGCATCTGTATATCCATATACTGTTCTCTCAGTGAGTTCGTGTGTCCTTTTTCTTATTTTTTTTATTTTTAATTTATTGATTAGAGAGAGAGAGGAAGGGAAGGGCAGCAAGAAAAACCTCTTTGTTGTTCCACTTATACTTCTTCATTCATTCGTTGTTTCTTGTACATCCCCTGACTCCCTGACCAGGGATTGAACCTACAACCTTGGCATACCAGGACAGCACCCTGAACAACTGAGCGCTCCAGCTGGCCAGGGCCTGTGTGTCCCACTCCAGGACACTCTGAGCACACTCTTCCCATATCTAATTCAGAATAATGCTTTAAAGTTTCTGAACAGATTTTTGTCACATCATGATATTTCTCTGCAGTAATACAAAGAAATATTTTGTATCCATTTTCATTTCACCAGAATGTCAATAAGACATCTCCCTCGTGCTGGTGGGCCAGATCTCAGGTTTCATAGCCTTTGTAGAATGAGCTAGTCTCACCGCATTCTTGCCCTGTTTTTCCTGCTCTTTACGCATCTGCGTATGCAAATCCATAGAAACTGAGAGAAGAAAGGATCCAGCAGGTGGCTACTCTATGAGCACAATTTACAGGTGCATTTGTCTCTAAAGGAGCCCGACTCTCAGGAAGCATCATTTCAGTTCGCTGTGCTTGGAAATATGATCTAGACAGTCCAAGGAGATAAAACCAAAATGAAACTTTGCCCGGGCACTGTATGTTTGAAGAACTATAGACTCTAAAAGGAGCTTAGTTATACAAGTCCACACAATGAGGAAAGGCAAACTATGAAACCTAAAGGAGGCTGATATCCAGGTAGTACGGTACTCGAGATGAGACGTGATCATTAGTAACAACTTTCTGGCTGCGGTGCCTAAAGAAAACCTTTGGCAACAACAATGGACTCCCCCGTCTTACTCAGCGTTCTCCAGGGGCTGGACATGAGGAGAGACCCCTCTGCAGCGCCCGCACAGTGAGTCAGCCAGAGAGCATGGAATGTGTCACTGGAGGACCTACTGTTGATGAAATCATCGGGATTTTTACAGCCGGGCTCCCTTTTACAAGCGCAAGTGCCGTGAGGGGTCACAGCCCTGCTTCGTGTCATGTGGCAACTGAACAGAGCTGAACACCCACCGTGGGGCCCGAGGTGGCCCCCTGGCACCACGGGGCTCCGCAGCACCGTCCGCCCACCCACGCAGTGTGCTGGCCAGTCAGTAAATGAAGAGCATGACAGTAGTTTTATCAAATTACGGATGATAAACAGTTTACCCATTAGATTAAAAGAATTGATAATAATGAAAAGAGAAAGACACCGTCCATGAACCTTAAGTATACTGGAAAAATCAACCCTTTCCAAACATTAGGAACAGCTCCCTCTCTTGGGGGGGGGGGGGCCGGCNTTGCCCCCCCCCCCCCAGAAAGAATCTCTTAAAATGCTATTTGAGACAATATGGTGTGCTACTTTTAACGTTTGGCTGAAAAACTACAGATCAGAACTAGACTTAACAACGAGTTTTAGCCTTACTATTAACATGTGGTACAGTGTAGGATGAATTCAGTATCTTTCTTTGCATCCTAAAAGCCAGCACTTGAAGAAGGCAAACAGGCAACATATAAACCAATCACACAGGAAACACCTATGCCCTGCCTGGCTTTCAGAACCTCACCTGAAAACCTGACATTCTGAGCCGTGAAAACTGATGGGCAAGCCAGGATGACTTCAATAGTTTGGACCGCTCTGGCTGCTGGTTTCACTTATTTAAAACAAAGTTTTAATTCCAGTTGCAAACCAACGTTATCATGTTTTCTAAACTGTTTAATAGACATACTAGGGTTTGTTTTATTCCTTGAGTAATAAAATAAGTAAATTTTTAAACATTTATTTTAACGAAAATAATAAATACAGGTCGGAAGATATCTGGCTTTGGTTTACAACAGGGATGGTCAAATATTTCCATACAGAGACTGTGTACTGCTCATGGACAGAGTTCCTAGGTAAGTTCACAGATGAGAGATAATATTGTTTTAAATAAAGAACTCTGGTGCTCTGCAACTTTGAGTTCCACTCACTCTATTGTTCTTTTTCTGTAGCCTCTGTTTGTTTTGCATTGGTGGGGTGTCTCTCACACCTCCCTGTATGATACTTCTCCTGGCTTATTTTGCAAACTCTCAGCAAGTTTGTTCAAGTGAGCTAGACTGTGACTCCAGCTGAATGCATGTGATTACCTAGAGAAAAGATAATCAAAGAAAATATTATTTTAAAATGGGCCAGATTCTGGTGCAAGAGTAAATTATTGTTGACTCTTCAGTGCCTTTGTTTTGAGATTTTACAGAGAAGCCATAAAATAAAGCCCAGTGAAATGTAAAAGTTTCCAACGGTTCCCACGGTCATAGATCTTTTTTTCCTCCAGCCCTTTTCACTTGAGCCTTCCCTCCTTCAGGGTCTCAAACAATCACTTCAGATTTTATTTTAAGACAACAGGAACCATGCAAAATGTCCAAGTTGTGAAGACTGAAGGAGGGTAAAAAAAAGATGGAGTGATTTCTCTTCCATTAGTATGTTCTGACTACAACTAGCATGGTTTCTTTTTCTCAAACTCCCTTCTAAACACGTGTAAAAGCCCCCACTCCCTCCCAGGTGTGGCCTCAGAATCCAGAATCCACGGTGTGGATACAACCTTATCGTCTGCCTGCAGCTGTAGAGGGAGACAAAGAAGAACATGAAGTGGAATCCTAGGTGCTGTGACTTCCAGATTAAAGAGGCCAATGAATGTGGGCAAATGCACGTCTGCTGTGACCTTATCAGAGAGAGGACAGGAAGGTGGTCCCTACCAACTTTTCTGGAGAAGAGATTCATGGGAAAATGAAGATTTTATGCTGCATTACTTACAGACTTCATGAGTTAATCCAGAAATATACAAAACTTGGACTGATAACCAAAGACAAAAGGACTGAGATATTGACTAAATATGGGAAAGAAACAAGAGTACAACAGGCTGAGATGAAAGGAAGACTCCACAGAGCAGAAAAATCCTGGTGGTTGGCCCCAGGCTGCTCGGGGCCTCGCACAGCTGAGAGGGAACCCACAGCCAGGCATTGGAGGAAGGCAGGGGCATTGTGGACAGGCACTAACAATGGATATAGAACTGGAAATCTGAATATGAAGCCCACTTTTTTAATTATCTAGAAAAGAATTTCGGGAAAAAACTATCACTGGGTTGTGGTATCAGCATCTGGAAATATCACACGAAAAGATAAAGACTAAGGAAAATTACATTTCTACATTGGATGTCCATCAAATGGATGGAGAGAAGGAGGGCATCCCCAATATGAGTATCACCAGGTCCGCAGAATTGCCGGGGAGAACAGTCAACTGTGGATATACTTTTCGCCTGTAAATTACTTCCCCGAGGAGGCCATGTATTCATTGGATTTAGTCAGTATTACTGTAAAATTTTCTGCCACCCCCGTGGAAGCAAAGAGCACATTTTTTAACTGTGTAACATTTGGAACAGGGCATTTTTTTCCTTCTTTTTTGTGATACATATCCTTAAGTGGTTTAAAACAATCATTAGTCCCGATTTATGTCTTGTATATAAAGAGAGTAAACTATTCTCTCACTGTAGTAGTTTCCAAGATACCATTTAATAAATGACAAAGTATCAAGTTAACAAAAGAAACTGGAGTCATTAATAAGGAAAACTGCTTTTCTGGAAACCCAAACATTGGAGCAGCTAAGCTCAGAACAGAAATAAGCAATTTAAACTTTTATGATAAGACAAATCTGTTACTCTGACACCACAGAAGGTACATATGTTGAATTTGGTTTTTCCCCTGAGAGGGAGGACCGCCTGCAGAGGGAACCCAAATCCATCAGTCTGGGCGTGGACTGGGAAGACGGGGAGACAGAATGTTCTTTCTCGTTGAGGGGTGGGGTTTGGGAGCGGCACTCACAGTCATTGCCGAAAGTCCTTGTTCCCAAATAAAAATCCTGATATTCTGCATTTTGTGTTTTCTAAAATCTTTCAGCAAGGGCTTCTTTTGAGAATACACTCGTGGGATCCCCCCTCCTGACCCCCCTCCCACCCAGGAAATAATGGCCAGGAGCAGATGGGATGGCTTCGCATAGGCAGTTTTATGGAATTGTGAATGAGCTGATCAAAATCTTAGGAGCACACAAAAAAAGCCTATAAAAATAAATTTAGGGAAGCACCTCCTCTTCCATTTACTTCCTGCCTGACTCCAACAATCACACTGAACTCAGGAGGTTAAAATGTTACTAAGTAGGCTCAAAAAATATTTGCAGAGAAATTATGGTGTTATGCATAGCCTATAAAGCAATGCATCACAGAGTAGATAATTATGTGAATGGTGACTTTAAAAATATTTTGATTATCTGATAAACTATAATTGCAACTATATATCACTCATCTGGTCAACTGGCTAAAACAATAGAAGAAAAACCATATTTCCTTGATAACGTGATTTCTTTAAATAATTTATCTTTTCCCACAATTATAAGGAAAAAGTGTTCATAATAAAAACAAAATTAAGTTAAGGAGATATCTAAGACATATTTACTAAAAGCCCATGAAGTGATTATAATTCTGTTCTTGTTTTTCTGTTAATTTTAGCTCTTAAAACCCGAATTTAGAAAATGCTCACATACATCTCAGAGAACTTTTTTCATGTAGTCTTCCTCTTTAGCATGTCAGCTATTAAAATACAGAGCTAGAGGGAGGGAAAGGTTTGTATTTTCAAATAGGAAGAAAATGAGTTACTACATAATATGACAGTTTATTTCCAGGAGTCTAATCCCATCAGGTTTTAGTTGTAATATTTTGTGAGGAAAGAAAATGTATTTATTAAACCAATAAGAGACAATCCAAATATTTTATAATTTTAGGAACAATGTCAAAGAAATAATGCACGTAAAGGTACTTGGAAAATAATTTTCAAACTAAGCTACCTTTTACAAAACGAACGCACTGCATCTTTCCATTGCTTTGTCTGACACATCTTTCAAGAGTGCTGTAGCAAGGCTTCTGGGGAAGGTAGTGGCGGTGGTATTTCTCTTGGTCATGACAACTAACGTGATTCTTCAAGTAACAGAAGTTAGAACCACTCAAATAATATTAGCATCTTGCAGTATCCTTATTTACTGGGGGACAAAACTGTCAGAGGCCTGTAATATACAGTCACAGCTCTTGTTAAAATCTTGTGCTTGTCAAGCACATCATCAGTGAGCCCCGCCCATTTCACCCATCACTGTTCTGTGCGGAATGTAACTAACTGGCTGTGCTCCAGTGTATGTCTCAGAGCAACTAGCTCTAAGATGACAAGGCCAAACCCTGGGGCTTTAGACCTCAGCTCCCTGGGCCACCTGGTGAGGAGGGGAGCTGCCTGGCAAGGACATGTGCTCACCAGGCGGCTCAGGCAGCTGAGTCTTTCTGAGGTTGTTAATGGGGAGAAGCTGCTTGCTGACTGTCCTCTTAAGCAGAGTCCTTCCTTGACCTGGGATCCAGACAGTGGACATACACTTCTGGCATGAGGGTAATAATATTGGGGTGGAGGAAGGGGTCCCAGTCTGGGTATATTTGGAAGCTGGTGCCCAGAGTGTTTCCTAATGATCTGATGCGTGCAGTGAGAAAGAGAGCTGTCGGAAAGATCTCCGGATTATTTTTTTCTTAATGAGAGTAAATGCAGGAAAGGTGAACTACATTTTTTTTTCTGAAATAAGTGAAGGGTAGAATGAAGAGTAAAGAAATAAAAAAATTTTGTTGGGGCAAATTCAATTTGAGCTTTGGGTTAAACGTGTCACATAGATCTGAAGTATAGACTTAGCTGGTTGAAGCCAGTGGGGAGATAGGTGGAAAAGCACAGGTGACATCTTTACAGTTGTGGGATCAGACAGGAGTGAGGGTTAAGGTGAGACGAGAAAGTCAGAGCCAAGGCTTAGAGTTAACCCAACATTGAGACATTGCCAGGATGATGAGGATCCAGAAGGAAGACTAAGAAATTTTTTTCCCCTATGAAATGACTGAGAATGAAAGAAGGATCAACTGAAGATGCTTCAGGTTTGGAAGATAGAGATCATGGTGTTCCTACATCTTTGTATCTGAGTGTTTTCATTTTATGACAGAAAATGTCTCTGTTGATTAAACAGAAATACAGCTGACTTTTGAATAGTGTGGTGTTGTTGAAGTAGGGCATTTTCTCCATAAAAACGAATGACTGAGCAATGTCCGTTGTCTTTTACAGAGTTGTAGTTGATTATAAAGATGTTTTGGGAAGTGAACTATAAATTATCTTTGACAAAGAGGTGGAGGATTTTAATAAGCTTAACTGTAATGTTTGCCCAGAAAAACATTCCAAATCCACCCTAAATGTATTCTCTTAAATACACAAAAGTTGTGTTTTTGCATAAGGTTAAACTTGGTCAGTAGCTAATTTTTCATGGGTGTGTTGCTTACTAAGAGATTTTTTGGGGGATTGGCATTACTAAAAACAATGTTAGCTTAAGTTCTTCTCTTGTGAATTTTCTTTGTGTTAATTTTATGTGTAAAACTGAATACCAGAATATACTCATCGATACATTTAAATAAGTTTGCAAGAAATAAATTATTTTAAAGTTTTTAACATAAAAAATGAACATGAAACCCATTTGAAACACATTGAGAAAAGCTAAGTCTTGTTCACATTAAGTCTATTGACCACACAGCACTTGGGCAAATGTAATAATGCAGTTTCCTCACATCAAACAATTAGTATTGTCAGTTCGTATCATCTTAAATTTGCTGAAAGTACCATAGCAGGAGACATTTGGACCAGATGACTATATAGAGAGAGTAGCGTGTGGTCAAAAAATCATGAAAAGCCTCTGTTTATTTAAGAAAACCTCACGTGTACTGTGCTTTTCAGCTAGTACCTTGCTTTCCCTTAGTGAGTATCACCAGGGATATAATTAATGTTAATATATTTTACTTTTCTAGTGCTAATATGTGCCTTCAATATTCTTGAGATTTATTTTTTAAAATCTCCATATGAACCTAGATTTCTAATTCTTACTCTTCCCATAACACGCCCCTTAACTGAAAAGAAGTCCCCGCTGTGAGAAGCCGTGTTATAGCTCAATCACTATGTGACCACACGAGCCCTGGGAAATTTTTCTGACGAAAATGTTTATTTAAGCAAACCAAAATTGCAGTTGGGTACGTGCAACCAGACTGAAGTTTGTTTCTGGTAGAAATACTTGTTTAAGTTTCAATCTATTAAAGTTTGTTTCAATCATAGTATTGTTTACTTTCAAGACAATGAGAATAATTTGAAGTTTTTGTAATTTGCAAAGACATATTGCAAGTGAAAATGCAGTTTACCCATGAAATAATCTCGGCATGACCGGAATTGACTTAAACTATGTAAATGTGACACCCTGCCATATCTCAGTGGGGCCCAAATATTTCACTATACTAAATGTCAGGTGGCGAAAATACAAGGTTAAATATATATATATATATATAGGCTACATATATATAGTTGGTTTTCTAGTTACTCTGTGGTAAAAGAAAAAGAAAAAAATTATCACTTAAAATTGTCATTCAAAAATGTATTTATTAGGCCAAATGCGAAAAAGAGCAAAGATTACAGAGAAAGTATACATGCTGCTCTGACCTGAGACAGACTGAAGTGGGAGGGGACTGTCATTTCTCAACACTTCCTGCCACCACTCCCATCACCACCGAGAACGAATCCGCTTTCACACTCCTGGCCCCTTTGGCGAACTTCAGCTGGCCAGAGATTGGTGTTATTTGGCAATACCACCTAATCCGTATGGGGACCCTGTGGGGATTTTACTGTAATCTGAAACACTGTTGGCACACTCTGTTCATTGCGGAGGTTGAGGCAGCTGATTGGACCGCCAGGCTGAAAGCCCTGCCCCTTTCTCGCGGTGCCTGCCCGAGTGTGGGCTCAGTGGACAAGAATGGCCTTTCTGACTCAAGAACAGCCTTTGAGCAAGAATGTAAAAGCAATAGTTGTACTTCTCCAGGAAAATTCTAAATGCACTGGGTGTTGGTTTTTTACGCATTCTTAGGTATGTAAAACTATGTTTTATTAAAACTGTGCTTTGTTAAATAGCAGATGTTTGCATTGTTTTCTTTTAAAAGCAGCTCTAACTCAACCCACAATTTCTGTGTACATTTACTTTTTCTTTAAACTATGCGGGGGGTTATGGTAGCTTCTGAAAGTAAAACTATGACTAATTCACAGCCTTTGGGCCCAAGCTTCCTGGTCAGGTGACCAAGAACATGAAAGAGGACAATTGTGGCACCTGTGATTCTACCTGGAAAGGAACAATCAGAGGGCTCAATAGTACTACCAAGGAGCAAGCAGTTTTGAAGGCAGAATATACCTAAATACGATGTTTGAAAGAGGTCTCAGAATTAAAACCTGGAAAGCAATAAAATAACTTAAGAATTTGATGTTCTCTTTAGAGCAGCAAGTCTTTTCAAAGACTGGTGATGAGGAATCTTCGCTATCCTCAGCGAAAGGAAATTAAGGAGGAGAAGGGGAAACCTCAAGCAGAAATATTCCAGTTGCTAGCCTTTGATACAGATAGGCTACAGAATATTTACCCTAGGGATTTATAAGACACACAACCTGCAATCTCATAATGAAAAAATGATTATGTTTCATAAGTGCCTCCCTCAGGGAAGAGCAGTATTATTTAAAATCAGGTTAGCCAGCAAATAAAATGGTTTAATTTCATCCTGAGTTTGGATCCCAGGCAACGGTTCAGAGCCATGTTACCAAGCTATTAGTTTTGTTGTGTTTTTCTACCAAATCCCCGACATTTCTCAGGGGAGATAGAACTCGAGCTTATCTGCGTTCTTTTCACGTGTTTTTCCATTGTTTTTATAACGAAGCTCAAGATGAAAATGCCAGAGAGAGTTGACGATAAATCGCGTTGCAGGGCTCTGGGATATGATACAATACGGACTTCACAGCCTCGCACTCAGAGTGGTCCCACCTTTGCTGCTATAATTCTACCAGCTCCCGGCAGTCGAGGCAGCAAACAGAGGTGACTAAGAGTCTGCGAAGTCCCGACACTGTGGACAGTGCCACTCTCTTCACGATTTCCTTGTGTCTCGATCGTGAATTGAGTTCGAATTGAGATGTACTTATTCAAGGGAAAACTATTGAGAGAAGAGTTCAACACACACGCCTTCTCAGTCGCGTTGAACACCACGCTCTCGTACTGTCAATATCTGCTCCTGCTTCAGATCTACACTCTTTCCCCAAAGATATCTAATTCTACCTCATTAATACCTCACATATTTGGATAAATAAATGAATGAGAAGCATCTTTCAGCTTAAACAATACTGCTGATTTTTGTCTTCCACATAAGTAATAAACAGAATGACACCCTGCAGCCATGTAACTATCACCAGAAATCTTGAACTCATCATTGGTGAGAAGATTCTACAGCATGAAGACAAGCAGGGAGGGGGCTCAGCACCATTTAACTTCAATGTGTAAAGAGCATGACACCTCTGTTCAAATCCAAAATTGCTGAATTGGGACTTCACAGTATGGAAGACATTAACCAAAGTGTCGCATGGTCATTAGGATTATTCAAAACACTTTCTTATGTAAGAAACAACAATTCAAAACAAGATCATTTTTGTCACTGTATTTCACAGTTATTTTCTCAGAAGGTATCACGAAACCAGATGTAAATATGGAAATGCAAGTTTAGCATCTGTGAACAATAAGAAAATGCTTTATTTATTATAATGAGAAGTGCTAAGAAAAATTGAAACATGAGTCTGATATTTTAAAGGCACATATTTATAAATATTTCTTCTCAAATTCAGTTTAGTTTTATATTATGGGGAAGTTATCAACTGAGTATGTATAAAGGCACACACACGTTGTCATAATATGTGAGGGAAAAAATAAGCCATTTAATTCTTACTTTCAGCACAAGACCATAGGCCAAACTTCAGTGAACTGAAACTAAAGAACATGTACTAAGCATCTGCCACTGAACGTACTACACGTTCTAGCACTTTCCTAACTGTCTGTGAACTAGAGGAGACAGCTAAATAAGCAAAATGCAGGGTGAGGTGACCACGAATGACATGACGATAATGTAGACAGATCGATGAAAAATTCAGATATTAAGGGAGAACTGGAAAGAAAAGACTAAATACCACAGGAGACTTTACGAAAAAGGGAGCCTAAGAAGTTGTAGGATGTTTGTCCACGCTCACCTTCAACAATTCCTTTCCAGATTAGTGTGTTCACGTCTAGTCCCCTAGGTCTCTCGGGCCTCGCCACACAGTGACTAGAAACCTGCTGCTCGTGGGGACTTAATCCATTCAATCAAAGGAGCAGAGCCGACCGGGGAGGGCGCACAGAAATGCACTGATGTGGTGAAACCACAACTATTGGTCTCGTGATCACAAAAGGTGGTCCCGTCAGAAACCCAAGTGCCGAAGTCTGGAAGCATTTCCTCAGGGACCTTTCTCGTTTCTGCATTTGCTTATTAGAAGAAGCATTAATAGGACTGGGTTTTGAATGATCTTTTCAAGGATATTTGTAAAGGGAACAGCTTTTAATAATGCCTCCTTCTGGAGCAAAAGGCAGGCAGGCATGCTTACCGCCCATTATAAAAATCGGGGTTCTTTGGGCAACGGCCTGACTGGCAAAACAAAACAAAACAAAAAATGGTCTCCTGCCTTATTGGAGTTTGTGGTATTAGAGGTAACACATGCCTCATCGATGTGTCCTTCTTCCTCTTTTATCCTGGCTGACCCACAAAGAAGCCTTCTTTGAGTGAGGCCCAAACTGCTAAGCTATTGAGAAGCTGGCCATCTAGTGGTGCATGAATCCTTTGGGTTGCCCCAACATAAATGACTTTTTGGAACTCTAAGTCTTAGGCTAATTGGGTTACTGACTGAAGTCCTGGACGAAGGGAGGAAGCCTACTCCCCAAGGCACCCCATGGGGTCTTGGATTCATCACCTTCCTGACGTGGCTCTCAAGTCTACACTTTTTAAAGTTGCTGTCATGCTTGGTACGATCTTGTCCAACCGATTGCCTGACTGAGGGGACTTTGTGCCTCTCTTTGCCATGATGGGGAACATTGAGTTATACTCAGTAATTAATAAGGGGGAACAAGTCCAGAAGCCTTACCTGTCCATTGGAAATGGTATATTAAAAAAATACCACCTCGAACAGCATCTTGGCATTCCATGAACCAGTGGCAGTCATCCTCTACCCTTCCCCCTGGAGCAAAACTTGGGGACCCTCAGTCCACTGGGGCTCCCTAACAGGCCTGGGTTGGGCTCCCTGAGGATTCAGCTAAGCTATCACTGACTATCGACCCCAGGCCAGGGAGCCTGTTCAGCCTTAGAATCAGCAAGGTAGAGCCAAAGTCAGATGAGGTCACTCTGCTTAGCGGGCAGAACACCAGGGGCATCCTCCTCTTTCTGACCAATCCCATGATGCACCTGGTTATATTTTACTGACTCGATGCCAATGGCCTTGGCATTTCATCTGCCACTTTGAAAACTACAGAGCGCCTGATGAAAGGCACCTTTTGGGGACCATGACACCTGGACACACATTTTGGCTGCTTATCAGATTGCCTTGGTCACTTCTGCAGATTTCAAAGTAAGGGCCCATTCTGTCTCAAGTCAAGCTGGATGTAACGTGCAGCTCAGGGTTCCACATTCAAATTGTTGTCCTGATTGCCTGAACCCCTCACCACAGCAGACGCACAGCACATGCAGTGTTACATACAGCTGCACTTGAAGGACTCCACACTACTTCGTGGTCTCTAACCTAGGAGTCTTCTAACCTTGCATCTTCTACTCAGATCTGCGGGACGTTAGCTGGCCAGCTGGCTCCCATGAAATAGTGTAAAATCTCAGACGCCTCACTGTTCTTCAGGCCTATAGATAAGCATTTTTAGAATCCATGATTTTGCAGACTTAATACGTTTCATATGCAATATTTGGATCGTAGGATGTGCGTGCATGCATGTGGATGTGCGTATGTCTTGGTGTTTCGGTTAATAAAATCTATTTATACAATTTCATGGAGTGCGCATAAAAATGGGAACTTTGGGGTTTTTCAGAAGAGTAGTTTCCAAGACGGGCTTTGTAGAGACAACGCTAATTGAAGTGCCAGTGAAAATGTTTCCCCAAGTAAGGCTTTTGCCTGAATAAATGCTAAATCTTTAAGATTAATTACTGTGACTTAATAAAAATATTTCAATCACACAGCATTCAAATTAGCAACAAGCGGGAATGGGTTCAAAGCTGTGTCATTGTCATATAAATAACAAGTTATTTATATGTTACTGCTGTTTTTCTACTGTTCTATGTATTACTTATTTGTAGGAATTATAACTTGGTTTTCTGATTCACTACAATTTTTAGAAAAAATTAAATCTCTAAAATATTAAGTGAATTAGTGAAAGTAGAATATTAAGTTCCAAGAATGGGTGGTAGAAGTTGAAAATCCATGATTTAAACTATTGTTAATAGCAAATAGTTTTTCCCAACATTGTATTTCTTTTTCGTGAAAACGGTAAATGTATTAGACATGCTGTCACGCCAGCGAATATATAACATGCCGCCAGAGCAAGTGACAACCATGAGCTGGCTCCCATTGCCATGGAAAACGCAAACATTTCAAAGTGAGCTCTTCGGGATGGTTTTCCGCCTGCATGGGACCAACTGACCATCACCCATCGTCAAGAGAGGGGAGGTGAACATTCCTTCGGCATTTGGTGGTACTTCTTTATCAGCAAACGCAGTCGTGGGTGAGGAAATGAATGTTCTCTAGACGTGGGTCCCGCTTTATCCCTGTAAGAGGATACAGAATAGTCCTGCACAATCTTTTATTCTGAGAATCAATGCCAGGCAAAGCATGTGATGTAAAAGTTCCAACCAACGAGATTTAATGAGAAGAAAACGTCTTCTGACTTTTTCTTTAAATGTTTGGAAATAATTTTAATTTTCTGCCTCTTTTCTCTCCCAGGAGTTGATTACATGAAAAATTATTTTCATACATACAGTGATTCTAGCATGGCTAATTGAAAAGTGTTTTGCCATCATTTGGTGCCTGGTTATTGAGTGTTAGGAACTGCTCTGTGAGGTTGGGCAACATTATGAAATTCCTTTTACAAAAAATAAAAGCAGTGCTGGTTTTGTAAAGTGTCCATTTCACTTTGTACGAGAGGGTGGCAGAGCAGAGCTCCAGGCAGACTTTCTGAAGGCATTAATGACTATTTTGTTTGTTGCCTTTCTACACCCGATGCACCAAATGAACTCTCCAAATTATCTGCCTATCAGACCATGTATTTTTAACAAATTATCTAAAAGTTTTATGCTACTGACAGAGAAGTCACATTTTCAGAAAAGCTTGCAAAATTTCCAGTTATTTTACCAAGTTCGTGTAATTATATCATTTTCACGACTTACACCACCTACACTTATACCAAAATGGACATGGCACTGGAGTTATCCTGGGTAGATGTGGACTTTTATTTAGACTGACATGTTGTATTCCTGGACGAATAGAAAAAATTAAAAACATGACTGTCAAAAAGTGTGGCCCTTTGGATTTTATCTCTATAATCTCTTAAAACATGAATGCAATATGGCAGGGGTGGGCTTTCTCTGTTTACTTAGCTGGCTATTCAAATTACCTAGGATATTGCTTGGGGTGTAGGAAGTATCAAGTACACAAACACCTGTACTTGGGACTTCCCAAAATATTCATTAAAATCCTAATTGCTTCTAGCACTTGGCAATTGTAAATTGTGCTGCTATGAACATTGGGGTGCAAAGGTTCTTTTGGGTTGGTGTTTCAGGGCTCTTAGGATACAATCCTAGCAGTGGAATCGCTGGGTCAAAAGGCAGATTTATTTTTAGTTTTCTGAGAAAATTTCATACTGTTTTCCATAGCGGTTGTACCAGTCTGCAATCCTACCAACAATGGATTAGGGTCCCCTCTTCTCCACAACCTCTCCAACACTTGTTGTTTGTTGCTTTGTTTATGATGGCCATTCTGACCAGTGTAAAGTGGTATCTCAACCTAGGTGTGACTTGTACACCAGCCCACGGAGCCTACTACATCATGGATGAGATATGAGACAAATTCACACAAACTACCAAGTCCTGTGGAGGGAAAGGGACTGCACAGCTACTCTCTCAAGGGGAGAGCACACTGACCCTTGCCTAGACAGGCTTTTATTGGGTTTAATTTGTGCAGGACTACAGGTACAGCTCATTAATCATTGTCAGGCAGTAAGGATCAGACAGTAGATAGCATACAAAGAACTATTAGGGCTTCTTCTGAGTCAGGGTCTATCAGCTAAGAAGCTACAAAACTTTGGGAAACAAACTCATTTCCTGCTTGCACCTTTATCATTTAACTAAGAGCATTCTTGGCAAAGCAGGCTTCACAGGATTTTACAGATCCTTTCTCAGGCCTGATCACCTGGGGAGCCCACCCTTTCCAGCACAGGGCTGCACTGCCCTCTGTTATTATTTCAGGCTTAAGTCAGGCAGAAGGCAGATAGCCAAGGAATTTTAGGAGACTTCTCGTGGACTCAGGGGAGTCAGGCTTTGTCAAAGCCAAGGGACGAGGGTCCATCACCCCCTTTCTCCATAGTCCCCCAATTCCTTTCCTGGGGCCTCCAAGTGATCATGCCTGTCTTAGGTAGTTCCCCCCTTGGGGAATCTTACCTGTCATTAGCTAACTGATCAAGAATTAGGGGCCAGTTATGGAAAAAGGAGCAGAAGCTGTGCTCCTGCCAGGGAGATAAGCTTTGTCTCCTTAGTGGTTTACAGTCTGAAGGTCACTCACTCAGCCTTAGGCATAGTGGGTTTCAGCTCCTGAAATCAGGAAGAGCAGTTCCCAACATAGGTGCCCATTAGTAAATGAATGGATCAAAAAACTATGGTACCTTTACACAATGGAATTCTATGCAGCAGAAAGAAAGAAGGAGCTCCTACCCCTTACAACAGCATGGATGGAACTGGAGAGCATTATGCTGAGTGAAATAAGCCAGGCAGTGAAAGACAAATACCATACGATCTCACCTTTAACAGCAACCTAAACAACAAAACAAACAAATAAGCAAAATATAACCAAACACACTGAAATACAGAACAGGCTGACAGGGACCAGAGGGGAGAAAGGGAGGGAATTTCAGGGGAAAAGGGGAAGGATTCATGGGAACAAATATAAAGGACACATGGACAAAAACTAGGGGGGGTGGAAATGGGAGAGAGGTGGGGAGCACTAGGGGGGGTGGGCTGGGATGGGAGTAAAAAACAGAGAACTGTACTTGAACAACAATTAAAATAAATTTTATAAATAAATAAAAATTTTTTTTTGAAAAATCCTTATTGCTTTCCCCATTGTAATCAAGTCCTACCCAAGACAGAAGAAACATTGATGAAGTGGAATGGTTACCATTCTGAGAAGTCAGACCCTGCTGCAAATTGGCTATTAAAGTATGTTTGAATTCCTTTTTTATTTTAGAAGTGCTAGAATTACTCTGAGGAATATTGATGTTATCTTTACACAATAAACTTTTAACTTTTGTTTTCTAAAGAATATAAGCTTAATTAAGTTTAATAAGTTTAATAGAGAGGAGCAACACACACAGCTCCTCCTTCCAAAAGATTACA
The DNA here is from genome assembly GCF_014824575.4 of Sturnira hondurensis. Lineage (NCBI taxonomy): Eukaryota > Metazoa > Chordata > Mammalia > Chiroptera > Phyllostomidae > Sturnira > Sturnira hondurensis. The sequence continues at coordinate 24,910,555 of NW_028082759.1, read as the reverse complement.
GTAGTGAGCGTCCCACAACAATTGCACCGCAAATAAAAACAACCCAATCCACTTAATTGACTTCTTTTTTTCTTGATTGAAAAATAATTGAGTCTTCTCCTGAATGCTCAAATATTAATCATCACGACTTTCCCATAGTGGTAATTATTTTCTTATTCACTTTCGGACCAAAGGACCTAAAATAAAACCCTCCTTTTGCTTGAATTCTGTCCTACTTGAAGATTGATCCAAAGGCATGAAGCAGATGGGAGATCAAAATATCACCTTTGTTCTTGAATAAAAAGTGTGACTCTACAGGACGTGGAAGAATGAGCTTCCTCATAACTAGGATAACTATACCATTTAGTATCCAAACCAGGACACTTCTGAAATTAAAATGCAGCAGTGTTCCTAATTATCTTCAACGTAAATTGAGACCGTCCTGACAAACCGAGGCGCATGTTTACGCTGTTTGTAATGAAGCACAGACCTCAGCGAATGCCCCTCCCACCTATTCCAGACAGTGCAGAAAGTGATCCCAGGCCTCTCCTGCGGAAACAAGTGTTTTCTGCTTCTTGCTGGAGCAGGGACTGGGCATGCACTCTCAGAGCGAGCATCTTCTCCCAAGGAAGAAAGAACTAAGCCATACATCACCAGTTTACTCTCCCCACTTTCACTGTGCTAAGGCTCTAATATTAGAAGGGATAGGCAGGGAGGGACAGCAAGAGGTCAGAGGTTTCACCCCAGTGGACACCTGTCCACATGAGCAGAAATACTAGGAGTAAGTTTGAGGTGTCCCTCTCGACAAAGTCTTGTCCAGTTTTCTCAGGATTGGGCCGTCCACCTTTGGGACAAACACATTCAGTGCCTCCCATAAAGTGTGTTTTAACAGAAAAGCAAGAAGCTAGAGTATGTTCCAGCTCTTGTGATTCTAAAGACTAATCTAAAAAGAAACTACATGAAGTTTACCCTATAAAAAGAAGAACAGATGACCAGTTAGAGCTTGTTTGCGCAGCCTCTGGCCATGGAGAAAAAAGGAGGCAGAGACTGTTGGGAAGGAGATGGTTAGATGTTGCCATGTGACTGTAAGAGAGGGTTTTGCTTCTGCCTGGCTGATTATAATCCAGGGGCGAGGGCAGAAGGATGGGCAGGGAAGGAACCCAAGATACCTTAGGGCCCTGAGGACAGATCTGAGGACCGTGCCTTGTTTCTTAAATGAGAGCTTGGTGACTCCACGTGTGCAGGAGTTAAAGGACAGCTGCCATTGGTGAAACAGACCTTGTATAAGATAGAAAATGACCCTTTTTTATTTCTGAGCTACGAGGATAAGTCACAGAGACCCAATGAGCCTTTTGACCTTTATGGGAACAGGAAGGTGGGGACAGCAGCAGGGAGACAAATCAAAGGTCAGTAGTTTCTTATTCCCGCACAAAGATGCCAATGAAATACATAAACCCCCAGAATTTACAGCAATTTTAAAAATTCTAAGCTATGAAGATTATAATTCTAGCTCCTAGAAAAAAATAGAGTAGGGGAGAAACTGAGCCATGGAAAAACAAAGTTATATGTACATATATTCATATATATTTAATGTTGACTTTTTATGTGCAGGAATGCATGACTTTTTTTGAACACTCTCCCATATTTGGATAATGTGTTTCCAGGTATCTTCTTGAGTCCAATTTCCCCTCATACTTTTCCCATATTTAAATTCTGCTTTTGCTTTATCTGAGCAATGTTCTTGTATATAAAATATTGTTCGGTTTTATTTATTTTCTATAATTACTTCATTTTACACTAAGTCAGCTTAGTTTATTAATTGGATAATTGAAAGTTGACTTATTTATATAAAAAGGACTGGTGTGCAGCACTGGTCCAAGAAACATTTTTCAACTACATTAAATGACACATGATGGTGAAGTAAGTAATGCATTGGAACGAAAGAATGTCTATAGCTTATACAAGGAATGAATAAACCATGTGTTAGCAGGGAGTTTTGATTTCCATCAGAAGCATATTAATTAAAGAGTGGTTATATTTACATCCTAAACATACATTCAATCCCTATAGGCACCTCACCAGTGTATCCATTAGCATTAGTAAGAGTAATTAAAGTGAAACATTTAACATTGTACTAACAGCATTCCTAAGAAAACTACATTAGGAATTTTTTCAAAGTCTCACTACTTAACTACATGAATAAAAGTTCCTTCTACTAAAGTAATTTTAAACTACACATTGAGAGAATAAAGCAGAGAAATATCATGAACACAGGAAAATCTCCACTTTTCTGGTCATTTGTGTAAAATATTAAGGAAGCAAGTGAGGAAGGCGATTCCAGCAGAAGACAGTGCTCAGATCTCAAGGATGAAGTGCTGGTGAGCTGGACACCATGCGAGGGTTTGGAGATGACGTGTTCTCACTTAGGTCGCCCATGAGTGGCGGATGTTGGTAAATCGGAAATAAAACTGACTTTGACTTTGGTCCTTTTGGTTGTTTTAATTTCTGGGCTCCGTAAATGAACTGAGAAATGGAAGCACCTTTCAGATTTGAAGCGCCAATCTCCAGTACATTCCAACAGGGGGCGCACGCTTGGAAACAGGAAAAACCACTGTCTTGGTGGGGCCCCGGTGCAGCTGAGAGATTAGGGAGATGAAACGAGATGGTTCCCTCCATCAGATGCCCACGACTAATCCTAAGGCGGAAGCCAGACTGTGTTCCGAGTTACACTTACAACTGACTTACACTTTACATACCCTGTGAGAGAACACACTTAAGACAGGTTTTAAACAAAATGACCACTATGTAAGGGGAAAAAAGGGAAATTAAATGCTTCAGGGTAGAGCAAAGCTTCTTAAATTTTAGCATGTATCAGAGTCACTGGAGGGCTTGTTAAAACATAGATTGTTGGGCAACACTCCAGAGCTTCTAATTAGTCCTGGGGCAGGGCCAAGGATCCGCATTTCTAACCAGTCTCCAGGTAAGGGTGGTGATGTTGCTGGTCTGCCCGCCCCCTTTGAAAGCCACCAAGACAGAACAATTATTATGCCCCTGTCCCCAACACAGCTTCATATATTCGCCTTCCTTTTTTGGTTCCCAGTGCCATTTGAAATGTCTCCCACTTGTTTAGATACAGGAAACAGTACACTGAAGAATTAGTTGGGGTTGAGAGTAATCACTGGCAAAGAGAGAAACCCCCAATGTGGCAAGAATAAGGAAGATCTGGAGAGGTATCACAGATCATTCTTAGGGGAAAGGAGTCACTTGGGATCGAGAGGGGATGATGTCCTTCCTCTGTGGATTTCAGAATAAGGCTTGTCTGAATGCACGTCCAACACCAGAGAGAACTAGAGGAAAGAGGGAGAAGGAAGAAAGCTGTGTGCATGCTTGGAATGTCACCTCCCATTCAGGGTACCAAGCTGGAGCTGGCTTCACGGGTCTGAAACAATACCAGACAGGATTAAGGGAAGAGAACAAAGCCATTAAGTCCTTAAAATCCAGCCAGGCAAGTCAAAATGTGGTTGAGCCTCTAGCTACCTTCAGAGAAGAGAATTTGTGTGTAAACTTATCTGTGTCTAAATTCTATATTTTGTTTGTGTTCACTTTTCTCTTCTTAATGCACTTACGTTGGAATGTTTGTCCTTATTAAACCAAGCTGTGGGAGGAAGGAGAATGCTGTCAGAGAGACTCACCGCAGTACCAGACTTCAAATACATCCGCCAAGTGGAAAAGGGACTTGGTGAGCTGGGTATTTCTCTCTGGCAGAACTCGGGGACCTGGACAATGATGACTGAGTGGACAGCTCCCCTCTTAACACAGGACAGTTACGAGCGAAAATAAGCTACTCATCTTATTTTTCAGAGGCAGGTTCACAAGATCCACTAGACACGGATGTTACTGTATGGATCCTGGCAGAAGATGGCCACTAGTCAAATGCACCTATTTCCATAAAGAATAGTGCCGGACTGCACAAGTGCTTATGATCAAGGGCCTCACATATCAAATGCAAGGAGGAAAACTATTTTAGACATCATTTTGTATTGTGTCTATACATATAAAAGAGGGGAAAGACTGCCCTTCAGAACTGTTCAAATATATTCTGGCATTTTAAAGACTTTAGATAATTTGGAGAAGAAAATGCTTGCTAGGAAATAATTTAAGCCATCATCCATGGAGTGTTTTTCTACAGAACGAGGCTTACGGTAAAAGGGCAAAAAAAAAAAAAAGAAAATCGTGAAAGATAGCTTTGTTAAATGTCAGTGACATGTGCCTGTTATTCTTCTGCCTTGTAGACTAATAAACTGCATACCAGTTGCTGCAGAAATGGGGCGCTGGGAGCTCACCATAGAAATGAACACACTGCAGGGACTCACTGCCGCACAAAAAAATACTCCGATGAATTCAGAGTCATCCAAGCCACCCGGAGTGAGTGATTTCTGGCGCCTGAGGTGTTATGATTGCTACGGTCCTGTCGCATGGTGCTGTTTTCTCAAGTCAACGCAGTTTCTTAAATGGCATGAAGAACTTTGCCCAAATGCTTCAGCTACAAGCCAAGACATTTCTTCCAGCTTGAGAAAGAGAGCATCTGCCATTAAATAAACTAAAATAAGATTTTTCTACAACCTCACCATTAATTTGAAAAATGAAAGCCATTGTGGCATCGACTACAATAAAGGGATGTGACAAAAATTGCCGTGAACCAGGCAGGTACCACTGTTTTCCAGAGAGGCAGTTTTGACATTAGGTTGACATTCGGTTGCTAGGAGGCAAAAGACGGGCAAATAGCTTCTCCGGGATTCCACCTACCGCCTCCTCGACTAGCAAGAGGAGGGCAAAGGGTCAGTAAAAGAAAGGAGGAGGATGCAGATGAGTTTTCATTCACTGGTTTGTGAAATCAGTGTCCTCCAAACACTGAAATTTTCTGGTTATCTTTCTGGCATCAGTTGTAGACGGATGGTGAAGGGAGCGGGTGTGTAAAACGAACACGTTATAAAGGTAGATAGGTGGATACATACATACACACATAGAGAGAGATATATGGCATATGACATAACATATAAATATATCGACAACTTATAAGTATCATTTTTCATATATACATGTATATATACATATATCCAGATAAAGTCCAGTCACTGTTACTATAACATGAACAGTTTGTGTGCCACCCATGTAACCCAGCAGCCAAGGCAAGTAGACTGGAATATGCATGCATGAACAATGATGACTTCCCTGTACTAGTTAGAGGGGGTGGTAGATGCCATTGAATGAGCATGTGTACTGTGTGGCCAACACATTCAAAATGACTGAGGAAGTAGAGCAATGGATCTGAATCAAATTTTGCATTCAGCTTGAACATTCCTCCACAATTATTCAGATGATTCAGAAGGCTTTCTAGGACAATGCAATGAGCGCAGTGCAAATGAAAGTGTGGCACAAACGCAGCAAAGATGGTCGAGAATCTGTTGAAAGTGATCCACGTTCTAGAAGGCCTATGATAAGCAGAGAATATCAAACATGTACGGGCTGTTTTCAACAAATATCAGCAACGGACAGTGTGAGAACTAGAAGCTGATCTGGGGATTCCAAAAACTACTGTGTCCGAGATTTTGATGCAGGATCTTGGCATGAAACATGTTGTGGCAAATGCGTTCCATGGCTTCCTTCCACACCAGAGCAGAAGGAACATTGTGCTGCAGCTGCTAACGACTTGATCCAAACCACTACCAATGAGCCAGGTTTCTTCAAGAAGCTCATAATTGGAGATGAATCGTGGGTCTACAGCTACAATCTAGAAAGGAAGGCCCGGCCATCCCAATGGAAGTCATCTGGTTCTCCATACCCAAAGAAGGCACAGTGAAGTCACAGCAGGGTCAAGATCATGTTAAAGGTGTTTTTTTGATTGGGAAGGCATTGCCCAACACAAGTACACCCCATCCAGGCCAAACAATTAATAAACAGTACTACCTCAGTGTTCTTCGGTGGTTGAGAGATGCAATACAATGACAATGGCTGCAGCTATGGGCAACTGGTGGTTGGCAGCTTCATCACTACAACACGCCTGCTCATGCATCATGTCTCATGCAGAGATTTTTTTTTGTGAAACATCAAGTCATCCAGGTGACTCAGTCCCCCTACAGCCCAGATTTGGCACCCTATGACTCTGGCTCTTCTCAAAATGAAAATCACCTTTGAAAATGGAGAGATTTCAGACCCCTGATGAGATTCATGAAAATATGACATGGCAGCTGTTGACAATTCCAGCAAAGGTATTTGTGGAGTGTTTTGAACAGTGGANGGTTTTATTTATTTTCTATAATTACTTCATTTTACACCAAGTCAGCTTAGTTTATTAATTGGATAATTGAAAGTTGACTTATTTATATAAAAAGGACTGGTGTGCAGCACTGGTCCAAGAAACATTTTTCAACTACATTAAATGACACATGATGATGAAGTAAGTAATGCATTGGAATGAAAGGATGTCTATAGCTTATACAAGGAATGAATAAACCATGTGTTAGCAGGGAGTTTTGATTTCCATCAGAAGCATATTAATTAAAGAGTGGTTATATTTATCTAAGAGCAAACACTATATATATGTTTACACTATATATATAGTGTATATNTATATATATTATATATTTTCTATAATTACTTCATTTTACACCAAGTCAGCTTAGTTTATTAATTGGATAATTGAAAGTTGACTTATTTATATAAAAAGGACTGGTGTGCAGCACTGGTCCAAGAAACATTTTTCAACTACATTAAATGATACATGATGATGAAGTAAGTAATGCATTGGAACGAAAGGATGTCTATAGCTTATACAAGGAATGAATAAACCATGTGTTAGCAGGGAGTTTTGATTTCCATCAGAAGCATATTAATTAAAGAGTGGTTATATATATATAGTGTTTGCTCTTAGATTGCTACAGACAGGAAGATTTGAGAACTAACACAGGTGAAAGTAGAAAATGTTTGTTTATGCACCCTAAATGATTCAAGCAGCATCCCTCACAGTATCTTATTTATATAAGATCTTGATTCTCTCAGGGTTCCACACCAGGCATGCAGTATTGAAGTGCGCTCTGACCAAGTTCATGGCAGAAAAAAGGGCAGCACAGGTTTGTGTTTAACTTTAGGTTACTCTGGGTGCTCTGGTCAGTCAGTAATAATTTGTATTAGAAGCATGTACAGTTTACATCAATGGTTTAAATTATCTTTGTGAAATATAGTTGTGTTGGAACATAATGTCCTAACAAATTCCTGAGCGCTCATGGCTTCCTTCACAGCCCTGACAACTGTACACAAGGTCATTCAGCATGGCGCACTCTGCACCCGGAGAGAGAGGCGCTGGGTCCCGGAGCTGTAAGCATCAGCGCTGAACATGGCAGAGGAAGGTGCATGTCGCCTACGTGTGCTGAATAGCCCGAGGGGAAGCCACTGGAATCAGCCCAACGTGGTTTGTAGGCTTCATGACACACTTTTGTAACTTGTTCAGCACAGAACCTGCTCCTCCCTCCGTGCAGGATCACATGGTGTGCTCTAACTCCCAGACTGGAGAAGTGATTCCTGCGGCTTCTCAGAAAACTGACCTCTGACCTGACATCTGTGCTACCCGGGCCTCCCCGAGGCTGTGCAGGGTTGGGAGGAGGCTCAACCTTCCCCTTCCCCTGTGAGAGAGGGGAAGATGGCAGCTGGGCTGGTTTCGGAAGACCCCGCGGCAGGGTTGGTTCACGTGCTTAGAGGAGGAGCCTTGGCTGGGATCTCCAAAGGCGCAGTGGGTGATGGAGCGGCAATGGCTGGCTTAAGAGCATGTGGAAATCTGTGAAATGGAATCTTTGAGGAGAGTGAGAATTAAAAGTGAAATCCGTCCCTAGGATTATACAAGTGGTTACATCGGTCTGGGGTCTGGGTCCCAGTTGCGGATCCATCAGCTGATTTGAAGGCAAAATGCTTTCTCCTTTGTTTTTTCTCTCTCCTTTTCCCATCAATTATTAGAAAGCAAGGTAAAAAATAGTGGAAAAAAGATAATGATTTTTGACCACATCTAAAAAGGATGTATTTTTTGATTTTGAGAAAAGAAAGATTTGCCTACGGCCACCCTGAACACGCCTGACCCTCATCTGATCGCAAAGCTAAGCAGGGCCCCGGTTAGTAACTGGATGGGAGAAAGAAAAGGTTTTTTCACACAAAAGTATGATTTTTAATATTGTGCTCATAGTTTTTAAATATAGAGATATTACATGAACAATTATTTGTTCATGTGCTCTACTGATGAAAGCCCTANTTTGACCACATCTAAAAAGGATATGTTTTTTGATTTTGAGAAAAGAAAGATTTGCCTACGGCCACCCTGAACACGCCTGACCCTCATCTGATCGCAAAGCTAAGCAGGGCCCCGGTTAGTAACTGGATGGGAGAAAGAAAAGGTTTTTTCACACAAAAGTATGATTTTTAATATTGTGCTCATAGTTTTTAAATATAGAGATATTACATGAACAATTATTTATTTGAACAATTGTTCAATTACATGAACAATTATTTGTTCATGTGCTCTACTGATGAAAGCCCTAAGCATTTTGTATTAAATTTAGATAAATAATAATATATTTCTACTTCCCTTATTTATGCTAATCATACTTGTGTAATGCTTAAGATACTTTCAAAGAAATGTTTAATAAAATAAAGCTTTTAAAAAAAGTTTTTAGGCTGCTTGATTCCCTACAGGAACCTGCAATATTCATAGATAGGTAAGTACCCTGGAATCACTATTCTCTGTAATAGAGTCCATGTGAGGATATGAACAAATGGAGATGATTTATGTATTGTTCCTTATCACATCCTTTCTCTAGTGCATCGGGAAACTCTAAATGCTATGAAAAATATCATTTAAGAATAAGTGGTTTAGTAGGAAGTTTCTGCCAATAAAAAAGCAAAATCCAAAAACAAAGAACAAAACAAATACACAACAAGGAGTTTAGGAAAAAAAATCTTAGGAAATAAAAAAACATTGCAGCTTCCAATGAAGAATTTTAGCAAGATAGGAAATAAAAGCCAGGAACTGTAGCTTTAAGACCTTCATAAAACCATATAATATTTTCATGTTACTTATTTTTGATGACCCAGACTGTTTCAGCTGAACGGTCAATGACATATTGCTTAAGATAAACCTGCTCTGGGGTCTAGTTTCCAGGAAAGTGTCCACTAACAGCTATTTTTTCCTGTGGGAGAAATTTGCAATCCACCAAAGAACAGAGTAGGTAGTTACAGTTAGAAAGAAAATATGAGAAAAAAAGAGACACACACACACAGAGGAATATTCATGTATTTAATTTTACCATGCAGATCTTTGTAAAAGATTGCAAATAACTGTGTGCTTATTTTGCATAAAGAATATGTGTCAAGATTACAGAATGATTTCTGATTTAAGAGTTCATGTTAGAGGCAGGAAAAAAATCATGCATTTTTGCATTTTGAAGGGAGGGATATTTGTGCATCCTTTACTTCAGGAAAGAAAAGTATAACTCAAAATTTTACTTCTTAAAAATTGCTTTATGATAATGAGGAAAGTCTCATATTTTTCTACATTTTAATGAAAGCTAACATATATTTTTCTGAACACTGCTCTGTCAATTTAAACAAAAGCAACAACAAAAAAACTTTTAAAGGCTAAGTTTCTGGTTTGTTGCACTTAAATCATTAAATTGTTGTTTTCTTAGATTCCATGAGTTATGCAAAATCATTTTCAACAATTTCAATAATCATTTTAGCTGTATTTCTCTTAAACACAAACCTATTTACTAAGTACAATTAAATTTAACCAAAATATTTTATGTTAGTGAGAAATTTTTCCAGATGTGAATTTTAAAATAAAGCTCATGTTATTATTCTAGTGTGGAATAAAGCAATGGATTAAGACAAAAAAAATTTAAACAAAGAAAAATAAAATGCTTGGTAAATAAATACATAATTAAACTTTGTTTACAATTCCATCCACAGATTTTGATGTTTGCCATAATATACAACTGACTTGAGAAATAGGGTGTTGGTTAACTTGAAGCCAAACAAACTTGCTTAAATATTAACTTGAAGTCAATATTGAAGCAAAGAATAACCAAATTTAGTTGAAAAACAAGTTACTCGCTTGCCCACTCCACATAATTCATGTTGCCTGCATTTTGTATCCATGCACGTTCTAGCTTAGCGTAAGCAATGAAGCTAATCAATATGACCAAATATGTCAAACAGTCCAAATTAAAGCAAATAAAATACTTATTTCATCTTTTCCTTATAACTTCAGATCAGCAGGGTCACAATTTATTAATCAACTTTTTCTATTACTACATATGAAAATACAACTAATTTTATGTCTGTAGGCAAAGTGTAAGTGGGGCAAAAGTAGTTTTATACTTGTGAGTATGTGAAATAGTTTATTCTTATATTGTTGTTTATTAATTACTATATTATTTTTCATATGAACAACTACAAACATACTTTTCCCCCATCTTGTATATATGTAATTAATATCATTCTACCTTACTTTCTTCTTTCTATCTTTTCATCTATCTATCATTGATTTGAGTGAATAACATAAAATATTATTGTTGCATCTTCAACACACTTCTGTTCCTGCAATACAGAGTTCCAGATGAATGTATCACATTGATTCATTTCCACCCATCATACCAGCAAACAATTTAGAGATCTCTAACATTCCTTGAGATGGACAAGGAAGTCTAGGCATTCACACATTCATGACAAATGTAAAATTTGGTAACAGTCTTCGGGGGGATAATTTTCCTGTGGATGTTAAATTTTAATTGTTTACAGGAAGCTGTTTTACAGAAATGACATCATCCTACAGATGGGAGCATTTCACTAGCAACGGACACCACTTACTTTTGCACCAATAAGGGAATAGTAAAAATATGATCAGCCCATAAAAGTGAACACAGAGCAGCCACAGAAAAGAAAGAGGGCGTATGTGTTGAAATAGTACTAGCTAAAGCTATGCTTGCATATCAGGAAGAAAGACACCTGGAAGAAATGCCCACACTGCGGTGGAGGATGACGAGAGATCATTGGCAGGTTGGGTGTCTTTGCCTTTGGTTTTTGTGCCTGCGTACCCGAGGGGTAAAGCCAGTTTGCTTAACAGACTCTCTCGCTTTTCTCAGCTAACACCCAATCCTGAAACTGGCGCTGTTCCTCTTGATCAGCATGTGCCTGAAAACCCCTCTCCATCCGAAATAAATATATCCGATGGGCCCTGAAACAAATGATTCAACTTGAGAGTTGCACAGCCTTTGCCGTTATAGGAAATTTCACCAAGCCATGGCAAAACTCCATCTCCTCTGAAAATGTTTATGTTTGACCCGTGCAAACGATGACAGATTATTTATGTTACTCTTTGTGTTCTGGAGAAATGTTTTCATGAAGTCTGAATGGTACCTAACAATCAGGACAGGAAGTTCCAGAAAAGCTACCACTGGGCTTCAATCACTAAATGCGAAGCAAGCTAAGGTAGAGCAAGGAGGGGAACAGGACAGAGCCGTCTGCCTCTGCTCTCCTCCTCCTGGACCTCCTGCTGCCAGATGGGAGAGGCGCGGCCCCCTCACCAATGAGGGCTTTCCTTCTTGTAGGAAAATCTGTTATGATCTATTGTTGAGTATTTTCTTAGTCTTATGAGTGTGTGTGTGTGTTGAACTCACAGGAAATGGTAATGATTAAATAAGTATCTGAAAAATACATGCTTTTCGCCGTGTTTAATATTACCCTATCTCAAATTAATTAAAATAAATTCATTGCTACATAATGTATCACTAAGTTCCATAGCATATGTCTTCATCCTTTTTAAGTATTCAAACAATTTAAAATATGAAGTGATGAAATAAAGATGTAATTTCATAATCTAATTTTTCAGTTAACATATTAATCATTTTTCACATTTCTGTAAAAATATGGCTGAATAATACTAAATAAGAATATATCAAATTATATACTTGATCACAACCCACCCTTCAACATTTGGTATATCTTAAGTTTTTATTTTCATCTACGATGAATACATTTCTATGTCTGAGTTTCCCCTATTTTAATTTATTGCCTTTGGAGATACTGCTGAGAGTAAAATTATTATTTTGAACAATAAGACTTTCTTTAGATGCATGGCTAAACTGCCTTCACATTTAACATTGTATACTTAGCAAAATACGAGTAATATTATCTACCAGGTTCATTAAATTCCATACTAATTCAGAATACTTCTATAAATAACAAAATATAATATTGATTAAACATTATTTATTGATAGAATTTGCTTTCTATCTTTTAGTAGGCATATGCATTTTTTCTGTAATAGCTTGGTGGTCCTAGCTACCCAGCACAGGAAAAGTCCAGTTGAGTTGTATTTCGAGGACACTCTCTCTTCCTGGTTTCCCCTAGTTTCCCATAATGCAGGGAGTTGGACTAAGTATCACTGGGTCTTCAGTCCAGGATGATCTCGCTGCAATGTCTACGACCTAAGCCAGTCTGACCCATTCAGATTTGCCGAACGCAGCACCTGCGCTCCTGTCCAAGCCTGGCAGCCCACAGCCCTCAGCCTTGTGCCCTCTCGTGCACGTGTCCCTCCCCCCGCAGGGCCTGGCTGTCTCTACGATGCTGAATGTTCTCACATTGCTGCATCAGAGATCCCCAAGCCCACATTCAAACTCCATGATTTATTGGAGGGACTCAGAGGACTTCAAAAACATGATGCTTATATTAGCAATTTATTACAGCAAAGACTATACATTAAAACTAGCAAAGGTAAATAGACACGGGGCAGAGTCCCTAAAGGGACTGACACACACGTGCATGTGTCCTCTCTTGATCTTGGTAGAATCTTAAAGACGGTGCTTACCCTTCCAGCAATGACATGGGACAATAGGTGCAATGTATTGCCAATCAGGGCGGCTCACCTGAGTCTTGGTGCACAGTTCTTACTGGGGGCTGGTCACTTAGCCACAGCTGAACACCTACCTACATGCCTGGTGTCAGTCATTCGGTCTGACCTCTATAGGGAACGAACTGATGTCTAGGGTGACTCCAGGCCTCGAGAAAACAAAGGCGCTCGCTCTTTCTTATCAGGCAGGAAGTCCAAAAGCTAGAGGCTACTCCCTGAAGCCTTTCAAGGAGCACAGCTTCCTTCAGCACTGGCAGGGTGTGGACGAGCCCGGCACCCCGAGTCACGCCTCTACTGCACAGGCACTCACGGTACCTGTCCATCCGGCGTTCTGCAGCACAGAGTCCTGTGCTTTCTTGGGGTACGACTACTCCCAGCTCCTTAAAATGCCCTGGCACCTAAAGAGCTGGAGCTTTTCTTCCCAAACTGGAACCGTCTCCACTCTCCATAGTGCAGGAAATTAAAAACCTTCAGAAACATAATCACAATGACTTCCTGGTCCTTTTTTAGGGGATCCAAAGCAAACAAACAAACAAAACACAAAACCAAAACAATTCTCCTTCCCAGAGACACTTGGAAGAAAAAGAATCCTTTATCGGGTTTTTCTGCCACAGACGGCGTATATTCTCGGGGTCATCATGGTTGTTTAAGATGCTATGTTTTAAGGGTAATTTGTTACATATCAGGAGTGATCCGAACAGACAGATTACACATATAATTAGTAAATTATACATGCGTCCTTTTATGACTGTGCTGGATTTCCATGGAAGTCAAATTCTTCCACATAAACTAAAATTTGTGTTGTTTAAAAAATTTAGAAATCATAACATTAAAGCCATAAAACTTAACATAGATATAATTATAAATTTTCTACTGATAGATTCTTTTGGGCTTCGTTATTTTTGTTAAAAAATGTTTTAAATATGTCTAAAAAGTGAATGTTAATTTTTAACACAAATTTATGTGAATATATGAGAACCCATAAAACATACGGACTGGGGCAAAAGAAGGTTTATAGTGTTTGTCATGGAAAACAACACAACGATGAGTAAACAGTAATCTGAGAATAAAGCCTGTGCTTCGTGTCCTCGCAGCTGCCGCCTCCGTGGGCCCGCCCTGCATTTCGTTGGGCGCTGCGTGTGCCCCACACCACAGACGAGCACAAGAGAGGACCCCCCTGTGTGGGAGACGGAGTAACAGATTTCCCCAGGGGAAGACTCACTTCGAGCTACAGAATACGAACCGCAATGGACTTCGTAATCTAATCCGCCATCACACTAAATTGATATTCTTTTTTTAAAATTTTTAAACATATTTTTTTCTGAGCACTAACTATGGGTAAATACTGTAGAAGTGAGGGGTAAGCACGAAGGTCCACGTCTACAGCGGGGGCATGAGGAGGCCTGCACACTAGCTCCCCCGTGAAGCGACAACAACTTATGAAAACAAAATTTAAAGAAAATATTCGAGTCTACGGATGCAGTCCTAAAGGCATACAGTCAATGAAGAAATGCAGATCTGAGAAAAGCTCCACGTTGGTAAGAACGGCAATAGTCAGTGGCACTTGAGCCGTGACCCGCTCACCCCCTCCAGTGATCCTCAGCCTGACGGTGTGTCTATTGTAGGTAGCCATACAGGACACTCTCTGCCTTAAGCAATTAGCCAAGGGGGTCCCTATCCCCCTGAGAGAAGCACGAGACCAGCATTTGTCATTCCCACCAAGTCCACATCACAGAGCCTACATTTTCACTGGTGCTGCTGAGAGGTTGGGTCTTCCTACCCCTGCCTGTATTCCCTTCTTCTAACATTCCCTTAGGAAAATTAAAGCCTAAGGTATTTGGGGAAACAATGGAGATTTTGGTGCTAAGCAGTTTAGAGGAGGCAGATCACAAACCAAACCATGGACCAGCTGCTCTTTCAGAAAAAAAAAAAACAGGGAAAAACAGGTGAGAAAGTCACTTTGGGTGTCGAAACAACACTGAAGACTAACCTCAAATACAGTGTCTGTAGGGGACTTGAACTCCATTGGATTAGAATGGGGAGCATTTTACACCCACCACCTAATCAAAACCAACAGAGCAAGCAGCTGACGGTGAAGCCTACCCACGGGCCATGATACCAGCACAGGCAGGCAGCCTAGCCGAGAGAAAATCAGAGAGAGCCCTGCTAAAACCAACAGCAGAGGGTTTCTGTCCCCATTCCTAAGGGGGCCCCTCCCTTTGTGGAGTGACAGCAGAGGTCTCACACACTAGGGGAGATACGCTTCATTAGAATAGTCAAGACAGGCCTAAACAAAATAGTGTAAACCAATGAGCAGCCGCAGAAGCACACAAACAACAATAACAAGGTCTAGGGATGGAAGGTCAGTGTCCAGAGCTGCTACACTGTATTACAGAAATCCAGTTTTCAGCAAAGTTATAAAATAGGAAAAGAAAGCATGAAGGTGTAAGCCGCACACAGAAGAAAAAGCAAGCAACATAAATGCCCCATGAGAGGGCTCAGACGTCGGACTTAACAAACATGTAGAACCACCACTATAAATATGTTCAAAGAAATGATGGAAACCATACATTTTTAAATAAATAAACAGTGGTATGATGGTTGTGTCTCATCAAACAAAGATTATCAATAAAGAAACAGAAATAATGAAGGAAAAGTCAAAGAAATACGGGACACCAACACACACATAATAAGGGTAACACAAGAAGAGAAAGTGAAAGCAAGAAAAAATGACTTGCAGAAATAATGGCTGAAACCTGCCAAATATGATGAAAAAATACAAATGGACATTAAGCACATGAAAAATAATATTATTAAGCATTGGAAAATGTAAATTAAAACAGTAATGTGATATAGTTCACTAAGATAGCTGTAATAAAAAAGATGGGTAAGTGTTGGCCGGGGTATGGAGAATTTGGAGACCTCACACATTGCTGATGTCATCCAAACCGGTGTGGTCACTTTGGAAGCAGTCTCTCAGTTCCTCGGATGTTTGATGGTGGAGCTATCATAGGACCCACACATTCTATTCTAACGTGTAACATAAAGAGAATTGAAAACATATATCCACACAGGAATTTATAAATAGATGCGCACAGCAACATTATTTATAATAGCTCAGAAGTGAAAATGTATCACCCAAATGTCCATCAACTGATCAATAGAAAACAAAAAGACTGCATGTCCATGCAGTGGAATTTTTTTTACAATAGAAAAGAATCAAGTATTGGCAAATGCTGCAACATGGATGAACCTTGAAGAGACGTTGGGTTAAAGGATCCAGTCATAAGTGGCCACATGCTGTATGATTCCATTTATTTTTAAAAATGGTGCGAATAAGCCGGTCTAGAGAGAGAAGGCATATTAGCGGTTGCTGAGGACTGAGGGTGTTGAGGAAGGAACAAGAGTGACTGTTCATGGCTACAAGGCTTGTTTGGGAGTGAGTTGTAGTTATGGCTACACAGGTCTGAGAACATACTGAAGACTACTGAATTTTACACTTTAATTGTGTGACCTGTGTGATAGGTAAATATGTGAATCATAAGCTCAATGCAGATGTTGTAGTTTTTAAAAGGATAATCATAGACCTCAAGAGGCTTACACCCTGTTGAGAAAATGGCTATATTTGTAGGACCAATCAAAATTTGGTAAGAGCCATGAAACATTTCTGAATGAACTAATTGTTTTGCTATCTCAGCTGTAAAACAGTTTCATTTCCATGAAACAGATGACAATTAATATAAAAGGTGGAATTTGGGCTTCAGTGTTATATCCATAGGTGTAAAATATATAGTGTAAGAAAATTTTCTAAAGATGGAAAGGATAGAACAACTCCAATGGGGTAAATGCTTAGCAGTGGGTTGGCTCTGAAAAATGCACTTCTGACTTGAGAAGGGAGTAAAATCGTGGCCGGCCTGGGGGGTCATGCTATAAGGTTTGTGCAATATTCTGGTGTGAGAAGGGCCTTCAAAGGTGTGAGACAGGAGTCGAAATGGCTACACCAGTTGATTGTAGATTCATGATAATAGAAATGTTCTTACTTTTTAAGAGTAGTTATGAGGAACTTTTGATCTTTAGAAGTACACAATTTCTCAAGGTTGACTTGGTTGTAAAGCTTGTATTTGTTTATTTTTAATAGTATTTTGAAATACGGCAAAGTTGTTCATCTTTCATGGCCAACAAGAAGAAATTTTAGGGGGCTGCTTTGAATAGCAGACAAAAAGATGAACAGATAATACACGAACATATTCATTTGTATTCTCCACTGGTCTTGTGAAATCTTGATAATCAAGATTAAGTTATGTTATAGAAAGTTCAGAGAGTTTGATAACTTCCAGATCTTTACTTAACATTAGTTTCATGCTTTGGAACACTAAACATTTTTATATACTTAAGTCAAGAAGCTTGGATTTTCTTTCTTGTTTCTCGAAACTGGGGAAATGTCATCCTAATGTAATATTATCACATCACATCAGCAAGAATTTCAAACCTAGGAAAATGTGTGATAGGAATTTCTCTGATTCAATGTCACATACTCTCCTAGGTGAGATCTTGAACTTTCAATATTTAGCTTCAGAACAATGATGTTGTTATTACCATTTGTTATAATCGCATGATTTACTGATGTTTTAAATATTTTTATGGCTATGTGGGTGTTTCAAATAAAAGTAGCCGTAGAACTGAAAGTTATTTTAGCTGCATGATCCACCACACCCACCGCTGTCATTTTACAAATGAAACTGAGTCCAAGAGAGATGGCAGGGGGGATGGGTTTAGGACAATTTAATGCCAAGTCTGGGATACAGTTCAAATATCTTAATTTCAAGTTCAGCGAGTTCCCTTGTACACTGCCCAACAAATTAGCTAACAATAGTTTGGATAATCACAAAGGAAACTTAATAAAGAATATGTGACATGGTAATGAATGATTTCTATTTCTGGCTTGTCAAGGATTTGGACTGTCTAGGATATAACCAGGCCTAAATCCATTAATTACATGCTGCTACATGACATTCTGTCACGGGGGCCGGCCGGAACTCAGATCTCGGGGATGGCAAGCGGTCAGGGAAGCCAGGCCAGCCAAGCCCGAAGTCCCCTTGCCTTGTGCTGCTGGCTTTGTGAATCCGAGGGGTCGCTGAGTCTCTGAGAGCCCGTGGCTCCTGTGAGAGCAAGGAATCGCATGAGGTTTGCACCATGAAGACGCAGCTCCCCTCTGCCTTTCCCAGATTCCCTGCGTGACAAACGTCAGAATTAAACTGCTGCAACATTCAGCACATTTTCATCCAGATAAATATTGGAAACATATTTAATGCAATATTGAAGGGATTGGAGCCTTCGGGAAAGGGAAAGTCTGACTAACGCTGCAGCTGCACCGCATTCCGCTGCGCCCGGGCCCTTGCCAGCTCGCATTAGCCCGTCCAGGCCTTGACGGGAAACAGCGTGCGGTGCTCGCGGCTCTGCTCTGGACTGGAAGCTGGTTCTCTTGACAGTATTACCAGCTCTTGCTTCTGCGGGTTGCCAATTGTTAACTGTTTAATTAACATCTCATCAAGCTTTATGTGGACGTTTCACTGCACTCAAACAGATGATGTTTTATGGCGATCCGTGGTGGAGAAGGTGGGTACACCAGGCCGTACACAGGTCGGGTATCGCAGTGATGTGCCCTTTACACCGACATTAAGCAACGCCACCCAATACATTTAATACATAAAAACTTAAAATATCTATCAAAGAGAGGCAGACCAGTAGAAAATGGGATAGCCTTTAACTACAGAAAAGGAGCCGGTGGTGTCTTAATACCTGATTTCAAAAACGGTGAATCTAAAACTAAAGACAAAAGCTGCATGCCACGCGGTTCGGCTTTTTCCCCGTAGGCGAGTCCCCGTTTCCCTCTCCGTATAGGTTGCGTTATCTCGGGATAATGCGCGGACGCGCCCGCTGTCCAGCAGGTTCGGGTGGAAAGGCCACGGCGCTTCAGAAGTGTTTTCTTCCCAGATGGGTTGGCTGTTGCTCTGAGTGATCCGTTTCCGGGTCACGCTAGTCACTGGATATTTTGAGAATCACTTTTGGACAGGAGAGATCATTAATACAGCCCAAAGTCATGTTTGGTAGTTAAACTGGAAGGTATGCAAATGATATGCCAAATAAATAACTGAAACCAGGGGCATCAGGCTCTGGAGGATGGAAGCAAGGGCAGTAACGAAGCACATTTTCTTTGTCTAGACGTATTTGGACCAACAGCAGGTATTTACGGGCTAAACAGCACAGGCTGGGACTAGAGGCTTTGTTTATAGACTAGAGTGAAAACAAATGACTCAATACATTGTTGAGAATACATGTTTATTCATCTTGCTCCCTTCAGGGTTCTATGTATCTGAACAGACTGGGTGGCTCATAAACAAGAAACGATTTTTCACACTTCTGGGGCCTGGGAAGTCCAAAAGAAAGGGCACCCATTTAGTGTGATTCTGGTGAGAGTCCCTTTCCTTGGGCAGAGAGGGTGGTCTGCTCCGTCTACACTTGGTGGAGGGGCGAGGGATCTCCGGGGGTATCCTTCACAAGAACACTAATCCATCTCATGGGGGCTCCACCCTCGTGACCTAATGATAGCACTTTGCAAAGGCCAAGGCCCACCTACCAATACCGTCAGATTTGCAGGTGAAGATTTCAACAAGTGAATTCTGTGGGGACGTAAAATTCCACAGGATAGCGATGTGATGTATCCACAGTCTTTATTTTGCTCAAAGTAAACAGTCCCACAAGTGAAAATATCAAAACGAGGTAAAAACTTTAATGAACTTTCTGGATATATTTCATTATGTCATTCAAGTAAGTGCTAACTTTTTTTAAAACTTTTACTTGTATTATAGAAAGTATATTTGCCTAAAACAATAGTAAAATAAACATTTTTCTAAATGTTTTTCCCCAAAGAACTTTGATAAATAGATGGAAATATAATACATCTTGTTTGTTTAAAAGCTTTACTGGGTTGTATGTAACTCTATAGATATTTATTCAGTTGGGTCTTAAAAGAGCCAATACCTTATACTGTTCAGCAATGAAATATTTATAGGAAAACAGCTTTTTTGGAACATTTATTGGTTATATTCTAATTCTCGGCCCAGATACTTCCTCAGGTTTGATGCCCTTCTGTGAAGACTTCGCATGCCTTTTCGCCTCATTATTTCTTATTAAGGCACCTATATGTTGGTAATACTTTTTTGTTTAGACATTTACCATTTATCTAAAATATAAGCTCCTCAAAGAGAGAGCAGACATGGGAAAGTCTGCAGTGTTATGTTGATTAAGAAAAAAAGGCTTTATAGAAAACAATTATAACACAACGCACTGAATCAGAAGGAGACACTCAAAAACCTGAGATGGGAGATGATGCTGAGTTCACGTGCTTTCCTGTCAGCAGATTAACTAGGCTGTCAAATTTTTGTGTGTACCTGAAAGGAAGTGATATTTACAGAAAACAACCACTTAAAACTCTCTGATAGGGTAAATGGAGTATTATGCTTCTCCGTTTTTTCCATTCACACAAAGAAGATCCTTTTTCTGATGCCCTGTATTATCAAAATAATGTTAACCCAGGAATCTCTACCTATGTAAAGGCTGGACAGTTGTTCTTCAAGGAAATGGAGAAGATTGCTACAAGTGAGAAAGATTTATTTTATAGATTAATTTAAATGGTTGACTGATATCAGATACGCAGTAACAGGTAATTTAGGCTTCAGTTTTATATTAGCTTTTGCCTGTACTTTAAATTTTATCTATAGCCCTATAAACTATCCTACAATACTGCTTTAAAAGATTTTATTTATTTATTTTTAGAGAGAAGAGAAGGGAAGGAGAAAGAGAGGGAGAGAAACATCCATGTGTGGCTGCCTCTCACATGCCCCCCACTGGGGACCTGGCCCACAACCCGGGCATGTGCCCTGACTGGGAATCGAACTGGAGAGCCTTTGGTTCCTAGCCCATGCTCAATCCACTGAGCTACACCAGCCAGGGCTGGTTTAATTAAAATATTCTGTAATTGAATACATTTATTTTCCTTGGGACTATATAATGTTTTACCCTAATTCTTTATTTCATACATCTCAAGAGTTTAACTGCCTAAGAGTTTCATAATCTTTAAACAAATGTGATGTAGAGCCCTTACAATGTACTTTCAGTTTTAAAGGTAGTGTTTAGATTATTCAAACTTAATTGGGCAACCCAATTGACAGTATCTATACATTATAAACGCCTAGAAACCAAGAGCAAAACAAAACACACTAGATTAAATGTCTAAAGATTACATTGCTATGCTATGTAAATGTGAATGTTTATATATGTGGAATTTCATTGTTACGATGTTCATATTTATGGAGGCAGAAACTATATTGCTTACATTCTTGTTGTTGAAACAATTTTAAAACACCTTTCTAGATGAAATACATTAAAGGTAGAAAAATGAGATGCAAAGTTTACATTTTCATAGTAAAGTACACATGTCTATATGTGTGTGTATAGAGTATTAAGTTTTAGTAAAATGCTATGTATGAGTAAATCATTACTGAGTCTTACCTTTTGCTTTGACTTTTATCTTTACATTTGCAATTTTACATATAAAGTCCTAGGGATATTTTCATTTAATTTCCTGAGTTTCGATTTCCACTGTTACTTCAAAATCTGTATCAGAGATTAATCCCCAAGGCAAAAACAATGTTTACTCTTTTGGTTCCTTTATAAATAAAGTATCTGTAGATTATTTTTTACTATTGTTTAGGAAAATACATTCCCATATAGGGTAACTCCATGAATGAAATACTTTAATCAGGCAAGTTGTTATTTTTAGAAAATTATGCAATTTGTGGAGTTGAAATGGAAATCTGTGTGTGATTTAAGTGATCAAATAGTATTATAATTATGACTTGTGGAAGGAAAACATTCCCTAAATTCATAACACATTTACCTGAGCTTTATTACATTTTATTGAGTGTTTATGCTCAGGAAGAGTCTGAGAAAGTTCTCAAAAAAAAAAAAAAAAAAAAAAGAAAGGAAACTGTCACAACCAGCAACTGACAAATAAAATGTCAGCCAGTTGAAGGGGCTCACCATTCCCTCCCTCTGAAGACATTCTTGTGGTCAAATACACCACTTCCTTTCCCGGTGTAATCATTCATTAATCTATGCTTTCATAAAATTGCTTCTAATTTACATCAAAGTCAATTCAATAGCTATACTAATTTTCTCACTATTCTGTATGTCTGAAATCATAAAGGTAGAAATTGAAATCATTTAAAAAAGAAAATAAATGAACCAGAAGTACCCGCTTCAATGGAACGTGTAACAATTAAACACATAATGTTGATGTTATACGTTAACATTTTTTAAATATCAAAACATTTGCATATGCTGGTTTTATGGTTCATACTTCACATGAAGAAGAAATACATGAAAAGGAAATCGACTACTTCAGGGTTGACTCCCAGAGTTCTAACAGAGGGCTAAATGTGCGACCCAGAAGAGACGGGCAATTTGAAATTTGCTCTAAAAATGTATAGATGGCTCCATGTCTGTCTCCTACTTTGTAAAGTTGGGAGGTTGATCCTCTGATATCCCAGCAGATTGGAGATTCATTCCATCGGCAGCACAGAACAAAGGCCTCTGGACTTGAGGACAACAGACAAGTAGAAAGTGCAAGTATTATAAAGAAAATGGAAGATTAAGTAGAAATTTACCTTTATAATATTGGGGTACCATCCTACCTCTAACCTTTTTCTTACCCAGTTTCCAAAATGGAGACATTCAGTATGATGTCATCCAATCAAGAGATTGCTACACATGGTAGAGGGAGTTGGGACTTCTTTTTTTTAAATTCACTTTATTTTTTTCACATTTTTTATTGTTGTTCAGGTACAGTTGTCTCCATTTTCCCCCACCCCAGCCATCCCCACTTCCCACCCTTGATCCTACCCCCTTTGGTTTTGGGTCTTCGGAATAAAGCAAGGAAACCTGATTATTAAAAGACTTCGGTAAGTACCAAGCAACAAGGAAGAGCCACAGTTCATAAGACCCACTTAATAGACAAATTTTCCAATCGGATCTAAATGCACTCTTTTAAAATATAAACAGAGAACCATAATCAAGAAATATCTAGGGAGGCCTGAAAAGTGAAGTAAATAGATAAACACAAACAACACACAAAAAAAGAAACTTGTAAGAAACACACCAGACAGGAAGAAAAAATGACTATCATTAATATTTTCAGAGATAAAAGAAAGAAATATATCCATGCAGGAAGATCAGGATGTAATAAAAAAGAGATATTCAAGGACCAAAAAAGACCTTTTGAAAGTGTAAATATATAGCAGATATATTGACTGGAAAATTAAATTAAGGAAATCTCCCATAAAGTAGATCAAAAAGACACATTTATGGGTACCAGGGAGTAAAAGACCAGAAATTCAGAGGGTCAGGGCTGTAGTCTGAACATCTGCATAAAAAGAGTCCCTGCAAGAGAGAACAGAGAAGAAAAGGATGAGGAAATAAATTAACTTAATAAATTATTCCCAGAATAAAAGGATTTGGTTTTTTTGACTAAGTGGACCTGCCAAGTGCTTAGGACGATGGAGGAAAAGGGACCTCCCTCTGCACATGGTCCTACAATTTCTGAAAGTTATTATCAATGAGAACAGCGCAGTCTTCAGAGGAGAAAACTGGAAGTTTTTACACAAAGGACCACAAATCATATTGGAAGCTAGAAAGCTGGGAACATTAAGGCCTTCAAGATTGAGGAAATTTTTTCCCATCTAAATTCTGTTCCCAAAACAACTACTGACAGTGTGTGATTGCAGAGTTTTTGATATGCAAATTGCCGGCAAACTATTTACCTTCATTCCCTCATTCTCAAAAAGCCAGTAGTGGGTAGGCTTAAAAAAAATGATTCGTTAATAATTAGCTAGTTAAAGCCACAGAGCCTGGAGCCATAAACAAGAGGAAAAGGGAATCTGACGGGGATAAAAAAGTAATGTCTGATCTAGAACAAACAATCCAGATGAGAGCCACCAGAAACCTCTGGGAGGTACAGTGCACAAAGATCCCTTCTGTAGGACACTTGAATCATTTGAATATATTTAGAAAAATATGTTATTTTTATAGGTAAACTTGGGATTGGTGATTAATAGAATTAATGGTTAAAATATTTAAAAAGCTAAGTAAACAGGATTAATAACCCCAAAGGAAACAATAGTTTGATTATAAGAAGAAAATAACAGTAATATTCTACATGACTTAAATGTGGTTCCTGTCTGCATAGTCAGAATAATAGAAATGCAGACTGTTGTCCTAACTGGAACTCTAACTAGGTTAAGAATGGACAGAAGGAAAACGTATGTGCTGGCTGTGATGGGAGAGAGTTATGTCCCCAGGACACAGAGATAAATACCAAGGGCAACAATTAGAAGCAATTGCTTTGGGGAAGCAGTGAGTGGGGAGAATTTTTTGAGGAAGCATTATAAGATGATATTGTCAGAAAGAAAGGTTTTATTCTTTAAACAACACATGTTCGAGAAAATTAAATATCAGCCTGACCAAAAAGGATCATTTCTAAGAGACATTATATAAAATGGAAGAATAAAATACAAGTTTGTCCAAGAGAGGAAACACTATTCTTCAGTACATAAGACATATGGAGAAGACCCATGTCACAGCACAAGTAACCACGTCCCTGGATGCTATCCTGTGCGACCTGTCCACCCAAGCGCATGTCTTCAGGCTCGTGTCTTCCTCTATTCCGCTGAGACTGCCAGCAGATTACTTACAATCCTCTCTCCGTGCTCACCAGATGGAATGTTTATCATATATTCCATTCTCGCCTTTGATCTTATAGAACAGAGTTTACATTTAAATCTAAACCAATTTTCTGAAGAAAATCTCTAATGTTAAAGAAATAAAAATGCTAAAAGAACATTCACAGTACAATAAAATGCATGATTATAAACAGGGTCACACATCATACCACGCCGAAAACCACTTAAATGTTTAACCAGAGTATCATCTGGAAGGCAACGGACACATTCTGAGACCCAGAGTCCTTGCTCCAAAGTTTTAAATTAAAATGGAAATCTGCCAGAAGGAAAAGAAAAATACAAATAAACAAGAACACAGACACACCAAGAATAAACAGAATCAACTTAAAAACTTCAAGTCAAATTTAGTGTTCTAAGAGAGCTGTAATTGGAAATCAGGTATCACCAAATTGTTTTGAAATCACAGGACTAAGTGATCAACCCATTAATTTATTCATTTTGAAGTTTCCCTACAGAAAGGATCAGATAAGAATTGTATTACAGTGGCCCAGAGAATGACATCACAAATAAGTATATCCATTTCGCAGACTGTTGGCCAACTAACAACATATTTGGCAGCAAAAACAAGTAGGGGAGGAGTATGCTTTTTAAACTTCTCCGAAATACCCTTGTTAAACTCACTTGTGACTGCAGGTAACGGACAGCTCAGGGTTAACAGAAACAAGGATCAAGCTAAACTCAGACTAAATCTGTGCTAACTTGGTAAAAGCAAATGTTATGTGTGCCAATAGCCAGCATGACTGATTATAAAGGCAATTATTTTCCAAAAGGCACTATTCATGGTTTTTCTCAAGGAAGTTTTTATTATAATATAGAATCTGTTTGTTACAGGAATTTACTTTGTTAATACAAAAATAATCATTGATTCCAAATTCCTAAACAACTCACTTTATAAAGTAGAATACTGATTCATGTTTCTACCTTCAAAATTGTGTGTGTTTTAAGGTGTAGGGTGGTAGTTATTTTATTCTTAGAAGTTATCCACAATTTTTCCTTATTCACATATAATTCCATTATGAAATGAAGTTCATTTTAAGTGGAGATTAAGAAAAATACAGTGGAATATTATAAGATATTGACTATAACCAAATAAATTCATTTTAGTTTAGGGGCACTTATCAAATACTTAGAAGTTTCTAGAAGCTCATACACTCCAATCCATAACCAGACATGGAAATCTAATTCAGTCAACATGTCTGTCTGCCCAAGAAACCTAGAGCGGAAAGACAAACCTGAACCTGGGCAAGTGCATTTCTCATTTATGAGTTCATGAATCCTAATACAAATTTTTGCCAAAAATATTCCTTCTCACCTGTGGTTACCATAAAAAAAAATCTCTTGATTCTCTGCTCTCAAAGAGCTAGAAGGATATGAACTTTCTGAAGTGACATTCAAATTGCATAAATTCTAAATTTCCAAATGTCAGAGTCATACAGTATATGTCCCGTTGAACCAAATTTGGGGAACATGAAGATGAAGTTGTTAATGTTTCCTGACTTGAGGCACCATCACTGCCCTTTGAGGTCCCTTTACCTGTGGAAACATCTGCTTTGTCTCCATCTGTGTGCCCTGGTGTGTGTGTGTGTGTGTGTATTGTGTAAATCAGATTAATTAAAGCGACAGTGTTGAGTTCACTCACACAGTTCGGTCACCCTTCACTAATGTTAGCTTCACAACTGTTCCAGCAAACCTTTAGATTCAAAGATCGACCACTCAGTCAATCAAAAGGTTGATTCAGACAAAATGCTAAGCAGATGTGTTTGACTAAAGTAGGTAATACTGTGCGAATACTCAGATCGCTGACTCGTATAAGGTGNTGTGTGTATTGTGTAAATCAGATTAATTAAAGCGACAGTGTTGAGTTCACTCACACAGTTCGGTCACCCTTCACTAATGTTAGCTTCACAACTGTTCCAGCAAACCTTTAGATTCAAAGATCGACCACTCAGTCAATCAAAAGGTTGATTCAGACAAAATGCTAAGCAGATGTATTTGACTAAAGTAGGTAATACTGTGCGAATACTCAGATCGCTGACTCGTATAAGGTATATATATATATATATATATATACACACACACACACACACACACACACACACACCAGGGCACACAGATGGAGATATACATATATATATATGAAGCATGAGGGTAAAAATTCATAAATCTAGCACTGTTTCCAGCTTCTCTTTGAAAGCAAAAACGCCAGAGCCCGATGGACTTGCGGTCATTTTCGTTTGGTCGGTGTTGACACTGCAGCTCTCTCAGGGGTGACGTGGAAAGGACAGCACCCACAGGAGTGTGTCCACAGTCTGGCCTTCCACAAGCCCGTCCTCAAGGACTGGATAAAACGTATATTCTTGGGCCCCACCTCGAGCCCTGGTGGTGAGCCAAGAACTTCCCGCATTACGAATGCCCCTCCCAGGTCACTTTTTGCTGCCTAAAACCGAAGAACTGGGGACTGGTGAGCACATTCACGTTAACAACCACAATATTTAGGGTTTGGGCAAACTCATTCTGAACCTGTTTTTGATGGGAAACCATGAAGTCTACGAATGTTGCCCAGGCTTGCATCGTGAGGGAGGAGGATGCTTCCCGGTGGGCCCTGATCTGGCTCCCAAGAGGACAGCCCGGAGCAGGGGACTGGACAGGGCCCAGGCTGTGCCCAGCTGGCACAAGAGTTGTTATGAAGGACAGCCGCCACTGGACGTGGGACGGAGGGACAGGGATGTGATCTTGTGGGCCTTATCTCGGGTGTGCAGACAAGCAGCAGGAAGACAGAGGACAGCTCTGTAATCAGCACTCCTCCCCCGGAGGTCACTCCGCCCCCGTAGGTCATTCCATCTACTCGAGCGCTTGCCTTACAATGCTCTACAATCCCTACGGAACGCAGCAGAACATTTCAGTTGAGGAACCCTTACAAAAAAAGGAAAACAGACAACAAAACTGAAGGAGGGTCTGAGGGTTCAAACACCACCACCAACAGAGAGGTGGGAATCCTGCTTCTCCCACCACTGTCCTGGCACTGCGGGATGACGCGGCGATGCCCAAGGTCACTCTGCTAACACACCCTTCACTGCTGGAAACCGCCTGCAGGGTTGTGTGATAGCAACAGTATCTGA
This sequence comes from Sturnira hondurensis, assembly GCF_014824575.4. NCBI lineage: Eukaryota > Metazoa > Chordata > Mammalia > Chiroptera > Phyllostomidae > Sturnira > Sturnira hondurensis. The sequence goes on along the minus strand of NW_028082759.1, from coordinate 24,882,650 downwards.
TTTGGAAATAACCGAAGCAGCACTGTAAGTAAAATGTCCTGGGCTGATGTCTCCGTCTTTTAACGAGGTATTAGGATTAGAATCAAAAGTAGTCTTGTGCCTTATTCTGGATTTAGCAAATGCTAGGTAGAAGTGCATTTTTCTTAAGTATCCAGTTAAACCTACAAGAACAACACGGTCCCGAGTTTAAAACCCTGAATGGGAGGAGGGATTGTGGCATTTTTGCTGGGATTACTGGAATTAAATTTGGAATTAAAAGGGAGAAATGAGATAAATGATGCCTCCTTTTTTGTTGTTAAATAAATAGAATTAGATTAAAAAATGTAAGGGTATGTGATATCAAAAATAAAATCTAGACAATTTACAAGGAACTCCTGTAGTTATAAAGTAAGCTTCAACAGAGAGGAGAAAAAAATTAAAAGGAAAATAGTATATAGTATATAAAAATTTTCCCCCCCAGTATCACAGCACTAAAAAAACACTCTGATAATAAAGATCACATACTAAGACCTAAACAACCCTTAGACTGTAACTACAGAATTTTAAATTCTATCTATGAAATATTTGTCTTGTAGGACTTTATAGCTACTTGGTTTATATGTGGCAGGAAACGAAGGCTGATATTTATTTTAGTTCAATCCGTGAAATATTTTTGATGGGCCCATTTATGATTTAGAGCTGGTTAGGATTAGATTGCCTGGAGCTCAGGTTTCGCGTTAGGTCTGGCGATTTTTTTTTTCCTCACGTAACAAAAACATTTCGTCTTGAGCACAGAGCCTCACAAAATCACAGGAGGGGATAAGGTTGGCACACACATGTACGCGGAGCCACAAAACAAAAGAAAGCAAACCAACCCCAGAAACCTGGTGAGCTCCTCCCTGTGCTTTCTCCAAGTCTCTGCTGTGAGCTGGTCGGAGGACGCTATGGGAACTCGCACCGCCACTCCTCAGAAAATCTTGTGAAGGACAATGCAGGCAAATTGATGAAATGTTTTGTTTTAAGTCACTCTCTTAATCACAGGCACAGAAAATCCCTAACTTGTCCTACTTAGGAGGAAACGACAACTCTCAAAAATTTTTACTTAGCTCATTAGTGAATGAGTGAACTAGTAAAATGCTAAAACCAGCCCAAAGAACAACTGGGAAACAAAATAAAAAATGTAATAAAGGACTCTCAGGGTAAGAATTTGGGGTTAAATACAAGACTGGTTAATGTCCAAAAGATCAGCGCCCCTTCCATAGAACAAAAACTATTGGCACACCCATCTGAAAAAGAATACACGCAAGTTGACCTCTTCCCTAAAGAGTGGTAAAAGTGCCTAACCAATAGGAATTCGATAAAAAATGCAAGCCCAGCACTGCCCAGAATGACACCCAGTATTCTCCTTTGCCTATTTGTAGGCTTAGAAATGTTTTCTCATATTAAGACACTATGCTTCTGATCAAGAACCCCAAATAATTTTTCTTTTCCACCTTCCCTGTCACTCGTGGAAGCGGTTTGGCCTGAGTTAGCCCTACTCTATTTTTCAGTAAGCCCATTAGCCAACCGCTCAACGTTTGTGACAGAGAAAATAAAAAAGAAAATGGCTGTTGGCAGACTCTGCTTCCATTATTTGGAGAACAAGACTCTCCTGTCTAGAACAGGTTCAGTTTAAAGTTTATTTCGATGTCTGTCTGAAGTCCAGAACACTGACGGTACCTCCATAATTCAGTGGGTGTGTGGAAACTACTGTTAGCGTTGCAGATAAATACACTGAAAAGGAGGAAGATAAGGGACTTGGGTCAGCTGATCTAGAGTGCCCCAGAACAATGTAATCTGTCTGCTAATGCCCTCAAAAGCAGTGCTTCCAGATACTCCCGTGTTTTAGGGTTTTTATTCAGAAGAACTGAATAATGTCTGTGTTTGCCAGTAGAACAGGATACAGGGCTGTATACTTGCTATTCTTACATCAATTTTCATTCTCTGTTATCCATTAGTAATGAAGTGACAACAAGTAGGTTCTCTAATCCAATAGGGAGAAATGAAAAGAAAAAAAAAACAAAAACCTTGCAAGTGCAGAGAATATACCTTTAAATTTGTGGAGCAAAAGAAACTTGTGCTGCATGACAGAAATTAAAATTCACCATTAAAATATTACTATAATTGTACCATGTTACAGCAAGCTATACAATCTGGTTTAGAGCATAAGCTTTTAAAATAATACGTGGAAAAAAATTAAAGCACAGCTTCTCGAAGTGCAAGTTGCTCTTAAAGATGTTACTTCCTTATCCACGTTAACATTCAAGTGCGTCCCCCGGGAGAGGTGCTGACTGACAGGCAGTGCAAGGAGAATGCCCTCTTCAGGGTCAATTGTACTGCAAGATTTCTTTTGTGCCGCCTTTGACTTACTCCATTTTTTAAAAGTTAAGTAAATTCACAGTTGCAATAAGGCTAGTGTTTGGCAAAGAACAAAAATATCTAGTTGTTGAGGTAAAGCTTTAAATAATATCAAACTCAGAAGCTATGGAATAACACATTAATAGATACTATTTATTTACCTTCAACTTATATTTTAACTTTTCTCACCATTTAATAGTGGAATAAGCCACTAACTTTTTTCCAGAAATGTAACCCCCATGTATTACAACGTTGCTATGGGGAATTAGGCTCCAAATAATGCTGTTCTGAATAAAGCTCATATTACCAGGTATGGACTGTGAGAATTTTTTTTAATGCCTATTATTTAAGATATTAAGTTTCAGGACAAAATCTTGAATTTAAAAATCATAGAAATAAAAAAATATACAAGCTAATATGACTTAAAAATATTTTGAAACTTTCTTGAATTGCTTTTTCACAAATCATTCAGATTTTTTTTTAGATTATGACTAGTATTTCTCATTCACACAAAGCATCATTTCATCACATAGTAAATTCTCATACTTTGCATAAATCCACTTTGGCAAATGTAATTTCATTTTTATTTCAAATAGCCTATGATAATCAGGATTATTTTTATGGTTTTATCTAAAGTACTGCATAAATTCACAAAATCCTGGGCTGTGCCTTCCTCACTCTTGTGTGGCCAGGTCATAGAAACAAGCCTGGCTTACAGCAGGTGTTCTTTGTTGACAAAATAAATGAGTGAATATTTCAAACTTAATGACGTTAAATTTGCATCAATTTAGAATTATTTTGAAACACATAGAGTGCATTTGTGTAATATTGTGGAATTTTTTTCAAAGAATATCTAAAGTTTTGGCCCATTTTTTTTAATCCTCCCCCAATGACATGTTTACTGAGTGTAGAGAGAGAGAAAGGGAAGAGACAGAAACATCAATGTGAGAAAGAAACTTCACTTACTTTTCCTACACACCCTGACCAGGATTGAACCCACAACCTAGGTATATGCCCTGGCCCAGAACTGAACCCACAGTGTCTTGGTGTATGGGGTGATGCTCCAATCAACTGAGCCACCAGGCAAAAACTGGCTTACAAGTTCGGCTAGAAAGTCACTCACGTTGTGTACAAATTGTGGTGAGTATAATTAAGGCCCACTATCACCCCAGGGAAATGTCTACGATATACAATATATACACACAATTTTCATACAATTGTGAATCTAGAGTTAAAAAAAACAACCCTCAAAAATGTGCAAAACCACTCACTTAGATACATGGCCAATTAAACTTGGTATTTTTATGTAATTTTGCTCATGAATTTATCTTACCATCTGTCTGGGCAAATCCAACAGTTCCTCTTATTCCGCCAACCCTGAAGGGGTGCATTTCTACAGGAAGCTCTGACATATTTAGTTTATGCTATTTCATGAGGGTTATAAAATACGTGCTACATGATCTAGAAAAGAAAAGTGTTAGCCACTGAAAACTGTAGATCGTCTTGAAAATCACTTGAAAATCTCATATTTGATTTCCTCAGTACTCTCCCACAGAAGAGAAAGCAAGAGCATTTGGCTGCAACAACCACCCAAATTCCTTCTGTATAGAACAGTTGTCTTTACAAAGTGGCCACACCTTCTGCAGCTGCAGGTATTATTTTCTCAAAATCAAGCTCTTATCATGGGCCCAGCGTGGGTGATTAAGGGTCTCCTTTCTTATTGTAGCCAATTTAGAAGAATAAGAAGGCAGAGGGAGCCTAACTTGTTTGAGTTTGTGTTACATGTCCTTGAAAAGAAAGAGAAGAGGATCATTTAGCCAAAACCAACAAACATCCAGTTATTATGAATTTCAAACTCTCAGGTTGAGTGAAAGAGACCCATTAATTCGGCCACGTCAAGGCCGCTGGCGAAACTGAACACAGAAAAATACTGTCCTTTGACTTGCAATGGCTACTTCCTTCAGGAGACAGTGTTTCTGAGAATATCTCTGCTTGCTCTCTAAGGCTTTTGTGAGACAATGGGAAGGGTGGAGAGCCCAGAATCTGCTCTCTAAAGTACACATCCACTCCTTCAGAATCCCAACAATGTGAGCAACTCTGGCTGCTAAGAGAAAAATAGAAGTAACCATTTCCTGAGAATTGTTAAGCCAACACACCATTAAATATACCACCTAACATTGTTCTTTTCCTCTTCTTTTTCACTCGGCGGCTACCACATGTGGTGGAAGACATCCAAGTTAAACACTCTCACCAGAGCGTGCTCCAAGGCAGATGACTGGGCCCCAGGCTTGGCCAATACAATGCACTTCTATTCTCTATTTATTTTTGTAGTTCAAAGACCTGGCAGAGAAGGCCCTGGTGCCTGCCACGGGGACCAGAGCACTCGCGATCATTGCCCAGTGGTTTTTGTATCTGCATGCCAGCTACTCAGATAGACCATGTATGAAAAGTGTGGGGTGGGGTACAGGGGTTGCAAGGAAAAGAAACCCCAGCTTCCACTTCAGCTTTCAACTTTCAGATGCTCCACCGTCAGCTCTCAGACCTTGCTTTAATCAGAGCAGCCCCTTGAGAAGGCTCTTTCTGTTTACCCTGGGTCATTTCAAAACCAGTGATAAGTAGGCCGTGCAAAATTTCAACTTCTCTTAAAGTTGGCGTGTTCTCCTCATTGAGAGTTGAGTCTTGATTTCATTCCCTGAGTAGAAATATTTACAGTCCTGTCACACATGAGTTTGAGCCTTCCTTCTGTCTACCAACAAATGGGCTTTTTAAAGAATGCCTAGGGTTCATTGGAAGTTTTGCTGTTGTTTTTTTTTGAAAGGGTGGGCCTATATACACTTAAGTCCCTACAATGCTTTATGAGCCTAATTCAAATTTCATCAGAGACTGACTTTAGCTAGAAAAATAATATCTTATTTTAGTTTAAATTGTGTATTCACATAATAAAAAAATGAATGTTACAGAACATATAAAGTAAAAACTAGTACTCAAGAATTCTTGAATATTAGAAAGAAGAAAAAGAATTAGGGTATCAATGTATTCTTTTGTATGTAATGAATCTTTTTTTTAATTTGGTGTTTCATAATAGTTTATCTGTATCATGAAGATATCTTGTATAGTCCTTGACATTATGATCAAGTATTATCTTTTGTGTTATCAAAATATTAAATAGAAAGCTATGAATTGAGAGCCCCGCTGCCCACAATGTGCTTCCCATTGTGTATCTGCTGCTCCACACGGTGCCGGAACAGCCTCCCAATAGTGTAATTGTAGCCACACCCTCTCCATCTTTTGTGTTGTTGTTGTCAGACTTAATTTTTAGCATAGCCCCATCTGACAATGTTGATTGTCAGGGCACATGCCTGGGTTGCAGGCCGGTTCCTTGCAGGCTAACTACCAGCAGGGGACGCACAGAAGGCAACCATACATTGATGTTTCTCTCCCTTTCTCCTTCCCCTCTAAAGATAAATAAATAAATAAATAAATAATCTTTAAAAAAAAAGGAAGGAAATTCGGACAGAAAAAATAATCTTTTACACCTATCCCCTTCCCCCCACTTTTGCTACCATTTCTCATAGCCTCATTCCTAGTTACAGAACCAATTCCCCATCTGACAGCATTTCCCATCAACTCAAAGAGTGCTCCTTAACATTTCTCACAGCACAAATCTGCTTGCAAAGAATTTTCTAAGTTTTCATTTATCTGAAAATACCTTTATTTCACCTTACAAGTGTTTGAAGGATTCTTTCACTGGCAATGGAATTCTGGGTAGGCGGCTTTCTTCAGCGCTTGGAAGAAGTGTCGCTAATGCCCTAGACGCCTCGCTTTCAGCTGAGAAATCGGGGAGCATCTGCGCCACGGTGTCCCTGCATGGGCCGTGTCACTTTTTCTGGAACGAACTTCGTGGTTTTCCCTTTACTTTCATATGTAAAACCTGACTACAGTTTTCTTGGCTTGTCAACAGAGGGTAAATACGAATCATCAAATGTGGGAAACCAGCTCATTATGCCTTTCCATGTTTCCAGCCACGTCCTCACTGTCTTTTACTCCTTACACACATTACACTGTTTGATATCGCCCCTCAATTCTCTGATACTCTGATAACTTTTCTTCAACTGTTTCTCTTTCCGTTATGTCGGCTTATTTCTATTTACAAGCCCGTCCGCCGATCCCTGTGTTCTGCTGCCCCCGGGCCCATCAGAGAGCTGGGTCCCAGCTGCACGCTTACATAGCACTAAGAGGTTTCTCTCCCGTGTCTGGGCCAGAACTCCAAAGAACACCCATTGTGGCTCTACTTCCAGGACCTGGGGTTTATTCTCAAACCCACAGCCAGCGCGCTCTACTGGGCCTTGTACAACTCCTGTGAATGCATGCAACGCTGTGCTCTCAGCCAAGCAAGGCCATTGGACCCTCAAGGTCTTCTGACCTGACTGCAAACAGCTCTCACAGCTCCCTCCCGTTGTTTCAGCCCCCTGCACTGCCATCTGGAAATTGCACCCAAGCAGAGATGCAGAGCTAAAATCTTCCTAATCACTTCACCAACATGAAGCAATGAGTCAAGTCAAGTTCCTCTGGATTCTCGACGAAGCTACTGTTCTCATAATGTTCACATGATATGAATGCCTTCTTCCTTCCCTGGCAATCCCACCTCCTGTGAATGCCCATGGTTGTTGGAATGATTCTCAGCTCAAGAGTCAAACCTATTTGCTCTCACCTGTGAAAATAAGAAAGGAGCACTTTTTTTTTAGCAAGGAAGCATCTCTCTTCCTGCTCTTTTTGCTGGGTCTGCTCAGTGCTGTTGGCCTTACTAAAGTCAGATGCTGCTATTGTCTGCTGCGGTTCACGTAGGAAGAGTTGTCTCAGGTACATGTGGGTTGGCGGCAAGATGAAAAACTCACACGTTCTCTTTGCAAACAGGCCATGTGGCCATTGCTTCTAGCCATGCCATCGTCCCCACAGTGCAGGGCAGTGGTCAGCGACCCAGTGCACACTGGCCTGCCTCCCAGGTCACCAGGAGCACGCCCCCATCATCAGACTTGCTGCCATTCACCTGCAAGTCCCAGACTAGCCGGAGCCCCACGGAATTGCTTTCACTCCTGCTTTTCAAACTCTGGTTCTTTCCTTTCATGACAGACATGCCTTGGCTTCAAAGTTCCCCACATAAATCGCTGAATAAAACAGTCATATTTTAGTGAACTATTCTAATTTTAGCTGTTCAGTTTTCTTCCTAGAGATGACTTTAGTTCAGATACTGGGATAATTACATGCAGTCATGCAACAATGTGACTTTGGGCTGTTCGTCTCCTTTTCTGACACTGATGCATCCAGGCCACATGGGCCTCTGGCAATCTCTCTGTCCATCAGCAGCGTAAACAAGACCCTGAAACCCCATGGCCACAGCCGCAGGATACAGCTGTGTCTCTCCGTCCTCACTGGGGCCTCCCTCGTGGGCACGTTTTGTCTCATAGAGGACAATGGGTTTGGCTCTCAGGTTCGGCATTCAGGGCTGAACTGTCCAACTTCCTAGGTGCTGGGAATATTGCCCCGTGACGATGGTTCACAACCGAGTTGACACAAACACAGCAGTGTGAGTTGGCCACACGGTGTCTACTTCTTGGCCATCCTACACCAGGGCTCCTGCTCAGAAAGCAACCCGTGCAGAAAAGAAGGAACCATCAGTCGATTCTCTGGTGAAGCAGGTGAAAATCAAACACTCAGAGACCTTCAGAGCTGTAGAGAGTCCAGACTCAGGTGGTTCATTACTAAGGTGAAGATCGTGGTCAGGTGAGCAGCAAGTCTCCCAACCCCCTGCCTGTGTGAACTCAGAATGGGCATTCTCTCCAAAATTGTACTAGACTAGTGATCAGACGCTTTCTTCACCAAGGCCTATTAAATCTATAATTTACCTGAGTGGAAAAATAATACTTAAGAAACTAACCATTGTTTATTTCATTATGGTGCCAGGTTCACGATTAGTAGTATGCCAGAATTATATATTGAATAATGAAATAACTTAATAGATGCCCCTGATTCTATGGCAACCTGCCAAAAAATTCTGATTTGTGTCACAGCTACCACCAGACACTAGCATCCTTTACACCACATCCTTTTCTCTCCAGCCTCTGTCCCAGCAGCCGAATCAATATTCTACCCACCTGCAAGCACCGGTGCAAAGGAAGCTAAGGGATGGGATTTCCAGATCCTCTGTTCCTCTAGGGGTCTACAGACACTAACAAGAACAGATCAATTAATGTGGGGTGACCTGTGATGATAAGCAGACGGGAGTGTGTTGGGTGGCACTCTGGAAGAGGATAGGATCAGGCACTCTGCCCGGGGACAATCCACACCAGAATGTCCCTGGGAGGTCAGTTCCTCCTGCACAAGCGTTTCCAAGTCATGGTTGTCACAACGCCTGTGGAGCATGGATGTGCTTGTGGGCCATGGGAAAAGCACTCATTGTGCTGACCCCAGTCGTGCATACGCTTGATGTGCCCTACAACTGCCATCTTAAAAGGGGGGTGACTTTTTGAAACTGGATCCAGATGAATATTCAAATACAGCAGGTCTTTGGGCAAAGAAAAAGCACAGGTGGGAATCAGGTCTAACAGGCAGAGCAGTGTCTAAAACAAACGTGGCATCAGGGAAGTCCAGGACCAGGGGACCCCAGAGCTGGAGACAGGCAGAGCGGGAGACACAAACGTGCAGGGTTCTTCTGGGCCAATCAGGATTGGCTTAGGAGCAGGAGTCAGCCAGAGAGACGGACAACACTCTGGTCCTTAGGCTATGCACATAAATGACAAAGGTTAGATAGAGTAGAGAATGCCTATCACATACTAGGAACAATGGAAGGACTAGGTCTTAGGAATTTGGTGGAAGTCCCTTAGCAGAACACGAAACAAATATTAGTCAGACAGGTTTTGTTCTAGGGAACACAGTGAAGTTACTTTATGGACTTACTACACAAGGTCAAGGTGGGTACCAGAGACAGGGAGGGGATCATCTTTGGTCTGGGGAATCAGAGACTACAGTTGCTCAGGGGGAGCGCACCCAGCCCTGCCGATACAGCTGTGCCACCGGCCATTCTGTGCCCAGTGCTTCATATTCTCATTTCATTTTCATCCCATTTCATCCCACTTCTTTTAATGTTGATGGAGCTTTGGGCATCAAACCTCTCTTAAATGTAATTCAGTCTATAGGCTGAATTTCACGAATCCCATTCAAATACAAGCTTGGGGCTCTGATTTCCACACCTCTGCATTCTTGGTAGCTATCTCTTCATCAACCCCCTAGAGTTGCCAGTTTCTCCGCTGTTGTCTGATTTTTCGGTTTTCAAAGTGTATTTCATTTTTATCTGCCAAATACCTAATGTAACACTTTATACCAATAGACAGAATCTTTTCTGTATTATTTCATATTTGTACTCTCTAGAAGAGTCTTCATTTTCATTCCAAGTGACACTCTGAATAAACCCTACAACTCATCAAGGCCCATTGGGATCTGGTATTAAATAGCACATGTACAAAAGGCCCAAAGTGACTACGTACAGAATTGTTTCATAGAGGTTGGTGACCACGCACAGGGCAGTGAATTAATCTTAAAAGAATTGTCCATAAGAATACAGAAATGATTTTCCACTGAGTGTTTCATCAATTAAAGTTTTCATGATGAATAATTCGGAAGAAGAGGAACTCCAAGCATAGGAATAGATATGATCTATGTCCTGGACATTTGGAAGACTAAGAAAAGTGAATCTCAGTATTTACGTTTGCTTTGAACAGGGGCTATAATGAAAACTAAATGACTATTGCAGTCAGTTTGTCTCTTAGATTATAGATATTTCAACAGTCCCCACACTGAATTTTCAGGCATCGCAGTACATATCAAAGAAAGTTGTTAAACATACGTCTAATATTCTAAAGATTTGTTGATATCTAATGAAGTAAGAATATTAATTAAAGAAGCAAATAGATGGCCCTGGCTGGTGTAGCTCAGTGAATTGAAAGCAGGTTGTGAACCAAAGGGTAGCTGGTTCGATTCCCAGTCAGGGCACATGCCTGGGGTGCAGGCCAGGTCTCCAGTAGGGGGCGCACGAGAGGCAACCACACACTGATGTTTCTCTCCTTCTCTTTCTCCCTCCCTTCCCTTCTGTCTAAAAATAAATAAATAAAATATTTAAATAGAATAAAAAAGAAAAGGCAAATAAGTGGACTAAATAATTAAGTGTTCTGATCACTTATGTTTGACAATTTTTACCAAATTAACACAATTTACTCTATTTCAATCAGTTTCCAGTGAGTCAGAATAAAAGTTTCCCACTTTTAATAAGGCACCAATAAACAAATTCAAGGCAATCTCAGAATTATCTAGGAGGGAAACATAGGTGGTGGTTTCATTCTACTTTCTAGAACTCACTGTAGTCTGTATTCTAGGATGGGGTACACAGTGCCACCTACACAGCTATATTACCAAATTTGAAACCAGAATCTATGTACTCAAGCATGCAAATCTAACTACCAATTTACAGGAAATATAAGACAACATACATGTTAGTCAATTCCAAAGCAATACAATAAGCAAATTTCTTACTCCAGGAAATTATACAGAAGAAATTTCCTTGTCTCTTCAGTCAATAAATTTCAAAGAAAAAAAAAAGCCTTAGGAAAAGAGGTCCAGGGAAGTAGAAAAGAAATATTGTTCAAACCAAGTATAATGTATAGACCTTAATTGTATCTAATTTTAACAAATATTCTATAAAATAAATTTTGAGACACTAGATGAATTTGAACACTAACTGGATATTTCACAATATCAAAAAATATTTCTAATCCTTTGACTATGATAATAGAAATATTATGTGTCAGGAAGAGTGTTTATTAGTCACAGATACATACTGAGGTATTAAAGATAAAATTATATGATTCTTGAGATTCAAAATAAGCTGGAAGTGGCAGGGCTTGGCAAGAGCTGTAGGTAAAGCAAGATTGGCCATGAGCTATAAGGACAGATGGTAAATGATTTCTCTCCAGATAGACAGATAGCTATAGATATATATTTTAAATTTTCCATAATAAGAAACAAAAATAGTAGTCTCAGACATTACCTTTATTAAACGTGCATTGCTCAGTATAGAATAAACTCCAAGTTTTAAGTACTGAAGGATTTCTCAGAGCATCAGACTCAGTGAGGCATGTTCAAACAGATAAGACTGGGCAGGGAGTGGATTTTATCACCTGGAGGGCTTTACATGCACACTAAGGACAGGCACACTTGACCTTGCCTGACTACAGCTGTCCTGGGTGACATGAGAAAGCAACCCTTCTTTTAACTGGCATTCCATTACTGCAAACCACTGTCTACTTGTGGCAGCCACTCTGCTTGTCACCATTTGTATGATGAGTGACAAATACCTTTTTGTTATCCTTTGCTTCTCTGCTCACCTCTTGCAAGGGCTTTGCTAGGAAGGATTTTGTTTTTAATTTAATATGAAGAATTAAGTTAAAAAGCACAAGACCAGATAACTGAAGGTCCTTGACTATTAGCATAGTTTAGACTTTATCGATAGTTGCATAGGTACGCTAGTTAAACAACAGCATGATTAATATCACAGTTAAAGAGGTTTAATGCAGCATCAGTAACACAGACAGATTGGACCTGAAGAAGAACGACACTAGAATAGGATAGGAAACATAAGACAGACTGGCCAAGGCCATGACGAGAGACATTCAATCTCTTCTGCCATTTTTGATTTATGTTTAACGGGATGCTTTCCAATGGTAACATTTAACACCACCTCTTCAGTTGCCAAAAGGAACACTTAAAATCATATTCCCATTTTTATTGTCCTGTCCAATTGGTTACTAAGAGCTATACGTCCCAGGTTTTCAGTGCTTTTCTTTACCTTTCTCTTCTTTCTGGTACTTTCACTCAAGTGGAGGAAATGGTTATATTTTGCCACTACAGATATCTCCCGTGACTTCAGTGAAATTGCTGCTCCCCTGGCTGCAGTCACAGTGCCTGCCTTGTTGACAGAGCCTTCTTGATGACGAACCTGCTGTGAGTCAGTGACCCAGGGCTGTGCCTAGTTTTGTCCCTGGTGGGTATAAATATCAACTCAACGTGCGCTTGCAGAATGAATAGATGGAATGGGATTTTAAACTTTGCCTTATAATCATTTTGTTTTTTATTTTTCTTCTAGAAATATTTGTATTATCTTCCCCTTGTTTATACCATCTCTTACTAGTAAACACATTTACTGATTTAAAAGTAAATGTTATCATACTGAACACCCCCCTCCCTTGTACTCACTGAGTACCTCTGAGTTGGATAATAGGGTTGTTCAGCACACGAGGGAAGTGGGACAAGACGACATGTATTATTTGGGGTTGTTTCGTATTTTTTAGTGTGTGGGTTCTGAGATGCAATCACTGAACTTCCAAATGTAAATTTCAATCAGAATCCTTATAAATAAAATCAGCAGCCATGCTCTTAAGGGACGTATGAATGAAATATATTAAAGCCAATGAACAATGTTCCCTAGTTTCAAACTAAAATTACATTATTCTTGAATTGATCAATTAGCTGTCAAGACAGAGGTAACTTAGGAATTGTAATTCTCCTTTCAGTGGGGTTTCAAGATTATGAATTAAATCAGTTATTTTTTCAGAGTAAAAATGACACTACTAAACGTACTACAATTTGGTTTACACAATTAAAAAATAAATCGCCCTGGCTGGTATGGCTCAGTGGATTGAGTGCTGGCCTGCATACCAAATGGTCACGGGTTTGATTCCCAGTCAAGGCACATGCCTGGGGTGCAAGTCAGGCCCCAGTAGGGGGAGCATGAGAAACAACCACACATTGATGTTTAACATAGTTCTGCCATAGTTCCTGGGCTGTGAAGATCAAGTGCAAAAGGACGCAGAAGACTGGGAAGTACTGCCCATGTGCAAAGCATTATTAGTACTTAGGAAATAATTGTTAGTGAAGTCAAATCCTATTATAGAATTCTTCTGCCTTATTACCATCTGGTGTTGTCTTACGGCTCTTCATCTGAATTGTGCCTTAACACCAATTTCAAAAGAAGGCAAAAGAAAATGTCTTTCAACCTTGGTAATTTGTATTTGCAAACATTTTCCTCCCACAGTGATTTTAACAATATTAGAGACACCACTAGGTGACTAAGCACCAAGCAAGAGGCTGAAGTCTCTGATTCACTCCACTCCTGTTCAGTACAATCCGTGGGAGTTAAAGTGACCAGACAAAAGGCCCTGTTAGCCAGCCCATGTGTTTCATTGCTTGCTCAGGAGTTGCAAAATGGTGATCTCCAATTTTTGAAGTAATTTCTCTTCTGAATCATTTCAACAAAAGCAGTTTTGAACATGTGTTAGAGCGTCAAACAATGCGGCTTTAGTGGGTTGCGACTAATTCCAGTCTACCTCGTGATCTGTTACCAAATATGCCCACTCCATCTTGTTTGGGATCTTTTCATTGATAAGAGCTAAATTAGAAATGGCTTTGATTTGTTAATCCCCACACAAGAAATTAAAGCTGCAATGAGAGAAAAAAAGTTGAGCTGCAAATAGATTGAGTTTCCTTGGAAGGGATATTCAAGAATACAGAGTTTACAGATAGAAACAACCTAAGCATGTAGCATTGTTTTGTTTAATGAATAGCCCTTCAACAAATCCATTCCACGTCATCACTGGGCATCGTGAATGCAACAGTGAATTTAAAGACAAAATCTGTGCCTCTATCAAGTTTATACTCCCTGTGTGTTATGAAAGGTGACAGAAAAGACAGAAAAAAACATGTTTTCATAGTTATTTATGAATGTAGCTGAATACGTTAACCTTAAAATCACCCGCTGTGTTTGTGTGTTCTCAGAGATGTCCATAAAATACTGTTTGAAAGACAAATGAAGACCTTTGAGTTTATCCAAAGACCATTGAAGGAAACATTCGTCTCTTACATCAGATAGAATTAATATACTTTCAGTAAGGTTGGAAATCAAGAGCATGCCTCAAGGATAAGCCTAAATTCTCCGGTCTTCTGTGGGTCCCCATCACTGAAACAGCTGAATTCCTGATCCTGATGGTGTTTTCTTTTCTATGACCTCTGCTTACTGCCTGTGGGACCCATTCTGGACCCAGGGTCCTCCAGTGACACACGACTGGCCCAGCTCTTTTCTCTGTTCTTGTCCTTCATCATTCTCCTGGACATTGCGGACTCAAACACCAAAAGTCCTGGTATTTTTTCATATAATTTATTTCAACTTTATCCAACTTCTCCCATTTAGGTCCACTCAGAAGCCTTGCTTTCTTCCAATACATACATTCATATATACATACATGCATGTGTACAGACAAGGTCTTTCCAGCAGGTATCCAGCCATGTCATATGAAAAATAAAGACATTTATTGAAGAAGATACAAGAAACACTCTACATAGGACAGTGATGCCTCAGTCCCCTTCAAAGCAGACACCTTGGGGCCTCACACAGTTCTCCCAATCGCCGTCAGCTGTCCTGTCATGTTTTCCTGAATCCTCCCTGAATCCCATCCCATGTTTTCCTGAATCCCCCCTGAATCCCAGAATTGTTTCTGTAAGGGAGTGTTAAGTTTAACACAAAATTTGATGCAGATGTGTTGCTCTACTCGATTGGTCATTTGAACGTGACAGCCACACGGTGCACACACTCACTCAGTGGTGTCTACCACCCCCGGTGACTGGCTCAGTGAAGTCGTCATTGTTCACGCATGTGCATTCCAGTCCACTCTCCTTGGCTGCCAGGTTATACTGATGTTGTGCAAACTGTTCTTGGTATGTTAGCAATGGCTGGACTTTTTCCCGACAGACTTCACACGCATACACATACATACATACATACATACATGCAAATAAACAAATGCCAGTTGAGGGATCTGTTTCAAGGAAGAGACGAGGTTACTGCTTTTCCTCTCCTAAAGGCACAACGTGCAGCACACACACAGTTCTGGCCCCTCGTGTGTGAGCATGTCTTCGTGGTAGCTAAATCCCCTACTATCTGCTTAGCATACCATCTGCCTATACGTGACTGGGACTGGCAGACAGGAGGGCATCCGGAAGTTTCCGTCTTCACCACTGACTACTTAGGTGACACTGGACAAGTTAACAAACATTAGCCTTAGTGTAACCAACTGAGAAATCAGAAATGCACTATATTGGAGGACTGTTGAGTGACCTGAGGTAATATCCATGGAAATCGGTATTATGGATTGTTTGTAATCACCCTCCATTTGCAGGAAGCTAGAGTTTCTTTTGTGATTCCCACACTCTCTAGTCGGCCATTGGTCCTGCTCTTCCTGGGACCAGATTCTTCATCTAACTGGAGCTGCCTTAGGTGCTTCCAGCCCTCCTGCCTGGAATACTTTATTTGTTTTTAATTTAATAGTTTTGTTTGGCAGAGTTTTAAGTTGACATGAAACTGAAAAGAGAGTTCAGAGTCCACACATCCTCCCCGTCTCCTCCCTCTCCCTCCCACAGCTCCCCAAGTATTAACACCTCACATCAGGACACATTGTTACTAACTAACATTCATAGTTTAGACCAGGTTTTTGACAAACACATGAAGACTGGGACCCATCTTTACGGTGCTACACAGAGTAGTGTCACTGACCTGAAACCCCTTCTCCCCTCCATCCCTCACCTGCTGACACCCCCAGCAACCACAGATTTTTGACTCTATAGTTTGGCCTTTTCTAGAACGTCATATGGTTGGAGTAATGCAGCATGTATCCTTTAAAGACTGGCATTTTTCACTGAGAAGTACATATGTTTTTTTAAGGTTTCTCCTCCATGTCTTTGTATGGCTTGGTAGCCACAAAATTTCTTTTAATGCTGAATATGATTCCATTCTATCAGTGCAGCTGAGCTTGTTTGTTCCCCTGCAGAAGGACATCCTGCTGGGCTCTAACTGGACTCTATGTTCTTTTTTAAAATATATTTTATTGATTATGCCATTACAGTTGTCCCATTCCCCCACTTCACTCCCCTCCACCCTGCACACCCCTCCCCGCCCATCCCCCTCTTTTCATGTCCATGTGTCACAAGTTTTTTAGGTTCTGTATTTCCCATAGTATTCCTGCCCTCCCCCTATTTTCTACCTACCGTCTATGCTACTTATTCTCTGCACCTTCTCCCCCCTTCTCCTCCTCCCACTCCCCTGTTGCTAACCCTCCATGTGATCTCCATTTCTTTGTTTCCGCTCCCAATCTAGCTGTCCTCTTAGTTTGCTTTTGTTTTAGGTGTGGTTGTTAATAACTGTGTTTGCTGTCCTTTCACTGTTCATATTTTTTATCTTCTTTATCTTAGATAAGTCCCTTTAGCATTTTATATAATAAGGGCTTGGAAACTGTGTTCTTAAATGTTGTCATTTTCCCCATTAGAACCTTTAGTGTATTATTCATCATTATTTTAAATACTCAGTCTGACAATTCCAAATTCTTTGCATTATCTTAGTCTGTTTTGATGCTTACTTTGTCTTCTCAAATTATGGGTTTGTGTTTTTTGTGGGGGTTTTTTTGTGTTTTTTTGCCTTTTAGTATTCCTGGCAATTTTTTTTGTTGGAAGCTGGACATAATGAATCAGGTGATAGAGAGTGACATAAATAAGACTTCAGTGTGAGATTTTGAAGGTTATTTGGTGTGTTAGTCTGCTGTGGTGGCCATAAAAATACCCCACAGACTAAGATAACAGAGTAAGCATCTCTCACAGGTCTAGGGGCCGAAAGTCCTAGGTCAAGGCATTTGCAGGTTTGGTTTCTCCCGAGTCCGCTCTCTCACCTTGCCACCCTCAACCTATTCCTTACGTGCCTCTCCTCTTGTGTGTATGGCTGGTGTTTCTTTCCTTTCTGATGAGGACATCAGTCCTATTGGATTAGGGGCATTGGTCCTATTGGATTAGGGGTCCACCCTTCCAACCTCATTACCTTAATTTCTTCTTCAAAGGCCCTCCCTCCAAATATAGTCCACTCAGGTGTCAGGGCCTTACCACATAAACCTTAGGGAAACAGTTCAGTTTGTAACAGCTGGCTGGGAGTGAGGCCATGATAGGTATTATTTTCTGCATCTCTAGGTGTCACAGAATTCAAATTCCTCTAGCGTCCTTGTTTGGTCCTCCCCGGTTGTCTTTGGGTTTCCCTAGGGGGTCTTTCTTGAACAGAGTTTGTCTTGCAGCCCCTCAGCTGTGCTCCCTGATAGCAGTGCTGCGTGTCCTTTGATGCGGTGGAAAGATGGAAGGAAGGAGTCTTCTCTGATCCTACAATTAAATACGTGCTTTACACTTTTGTTGGTGATTTGAGGGGACCAGAGTCCCTGAGCTGTGGTCTTCGGAAGTGCATCTTGCCTTCCTTTGTTTTTTTCCCTCCCCTCACAGGAGACAGAAAGGTGAGGGGCGCTGAAGTTGGCTAATTGCTTGGGCCTTTGGCTTCACAAAAATCCGAAGGTGTCACAGAAAGCAGTGGGGGTGTTTTATAATGGTTATTTTTCATCGCACTGATGGAAGCAGGGGGAAACAACCTTT
Organism: Sturnira hondurensis; assembly: GCF_014824575.4. Taxonomy (NCBI): domain Eukaryota; kingdom Metazoa; phylum Chordata; class Mammalia; order Chiroptera; family Phyllostomidae; genus Sturnira; species Sturnira hondurensis. The sequence continues at coordinate 24,864,719 of NW_028082759.1, read as the reverse complement.
GATCTTCAGAGTAAGATCAAAGCCTCACTGGTGGGGCTCTTGGATGGCAAATTCTTGGAAGGATGCAGGTCCCACCTAGGATTCCCCCCATTCCTGGGGGTTTGCTAGGTTCCAAGCTAATCCTCACGGACCCTCCACAAACTCATCCATTGGGGCTGTCACGGCCTCGGTGCTGGCTCCAGACCTGACCTTCTGCTCCTGGGCCCTGCTCCCCATGCTCTGAATCTCTCCACTTTTCTCGGAAACATTTTACACAGTGAGCTCACGTTTGTGATGATTTCATGAAGAATTATTGTACTGCAGTGTGTTCTGCATTTTGTTTTGTTGTGAGAATGGTAGAAGCAACTACTTTGCATGTTGAAAGGAAACTAGAAGCTCCTGGACCCTTTCTGCTTTTACAGAAATTTTCCCCCACTCAGCCTAGTACTTTCCAGGTCCATCCATGCTGTCACAAAAGGTAAGCTTGCCTTCTTTTCATGGCTGAGCGGCATCCCATTGTGTAAATGTACCACAACTCCTTTATCTACTCACCTACTGATGGGCGCTTGGGCTGCTTCCGTATCTTGGCTGTTATAGACAGTACTGCAGTGAACAAAGGGGTACATATCTCCAATCAAATTAGTGTTTCAGGGTTAGTCAGATCAACTCTCCAAAGTGGAATTGGTGGGCCCAAGGCAGTCCCGTTTTTAATTTTTTGAGGTAAGCCCCTACTTCTTTCCACAGTGGCTGCACCAGTCTGCATAGCGCACAAGTCCTCCCTTTTCTCCACACCCTGCCAGCACTTTCTGCTTGTTGGCTTATCGATGACGGCTATTCTGACAGGTGTGAAATGGTATTTCATTGTGGTTTCAATGTGCATTTTTCTTATAACTACTAATGTTGATTTTTTATTTGTTTATTGGCCGTCTATAGGTCCTGTTTAGAGAAGCATCTAGTCAGGTCCTTGGCCCATTTTTTAAATTGGATTGTTTTTTTGTTATTGTTGTTGTTAAGTTGTATACGTTCTTTATAAATAAGTCAATCAGAGAACAACAAATACTATATGATTTCATTGTACGTGATATCTAATGAACAAAACAAACAAAATACAAACAGACTCACAGATACAGAAAACAGACTGAGAGGTGTCAGAAGGGAGGAATTTTTGCGGGGGGGGGAGTAAAAAGCTGAAGGGATTAAGCAAAAACAAAAAAAATAGACACAGACACCAGTATGGCGACAGCCAAGAGAGAGCAGGGAGACGGAGGAGGAAGAGGGCAGAGCAGGGGTAGACGGTGATGGAGGGAGACCTGACTTTCCGTGTTGAACACACAATGCGATTGCAGGTGACGCAGCATGAAACTGTGTACTTGAACCTACATCATTTTATTAACCAGTGTTCCCCCAATAAATTCATAAAAACAAAAACAGAAATTTTCCTAGAATTTCAACCTAATGCGTACCTCTTTTGCCATCACAAACTCCCTGCCAATCCCCATGACCACAAAGCAGTGTTTGCTACTTCACAAATGCATGCTAATCATGTGACACAAAAATCAGAATGAAAGAACTAATGTGTGAGTGTTTTGGGGATATCTATGATACCATATTAGGATTACCAATTGTAAAGAGACAAATAGCATTGACACCAGCAGACACAGCCAGCCAATATAAGATTTTTTTTTCATGTAAGCAAAGAACTTCATTTACGACCTACAGAAAGCCACCCAGAGCAGGTGATGCAAACCTCCTACAAAACTGACAGTTACTGGTGTTCGGCCACTAATTAAAGCCCCTGATCAGAGCAGAAACCCTGCCTCAGGCTGTGCAGGTGTACTCGATGGGAAGATGCGCAGCCAAGTTGCACAGTGACATTCCACAAGGAGATAGTGAAAGTTCTGAAAAAACGGAAATAGTGATGGTGATAGTCTCTGGGATTTCTTTCTAATGCTATACAATCCTTTTCCCATATTATTCTCAAGTTTCACCTAAGCACTCTGTATTAAAAGTTGGGCATAAATTATCAGTCCCATATGGAGATGAAGAAAATGAAGTTACAGGTTAGCAAGAGATTTACTGCAGACTTTCAATATAGTAATCTAAATTAAGGACTCAAACAGAATCTGCTGAGTATTTTTGTGACTGTAGGCTGCATTGTGCAGAGTTTGCATGAATAAAAGAAAAGAGAAAGAGAGAGAGAAAGGAAGGAAGGAAGGAAGGAAGGAAGAGGGAGGGAGGGAGGGAGGGAGGGAGAAAATCATGTTATTGAGTGAAGCTTTGTAAATGTAGGTATTGGGATAGACTTCATCTGGATGGCAACATCTAAGAACTCATTTTTCGACTTTGCAAATACTTGGTGGAACAAAGCACTTAGCACAGCATCTGGTGGGAATGTCATAGACGTGACTTAGTATTTCCCCGAAGCAAATCACCAAGGATGATTTCCAACCAAAATTCTTGACGGTTCTGGGATGCACAATGGAAATTCTGCTGGAGCACCAGTCACAGAGGACCCATTAAAAGGTTCCTACGACAGAGACTCTTCTACAAGAAATTTCACATGGGCACAACCCAAATAATAAAATCTAGATTTAAAATAACTTTTATGTGAATAGTGCATGAACGCTCCATTTCCATTACTTTTCTTTCCTCCAGACTGGATACAAGGCAAGTGGATGGAGGCACAGGCCTAGGTCTTCTATGGCGATCTTGTACCTACTTTTCTTTAAACCAGATACTGTAACACATACCGTCCTTTTCAAAAGTGCTACTGCAGGCATTAAAAAAAAAAAAAACATTCACCCCATTCTCAGTTAATCAAACCAGCTTTCCGTAGTCAATCAACATCAACAACATTATTTAAATAAAGCCATGAATTAAAGCCTTTACATCTTGCTTGATTCCAAGTTACTGTGCAAATCTTCACGGGTCATATGAGCACTGACCATTTTCTATTGTGACCCTCCGCCTAGTGTGGGCAAACCGCTGCACATCGATTTAATACTGCCCTCCACCTCCTGCCCTTGTAAAGCTTTGGGGGAACACAGTTACCCTCATCCACGTATGCATCGCTTGCTGCCGCTTTCCTGATACAAGACAGAGTTAGCAGTTGTGATGGAAATGTTATGGCTCACAGAGCCTAGAATATTTACTGTCGGGTCCTTTACAGAAAAAGATTTCCATTACCTGTCCTATGCAGTATTCTCCACCTTTTTGACTACCTTTAACCATTTCTGATCTTTGTTAATGTTCTCTATTTAAAATGTTCTCATCCTTTGTTAATAATAAATACATAAAAAAGCAATCTCCCAAAATAGAAAAAAGAGCTCTGTACATTTTATTTCTGTCATTTTCTACTGTTCATATGATCAGTGATTTCATAGTATCTGTCTTTTATGGAGCATTCGTTGTATGGCAGAGCCCATGATAGGTTCTTTATATATATTCTTTCTAATATTCAAGCCAGAATAAAACAGGCCCCCCCAAAAAAGACCTACCTCCACCTAGTAAAATTATGAAAAATAATACCTGCCCACCCAGAAAACTAATTTCTTTCCGTCTGCATCAGCCTCTAAAATCATTATTATATACTTTATATGTGCAAGAATTACTCTTAGATATACACCAAAAGTGGAACACTCAATTTCTTTCCTAGACCTGGGCTTGTACCTGTAACTCAGTACTCTGTAGGACATGGTCATTAACCTGTTGTCCAAGCCCAAAATACAGATTATTTCTTCATTTCTGGGTCACCTCTCACAACCTATTATTTTTCCTATATTACTGATTTTACTTCCAACCCTTTTTTTCTTCTTTTAGGCATGGTTCAGCTGCTGATTAAGCCTTTTAAACTACAATAGCATTTTTAATAGATGTTTATTGATTTGAGAGAGGGAAAGAGAGATCAATTGATTGCCTTCCATACACACCCCAACCAGGGATTGAACCGCAACTCACATGTGCCCTGACCGGAGATGGAAGCCCCGACCTTCTGGTGCAAGGGATGACGCTCCGGGCAACTGAGCCGCACCAGCCAGGCCACTGTTGTTCAGAATGTAAGTGTCTATCCCTGACATGAGCACAGCCAACACCCCCTCTTTGGGGGCTGTGTCCTCCTCTTTCCTGTCATTGATACACTTGGAAGTTGAATTGTCAAAGATTACCACAGGTCTTCTGGTCAGAGGTTAGTTATAACAGAAACTTTGAAAGAGAATTCTTAATAGTGCATTCTCCAAAATTTCAGTGTAAGCACGTATATTGAAGACACGGAAAGCACATGCTGATATATTTCTGAAGCTAAACCCTACAGCTGGGGGCTGGTAATTATACAGCTAAACTATCTTTTTAGGTCTGGTCTGGTCCAGACTGATCCAGGGAAGATAAACCTCGGGAGCACATGCTTTAAATCCATAGGTAAGAAAATATTTTAGATTCACATAGACTTACATTCAAACAGTAACTCTGATAGTTGATAGATGGTTAACGCAGCACCTTAGGCTTTACCCAACTGAAAATAATTTCTGTCTTCAACTGTTCTTGTGAGAACCACACATAGCTCTTGCAAAGCATGTGGTCCAAAGACAAAAAATCTAGACCCAACGAAGGAGAGTAGGCACTCTGGCTTCCCATTTTCCTCACTCAGTGATCTACAGTATATTATCTTGTCTTATGTAGGAAAATTAAGAAATGGAATAATTACTGTAAGCATCTTTAGGACCAAGTTTGCTAGGACCCAGTTAACCTGTAGAGTTATGGATGACCCACTACAGTTCCAGTTGTTTGGCTTTAGTCTCCCGTCGGACGGAGCACAGTGGATCGGAGTCACAGCAGTGGCTGCCCTGAGCGTGGTCCGCCCGGCCTTCCCACCTGAAAGACCCGACCAGTGTTCTGCGGTCCGTACAGCTGCCCCGCACTACACCCGTAACAATCTGATCCCGGGCTAACAGCCGCAATGAAAACAAAATGAAACAAATAACAGTGCTGATGCCTCTCCAGAGCCTTCTCCTGCCTTCGTATAATAACGGTTTTGTTCTGTTTTGTTTATGTAGTTTTCCCAGAGTTTCTTGCTATTGTCTACTGGAGGTGGGGTCTGATCGGAGTTTAATTAGTGGAAATGTAAGTTGAACTCCATGCAGTTAGCTATGTGCAAAGGTAATTCAAAAGGCACTCAGCTTGTTTGGAGAAACTCACTACTAAAAACGGAAGCAATAAAGTCACTGAGGCATCTGGTGAGAACAGCACATTCGCGTGGTTCCTCCAATTTCACATGAAGAATAAAAAGATAAATGATATGCATGTTGGCAAAGGTAAAAACTGTCTGCATCTTAATTGAATTACTGCTGTTATTATGAACTAATTTTTTAAGAGAACTTCTTGGAAAATATCAAAACTGTGTTTCAAAAAGCTGCATGCCACATCACTGTCTAGGATCTTTTATTTTTCTGTACACAATGTGTTATGTACTTTGAAATGTTACCAAATAGCATCATGGCTCTCTTTGACGATGAGTGGACATTATTTGGGAGTGTTTGCTAACAGAAATTAAAAGACCACAAAATCCTTACTTAACAGATCATTAAGGCTTTTGCTTGTTATTGTTCTCCCTTTAGCTATCTTTTATTTTGACATCTAGTCCAGTATTTGCAGTTAAGCGTTTTATTTTAACCCCTCTCTAGCAGATGGAAGGGTCCAGTAAGTTGGTGCTGCTGTATAAGAAGCATTTTTATTATTTTTAGATCCCCACCGTAGCGCTCCGGATTGTCATGGCCAGATTTACAACCAGACCGAAACATCACTCTTCCTTTGTAAGAAATTCAGCAATCTTATGGGTAAAATAACACAAACATCTTACAGAAAATATTTTAACAAAATACTTCCAGAACATTCTGTTAATAATATAAGCCATCAAGAACATAAAACTTATATAATCGGAAGGCATGCCAAAAACACAGACTCTAACTTATTACGGTTTGTGAATATTAGGCACCTGTTTGTTCGACTAACAGATGACAAGGGTCTGTGAGTTTTATTAGATCTTTTTTTAATATCTTTGATGTAGCCGAATAATTAAACATAAATATCCTTAAGGTTTATATTGGCTACTAGTCTCTCTACAAAAAAATTGCTTTACTACATTAATTGACCCCATATTTTATATTCTTTATATGATTAACATTGACCCAAGTGTTATATCTGGTGAGGACTACCCTGATGAGGTATACTTTGCCTACATCTAAACAGAGCTTGAGGGTTTATTTATTATGGAAGTAAATACCAATGTTCAATCCTTTTTCAATTGTGTGTTTCAAAGGTTTAATAAATGTATCATTTGTCATTAGTAATGCAGTAGTAACTATGTTTTCCGAAGACAGTACATACTCAAATTAGCAATCCTATCAAAAAACTCCTACGTACTGTAGGTCAAAATAGTTTGTTAGAATGCTATTTCTTATTCTTATATATTCAGTTTCTGTAATAAAAATTATTCCTAGCAATGGTCCTTTTAAGTGGAAGCATAGTTAGCAATTTCTTTTGCCATTGTTTTAGCCATTTTCCATCAAGATTAATAGTTCAAAGATACTTTCAATTTTTTATTATATAGAAGCATACTTATAGATAGTAGTATCTCTATAATATCATAAATGCATTTCAGAAATCTCAGTGACACTTTCAGAAAAGTATTCCCAGATTTCCGGTTGGTGCTGGTGGGTTGTAATTCTGGGTTGTTTCATACAGGAAGAATTGCATCAGGACAATGACTTGTCATACTAGGAAATTAGTGAACCCTGTTGAGCCTTTGATATTTTGCAATTAAAAAAAGAGGAAAAGAAAAGGAAAGATTTATATGAAATGAGAAAATTTTAAAACTAATTTTTAATACTAAAGAGCCTTTTACAAATCTTTGATGTTTAAAATTCAGTTGGTGTTTTGACATTATTTCTGTATTTGTTGTTAACAATTAGGTTATTATAGACTCTTCAATCTCTATTAAACATAAAAACAGTGGTAGTTCATACAACTGTGTTGGGTACATGCACCCTGACTGATGGGAATAGCATAATCATTTTAGCTTCACTATTTTTCATCATTTGGTATGGGGTTAAAATCTGCATTGCAATGTCCACTTACAGCTTTCAGATCCTCATCATCACACAGTTCTCCTTGATCAAGTATGCACTTAGGCCAAGCAGAGCACAGGATTAGAAAGCTGGAGGAAAATTCATTAGAGCACGTCAATGCTGAAAGACAAAACGATGGGAAAATACAGGGCCCTGGAGACGAGCAGGCTGGACGGGTTCGAACTGCCACATTGGAGATGCTGTATACATTGTTCGTTAACAGCAGCCTCACAGCCCAAAGTGTGTGTTTCTCAGCCACTTACTAGCCAGCACTTCAAATATGTGAAACCTATATGCTATTTATTTATATATATAGCTAAAGGTGCCTTTGGTAGAATAAGTTGTACAGAGATGTCATATCACTGATCACAGATAGATTTGAAAATATCATCATTTACCATCACAATATTCAAAACCCCCTACAATGGAATGGATATCATAGATGGCAATAATTGCAACTCTGTGCTTGATGAGATTTCCACCAGCTTCTTCTCAAACCAATCTGCCCATGCTTCAGCTTGCTCCTACTTGATCCAATAAGCTCCACTTTAAAATACTAGTATGTTATAAAAAAATGAATGTTCTGTTTAACCATGTATACTTAAACTTATTATTTTATTTAATTCATGACTATTTTGCCTTAAAATCAGGAGCATCATACACAATAACTTGAAGAATTTGAGGAAGTCTCTGCAGAAAATTCCAGATTAATTCCAGATTGTATCAGTTGGCTGTCTTAGCTTGGTAAAGAGTAGCAAGGGGACATTTGAGTAAGACATTTACTTTAGTAGAGTGCAGTGGATAATTCCAAATAAGAAATTTGATCAAAAGTTTCTGCTAGGGAGATCAATCCTTTTACTAGACATTACCACCTACAACCATATGCAATAAGTTAGTTTTTGCCAAAAGGATGTTTACAGTAACTGTGGCATAAGTTACATGTACTATTCTGAAACAATGGGCTTGTTTAAAACCATAAATCAGTGAAACAAATCAAACAAAGTGTTTTGTAGATATGTAGACATAGCCAGAGACATAGCCAAAGAATGAGGTCAATCTGTGGTTACATTGCCTTCATGATAAAGTATTTAATGTTGCTCTACCCAATTGACTTCAAAGGACTATAAACTCATGTTTTACGCTAGTTATTAAAACAAACAGTAAATTAGGTTCTAGTTGTTTCTTATCTCCTAATCTAATTTCCAAAACAAGTTTGAATTTCTTCATTTCTGTGGCTTAGAAGGAACTTATCTCTGGGGAGCTATAGCTAGAAATGTCTAAAACAAAAGCCTGTGTGGATATAAAATGAAATAAAATGAATAAAAAATGAGTATCACTCTGATGACAGTTTCCTGTACAATGTCTTCAGGTGTGGACATACTGCTAATGTCTCTGGAAACAAAGTTATGTACAACTAGATCCTCAAGGTCATCCTTTGAAAAGGGAAGAACAAGTTATTTAGGAAGTGCAAACTGAAGTAACATTTAAGCTGCTTTGTCCTAGTGAAGCAGCCTGAGCCAGAGAACACTCTCTCTGAGAAGAAACAGTTTCTACTAACACAGAAAACACTTTGGTTTCCTTAATTTTCCATTAAACAATCAGAAATTAAAAAGAAAGTTTGCCACATTTCTCCTTGTTAGATTCCAGAGTTGCAGATAAGAAAAGTTTTCATAGCTCTTTTCCAATAGTCGTTTCTTGAAGAAGAATGATAGATGCACGTATTTATCCTTAGAATTTCTGACTTACTGAAAAGTCAGTTTAAAAAATCTACTTCTGAAAGACATATAAACATTTGTATCTATGAACAAATTTTTGCATGTTCTTAGTAATGAGTAATCTCCAATAGATGAATATATCAATTTTTTCTAGAAACACTAATGATAATCAATATGATTTTCAATAACGAAATATTTAATGATTTACATTTAAATATTAATATAATAGTTGATTCCTTGACTAGACTGATGAAAAGATAAGGTTTTTATCCCAATGTTGTAATTTATGGCACTTAGATTCCTGGTAAAGAAAACAAGGTTAGTTACATTTTGACTTTAGTAAAGAATCCTCTTTAGAGAATGGCAACTGTTAACGCACTGATATGAGGTTCTTCTGCATTTAATTTATGATTGTATCATTAATTGAAGAATTAGGGCTGGTCCTATTTGGGGAGAAGAGTTTTCAGGAACTACTATAAAGGACACATGGACAAAACCAAGGGAGAGGGTGGAAGCAAGGGAGGGAGGGGGGTTTGGAGGGGGCAGGGGTGGGGAGAAAATGCAGACAACTGTAACTGAACAACAATAAAGTAATTTAAATTTAAAAAATTTTAAAAGATACAACTCTACACTTTCTGTATGTTTGCCATTGTTACTAAAAGTTCAAGTGCTTGGGTGTCCATGAATGTGAATGTTCAGCACTCAGAGAACACGTGCTTGGGAAGAATTCAGCAAGAGTGCAGAGGAAGAGAACCAAGCTGGTGGCATGAGCCAGGACAAGAACGACGTGATGCCAGCTGTCTCTGCTCTGAAACAACTGCTCAGCTAAGCAGCATTACTTCTGAGGTCAATCCAGTAATGCATCATTGGCTTCTTGGATAGGTGCGCTTCTGCCTTACTGTTTGTGTTCTTATTTAATCAAGGTTACATGCTCATTGTCGAACATGAGGAAAATACAGAAACATGCACAAACAAAATCATCCTACTTCATCTGCTAACACATTTCTTTCCAATCTTATTTCTATTAACTATTTTAAACCTTTCCTTTGAAATGTTATTACAGGGAAGAGGCAGTTGGATTTCCAGCCTGCACTGTGATTCTGTATTTTGGAATCAAGTTAGATTTACAGGACAGTTCCAAAGACAGTCCAGAGCATCCGTCCCGCAGACCCAGCACGAGTCTCCTCCAATGCCAGTGTCCTATCTAACCCCGGTGCGTTTGTCACCAGCGAGAGATTACCACCGATGCTCCACTAGTACCTGAACTGCAGATTTTACTCAGATTTCGCCGATTGTTCCAGTCCTGTCTTCTTACTCTCCCGGGATCAAATAGAGGATACTACCTTAAATTTAACCAGCATTTTCCTTTTTTAAAACCTAGCACTACATTGTGTTTTCTTTTGAAGACGGAGGGAGGTGGGGAGCACTGGGTGGGGGGCGGGCAGGGCTGGGAATATAAGACAGAAGAGTGTACTTGAACAAGAATTAAATAAAAATAAAAATTAAAAAAATAAATTATATGAGGCAAAAATAAATAAATAAAATAAAATAAAGACACAGATGTCTGCTCAGAGGAAAGGGTGCTGACTGTAGGGCTGGAAAGGCTCCTAGGAAGACAGTTGTCCTCAGAGGTTGAAAATAAACTTAGGGAAAGAGCTGACCTCCACTGACTGGAAGAACTGGGTTTACCCTTTAGAAAGAAATTACTTCTGTCCAACCCGAGAGGACACAGAAAGATGTCGGCCTCCAGGGAAGATTTAGAGAGTTCCGGAAATGCTGGCACACCACTGAATTGTTGAAAGTAAGCTAAAGATGAAAGAGTGATTCTGTTCCAGGGAGGGACAGAGTAGGAGAGAAGAAGGATGGAGAAAGAAACTTATGTTTCTATTCAGAGTTCAGTTTGCTTCTACTCCAAGAATTTCACCCATAAACACTTAAGAGATGAGACAAGGAAGTAAGTCAAACTATAGTAATGAAATTAATTCAATTTAACTCTAAATGAAATCTATTTCAAATCTCATATTATGGATCCTAAAACTTTTTTCTCAAGTTTATGTTTCATCGCAAACTACATATTTTCATCACAATAGATTATTTTGTAATTACCTAAGATTAAGAAAATTCAAGATGAAAAACCCAGGAAGAAAAAGATTTGTGTCTACTCCTAATTGAAGGGGAAAACATAAACCATAACTGCCTGGCAGAATTCATGTTCTCCCTAACATTCAGAATCATGGCATTAGAGTAAAATCAGTCAACATGATTGTGCTTACACTTGTTTGCTTGGCCACATTTTTGTAGCGTTAAATACATAGAAAAAGGTATACAAGCCATAAATGTACAGCTCAATGAATTACCAGAGTAAGCACCTCTGTAACCAAAACCAGGACCAGAAACAGAAATCAACCACGTCCCAAAAGCCTCATTTGTGCCACTTCCCAGTCCTCATCTTTCCCCAAAGTAATTTTGACTTCTATACAATATTAATTTGGAATTAATTTAATTGGAAGCATTCAAAATATACCTTAGTTATATGCCTGGCTTCTTCCTTCAGGTATTATAATTACAATATATAATTGTGCTGTTGCATATAGCCAAAATGCATTTATTTGCAATATTCTACCACATTAATATTTCACAAATATTCCACTACTTCTTTTCCATTCTTCTAGTACGAATATCTGGACGGTCTCCATTTTCAGCTATTAATGCAATACTGCTGTGAATATCCCACACATGTTTTGGTTTCACTTGTGTATGCCTTTCTGTTAGCATCAATAGATTCATGCTGGTGGGATTTTCTGGGGTTTGCAAAATTATTATTATTATTACCATACTGTGACTGTGTTCAGATTACTATAAAATGCCAAACACTGTTCAGGATAAAATGTGCCCATTCACCCCCCTACAAGCAGTGCACCCAGATGCCTGTTGTTCCACATTCACACTGTCACTGGTGTTGTGAGTCCATACAACTTTCTACTCCTGTGCTGGTACAGACAGGTCATTTTGCTTTGAACACACCTTTCCATAATGAGCAGTACTGTTAAGCAAGTTTTCACATGTCTAGTGACCAACTGTACATGTTTTTCGTGCAATACTGAATAATAAGTTCTTTAACTATCTTCTACCATATCAGGGCTCTCTTTTATATTTTTTAGCAATTTCTATTGATTTAGTAAATTTTATCACATTGTTCCTTTAAGTTAGATTTATCTGTGTTGTCTTCATAGAAACTTTTCTGATCTCAAGGTCATGAATATCTTTGTTGAATATTTGAATATTCTTGTGGTAATACTACATTGTCCTAATTTAATACAGATTCACAACATTTTGTTATTTACCACAGCACTTTTTAAATTCACAATTTTTTGTAGTATTGTTTCCTAATTATTTCACTGTTGCATGTCCACACAAATTTAGCTATGTTCTATCAGTTGCCACTTAAGAAAACTGCTGGTATTTTGATTGCATTATATTGCATGTATGAATCAATTGGGAAAGAATTATAATAATTTTGACTCTTCATACCCTATGCATGATGCCCCTTGCCATATAGATTGTTTTAAAAAATGTTTCTTAGTAACATGTTATTGTGTTTAATATAGATTTGTTAGCTTTAATAATAGGTATTTCATTATCAAGGACATTTAAGGTGACTTGATTGATGTTGAGAATATGTTCCATGATGGTATTCTTATTGGGAAGGCTCGTTACTTAAAAAAAATATATGTGTGCATGTGTGTACACATATGTGTGTGTATAGGTTAGGAACCAATATAGAGCTTATAATTTAGTCAAGTTTTATTTGCTGACTATGGAGAATGAAAAAGAATGGTTTCTGGAGCCACCATGATTTTGGAAACTGAGAGTAAGTTATGTGGATGAATTGCTGTTGAAAGATTCCTTATCTGCAGCCCGCAGGCCCTCAGCTCTCTGCCCCGAGGTCCTCCCCCTCATTCTGAAGTGGAATGAGCTGCATTCTCGACACAGTAGGGAACATAGGAAATCACCCCTCCTTTGTACTGGGTCTCACTAGATTATGGAGGAATCGTTTTTTAGATAATTTTAGCTCTTTTCATTCAGTTGATTGTTCCTCACTTAACTAGTAATGTCTATCTGTGTTTTGTGAAATTAGAGATTTCCCTCCTTGTTAAAATTATCTAGAGGACATTGACAGTTTGCATCTGTAGGTCACGTCAAAATAAATTAAATAAAGAAATAGTTATAATTTAGTAGGAGCTGCAACAGCACAAAATAATCCAGGAATTACAAGAAAAAACAACAAACACCTCTTAATCAGCCAGTGTTGAGGATCTCACATACCTAGTCCTCAGAAATTGCATGTATGTCAGACTAAACACTAAGGACCATTAATTTTTTTCAAAGTGATTCTAGAAGTCTCTTTTTGGATTATTAATAAAATTGGTCCATTATTATTATTATTATTATTATTATTATTAATAACAGTGTTATTAGTAGTTTCCTGCAGTTAAAGAACTATTACAAACACAGTCAACAACTTCTGGACGAGACTGCTAACCTCTCCAGGCACTAGTATCTATCAATTACTGCACAGGTGTCTCTGAAGGTTAGATGCTGCAGTCTCTAATCTTATGGTTAATTCTGAAGGCCTGCATGTGATTTAGACAGCAAACAGAAATTAAAAAATTCAAAGTTTAAAGTAGATAAGTGTGATGTTCAAATTCATGGGGAATACATTCATCTTGTAATATTTCTAGAAAAATGACTATTGACATTTAATTTATAATAAGTATCCTGTTGAATTGTCAGAGATGTATATACATATACATATAGATTCCTAAACTGCAATAACAGAAAGGAGAGAATCTGTATGGGTAGCAATTACAAACATTTGAAAAATGTGAGCTTAGCACATGGAAGAAAGAATAAGAAGACATTCTTGATGAAGGGGGATTGACACACAACTAGATAAACCTCAGTGTGGTTTAGAAGTAGTAAGGCAAGGTTGGTTGAAAGAGGGCATCGGGTATTATGTTAAAATTCTGGATTTTTTCTGATGTCACCAGTGACCATAATAAATTCTAAGTTAAGGAAGTGCCATGAATGAGGTTATGTTATAAAACATAAGATTATTCGTCTTCTTTTCTCCAAGTAATCTCCCTGAATTCTTTTGTTTATGGAGATATAATTGGTATACCAAAAAGATGAGCATATTAATGCATTCAATTGGGTTCGGTTCCATAGCAGCTGCGCCAGTCTGCATTCCCATCCACGGCCTATAGGAGGGTTTCAACTTCTCCACATCGGTCTAGGGTGCTTTGCTCTGGTGCCCCGAACCGATTGGAGCAACCATGATCTATGCGATTTTGGACAAGTTATTTAACCTTTCTGTGCCTCATTTTCCCCATCTTTAAAAGGGGATAATAATAATATCAATTTATACATTCATTGTGGAGAATAAATTATCCATCAGTATTCAGAAATGTCAGTCCTTGTTTGTTTCTCATGGTCAGTCTGCTTCTTTCAAGAAACCTTCGGAGATCACCTCAGCTCACACTGAGCTCCCCTTTACTGGCAGTAATGTGCATTTTTGTAGAATATGCTGCACCTGGTACGTTAGCTCAATTCCCCATTTGACTGGTACAGCATTGCTAATGAAGGCAGAGACCTAGTAAGGCATGGACTGCATACCCTGTATATGTGTATTTCTTTGGCTCACTATTGTAAAAGATCTCGGCATTTAGTTGCTTTTCTTGGATAAAATAAAATAACTAAGACTCTATTAAGGCTAAGTTTACACTGGAAAAGTCCCTGAGTCCTCAACAGAAAGGTGCACAGCAGGGTAACACAATGATGAGTTCGGTGTGCCGCCAATGCACCAGATGGGAAAGTTAGTCCTGAGCCTTCTAGTTTGTCAATTCATGAGTAAACGGAGACCAATGTTAGTGAATCACGTAGTGCGAGATATCAAGTATCGGTGGTGCATTAGTAATCAATGGGCCAATTCTTTGACTTCCGTACTTTTATTCGAATTGAATGCAAAACATAAAAATGAATTGTGTAGTAATGAAGAATGTAGTTTCCATGGATACCAACTAAACTTATGTAAGATTATAGAAAATATAGGATCTTACCATCAAATAAAAAATAACCTTCTAATGTGTATCCTCATTATTCATGTGTCATATCCACTAACCTATAAGATAGCAGTTTCCCCTCATTAGGTCATTATCTTACATACATATTGTTACATAAATAAAATGACATTACTTCAAAGGGCATCACAATCACATACATTGATGCTTTTGTTCTTAAATTAGATACAAATTATTTAGTAATGCTATGAATTAAATGGGCACTTAAATTGAAAGAAGAAAGAATTAACCTCTTGTTATACTGCAGAACAGTTGTTTTATTCTCTGGCAGTTTAAAAAAATCTATATAAATGTTTAAATCACAATCAACCATAGTTTAATATCACATTGAGTTCTTATTTGTATGTAAGATGTAATGCTTACCATTTGTGGCATATTTTCCCTGCCTGTGGTCTTTCTGCAGGGAAAAAGGTGATCTAGATCTAAATATACTAACTCTTTTTACGTGAATATCCATCCATTGCTCAGGTCACAAGTGAAAATATGTCACCATACATTGGTCTTAATAAAATTTCAAAGCCCTATTATGAAGCCCCAGCCATTAACATCCTAATCTTTTGCCAATTCAATATAGTGGAGTATTTTTTTTAGATCAGAAAGAAATGACATTGGAGTGCCAGAAATGAAATTTCTGGGAACTACATTTTCATCTGGAGAAAATGACTATTAAGCAAAGCTTTAGGACTTTCATCATGTGAAAATAAGTTTTACAGTAAGCAAGAGACGTGAAATGGCATGTCGGAGACGTTTCGTTCAGACCATAGGCAACTGTGGGTGCAAGACGAATTTAAAACACTTGGCACCTTTCAATAGTTTGTAGCCAAATCAAGGTAAGTTTAAATGTCCGTAGTGTTACTGAGAGTCATCCCACCACGAACTGACAAGTCATTTACATGAAAGCTCTGGAGGAAATGCATCACTGAAACAGTCAGATTCTGCTTTATGGGGGAAAATGCCCATAATCCCAGTGACCTGATTTAAAACGTCACACATGGCATGCCAACTTTCTGTCATATAGGTCATCAATTCTTCTAGAAAAGGAAAGACATAACAATCTATTAACACCATATCTTGCTATTTCACTCATTAAAGATATCTAATGTTTATTAAAAAGCCAATTTCTCATCTTTTTTGGTGATTTTTGAAGATCCTAATATAGAAACATTACTGTAATGAATCTCACTTCACTGAAACAGTAGGAAAATAAATTGTACTTTAAGAGATGCTGGCATAAATGGCTTCTTCCAATGTAAATTGCTATAGGTAAGAGTATTCATTTTCATAACAAATCTTTGCAAGTAGATGCTTAGGAGTAAAGCAAAATAAGTGTATAAATTGTGTTTTATAAGAAAAGATGTGGAATAAGGTACAAATGTATGTAATTTAGTGGAAATACTATCACTAATGGTATAGATTGCCAAATAGAGTTCTCTAGTCTCCAGAACCTGTGTTTACTGCCTTTTTCCTAAGTGACTTAATGGATTTTTAAAGCCATGTCTTCAGTTACATTACTTTTCTTAAATGGAAAGTTTAATGTTAAGCTTCTCCCAATTCCATTTAGTGGAAAATCTCTTTTGCATAAGCCCACAGCTTTTCTTTATTAGATGTATCTTTTTTAAAACTTCACTGTGACAATTTCTCTGTATGTAGAGTTGATGGAAGAAGTTTAAAAGATTAAAATGCACATTTTGACCTCAAGGTGTCCACTTTATCTAGGTCCCTGACTGGAATTAAGCCTATTAAAGTGCTCCAGGCGTCTCAGGTTGTGTAAGACTTAATTAAGGGAAGAGAGTGTACTATGACATAAAGGATTTTAAGAAGTATGTCTTCAAAATAATACTCTCATGCATTTTTACTTATCCAATAAATACCTGGTATCTACTGTCTGTTAGGAACTAGAATTATATAGACCCATGCTACAGGATTCCTAAATTATTCACTTATAAATTATTTTATATACTATGGTTTGAGAAATGTTGCACACAGAAAGTATAACTTTGTTTTTTACGGGAGGGAGGAATAATCAAAGGGAAGAGAAGGCAAGGGAAGGCAGGGGGAAGGCAGAAAAAGACCAGGCAAGGAAGGAGAAAGGAGGAGAGGGGGGGAGGGGAGGGGAGGGGAGGGGAGGGGAGGGGAGGGGAGGAAAAATGCTGTGTCCTCTGGCAATATACTTATACAGCAAAAAGGACTAGCACTTGTGAATTGTGAATTTTCACTTAAACTTTGGTAATGTGAAACATATATTAAAAATTAAATATTAATCAATTTGGTCAGTTATCAGAAGTATGGGGACACAAAATAAGTCTGTTGAGGAGAAACTGGAGCACAGAGCTAAACGTGTCCATGTATTCTCATTCTGTAAAAGCAGTCCTTTCGGCGATGTTTGATGTGACAAATGATATAAACAAGGTAAGGTCACCGCGTTCCTTCAAAGACTGGCAGACAGAGACGCAGACCAAACTGGCATTAGATTAAAACCCACATGAAAGTTCCCCAAACCAGTGACCATGTCGAGAACCAAATAAACGGATTTTCACAACCTGAACTAACACAGATGGAACATCTGGCATCTTGAGAAGTTCCATGAGTGTCACACATGAGCCACTCCAAATGCTAGGCAAGGAGATATCGAGGGTGGCCCAGGGAATACCCAATGGAAGCATGTGGCAATTGTCTTTACCATACAGATATTTCGGTTGAGATATACAAAAGGAACATAAGGCATTTACACAGCAGACGGTCTTAGAAACAAATTTTTTCTGGCCACCCTGCTCTTGACTTTTTCCAAGGTTCTACTGAGACCAACAACAGAAAAACGTGCTGGAAAACTGCAGGAGAGACACACAGGTCTGGTGCAAGGACACTTCACATTGCATTTAAACTTTTTCCTGCCGTATTTTAAAGGGTTTCACATAATTTACAGTGGACTTTGGAGCTATGCAATACTTGATCTATCAAAAATAGAACGCACATAAGAAACAACAAAAATAAAATGAAAACGAGTAATGCAGGACAGAGCGTGCAGGCAATGACATCCTGTACATAAACCTGTAACATATGTGGTGAGGTTAGGCTTCAGAAAGTCAGTGATTGAAATTGTGCTTCCAGCTGGGAACTTAGTTGCTCTCTAAGCACATTAGGGGGTTACCTGGGCAGAGATAGAGGATGAGGCTGGCAGGGTCTACAACTATCAAGGGCAAGAGTGTCTGAAATGCTCAGGCTGTGACATGAGACAGATGCTCTGGGCAAATCTCCCTTAATCACCAAGGGCAGCAAACTTTCAGATGACATTAGCTTCCTTTCATGGAAAGGTATTTTGCTGTCTTTCATTTTACATCTGCTCAAACTTGAATTAAGCACAATGTTGGCCTCAACAATATTTCTAGGAAGTTCTTCTCCAATATGTTTTGCAGTCTATCTTACCCCGGGTACTTATTAATGTTAACCTCACCTTTTTCCATTTGCTCAGTGCTTTGTCTCTCCAGACACGGAGACTTACATTCTATTTGTTGAAACTGGTTACACTGTTATTTTTGTTTAACAGCAGAATGCCAGCTGAAGCACTGGGTTTTGCCAGATGTCACTTGCCACAGATCTCTGCTCACATTATAACGGGGGGGGAAGGGCTAGATCCAGCTTGTTATAAGGAGAATACAGTTCTTAGAAAGCCAATTACAAAAGAATCTACTACTAAGTAGAAACAGACTCATTAAATATCACTCTGTGGTGACCAATAAATATTTGTTGCATGACATTTGAGCTGCAGGGATACGGTTTTCTGTATTAAATCAAGACTGGCTAAGCCTATACTTACCAGGGTTGGCTGGAAATTAATTCTAAGTCAGTGTGGAGTACAGAACCCCTGTCCCTCTCTTGCAAGGAAATTCAAATCCTAACAATTGTGAGGCAATTCCTCAGGACTTGAGCCAACTGCAGTCACCTTGGAATTGCTTACTTTGGAAAATGTACGGTTCACTGGAAGGCACAGTTTGCTGTCCTCAGCATCCACTTCCATTCTCCCAGGATCTACCCACTCAGCTCTTAAAATGTCTGTGTGCAGCTTACCTCATTTTGAGAAACCGCTCCTCCACATATTGGGGGTGATCGTGTTCTCGGAACCCTTCTTGGGTACAGAACACAGAGGTCCACCCATCTTGAAACCTACCAGCTCTCTGTGCCTTGGGGCTCAAGAACTACAATCATCTAGTTCTGTTCTTTTCCCTCAAACACTCATCTTTCTGATTTTGGGCAAACGATCTGCTATTGTGACGCCAGCTTTTGATATAATGCAGGCCTAGTGGTACTCCCCTGGAAAAACAAAGCCCAGACTCCGACAGCTAGTCTGGATTCAAGGTAACCTACTTTCTTCAGATTCTCAAGTAGGGACAGAGGTGATCACTGTTCTGGCTGTTTTTCCTGTTGCACAATTGTCACCACCTTCTGAGGACAGTAGTTGGGTTTTAGGCTTCAGTCTTCCTTCCCCTTCACTGTGCCTCACCCCCAACACAGCACCCTGTCCTGCCAAACTGTCTGCGGTTCAAACATCCCCTCCCCCGCCAGGACTGCTGTGGGGGATCCACTCATCACTACCCCTGCCCTGCCCCAACCCCTTCTTCCCAGAGGAGGAGGATTCTAAAACGCAGCTCTGGTTATGCGCCCCGTCCCGCCGTCCACACACTTCTTGCAGACAGGCTTTAAGAGGTCTCCCGTTTCTCTAAGAACAAAGTCTGACATGTAGCCCAGAACGTCTGGAGGGGGGCCAGCCCTCCTCCAACGCTCCACCGCATTTAATACCAAACAGCGCCTTGCCCTCCGCAGTCAGCAGCATTTCGGTCACCTCTGGTCCTGCCCGTGCTCCTGTCCAGCCAGACCTCCTGTGGTCCCCCGCATAGCGACCCATGGACGCTCCTTCCCGTTCTCCCCAGGCCAATTCCCACGTCACCCGCTACCACCCGCTCCTCCCTGAGGTCTCGGCTCACTCAACGCCGCGCAGGACTGGCTCCTGATTGTCACAGGTGGCCTCTGCATTAAAAGCAGTCCTCCACAGACGGTGCCAGCACCAATTTAAAAATTAGTTTTATGTGTTGGCTGATATCTGTCTTCTGAAAGACTCAATCTCCATGAAAACAGGACTCTGTAATGTTTTGTTTATGTTACACATACACTGTAAAATACTGTTTCTGATATTTTTTCAGTGGTGAGTCAAAGGAAGTAATACAGCCATGCAGAGTATCTTAGCTGCGTGAGTGATTATTTTCAGTGACCATTGTGGTATTTTCTTTTTGTGAGGCTGGAGTGTAGAGCAGTTCGGAGTCAGTAAACATGGAAACAAGCAGTCATGCATTATGGGAAAACCCGAAAGACTACTGCAAAGATGGCCGTCTCTCAGAAAGCAGGAGATCAACCTAATTCTAAATACGCTTTATCTCTATGTATTAAATACATTTTGGTGAAAATAAAAGCATAAATAAGACACTTGTGGCTTCTATAAAAGTGGCTATTAGTTAAGTCCTTTTCCACTATATAAGGTAAAAACCTATACTTTTTAAGCTCCTAACTCCCATGTTAAATATTGAGAATAAATACACGAATGAAGAATCTGCTCTTGTTTCCCAGGTGATGGTACTAGAAGACAGGAGTCTTGAAAGAGAATCTGACCCTATTTTGACTCATTTTGACTTAAAACGACTGTGCACTAAAAAAATTCAGAATCTGCCCCGGCTGGTGTGGCTCAGTGGACTGAGCGCTGGCCTGTGAACTAAAGGGTTGCCAGTTCGATTCCCAGTCAGGGCACATGCCTGGGTTGCAGGCCAGGTTCCCAGTGGGGGCACTCAAGAGGCAACCACGCATTGATGTTTCTCTCCCTCTCTCCTTCTCTTCCCTTTACTCTAAAAATAAATAAAATATTTTTTTTAAATTCAGCATCTTACTCAAGCCTGAGCTACCTATATGGGTATGAAACAGTTATACTGTTCAAATTATACTCTGACACCATCACTTTATTGCAAAAAAAAGTTGGGGACCACACATGCCTGCTTCACCACACAGCTGAAGCTCAGGGTGGTAAAAAGCCACTAATGAAGAAGCCATTCATGCTGTCACATGCCACACCAAAGGAGTGGGTTCTGGATGTGTCCTAATGTGGTAAACTGAGTGTGATTATGAGCGCTAATAATCGGTGATAAACCCTACTCTGTTCAGAAAGTGACAGTAAACATTTCAAGTTCCTCTAAGGAAGTGCACAGTTGGTTTGATTCATATGGGCAGCTATGGGTATTGATAATAATTGGTGTAGCATACTGGTCAGCTGTGCAAGGTCTCGAGGCAGACAACCCAGGTTGAGACAATGGCTCTTCCTCTAAACTGTCACCTAGAGCAATCTATGCATCCTTAATAAACCTTGATTTCTCCTCTATAAACGGGTAAAATCACATGTCCTATGTCACATGGAGTTTACATAAGAAAAACAAATATTGAGTGCTCAGCATAATGCTTGGCACAAAGTATATCCTCAATAAATTGTAATTACTATGTAGTATTCATAATCATACCACTGGTATAATTTGGTTAATCTATAAATCACTTTATAGCAGCAGAATAAACCTAATTTTAAAACAACAATTTTTCTGTTGTATGTGTGGGTAGCTAACCATATAAGAAAAATGGAGTTCACAGAAAAAAACTGAAACTAAATAAAATCCTTTACTTGATATTAAATTGGCACTTTTTAAAATAGTTTATCTATAAGCCTTACTCATTAATATATAATAGTTTCCAAAAAATGTGTTTAGAAAAATGAGTCATGGTTTTGGAAGTTATAAATATTTAGGATAGAAAATATTGACAGGCTGACCCAAACATAAAAATAACAGAAAAGTATCCCTTATCGAACTTTGTTTTAAATTCTGTGAATAAAATTCCTACTTGTTTGGAGTACATTATTTTTGAACATTATAATCTTCTACAGTTTTTATTTTATTGTTGGTTTTTCAGTCCAACAAAGGAAAAGAACCTTAAACAAAAATTATTAATTTTATCATTTCATAAAATGTAAGAATGAAGTTTAAAAGAAAAAAGTTTTATACACTCATAGGAATGTATATTTTTTAATATACCTCCCATTTTCAATTACTTCCTCGGTGTTTTTTCCCCACACGTCGTAAGCTGTTCGGTGGGGGAGGAAGGGGAGGAGTGTCCCAATCAGAAACACACAATGAGCAACCCCAATATGTGCTGAACAAAAAAACACATGATGAATGGCTAATGAGTAAATTAATGAATTAGTAAGCACCTGATCTTTTCTTAGCTTATTCGGTAGTTTATATTTATTTGATAAAATTTCCTTCCAACTGCTGGACATGGGGACTCATGATGGAAGATGAGTTGACTCCAAAGGAGACTGAATGAGTCAGTCAAGTCTCATTTAATCTGATTCTATATTTCAAGACAGAATTTTCTAAATGCAACTCATCTATGGGCACTGTAACCACATGGCAATTTAAAATTCACTGCAAACTTATGTGGTGAGGCAGTCAGGTTTGGTAACTTAAGCTGTGTTTTGAAACTGATTTGTAGCTGGCCGTGAAACAATCTAAAGAAACCTTGTGTATTGAAAAAAAATTATAGCTTCCTGGTTATAATGCTAGAAATATTATTAGGTCTGTATTTTTGGTCCTAAAAATAATTTTCTGACTTTAGTGCAGAAAGAAAAATATAGAAATTGGCATGTCAACTTCCTCCATCTCCCTATAAGCATTGGTTAATCAGCAAACATGGATCTGAGACTCCCAGTGTGATAGGGCTGTGTTCCCTCAAACGTTCTCTCTCTTTTTCATAGAAGTAATCTAAACAAAAGAAGAAGACAGAAGTTCAAACTCCATTTTCAGCAAAGCTAGAAACATGTCTAGATTATTAGTGAGAGCTGCGGAAAGCAAGTGAGTTCATGAAGACCCCATCCTGTAGAAATGTAAGTGGGGGAAAGTGGAGGCTGAAATGGGAACATAGTTCTGAAGGTCCAGGTCACATCCTGGGAAGCAAACGGGATGAAAAATGAGGCAAAAGGGTGATGTCAGATAACCCTTTGACCCTTGGACTAGTTTGGGGAAACAAAAAGTGTCAGAGGTAGCAAAAAATATTATTCACACTGCAATATTTGCATAAGAAGCTGTGTGGCAACTAAGAAAAAAGATTTTAAGAAAAACGATGACCTTGTAATACTGTCCTGACCATCCCCTATGATAGATATACATTAAAATAGCTACTCTTAAGACATCAAAATAGGCTTTTTAAAAAAGCACAGCACCTCAAAGTACATGCAATAAGCAAAGAGAAGGAATGAGAAGACAAATTTATGATCAGATGAAGACCGCTGCCCTGGCTGGGTCACTCGATCGGTTAGTTGGTTGGAGTGCCCTCCTGTCCACCACAATTTGTGGGTTCAATTCCCGGTCAAGGTATAAACCTACGTTGCAGTTTGGATTCCTGGTCAGGGCACATATAGATGGCAACTGACTGATGTTTGTCTGTCCGTCTGTCTCTCTCTTTCTTTCTCTCTGTCTCAAATCAATAAAAACTCATCCTCGGGTAAGGATTAAAAATAATAAAAAATAACACACTAACTGGAACAACATATAAATGTATTATAAGAATTAAGTAAAAGTCTGTCTTGGGAAAGAAAATCCCTAAGATAAAAATGGAAAAACCAGGAAAGTCATAAGACTTTAAAAGGTGATGAAGCAAAACCTAGCAGAAGTCAGAAAGATCTAATGTGGAATGTAATGAACAAAATGAACCAACAACCAAAACAGAGAGACTCTTACAGAGCAGGTTGAACAACCGTCGGGGGTGGGGTGTCTGGTTGTGGGGGTAAAGGGAGTGAGCAAAAAAGAAGAAAAAACTCACTGTGCTGGTTGAACTTAGTGACACCACTGAACTTACTGACACCACTGTGCTGGTTGTGGGGTTGGGGAAGTAGAGGAGGGTAAAGATAAACAGTGATGGAAGGAGACTTGAGTTGGGGTAGTGAACACACAACACAGTGAACAGATGACGTGTTGTAGAATCGTGCACCTGAAACCTGCTAACCAGTGCCACCCTAATAAATTCAATAAAAAGGAAACAAATAAAAACAAAATCACAGTTCTCTATCATATTGCCTAGACCTACAGTTATAGCAGTGCTTTTAGAAATTAGTTATACCACAAGAGTGAACATTTATTTCTCTCACCAGTATTCAAATGTATAGCTGCTACACTACAAAATAGCAAATGATCCTAAGAAGTCTAACGTAACTGCTCTCTACCTGAGGAAATTAGACTAATATCAGATGGGCCAATGTCAAGACTATGTGCATAACCTCTTTGGGCGTATCGTAAATCCTCAGTACATCAAACAAAACCTGTATTAAATACAAATATATAAAGCATATTATAAACCAATTTTAATGAGTTTCATTTATAAAACTTTAGGGATTTATAGAACCACTGGTTTCCTTTAATGAGTTGGAAAACTTAAGATTTCACTGTACTCAAGATAAAAATCAGGGACAAACCAATCAGATAAAGACCAAAGTAGAGATCTTCTTGCGTTTGTCTCTCAGATATGTGCCATCTAATGCCAACAGATTTCAGGGTCATCTGAACTCAAGTCAAGACGAAAAGTAGAAGGTATCAAGCACTCACTCTAAGTGCAGGGACCTGTCAATGTCTGTCTCTTGGCTGCCCTCTTTGTAATAAACGTAGGCTTGATGTGTAATGAAAACCAGCTGAGTAGTTGAAGGTACAGATGCCTTCTTTTCTTCTTATTCCAGCTAAGATTGGTTTTACCCTTCATAATCTCTCACAGCTGCCAGAAATTCATTTTATCTTTGCATGAGGTGAGGTTTCCATTAACAATGACTAGGGTAGCAGAGGGCAGGCGTCCAGTGTCAGATGTGCTACTAAAAAGAAGTACTAAGCAAAGAAAGTGTCTACCAAGAGGGGGTAAAAAGTCATCTCAGAGTCCTTAGAACTTACAAATGTGCTTTGTTCTTCCATATTTCCTTTGCCTTTATTGTGAAGATAAATTTGGAAGAAAAAAGAAAAGGAGAATTTATGTGAGAATTCACCAATGATGGTGAATGAAGAGAGACTGGGTTAGGGCTGGCCTCGAAATTTTGCCAGTCGGAAAGCTGCCGTCTGCAGGTTACAGCCAGAATGATGCTCTCTCTGAATGGGAACAGTGCCGGTAGTTTCAACATTCGGTCACTTTGGAAGATTCTCCAGTTTGACTCATAACACATACATTAAAGAAAGCAACAACAACCTTTTTTGTTAAGTAAAAAGCTAAAGTATATGTGTAAAAATAGTCCTTAGTGTGTGTGTGTGTGTGTATATATATATATATATCCAATTATCCATGAGTGTGAATACATATGCAGATATTGCCACTTCATTCATTCATTCATTTTTTTCATTTATTCAGTATATTCCATTCCATCTATTCATTAATATTTATCGAACGCTTCCTATGTATCAGATCTACGAAAGCAGAATTTACGGGGAGAGGTCCAGGATAATACTCTAAAGTTAAATTCTAGTTGACTATGATTTGTGGACAGACTGAAAAGCAATAGTCCCGAAAGCATGACTGAAGCTTTAATCAGGTTAAATGTAACTCATGTGTATAATGGGACTGAGGAAAAATGAAACTACACCCCATAGGGTCTAAAACTGCCTGTGAGGCCCTCAAAACCTTCACTACAGGGTCTTCCTGGGTATCTTCCTATTGGTGTCTCACAGCCGTGTCAATCCCAATATATTCACAACGGAATTATTTATTTATTTAGGCTAAAACTTTTCCGCTATGCTTCCTATCAAGGAAAATCAGCAAGTAATTAATGGTGAATCGCTGATTATTAGGCGACTGATTTTCACAGGTGAGCAGGGAGCTTCCATAGGAATCTCATTAATCCCGCAGCAGCCGCTCCAGAACGCGAGGTCAAGGCTAGAATCCCACAACTTTGCTACCCTCTACTTCTACCCCGTTCACTTTTTCCTTTCCATAAAGTCACCAAAATTTCAGATACGCTGAAAGAAAAGCCCTTCTTTACCGTATACAAATTGAGGCAAATACATGGGCTCTGCTGCATCGAAACAGGTGTCTACATAATCGCACCTTTTCCCCAGACATTCCAATACAACCAAAGTGTAACCCCATAGAACTCAAGTTACAAATTGTTTTAAGGTTTTTAGGAAAAAAAAATCTATGTTATAGAAAAGCTTGCTTTGTAGCAAGCCATGATTTTTTTATTGGAATTTTGGTATAAAGTTTACTGTTTTGAGGGGGAATATCTTAGGAAACAGAAAGTGAAATATTTGATATAGGATAAATACACTGGCTATCTTTACTATTGTACTTGAAATAATTATGACTATTGAATTAAAATACTGCAGAGTGTTTCACATCTCCCCATGTCTTACCAGCTTGTTTAATCGACACAATTTTCTGTGTTTCTCTAGGCCAAATGAGTATCTATCCCCAAAAGAACTCTGTACTTTCCTGTTTGTGAATGTAACTTTGAATACGCCACAACAACTCACTCTTACTAAAGTACAAGCAAAGAACATATCTGCTCAGTGGGGGTAAAATCAATCCTTACTGATGTTCCTGAAAAAATGGATGCCAGACCTGACATTACAAGGTGAAGTATGGACAGAAAGTACACAGGTTTGGTAGGTAGACAAAACCGAAGTTAATTCATCTTTTGGTTACTTGTGTTCTTTGTAGTCTATGACATTATCCTTAAGTTTTCTGAGCTCACTCAGTGTATGAATGTAAAATCACTAATATTTTAAAGGTATCTTTGTTACAGTGATTATTAGATAAACTCTCTTATTTTCTGCAGAATAATATGTCCCCAATTAATGATCACCTAAGTTAATATATTTGTGTTCCATAAAATAAAGTTAATGTTTATACTCAACATTATACATGGCACTGATTTGGTTATAAAACAAATTTACTTTCAATAGTTATTATTATATATTAAATATTATTTTCATTTGCCCTGCTCGATAATATGGAATTTATGTCATATTTATTATATATGTAATTAAAATAAAATGAAATAATATACTCAATAATTGCCTAGTATTTGGAAAACCATATTTCTTCAATCATAGTACTTAGATTTCTTGCAATACCTCATCTTAAAATAAACTCATATCTTAGTGAGGTAAGAGAATTGAGTATAGTTCAAAGTGAATGTTTTGTGAGAAGCTGGGATTAAGATCATGTTTCTCCAAATATTTATTTGAAACTTTTCTCAAATCTTAATGTATCACACATTTATCAGTTAACTAGGTTTAATTCTCTATACTTCATACCCTGACACTTCATGTCATATGAACACTGTTTAATTTTCAAGTAATTCGACGAAATTTTTTTAAATATTTTTATTTATTTATCTTTAGAGAGGAAGAGAAGGAGAGAAGGAGAGAAGTATCAATGTATGGTTGCCTCTCTTGAGTCCCCTGCTGGGAACTGGCCTGCAACCCAGGCATGTGCCCTGACTGGGAATCGAACTGTGATTGTCTGGTTCGCAGGCCCGGGCTCAATCCACTGAGCTACACCAGCCAGGGCTCGACTAAATTTTGAGAGAGGTTAACGTCATCAAAATATTTGGGCAGTTCAATTTGTGATTCTAACTGTCAAAGGGAAAAAATGTAAAATGATACAATGTAATCATTAATTTCAGGACTTTGAGTAATTTAACATCATAATTACCCATTAATGCAGTGGTTGCTGCAGGTAAAATGAAATCATATCTCACCTGGAATGAACAAGGGGGACAACTGGCCACGTCACATGACAAGGACCCTCGGCCGCGGCTGAGCTGCTGCGATGGCTCGTTCAGCAATTTCACATCATCAAGGACGTGCCTCTGAACCTGCCCACTCTGCCCATCTGAGTGCAGGGCCTCGGCCCCAGGCTGGTGACCCGCATCTCGGGGTGACTGTCATCGTCCCAGGAGTGACAAAGGCGAAGCCCTCCACCTCATGCACAAGGACTCTGTTTTCCTCATGAAGAACATGACGTCTTTCTCAGAAACTCCCCCGGAGACATTACCTCACACACACCAGACCACTAAATAAATCACCGGCATAGACAACAGAACTGCACAAGGGCTTAGAGGGACGGGAATTTGAGTCTAAACCCCGTGGAAAACGGAGAAGGGCTCCTGGGTGGGCCACTGCCGGTCCCTCCTGCAAAAAGGGGCTTCTCCCCGTTTCCCCCTCCCTGAGCCCCACAATCAAAGTGTTCATCGAACACCTGCTCTAATTCTTTTCTGTCATTTCAAATCCTTGGAGAAGCGGTCACCCTGGGTCTAATGGATGTGTCCTGTGTGAGACAGCCAGCGCCACGAGCGCCCTTCTGTACCCGGAAAGCGAAGGGCAGTGATTGGCTCCTCCAAGACCATGGCCGACGGGGGCAAGGTTAGGTCCCCAAAGGAAGGGTTTGGGGCAACCAAGTAAATGAAATACCCACTTTCGTTTCTTTCCCTTTTCACTGATTCTTTCCTTAATACTTAAGAGGCGTCATATTTACTATGTACAGATAACGGATGAAGTGCTGGGGATTACAGCTAAGAAAAAAATCTGATATGATGATGCCATTGAGTTAATTAAGCAACCAAGTAAAAATAACAACAACATGGACAATTATAAACAGACAGTGAGACTCGTGCTATGGCAGAAATGCGAAGCGTGCTATGGAGACAAAGGGAGGAACACGTAAGTTAGGTGCGACTTTCAGGGGTCAAATAGAGAGACACCCTTGTCTGTCCATGAGGAATTAGGAAGTCTTAAAAAAAGAGCTAAGTGAAATGATGATGTTTTGGGGCAATGGACTAGAGAAACAGAAGGTGGGGAGGGGAGGGGAGGGGGAAGAGAGAAAGATACAGACAGACAGAGATTGAGAGCCCTGGATTTAAATAGCAAAAAGTTGTGCATGAAAGACACGAAGTTGGGGCCAAATCATGAATGGCCTTCCCTAGCATATCAAAGAGTTTGAAATATAGCCCTGAAGGCACTAGGAAGTCATTAAAGGATCTTGAGTAGGATAATAACACAGTTATATTTGCAATTTAAAGTTCATTCTGGCTCAAACGCAGAAGATAAATTGTGGCTGGAAATGGATTAAAGACAGAGAGATTGATTAACAGGTTGTTTTAAGTAACACTAACAAGGAATTAGAACTGTCTGAGGCTGGATTGCGGCAGTGAGCTTTAAAAGGAAGGGATAAATTGGACAAATATTTAAAGATAAAATCGACAGGGTTTGGTGATGGAAAATTTTGTGGGAGTATAATTCAAAAGGAGAAGGAAAGGAGGTGTGTCAATTCCGTGACTGGCGGCAGTCCCTCAGGGCCGCTGGCATTCAGGAGATCCGGACGTGGTCCAGGAGGAAGAAGTGGGGAGAGTTCTCAAAGCTCAGCCGTGCTCCTCCCTGCCGTGTACCAGGCAGAGGGGCTTGCTTGACCACACTTCCTCTCTGTTCTCTACTACTCGAAATACAACTCTTTCTTCGTGTCCTATCTGAAAGGTAACTTGCTAGTGAAGGCACCCCTGAAACCTTCTCCCCACATTCTCACCAGGACTCGCTCGCCTCTGCCCTATCATTGTCCTGGTCTGACATAGAACAGCCTGCGGCATCTGCTTGTCTGAACAACCAGATCGTGATACTTATCACTTCTAAATCCATGTCTGAAACTCTCCGGTGCTTAACCAAAAACTCTGCTGGCAGGCTAATATGCCCTCAATAAATGCTATTTTTTCTTTAATTGAGCCAAAAAGATAATATTCACTGAATTCCTTTAAAATGAAAACAATAGACGCTTTTGGTCCCATTGTTGAGTTGAAGGTAAGGTCATTTCTTGTCAGCAGGTTTTGAGTGACTTTAATTAAACATTTTATACCATTTTTCGGCTGCTGGGTAACATGTCTTTTAAAACACAGGAAACAATCTGTAGAAAAATAGTATAAAGTCTTTTTACAATATCTTTCTCAGTTGCAAGATTATATATTAACCACAATATTTCTCCTGCATTCTAGAATCATAGAAGAATGCATATTCTCAATAGACACCCACGGTGAGGGTAATAATATACATATGGTGCATTATAACATCCTTATGCTGATTTCAAACACTGAGAAAATAAAAAATTGAAGAGTGAAGAACGCTATGACTTAAACACTACGAGCATGTGCATTAAGTGCGGTCTTTAAAGGACGCACCTCACATGTGGCAAACATAAGGGAGAGCGTTCTGTGTTTTGCTGTGTGCTCACCCCTTGTCCTCCTCCTTTTGGGTGACCTGTCACTGCACTGTGGGTGTCCAGTATTGCTCCGTTGGTGGAAGTGATGGGAAGAAGGGAAAGGAGGCAATAGGTTGACCTGGCAGCAACCCGCACGAGAGCAGAGACTGGGAGGGCGTGACTCTGACCATGACCGGTGGTGCACATGCACATTGCCCAGCATTGGTTCATAAACCCAACGCTGTCTAAGTGCTATCAGGTTGAAGTTATGGGAAAGTCAAAGGCAGAAAAGCCAAATGTGAGACAAGCCTGAAATGGTGTTGGAGGCGGGGAATGACTGGTTGTCTTCAGTTTATCTTCAATGCCTCCTTTGGCGGACGGGAGAGGTGGTGGGGATATCCTGGTGAGTGAGAGGTCCTATGAAAAATGTACAGTGAGCTTCCCACTCCTTTATCTTCCCCAGCTCACCTGCCTGGGGATGCTCATCTGGGAACAACTTTCCTGTTCTCTGTTTTAGCAAGAAGGGGTTTGATGTGTGTGTAATTGTACAGTCTGGTCTTGA
This sequence comes from Sturnira hondurensis, assembly GCF_014824575.4. Taxonomy (NCBI): domain Eukaryota; kingdom Metazoa; phylum Chordata; class Mammalia; order Chiroptera; family Phyllostomidae; genus Sturnira; species Sturnira hondurensis. The sequence goes on along the minus strand of NW_028082759.1, from coordinate 24,833,911 downwards.
TTTAAGCTTTTGCAGATAATTGTCAAGCCTGATGATGCAGAGGTTTCCATATTTAAGGTGCTGAGGATCACAGCTCTCAAGATTACTGAGCCCTTTCTCAAAAGATTCTGCTCTTTCCTTCCAAAATTGTGAGATTCCTCTTTGTAATATTCTGGACTCTTCACTAAAGAATCTTACATGTGCACCATATACTTTCCTTTCAGATTTTAGCTTCGTATACGCACTAAACACTTGATCGCTCAACTTGAAAAGTTCACGGGCATATTACTCTCACATTTTGTATACCTTGAGCTTTTATCTCTCCCTTCCATATCCAATCACAGCCACATGCTTTCATCCCCCTCAGTTTGACCATGTCCACGTTTCAAAGCTTGACTTCCCAATACACCTCGAATTCCTCTGTACCTTTCCATCTGCGTTTCCCCCACTCAGATCCTAGTCACCCTCCTTTCTCAACTAGACCACTTGAACAGCCTTTAATCTTCTTCTTTCATACAGATTTACCCGCCTACCCATTTTCCACCTAGCAAGAAAAATGGAATTTTAAAATAATAAATACTACATGGTCACTATTTGTTTCAGGTCTTTTAGCTTCTTTACATCTCTTTTTACAATTATATCCAATCATATACTCAGAACCATTCTTCCGCTTGCTCACTGAGGACCTACCATGCTGGGCGTGGGTCAGCTCTTAGGGCACTCCAAACCCTTCAGCTCACAGATGTTGAATATGCTTTTTGCACATGCTCTTTTTCCTCCCTGGAACATTCTCTCCCCACTCCACCCCAATCTCTTTTAACTTCTCCTCATTCTAGGAGTTGGCATTAAAACACCACTTCTTCAGAGATAACTTCTAGGTGGCGATCATGGAAAATTAATGCCACTTTCCTCTGATATTTCCTCTCAGGACACTATCTTACTTCAGATTAATAATTTAATATGTTTATTGTATATTTATTTGTTTGCACTCAGCCTCTTCTAATCTGCACACTCAGTAATGATAGGGGCATCTGCTTGGACCTCAGAACTTTGCACAATGCCTTCAACATTGTAGGAAATCAATAACCACTTGTGAAACAGTGGCCTCATTTTAAGACCTTTTTATATGTCCAAGAGTTATCAATTTCTTTAAGGACTTCATGAAATACTAAAACTAAGATTATAAGGCATAGAACATTGGAACTTCTTGGAAACACCATCTTTTTTGTTTAATTGTTTGTATTTTCTTTTATATATTGCTGATTGGTAGAAAGAACCTGGTCTTCTTTCCTTGCTTAATATTTAACCCCCATGTGCCGTCAGGCGGGGGTCGAAGATTACACTGCAGTCATGTCCCAGAAAACACTTTTTAAAGCAAGACATTTATCCAGGGTGTGTTAATTGTACTCTAATCACCTTAACTGGTGGATGGCTGAGAGGACCACAAAATATTCAAACAGTTTTCCCTGTAGATCTCTGTTGCTGTAGGCAATGGCTCCAGAACCGCCACCAAGGCTGTGTGGGGAAGGCTCCAGAAATCTCAGGTGCAGGTGGTCTCCCCCACCCCTGGGACAAGTCAAAAAAGATGCACATTGCTGCCTAGCCTTCAGCTTTTAACCAAAGACGTTTGTGCGGGAAGCCCAAACTTTGTGCTAAGGATCCCCTTGGTGAACTGGTTATGTGGGCACATTCTCTCCATGTCACCAGCTTGAACTGTTGAATTCCTCCCATGCCAAGGCTCCATGGAAACCAGAGACCAATCATAAATTTTAGTACTGCTGCTAAATGATGCTGACAGACCCAGAATTGTTTGCTCCACAGTTTCATGACTTGGCCAAGAGTCAAGCATGCAATTGATTCAGGCCAGCTCACACCCATGTTTCCCAAGTAAGAATATAACTTAGAGAGTGTATAATGTTTTTAATAATTCCCCCCCACACTATTACATTTAAATTTCACATTGATAAGAGGAAGGTGCTATACTCTCTACAACACAGAAGTGGATATTGGACACAGGAAGGTTAAGATGCCTCTTGCTCTAAATCAAACAATTAGCAAACAGGAGTACTGGGAATTAAACACATATTGTTAGATATCAAGCCCAGTTTAGTTTTCATTTTTCTTTTTCATCAAAACTGTCTCCCAAGCAATCTACTTAATTCATATTCTCCGCAATACTTTAAAAATAGCTGATAAAATAGCACATTGACTAATATCTACATTTACATTCTCCATTCATCTTTCTTTCATTTATTCCCAATACCTTGTGACAATTTATCCTGTACATTCTCAAAATTATTTTCTTATTTTAAAGATTTTATTTATTTTATTTTTAGAGACAGGGAAACGAGAGAGAAAGAAAGGGAGAGAAACATCAATGTATGGTTGCTTCTCATGTGCCCTGCTACTAGGGACCTGGCTGGGAATCGAACCAGTGACCTTTTGGTTTGCAGGCTGGTGCTCAATCCACTGAGCCACACCAGCTAGGGCTCAAAATTCTACATATTTCTTGTTTTCCAAATTTGAGATATGAACTTCAGGCCATCCATCTACTCAAGACCTTTACAACTCCCCCAGCCTTATCTACACGTTTTCATTATTTCCTTAAAGAGCAACTATGGGGGAGCTCAGAGAGCATGTGGAGTCGCCTTATCTAATAATTTATATCTCACAAAATGCGTTAAATGTATACCATATTGCAGAAAGAGATATGAGCCAGATTTACATCTTGCAAAAAATACTTGCAGTGAGTGCATGTGTATATGTGTGTCTGTGTGTGTTTCCAATTATGTCACTGATTTCTATCACTCTAGTCTTTTATTCCTGAGCAGACACATCGTTCAAGGCTCTCTACTCACAGTTTTTAGGAAGGAGATCTTCACGAGTTCTTCTCTAAAATCAGCTAAGTGATTACTTAGCTTCAGAATCAATATTGGCTCTTTGGATCTAATTTGATTTAGTTCAGTCATTGTTTATTTTCACCTCTAGAAACTTAGAGAGATGGTAAAATTCAAAGTGGTTTGGTTTGCTTATTTGTTTTGAATGGAACATTAAACATCACTAAATAAAAGAAATGGCACAGGATTTAGATAGAATTAGAAGCCCTGGGTTTGAGTCCTTCTTCTTAGTTTACTCATTCACTTACTCATTAATTTATATAAACAAAATGGTGATCTACTTAGTGTGAATTATTTGCAGAAATTTGGTTGTACAAGTAGGTTTTCTTTGGGGGGGGTAAGTTAAGTTGTACTTTTAACTTTTAGTTATGTTGTTTAGTTAAAAATGTTTATTTTTGCATAAAAGAGAATATCCTCATTTTAAGACAATGGACATGATAGACTAAGTGATTCATTTTTCTTCTCCCTTCTGACAACCAACTGAAAAAAAAATTGCAAAGAAATACAAAGGTTATAATCCCTAAACATAAAGAAAATAGGAAAAAGGCCATCAACAAATGTGAGATTTGCATACATTTCTGGAAAGCATAAATCAGATGTTGGGGTGTTTAAGGGGTAAACTACCACAGTAAAAAATAGTCTCCAATATGGACATGGGAGAAAATAGCCAAATGGCAGATCACCAGCCTAATAATTCAAAGGTGGGGCTATAATCTGCAGGTTGAAAGAGAAGTGAATCTGAGAATTGTCCTGTAATAGGGAAAGCCAAGCCTCACCGTCTTTCTCATCATAGTTTCTAACTTCTAGCTATTTTTCCAGGCAATGTATCACCATACTCTTCCGTAAAGAGATTGCATAAATCATCTTGCAATAACAAAGACAATGTTTTGAGGTCACCTGTCCTTCTTAGTTGTATCCCTTCCTCATCTTGGCCAAATACTCCTGCTGAAAACAATGACCTGAATGGAAGGGGAGAGGGTCACCCACCTTTCTCTCTCCTTTCAGGCTTTCCTTACTCATCTATGAGGTGACAAGAGTGTTAGTGGTGAGTGCACACGTAAAAATTAAACGGAAGAAAAGTGTTCAAGTTAGTTTTGTGCTGTGTTTCCACCATGCATTCAGAACAGTGGGAACATAGCACAAAACTAACTTAAGAATTTTTGTATGTACGATGTATGTAGGAGTTATGAACTAGGAATCATATGAACAGAATCCACAAACAAAGTGAAATGAGCAACAGAATGATGCACACACATGATGTTTGTCAGAGTGAGGCCTGTGATTTTAGCTCGCTTGCCCTGACGGATGGATGGGGTGGGCAGAGGCGGGCCTACAGGTGAGTACATGGGACACAGTGCATTCTTTGGAGTGTTATTCTTTAATCCTTGCATTATTTATTTGCATTACAACAGTAACCCTACTTGTGCCCATCCCTATTTTTAATGTTTTCTGTAAACCCTTTACTGACAAATTACTAACTGACCTTGGAATGTCAAGTACGGAGTATGGAAACTGAAGGACTTAGAAAAGATCAAATATCTGTCTGGAAATAAAATCTAAACTGATAGCTAAATATTGTGGATATTATTTTGCTTATAAGGAAGTGCTTTTCTAGTAAAAGAACGCAACTAACAACTCTGAATGCGGCAGGGAGCGTCCAGCAGTGCACCGCCCTATCTTTAAAGAACCGCCATGATCTAAGGAAGGTATTTCTCAAGTCCCACTGATAACAGTTTAAAGGAGGAGTGGGGATTCACTGGGCCAGTGCAGCATGAAGACACAATAACGATAAAAGGTGACAGGGTTGGCTGGTAAGAGGACAATGGAAATGAAACGAAGGGAATTTAAAGTAAAAGAGCGTATTTCAAGAGGAATTTGTTTAGGAAGCTCAATATAGTCATCTAGTCAATGCTAACTCCTCTCTCTCGGAAATAAACTGTGAATACTACTACTATACACTGAGTGATCAGAATTGTTTTCTAAGGAAATTGAAAAAAGAAATAATGAATAAATTACTAACGAGCACTCAGTATCACTTTATTTTTCTCTAGGATAGTTCTTCATTAATGTCATTCATGTTCTCAGGCAAAAGTGGATTGCCCAAAATGAAATAGAAATATAGGGACAAGTCCATGTTCGTTAGTCAGGACTTTGTTTTGCCATAAAATGAATTAAAGTAAAAGGTGTGCTCCTCGTATCAATCAAAATATCAATCAGTCCACTTCTAATACAACTAATGGCTAGATTAGATGCTGGCCTTTGCAGTAATGATGTGAGTGGGCTGGTCAGTCAGTGACACTTGCTGAGTTCCTGCTACGTGTCAGGCTTTACAAAAGCCCTGCGAGGTAACTAGCACCACCCGTTTGCAGGCCAGAAAGCAGTAGCTCGGCGAAGGGAGGACGGTTGTCCGAGGTCACAGAGTTGGGAAACCTATTTCCCCCTAAGTCTGTCTGTCAGAGTAGAGAGAGGAGCCGCGAACACGCCGCTGTCCAGGCAGAGCCCGTGGCCCTAATCCTCTGTGCAAGAGCTTGTGAAGTGGCACACGGATCAAGTTCCTGAGGACCAGAAGGGCCTTGCTATTTCATCCACAGCTTTAATCAAGTTTCAGCGCGCCCTGCTGCGCCTAGCAGCCGTGAAGTTCCGCATGAAGCCAGTGGAAAAAGAGATCATGAAGACAGATGGGGCCTTTGGATCCACGCACGATTATTGCCTCATGTTCTTTTACATGATCCCTGTAAAAATAGGTCAGCTTAGCTGTCTTACTCAGAGGAAAATGTAATAAATGTTTACACAATTCATCACTTAAAGAATCTAAATTTAATTTCCTACTTGGACTCCTGTCTGTAATAAAAATATGGAAGAAACAGCCTGTGTTATTTACCTCTTGAGAATGACGAGGTATGAAGTGGGATCTTTGAGACCGTGCGCCTGAATGTTTCCATAGCTTTCTGCTCCACTCACTGCAGCCTTCTCGGTCGCCGACAGAGACCGAGTGGAGCACATAACAAATATTGCCTATGTATCCACAGCTCCATTTGAAAAGATCGTCAAAATCCCATACTTTGCTATTATAGTTGCTAGGTGTAGAATCATTATTCTTATCACATCTCATTAAAACATTTAATCCATCTCGAAAGAGATGGCAAGTTTTGAAAATTGGTGACTATATTTCCAACGATTTTGCAACAGAAGAGAATGTTAAAATCAGAGGTTTTACAGTTAAATCTTAAATTACTTCAAGCATCATTCATTGACAGTATGCTATTGTGAATTCTGATGGCTTCATTCCTTTCATAGGTTCTTATCTATCTCCTACTTACTAAAATTTCAGACTTTAAGGCGTATTCTTTTTTTACCATGATTTCACTTTTATCCATTAAAAATCTTTGAATGGTAAGATATCGATATTCAAATGTAAGTTCCTCTGTTAAAGTCTCCCCTTTGGAAGCACTGAGTACAGAAGCCACTAGTAACAACTGGCTTGGTAGAGAGGTGGAAAGAACATTCAGAACTTGTAGACGAGCATAAAGGTAGAGGGGCAACAGATAAAAGATTTTTGAAATAATATTAATGAAGGAAGTAGTCTATTTTACAATATTTGCTGTAGAAACTTTGCCTCCTTTTATTAAAATAATACAAATCCTTTTAGGTATTCATAGATTTGTTTCACTTTATTTTACAAAACCCAACATCTTGAAAGTATAAAAGAACAGGCAGCTGTGTGAAATGTGATTATCAGTGAGCGTTCCTGGAGGAGTATGTTTTCTGATGCTTAGAGCCATTTGGGGTGTGGTAACTATACATGTTTGCAGTTAACTGCATGTGTAAGTTTCAAGCATTAGCAGGGATTCACTTCAAAGGAAGCAAAGTAAATGTTAGTTCATTAATGAAGAGAGAGGAGGTGAAAAAGACCTTCCATCCCTTCCTTGAAAGGCACTGACTGCCCAAGTTACAAGGTACAGATTTAAAGTTTCTTTGTGGGTCAATAGCACACCATTTCAGGACTTTCTGGGAACAGTTGCCTCAAATGTCTTGCAATGCATTTTTGCCCACAAATCCCAGTTCACCTTCTGTCATATTTATTGTTAACTCCTGTAATAACTACTGAAGAAGAGGGCTTTTGTTTTTTTGTTTGTTTGTGTTGTTTTGTTTTTGCCCTGGAGGCCCTAGAGTACCCTTTGGTTCCTGGGTCTAGGAATCTAGGATACTGCTTTGCTTCCCCCAGCATCTAAAATAGAACTTGAACTTCCAGCTTGACCTCATGAGCCTGGTTAGCCAGTTTCCATAAATAGAGGGAGGAGAATTTCAGGGAGACCTAGTTGGTCCAAATCCCACTCCCAAACCATCCCTCACAGAGAGTCTGGGCTCCCCCAGTGTCATCTCATGGTGAACGCAAGGCTCCCAAGAGTCACTCCTCCCGGTTTCTCATGGTGCCAAAGTCGGCACCACTGTTTGAGATTGGCTGTGGTATGATTGGCCTCTAGAGCCAGTTCCCCCTCTGTTTCTTTTTCTTTCTCAGGAGTTATGCTTGCCACCGATGCAGTTATTCATTTCAAAAGGGTCTTCTCTATCACTTACTTGCTTTTTAGGGGAAAACAGGATTGATGTAGATGCTCAGATCCTTATCGCTAATGACATTTTAAAACACCAAATTAAGATGAAGGGTATCAAAGTTTCTTTGTAGTAGCAGGGTCCCATAGTTCTGTTCTTTTTCACATTTGGTTTTGTTTAATCTTAATCCTCATTCCTAATTCTTCCTCAATAAATTGTAAAGCTAGCAAATAGTTAAAGAGAATCAGCAAGTTTGAAACACTGTTAACTGTTCTTTCTCATAACTTCACATAGCTTTTTCACAATAACATACTATCTGGTGAAATAAAAATGTATTCTGAGTATACTTAATTCTAATAGAACCTTAAATATAGACTACTGTGTCTATCAAATTGAAAGTACAATTAATTTACACAGATTACAAATAAAAAATGATATCTTAACTATCTCAACATAACAATCCTAAATGCAAAAGAATGACTCATTTGGTTCAGCTGGCATTCGGATGTCCTGGGGGCTGCTTCTAATCACGATGCCCCTTGTTTGAGAGGTTGCCCTTGGTTGGCCATATGCATCTAATTCCATTTTATTCTCAGGATTCACACAGTGTTTCACAGACAGTAGGCTCTTTACCAATGTCTAAGACACAATAGATGGTATAGCGATAAGAAAAAAGGAATACAAAAATGTACTGGAAAACTTCTCAGAAATATAATTATCGAAAGTGATGTTCCTAGATTTTAAAATGCCTTATAAAACAAGGAAACTTATAATTTTCACATGAATAATTTTGTGTTATTGCAACAAATTATCTGACTGCTTTATTATCAGTTGACCTAATTTCAGATTCATGACAGCATGCTTCAAGCTTTCATTGAGGAAGAAAGAAATAAATACAGACAAAAACTATAATATTTGTTTTCAAAAATATTTACTGAGTCCTTGATTCTGTAAGACTCTGAGAAAGTGGTTACTATGATTCTTGTGTTGAATAGGCCTATAAATCTACTGAATTAGGAGTAAGTAAAAAATTGGTGGTTTATTATGCATCTTTGGAATTTGTACAAAGACTAATTACACAGTTTAATAATATATTTCCCTATTTACTCAGGAACACTAACATTCCTTTTAAAACAACAATAGCGTCCTTATCCAGACAATGATCATTAGTCATGACTGTGACCTTGGGCATTCGGCCAACTAGAGACATTCTTACCTGGTACAATTAACTAAATGAATTAGAGGAAGGACAGGGGAGGTCAAATTAGACATTATTTTAGTTAACCCCTTTTAGCTCAGTCCACACCATGGGTGTAAATTAGCTATGATACCCAAAATATGCAGATTATGCAGTTTCAAGTGTGAAATTGCCACGTGGGGTTCAAGTGCAAACCTACATTTCCTACAAATGGTCTTGATTTATATCCCTAGTATTTACCAGGATTGAGTGTATTTAAGGAAAACTATTTCTAAATAGTTTTTTCTCTTGTCTGATTTTCCAAGTTTCATTATAATCTCCCTCTAAAATCTGTCATTCCATGTTATGAATTGAAAACATTTACTCTCAGTAAAACTGACTGTCAGTTTGTAAGAGTGATAGAAGAAAATTGTATGGAAGTTATATAATTTTAAGAAAAATGTCATAAAGATATAGTTTTGCTTGGCTTCTAGATCTACATATATCATATATTTCCCCTAAAATGAGAAAGAAAATAAAAGCTGTTCTATTCACAAAGCAACTGAATGTCGGCCAGGCAGGGCAGAACTGAACTTCAGTCATAAGGTCTCATTTATGATGCAGAATTGTGTTTGCTTTTAAAAATTTAACTACATAAATGCTGAACTTCATGTCATAAGAAGGAATAAACCCTAGTTTCTGAGTGGGGAGCAGGAGTGAGGAAAGAGGAAATTGGGCAAGAAGGGCATTCCCCCCCCTCTCTCCGCCCTCCCGCCTCCGCACGGCTGACCTCACTCTCCAGGCCCCGCTCTGCCCCATCTGACTTTGTGCCCTTTCGCCAACTTCCTGGTTTTGCTTCCTTTTTGCTGCCTATCCCACTTTTACCAGCATATAAACAAAGTAAAATTCAAATCACCCAAAGTCATAGTTTGTTAGGAGCGGTACTCGATAACTGAATTGAACACGCAGGAACATTTGGGTGAAATAATGTTAGCCAAGTGTCATAGTGTGAAGCAGAGAGCAGTGTTGAGATTAGGAACAAAGTTATCACTGACTGGAGTCTGAATCTTGGCTCTGCAGCTCCCTGAACTACGTGAACTTGGGGGGTTTGCTTTTCGTCGCCAACCTGCTTCTCCCTTTGGATGGTGAGAGCAACGTTTCCTAACTGTGTCATCATTGTGCGATCTCAACAGGTACTACAAAGCTTGTGACCACGTAAAAATCCAATGGGGAGCTCAATCAGTTGGGTGTCATCTCACAAAGGGTGATTCCCTGTCGGGGCACATGCCTGGGTTGTGGGTTCGTACCCTACTCGGGTCACTTATGGGAGGCAACCGATTGATGTTTCTCTCCTTCTTTCTCCCTTCCTTTCCCTCTGTCTAAAAATGAATAGATAGAATATTTTTTAAACCAATCCAACAGTTCTTAGCAATGTTTACAATTTCAATGATCTAGTGTTGTAAAATGTCATAAAATGAGATGAGGGTATTCACATAAACGCACAGCATAAGCACACTCATGTTTAAGAAATTTAATCATTTCTCCATGAATACAACACTCTCAATTTAAGCTGTGATTATTGGTTATAAACACCAAGAGCTCTATATTTCCCTGGGAAGTAGAGCATACCTACACATAGAAAGTTCTCAACAGAAGGAAAATATTAAATATTGTCAGCAATGGACCCAGAAGTACAAATTCCCTCTCTCTCACACTCATTATTTTCTGTTTGCTTCTTCCGATCCCATTTCCTACCCAAGAATTCAAGCTCACTCCCTTTTTGGTGTTCATTTTACTTTTACTTCACGTCTATGCAGTTCTTTTTCTGTCCGATTGGATCTGAAACCCTGGGCCCTGGCTTAGATTTCTTCCAAGCAGGATCACAGTCCCTTGGTCTGCACAGAAACGCTAATGCGGCGTTTTGTCCAACCATTGCCCCACCTGTCACGCCCCACCCGGTACGTCTGGTTTCTAGGTCTGAGCCCTGCTCGGCCATCCTGCTGCAGCCCAAGACTCAACCCAACTTCACACCAGTGGACGCACACGTTCCACATGTATGTACAAGTCCCCGCAGATTAAAATGGAACTTTGTTAAAGGTCCTGTGGTAACAATTCCTCCACTATGACTTTTTGGTTCTAATATTGGTTTTAAAAGTAAGGCTATCTATCATCAATAGAGTTAATAATGAATAAGGCAATTTTACTATTTTAAGAACTATATAATAACCAGGGGAGTATATTGGTAAACTATTATTTAGGAAATGAGATAATATGCTCCTTGTTTCTACAGTTCCATCATGAAAATTAACCATAATTCAGAGAACAAATAATATGCACACGGTCACGTTGGGCCATAGCTCAGTGTGAGCAAAAGTTTTCTAAAATGGCATCAAAGTTATATCATAATATCTCAGGTAGGAAGTAGCTTAGAGATAATAATTTTCAGGTGAAGAATCAGAGGCCACTGGTGATTAGCTAATTTCATCATGATAAATCACGTGATAAGTGCTAAGTCACTGTCTTCAACTCAGTCCTCCTCTGTCCTAGTCTGGAAGAGTTTCTCTCTCATGTACTCACTAGAGGAGAACTGATGAACAATATATACCGTTATCTGTGGTTTTGGTAATGAAAGATAAGAAGCCTATTTTTCCAGGGAACAGAAAGACTAAATTTAAGGGTTTGTTTTGTTGTTTGTTTGAGTTGGCCTGTGACATAACTGATCTTGTTTTGCTTTTAAGAGTTTAATGTATAAATACTATAAATTGTCTGTGAATAAGTGCCTATGAAATTATTTGAGCCTTAATGCTAAAGAAATTGCAATCATAACTGAGTGATCTTTTACTAAAAAAATTTGGGGGGGGTTCTGAGGAATATTGCTTACCAGATAGACACGCTATCAAACAGTAATTTAGTAACTATTTTAACAAAGTAACAGCAACCAGTTTGAGAGATTCAAGGAGACAGCGCCTGGAATTGAATGGATTGATCAGGCTCATCTAGGTCCTTAACTGAACCTTCAAGAAGTCCCTGCACTGAATGATTTCATCCAAAGTGTCCAGATGCCTAATAATCACTAGAGAAGTAAACCACCTGTGACACAGGGCCTCACACATCTGTCACCTCACAAAATGCCAGCTGGAATGCGTTACTGGCAGGCTCCCCACTTTGCTGTCCCTTACTTCCTGCTGGACGCTCACCCCACTTGTTGGCATTTAGTCTGGAGCTGAAATTTCTCTCCCAAATTTCCTTTCCTTTACTCTGGGTTTTGTTTAGGTCTGCTTCTCCAGTCTGTACACAATGACAGCCTTCCCTTCCTCGTGTAGTCATGCAACCAGATGGAGACCATTTTCCAGACATTCTCATTGACCTGGAATTCAAAGAACAGACATCACCCTCCACCCCACCAAAATTTCAAAAAAATGCCCCTGAGCCCTCACCACCTTCCCTATGTTCTCAGACTCAGCCACTTGGCTGATGTTTCTGGGACCAGCCCCAGTAAACAGAACCTATCCAGGGGCTGCGAATCTGGTCAGCAGATGGGGATCTGCTTCCGTCTCAGCTGAGAACTACTTAGGGCATTTTCCCTTCTGTTCTTCCTAGGGCCTCCTCTGTTTTCACATCAACTGTACCTTCTCTTTGCACCTTTGTTCGAGTAGAACCAATGATATTCATAGACACAAGGAGCAGCACAGAAACATTAATGTCAACAGAGGGCAGTACTCTTTGCTCCAAATCTCACTCTAAGTATTTGGGGAAAAGAAAAAAAACACACACAGAGAAACACAAACATAATGGAAGACTTACAATGTACTAGCTACTCTGTCTAGTGTTACACGTGCATTTTGCCTAACCTAATCTTCATCTTGGCTAAATGTAAGAGACATTTTTTGTGCTCGCCTAATACATAGAATTAACTGAGCTTAAGATAGTTCAGAAAAATTTTATTTGCCAAGTGTCATTGAACACAAGTATGATTGATGAGTGTAACTTTGACTTCTGTTGCATTTCATGTCTCTCTGTCATACCTCCATTACAGGAAAACCTGTTATCATCACAGAGCGTTCTTCCTCTATAAAAACAGCCACAGTTCAGTGTGCTCAGGTACGAATTTCATAATCGGGTGACTTGTCATCTGTATGTCTCGAGCTATTCCTGTTTCCCACTGCTAAAGTACTTGCTTCTTCCAATTTTCCCTATATGGACATAGTAAAATAATATGTCTATTTTCAACTAAACATTTATTATTCAGAGCCTAACATTTTTGGATAATCTTCTTTTAAAAATGCTAAAAAACATCATGTGTAAGATTGAACAGTAACCCAAACATTTGGAACTGCTCCAAGTCCAGGTGAACTTCAATCATTTTCTCCATAATCCCAAACAGATGATTATATGGGAGCATATGAATTATGACGTACAGTTTAGTGCAAAAGAGGCAAAAGGGCTGAATGAATCATTATGATTTAATGCATGAAATTTTAACAGTATTTTATGTATCATTTTCCACTTAAATTAAAAAAAATGGTGCAATACATTGCTTTAAAAATGAAGATTACCAGAACATAGACCAACAATGACACAGTAAATAATAAATCCATAAACACTAAGTTGTGTGGAATGCACTGTCTTAATAATTTTCAAGGTCTACTTGGCCATTCCTCTCCTTTCACTTTAAAGTTTCTTCCAGGTTTTATAAAAACCTTAATACAATTGAGAAATTGTTCTTGAAAGATGACTGTCTTAAAACCTTCTCTTCTTAAATGAAACGTTTTGAAAGGTGAACATAGTAATAAACTACACAATCATTTTGAAAGCACAGTAAAATTATATTTTATTTATACATGTAATTTAGTTCTATTTTTAATTGTTACATTAATATTTGCCTTCATTCCTCCTTATTTAACTTGAAATGAAAACTATTATTTTTGTCTTAATAGAAAAACTACAATTCTCTTCATGAAACTATAAATCTGCTGTTGGAAACAAAATTATTTGTGATTTCCTAATACAAATTGTTCTTTGATCTCATACCTTCTTTTTCACTGAAAATATTTGTAGAAAACATCACTGGAGAACTAAAATTACTGTATGTTCTTATGTTTCCCTGCTCTTAAATCATTTTTTCTCCATGTTTCTTTTCACTAAGAATTCATAGGAAGAGAATGGAAAATAACATGTCAACATCTGTGATTATGTTTTCAAACAACAGTGAGTTATTTTCTGCTTTTCCTTTAAAGATGATAAACTTTCCTCCTCTGAGCTGTTTCCTCTGGCCAGGAATTTTGCAGTACGTAAGTTAAACCACAGCCTTTCTTACATGTCTATCTGAAAACCTGACAATTTTACATATATTTGCCTCTGATACAACTGCTTTCTCAAGGAAGTTAATTTTTGCCATAGAGACTTCCATTCACTACTTGATATTATAGAAATCTTTTACCAGGGAATACACTCAAATGTGCCTTAATTCTCCTCTATTCTATACCACTTAACAGAAAAAGCTTAGTGGAATATTTAAAGATTTGCTTAACTTGTATGCCAAGTGCTCATTGACTTACGATAGACATATCACTCACTTCACACCAATCCACTGTCTAGGCAATTATGGGATATTAAATGAAACAGCTCTGTAGCTACAGGAGTTCAGTCTCCCTCCCAAACACACAGCCTCACAGACTTTGTTTACCCTGGGCGTCTCCGTGCACTTCAAACCTAGGGCAACACCCCAACTGGCTTACTGACAGGCCTCACACATACCTTGACATTTTCCTCCCCAAACAGAATACAGAATCTATGCAGAATCTATGTTTATTGTTAACTATTTTAACAATTTCCAAGCCCCTTTGCAGTAACTTCACTCTTGTTATTCTCATCACTGATCACCAGTATTCAAGTATATTTTCCAATATTTCTGCTAACCGTTGGCTCTCCATAAAGTACCAAAGGGGGATATCTATCATTAATTAAGGTTATTACACTTGCTAAATAAGAAAGACTTTTTACCTTGAAAGACATGTATAATGTTTCAAAATGAGAAATTACAATAATTGGGGCAAATATATATAGGGATTGGGGTTTTGTGGCCTTTCTGGGAGAATTTGAAGGTAGATCCTGTTAGGTGAGGAACTGATTGGGATTGAGCTGAGTTTATAACACAGTAGCTTCAAATAGGGGGTCACACCGAGGCAGGGATTTTGAGTGAATCTGTATGAACGAGCTCAGAGCCTTGAGAAACAAAGTTGTATCTTTAGTTTGGTATCTCACTTTTCAGGAACAAGTATTTTTTGAAGCAAGGAAAATATTATGTATGTATATACGTATATACATAAACATACATAAAGTTTATGTTATAGGCTGGATCATATCATGTTCATCAAATCAAAGAAACCCGCTGTTTCCAAAGCCAGAAAGCAAGGGAGAGTGATTTAAAATGATGCAAATGAGCGAGGTAGTGGCCAAGCCATGCAAGGTTTTGTAGGCCATGTTAAAGAGTCTTCGGGCTCTATCCTAAACTCAGTGCGAGGCCACTGACAAGTTATGAGCAGGGAAGTGATGTTCAGATCTGAGTTTTAACAGAGTTACTCTGGCTAGTCCATGGAAAATGGGTTGGTCAGGAGCAACTGTCAGTAGAGGGAGACCACTCGGAACCTAGTGGTGTGATCCAGGTCAGATGGTGGCAGTGGACTTGGGTGCTGACACCAGCAATGGGGAGAAGCACAGAAACTTGAGGGGTGAACAGGAATTTACAGTATTATAGGATGCGAGGGCAAAGGAGACACTGAGGATTTGTGGGACTAGGTGATTGTTTGTTGGTGTTGAGGTGATTATCCCAAGTTTAGTCTCACACATGTTACATCTGGAGAGATTTTAGAAACACGCAAGTAGAAATGACACAGAAGTAGTACACATATGTAAATATTTGCAGTTTCCACTAAAGTCTTGCCAGTGGATATATATTTGTCAGTAATGACCATCTAGAACAAGCTATAACTGTGAGGAAAATCACCTAAGTAAAATAAATATTAGAAACAGCCTCATAGAACTTTCAACATTAAGAGCCAGAGAAGCTTGAGCCAGCAAACAGGCACAGACCAGGCCCATAAATACAAAGATAAAAGCAGAAGAACGTTATGTCCATGAAGTCAGAGAGAAAAAGAAAAATCAAGAAGTCTGTACTGTGAATGGTTACTGAAAATCAAATAAGATGAGTCAGAACTAAAAATGATGTTAATTATAAAAATAAGGATGTTATCGGTAACATCCTCTCTTTTTTAATAAGCTGACCTTAAACTGGATCATTGTCAAAAAAGTAAAATAGAGGGTAGAGTCTTAGGGAAAGTGCTCTTTAAGTTACAACTCACAAAGATACCATAATGCAGAATATTAAGTCATAGAGGATAATTATGTAAGCCACAGTGCCAACTGTCAGTAGAGGTGGTTAGTGGTTTGATTATATGAGGCAATATTTACGTGAACCACAGATAAGCCGCTTTTGTACCCTCTTAAAGTGTTAAAGAAACATGTTTTCTATCTCTGTGAATAAACAGCCCAAAATAATAAGGGCAGGTTTTTCTATTGGGAATACCATCAGGCACACAAGAACTGGCACTCCCGTGCTTCTGTGGCGGAGAGTGGCGCTCAGCAGGCTGCACTCTGAGGCAGGTCCTAGGAGCAAGGTGACCCCCTGGAGATTCGGGGTGAGAGGGTTAAGAGGGAGAAGAGCAGAACCTGGCTCCCAGCTCTGCCCTCTTCCAGTAACCCCCTATCTCGGCAAACAAGTGTACGATAATCACGAGAAAACTTGGGAAAACATACCAGTTCTAAGAGTTGTTTGGTCTTGTTGCTTTTTGTTTGTTTGTTCTGCTTATTTACTTTTACAGCAGTGCTTACATTGCATAAGTAATGCACCATCCAACCTCATTACTCCTTTAAAAAGCCACTGTGTTAGGACAAAAAAGACATTCTCATGTGTTATAGTAATATCTAGTCCTAAAAGAAGAAAAAACAGTATTTACACCTTCCATATTTTGGAAGCTGTAAAAGTTCCTTTGTAAGTCATGAATTTTCATAAATTTTAGCTTGTAAGTTAAATGTTATAGCTTATGAAAATGTGGCATAATGTTGATAATTGATATAATATTACTCATATGTGGAATCTAATGAACAAACTGAACTAACAAGCAAAACAGACAGACTCATAGACGGGAAACAGAGGGTAGCTAAGAGGGTGGAGGTTAGTGGGTGGAGGGGTTGAACAAAAAAGAAAAAGGACTCATGGACATGGACAACAATGTAGTGATTTCTGGGGGAAGGAGGGTATAAGGGGACTAAATGGTAATGGAAAAAGTATAATAAAGATTATATATTTAAAGCAAAAATATATCAAGCCTCAATACTTAAGCATCAAGTATTAAATACTTAAATCCATTGTTCTGCCACAATAACCGACAACATGGGAGATGCAGCGTAGATGGCTGATTTCTGTAACATGGGGATTATTTCAAATGTTCTGATCCTTCATGGTTAGGGACATTAATTTGTTAATTGCAGAGGAGATTACTTCCAAATGAGCATACATTATGGGAAGTGGGTTAATGTAATTTCAAAGTGGTGCTTGGAAGGAAATTTATAGCTTTGAATGCATATATTAGGAAAGAAGAGAGTTGAAAATCGATAATCTAAGATTCTCCCTTAGTAAACTAAATAAAGAAGAGAAAATTAAATCTAAAGGAAATGAAGAAATAAAAATTAGAGCAGAAATCAGTGAAATTAAAAACAGGCAGTCACTAAAGAAAGCCAATGAAACCAAAAGCTGGTTCTTTGACAAGATTCAGAAAATTGATAAGACACTAGCCAGAGTAACTAGGAAAAAAAGATACAAATTTATAATATCAGACGTGAAAGAAGGAAGATCACTACATGTCCCATGGACATGGAAGAAATAATAAAAATATATAGTGAATAACTCTATGCTCACATGTTTGATAAATGAGATGGGCCAATTCCTTTAAAGGTATAATCTGTCACGTGTGCATGAGAAGTACAGACTGCATGAACGGGCCTACTAAAGAAATTAACTCAATAATTAATAATTAATAAAATAACGTTCCCAAACAGAAAACACCAGGCCGAGAATGTTTCACTGGTGCATGCTACCAGACATTTAGGAAAGATGTCGATTCTCAGTGATCCCTCTCAGAAGATAGAGCAGAGAGAATGCTTTCGACTTCATTCTGAGTCCAGCATGACCCTAATGTCAAGTTCTCACACTGGCGATGGGGCAAAGTTCTCTCGGAAGTAACCATTGAATAAAATGCACTGGAACATTTTACCCTTAACAAAGCTACCTACTCAAGATAAACCATTTCCCACACAAAATCCTGCATGCAGATATTCACAGAAGCTTTATTCATAATGGCCAACACTTTAAGCAACCAAAATGTCCTTCCATAGGTGAATGATGAACAAATTGTGATACGTCCAGACAACGGAGTATTCTTCAGTGTGAAAAGCAAAGAAGCTATTAGTCCATGAAAAGACATAAAAGAAACTTAAATGCCTATTCCTGAGTGAAAGAAGCCAATCTGAGAAAGCTACGTGCTGTCTGATTCCAACAATATAACATTCTGGAAAAGACAAAACTGCGAAGGGCGTGAAAAGATCAGTGATTGCCAGAGGTGAGGTTCAGGAAAGTATGAATAGATGGAGCACAGAAAATTGTTGGGGCAGGGGAACTACACTGTGTGATAGACAGACACTGCGGTGGTGGGTACCCAACATTACACCATGGGCGACACCCTCAGAATGTGCAGCGCCCAGACCAAACGCTGGGCAGCGCAGCAGTGAGCTGTGGATGGGACTGTGTCTGTAGGGGTGGGGCTATACGGGACTGTTCTTGCCACTTGATTTTGCTGTAAACCTAAAACTGCTCTAAACATGAAGTCTGTTTTAGATGGAATCACTAAAACACACATTTATAGCATACACATGTAGCTTATGATTCCCACATCTGAAACCCAAGAGACAACGTACTTGTTTACCTCCACATTTCCCAAATGCATTCCACTGCCAAGTCCACTGCTATATAATGTCTCTATTACATACCTCAGAGCCCGGGCTTTATATAATATTCTCTGTGAAATAGTGGGCTTGGCTAAGCCAGTAGTAAATTTAACGTATGGAAATCTTCTGTTGTATATTTTACTCTTCGTGTATCTTAAATTTTACATTTTTGTGATTAAACAGTGATATGAAATACTTTTTAAACAGGAATAAAATAAGAACTTGATGTATATAAAGTAACAGCAATAAATCAAAGGTAGAATGTGCTCCCATTTCCCGAGTCACAGTGTCAAGCCAACATTACTGCTGAAAGCGGCATCTATAGTTTCCCCGTGGAGCTGAGGGTTTTTGTGCTTTTCACGCACGAATCTACTGTAACACACACACACACACACACACACACACACACCCCAACTACCACACTGAATGCGAGGCGCAGGGCATGAAGTCTCGACCTCAGATCTTTGTTAGATCCCTGTTGTGCCCCTGGGTGGTTTTGTAGAAACTCGCTTCCTCTCTGCCACCTCGAGCTGATACAGGCCTACTTCTTTTGACTTGACCTCCTGCCACTCACTTTCAACTTGGTTTCAGTCCCTGGCACTTAAACCGCGCTGTCTGTTTGGTCTTTGTTTTCCGTTTCTTCCCGCCGTAGTTGGAAATCTTGCTGGTGACCTCAGACTGCACACTTGGATTGCACGCCCTGTTTGCTCCTTTCCTGTTGCCACGGGGCCCTTAGACTTGCAACGCGTCATCTCTCTCCGGAGCTGCGGTATCTGTGCTTTCTAACCTCCTGGGTCTGGGTCTGTGCCTGCCAGACATTCACTGTCTTCAAGGGCCTTCCAGTTGGGCTCGTGATCTTGACTTTTCATGGGTCTGCCCCAGCTGGCTCTGTGACAGTTTCCAATACTTTGCAGACATGAGAGAAGTCCTCTTTATCCTGTCCCAGCTTTTGGTTAAGTCAAATATAACACTTCCTGCAAACTTTCAGGGTCTGTCTTCAATGCAGCACTGTGTTATTTTCAAAGGGCACTTGCCAAATATCTATTTAAGATGCAAACATTTTCCCTCATAACACTCCCTGTTTCCTTTCCTTGCTTTATTTTCCTCTCCATAGTATGTATAATCTTCCATCATACTATATAATATACTTATTTATTTCACTTACTGTCTACCTCCTACCACTAGGACATAAGCTCCATGAGAAGAGAGCTTTGTCACTTTTTCTCTGCAGAAGAACCGCCCCCTCCCCCAGTCCAGAAGAATGCCTGGTCTGTAGTAGACACTCAGTAAACACATTATACATTAGTGAACAGATGAGTGAATATAGAGTAAGTTGGGGTAAGAATGCTCCCCGCAACAATTTGAATGATGGAGTCAGAATTTTTAACCACGAAGACTGGCCCGCTGTGGCACTTCCTAAGCACTTGGAAGTGAATTTGCTCTCTGGGCACTCATGAGCTCTATAATCAAACTGAGAATTTCCGGGCAGGGGAATCAAAGTGAAGTCTATGATACTGACAGGATCATCACAGAAGTGAGAACACCTTTAAAATGCACAGATCTCAAGGGCATTACTGGAGATTAAAGGCCGTATGCTTCCTCTCATTTTATTACTTATTTCCTTAGAGGAGAACATTGCTCAGTTTTCCTAAACTCCCTATCCCTTAAAAGGGGAATTTTCACCATTCCTGTATTGTTATACATTTTGTAACTGAAAGCATGTTATTCTCAGGGAAACTGTTAAGCCCGGAACCTCCTGGTTGAGGGAGTGGTCACCCCTCCCACCGCTGTGTGAACGCTACATCGTGCCCACTTTCTGGCCACTGCAAATGAAGCTACCGTGACACACAGGCCCAGGTTTCTATGTGAACATGAGTTTTCAATGCTTCGGGATAAATGTGAGAAGTGAAACTGCTGAGTCACACAGTAATTAATTGTATTCACTTTCATTAGAAGCCGTTTTCTGCAGTGACTGTGGACCACTTTCCTTCGCACGAGCAATGTATGAGTGACCCTGTTTCTCTGCATCGTCACCGACACTCAGCTCTGTCACTACTTTTTGTCTTAGTCTTTGTGACGGGTGTGCAGACGTATCTGCTTTAGGACGACATCACTGTCACTGGACTGATTTAGAACTCCACTTGTCATTGCACGCTTCAGCTCACTCCTTCCTACTTTCCCAAAAGGATTACAATGAAAAGAGAACAGACATGGTCCACCTCATCAGCCAGGGCGGGGTGGCAAATGCAGATAGATAGGTGCCACTCTGTAGACATCGTTGCCTGAAGAATTCTGGGAGAGGTGCTGGAGGGTAACACCATTGCAAAGACAGGCTATCAGATTTTAACTGCCAACACAGGGGAAAAGGAGGAGTTTTACAGTCTTTCTGCTTTCCAGGACATAGGCTGGGGTCTCTGCAACTGTGTCCAGGACTTGACTTTGGGATCCCCAGACCCGTGCGGGCTAGAACAGTTTCCCTCCCTTCTCTCAGTGGAAGGGGTTGCATTGGAAACAGTCTTCACTGTACTTCACTGACCTTTCCCAGCAGCAAGACTGCACTTGGGAAACTGAGGTTTCATACCCCACCTTCCAAACCTAGAATGCCTGGCATCTCACTACAGTCTTCCATGAATAAGGTTATTTTGATCTTCACGTATAAAATGGGAGATCAAGGGTTTCTTTCTTTTTTTTCTTTCTTTCCTCTCTTTCTCTCTCCCCTTCCTACGTGATGAGTTTTTTCCCTGGAACTCAAATCCACTGACTTTCTATAAAACTCCCTGTGTATTTTTGTGTAATGTTGAACAGCTGAGGTCTGTAACCTTCTCTGGGTATTTTTTATGATGTCCCCCCCCCCACAAAATATTGTATTTTTACCCACATTGTGTAACATTATGTCATTCTCTCCAGTCCCTGTTATATAATAAATAGCAGCCATAGAACACCTTTACATCCAGTTTTCTCATATCCCTAAGCACATTTTGAGAAAGCAAAACAAAACTTTATATGTCCAGTACTAAAATATTAAGAAAAACACTGCATTTTTCATTTATACATATAAAATTAAACACCTAGGCTGCATTCTTATTCCATTTTAATTTCTACCTCTTATTTTAATGTTCTCTCCTGTATCATTATTGAATGAACTATATCATGTTAAATGTTTTTGAGATAGTGTTATGATATTCTACTTAATAGCTACTTAAAGATATTGTCTACAAATTGAGTACCAAGCAGAAACAGTAATATGTTTAAAAAATAGCCATTCTATATAAATTTTATCCAGATTGATCTGGTTATAACAGTAATACCTACATGTTAGTTAAAACTTAGAAGGTATAGAAAAATTTCTAT
Organism: Sturnira hondurensis; assembly: GCF_014824575.4. NCBI lineage: Eukaryota > Metazoa > Chordata > Mammalia > Chiroptera > Phyllostomidae > Sturnira > Sturnira hondurensis. The sequence continues at coordinate 24,811,894 of NW_028082759.1, read as the reverse complement.
TATCCATAATCTCTACATCAATAATAAACAGTGCAAAATCTTGGTGGTTATCTTCCCAGTAAGATTTTATATACATATGAATGAATTGGGAGAACTGGGTCAGGTCCCAAGGTGCCTACTTCGAAGGGAACTGAGATGTCATTGTCCTATGTACAGTGTTTCTTGTATCTTCTATCTTCTTCAGTAAATGTCTCTATTTTTCATATTTTCTGGATACTTTCTGGAGAAACCATAAAAATATAGAGTGCTTCTAGTTATTTAAGCTTTTTATTCTGTTTATTTTTCTGCATTGGTTTGAAAATCACACACTCTATTTTTATTCTTTAGGTAATCACCTCTGAAACTTGACTATAAATGTTTGAATTACAAAAGAAGTACTTTCCTCTCCTGCTGAGCCCTGTGAGGACCACAATGTGGACCCCTAACGACATGCACAGCATTGCTCGCTGCCCACCATTGTCACCCTCACCATAGGCATGTCTGCTGCTGTTCGTGCAGCACATGCTTTTCATCGTGTTATTATTATTTTTAAATAGTTATTTATTTTTAGAGAGAGGGGAAGAAAGGGACAAAGAGAGGGAGAGAAACATCAGTGTGTGGTTGCCTCTCATGCACTCCCTACTGGGGACCTGGCCCGCAACCCGGGCACGTGCCCCTCCTGGGAGCTGGCCACCCTTCGGGTCGCAGGCTGCTGCTCAATCCCTTGAGCCACACCAGCCCGGGTTCATCATGTCATGTACTCCACATTCCTTCAGCATTTCAGACAATCACCTGAGATCGTTTTCCTTTCTCCTGAATCACATTCTCTAAAAATTCCTTTAGTATAAATTTCCAGGTGGTAAGCTTTCCCAATTTATGCTTATTTTTAAATATTTCTCTTCCTCCATGCTCTCCTTGTAAGATACATTTTTTAGATCAAAATTCTACCTTTAAAGTTACTGTGTGCCAGTGCTCCGAAGAAATTATTCCACAATAGCATGCATTCCAACTTGGTAGTTGAGATATTTTTTCTTAATCTGTTATTTTTTTGGAAATGTTGTGTGGGGGGGTAGTGGTGAGGAATTTTCTCTAGCTTCTTTAACTTTTTTGAATCTCATGAACAAAATAAGAGGTATAGGAACCTGGAACAGACTGACAGAGACCAGAGGGGAGGAGATAACAGTAGAGAGAAAGGGAAGGGCCTAGTCTCTGCATTCTTCTAGAACATTCTTTTCACATTTGGTATTCTGCAGTTTCACTGTGGTGTTTCTAGATGTGGATCAACTTTCACCACCAAGTATGAGTTTCTATAGACTCCAGTTTACTTGCATTTCCCCATTTTAATCTCTTTAAATATTGTAAATTAAAATAAATCCTTTCATATCCCCAGGAGTCCTCTGTATGTTGTCTTTGGAAAAGTGTCTGTTCAGACTTTTTGCTCATTTTTTAATTGGACTGTTTGTCTTTCTGGCATTGAGTCACATAAGCTCTTTATATATTTTGGAGATCAAACCATTGTCCAAGGTATCATTGGCAAATGTGTTTTCCCACATGGTTGGTTCCCTCATCATTTTTCAATGATGTTTCTTTAGAAAAAAATTTTTTTTCAAAAAGTGCAGAAGCTTTTTAGTTTGAACTATCAGAGAGATGCAAATTAAAACCACAGTGAGATACCACCTCACAGTGCTCAGAATGGCCATCACTAACAAATCAGTAAACATTAAGTGCTGGTGAGGCTGTGGAGAAAAGGGAACCCTAGTGCACTGTTGGTGAGAATTCAGATTGGTGCAGCCACTGTGGAAAACAGTATGAAATTTCCTCAAAAAAACTAAAAATGAAGCTGCCTTTTGATCCAGTGATTCCATTGTTGGGATTATACCCTAAAAACCCTGAAACACCACTTCGAGAGAACCTATGCACCCCCATGTTCATAGCAGTGTTATTTACAATAACCAAGTACTAGAGACAGCCTAAGTGCCCATCAGTAAATGAGTGGATGAAAAAACTGTACTACTTTTACACAAGGGAATTCTATGCAGCAGAAAGAAAGAAGGAGCTCCTACCCTTCAATGGAACTGGAAAGTATTATGCTAAGTGAAATAAACTAGACAGTGAAAGACAAATACCTTATGATCTCACCTATAAGTGGAACCTAATTAACAAAGCAAACAAGTGAGCAAAATAGAACCAGAGTCATGGAAACAAGGAACATTCTAGCAGGGACCAGAGGGGGTGGGGAGAGGGACAAGGGAGGAAAGAAGGAGAAGGGCCTGGTTAAACAAGTATAAAGGACCCATAGACATGGACAACAGGGTGGGGATTGACTGTGGGGGTGGGAGGGCAGGGGAGAACAAAGGGGGGAAATTGGGACAACTGCAGTGGAACAACAGTAAAAGAAGGAAAAGAAATGCCCAACTGCAAGACAGCCAAAACAAAATTCAATTCAATAAAATATTTGACACTTATAATGCCACAGATGAAGACCTTTACATTCCTATCTATGTTAGAAGCTATAATCCTTTTATGCCAATATTTTTCTGATGTAGTTCCAAATGTTTATATAATGATTTATCATAATCTGTTCTTAAGCATGTCTGTCTACCTTGATTATGTTTCATACCAAATTTGCTAGGGAGAGAACAAAACAAAGAAAAAGCAGAAACAAGCCACATTTTTTGTTTTGCTTCATTGGGCTTGTGATTTTTATTAAATCTTATGTTTCTCTATAATTGGCTTACTAATTATCTTTTATAAAATAAACAGAATGTGCTTTTTCTATTTCATCGCTTAGTTTAAATCACAATGTTTACATCCTATACTGTGCAGATAATGGAACTAATGAGTGTGAACCCTACTGCTGGCTTTATGTCTGTGCTCAATGGGGATCGAAAATCCTTTTCCACCTAAGGAAAAGTAAAAACATTTCCTCATGAAAAAGAGAAAAGAAATGCACTTTAAAATTATTCAAAAGACTTTTGATGAAATAATTATACTTCGATTATGCCTTTGAAAATTCAAGACATATTTACTCTCTTCCCTTTTTCCCCAGTTTCTTTCATAACAAATATGTCTTCTATAATAGGATGATTACTTAAAGGATCTTAAAATGAAATATTTAATAATATGTATGAAATCTAAGGATTGAAAATAAACAAGACAAAGTTAAATATGAAGATGAAAGAAGGAGAACAGAATTAGAAAGGCAGGTAAAGATCTAAGTTTTGAAATAATGATACAAAATGAGAAAACTCTTTGCTAATTTTAGACACATTCTGTTTCTATTGTCTATTAAATATATTAATTACTTTAATGATTGATTTTAAATAGTATATGTTGAGGGGTATAAAAGTCAAATAAATAACTTTCAGAGAAATATTATTTTAAATATAGAGATAGGTAAATTTATTCTCATGTATTGGTATTATATAGGAATAAGAATATTTTATTGGGAATAATCAAATATATACATATAAATATATATATATGCACATATGTATGTGTGCATATATATGCAAGACTAAAGTCACTTTCAAAGAAAATAAAATTACATAGAACCTCAAACACTAAAAACGTTTGGTAATCTTGACATTTTTTCTCTAAGTTGCATTTTATTTATTAAATAATTTTATTTGTTAAACTATTCATTTTATTTTTTTATTTTATTCATTAAATAGAAATATGTTTAAGCATATTTCATTGATATCATTCATAACACATCTCATTGTCTAAGTTGGATTGAATGTATTGTATAGATTGGCTACAGAAAAAATTAATTAGAATACATTTAGTTTGAACTATCCAAGCAAACAGTTTATAAATAGTTGAATATGAGGTCAGTAGACCAAAAACACATATAAGCAAAATGTGTAAAGACTAAATCTTTAAAATCTTGCAGGTCAAATATTATACATACATTTTGGCTTTTATCATCGTGGTTTTCAAAACTAAAAATGAGTTCTTATAAAGTTTGATGTATTTGAACATTGAGTTTATTTGGAAGCACATGCTATCACTTCTTTTAATTTACTTATTTTAGTAAGCTTGCTTTAAATCTAGAAAACAAGTCATTATGCTACATAAAGCACCATGCATTGTGGGGTACGGCTTACTCTCAGACCTGAAACTGCTGTTGGTTTTTCTCACCTTTTCCCACTTTACGTTCCAACGTTCCTTTCCCCTGAAACCAGGAACACATACTTTCCCGTGGAACTGCAAGGTTTGAGTCATTACTCCTTTCCCCTCTCATGTTATGTTTTGGGGGTGGGGATCCATCATAAATATGAGTATTATCATCTGGATCCGATTAAAGGTAATGGATACGCAGTTTTGGAAAATAACCCACTTTCTTGCCTATTAGTAAATAATATTGATTCTCTTTACACAAATCACTAAAATTTTGTAACACCCAGTAAAACAATGGTCTTTAAAAGCTTGCCCAGTCTTGTGTATAAAGTTTTATTTTCAGAGTTTAATTCAGTCTGATTATTTTCATTGTTTTTTACCATAACAGCTATGAGATTACCTACTGACATAAAATATTTTAAACATCCATAATTAAAACCTAGGGGGAAAAAGACAATAAAACTTCAAAACTAGTTTAAAGCTTTGCAGTAATATTTTATTGCCAAAGAAAGCAGATAAGACTTTCACACTGAGCTGAAAACGGCAGGTAATTAATTCCCATGGCAGAGAAGTGAAGAGAAAGCACATTCCAGATTCTCAGGGCAAAGTGGAACAGGATTGTGCCGCAGATTTTCTTAGGCTTCAGCATTCACCTGTAAGGGACACTTGAGGGTCCCCTGGGCGCGGGGGCAGGGGACTATGAGTGAACAAATTATGTAATAGAAGTGCTTCCGGCTGCCAGCCACCCACAGCAAGAGGCAAAGCTCTAAGTAATAGCACTTAGAAAGGACCTGGAGAGTGAGTTCTTTACTAATCACACTTGCGGCCAAGCAGGGCCTTTACTTTCCCAGCCTGCCCTGCGTTTCTAATGCAGCCACATCTTAACTTCAGATATAACCGTGATCCTGGCTTTCACTCGCTCTGTTTTCTGTGGTTAAGGACTAGAGGTTTCGTCCCATTAGGATGTGTCATTCTGATGAGCCTGCTCCCTTCTAGTCCTCGGTATCAAGGGGTAATCTGCAGTTCATCACTGATTCAGGGAAATGTGTGTGATCTCATGAGTGCTGGACGTGTAAAACAAAGCTGGGAGTGGAGTGAGGAGGAGGAGACAGGGGCCTGCACACCATTAATGAGGGCAGCTTGTCACTTCCCTGCATTTTTGCCAAGACTCGACTGTTTCGAACCGTCTGCAGTGGGTTTGATATTATTAATGTATCAAGAGGGAATATAGTAAACAGTCCACCAGGGGAGCTGCCACTGATAATAACTTCCTGCATGTGACGCTCACGGAATATAAACTTCCTTTAAATTCTTCACAAGTAGCGTTCAGGTGGGCAACGGTAGAGTGTCAGGATTATGACCATGAACGAAAAAGCATGTTTACCAGTGACTATGGAAATTGTAAGTCATAGTCCCAAGGCACACCTTGACCCAAGCCTCGTCTCGTGTATTTAGAGTTAACGCAAGCAGAGATGGCACACAGAATGCGCAGCATCAAACGATCCTGCTTGAGGACTAACGTCACAAAGTGGGTTAAGGACATCTAGGCACACATTTCTGAGAACGCTCATGTAAAAAATGACCTAGATGCTTTCCCATGCTTATTCCTGTCTTTCCTCTGCACTTGCATTAAATTCTTAGTGTTCTGGACTGTTAAAGCCCACCAAATCACCACGCACCACTAGCGCGCTGCAGGTGCCCTGCAGACACGTCAAACGCCATTAAAGTTACCCAAAGGTTTTGCTCGCGTATGTCGAGATGCTCTTCTGATGCGCCAAACCATTTGAACAGGTGACATGAGCGAGAAACGCCTGTGGTTTTTTCAGCTACTCATTTTGAAAGGATGCTCAGCAAGCCATCAGGGCTCTAGAGGTCAACAACCCAGTGACAGTGCTGAGGGAGAGCCACAAGGGCCAAATGAGCGACATTCTGGGTCTTCCGAACGTGTTCTCATGACAGCACATCTGCTTTTACCTACTTCACATTCTGGAAACTTCTGCCACTTAGCCATTTCCCAACAAAGCCTGTTCTAAAAAAGTGAGAAGACCAGGCCACCAAGGCACATATGTACAATGGACAATAACTTCTACAAGTCCCACTTGTTTTTATCACTTCACTATTAGAGCACGTATAAGGAAGTGTCTGTAGTGGTCTTTGTGTGTGTGCTTAAAACAGAGGGCCAGGTAAAAAATTATAATCAGTAAAGCCTTTCCCACTCCATTGTGCTAATTTCAACCAGTCCTTATCACTGAACATGAAACTCATAAGAACAAAGCAATAATTTCTTAATAGTCAGAAGGGCAGTCATTAGTTTTCAGAGTTGTGAGATTTTGTTTTTCCCATTCAATCTATATTGATCCCCAAAGTACGCACAACACACTACACAATCATGACAATAAAATATAAATTAGTTCTGCAAAATTAAAATGCTCTGAAGTCTAGATGCGTGCTTTTCCCTGAAAAACTCTTATTAAACCAATGGCTTCATAAAAATGGTTAAATGCAGAAACTGCTACAATGGTTATATCATTAGGTATATAGTTCAGGTGGATTCCTTTGATTGTAAAGCAATTTAGTCACATAAGTTTTAACATTATGTTAAATACAGTGATATTTTTCCATAGGTGCGTGTGTGTGTGAAACAGAGAGAAAGAGAGAGAGACCAATTTAGCTTGATGAAGGACTTACAACAGTGGAACTCAAATCTTATTACTTCTCCAATGCTGCCTTTGCAGTCAGATATTTTTTTAATTATTTTATCATTGTTTTAATTACAGTTGTCTGCCTTTTCCCCCTACCACTCCCCCCCACCCCAGCCAATCCCATATCCCTCCCTTGCTTCCACCTTCCCCTTTGGTTTTGGCCATGTGTCATTTACAGTAGTTCCTGAAAACCCTTCCCTCCACTGATCCCTCCCTGCTCCCCTCTGGTTATTGTTAGATTGTTCTTAATTTCAATGTCTCTGGTTATATTTTGTTGCTTTTTTCTTTTATTGATTATGTTCCAGTTAAGGTGAAATCATATGGTATTTGTCCCTTACTGCCTGGCTTATTTCACTTAGCATAGTGCTCTCTAGTTTCATCCATGCTGTCACAAAGGATAGGAGCTCCTTCTTTATCTCAGCTGTGTAGTATTCCATTGTGTAAATGTACCACAGTTTTTTCATCCACTCATTTACTAACAGACACTTAGGTTGTTTCCAGCATTTGGCTATTGTAAATTGTGCTGCTATGAACATTAGGGTGCATAGGTTTTTTTTTGGATTGGTGTTTCAGGGCTCTTAGGGTATAATCCCAGCAGTGGAATTGCCAGGTCTAAGGCAGTTCCATTTCTTGTTTTCTGAGGAAATTCCATACTGTTTTCCACAGTGGTAGCACCAGTCTGCATTCCCACCAATAGTACACTAGGGTTCCTTTTGCTCTACATCCTCTCCAACACTTGCTGTTTGTTGATTTGTTTATGATGGCCATTCTCACTGGTGTGAGTGATATTTCGTTGTGGTTTTCATTTGCCTGCCTGGGATGGCTAGTGATGCTGAGTATCTTTTCATATGCCTCTGGGCCCTCTCTATGTCCTCCTTGGAGAAGTGTCTGTTCAGGCCCTTTGCCCATTTTTTAATTGGATTGTTTGTCTTCCTGGAGTGGAGCCATGTATAAGCACATATACAAATATGAGAGATGCCAACTTTTGAAACACCTGAGTTTTAGAAAGAAGACAAATGCTACTGACTTTTGTTTGTGTTTAGAAAAGAAAGTATTTGGATTAACCACCCACACTCGACTCAACCCCTGACTGATGTGAAATATAAGGCCATCTGAACACCCTGGTTTCCAACACAAGCTGTCTTTCTAGAAAGTGAAAAGAATATCAACGTCTGTAACATTTCTCCACTATAAAATTATAATCAATGATAAAATCTAGAAAGCAAAAAAGCACCACTAGCTCAACACCCATAAAATGTTTTTGAAAACCTGGAAATAGAATAATGTCTACTTAAATTTGTGAGTAGCAGTTCTTACTGAAAAAGTTGACTTGCTTTCTCTTCGTTACCTTCCGCCAATCTCCTATTTAATTTGGATTCCTTAACTTTATTGGCCTGGCTATTAAAGCATGACTGAAAAAAAATAGTTTCTTGCTTTCCAAAAGTACTTGAGAGCATTGGGTTCACTCTTGGTTTCAGAGTAATTTAGGATAATCACATAAGTTGTTGACAAATAAACATTCAGGAAATTTTTATGAAGGATAATCTTGGCAAACCACAATAGCCTTTAAACTTTGCCTTAAATTAAAATTCTAGCAGTTTATGATGTTACTTTGTGCCAGGATAAGGCTATAAACTGCTCTCATATTCAAAAGAATGTTTCCATTTAAAATTTACATTTACAAGTCTAATACAATCTTGGAGCTCATTCTGGTCACAGAAAATCTATGGAGTTGCACAAATGAATGTTATTAGAAAACCCACTCATTGTGCCTTGAATCGATTTATGTTAGTTAATAGTTTTTTATTGATGGAATTGTGTTGGTAAGTGGGAAATAAAGATAGAATCTTGAAATGAAGGTACTAAATAGATAATTTAATATAGGTAGGTCAGTTATTCATTATAAGACAGCGTGCCCAACGATTCATTTTCAAATCAGTTTTGAAGCTCTCATTATTTTATGATCAGTTTACATAGGTAGTTTGAAATATTCTGTTATGTCCAGTTTAAGTTTAGAATATATGTAATTTATAGAAGGTATTTAGAAAACTATATAAAGTACATTAAAGACATATGCTGTGTGGTTTCATCCATAAGAAATGTCTCATCAACTATAAAATATTATAGCCAATAAGCTTATTAAAGCCTGTTACATATTACATACAGAAAGTATACCGAGTTATAGGCCAGTTCTTTGTGAATTGGATCCTTAAAATGCCCTCACAGTTTCAAATTCTAAATTGTGGGACATGATTGATAATTTTTTAAATTTAGAGACTTGCAAATCATTTTTACAACTAAATTTCTTAAAAACATAGTTTCTAATCTGACAAATCTATACCCTGTGTTTTTTGTGCTCAAATAATTGAAATCCTGAGAACTATGGATGACATGTAGTTCTTTCAGAATATGTATTTACTAGCATACCTAAGCACACGTCAGAAATAAAGAAAGAAATTTGATAACCGAATCGGCTTCAGTGGAAAAACTTAAATTGATTTCTATGAGAACTATAAAGACCTGGATTTTATTTATGACAAGTCATATAGGCAATTCTCAAAAAAACAGGGTGAGGGCCTTGCCTGAGAGGTGGAGTTTGAACTACTCCAGAGGACCGCAAGCATCTACATTAAAGTCTTTACAATAGTTATTACTTTTTAAATAGCCTATGGAGGGGCAAGTGTTTTCAAACCATTATAACCTACTGTATCTTTCTTTGAAACACAACAGAGTGTGCTTTCAACTGTGAAGATATGGTTTTATGAACACAAAATATACATACACATATATGCAGCCAAAGGCACACACATGTGTATACACAGTGGGTAAGATGTTCTGAGACTGGGAGGTAGCAGAAATATGCTACTGAGACTGAAATGAAATGAAGGACATTTGCTCCATTTGTGGTGAATACAAACTACCACAGATGACTTTAAATGAAGTGGAAGAGAAAAGGTGTTTGAAACTGGCACATATTATACCTACATTTGGCGACGGATGTTAACTGAACTTATGACAGTGATCATTCTGCAATGCACACAAATATAGAATCATCACACTCTGTACCTGAAACTAATGTAATGTGGAATGTTCTTAATGAGAGGAAGGAAGGCAAGCAAGGGGAAGAGAAAGATAACTGGTACACACATAAGCGATGGAGAAATGTAGACCAATCTCTGCTTCTCCCTAGCTGTACACATGCACACGTACAATAGACCTACTCTCAGTTACTAACCTATGATTACTAGATACAGGGAAACACTGTCTGCTCTATTTAACAGATTAGAAAACTGATACTTACAGACAGTGTCTACATGGCTCATGATTTGAATCCAAATGTAACTTGAAGTTAATATCTCTATGGCTTCATTGGGTGGCTATGTGGATTGCATGAAGTAACATTTAAAATAGCAAAAATAGTGCCTGTTATACAGTCCATGTTGAATACCAGCTATATTACTAAACTTTATTAAAAATTAGTGCTTACTCTTTGGGTGGTTCTGGGCAGCTTACTGGGAAATGACTTTGCCTATCCCCAGTGGCCATGTCAACTCCATATAAAATTATTATAATCCCATAAAAGACACTTATGTATGAGCATATAATAGAAAAGAATAGAGTGGAATAAGCTACATCTCTCGTATGCATTCCAGTCCCCACCACGCTACTGAGGCAGAGATGGTGAAACTGCTAAGAATTCATTTAAGCTGTAAAAGTTGATCGAATTAGGACAAGAACATAGAGATTTGATACTGAAACTCTAATACTATTTTATACTCACTCTACCTACAGAAAAGCCAAAACTTGGATATGGTGATACTGAAATCACTTTATGACAACATTTTTATGAACATCGTAAGATTAAAGATGGTTTACTACTAATAGAAATGAACTATTAGGAAGTTGTACATACACACATGTACAGAAGAACGAAAAATGTTCGCTGTAGAGAAATTACTGTACACACCAGTCAAAGTAAATGAGTCCATGTACTTATAAGTTGTAACACATAACACACACCTGGCATAATAGCAGATGAGTAAAAGAAAGAGAAAATAAGGATTCAAATGGAAAGTTCACCCCTTCCTTTTTACCCCTGGTACACACATCTGCTCTGACCAACACTTCTTATTCACCTTCTATTCCATAAACTTCAAACCAATACATAAAATAAACAGGAAACAATAAAATAGTATTAAATAAATTTTGGCAATATGCATCAACTATAGTCTTACAATTTTAACAGAAAGGTGATTAATCTACTGAAAGTGTGAAAAGTAAAAAACACCAAAAAAAACCAGAAAAATAATTTCAGATTGTTATCCTATATTTGCATTTTATTTTCTTACTTATTATATTTTGACAAGTGGCATGCATTAAGTTAAGCTCACATTCAAGTGCTATTCTATCATCTTTTTCCAATAAACAGATAGCCCATCAGTTAATTTGCATATGTAAGTTTGTGGATAACATTCTGTACGTTAAAGTCCCACCAATGTGTGAGGTAAGGGGCCCCTTGGAGGTACGGACTAGCGGCAGGGGTGTCCAACCTATCGTGTGCAGCTTCATGTGGCTCGTGATGGCTATGAATGTGGACCAATACAAAATTGTAAATTTGCTTAAAACATTATGACATTTTTTTTGTCTCAATGTATTTAATGTGGCCCAAGACTTCCTCTTCCAGTGTGGTCCAGGATGCCACAAGGTTGGACACCCCTGGGAGTGAATTCATGTTTGTGTTACCAACTTCCTGCATTGCTGCCTTGGTTTAGAGTAGATACTCAATAAATAATCACACTAGTAAATAAATACTTGTTGTTGAAAAGGAAGTATTCTGGTTTCTAGTTTATTCAAAAATATCTTTTTGACATATTAAAAGAAGTCCATGGTGTCTGTGGCAGAAGAGTGAAATGAAAAGCTTGTTCATGTGAGTCCATCCCCTTTTCCCCTATGATTCTCTCCCCTCTCCCCTCTGGACCCTGTCAGCCTGTTCTGTATTTGAGTGTCATTGGTCATATTTTGCTTGCTTGTTTATTTTGTTTAGATCCCTGTTAATGGTGAGATCATATGGTATTTGTCTTTCACCACCTGGCTTAAGGGTGGGGGGCAGAAATGGGAGGGAGGCGGGGAGCATGGGTGGGGGGCGGGCAGGGTTGGGAATATAAGACAGAAAGCTGTACTTGAACAAGAATTAAATAACAAAATTATTTAAAAAAAAGAAAAGCTGACTATGGGTAGTGAATGCAAATGAAGAAAGTATGTATCCAAAATGGATTAATTCAGCATTGCAGTAAAAAAAAAATTACCTCCGTGAACAACTTTGGGGGCATCTGTTTGATCATAATCAGTAAGGAAATAAAGTGATTGCTGAGGGGGGTTTTGTAAAATAAAACTATTGCAAGGGTTTTGTATTGTGTGCAAAAGGGCAGTGAGGTCAGGGTTTCTTACAACACTGGCAATCTTGCTACACTGATTTCATGTGAACAATGTGGTCAAATAAAAGAATTACAGAGACATAAGAAAAATGGTGTGTTAGTGAAGTGTTACGATAGACACGCTGTAGAGTTTAGATTAAAAGTCATAGCAAAGATTTCACGGAGGAGCAGAGCAAAGCCAGAGCAGATTACTCAACCCCACATAACATGTCCCACATGCTTAATACCTACTGACGTTCACACACGTAGCTCATTTTCTTTTCATTTGATTTTTACTTCCTAAGCCACCCACACACACATACCCCCCCACACACACACATTTTTCTATACTTCACACTCACAGAGTGTAGCAATTTTGTCAACATCGGGCCATATAGAATAATAAACTTCCATAGGCATCCAACCCACAGCCCACGTGCAGCTCGGAATGGCTATGAAAGTGGCCCAACACAACATCGTAAGTTTACTTAAAATATTATGAGATTTTTTTTGTGATTACATGTCAATGTATTTAATGTCTGGCCTAAAACAACTCTTCTTCTTCCAGGGTGGCCCAGAGTTGCCCAGAGTTTGGACACCCCTGGGATTTTTAAAAGACATGTAAAATTCCACCCCTCCAACCAAAGAATGAAGATAGCTATACATCCTATTTATTCTCAGAGCAATTGAAAGATTATATTACTTTGATGCTATGCGTATGGTTTTCCAACAGTTCTAATTACATACTCACTTTCAAAGAAAGGGAAGGAATGATTAGTATAAATGATGGCACACGTACAATGGAATATTACACAGCAACACCAAAGAATGACTTATGCAAGTGACCACAAAAATCAAGCACAAAAGCCCATTTACATACATACTTGATTATTTTATCTAAAAACAGAATAAACAACTTCATGGTGATAACGTCAGAATGGCTGTGTCTGCTGGGAGAGTGGGTGGGAAGAGTCAGAGCCGGGGAGACACTAACTGGGATAGAACACGAGGGGTACTCCCTGAGCGGGGGAAATGTTTGTATCTGATCGCACTGTACCTCAAAGGCGAATGCACTTCATCCTGTTATCCTCAATGAACACCTTTTTAAAGTACTTATGACGTATTAAATATTAGTCATGTTATATTCATTCATTTTAATGAATGCATTTAAATTCGACAAACAGGAAATACATGTACACATTTTCTTAACAAGACGAAAAGTGGCTTCTACCTATTCAAAACTATTTTTAAAGAGATTAAGCATATTCCAACATTTAGTATATCACTCTATAAATGTTTGTTTATACATTGTTAGATAAATAACATTTTGCTCCCAAATATGTTGTTATTTGATTTTGTATGGCCAAGCTGTCCATAAATGTGTAAGTAAAACATTCAATGTTGAGTCAGATTTTAGTGCATTAATCAGGCAAACCTGCACCAGCTTTCATGGAAATGGGCTGGTACTAGACTGTACTGAAGTGTGATGGATGCTGTACGTAGTAGCATTAGCTGTGCACTGTGCAAACAGGAAGTGATCCAGTCTCATCGCAGTCCATGTGAGTGTTGCTCCCATAGTTACTCACTGCAATGTTCTAAACACTCATATGTAATCTGTGCTCACAGCGTTTTCCAACAAAATCTGCATAATTAACAGCACTATCTAAACACGGTCTAATATTCAGCTCTAATATCTTCTTCACATTTAAAATGACTTCTCACTTAAAAACATCATCTTATAATTAAAAGTCTTAGGAGTTTCATAGAATGAGTTCTTATGAAGAATTTTCATGTTTTTATAACCAAAACATAAAACTAAACAGACTGCACTGAGACCGTGGACCTAATATGAATAGGAACTCAACTCTACTAAACCCGAAGTGTTCCCTTAGCATAATAAATACAAAGATAATTATGGTTGTTTTATGTTTACCTAGGACTAGGTGATTACTGAGAACCGATGCTTTATATTGGTATGTGTTTTCAACTTGTAGATGAATGTAGTAGTTCCATGCACTCTTATTTAAGAATTTTAACTGTAAATTAATTAAGCATGTAAGAAATGCTTAAGAACACCTCCAATGTGCCATGAAATGTCCTAACTTTTTAGAACATCAAAAATGCCAGCTATCTCTAAATTAGTGTATAAACTCTATCATACTTCCAAGGAGAATAATACAAGCAACATGGTAAAAGCAGCTTTTTTTATGGGGGTAGACATGGGCTGGAGTTTAAGTAAATAAAGATTATGATTACTGGAAGAAAATAAACATGAAAATGGCATTATGAAAGGTGTGGGTGTTGAAAGGAGCGAGGTGCAGTTGGAAACAGTGTGGGTGTTTGTGTGAAGAAGAACCAAAAAGTAGGTACGGCCACAGAAGAAGTACAGAGTCAGGACATCCTGGATTCTCTGCTAGGCAAGTCTGACTCTCCTGGACACTGCACAGAACTACTGATCATGAAGTTCAAGGAAAATGTAATCAATGTTAGGGTTAGACATAGAGAACACATGTGGAAATGTCTAGAATAAAGTTGAATTGTCGGTAAAGATCAAGCAGTTAACTAATGACAGAAATCTTCCTTCATATATTATACTTGTTTCCATATCGTACTTTAGACCTCATGCCAATGGCCTGGGCATTTGAGAGGACAAAGAACTACACTCTACAAAAACAGGTGTAAGAAATTTCCCTAGAGTGATTTCCACTTCAGAAATGATCCTTTCTGTTCTTGTGAAACTTCATGCCATCACATAAAACTTTTACTTAAATTTTTAAATATTTAAATACTTGTAAATATTTAAAAATAATTGCCCTATTATTTCCCAATTGGGAATTTTATTTACTGTGTCTACTCAAGAAAGCTCCACAGAACACCATAATATTTTAAAGTTAATTTCTCAAGCCTTATTTGCAATTATATGCAGTTTAATGCTGTCCATTGTATTTGTGTGAGCTCAGTATAAAGTGTGTTGTTTTATCAAAATATATTTTTGTTCCCAAATTTATAATGAATGAAAAAGGAAAATAGGTACAATTTCATTGCTGAGTACCAGATTACCTTGAAAGTTTGGGAAGGACACATGCAGGAAAGACATGAAAGAAAGAACATCAAAAATGCAGACAGGTGAACTGGGAATTTATACAAATGAAGGAAATCATTTCCAGCAATAAACTCAACTACATGGGCTTAAGGGGGAAAATAACAAATATTAAAAGTAAACATTTACAAGTTAGAATTAAAAGCCCAAAATGATTTGGAAGAAACCTGCCTTTTGTAAATTATTTAAGGTACATGTGCAAAGTGCAAATTTTTGGAATGTCATAAAATAGACTTGAAGTGAATGTCACTGAAACTATGACACTATTTTAGATTGAAATGGTAGATACTAAAGCAATTCAAAAGCCTTACTAAGTACTAAAGGGGGAAATAAAGAAACTGATGGTGTTATAAGTTCAAAATCAAGGCTCCAAGCTGACACTGGAAGAAGCACTGCCTTTCCTTTGAAACCTGTTCCTTTTTTTTCCAGTCTCCACTTTGCCACCAACAGTATCAAGTTTGCTCTGAACAACTCAATGTGCATTTGATGAGGAACAAAAACAGGAGCCATTTTTAGATACTACTCTTCACTCGACTATGATATTTCCTGACACAGACATCAAAGTAAAACTGGAAGAGAGGAAAACATAGAGCAAATATAACATTTGCACATAGAATAGAAGAAAAGCATGAACTAGAGGGCATTCATTGTCTCGTCATTTGAAGATGTTGGGGAACAGCATGGGGTGTTTTCCTGTGACCTGCCAGTCCAAGTGAGAGCATCCCTGTGTACCAGCAGCTGGTCTGAAGAAGCAGACGCAGCTGTACCCCAGTTCCTGGGGAGACAGGTGTGCGGAGTCAGCGCCAGGCTGCCTACTGAAAGAATCAGAGACACAGCCCCGCTCCAGACACTGACAGCCACGGAGTCCTCCTTCCAATGCCTAGTGACCCTCGGCCGTCAGCTCCTACTGGAGACACAGACGAGGAAAGGACAGCTCTTAAGGCTGCTGCATGGGGGCGTCTCACATATTAGGTGGCTTCTCTGTGGCCTGTCCCTAAAGTTCCCAAACTTCATTCTATAGCACCTTTATTTTAAACCTGCACCCAAGGACATGCTTCTTGATTTTAGAGAGAGAAGAAGGTAGGGAGACAGAGAGGGAGAGAAACACTGACATGAGAGAGAAGCACTGATCAGCCTCCCCGACCAGGGGACCAAGTCTGCAACCCAGGTCTGTGCCCTGAGCGGAATCCAATCCGCAACCTTCCAGTTTATGGGATGATGTTCCAACCAACTGAGCCACACTGACCAGGGATTCATAGCACCTCACTAAATACAATTTGGAAAACACAACAACTCCTATAATTTCTCTCAGGATACTCAGAAAGTATTTTTAAATTGTGAAATTACTTTTATGAGCTAATTCTCTCTACACATTCTCTCTATATATACATATACACTTTCTGTATATATTCTCTCTATATATGTCATTCATTCATTATAAGTGACCAAATCCCAATCTTTTATTAAGATTTTATTTATTTAATTTTAGAGAGGGGCAGGGAAGGAGAAAGAGAGGGAGAGAAACATCAATGTGTTTCTCTCACACAACGCTCACGTGCCCCGACTGGGAATCAAACCGGCAGCCTTTCGGTTTGCAGGCCTGCGCTCAATCCACTGAGCTATGCCAGCCAGGGCCTGACTCCCAATCTTAAGGAGGCTCAGTCCCCAGCTCTGCAATTGGCAAGGTACAGACACCGGAGAGCCCCAGGGTGCTTTGGTTCCAGTCCAAAGGCAGGAAGCAAGATGTCACAGCCCAAAAAGTCGCTCAGGAAGAATTCGCTCTCACTCCCAGAAGGGCCTGCGGCCTCAGCACCCTGGTATTATTTTACCTGCCGTGCAAATGGTGTTCCTCTGATATGCTGCGTGGGAAGCAGCAGGGTCGTGTTTGTGTGGAAAGCCCGCAGAATAAGTCTGCCAGGGCACAGCGGGGCAGACAGACAGCAGAGCTTTAGCTGGAAGAGGCCGTCCCAAGAGAACAGGCTGCAGCCACGGAGATTCTAAGGGAGACCATTCCGCGTCGCCCATTCAGCCGGACCTTCGCTGCTGCACCACGGGCACGCACAGGAGGACTTAGGAGAGTGGGGAGAAGGATCAAACTTCAGTGAAAATTTGCATGAAGCCTTAGGAGCACAAGACTCCAGTGTCAGGGAGGTTAGTGGAGAGGGGTTGAGGGACTCATGACACACAGAATTACACAGAAGTGGCCGCGGCGGCCGAGAGCTGGAACCCCCCACCATGCATAGGCACACGGGGGTGGCAGCCTGGTACCAAGCAGGGACACTAGCTGCAATGTGTCTGCAGTGCAGAGATATCATCACTGCCCTTTTAGCCTTGAACGACAGACATCAGCGAGGGTGCAAAAGAGGACTGGCTGACACCCGGGCCACCAGGATGACACTGTGCTGGGACATTCAGATGCATTGTCACCCTGCGAGGTTCACAGTACTGAACCAAGTCGAAGCCAGAGAAGCGTTCCAATTCTCCGATCCCAAGTCCCACAGAAACTCTGCCCTCTATAGAGTACAAACGGTCACTGCAAGCAGCTGTTACTAATTTACTACATTTAACAGAATATAAACCGAAGATAGTCATTTTGTCACAGAAAAATACATGACAAATACATTTTCCTTCTTAGTGAATCCCTTCAAACTAAGAGAATATATATGCTCATATAAAAATGCTGAGTATCACAGGTCATGACACGACAGAACATTGTTTAAACGCATTATAGGTGATGGTTGTCTGAAACGTACATTGCTCCAAACTGTGTATCATAAAAAGGTACCAGAAGTGTGCATAGAATTGTACTATTCTTTCTACGCATTTCTGGGTGCCCGAATTTTCCATGTGAAGGAAAACACCCTCAAATCAATACGTGCTTTACCTGTCCGTCACTCCCAATATCCTGCAGCACATAATCAGATTCTGAAATCTTCTCATCTTCTCCCAAACTTACTTTTTGGAAAATTTGCCAGAAAGATTTTGGCCCCCAAGGACTAAAACACTGGCCATGAGGAGAACACCTCACCTTCACCATCAGGCACACACACACACACGCACACACGCACACAAGCATGCATACTACCCCGATGGACCGATGTCTACAGTTTACTCGGCATCCCCCTCCTGTGGCGTGTGGCGTGCAGGGCACTGTGAAACCTCCAGGGACGTGCTGGTGAGCCTGTGCTTTCGGACCCTTTGTGGGGCAGGTAAGCAAAGCTATGAAGCCTAGGAGACCGTGGGGCATTATTTTTCTTCTCAAATTCAAAGTAAGGTGCTACAAATCCAGCATTTAGAAATGAGTTTTGTAGTAAAACTTTGCTTTACATACTCAGTCTGAATTTTGTAGATGTGTGACCATGAACCACAAACACGGAGACTTGGTAAGCCTCGGTGCCTGTCTGGAAATGAAGGGAGATAATTACACCAGCCTCAGAAGGTCCCTGGAAGGAAGGACTTCATGAAGTAATGTCTAGAAAAAGAATAACACAATGCCTGACTACTAGCAAGTACTCAATAAATTATTAGGATTATAATTACAAATTATGGACAAAAGATAAATGTTAACTTCGAAACTGCTTTACTTTAACACCTAAGGAGAGCAGCATTTTTTGAGCTGAGATTGTGGTCTTATAAGAATGTATCAGGAAAAAAACCATACTTTCACCATGATTCGTCTTTTTATTTTTGCCTCTCTTTTTTCCTTTTCTTTCTCATTTCACTGTTACTCAGATTTGAGATTTGTCTTTAGTTTTATCATCATTAAAAAACTTTTCAACAAATTATTTTAGTACTCAAGCCAACTTACTCCCCTTAAGTTGACTCAGTGCTTTTCCACATAAAAACATCTGACCCAACTATAAGGACGGTTGACTTGCTTTGGCTGACCTCGTTGAGTGCACATTTAATAATATTTACCTCTCCATACAATTTTACATTTTATAATGTCACACAACAAAATTTTAAGACAAAGAAATTTAAATTAATAGTTTAATGTCCATAAGTCTCTATTTCAAGTTTCTAATATGTTTTTTTTTTCAGATTAATTCATCTTGCTATTGAAACATGAACCTATCTATTTTATACAGAAGTGAATTATACAGTGCACACAGTTCATAACCCTCCCACAGACAGGATGAAACACGACATCACTCGGCATATTAGCAGCAGGAAGAGGCTTGAAATTTATCTATCCTTGGCTTCCTGTCCAATGTTGACACTGCAATAATCCCGAATCTTCATGACAATTCGTTTCGTAAGTATTTTTAATTAATAGTGATCAGAAGTTCCTTTTTTTCAATCCGTCTAAAGCCACAGCACTAACAACATGAAATGCAAAACTTCACACTACTTTTAAAAAGTCATTTAGGGGGTCAGNAATGTCCATAAGTCTCTATTTCAAGTTTCTAATTTTTTTTCAGATTAATTCATCTTGCTATTGAAACATGAACCTATCTATTTTATACAGAAGTGAATTATACAGTGCACACAGTTCATAACCCTCCCACAGACAGGATGAAACACGACATCACTCGGCATATTAGCAGCAGGAAGAGGCTTGAAATTTATCTATCCTTGGCTTCCTGTCCAATGTTGACACTGCAATAATCCTGAATCTTCATGACAATTCGTTTCGTAAGTATTTTTAATTAATAGTGATCAGAAGTTCCTTTTTTTCAATCCGTCTAAAGCCACAGCACTAACAACATGAAATGCAAAACTTCACACTAATTTTAAAAAAGTCATTTAGGGGGTCAGAGAGCCTAGGACAAACGCGTCTATACTGGGGTGGAACAATTAAGTAAATGTGTAGCAAATGATGAGATTCAGATCTCTCACTGTTGGAGGGGGAGGTTGTATTTAAGCAAAGACAAGAGGTTTGAATGATTCATAGGGCACTGGATTAGAAGTGTAAACACCATATGAACTCATGTTCATCCTAATATAAATATAGAACTACTTCAAATGAAAGTATCTTTAGAGATATGTATATGTATGAAAGAGTACACACACATCCATTTCCTTGCTTTGTAAGCGAAGAGGAACAAAAAGCAAGGACTCACAGCAGCAGAGAACATACCTAGCACCTGGATTTTGCCTTTGAATACTACACTCATTTAAAATAAAAAAAAGAACCAGGACTCCTTAGAGAAACGGTGGAGTCTGGGACCAGGGCAGGAAGTATCCGAGATGAGCTGGGGGCCTCTGTCAGGGCCAGAGGGCAAGAGTGTCCCAAAGGAATGAACAGACCAACCCTACAATGATGGAGGGATATCAGAGGGACACCACGCCCCGAACGAAGTTCCAAATGGCCAAAGCTGGAACAATTACAGCACTTTTAAAAAGTATTATTAGATTATAGCTCAGAGTATAAAATAAATATTTAGATTCCCTACTAATATAAATGACTAATAAATAAATACATGGAGGAAAAGAGATAAATCTCCCATGCCAGAGAATTCCATATAATTTATTGAGATACCTGCACCCTCAAGGAGGTGGGTTATATGCCCATTCCATAAGCAAGACCTGTACCCAGTGACTTACTTCCAAACGTCCCGGTATGGAAAGTGAGGTCAGGAGTAACTGCTCAGTGGGGAAAGCTAAGGGACACCACCTTAGCCAGCTCATAAAGACTGGAGTCCACAGAGATAAGGCATATCAATCCTATGTTGATATGACATGATGAAAACGGCATGCTCATTTGTGGTCTTCCATCCCCTAACCCCTAACCCGTGTGTGATCAGGAGGAAAATCGGGAGACAAATCCCAGCGGAGGGTCATTCTGCACAATACCTGACAAGTATTGCTGACAGCCGCCAAAGTCATCAAACACACAGAGACGAGGTCCCTAAATGTCATGTAGTAACCTGAATGGGACCTTGGAACAGAGAAGGAATATTAAGTCAAACCTAAGAAAATCTTAATAAAGTGTGGACTTCAGTTAAAAATCCCACACTGACACTGGTTGTTTGTGGCAGACGCATCATACCAATGCAAGGTGGCCACGCCAGGAAACTGCGTGTGGGGCGCATGGGGCTCTCTGTCCTGTTTAGGCACTATTTCTAATATAAAAACATTAAGGAGTTTGTTGTGATGGGCACATTATAAATAAATCTCCACAGTCAGTGGGACAAGGAAGAAGTTTTCCTTTTTTCACTCAAGGTACTTGGCTTTTTTGAGCAGGATTTCCATAGTATATGCATAGAAAATGTTTTCAATGAATTGTAGTATATATTTAGAAGCTATTGTATTCTTTCGAGAGAGAGTATTTATTTACCAATTTATTTCCAAGTCCAGTAAAAATCTGACTTCAATTTCTAAGGAGTTTTGTGATTTACTGATTGCATATCATCTTTCACTTCTTGTAAAGAGGGCAGAAAAGGCATTGCCATTCATCACTTTCAAACGAGAAACCCAAACATCGGTACGTCGCAGAGCAGGTAGAGGGCCATGACCGCTGGCGTAGGCGAGAGTCAGAGCACAGAAATGATCACCTCTGTCTGATTCAGTGATTTATTTTCAGCTTTCCCCTGAAAAGCCATCTAATTAGGTTCGTCAGTCATGAACCTTAGTTCTCTAAGATGGGAGCACGTTAGAGCGCTGGGCATGCTGGGATTTAGTTCCGCGGCCTTTAAAGAGAGCAAGGTTACATTACATTATTCTTACCAAAAATAAAACCCCTACATCTTGCTGTAAATATAAAAATAAGTGATTTTGTCTGTGACCACTGAAAAAAGCCATTTTTCTTCTTTTAGTGTAAAGCAAGGTTACAGAGTAAAAATAATGAGGGCTCATTTTTGTAAACACCAAACCTCGAGAGGAATGGATGTATGTGGTTTCCACTAGCGACCTTATTGCTACAAGGCATGAACATTTCCACATTCATAGCTTCATTTACACAATAAATATTTGTTGAATGACTAATACATGTGTACGTCAGGCACTGGGGTAGATGCTGGAGATAAACGGCCAATGAAACAGACTCTACTCTTCCTCAATGCATGTAGTCTAATAGAAATTATAGATATTTGAATTCAAATATGAGAGTGTTATACTAAACGAATAAACTCTCTGGAGGTGGCAAGAGCTTATAACACAGCCTGGAAGAATTAATGAAGACTTCACTAAGAATACAATACTTAACACATTAGTAAGAAGTAGGAATTATCCATGTGCAAGAGGACAGGATTTTAAACTGGGCCTATTTGGAACGAATGCTCAGATACATTAAAAACACTGACTATTGTAGGAACTTAAATGAGAACATGATCCTTTGAGTAAGGTGTGTTGAGGGGAGAAGAGCAATACAAGGAGAGGTCAGCCAGGCCAAGGGCTTCGGACCTGAATGAGGCATATTTAGGAGTTCTGATTTTATTCTAAGAGAATTGGGAAAACATTACATTTTACATAAAGCACTTATTTGAGCAGATTTGTTTATTTGAAAGAACACTCTGGTGAACATTGGGCATTGACTGAAGAAACACACAGCTTGAGGTGAAGATACCAGTTTGAAGCCTATTCAATTATTTAAAAAAATACCTAATAGCAACTTGATTTACAAGGGAAGGGGTAAAGACAGATACAAGCAAACAGATTTGAAAGAAGTTTGGGGTGTATAATTTTAAGGTCTTCATGGTGGATTGTGTATGAACAGATTGGGGAGGAAAGAAAACCCATGAGGTCTCTGAAGATTCTGGGTGGGGCTCTGGGTGTTTGGTTGCCCCACATGCTACATAACAGAGCCAGCACATTGAGAGAAGAAAATGATGAGATAGAGCCCATGCATATTGAATTTGACTCTATTATATGTTACAAAATCATCCTACGGGCAAGTAGATAAAATACCTGGAACAGAAAGTGAGCCTCAGGCAGAAGATACTGTGGAGATTCAGCCCCCAGCTGAATACAAAGGGAAAAGGCTCTTGAACAGAAAGAATCATGAAGGAATCCAGACTTGGAAGTGGCGTTTCAAACCCAAGTCCTTCTGGGACCAGCCAGGTGGTATAAATTAATAAAACAGTTCAGAATGTAGTAATAATGATGATAATAATAATAATAATAACAATGGCATAAACTGAGAAGTACCCCCTGACATTGTGACTCAGAGTCAAGGTTCAGACAGTGATGGAGATGCCTTCCAAGGGGGTGCTACAAGTCAGCTCTCGCCTAACGTGCTAATTATAAAATTCACCAAAGAAAGTTCAAGTGCTAGATGATGCTATTAGGTTTAAATATTGACAACTATTTATTTTTTTAAAAAACATTGTGGGTACCAAGCAAAGCATATCCAATTGCAGACCAGATTCCACCTAAGGCCATCCCATCCCATGTTAAGGAATGGGAGGGGAAAGCAGAGCACCAGCACAAGAGAGTGAGAATGTAGGAACAAAGGCACACACATTCAGTGGCACTAAAGAGTTAACAGTCTTCTTGACCCACAACCAAGTGGTGATGGGCTGTGGGGTAATAGATCCATGTGCTTGGAAAAGGCTTCAAGTGCTAAACAGCCTGTATTGATATTATTTACAGCAGTGCCTTCCATCTCCTACTGTTCATCTTCATCATGGAGAATTGATTGTGCTCCCCTGCGCATGAGATGCGGTGCTCCTCGTTCTACTGGTAAACGGAACAGATAGTTCATCCTGTTCGAAAATGTTTATCCTTTGTGGTTTAACATGTTACTTCCAACATATTCCAGGAATGTATTCACCCTAACTCCTTTCACTTTATTTTCTTCTACTTGTCTTTCTTTAAATAGTACAGTAATATATCCTTATTGGAAGGCTCTCTTGATAAGATTTTGCAAATGCTCCAACGAGAACAGAATGTGACTGCCAGGATCTGTGCAGTTGAAACGACAGAAGTGTATTCATATTTTTTGAGGGCTTTACTGGACTGAAGTCAAACACTATATTGACTTGGCTCTAACAAGGTTTCTCTTTGCGCTCTATGCAGTATTACACTTTCTTGGCAAATGTGAAGTGTGAACTCCTCTCTGGGGGCTGCGGCACACCCTGCCCAAGCAGAAGGATGAACTTGATAACCTGACAGGTATTTTTCTAATCTTGATTCTTGTGATCAAAGTCCAATACACAGCAAGCACTTTTTTAATGTTTCATTTAAAAATAATTGTGCTTAAATTATCTTCAAATCTACCCTATGTATTCTTAGTAAAATGTCAATGTTGAGTTCAATTGGTGAAAGATAATATTTTCTCTGGAATTATGCCAACATACTAGATCCTTAATTTTCATGTTTTATCATATATAACTTAATTCTAAAATTTACAAATAGCTTCCTAATCTGTAACTTTCCCTAACACATTTGATAAAGTATTTTGAAAAGGCAAATATGTGAGTGCTTCATATTTTTAATTTTTATCATATATTATTTGAGACAGTGAGATAAATCTGAGTTGAAACGTGTTTCTTTTGAAATATGTGTCCAAGAAAAGTACAGAATTTAATGCAAATTTTTACTATACATATAATAAAAATTTGCATTATGTACATTTGATATATTTACACTTTAGTGTATACATATTCTGTATATACAGTAAAATTTGCACAAAATATATTTAGTATCTATATACTTTAGTGTGTATATATTGATTAAATATTAACACAGGTGAGTAATCACCTATATTTACTTATAAGGTAAGTAGTTTATTCTTTCACATGTTGGCATAAAAAATTCATATTTGTCCTACAGCAAAATTAATGTTTGCTATGCATTATGGATTCTTTGGTCTTTTGGAAAGGAAAACAATCCTGGAGATTTTGAAACCCTCAATGGCAAGGTGTAAAGAACAGGTCAAAAGCTCAGAAGAGAAGGAGTGAAAAAGACCACACAGGAATGTAACTATGTTCTTCTCCCTTCCCACAGGTCGATTCTGCAGTTACAAGTACATCTGTCTTAGTTAATCTCTGTATCCAAGTGCCTCTTTCTTAACGCCTGTTTATTTCTTATCATATTTTTGTTTCTTTCTCATCACATTTTATTTTTTAATCATTTTATTGACATGAAACTGTCATACAAAATATGTACATACTTAACACATATAACTTACTGAGTTTGAATATAAATACACAGGCATGAAGCCATCACGACCTATGCCATAAACATATCCATCCCCCTCCAATAGCTTTCTCCCTCCCTCTTTATTTATTATTTCTGTGTGTGTGACTGTGTGTGTGTGTGATAAAACAGGTAACGTAAGACCTACCCCTTTGCAAATGGAGAAGCCATTAGTCAAAGGGCACAAGGTCTCAGTTATACAAGATAAATAAGCCTCTAGAGGCCTACTGGACAGCCTAGCATCTACACCCACTGTGACTATATACTCACATATGTAACAACCTTTAATTTGCCCTGACTTTGGGCAACACGTGTTGGGTGCAGCGTGGAAGGGAAACGGAGGAAGCAAAGTAGAGTTAAGTTTCTCTGAGTGCCTCTGTGTGCTGTTAACTAGGATAGGCACTTTTCAAGCGTCTTTGCAGTGCTCACACCAAGCCTGAATACCTCAGTACATCACACATTTTTCTTTATCACTCGCCCTATTTAACCTACTGCCAGGCCCTAAGTACCTTTCGTACATCCTGTTACTATCTCAGTCACCAAACCACTTCTATCTATTCTCTCAAGTCTAGGCCACTATCATTATTCAGTAATAAATTTGTAATCACTCTCTATAGACTCTGATCCCGCTCTACTTGCTGTTATTTTTCAGAATGATAGTAAACACATATGCTTGCTGTGCCCCGTGAACAGCTGAAAATCCGTCAGTGACCCTGACACAAAGCCTACGTATTTCCAAGTGCGATTTGCTCCTGCCTGCCCTTCTACACTCTCAAACGCACTGACTAGAATTGCTCAGCCCCTCAAATATTCCAGACTTTCTTTGCTTGCCGGGCATTTTCACATCCTTTCCACCTGCATAGAGTGGCCCTCCCCTCCCCCTTCCAGAGCACCCCCTCCTCCTCCACATTCAACGTGTCCTTCGGGTCTTTCTCTGTGTATGACAAGCTTTCTCCCAGATGCTGTTTAGTCCTCCAGCTGATTCTTTAAAAGAAGACGATACTTCCTCCAGACAATAAGCTAAACACACATTTAATTGTTTTCTATATGTGCTTTCACTCTGCATTGTAAAACCCATGCATTCATGGTGTTAATTGGGTGTGACGTGTCTTAGTTAACAAATATTTGATAATGAATGAATGGACTAAAAACAGCCATATTTAAATTATTTAGTGCATATTTTAGGACATGAGATTCCTAAATGACCTCTCACCTATGCCTGCAAAGGGAGTGAGGATTAAAAGTAAAACACAGAAACCGCGTCGAGCCTTACTCAGTGCTCCCTGTTCCTCCCAAACCAACATTACGCACAGGGTGATGTCTGAGACAACTGTCACTTTAAAACTTGCTCTCTGCAGTATTTCTTGGTGCACCCAAGGAGTTAAACAAAGCAAATCTAACCTCTTTTTATTTAAAAAAATAGAATAAATTAAATGTAATATGCTTTTTAATGTTAAAGAAAGTATCCATAGATTAGATTACCTATGACTAGATTAGTTTTTATCAAGCCTTATTTTCATTTTTTTTGGAGTCCCAGGTCAAAACGTTTCTTTTGGCGTGCTTGGGGGATATTTTTTAAATGGAACAAATTCTCAAGCTATTGATAAATATCTTAAAAGGTTAAATTACAGTGTAGAATAGCTTGGTTTAATTCACTAAAAACAAAACAACTAAATTTGAAGCCATTTTATCCATCCATTCACTACTTATTCTCCCACCTTTTATGAATCCAGAAGTTCCCTCCGATGCCTGCTTTCCTGCCATGTTTAGCTTCCTGGGACCTCGGGGCGGTGTCAGGGTACCCTCTGGGCCTGTCTACCACAGTGCCCGGGGAGAAGCGGCATCGCACTGGGGCTAATAGAGCCCCCTCTGCCGCCAGACAGCCTGGGCTTGAATCCTGACCCCACCACTTACTAACCGCAGAACTACTTCCTGAGCATCAAATATATGGGGCAGTGGATATGCTTATAAGGTTGAGACTGTGCTTGTAAGTCCTAAATTAACAATCTGCCAAGCTCAACATTAACCAAAATTTCTCAAGAAGAATACACTATGATCTGATGTTACCTCAACAATTTGAAGCATATTGCTTACATCACTATTGCAACCTAAGGCTCATTTCCTTCAGGCATTTCCTCAAACGTGGAAAACTGCCCGCACACACCTGCACACTCATGTATTCCCACACACAGAATACAGCAAGAAAATTTCGTGCTAGGACAATGTGTTGAGTTATTTTGAGTAATTTTTACCCTTATGCAGGAGTATATTATTTAACTTTCAAGTCCTAAATTTTCATTTAGCAAGGTGTAAGCTTAGGCGCTTTATCTTATAACTTTATAAATAATTAATATAAATTTATAAATAAATTATATTAGATTGCAATAGCAATAATTGCATTACAAAATTAATAACCTGAATATACTTTTATGCATCTTTAATTTTTATAATGTATTGACATTATATTACTATTTCATCATAAATATTTACACTTCATAGATAATAAAAGAAAAGGAAATAAGTCAACTTTTCTTATTTAAGCAACAATAAAATATTTGGAAATTACTTAATACAATTTTAAAGGATCCAAGTTATTTGGAGGTAACATATAATTTCATTAAATGATTTTCTAAAAAATCTAAGCTACCACTACAAACTAAAGTTCCATACTATAGTTTGGGGGCTTAAATACATTTTTCTTTGATAAGCCTTGATGCCAAAAATTTAGAATGTATTCCTTGGCTATCTATGTTCCCTCCCTCCTGTGCAGTCTATGAAACACAGAGCCCAAAATACTGTCACTGGTATGATGATGTCTCACTATAAGAGGGCTACCTTGGCCGGTACATGGGAGTCAAGGTCGTTCTAGGCTCTCTTCAGAGACGCATTTGATATAGGTGTCTACTTACTCGGGCTGTATGTGAGTCAGACATGATTAAAACCAAGAGGGTAAAGCCCATGTCTGAGTTAGTCATGAGGACTGGTTTTCTTTATTAGAGCAAATCACTTGGACAACATGGAAGCTAAAGGAACAAGAGCTTCATCCTAGGAGCTGCACTGCCATTCAGAGGTGCCCCCCTTTCTCCCACAGGGCAGTGTGAAAGGGCTTCTAGGGTTAACATCTCAAAATAACAGAGTCAAGGTAAAGAGAAACCTTCTAAAATTTAGGAGGACAATTGGCTCCCCTAAGAAACAGTGAGATCCTTCAAAAATGAGGGATGCATGGGCTAACCATGCCTACAGTTCTGAATGTTACGGAGGATTTATTGCAACCCAGGCCATCTCCTGCTCAACTCACCTGCCTCTCCATCCCATTCTCTCTTCCTAACTGGCCCCCAAAAGGATAGGGAACCAGTGTCACCACTCATCCACATGACAGACTTCCGAATGTTTGAAGGCAATTGTTTTAAGGCAATAGAGCATACTCTATTATGCTCAGCTAAATTAGAACACACACACTCCCATTCCAAAAGTTCTCTTGATTTCCTGCATAAAAGGCAGAGTATAGAATCTGGTAACTCTAAGAGTCTTGCAGGGAAGTAGAAGTTCCCATCACATCTCCCTGGGTGTTCTGACACCATGGTCCTCACTCTTGCCTCAGTCAGGCACAGAGCTCAGGCTGAGTCGGCAAGAACGCAGCCAGGTTTCCCCAGTCCCATGTGATTCCAGACGGGGACATCCTGTGTGATAAATGATCAGCTGCTGACTTGAGTCACTTTGATTTCCTGAATGTCTCCTCCCTGTGGTGGCTGTGAATCACACATCCAGCTCCTCTCGTCTTCTCAGAGCCTGGCACGCTCGGTGGAAAATCTGGGTATTGCACAATGGAAGTCTGGTAGAATTACCCTCCACCCAAAGCAAACAGTGGCAGCTATACCAGAAAAGTTTATGGTGCTTTCTGGAAAAGCATGATTAGGGGCATAACGCCTCAAACCCATTGCACCGTTGTGGGAAAGCCAACCACAACCACTAAACTACGACATAATCTCCTCTTGTGCCTAATTTTACCTTGAGTTCATTGCAGGAATCAACTTTCCCTGCAAGCTGATTATTCTTACTAATCAGCCCTTAACCTGCTCTCTAGAAATCTCCAGGTTCTCTTTCAATAGGGTATATAACTTCCTCCCAAAGGACCTGGCTGGATTCTCCAGGGGCTGCTGTGAGACACCCAGAGCATTATTCAAATTTTGTCCCTGTTTTAACACTTGTAGATTACCAGCTTACTGTCTCCACTGATATTCAAGTAAAGTTAAAGATGACAGTAATGTCATTTTATACATCAAAAAATACTGCATTTTCCTTCAACATTCTATGGTCAGCTAAAGACAATGAAGCACGTTATTGCCAAAGACCTATCTTCCCACATTTACACAGACATAAAAAATCACACTACTGTAGCCATGATATTTGTGTATGTTCCTTGTTGGAAATAAAAGATAAGTTCAGTTTCAATGAAACTGAATTTGTGAAATCAATATTTCTGTATCAGATCTTGTGCCGAGATGGGGATGCAACATATGGAGACCACGCTGATTTCAGTTTACGAAGGGACCACCAGCGCTCTTTTGTGCGTAACTTTCTCTGGATGGACTAAATATAGAGGTTGGCATTTAGAAATTGTGAAGAAACTTTCTAAAACCCTGAATGAATATACTTTCTGAAATGAAACGTTTGCATACAAAAGCAAACTTGCTCAGCGCTGTCCGAATTACTCAGACTATTAAGTAGTCTCATGATCTGTATGTGCTCATATTAATAGATGTTTTTAATAATAGATTCATCTTTTTCAAGCTTCATGAAATATTGATATTTCTTCCTTCAAATGGCATTGAAGACTTTAAAATATATAAAGGTCTTAGGAAAGTGACTTGCATATAATAAACATTATGTATTTATAATGATGAATGCTAAATAATTATAGGAATATAAATTAAACATAAAGCAATCTTATTATGATGCTAAATTCTACTAAGTAATGAAACATTTATTATGAGGAATCAATATATTACTTCCTCAATGTTACAAAAGTACATGGGTTTTTTGTTGTTGTTTTGTTTTAAATATTTTTTTATTTAATTCTTGTTCAAGTACAGCTTTCTGTCTTATATTTTTTGGATTCACATCAGTTTCAGCCATTTTTTGTAAGTACACTATTCATGTAACATAAATGTTTAATTATTTTATAACCTGTAGAAAGAAAGAATCGACCTGATATAATATAGTATTCCCTGAATATAAATTGATGTGATGGAAATACAGTCATTTTGAAAGCAAATTATGCTATGAAACTACACTCCCCCAAAATAAGTTTCAGTGTAGTAGTTACATATACTTTGAAGAAAGAAAGAAGATATTCCCGGAGTTAACTGGAAATGTTGGGTGGGACTTTGAACAGGTTGTTCTACAAGCCTGGAGTAACTGGAAGGCAGTAAATGGGGGTCCAAAGGATTATGGCTGGATTCCCAGCGGAGATGCCAGTGAAGTCCTCAGCTGAGCCGCGGCTCGGATGTTCGCGCTCAGCCTGTGGGCTGGGGAGCACGGAGGGAGGCACCCCGTGATGCGACATGCCGTATGTTTTATATTGTAGTCAAACCCAACACATTGCTTAAACCATGCAAAGGATGAACAACTTTTAATGATCATATTTAGAAGTATTATGTACATCTACAAATTACATTAATTCTTGTGGCTTTTTAGGACAGATTCCTAAGAATTTTAAAACAGAAATATTAAAAAATTATCTTAAATGTATGTCAATTTATTAAATTTTATTCATTAATTTTTGAGAGGGAGAGAGAGAAAGAAAGATTGAAAGAGAGTGAGAGATTGATCTGTCGGTCCGCTTATTTACGTATTCATTGGTTGCTTCTTGTATGGGCCCTGACCAAAGCCTGAACCTGCAGCCTTGGTGTTTTGAGATGATGCTCTAACCAAATGAGCTACCCAGCCAGGGCAAATATATGTCAATTTTCACGCAATTACTGTTTTATCATTCCATAACAATAAGCTGCATCTTCGGTACGTAATCTGAGGTGTATGCTGTGAAGACTATCATGAGCTTCTCCTTCAAGTCCATGTTGCACCTTGCTCCTGGCTCTGTAAACACACCTGTATTAATCTGCCCTCAAATCACACAATTTGAATGAGTCTCATCTACTTCCGGCTGGGAGTTTAGAGAGTACAGCTATGTGGAAATAATTCCTAAGAACTCACTGGATATTTTATATGATGTTACAAAAGTTTGAAATATTATTTCCCATAAAGGACAGACATGTCTAAATACTATAAGCTTCATAAACCCAAAGGAACTGGAAGAGCCTTTCAACTCATTCCTGTTCTCTATTTCTTAAGCTGTCATCTCATTTCAGACTTCCGTGGTTTATAATGTGTGTTATCGTTACCTTCTAATTCCAATCTCTCTGTTTTCAGTTTGCTCACTTCAATTCTGCAGTCCAAAGAGTTATGTAAAAATACAAATTGGAGCAGGTTAAATCACTAATTCATCACTACCCATATCAAATTCAAACTATAGTCTGTGAGCTGCAAAGGGCGCTAAGTACCCAATTACTACAGGTAGCAGATTACTACTGATTCTGAACAGCTAATGATGACCTTATCTCTTCGAGGTCTGAAAAGTTAAGGAAATGACTAAGCCCTGATTGGTGCAAGAGCTCAACTTTGAGATGTGAAGTGTACATCTTTAAGACCTGCCTGAAGGCTGTGAGACCTGAGACAAGATTAAGGAGGCAACCAACATTCCAAGATGCTTCTATATATTTTAAATATATTTTCCCCCTATAATGCCTTTTTTGGTATTATGTGAATACACCCATTCAGGCTTATAGTTAATTTACACAACAGCATGTATGTAAATGGTAAGCTCGGTATGTAGTCGTAAGTCCAGTCTGCGGTCATCAGCTAACATACATACATGGGATGTGTGATGCTGCTTATGTATCTCATCCTTGTTTTTCATATCTATTAATATTAATGATCATGTTACTGTGATTTGTACTCAATTACTACAATTTATACTCAATTCATAACTTAATATATATTCAGAACAATATACTTTACAATTGTCTAGAGAAATATAATAATCATTTTAAACATCTAAAACATACAAATAAGAAAGCAAGAAGACAATGAAAATCCCTTCAGCCACAGAGACAAGCCCTTTCTCCTCTCTCTCTCCCTCCCAGTCTCCCCTCCTTACTCCTCTCTCTCTCCACCTGCAGGTCCCCTCTCTCCTGCACACAGGCCTGAACACACAGATCACCACAAGGACCATTGTTGAGGTATTGGTTTGTGCGTCTCCTGTATTTAGGAACTTTAAAGATTCACAATGAGCATCATTAATTTTAAAATGACAAAAAAACTAAAACAGGTTGGAGTGAGGAGTGGGACAGAGATCAGAAAAGTATTTTCTTATTTAACACATTTTGTAATGAATTAAGTCAAACTGGAGTTTAGGGAGGCCTGCTTTAGGAGTATCAAACCAATAGCATCACCTTTCTAATCAATATTAAATCCTTTAGTACTATAACCTTACCCTTTTTTAACCTCACATAACATTCTTAAGTTTTAACTTGTATAATAATGTAATACATACCTTCCTATGTTATACTTTTGCTTTAATAGTTATTCATTTGAAATATTCACTTATTTACTATCTTGGCATTATCCAGTATAGTACTCAATATTCATTTGATTAATTGATACAATAGTGGCATTTGAAAAAAATCGAATGCGCATCTTAACCTAGAACTAATAATCACAGATTGTTTACGATGTGCCTGCAGCTTTATAAATCCTCAGAACAAACTTGTGACTCATTGATTGGTTGATTGAGCTCTCTTCACCTTATAAAGGAGAAACGTAAATTACTACAAGACTACCAATAAAAATTACTCTCTGATTCTCTCTTTGCTAAGAGTCATTCAAACCTACAAAGTGTCATTCTCTCAAAGGTTAGCACTTTATCGAATATTATAAATTTGTGATAAAATTATAAATTTTCATTACAAAACTCTTATTCTGAGAAGTTATAGCTATAGACACTGAAATAGATTTAAATGTATTAATCAGGTTCTTGGATAAGCAATCGCTTTGCTAAAATGTGGAAGGAGACAAGAATATAGGTGAGCAGTTTATCTGCATTAAGGATAGGTTTTGTTCAGACCCTAAACTTTGGGTAAAAGTGGATATTCACAAACAGATTATTCAGTTTTAAAGTAAGCCAACAACTGGTCGAATGAAGTCAGTTCTGTTTGTCACCATGAAAATGCGCCTTCACAACAGCCCAGAAGGCCAGGATGGACGGAGAGGTCTCAGACGCTGCGGGCACCTGTGTTTGGTCACACTGGCAAGGCCCCCCCTGGTCACACTGGCCAGGCCCCCACTCCCTGTCTGCTGTCCCCACCTGGCCTCCTTGCCTTCCCATCCCTAGCTTTCCTTATTCCTGGGAGGGACCTCAGATTCGCAAGGGTGAACATCCCTGCTCTTACTTTTTGGCTCCATCCAAATACCCTCTCTAAAGAACCTCCCGTGGCTTGTTCCTTGGGCCTAAAAGTGTGTGCATGCCATTGTATTCTGCCCTAAGTAAGACAGGCTCAAAGAAGAGGCCGACACAGGCACTAGGCACACGGCTCTGGGCCGTGGGGACAAGCTTTTCAGAGACCCTGGGGACCTGGAATGTGTCCAGAAGGGGAAGCTGTGGGCTTCAACTGGTCATGACTCCTTGGCTCCAAAGACGTCTTGCAGGGCCACACATTAAGTACGACCCTATTTTCTGATCCTGCTTGCTGGCATAGTCCACACATCCTGGCTAACATGCATGAGGGATTGGACAAATGGATCGTCATCATCCTTCTAGCAACCAATTCTCCCTCAGGAACACCAGCTCCTGTTTGGAGAACTCACTGTCTTCCATGCTAACAACTATATAGTGGGGGGTGTTCTTTTAGCCACAGGTCTAAGGAGGCACATGTAATCCATTCTGCCACAGGGTTCCTTGTGCTAAAGCTAGGTAAAGAGAACAGTCTCTTTGTAACACAGTCGCCTGGAGGAAAGAGACAGGAGGGAGCTCTCCAGAAAGCTATAATTTTCAACCATCTGGACCAGGCTCTAAGAAAATGGTGCCGGTATGCAGAAGAAAGCAGGGAAGGGAGACTGTGAGTCTCACACAATGGCCTGATCCCGTGGGGACTCATCTAGTCTCAACATGGTGCTTTCCTCCGAAGTTTAGGGACCTTACTGTACAATTCTGTTTGAGTTGGTCATGACCCTGAATCGTATGGACATTATCGAGAAAGCATGAGAACTGCCCAAAGAGCCACCCACTTATGGGAGAAAGTGTTTCTTTTCACCTGATCTGAGAACATCAGTTATTTTGCACCAGTTTGAGAGCAGCTTGCTTCCTAATACTGTGACAGATTTTCAACGTCTAACCGGTGAGTGTCCCGGCCATATGCTGCTTCTCTGCAGTCATATGGAAAACCAGCTGGGCCACCTAAAGATTTCCGCTCCATTATCTGTGCTCAATGGCCACACACACGGGGAACAATGCGGCCTTCTGGGTCGCTATGTGAGGGAAGTCCCAGCTATTGTCAAATTCCTTTGTCAACAGGAGAAGTTATTAACTCAAATTACAGAAGTTTATACTTCAAATGGGGCCTTCAGTTGATAAGAGAATTTAGTGTTTGGAAAAAAAGTTTTAGTCTTCTAATAATAGACACTTCCACAGACACAAATCCATACACAGAACACACACTCATGCCCATATACACAAACTATCAAACTTTCTATTGTGATTTCAGTAAACACTACCCTAAAACTAAGGTATGAAAATCATGATTTTTACATTGTTTTCCTCCTAATTTCACAGTGATTTTATTCTAAGTGGGACAAGTTTGGATAATGTTTCATGTGCTTAATTTTTATTTGCTAACTCTTGTCATCATCTAATCGTCTGCTGCTTTAATTTCATAGTTAACTGCTTTTGAGAGAAGGATCATATTTTCTTCAGATTCTCCTTAATGTAAAAATTACTCATTCATTGGCAATTTTTTTTGCATGTTTACAGGGCTATTCGGCATGTGCCCATGTTTTATGTCCAGCTTGTTCCGGGAGAAATTTGAGACAGAATCTCTATAAACTGCTTTTACTAGTTTGAGTAAATTCTGATTTATTGGTCCTTCATTTTCAACATTAGCCTTCCAGAAGAGGACTGCCCCTTTATAAGAAGAACGGAATATGGTACTGCCAACTCTGTGGCCCAGAGGGCTGCACATTGTATGATGAAGAGAAGTAGAATGAGGCTGAGACTGAATTGGAAATGAGGCCATTCATCTTCCAATCTTCTCATTTCTTTAGGGTAAAATCTGGGATTCAGAAGTAAGGAATCTTAATCTGTCACTTTGCATCAGTTGTCACATTTCAATTATTTTACTTCCAAAGGTTTTATATATCAGAAGAAACGCTCTGTACAGTAAGCTACATTCTAGCGTCTGATATTTTTCTCATGAGATTATGATATGCAGTCATTTTTTATTAATTTGCTTAACTGCATAAATCACAGTTGGTCATTTTTATGTTGTAAATATAGTGCTGCTTGCTTTATTATTTTTTAATTGTTTTTATTGGTGTCCAGTTATGGTTGTCCCCATTTTTCTCCCATTGCTCTCTCCTGCTCTGCCCACTTCCCCACTCCCACAATTCTCCCCTTACCCATGGTTGTCCTTGTCCATGGGTCCTTTATTCTTATAATGAATTTCTATATGGATTCCTATTTATGATTAATTATAAAAGCTCAAATGAATTATATAATGGATGGAATATTTTTTAACAAACATCTCAAACAATCAATAAATATTTTTGCCTGGCCAACTTCAACAAAACAGGACTCAGACTAATATTCCCCCAGTATCTTTTGATTTTTATATGTATGCCTCAAATCACCACAGAAAAAGTGAAAATCTATTTTATAAGTAATTTACTATTAAAATAAGAATTGATAAACTTTAAATTTGATGACTTACATTTTGTTAATTAATCAAAGTTCTTGGTAATAAACTGCCAATTAACAATAAGCTTATAAAATTATACTCTATCTGTATTTACAGATAGTTACAGAATATCTGTAACTTTTTTCCTAGAATATTATTAAAAATCATTCAAATATAATTGCTAAAACAATATTTTTCACTAAATTCATTTATAAAATTATTAAATTCAATATAACAGTAAAAATTTTTCTGTAAGTGGCAAAAGAGAAGAAAAAATTTCAAATATATATCCCAGAGTTAAGTGTTATCTCTAACACAGTTTATAAAAATATTAGGAACTTTAATGAGGTTTTTCTGTAGAGAGTTACTTAACAGTCTAAAAAAGTTTTCCAGTGTCCTTTATCTTTACATAAGGAAAACATTAGTGTCTAAGAATTTACATCGGACATGGATTTGACTCAGTATAAAAAAGAAATTGACACAAAATTGCAGAGGTCCGTCCGCCGCTGCAGGGTGATTTCCTGGTTCCTTTACTGTTTGAAGATCGTTATACTGGAGGAGATTGTAAAGTCAGGAAGAGAAGAAGAATGTAAATGGGTGAGTTTCAGAAAATTATGGATAGAACTGTTCATCTGCAAGGACATGTGTGCCCTTCATCAAATCCCTGAGCCTCCCTAAATACATCTGCTCTCGCCAAAGAGCGCCTCAGCTGGGGAAAGCCCACGCTACATGGGATCCTTATGGAAGAGTCTTCTCTCAAGAAACATACGGTCAGTGTGATAAAATGTACTTAGTGAGTAAAGAGTAAAGTCGGCCTGTAGGCAAAATTTGTCATAATACGCGGGTATCTACACAATCACATGAAATGATCAAGGTCTCTCAAATAATTTCTAATGATCACTTTATGAAATTAATCATTAAATATGCATGCCTTGTATAATTCAACTAGGTAATTCCTGTTTTCTTTTAGATTTTCAGAGCCTTAAAACTATGTTGCATACGCCTGTCAGCTTGAACTCAGAAAAGCTTTAGTGTTTACTCTAATTGCTATTCCACCCTTTGCCTTCATTGCCGCTAAGTCAATAAAACAAGTTAAAAAATTAATTGAGACTTTGGGACCTAGCAATGTTATAAAAAATGCCTGGAATTATAATGATTGAGGATGTGTGTTTTGAAAACCCTAAAATATAATGAGAAACAAAGACCAGGCTATTCTGAGGCTGATATCTATTCACTGCCCTTCAGTAAAATCAGGCATAATGAGCTCCCGATAGTCATTAAAAAATATGAGAGGTGATTTAGTTGTTTAGAGGGCTCTTGCCCTGATGTTTATCCCCTAACTGCAGCTCAGACAAAGCATATTTATCACGGACCAGAGCAAGGGAACCTCTGAAACCCAGTGAGCGAAGTGATATAAATCACCAGGCAGCGCACAGTCCCCGGCCTCTGGGCCCCCTCAAGGCCCACTTCTTCACTGAAGTAGCACGGATGCCACC
Organism: Sturnira hondurensis; assembly: GCF_014824575.4. Lineage (NCBI taxonomy): Eukaryota > Metazoa > Chordata > Mammalia > Chiroptera > Phyllostomidae > Sturnira > Sturnira hondurensis. The sequence continues at coordinate 24,773,995 of NW_028082759.1, read as the reverse complement.
CGAATGGCTGAAGGAACATTCAATGGCCTAGAATACAGAAGACAAACTGGTGGATTAAGGGAGTAAATAGTCACTGGACTTATGGGGCTTCACAAATTCTCATTTCTTTAGAAAGCAAATAAATTCTTTATGCGGTTGAAAAATGTATAAGGATGAACTACCGACGCGGGCGTTCACGAGCGGCCTGAGGGCTTTCGCTGAAGGATGTCCTGCACGTGCACTGGGTCCAGCTGAGAGCCTGTTAGAGTCGCCCACATTTGAAAACCGGCAGCTCCTATGAAAACCCACTCGTTCATCTGTGTGAAAACTGAGCGAATCCGGGAGCGTGGTATCTAATCAACACACAGCGACAGTGCATTAACTTGGTGAAGTGGCTGCCTCTCAGACAGGGGCCCGTTTTCCCTGTCATCACAGCTTGGGTCTCCCCTTCTCCGAGTCATAAAGGCTGGCTTTCCCAGGGGACTCCCAGGAAGCCCCCCTGAACATCCACCCACTGGGCTTAGTCTCTCTCCTGTTTCTCTGCACAATACTCATGGCCATTATCACTACTGAAAATCCCCTCTGTGGCTGCTTGTTAATGATTAGTCAAATGTATGGGAACATAAATACCCAAGTATAGGAATGTCGGCTGTCTAATCCATTAGCATGTGCCCAGGACCTAGAATACAGCCTGATATACAAAGGATTTAAATAATATTATATTAAATGAATACTGTGTGGCTGTCAACTGTCACTCATTTGCATGATAATTTTGTTGGTTTGCTCTAATTTAATTTTAATTTAATTAAAAATTTCATTAAAATTTAATTTAATTAAAATTAAATTAAATTTAAAATTTTTTAAATTTAAAATTTAAATTAAACTTTAAATTTTAATTTAAAATCAAATTCTTCATTTTAATTTAAAATTAAATTCTTCTTGCAGCTGAAACTCCATCACAACTAGGAAATACAACATTGACTAAGAGGATCATATATTAATTCTGTCTTACTTGGTTCCAATTTCTTATCTTCTCTTTTGAATATTTTTAGGACTAGTGCTGCTTAAAGTAAATAATTAAATGACTGTCCCTGATCAAATGATCTTTTCATTCCTCAATGATTTGTCAAGTCTGTTTATCATTTTTAGCCTTTATAAAAATGTTATTCATTCAATTTAATTTTCACATGCTTTAAACAGTACTATTTAAAAGTCATTATAGCTTTATGATGAATAATTCACACTAATTACCCTTATCTAGAATTTTTTGTAGTACCACCTCTTTACCTTGTTAATTTTTTAAACTTGAACTCTAAAATGACTGCCAGAATTGCAATGCATTAATTCATTTACTGGAAACAACTAATTCTGTTCATATTATCACATCTATTACTTTATATTACTATATTAATTTCATCAAATAGATCATAAATTGGTTTAATAAATGTTATTAATTTTGTTTCATACATTTGTAGAAAAACATTTAATAAATTTATGTTAATTCCCTTGTATTTTTATCTTCTCATTCATATAATTATTAAATAGTAGTTATATCTTGCTTTTCAACATAATTGCCCTGATCCAGAATTCAAGTATAATGTTAATCATTGATCTAAATTGGTATCCATCCTCACATTATAAAAATATCTTTATCAGTCTACTTTTCTGTGACTCATATGGAATTGATCAAGTTTTTCAGGGGAAAATATACTTGTTTATATAAAACAATTAAAAATAATAGGGACAAAGAGGAACATGGATAGCAGATTTTGGATAAGATAATTAAACACAAGAAATTGAATTATTATATCTAATATATCCAATTTCAATATATTATATTAAATTCTTTATTTTTCCAAAACCAAGGAATATGAGCATAATTAAAATCAATACATAAAATAAAGTATTTGGTATGTTAAAAACACGTGCAATTCCTATTAGGATGCAAATAGCACATTTCACAGAACTAGAACAAATACCCCAATAATGTATATGGAACCAAGAAAGCACCTCAATAACCACAATAATCTTGAGAAAGAACAACAAAGATAGAGGAATCATGCTACCTGATATCCAACTATACTACAAGGTCATAATAATCAAAAGAGCATGGTACTAGCATAAAAACAGAATAGAAAGCCCAGAAATAAACCCACACCTTGTGTTCAATGAATATTTGACAAAGTAGATAACAACATGCAATGGTGTACAGATAGTCTATTCATAAATGGTGTTGGCAAAATTAAAGAGACATGCAAAAAAATAACTAGACCACCTTCTCATTCCACATACAAGAATAAACTCAAAATAGATTAAAGACTTAAATGTTAGACTCACATCCATAAAAATCCTAGAAGAAAACATAGACAGTAAAATCTTGGACATTTCTCATAGCAATATTTCATCTCATTTATCTCCTTGAGGAAGGGAAACAAAAGAAAAAAGTAACAAATGAAATTACATCAAATTAAAAAGGTTTTGCACAGCAAAAGAAACGATCAACGAAAAAAATAACCCTGATGCTCAACATGACTAATCATCAGAGAAATGCAAATTAAAACCACAATGAGTTATCACCTCACACCTGTCCCAATGGCTGTCATCAATAAATCAACAAACAAGTGTTGGCGAGAACGTGGGGAAAAGGGAACCCTCATGCACTGTTGGTGGGAATGCAGACTGGTGCAGCCACTGGGGAAAGCAGTATGCAGTTTCCTCAGAAAATTTAAAATGGAACTTCCTTGTGACGCAGCGTTTCACTTTGGGGAATATATCCAACGTACCTGAGACCTTGATTCAGAAGAATGTATGCACCCCGCTGTTCACTGCAGCATTATTTACAACAGCCAAGATTTGGAAGCAGCCCATGTGCTCATCAGTAAATGAGTGGACAGAAAAGCTATGATACATTTACACAATGGAATTCTACTCAGCTCTAAAAAAAAGAGCCTCATACCTTGTACAACAGCATGGATGGACCTAGCCATAATAGCCATAATGGATGGCTATTATGCTAACTGAAATAAGCCAGCCAGTGAGAGAAAAGTAGCATAAGATCTCACTCATACGTGGAATCTAATGAACAAAATAAACTGATAGACAAAATAGAAACAGACTCATAGATACAGAGAATAGACTGATAGCTGTCAAAGGGGTGAGGTGTTAGGGGGCTGGATGAAAACATTTATGGAATTAAGCAAAAAAAACCCTCATAGACACAAACAACAGTATGCTCATTACCAAAGGGGAAGGGGGTGGAGAGTGGTAGAAGGTAAAGGAAAAATAAATGGTGATGGAAGGAGACTTAACTTGGGGTGGTGAACACACAGTACAATATACAGATGAAGTACTATAGAACTGTATACCTGAAACCTATATAATCTCATTAACCAATGTCACCCCAATGAATCCAATTTAAAAATAAATAATTAAATATTAAAATTCTCCAAAAGAAAATAAAATTTGCGCCCCCAAAGTGTTCAGGAAAAAGACATAAGACCCACCTAGTAGACCTAACACTATGCTACGGAGTATACCTGGTAGGCAACGAATGCCCTGAACTGATGGGCTTTCTCAGTCTTATCCTCGCCAGCGTAGGCCCTTACAACATCCTAACTTCTAAGCTGGACCTGTGAGGTTTTGCATCGGAACACAATGTGGCAACGGTGATCAAAGCCCAGGACCCAAGACGCCCCCATGTTGCAGGCTGTGCGTTCTCTGTGCTGCGTTTACGCCCAGAGTAAAACAAAGCAACACGCAGCAAATGCAAATGCAGTGTGTCTCTGCAGGGCAGACCTGAACCATGCCCAGCCCTCATATACATAAAATGTGTGTGTTAGGCCGCAAATGATTGCTTATAGCAGAACACTCACTCGGGTCCTGTCATAGATCATAAAAGCCCATCATCTGCAGCGATGTGCTTACCAATGAAATAGAAGTCAAGTATAATTAACATAAGCAAGACATCAATCACCAAAAGTCAAAAATCTGAGCACTTGTAATTGTTATTTGTTATCCCACAAACAAGCACCTTCCCAAAGGTGGCCTTCTTCTCTATGCTATTCCATGTAACATACGGCCTTGCATGACAAAGGGCTGAATCAAAAACTATGAGATGGACACAAACCTTGCTAGAGTGTCAGGTGGAGCGCTAACGCTAGTGAGAAACAGTGCATCGGTGTCCCCGGAGCACCAAGCCCAGGCACAGCAAGGCCCCTCTCTTGGAGTTCCTCAACGAGCAAGCCCCACCCAAGATGAAAAATAGTCCGACTAAACAGAGAACCCAGGCTTACGAACAGGACTTCCAGTAAGACCTGCCTATTATCATCTCCCTGGGTCTGAAATGTTCAGCTCTGAAGACAGACAGAGAGACAGACTGAAATCCCTGGCAATATCTGTGATCCGGTGGAAGCAGGGGGCAGAAAGAGAACAGGTGGACCAGTCCCTAATGGGGACTTAGTCCCTTCTTACGTGGGCTTGGAACAGGGCCCTTCCCAGTGCAGGAAGGGCCCTGCCATGGGAGGCGGCCCTGGAGGCCGTGCCTGATAACCAGGCCCACTCACACTATGCGGACTAACCGTGTCCTCACCTTGACCATTCAAAGTAGCGAGTTCTCAGGTGGAGGGCCTGTCGAGGGCAGGAATGGGTAGCGTGCGGAAGAGCATTGTGGGCCGCAGGGACAGCCCCCCGCTGTCACCACCACCAAACCCGACCCCGCTCTGATGCATCCTCCGTCTTCAGTGAAACAGGAGAAGAAAGCTGCTTCCCTTAGATTTGTGTCTATTTTTTTTTAAGTTCTCCTCAGGGAAAAACCTTCCTCTATAATGAGCCTTATCCAGAGATCTAAGGACAGGGTCACCTCCCAAGTTTGTTTACTCAGTTTTCTCAGACATTTGCACCCTAAGAGGTTCCTGTAGCCCTGTTGGGACCACCCTCACGGCACAGGGTGGCTTTTGTCAGTGTCCTCTCTACACGTGGCGCTCTCAATTAAGTAAGGCACTGGTCATGCAGTCAGAACCGCACAGGAAGTAACGGGCTTCTTTACCTTCAGCTGGAAAACTTACTGTTAACCTTATGTAGAATGTTGGTGTCTTATGTCTAAAAACTTCCTAGCATTTCCAAGACTTCCTCTTCCTTGTCTCATTAATATAATTAGTCATTTAATTCTCATGCTTTCACCTCAATTATTTTTCTGAAAAGTGTGCATTCTTCTTCATACCTCCAATATTTTAAATGACCTGTTTGTTTAGCTGTGTCTCAAAGGGACTTTAGGTCTTTTTGTCCAGAGAACACCACATTCATCTTGATGTCTCCGGTGTTTACTGAATAAACACATCAGCAAATTACTGGATGGGGAATTCTAATTTCGAAAGTCCAAGATCTGGCATTTCACTTTTAAATTCATATACTTTGTAGTAAAATTTCCAGTCATAAAACTCTTTCCATTAACTAATTTTAAATGACAAACCAAGAGATAAAATGTATCTACTACTTATTTCTGTAATGAACATTCAATACAAGCCTTTTGTCCTTTTAATAGAAAACACAAAAGCATCCTAAAGAATCATTGAGATAATGCTATATGCATTAGTACAAATAACATACCATTAATATTTAAAAAGACAGACATCAGGATATCCTATACACTTCTATGTTTAAAGAAAAAATGAGATTTTTATCAATAACAGTTTTCCTCAGCACAAAGTGTTAGGCGTTTCTTTTACAAATTGATGTTTTTAACAAACATATTTACCCAGAACAAAACCATAGATTACTAACGCAGGAAACTTCTCCTCTGGAAATGTCTGTATAAAATGACAATTTTCTTAATAACCTAGATATTTGAAGTTTTTTAAAAACTGCATCATAGCATTTACAGATGGAAAAGAATTTAGACTTCTAAGAGCCATCTGTTGACGAAACCTTTAAGTTGTTATTTGTTGGCACTTGTTTTGAGATTATTTCAATTTTGTGTCTATTTTTAGCAAACTAATTTCATAAAATTCAACCAATTTAAGGTGCTACAATTGAGTATTAATAAAACAAAAATGAGAATATTCCCTTCAGTAGTCTTAAAGCTAGAAAACATTCTATACATAGACTCCCATCTTAATTTTGTATTTTTAGTAAATAAATTAAATATTTTAATTGTTTTTCCATTCCAAGGCAATGACTATATAATGCCAAAGTAGTTATCTAACGCATTTTATAAACTCAGAACAATGTAATCAACTTTTAATAAACCGATATTTAGTATTATCTTAAAACAAACAAAAGCAAGAGCCAAACAAAACAAAAAAAGAAGTGCTCTTTAAGCAAAGTTTGAAAATTCTTGCATATCCAACACTAGTTTCTCCAACATTCAAGGGCACTTAGCGTACCAGGTACCTTAGTTTCATTTTATAAGATTAAAATTCTTAAGGACCATAAGAATATGAGTAATTGAGTGACACATTTAAAAAATATTTGTTTTCATCTATTTTTATCCTCATGAATTTACTGTCTTTTTTGATAAAGTAAAAAAATCAAATAAAACTGACTTCAACAGGTCCCTGGAAGGCGTGTCAAAACACTTCTCCTGCGTGCTGAGTGTTAGCGCTGGAGGCTCGTGGAGTCCTTGAAATGCCACCTCCGATCTTTCTAAGAGCAACGTTGGCTTATAGATGGAGCCGGGGTTAACATATACTCTATTCCCCCCCCCTGCAATTTATCCGCAAACTCAAAATCTAAAGAAAATAAACATTTACAGATTGTTAGGATATATACTTCCTGAACCACAAGTATAGCACTCTGTCTGAATGACATCTATATAAATTTTTATGACATGCAGATTAAATAATAATCACATAAACACAAAATTTTATTGGGATTCTATATTGAGGTGCCAATTAATTAATCTTTTCTACACAAAAAAGTAATTTTTTGAAAATTTTAAATACTTGCTAAGTAATAAAAAAACTCCTTAATATCCAAGAAATTAGAAGTAATACCTTCTCACCATCATGTAGTTTCTGTCTTCATAATAGTGAACTAATTAAAAAAACATTTTAAATTGAGGGGTTTTTTTTGCACCGACCTACTTTCGACCCATTTTGCACCTCCTATGTCAACAATTCCCCACTCTGAACATATTTGACAATAATAATCTGCACATCTTTTGAATCATGGATCCTAAGATTTGATTTTGTAACAATTGTGCAAAAATTATACGTTCTTTGCTACCCTCTTTCCCCTCCCCAGAGGAGCCGGGGTTTCTCAAGGTCTTAGGGCATGTGGTGAATTTCCCCATATTTTGTAACAGCACCAGCACTGAACAATAGGCAGAACAAGTGATTAAACGATACTTTCTGAATTAACTTACGATTTTGATGAGTGTTTATCGAGACTACTGTACGTCAGAACAAGCGCGCGGGGCCAACAGCATCGCGTCTCTGACGGGGATTGGCATAAGTGATCCTAACTCGGGCAAACGTCACGCTGCCAGTCTAAGGAAAAGCCGCTGGCCGAGAACCAACACTGGAGTCCTCAGTACTTTTTTCAAGGGTAAACCGAGGGCGAATTAAAGCTCTGAAGTCTACTTAAACAAGAATAACTCAAACATGTAAATTATACTTTTTTCTCCCTGTCAACTAAAGAGGCATGGTTTTAGAAGCACGGTTTAATCCAGAAAGCAGATGTAGCTTTTCCTTATGAAACTAAATAGAGCCAACTGGCTTGCGCAGGGCTTTTTTTTTCACCCCGTGGTTATTAGACGTGGCAGGTTGAAAGACTACGAATTATAATTTCAGGACATGGCAGAAGAAGTCGAGAACTGAGTTCCAGTCCTTCACAAGACATCGAAATAAAATGGACAAAGAATAGAAGAGGAAAATGACAGAACGTGTTCCCTGGAGTAACTGGGGCCTTCTGCCGTCAATGCCCCCAGACCCAATGGCTACCCTGTCTGTTCCTGGGGGTGCCCTGTTGCCAAGAGGCCCTCCCCTTAGGGAGCAACTGATCCCTGTTTCATCTCCCTTCTCTTCACCTCGCCACAGAAACGACTGCTAGCCCTCGCCCCGACCCTAGCCTCCATCCCACCACCTGTGCTCTGGTGCCCCATGGTGCCCCCAGCGCACTTTCCCACCCTGCACAGAGGCAATGAATCTGATTCTGCCAGGCTGCTGGTTTGCGCTTGGTGGGCCCTTGGCATTAGGAGTTCCCTCAGACCCTGACTTGTCACGCAGCACATTCCCGCTGCCCACGAACTTGGACACCCAATGCTGCACTGTGTCATCCCTCGCCACACCAGGTTTCTCTCCAGTTGTCCCTGCAGTGTCCACTTTTCACTGTTCAATGCCGACCACTTGCTTCCCCTGATCTAACTCCCATGGCGACCCTAGGCTACTGAAGGCCCATGTGGCCTATTCTGCTGAAAGCTTCTTTGGATTGCCTATTTGACATCTAATCTCGAGTATTTCTCAAGGACACAAAACTTAGGATGTTAACATGTGAAGTCTTGGTGTTCCACCTAGAACGTGATGTTTATTCAGTCCTTCCCACTTTAGTTCCACCCTGTGTGTTATTGGTCAAGCTAAACGCCAGAGAATCGTAAGCTAAAACGGAATGCCCTCCTAGACCTCAGCCTCCACTCTACTTCCCATCCATCAGGACGTTCTGCCAACTCCAGCTCCAAACCAGGTCTCGAAGCTTCCTGTGTCCCTGTCTTTACTGCCACCAGCCCTGTCCAAGCCACCCTCCCCCCTCGTCAGGATCAATTCTCAACTCTATTCCCAATTATCTTTGTTATTTTTCTAATATTTTTAATATTAAAGTAATTTTTATATTTGTATTATTATTTTTAAATGGTCAAAAGTATATGTTTTTTTTCTTTACAATTAGTGTCTCGGTGCTATGTACCTGAATAGACACTGAGGTTGGACATCTTTCCTACCCACAGGACAGTGGAGAATGGGTGGGGGGAATCAAGTATTAGAGTATAATAAATGACTGAGGGAAGTGTGGGGACACCTGGGAAAACACAGGAAGAATATTTGTGAGGGTACTTCCCATGAAGCTAATGAAGCTCAAGCTGAAGGACTTCTCACTTATGTGAGCCCGTCTCAAAGCCCAGAGAGGGGCTTCTTCAAAGGAGTTTGCATGGTCATATTTTTTAAACATGCAGACGTTTAATATTTTCACCAAAATTGTAGACAGCATCGTCCTTTGTACTCAGACCTCCCTGAGTTCCATGCTCTCTTATTTAAGGTAGCACTGCAGTGGCCACAGACATTTTTGGAGATCTGATAAAAGGAAGTTGAGTCGGAAATGCATTTATTTCTGGTTTAGTGGAATATATCTTTGTGGTTCACAGTTATTTCAGTGTATAGTCGTGTTCTTATGCTCTGCACGCAACAGTAATGGCTGCAAACAATGTACTTCCCCTTCTTGACACCCATTATCCTGATGTCAAAGTCAGGACTAGAGATTGTGTTGAATGGGTTCTAAAATTTAGCAAATTAATTTGAGTGAAACTACATAAAAGTTTTCCCAGACTCAGTATGGATCATATGTTTATATGACATCACAGGCTGCGAAGCAAGGAACTTTTTAAAATGCCTGTAGTAATTACTTTTAAAGAAATTCTTAACTTTTTTTTATTTTAATAGAACTTTATATTCTAAGATTATTGTCATATAAAGAGGCAATCAAAAAGGCTGAACACAACTTTTAAAGTATCATAGGCTTCTGACAGCTAGTAAAATGTTGTTATTTTTATGGATATTGTGATACAGTATTTGATAAGCTTCGCATTTTTACTTTATTCCAACTAACTGTGATTACACGAGAGGCAAGTGTGGGAGAGGGTCAGACGATGGAAACGTCCACTTCAGTGCTGTTCCTTCAACACCTGTCACTGCAAAGAGGGGATCCCTTTGTGGGTGACAAGGACATGTTCGAGGAAGTTCTTACTTGATGGTCTGAGATCTTGGGAGAAACAGACTGGCTACTCCTTTCACTAAAAACGGGGGCGGGTGGGGGGCATCAGAGAAAAAAATATCGTGTGGCACCACATTAGAAGGCCAAAGGGACGGAGAGCCGGGTATTCCCCCAGTCAGCAGTGAGGGCCCCGGGCTGCCCTGTGCTTGCCTGACTTTCCTTCACAGTCTGTAGAAGTGCCCATCAGATAGGAGTTCGATAGCCAAGAAGAGGCAGTTTGCAAGTAGCTAAGGATTTGTGAGAGAGTGAAAATACCTGACTCTCAGAGCTCTTAATCCTAGTACTGGGGCTATAGGAATCAGGGTTAGTAAAAGGAGAGGAGGAAGCAATAAAAAATGAAATATTGGCATATAGTTTTCAGAGTTAGCTAAGTGAAAGCTAGTGACATGATCGAAGATGTTCATATGAAGCAAACAATGGACCAAGGTTGCTTAATCCAAGTGTGGGTGGCGGCTGAGCAAAGCACACCCTGAGCAGACAAAACGAGTGAGCTGGTGCTGCTCCGCTGACGAAGCCGCTCCTCCCGTTGGCCTCCCATTGTTTCCCACGCAGAAAAACAATAGAAAAATACAATTATTTTTAAAGTTTCTTTCTTAGTGAATAAGGACTTTGGGCCCATCTTTTAATATTTACTTTTTAGTGTGACAAGACTTAAATAGAGTGAAATATAATGTCCTAAGGAACCACAATTTGATTTTTTTGCTCCCAGTAGCTCTGCCCCTTTAATTATTGAAATTAATATTATTTGAGTTTCTATTACATTAATGAAGGATAAACATTGTTTTTCTGAAGTCTCTATATCTAAAATTGACAAAAATTGCCTATCACATGAACAACACAGGCACTTCCAAAGTCAGCCTCTCCAGAATCAGAGGTGGTTGCAAAACCTTGTGTCATATTTATGATGACGTCTAAGTGAATAAGAATACCCAAAACGGCCCTGGCTGGCGTAGCTCAGTGGATTGAGCAAGGGCCTGTGAACCAGATGATCGTGGTTTGATTCCCAGTCAGGGCACATGCCTGGGTGGCAGGCCAGTTCCCAGCAGGGGATGCAGGAGAAGCAACCATACATTGATGTTTCTCTTCCTCTCTCCTTCCCTTCCCCCCTAACGATAAATAAATAAATATTTTTTTAAAAAAGAATGCCAAAAAGGGAGAGACAGGGGACAGTGAGACAAGAATTGAAAATTCAACACTGCTTTGTGTTTATCATTACAATTTCCATGAACATTTATCATATACATGAGTTTTGCTGCTTTAAAAATCTTAATGTCACGGTAAACTTAAAAACTGTTTATTGCATTAGTGAAAATAATTTTTTCTAGAAAAATCCATCTGAATTTTAAACTCATTATAAATAAGTTAATGTGTCTTATGGGCTCTCAGCTTCTGATCAAGTAGAAACACATTCTCTAATGCTGGAAGCATTTAGGATGGAATGGGTTGGCTGAATGCAAATCAAGAGAGAAAGGAGTACATTCAATGCCTTCGGTTTTAGTTTGAAAGTAATGTAAATGACAAACACATCTCTGTGGATTTTCTTGCGGTACTTTCTGTCAGCTGTCTTAATGAGAGCCTCTCTCAGGATGTTAATTTTGCCTTTGAAGAAGTGTTGAATATTATTTAGCTTCTAATGCGTTGCTATGGCAAAGAAGGCTTTGCTGTCTGCTCTTTGGTGGCAGTTAAGCTGGAAGGGTTGTGCAGCCTTCAGATTATTCTTGATTTCATATTAAAGTCTGCAGCTGGGAAGAAAATCTTCCTGAAGGAAGTATGATACACAACTTGGTCGGGAATCAAAACACTTTGAAGTGGCTCCCGAGCCAGGGAGAGAAACCATCTGTCTGTGAAATATCTGTGAATGAAGTCTGACAGCAGATATCAGGGAAGGGGGCGTGATGTGGCAACGGGCTACCACACACAGTTACAAGACGCACTCACATTTCCTGCTGTATCCCCGTTCACACGGACGCCTGCTGTGACCGGTGAACAGCGACGATGGCTTGGCACACCCAGCCCATCATCAAATGCTGTTTGGCACCTGGGGCGGGGTGTCTGTTAGCTAGTCTCTTTAGAATGATCTAACAATAATGCACTGGAGGGAATGTGGGGAAATTGAGCCTGCTAGCCCAGAGAGTTAGAGGAACTGTCCAGGTCAAGAGCATCTCAAGAGGTCCACTTCGATCAAGATACCGTCATCCAATTCAACCCAGACACTCGATGTGATCCGGGGAACTTCGTTTCCACTTTCCTTTAATTACATTGGAATTCCTTAGCACTGCCTTTGGGGAAAGCATCATCTTCTTGCTTACAGAGAGAAACCCTATTAATATGTAATTAATGTGTTAATTGGGTTAATCAATAGGGATAAAGCCTATTAATATGTAAAACATTTCTAAAATGTCTTCTAGTTTTGAAGCTGGGTAATTATATGATACATATGTCTATATAACATGCCTTTTCACAGGTATACTATACTTAAAGAAACAGGGAAACTATACATTGGACAAACATTTTTAACTTGTTCATGTATGATGACTTAATACTATGTGGTATATATTATATTTTCACTTAAAATATTACTTAAAAAGATAACTGCAATGCCTATTAACCATACATGCAATATTTCATACAACTATTTCTTCCTTTTCTAGCTATTGATACTATAAATAGTATTTTATCAGATAGATGACTGACTGCACAGTAGCCTTAATATTATCTGTTGAAGCATTTTTATAATGGCTGCTTGAAAAATTGTTTAAAGCATCTTGTTTCTTGGCATCTATTGCTTGTCTGTTTTCATTGATGCTCTATAAATGCTTCTTGAATGGATGTAAAATGACCTTCTCTGCAACTTTCATGCTCTAGGTCACCAGCACCCCTTGAAAAGATTAAAATAAGAGTCTCTCACCTGGTCTCCCTCAGCCACCTTTGCCATTGTCAGTATTTTCTCAGTGCACATTGATAAGTCTCTAGCAATGTTAAACTACTCATGTCACTGCTCTTCATGTGTCATAAAAATATAAAATACAGAGTCCCTGTCATAATTAAAGCCACTAGAAACTTTGGAAACATAATGGGTTTTGGAAATAAATGTATATGACATTACTTTCTAGAACTGTATCTTGAATGCTTTCTACACAGTCTGAACCAATAGATGCCAGTCTCTCATCTAAGACTTGAACATCACACTGTAACACTCTTCCTTTCTTCTTTATAGAAAGTGCATTGTCTCATTAAGACGACTGTGGCCTTCTGGTGTAAACTGTTGGCTGAGCGAACTGAGGGTTTCTTAATGGATGATTAAATTAACCAGTCTTTGTGAACCATTCCTGTTGCCTGTTCTGGGTGTGGAGAGGAGAGAAAACTGTGAAACGAAGCATCGTCCTAACAATCAGCGTGATGGATAATCATGCCGGTGTAGCAGGTACTGCTGATGCTTGAATTTAAATGTTCTCAGCTATTTCCAGGTGCCTGATTATGGTGCAAATATCAGTGGACTTTCTGGAGAATACGTAATGTCTTAAAAATGTAAAAATATAGATAGTTGTTTGGCTTTCTCTTCTAGGGAAATAAATATTTGACATAGTCCAAAATATGCCTGGGATTATAGCAAGCATTATTGTGCTAAAACCATGATCTGCCATTGAAAGAGAAAGAGAGAGTATAGAAGAACCACCAATGGGTATAATCATGGTAGTATTGTTCATATAGTACATGAATGAGAATCTAAGATTTTAATTCAACTAGAATCATCAGAAAGAACATGATTCTTGTGCATGTCTTTTCTCCAGCACATTACCGCTCTGACGGATATTGCTGCTTTAAAAGAGGCAAGAACATTTCTTTTCTTATATTATGTCAAAAACTAAGCCAAGTAGGAAATATACTTACAATGTAACACAACAAACAAATGAGGAAAACAGAACTAGAGGCATGGAAATAAGGAACAAACGGTGACCAGAGCGGGGGGGAGCAAATAATGGAGGAGAGAAGGGGAAAGGCCTAGTCAAGGAACAGTATGAGGGACCCATGGACATGGACAACAGGGTGGGGACTGAGTGAGGGAGCGGAAGTGGGAAGGGATAGGGAAGAGCAACAGGGAAAAACTGGGACAACTGGAACTGAACAATAATAAAAAATAGTAAGTTTATGCCACACTTTGAACCAAATATTTTAACGTGCTTTTCTTTTTTAATTATATGTTATTGTTTATGCTATTACAGTTGTCCCAATTTTTACTTATATTTTTGCCCAGTTTCTTGGTGCAGTATGTGCAAGTGTGTCTTTTGCATCACACCATCACAATTTGCTAACGCTTGATGCAAAAAGTGCAAAGAGGCTCTCATTCTAGTGAACTTGAGAATCACCGGGTGCAGGTAATTTAGACACACTCATTTTTATGCTGTTTAGCTGAATACAAGTGCAGAATATAAAATGGAGATGTAGAAAAGTGAGCATTTTTAAAATGACTTCCCCAAAGTATCTCACCTTACAGTTGTTAATGAGCTATAGGTCATTAATAATTCAAATGTTTTCTAATAAGAATAGAAAATGTTGATGTCCTTTCTTGCTATCGAGGAAAGACTTATTTGATTCTATAACATGGATTCTGTTCTATAAGGGATAATAATTTCTTATTATTAACTATTGGAAAATACCATAAATGTTTAAAGATTCTGTTTATTTATTTTTAGAGAGAGGGAAAGGGGGGAGAAAGAGAGGGAGAGAAACATTGTTTGGTTGCCTCTCACACCCCCTGCAACAGGGGACCTGGCCCACAACCCAGGCATGTGCCCCAAGTGGGAATCAAACCTATGACGTTCCAGTTCACAGGCCAGTGCTCAATCCACTGAGCACTGGCCAAAGGTTGCAGCTGGGGTTGAAAATGTCACGTTTTAATCTATGAAAATATTGTTAACAGAATTGGAATGAACAATTTCATATTAGTCATTGAGGATAACTGAGGAAAATAAATCATAATTTGATTTAAATTACTTACTTTCTTCTCTATAAATTTCCCTTAGGCAGAATCAGTTTTCTCCCTAAGATTATGCGGTTCACAAGAAGTAAAATGATAAACAAGGGACTATGGCTACTAATGAGTCTATTTACAGTAGTAAAGGGAACACTGGTATCCCACGGCATGATCGGGCTGTAGAGACACCCACCATATCAATCCAGATTCCTAACCAACCACTTATAAGAAGCAAAGACATGGATAGCTATGAATATAATGTCTTCAAGCACTTTTAGAAATGAATGAATATAATGAGATTGGCCAGCTGATCCTAATGCCACCTCGAAACAAAAAAGAAAAGAGAAGAGTTCATGAATTCTAATTCCCAGCTCAAGTCCGCACAAGTCATCCATCTAAGTCTGATCCCTCCTGTGTGCCCTGAATAAGACCATCCTCTTCTGTGGCTCCCAGGCTGAGAGTGCTGGAAATCAGGCCTAAAATCTCATCCTGCGACTGCCATGGTGACAACTCAAATGAAACTCTCAACCTCACAGGGTGACCATTCTTAATATAAAGACATGGGGAAAAGGGGGCTTCTTCTTTTTTTTTTAACTTGCAGTGCTAATCTGAAATTTAATAAATTCTGATTGAGTGCTATGGGATACATACTGTACAGAAAAATGCATACACTTTGCCACCAACTGAACAAAAGAAATTATTCATGTTGGTTTCCATAGGCTTCCAATTCTTTGTAATTAACAAAGAATTCTTTGTTCATGCTTTATCTGAACAAATACATAAATAAACAATTGGATTAAAGTAAAAACTTTTTGTTGAACAATTTATGAATATAAGGAGAAAGGAAGCAGTAACCATGTGTTTTTTTGTCCACGGATCAATCACATTTACACGATCAGGGTTGTTTAAAGTTTTTAAGCTCTGCTTGACCCCATTCACTTATTATCACAATTATTCACTTATTCTCCAGCTATTTCTGTTAATCTCTAGATTGTTCTATTTTATTTCACATAAAATATTCTACCTTTTTAAAGATCAAAGTGGGTAGAAAATAATATTCATAGGGAATGAGTTAATTTATAATTTATTATTGTGCAGAGATTTGCTTTTTAAAGTTCTCAATGATTTTATTTTATTGATTTTATTTTATTTATTTAATTATTTTTCAAGTACAGTTTTCTGTCTATTACTCCCATCCCATCCCACCCCCCCATGCTTCCCCCCTCCCTCCCATTTCCACCCTTCTCAGTTGTTGTCCATGTGTCCTTCGTATTTGTTCCTCTAAATCCCTCCCCTATTTCCCCTGAAATTCCCTCCCCTCTCCCCTCTGGTCACTGTCCCCCTGTTCCCTATTTCAGTGTCTTTGGTTATATTTTGCTTGCTTGTTTGTTTTGTTGTTTAGCTTCCTGTTAAAGGTGAGATCACAATAAGGACATGTGGGAAGACCCAGAATAAGCTACAGAGATGGAGGCCTAGAATTCTGAAGAGCCATCTTTGCCCATGGAAGAGGCCTCCTCGGCCAGAGTGGGGATGGCTTCACAGCGTCCCCCCGAGGAAATTAACCCTGCAGTGGCCTTCAAGGATACTGTTGCCATAAGAGTCTCCTCAGGAAACATGGTCACTTCCCCCTGCAGACCCATCAAATCCCAGCAGGGCCCTCAAAATGCTGCACCAGGTGTGACCCAGCAGCAGGGGTACATACACACTCCAAAGACCGACCTGAATTTTCTAACTGATACAGTCAGAAATCCAGGCAACATGGGTGGGAATGGATATTAAGAATTTGGGATAATGGTGGAAGAAAAATAAAGTTGAATCAGAGGGAACTTACTGACAGGGACTCAATGAGCAGGGATTCTGCATTTACCGTTCCAGCTCAGAGGTGCAAAGGCCTCTGACAGTTTGGTTGATTGGTTAGCTAAAACGTGGACCAAAAATCCCAGGGTGAGCATCTTGTAAATACTAGACAGGCTCCACTTAATGTAGAAGGAGGCACTCAGTGATTAGGGGAGAC
The DNA here is from genome assembly GCF_014824575.4 of Sturnira hondurensis. Classification (NCBI taxonomy): domain Eukaryota; kingdom Metazoa; phylum Chordata; class Mammalia; order Chiroptera; family Phyllostomidae; genus Sturnira; species Sturnira hondurensis. The sequence continues at coordinate 24,757,052 of NW_028082759.1, read as the reverse complement.
TGGAATGTGAGAGTGGATTTGTCATTTCAGACCTACTCACTCACACTGGAACGAGAAGGTAGGTCTAGAAGACAGGTTTTTCACCAACACTGTGAGAAACAAGTTTACAAGAGGAGCCCCCACATCCTTGAAGAGTTCTTCAATTGCTCTTCTCTGTAGGTCGGACCTCGCAGCAGGAAGTGCAATCATTGAACTGGGGAACCGAAAAGCAGTGAGTGACTGGACCCCAGGATGAGGGTGGGTGTGACTTTGTAACAGGCAGCAGAGTCAAAGCATCAGTGACAAAAGTCTGACAGATTCATCACAGTGTTCTTAGAATAAAATAGGGAGCCTACTAAACTGTTACTTGGTCAGTGTAAGCAGAAAATTCTAGGTCAGGCGCACAAATTCTTAGCTGAATCATAATGACAGAGACACATAACCCCCTTTTCAGTTCCCAGATTTGAGCTAGCTTACTGACCCAGAACATCACAAATGAAGGGGAGACTGGGTCTCTTTGAGGAAGGACCCTGGTACTCTGTTGGAAATTTACATGATTAATCTTATTTTCAGCCATCCACAAAGAAACCAATATTCTTTTACCGAGGTAACTGCATTAGAGACAGGACGTGATCAAACGTTGGGGGTACCACTGGACACTGGCTCAGAACCGACACTTCTTCCAGGAGAGCCAAGGTGTCCCTGTCAGAGAAGGAGCTTAGAGAGATAGGTGCTGGAGTTTAGCTCAGGGTCGGCCCTGAGTGGTACCAGTGGGTCCCTGAGCCCACCCTGTGGTTACTTCCCCAGTTCGGAAATTAGTAAATGGAATAGATGTGCTCAGCAGTTGGCAGAATCCCCACATTGGTTCCTCTGCCTATGGAGTGAGAGCTATAACAGTTGGAAAGACCAAGCAGGTTAACAGTTGTGAGTACAACTGTTATAAGAGTTTATTCTTATATTATTATTTATTAAGTATTGTATTATTTACCATGTGGACAACTGTAAACCTACTGTTGCCCTCCTCTGTATGTGTCCACATTAAGATTTTTTATCCAATGTTCAAAGCCACATCATTGAAGTTAGCCAAAAACTTAAAGGAGTCAACCGGTGAATGAATGAACAAATTGCTGTATAATCAATGCAGTGAGATACTACTCAGAAATTAAAAGGAGTGAACTGTGAATACATGCAGCAATCTTGATGAGTCCCAAAAGCACTGTGGTCAGAGGAAGAAGCCAGACCCCAAAGGTTACATGCTTTATCATTCTATTTATATGACATTCTGGAATGGGTTATAGCACAGAAAGAAAGCAGATCAGTGGTTGCCCAGTGCTTGGGCTGAGGGGAGTGGGTTGACTATGGAAGATACCTTCGAACAGTCTCTGAGAGATCAAGATAAATGTTGTTTGTGTTGACAGGTACATAGCTGAATGCCCTTGTCAAAACTCTTCGACTCATATCCTTAAGTGGTCATTTTTATGTAAATTTTAGTTCAGTAAAGATGAGATTTAAAAAACTGAACTTTGAAAGAACTGTCTTTAAATTTCACATAGAAAAGAACAAGAAAAGATTCCAGTATGAACTAGCCAGTTAAACAAAAGATTTTTAAAAAAATACTTGTTTGGGGCTTTTAAGAATCTTGTCCATAAATTCCAGTCATAGTAACTCGTCAAAACACAGTCTCCATTTTTGCATAGCGACATTGCCATCATCGTAAAGGATCGTATTTAAAAATGAAAGCAGATATCCTGTTGAGTACATGACCCACAATGGAACCCTGCGTCAGAGCTGATTTCTGCAGGACAGGAAATCGATTCTGCCTGGTGCTCACACAGAGCACATGATGTCAGTTCTCACAGGCTCTAACTTCCTAACAAAGTCAAGTTCTACAGGGTGGGTGGAGTCAGCCTAGGGGGAGAAAAGATTGTTTGGTATGTATTTTGGCAAGTCGTGGGTAGCATTCTAGAATAACATTATGTAAAAAAGCAGTTGGCAGGATTTACAAGAAAAAATGTCTGCCATTTTAAATTATGTTACACATTTCTTTTTAAAACGCCTATAACAGAACGTAACACCGTCATTCAGAAATTGCCTGACACATGCTTTTTATTTATAATCTATTCAAGTACAATATTTCATTCATTCTTAATTAAATGTTTACATGGCTCAAATTTAGGTTCACTTGGAATTACGTGTTTTATTTGAATTCTGAGAGTAAGTAATGCCCCATTCCATCATAGCATAATTTTCAAAATATTCTCTGCAAAACAAACATTTGTGTTCTTAGCATAATGTTTTATTAGCATTTATTACATACTACACTTAGCAATTAAAATTCTCTGTTTTCATGAGCATTACAAAGAGCCCTAATGATTATTTTAAACTTGTCTTCAACAAAAGGCTACTTCAACATGTCATTTTGGGCATTTACACAATGAGAATTCTAGAACTTTAGAAAAAACATTTATAGGATAAGAAAGAATCAATCTGAATTTTCAAAACTTTTAACTCAATAGGACTTACTTGAAAGTTATAAACATTCAGTTTTTAAAATTTTTGTGGCAATGCCATCATACATTGCTCTTATAATAGCCTTCTCTGAGAATCTGAAATGAATAAGAGGAAAAGTAAATAAAAACAAATAATGGAAGTGGCCACGAGGGTGTCCGTAGTAAATCTGGTGAGGAAATTTAGTTTCGGAAGACCCTCACAGTCTGTTCAGACACCCACATAGTAGTTTCATTCCAGTAACTTCTCTTGGGAGCTATCTCTGTGGACCTTGGTGAGTCTGCAATATACACTATCATGTTTCAAGGGGGAAAAGAAAATATATGGCAAGTATTTTCATCATCTTCTTGTTGGAACTGGAAAGGGGTTTCCTTTTCTGAGTCAAGAATAAGCAGATTGACAAAACATGATTCAAGAAGGACCAAGTTCAGAGCCATTAAGGGTGTGACTGTGTGGCAGGCGCCATTCCCCAGCTTGGAAAACCAGTAGAGTTTAAAATATCTCAACCTTTTAGGAAGAGAACTTTTTTTCATTAATAGTCTATTGACATATGCATTTCCTTTCATGTGGACAGATCTGTCTTTGCCTGGCTTCAGATAGAATATTGCCAGAATTATCAGAAAAATTATATTTAGAAAATATGTATGTCCCAATCCTGTTTTCCTGATGGAAAAGATACTTATGACAGGTTAGACACAGGAAAAAAACATTCCTCTCCTTTCCGTCTTCCTGTCTCCCTTTCTCTCCTGTGTGTGTGTGCATGTGTGTTCTACAGAAACATACAAGTTAATAATTTGAATGGAAAGGGATATTTGTAACAAAATAAGGAAGGTTTCTACTTTAAAGGTGTTTATTAAACTCCCAAAGTTCTGTGGGGCAAGGAGTGAGGGGCTTATGCTTCCAAAATAGTGAAGAAAAACAGAACTCCCTAGATCAGAAGAACTAGGTGTTGCCCTTTGCCTGGGTGATGGCCCATTGTAAACATCGCGGTATAACTCAGATATCAGACAAGGACAATGAAAGTCCAGCCCACTGCTCCCTTGGCCACCAGAAGGTGTCAAAATGAATTCATACTCGAATCGTCTATGACTCTCATAGAATAAAATCTTCAGAATCCTGCAGGGGTGTCCAGCCTTTTGGTGACCCTGGGCACATTGGAAGAAGAAGAGTTCTGTCTTCGGCCCCTCATTAAATACGTAAACACTAACAAACACGGACGAGCAAAAAAAGAGATTTTAAGTAAATTTATGATTTTGCGTTGGGCCGCATTCACAGCCAATCCTGGGCTGCATGCGACCCGTGGGTCACAGATTGGACACCCCCCATTAGAGTCTGTCTTTCAAAACAAATAAGGGTGCTAAATTCTATACTGATTATTGTTATCAGTCTTTAAAAATAAAAGCATATAAAACTTCTTTCCAACAAAATTGCTTCTGAAAATTGCTATTTTGGTGAAACACTTCAGAGCAAAAAATGAGATCAGGTGTCTATGTGATAATGTCCCTATTTATTATTGAAAGGGAGAAAAAGAGAGTAAGAGGAAGACTTTGGGAGCAGTTTAGAAGCACAAGTGGACCTGAGAGATATTAGGCCTCGAGAACTGCTGAGCTTTTGTTATAGTTTCAGGCACCTTTCCCAAAATAATTAACCACTTTCTCCCCAGATAATGGCAAAACAGCGATTTGCCTTGAGCCATTTATTACTTTTAATAGTGATCATTCTGTCCCATTCTGGGAGGAGTTTCTCAGTTATTTATAAATACCCCAAAATCTTTTCCTAACTGATTATTTTCCCTAAGATATTTTTCCTTAAAAATATGTCTTTAATTTAAGTTACCAGTTTCTTTTTTCTTCTCTAGGTGTCTGCAAAAAGAGAAGAGAATTTAGAATATCCAAATACCCTCTAATTAGATATTGGGAAGTCTTTTTTCAAGATGATACGCATTTTCTTTATGGTCTTCTTTTTAATGTCAGCATTTTGTGACTTTCTTTCCCTTAATGTGAACCTTTAAAAGCAAAGGAATATTTACCCCAAGTTAAAAAAATACAGACAGTGATACTGAGTTATTATAATTTGCCTACTTAAAACTATCCCATACTTTCCAATTATTTTATCTTTGAACGTAAAAGAAAATATTTAAAAAATGACACTGCCAAAAAGTAATGCAGAACCAAGGCCAAGTGCTGGGTCTCCCAGAAGGTAACACAGGGAAAATGGCAGTATCCAGGCAGGCCTGCAACCCGCTGCCACTTGGGAAAGAGGCAGGGAAGGAAAAGCCTTGGAAGTCTACAGCCGTCCACACAAAAGTGTCAAGAGCTGTGCCGGGTTGGATGCTGGTCTGCTTAGTTACTGTTATATAAGAAACGGCTCTGAAGGGGACATCATTCTATTTCCACCCATGGTTTCTGCAGGAAGAAGGACTTGGCCAGGACTTCTGGCTCCGGGTCTGTCACAGGGTAACTGTCAGACAGGGGTGGCGCTGGGACAGGAAATGGGGTGTGGGGAACCAGGGCCCTGGCTTTGCCCACCCTCCCTGTCCTTGCAGGGCTTCCCCTACCGTTGCTCTGCGGGGGCTCATCTATACTTCCAATAACTACAGCCCACAGGCGGCTGAGCTCCCTGCCAGCTACTCGGGCTCAGGGTGGTATGCTGGTGAACCCTGGGACAAAGGCAAGGCCTTCTGACCTGGCTCCAGGGCTCACCTCCTCTGTGTCTAATCTGGGAGTGGTCACAGAGGGCTGTGACCTCCAGTTCTGAGTGGCACCTCCCACTGTCAGAGACCATGTGGCCTGGCAGACGCCCTGAAGTTATCTCTGGAAAATGCAACTGTACTAAACATTCATTCTTTTGTTTAATTCAAACTCATGTCCATTCACAAAATAATTGACTGGGATCTAAAACTGACCCAAGCAGAGGAAAAATTATGTCAAAGAACCACACACATGTCATAATGAATGTTATGCTGTAAGAAGTCAAGAACATGGAAAGACTTGCTGGGCGTGCACTGGACAAGCTCGCCTTGACCAGCAGTTGCTTAGTTTCATTCAGCTGCTGACATCACAGCTACAGCACAATGTCTAACACATGTCCTCATCCAGCCCTCACTGCTCCCTTCTTAAATAAGTAATGTTTTCAATGTTTAGGGGGAAAAAAGAAAAGGGGAGGGTCAGGCAATTCCCCCTTCCAATAAAGAAATAGGTTACATGTAGAGCTTTTGACAACATCCATAAAAACTTTCATGTTTCTTCCCTCTCATTATACTTATTTTTATCTGTGTTAGTGGGCAGCGATATTAGTCTCCTATTTACTAATAAAGCATACATTAAAATGTTCAGGTCTTAAACAAGTCAATGTAAAGGAAAATAGTCAATAAATAACAGTGCAAACTGAAGACGGACCAGTCACCCGCCTGAAGTCAGGACACCCTACCGCCTACTCGCAGGGTGAAGGGGAATGACTATTAGAAAAGTCTTAAATAAAGCATTGCCCAACCATCACATATTTGTCAAACATCACTTTATAGGTTCACGCAACCCTCTGTCTGAGATTTTCACACTGACTACGTGTCTCCCATTGTCTCCCCTCTCTAGCAAATGCAGCATCTGCTCTGCAGCCAGGAGACAGATGGACAGAACCCCTTAGACAGACTGTGATCCCCACAGTGAACAGCCGTCCCCAGAAGGAACCCCAGGAAACAGAGAAACCCAGGACCATGCTTACACGTCCCTCCCTTGGCAAGTTCTTGGCAATCGAACACCATCCCCTCTCCAGTACTCATGGAATTAGGAGAAGAAAGGGGAGGGAGAGAGGAAATAAGGAAAAGAATGCGTACTGTTCCTGCCCATGACCCTATTTTATAAAATAGTATTAGAAATAGTGATGAGTCCTTAAAAAAAACAAATAAACAGCTTCTATTGCCTGCTTGCCAGGGGGCGGTTGGCTTAAATAAAGGGTTGCTTATGCCTCCCTACAATGATTACTTTCACTTATACTTTCAGCAAACAATTGCTTGGTGTGTTACTGTTAGGAATTGTCAAGGGTTGTAATATTACACGTTGTAAAGTGTCATTTTGATTTTACAACTAATTGGCACTTAAGTTAGTTTTCACTGTAAAGTGGCTAATTGAAATAATCTGTGACTTCCACAAAAGTGAACACCCATTTGGGAAGTTCGCCTCGGTAAGATGATTCAGCCTTTCATAATGACCACCGGTTCTCAGAGCGCTCCCCGCCCCCTGTCATATTGAGAATATGGGAAGTTAAAAATGACCTATTGAAAGCTGCAAGGTCAGGTGGAGGACTACTTCAAATCCTTTCGTTGTGTTACAAAGTGAAGCTTCGAGTCTTAAATTTAAGTACATTTTTCCAATTCTACTTTAAAGCCACAGCAACAGTGACGAAACACATAAGGGTTAGGAGACGATAAGCTGTCTACTTGTCAGTGTGGCAAAAATTTTGTCTGGGAAATTTAGGCCACTCCTCAGTCCAAGTTCTTCGGTGAGTGCACATTGCACATATGTACATTCTACCCCGCCCCGCTCCCACAGCAGAAAATGTCGAAATGCTGAATGTAAAGGAAATGTACACGTTACACGAGTCTGCATGTCAAAGGCACACCACACACGTTTCAGATGGAGCACACCCTCAAGTGTTTACAGGTCGCCGCTGTAAGACAAGGACACGTTGAACATAGGCGGTCAATAAATTATGTTCCTAAGCCTTCCAAACCACTTTTCAAAAAGGGCGCACGGTGAAAGACCAGATGGCTCAGCAGGTTGGCGATTTACGAGCTACCTTTAATCTCTCACCGGACGAAATGACGGAAGGTCATTGTCATCTGCCATCTGCCAGGCAGCATCTGCATAACGAAGTGCTGGGTGTAGGCTTGTTACCGTAGGCAGGTGTCGACCACAGAGGAGATGCGCCTCATCCCAATCGGAAATAATTGGTGTACGACGCCAGAGAAAGGGCTCTGATCAATAGTTTGAGAGCTGGGTTTCCTGACCAAAGTTCGAAACATCCGGAGGTGAAACTTAATAAGAGTGAGGAACTAATAAAAGTGATTTCTATACTTGCCATTCAAAAGAAGACACATATTTCCCCACATATTTTCATGACAGCAAATCAGTATTTCTTCAGAATAAGAAGTTGTTATTCACCCTTCCAATGTCTAACTTTGTAGAACATTTCTCAAAATTGTTCTGTATAGGCACTAGATATATATTTAGAGAACATTAGGAATCTATATGTGTGGCATAAAATATATATTATTTTAAAGTTTCATTTATAAATATATGTGTACAGAAGTAATTGAGATTTTTAGCTATGTATGATTAAGAAAAGGAAAGAATGCATATTTCAGAAAAAGCAAGAAAGAGAAAGGAAATAAACTTGCAAAAATAAAAATTATAAACATAATCTTGATACATCAACTTGCGAAACCCAAAAATGTAAATATATTTGCAAACATACCTAAATATCAATTACTGAAAGACTCTGGCTAATGTTTTTTAAAAAATGTTGAGTACAAATTTTGTGGTTCAGATATTTTTCTTTGTTATTCATTTTTCCTTGAACCCAGAGTGATTAAAGCTTGCATGCATTGAGGCATCTTTATTCCACGAATATCTCGGTGAAAGTGGGTTCTGGTGATTCTGAAGAAAATCTTAGGGATGCAGAGTCATCGCAGTTAAATAACGATGAACTACGGAGCTACGCGGGTGTTTCCTTTTATTTCTTCTGATCACACAGAGGGGACCTGAGTGTCCCACAGGCAGGTGCTAATCTCCCCTTTCACAGGCACAAAAGTCAGGATGTAGACAAGCAAATGAATTTAGCTAAAATATAATAATTTTGTCTTTTTCTCTTACTTATTTTCACAGCTACTTTTATTAACCATACTTCCTAGAAAGTTTTCATTTGTTTTAGTATTTTTAGTTATAACTATTTAAATTTTTAAAGGAACTCAGTTTAAAGTAGTGCTACTCAGATATAGAAAAATCAATAAAGAGATAGGGCAATGTTATAAGAGTAATGAACCACTAATTTGGTTCATTATGTATCTGCAAAATATGTTTACATTATTTCATGACTCAAATAATATGCAAAAGCATATTTGAATTAACATAATGATATTAGCCTTTGTCTGTTTTCCAAATCTATACCCTCTTTTTCCTTTCAGCGCTACCCTATCAACTCATTTTGTATGCCACCGGAATCCATTTTAATCTTAGTCACATGATCCACTGTGTATTCTAGACTAATTTGAGATCACTTTGACTAGTTCTACTTAACTTTTCTACTACTAACCTGATAATGGAGTCTGAGAAATGAATGTTTAATCTGTTTCTGCCACTTCAATCCTTAACTTTGGACTTAGGCATAGCAACTGCTTCCTTATTAGTGTGCTGTGATTGATTTGATGTCTGGCTACATGCACCGCATGTACCTACATGCACCTACATGCACCCTGGTGCATGCCACAGTTCTGAGCATCTGGGGGCCCGAGCTGACAGCTCTTCTGCCTGTTGACAAACTTCTCTGACCCCCGCCACCTTCCCGCCTGTGAAGTCTCAAGCACGGCATCTTTATGCACGTCCTGTCTCTGTACTGATATGGGAACCTTCTTCATAGGGCCATTTAGACTTCTAATAGCAGTTGCTTTCTCTAGATACAGCCTTTTGGGTAGCATATTCGTCCAAAGGCACAAACTTCTAGACCCACAGTGGCTTCCCATTTCCTCAAATTTGGAAGCTCTGCCCTCAACTGAACTTCTTAGTAATAAGCACTATGCTTAGCAGTATAAAGTGTTTTAATATTCACTGTATTCATACATATTCACACTGTATAAGCTTTGGACTGTAGATACAGGTAGGTGTCTTCCGTGAAGAATACAAACTAGGCTAATTTGATAGGAAGGGAGGGGGAAACAGGGAGAAACTGATTTAGCTGGGGTGCTCATCAAAGTGCTCATTTGTATAATACTGCTTTAGGCACTGAGAAAGTTCCCCAAAACAAGTTTCCTACATATTCACATGAGTGCTGCCAAATTTTTATTAAAGACCGGCAAAATTATTCGGCATGTTACCAGTCAAAAAGTAAGTAAGATAAAGACTCTGCACACTCAGTATTTATAAATCTAAAAGAGTTCCCAAGACACAACATAAGGAAGACCAGGACCTTAAGATAACGCTCCGCTAACTGCGTGCACACACGTAGGCAGGTGACCTCACTGAAGCACAGCGTGAGGCAGACACTCGGGTGGAGGGAGAGGAGGAGGGAAGGCCAGGCTGCTGGTCTAGAGGCAGGGGCGGCACTCCCCGAGAGAAGAAGAAACCCTCTGTGCGCAGATCCCTTGGAAGCGACAGACACACGGGACGGCAACGAGACAAGGACAGTGAGCATACGCCGGAGGTCAGCACTGAAGATGGAGAAAAGTAAAAGCCTCAGGTGTGCCCACAACATTTTATGGAAGCCATTTGGGTCAAAAAAGAAGGACTCAAATGGTAGACTGTGTTAAGTGAAGCAAAGAAGGCTTCCTCCTGCTCCTGTTTTGAACAGGTGTCCCCTATGCACAGCATATTCACAAATTAACTAGCGGGGTATAAAAATGTGTACACATTGATATAATCACACAGTTCAAATGACTGAGAGATAGTTTCCCAAAACAGGGCAGGGCAAAACAGGTAAGCACATGAAACACAGAGTTCATTCTTGAGTTATTATTTATTAGCTATTGTATGATTTTCTGTACAAACAACTGCGAACCTAGTCTGCCCCGCCCTGCATGTAAACTCTACAAAACGTGCACATGGAATACCTAGCGCCTAATTTTAGAAGATACAAATGAATGTCTTGTGCCGCACAAACACTTTAGCAGGAAAAGCTGGGGAAACGGTGCTGGGTGTATCGGCCAGGCCCTGAGGCTCAGGCGACTAGAGCCCCCTGGAGTCAGCAGCTGTGTAGGTCAGACTCACCAGGTTCACTTGTACATAAAGTTGTAGGAGAACGATATGCAATTGAAAAATGCATTGTTTCTTACACAAGGCTCCAAACAGGACAAGGAAAGATCTAAGTGTTATTTGTTGCAAGAGCTGAGACAAGACACTGAAAGGGAGGAAAAGCAATGCCTCAGGATTGTCGAGCTATAAGCACAGGCAAGATCATCCATGACTTTAGGGGCCTTTCGGGGAAAGAAATTGTATTTTTAAAACATCACGGTTTAAAGCATTAAGCATCTATAGAGAGCTGTGTTACCTATTGGGAAGTAAAAAGATAAAACCAAACCTATGTTTGAAATATGACAATTTCATTTAATAGGGACAAAAATTAGGACATTTTAAGTCTCTAAGGTTTACCTAAATGGGAATATTAATTCTATGGTTCATATACCATTTTTCTAAAAAGTAGCAAATTAGATCACTGAGAGTTCCCAGAGTGACGGAGCCCACTTTTCTTAAGGGAAGTAAAACTGTAGTGGTTTTTATTCCTTGAAAACGATATTATTTTCGAGAGTCATTTGAATAAACATTAGGATTTCCTCAGTTAAATAATTACCTGGGAAGGGAAGGCTTTCTTGGGGGGGAAGGGTGAATATAACCAACACTCCGACCAACACCATGAAATACTTCTTATAAAACATTCAGACACGACTGCCTGCTTTGGGGATGGCTTTCCATCAGTAAAAAACCACTCATATGGGCACTCACTTACTCAGTAAATGCTGAGTGCCTGGCAGCATTGCAGGGACCGAGGATGAAATGGTAAAGGAGACACAGGGCGCCCCCTGTGGTCACAGTGCTATCGCCGGGGACACAGAGAGTAAGAAAGCAAACAGCTTCTGACAGTGATGTAACTGCTCTGCAGACAACAAAATAGATTAAATTAGAGCTACATCCTGCTTCAGATACATCGGTTGCAGAAAGCATTAGCGAGGATGTAACTGGATAGAGCTGTCAATGAGGAGATCCGAGGAAAGAGAGTGGGAGTTAGGAATGAGCCTGGAATGTTCAGGAAGCGGAAGGTATTTATTTCTCTATGGCTGCAACACGTGAGAAGGGAAAGACTCTCCTGAGGCTGAGAAGGAAGGCAGGTGCCAGAACACTGAGTAGGCTGTGGGCCTCACTATGGAATTTAGTTTTCAATCTTCATGCTACAGGAAGTTGGGGAGAGACCCACTCCTAATTGTCACTTACCTATGTGCTTTATACTTCCATGGTGATAGAATGCATAACTACCCAGAGGTGGGAGCATGCATGTCTTAGGATCTCTTGCACTAAATACAACCACATGAACAAGCTCGCACCAATGGGATTTGAGCAGATGCATCAGCTGCTCACCCAAAGAACCTTCCTTAAAAACAGGTGTTTCCTGTTTCCTCTTCCCCTTCTTCTCAGTTTCGCTTTGCTTCCTGTGGGCTGGACTGTGCATGGGGAGACTATAGCTAAAGAAGCCGTCTCTGGCCATGGAGTGGAAGTCACTCTTGATAAGACAGAATTAACTAGGGTCCTGAGAACCTCCAGCAGCAGAGTCACCATAACGACATGGACTGCCCCTGCCTTTCCCTTTATGGTTATCTCACACAAAAATAAAATGCTTCTTACTTAGGCTACGGATATTTTGAAGCTTTCTTATTTACAAGCAAACCTAGTCTTCATTGATTTCTCCTGATAAAATTGCAAGCAGTGAACTGCGAGATTTCTGTGTTTACCAGGATCATAAAATGCCATGGAGTTTGGCTGAAGCCTTATGGGTCAAGAACAATATACCATGGGCCAAGTTTCTCCTCTTTACAAAGTCAGGTGCTGTTCCACTTAGCTGGGACTCGGAAGGAAATGACCGAAAAGTGTTTTACCTCTCATGAACCAATATCCTTCTCAGAGAACAGATGCACTGATGTTGAAGAGACCAAAAGAGACTGTTTCTCTGGATTTTGTGGCCCTGTGAACAGTCATTTCTCCCTGAATTAAGGTCAGATGAGAGGGGCTCTAAGGGAAATAAACAGCAAACTTCTCATGGGTCCCTCGGAATATTGCAGTGCAGAGACTGAGAAGTTCAAAGCTGCAATGCTGCCGCTGATGCCCAGACCTCACAGGTTGATGGAACTTGCCCTCCCACAATACTGGGGGCAAGTACAAGTGGTTGCTGGTTGGGAGAATCCTCCAGCCTGAAGTTATCTTAAAAGTTAGTAAGATGGGGGGTGGTGATTGGACCCCAACAGAAATGTACAGCCTGTGGCTTGAACCACCCTTTGCCCAGGTGATAAGGTTTTTGTTCTTGAGTGACATGTGGAAGCAGAAACAAAATCACTGACGTCAGAGCAATTGCAGTTAGCATTTTTCAAGTGTTGACATTTCTGCAAAACCTTGAAAGTGCTCTACAGACAAGTGAAATCCAAGTGCCTCTATGAGAGCACTTAGACACAATCACACTGTTACCAGCAATTTTCTTAGAGTCCTGGATGCAAATCCTGGGGGACCTGAAGGCTGTCTAGTCGGGGGGGGGGGCGGCGGAGAAGAGAGGAAGGGGAGCCCCAGGGGCTGAGAGGAAGACGAAGCCAACCGACCAAGGCTCCACGCTGGCAGCATGAGGCAAACCCAGGCTGAAACTGAGAAAAGGCTTGAGTTTTAAACACCATTTTGGGTTCTTGCTGGCCATTTTCATAACCGAAGTTAACAATTCCTGTGATTAAGAGTGGCATGGTATCATAAAAATGACCAAAAGTATAGAATGTGACCTAAAATTGGTTTGCGAAATAGGATAGAGCTACAGTAAAGAATAATTTAAGGAAGATGCCTGGGAGTGTGATGTGTGTGTGTGTGTGTGTGTGTGTGTGTGTGTGATGTGGAAAGGAGAAAGAAACCTTTTTTTTCATTTGTGACTTATTAACTTCTACTCTTTCAGCATATAAAGTGACATAACCATTAAAAGTACACATTAGCTGCTCGGGCCAGAGTTGCATGGGTACAAGCAGGAAGACAATTTCAGTAGTTCACGAGTGATCAGAGTAGCGTGGGCTACAGAGAAGACAGGTCAAGACCGAGGGAGAGGGATGAATTCAGTGCACATTTAGGAGGTGGGGCTAAGGACGTCTGGGACAGGGACTTGACAGCAGTGTGCCCCACCAGCTGCGGCTTGCACAGCTTCCCTGGGGGGTGCTCTGACCCCCCGCACTCCTTCCCATGCTTTTCGGTCATGGCAATTACATATTCACCATCCTGCTCTCCATTAATTCCTGTTGATAACTAGCATCCTGGTCACATGCCTTTGCCAAGGTGATTCTTGAACTTGAATTTCCTACCATACATTCAAACAGCATTACTTCGGTTTCCTTCTACATGATTTAAAGAACCAAAGACTCTGAAATAGAGAATAGGCTGACAGTGTCCAAAGGGGAGAGGGGAGGGAATTTCAGGGGAAAAGGGGAAGGGTTTACAGGAACAAGTATAAAGGACACATGGACAATAACAAGGGGACTGGAAATGGCAGGGAGGTGGGAGGGCTGAGGGGGACTGGGATGGGAGTAAAAAGCAGAAAACTGTACTTGAACAACAATTAAAATTTTAAAAATGAAGAAACATTTTGTTAATACTTGATTTTGGGGGGTGGGCATACTGTGCAATATACAGGTAATCTATCACAGAAAGGTCCACTTGAAAGCTAGGTCATCCTGTTAACCAATGAAACTCCAATAAACTTAGTAAGAAATGAGAAAATCAGTTCACAGATACAACGTAAGCAGTGGAGTAAAAAGTTATGCTGCCTGTATCCGCAATCATGCCGGGAAACTTACAAATAAATAAAATGCAAAAACAACTTGTCATGGTGAATGTTACATGAACTAAGTTATTTTCAAGGAAAATTGCTGCCCAGAACATATAAAGCAGTTTTGTTTTCACAATGCTAGTCTTAAAAGCACTATTTGAATATAACACTATACTTCTAAATCTATTGGGAAAAAAACTGAGCCATCAAAAAGTTAAGAAGTAAGCTGCAGGAAACTGCCCAATTCCACTATAAAATAACAAAATGGCCAAATTATTTTTTAAATAATAGTCAACATCTTTGTTCAACATTCTATTTTTCATTCAAGGACACATGAGCCAACTGTTATATATGATGTATCTTGTAGGGATTTTGAGACTAGCATTACTTATGTTCATAATATTTGGATGTTTTGTATTTTTCTTGGACTTATCTACACATCTGTGTCAGTGCCAGCAAGAGAAAGGAGGGGGGAAAAGAATCCAATCCTGATTCTCAAGTGTTCAGGGTTATAGCTGTTCTTGTTCTCGCATTCGGGTTGTGGGACAGAGTGTCCTTCTCTCCTTGAGTGGACCGGCTGCATCTGCGACTCTACCAGCCTCGGTCAAGTCTGAAGACTAACAGCAGCTCCATGGCATGAAGAACCTGCTGCTTTTTGAGACTTAAGAAGATTCTAGAAGGGGAAAAACCCCTAAAACAAAAAACATGCTGCTTTTGACCAACAATGGTAAGGAGCTACCGACCATTCTTCTGTCTAGACCCTTTTCCTCCAACTTCAGAATAAACAGATTCAAGGTTTACAGCTGCATTGGCGTTATGTGCAGACAAGATGAGTAAACAAAACTCAATTTTCTTCCTATGAGAGGGGGCACAGACCCTGAGAAGCACGTTTCCCACACTGTAGATGCCACATGTCATCTGCCAGGGGGACAGCCTAGAGATCCATATGCTTGTGCCTCTGAGTGACATGTGGACAGCTGCCACGTATTCCTGCAGCATCTGGTTTTCTCCCATTCATCACAGATACACTCACCAGAGTTCCAGAGTTTTAACTGTAGTAGGCAATTCTGAACATGCCCATGGCCCCTCATCTCAAGCATGCTCTGTGGCTCCCTACTCCTTCGACCCTGCCTTCTCTGAAGATGAAGCTCCCTTACCCTTCCAGTGGCTACAACCCAAATAGGCAGTGTGGGTGGCAGAGTTGATGCCTTCCAGGCCAATTTTCAATGTATGAGGGACAACGGAAGCCAGGAAACAAAGGAGCTAGTCTCCATTCTTAGAAGAGACAACGCAGAAGATAGGATTCTGCACATTTCTGAGATGTTCCTGCAGATTCAAACTCTGTGTGCTGCCTATAAATGGAACCTTCAAAACAGACCTTTCACTGTCTTTCCTCCCTCCCTGCCTCACTCCCCAAGTCTCCCTACTTATTCTGATCACCTTCCTAACAATACATGAGCACCAAGTCCTTCTGTATACTCTGCCTGTGTGACTCCCAAACAAGACAGTTATCCGTGAAAAAATACACTGCACAGAAATACACATCTCATGATTATTCAATTAATTTCACATCAAAAATTGCAACACATGTCATCAGTGTATGTTGGCACTTTGAGGGGCTTGAATTGCTTTTGAGAATCTAACAGAACATAGAAACCTTGTCTGAAGAATGTCAGGGGTTCATCCATCCCATACTTAGTG
This sequence comes from Sturnira hondurensis, assembly GCF_014824575.4. Classification (NCBI taxonomy): domain Eukaryota; kingdom Metazoa; phylum Chordata; class Mammalia; order Chiroptera; family Phyllostomidae; genus Sturnira; species Sturnira hondurensis. The sequence goes on along the minus strand of NW_028082759.1, from coordinate 24,741,101 downwards.
TTTACTCTGCAAGATTCAGAATGAGAACTCTATCCTCAATTATTTTTAATATTTAAAAAAATATTTTTAAAATTATTTCCTGCTTCATTTTTTGTTGTGTAGATAATAAACCTTTGAGTGAAACATCAAGAGCCTCATTTTGGAAGATTAAGGCAAAAGGTCAAGAGCACATTGTCCTCTGTGGGGAAGGCCATGGAGATCAACCCTCTTTCCCTCTAACATCTGTATTTTCCATTCACCAGCACGTGAGCACTTCATCACCATTTCAGAGAGTTTAATACAGTTTTGAGGAATTGCAATGCCTATCAATGTGTGGCAGGAAGCAGAGTTATCAAAAATATTTTGACTCTCTGCACATCAAAGGCTCTGAGTCAAAATATTTATTTTTTAATTCCTTAGGAAGGTTGGGGGAAAAATAGAGACTCCTCAATGAGAAAAACTCTGAATTGTCAAGGTATCATTGTATAAATTTTATTTCAATTTTGACTGAAACAGAACATCCCTCTCACCAACTCTGACAATTGTTTATAGCCAAGAATCATAAACCACCATATCATCTGCCTTCTGCTACCATATTGTAGTAAGAGGATAACATTTTTCTAAGAATTTCTATTGGTCCTGAGTAAAGACAAACACTCTTCTCTCATGGGTAAAATACAGCAATTCTAACATACAGTGTCGCTATGATAGCCACAAGTCATTAGGTGTATCTTCATAACTGAAATTGCAGAAATTAAGATGATATTTGTCTTTCTTTTCCATATAGGTTTAGAGTCCAGCCATTGTTAATAAAAAGAAGATGGTTTTTGTAACATTGATGAAATCTAGCAGCCAAGGAAAGTGGGCTGGAATGCTCATGTGTGAACAATGATGACTTCACTGTACTAGCCAGTGGGGGCGGTAGATGCTGTTGAGTGAGCATGTGTAATGTGTGGCCATCACATTTAAAATGACTGAGCAAGTAGAGAAATGAGTCTGCACCAAATTACACATTAAGCTTGAACACTGCTCTGTGGAAACTATTTGGATGATTCAGAAGGACGCAGCTACAGGCACCTGACCATCAGCAGCTTCATCTCGACCACATGCCTCCTCATGCATCGTGTCTCATGCAGAGTTTTTGGCAAAACATCAACTCACCCTGGCGAGTCAGCCCCCCTACAGCCCAGATATGGCACTGGGAGACTTCTGGCTTTTCCCAAAACTAAAATCACCTTTGAAAGGAAAGAGATTTCAGACGATCAGTGAGATTCAGGAAAATCTGAAGGGGCAGCTGATGGCGACTGGGAGAACTGTGTGAGGTCCCAAGGCACCTACTCTGTAGGGCACTGAGACGTGTCACTGTCCTACATACAGTGTTTCTTGTGCCTGGTATCTTCTTCAATATACGTCTCTATTTGTCATACCACATGGCTATATACTTTCTGGATAGACTATGTATTAGTCACTCAAAATTATTATTTAAAATTTGTCTTCAAAATTACTATATTATTACCCTCCATATTTTTCATACAGAGTATAAAAAGAATCACCGTAGGTCAATATCAGTCCTCAAACTGAAATTTAGGAATCATCGCTTAACTGAAATTCCATCTCAGATTAGAAATGCAAATCACACCCTCTGGTGTCTCACCTCCCAGCCCTGTCTGCGGCCCCTCTAACTCCATACTTCATAAATTAGCTCTCACACAGCTGGGGACCATTTCGGGGATTACAAAAGCTGGAGTTCAAGCTGGGCCCTCCTCACAGACACCGAGCGAAGCCATGAACTCACATTGCGCAGAGCTGTCTGAAAATTTAAGTCAAATCGCTCCCAACTTTTCATGTCAGCAGGTGAAAAATAACCCAGATTAGTTTGGAATAAGAAATACCTTACATTATAATTGCTTATGAGAGAGGAATGTATACAAATGAGGCGGGGGACATACAGGTAGATACATACCAAGAACCGTTGCCATTTTGAAGACCAGCCAGACCATTTTCCTTACACATGTTCCTGCAGGACTTTTCTCTAAACATTCTGTACTTTTTAGAAGTACTTTAATAAATGTTTGGGTTAGCCTCATCTCTGAAGAGCTCATTTATCCACGTATATTAACACATTTCTCTGATTCTTTCCTCTGGTCAGATGCCATGTGATTTCTAAAAAAAAAATCCCCTCATCGTGAGCTCTGTCTCCCTCATCCACACCCCAACTCTCTCCCGTGAATAACAACTGGGTCCATTTTGCAGCATATTTTGGACACAAGGAATATACTGTTGTGATAGGTTTCTCCTGGTTGTTTCATCCCCTGTGCTCCTTCCATACCGTTTCTAAAGGACTCAAATTCCTTTGAATAATAGAGGTATTGGCGGTTCCCAAAGAAATCAAACACACTAGGCTGCTATTTTCAGGTTTCTTTTATTATTTTACAGCTCATATTTCTTTTTATCCAGAGGAATCCATGCCAAAAATTTCAAAGGCACTTTTGGCAGATATGTAAATAAATTGGAGAGCAAATATCCAATTAATAAATTTTGGCAGATAGACTTTTGGAGCCACATGAGAAGAGGAGAATATTTTAATGTCCTTGACCAGTTCACTTCGACCCACATAGTTCCACCCACACATCCCAAACACTGCAGGCCTGGCGGGGGCGGGGGGGGGNACACTGCAGGCCGGGGGGGGGGGGGGGTGGGTACGACCAGGGAAATCGGTCAGGGACCAAAGCTAAATGCTCAGATAACATGAAAGTGGTGTTCTTCATTTCAGCCACTCTGCGTCTTTCTAAAAATAAACTACAGGCACTTCTGTTCACTTGCTTTTCTCTCTCTCTGAGTACCGTTTTTGTTTTCAACTGCATTATTATAGTAAAAGATGGAAACATCGTTTCAATTGCTATGATCCCACGCCAGAGAGGCAGCTGAGGGTTAAGAGCCCGGCCATTGGTTCTCAGAGCCCTCTTACTCTTCATCGGACTGCTTCTTGTCCTATAAATCTGCCCAAAGCAGTGGCTGTACTGAGTCTGAAGGACTCGGGGGAAAAGTGATGTCCAATGTGCATAAACCCAATCCAATTGTTTCCTCTCGTAGAGGAAATGATGAGACCTGGAACAATTTCTAAAGTGGAAAAGCCAAGACTTAATCTTTTCAATGAAAAGAGTTAATACCAACGTTCCATTTTCAAAGCAAGCTTCCATTACTGAAAATAACTTGAAAAATCCCACTTCCATTTGAAAAGTCACGCAAAACTACTTTCATTGATGGCCACTCTACAGAAAGCGCCTCTCACAATTTTAAGTGTGCTCAGTTTTTCCTTTCCGCTGCATGAAGAGCTTCAGAATGCTATTCACAGATGCCGGTTCCCTTTATCATCAGAAATCATTACTCCGACTGCTCCTGGCTCCCCTCCCGAGGAAGAGTGCATCGGACCTGGTGATGTGGAGCTGCGAGACTCCGCAGAAGCCTCCCGCCCTCGTGTCTTCAGCAGACCATCAAATCTGCCTCTCAACCCCTTCCTGAAGACTCCAGAAACCCCTCCTCATTAAACTTTCCCTTTCGAACCCCAGCAACTGTACCTGGGGACGGTGCACGGGCAAAACTCTTCTCTCGACCATCCACTGCTGGGGAATGGAACCTTGACTTATCTAGTCCCAATCTGCGGCCACATTGAAACATCACTTCTATATTTTAGGTTCTAATGCCTCTTACGTGGTAAGATGTTTCCTGAGATTGTGGGAATGAGTGTGTATACAAAACACACGTACACACCTTCATATACACGCACTGCATATATAAAGTAAGCGCATTTCTGTCTGTGAAAAGTGGTCCATTTGTATAAGGACATTTTGCAAGTCAAACAGCTGCCTGTTTGCTTTCTTCTGAGGTTACAGTCATTTCTGAGGTGGCGCCATCGTTAACTCTTCCTTGAGTCAATGACCTTTGAGGTCTTACTTTGCACGAGTCACACTTTTAGCAGCTTTATTAAAGTCTGATTTACATTTCTTAAAATTTGGCTGTTTTAAGTGTAAAATTATTCTAGTGAATGCACAGCTATATAAAATCATCACAATCCAGTTTTCAAACATTGCCACGCCCCCCAAATCACTTCTGCCCACTGGCAGTCACTTCCTTTTCCACCCCAGTCCTAGGCAATCTCTCTTCAACATTCTGTCTCTTTTTTGGAACATTTTATATAAATGTAGTTGTACCCGTGGGATCTTTCACACCTGCCTTCTTTAACTCAGCATAGGTTTCTGAGGTTCACCCATGTGGAAGCACAGATCAGTAGCACGCTCCTTCCTGTTGCTGAATGATAGCTCGCTGTATGGCTATTTTGTTTGCATACCTACCACTGATTGCCATTTCTGCTAGCTCCAGACTGGGGCTCTTAGGAGTAATGGGGCTATGATTGTTAATGTGCAGGTCTTTACGTGAGCATACGTTTTCATTCACTTGTGTATACACCTAGGAGTGGAATTGCTGGGTCACATGGTAAATTTATGTTTAGTTTTTTAAGAAATGGTCAAAAATGTTCTTAAGTCATTGCAGTATTTTATGTTCCCCCCAGAAATTTACGGTCCCAATTTTATCACCTCTCCACCCGCACTTGCTTTTGCATGTCATCCCGACCACACCCATCCTATTTACTGTGAACTGTCATGTGATTCGGAAACACATTTTCCTAATGACTCAAGATGTTGAGCATCTGTTCATGTGCTTATTGGCCATTTATTTATCTTCTTTAGTGAAATGTCATATCAAACTTCAGGCACTACTTTATATCAAGGAAGACAATACAAAACAGAACAAATGCCCCTTCCTCATAAAATAAATACCCGTCCTCACAAAGCTCATGTTTCAATGGGAGGGAGACAGATGACGCAAGCACATTATCTCTGTACCCCACGGTGCTATGTGATGTGAAGCAATGCAGTGGGCGTGGTGGTCCCAAGACTAGGGGTGTCATATTTCAAATAAAATGCACAGGGAAATTCTCAATGATGAGAAAACCGCAGAAAGTCCTGAAGAAAGTGCAGAAGGGATCCATGTGTATATATGGTGAGTAAGTATATACGTATTTATCGTCACACTTCCATTAAAGTAGGTACTGTTATTGAATTCAGAGAAATCATGGCACTTTCTACCGTCCTGCCAACAACACTATTATCTAAAGGAGGGCTTGAGTCACTGATAGAAATATTAACGTCATTTATTAGTTTGGGTTTTTAACTGATTTTTATAGTCAGCTCAAAAGCTGCACAGAACAAAGTATTATAATATGGGGCAGGTAAAAGTAGGTTTGCAATTGCAAGTATGCAAAACTGAAGTTTATTCTTTAATTGTTTATTAATTATTATATTGTTTTCCACACACACAACTGTAACTGAAAACCTACTGTTGCCCACCCCTGTATTACTACAACCTATATGATCTTGTGAATGAAGTGACTGAATTTTCCCAACTAATTGCTGCTATCTATGTGTGGCTTTCTAATTCTGTGCCATAGAAATAAGATAGTTTACACTCTGTCCAATGAGAATCAATTTTGTATACTATTGGACAGGGCTCTGTTCTCCCTAGAACAGCCAGAAACACTCCAGCTATCGCCTTCCACAGTGTCATGTCATTAAGAAGGGCATCTCAGGGAACAAGGGAAGAGTGCAGTCACGGAGGCTCTACTTAGAGACTATGTGAGCACACCAAAGATTGTTTTCGTTGTCTGTTAGAACATATACCAGAGTAGTGATGGGCATGATATACTAGGAAGGCATTCTACTCTATGATAAAAGCTCAGAACTAAAACCGTACTTAGCACAAGCCCATGAGCAATACACACGCAGGTGGCTTAATAAGAGACACCAGACACTCCAGCACAACAGAGGTGACGCGGGTCCTTCAGGGGGGACTGGACTCTGGACAAGCAACACGCCCACCCCTTTAGCCCTTTCCCCTTTCTCTGCAGTACTGAAAATTGGGTGTTTTAATTCCTGAATTTGAATCATCCCTCTTCTACTTGATATCTGAGAGGTTTTGGTTTTGTTTGTTTGACCGTTTGGGTTGACTGGTTGGTTTTCTTTTTCTTTTTCTTTTTTTTTAAGGGCATCCTTGTAAAGAAGAAAGTATATTTTCATGACTATGTGGTCACTTGACCTCTAAACAGATTCTCACATCTGCCCCAGTGCCAAAAGGCAGCTTCTAGCACATGCCACCCTCTGGTTCTTGTTTCACCTTCCCTTGGGTATCAGTGACTGGAAATGCTGCCTGAAAGTGCTGCTCACTTGGGGCATTGCCAGCTACACTGAATGGGTCTGGGTGGAATTAGCCCTATAGCCCAGCCACTGCGCTCTCGACCAAAATGTTAGAGTTCCCACCACCAGGAGCACTGTCCAAACTGAGCATGATATTTCAAGGGCAAGAGGCAGGAGAACAGCAGAGACAGACAGAAGGGATGTCTAGAAAGTGTTAAGTTTTAATTAGTAAAGCTAAGACAGGACTAAGGTAGTATTGAAGGATATCACAAACAAACAAAAAAAGGACAAAAATTCTGGAACCATAGGTATTATGCCAGGTATGTACTGTTAAAAATCATGGGTGTGGTCCCTGGCCCAATAAAGCCTATAAATCAGTATGTAAGACAATCAATAAGGAATCCAAGGAAATAAAGCATGTTAATGCTACCTGTGTTACTCCCTCTGAGTGTAATAACTGGGAAATATGAAAAGAAGGAACAAAAGTGGTCTAGATTAGACTGCAGAGTCAGGAAAATCCTGAGTCATGGACTTACATAATGATGGGACTCAACAAGTGAAGTGTCGGGGTGAGAACTGCAGGTAAAAGGTATAGCATGTACAAAGGTCCTGAGGAAGAAAAGCACTTGAACTGTGCAAGGACGGAAAAAAAACAATGAGGCGGACACAGGAAAAGCATAGAGTACCCAGACATGAGCATTGAAAATTAAATAAGGGCTGGATCACATAAAAGTTATGAATGGTAAATATTTGGGATTTTATTTTAAACTTAATAAAATATTGTTGAATAATTTTAAGCTAGGGCTGGCATGACCTTCTTTACCTTTAAGCAAGATGACAGTAGCTGCTGGGTGAGGCATTCATATATTAGGAAGGACGGCCACGACAAGGCCACTGGGGGCTTATATCACAGATAAGAGGAGAGAGAACAAGGCTGTGGACCAGAGGGAAAGTGGTGAAAATGGAAACCAATGGGAAAACGTTGCTATATGTTCTGGAAAGGAGAAGAGCAATTCTTGGAGATGAATTGTGGGGTGAAACATGGACAGGAGAAGTGCAGTTCCACAGTCTCTGGTTCACATCATTGGTGCCGATTAAGGAAATGGGGGTGGTCTGGAGGAAACAGTAGGTCTGAAGGGAAAGGTCAAGGGTGCCATTTGGTTTACCTGAAACTAGTACAAAAGAATGACGAATGCAAACTCTAACTGAAAAATACAATTTAAAGGGAAGGGTGCCACTTGGGACATCTCAATTTTGGAATGTCTAGGAGTCAGTGAAATCAATACAAGTTCCCATTCGGGTACAGGAGCATGAAAATGAGGAGATAAATTAGAGATAGAGATAATAACTTGGAAAATTTTCAGAAATACATGGTATTTTTAAGACAGAAATGAATATGCTTTTGGGGGGATGAGGGTGCGTAAGAAGTAACATCCTGCAAATAGCCAAAGATTTTTAAATCTAGAAAAGGGAAAAATATAGAAAAGAAAAATGAAAAAAGTCACTAAAGATGTAGAAGGAAAAACAATACAATATGGTGCCATAAGGGGCTATTAAAGAAAGTTTTCACAAAGAGAGGGACAGAGAAAACTTTGTAAATACTATCAGAAGGTTTCAATAGACAGAGGATTAAAAATTCTTCATTGGGTTTGACAACATGAAGTTCCTCATTCTTTTAACAAAAGCATGTTCAGTAGACCAGAGACATCCAAGGCTAAGGGAGTAGGAGGGGAGGGGGCAAAGGCAAGTAGCTCAAGCAGAGAACCTGATGAGGAGTAACTGGGGACATATGATTAGCAAGAACTTTTTAAGAATGAGAGTCACTTGAAAATGCTGGTGAAAATAATCCAATAGAAAGTCTGCAGATGAAAAACCAGAAGAAAACAGGCATTAGATATGATGTTGGTAAGAGGATGCCAACCAGGCATTTACTGGGGACAGGCTAAACTTACATACATTTTACTCAGACAGAATCTACAGGTTGGGTCAAGAAGACTTGAGAGAGTTCATGAGGCTGGCGTGGCCATGCTCAACAGACATAGGGATAATATAAGTCTGTGGTTTTATGAGATGTCATTCATTGGAACTGCTCCAACATTCATCAGATTTTCACTTAGTCCTGTCTTAGAAGATTTAAACAACTTTGTGCATTTGTGGAGATACTGGATATAAATGATCATTGGGAGCTACTGCCTGGCTCTGCAGAAGTCTTAAAGCAAAGATTGTTTGGGGGAGACGTGGTGAGGGAAAGGAATGCAGGTCAAGTAAACAGCTTCAAAGAGAAATAAGAAAAAGGTGGGCTGGGCAGTGAACAGGCCCAAAGCAGATCACCACACTGTGACTATGTGTCCACTGTCTGTCCCCTTCACCACACAGCCTGGTGGCCTTTCTGTCTCTCTCCGGAGTTTCTACAAGTCTACAGTTGTCTTCTCTACACCAAGAAAAGTATATGGAACCAACGTGTGAATTATAAAATTTCTCCCATTTTCACAAAGGCATTGCCTAACTTTGAGATATAGTAAAGATAGGTTATGGTGTTTTTAGAAACTTTGTGGTTGAGGAACACTTAAGAAAATTAAAGGGGATTCTGTTTTCAGAAATGGTTAGATTTGAAGCAATGCCTGTTAGGAATAGATATAGAGAGATGACCTCTTTTAAAAATAATAATAAAACTATAATGAATGACTGATGATCTTGAATCACCTGCTGACTCAAATGATGGACCGAGCTTCTTGGAAGGGAAACCTCACAAAACGCTTTTCCCACGAGGTTTGCAGCAGGCATGGGTTTGCTCCTGGCTTGGAATTCCAGTACAAAAGCCTTTCTTGTGGTGGCTGGACTCTGTTTTTCGGATGTAGCCAATTCCAGGAAATGGACTGAGATGAAGAAATATAGTGTTTTTGTTTCGGCCGGGGCGGGGGGCGGGGCGGACCTTTATCTTTTGGTTTGGTGTCTCAACTGGAAACCTTGCAACAAAAAAATGAAGACTGCTTCCTCTCAAAGAAGGTTTTCAGAGTTTGACTTTCTGTCCTCAATATGGTTCTGCGATTATTGAATTTTAAAATTAAAAAGTAAAATACTATTTTCCCAATAGAGGCCTCATGGACCCACCAGAATTTCTGGTTGCCAAAACTTGGAAACCTGGATTAAGTTCAGCTCTGGGGGATTTTTGACCTCCCTGGATTGCTATTGGCATATTACCATGTAGCTATGGGTACAATAGAAAAGTCAAGAGTTTCCCATGAGGTCTAACATAGGCCATGAGGGACATAAGGGACAGAGTCCTCCTCAGCGTCAGGGGATTCTGAATCATCTCTAGTCATCATTACAATTTGTCAATCTGCTTCTCCAAAGGGAGGGAAACTCGATTTTGCTTTTTGTGGTTTGAAGCCCTCCCACTCTGTTCTGAGACACCCATGCGCAGGGGACCTCACACCCTGGAAGTGCCTGTGGCCCCCTTTGGACACCCAGGGAGAGAAGGGTTGCTTAGAAAGTGATGGTAAAATTTCAATTACGAAACCATTTTGCAAATAACTTCAGAGTCTGGGTCCCCAGACAACTTTAGAAGAGGCTGCAGTGTTGCTCTAGGTGTGGGGTTTTGGAGAAGGGGTATAATTTGAGGTCCCTTTTGCTTTTGCTTTTTCAAGAAAAATAAAGTCAGCTCTTGCTTTCCTAACCACAGTCAGTTTCATATTAAATTTTTTCTGAACTCTCACCTCTAACAGAAAAGAGCTCCAAAATGGTTTGAATCATATCCTGGGATGGAAAAAGTTGCACATTTTGAGAATTCATTTCTATGCAGGTTTAACATCATTATTACTTTAGGCCATCATGGTCTAGCAGAAATTGTCTGATAGATATAATGATATGTTATTGAATTATATATTATAATGTTATTAACATATTTCATTATATTGATTTTAATTTGAAATTATTAGTTTATGTACCTTTGAATTTCACAGCTTTAAATGGGGGGGGGAATTGAGGTGCTTAACTAACCTGATGTCCTCATGCATATGTGTGTGTACACATACATACATACACATACATACATACATACACACATATACATACATACCTACACACACACACAATTCAACTCTTGTCAAAAGCCTTTCTTTCCAATATTTTATCTATAATCCCCCATGTAAACTGCTTAATATAAGTTCAGATAGAAAAGTACTTCAAGAAAACGTAAGAAGCAGATATACTGAATTACATAAACAAATCTCTTGATTATTTTTGTTTTATTAGTTGCTATGAAGATCCTATTGTGATTTGCAAAGCTTTTTTTCAAGCTAAGGAAATCTAGAAGTTTAAAGTCATCGAATGCATATCAAAAAAAGACCGAGGCTTTCTTAAAGAAAGTGACAGGAAGGGGGGAGCACCGTGTGATCAGGAGACTGTGTCTGATGGAGCGTCAGTAACTCTGAGTTCAAGGTCCTGCTCCGTCCTCAGGTAGAAAGCCACTTATGTTTCCTGGGGAGAAAAATCTTAAAAAGGAAATGAAAAACGTTGGACACTTTCCATCTGTTCCAAACCTAAACATTATCTTACTCTGAGGAATAACAAATGCAGATGTGTTTGTTGTTGTTTTGCTCAGTTTTGTTTTCTTTCTTTTTCTTGATCACAAATGAGTTTAATTTAAATTTAAGTGCATTTATTCAATTTTGATTTTATGCATTCCTGAACAATTCATGCTGTGAGGGCACATATTTTAACTGACATCAGTGGAGTGTAATACCTCTTCTTTATTTTTCCACTTGTGCTCTGTTTCTCAGGTCCAACCAGGCACACGCACTTGTGAAGTTCCACCCCAAACTGCTGCACACATAGAACTTAACAGTTTGTTACATTTCACCTACTCGATTCCCCAGATTATGGACACTCGAACCCCCCCCCAACACTCTTCACTTCCACAGACATTTCTGCCAGGCTCATCCTTGACCACTTTATGAACATGTGAGGGAATTTCTATTACACAAATGCCTAGGAATGGAATACCTGAATTAGCCATAGGGTATGTTGATAATTTGACATATTAGTGTTATGATGTTCTCCAAAATGATGATGGCCAGGACATACTCTCCCCAGCCATATGGAAAAGTTTCCACATTCCACAGCTCCCCCACCAGGAGTACTAGCCAATTTCCTAATGTCTAACAATCTCACAGTATCAAGTAAAAGCCTTTAATTAACTGCCCATTGCCCTCAATTCCAACAGGTCTCAGCATCACTTCGGATGTGCGTTCACCCCAGTGTTTCCTGCTACCTCTCAAATCCCGCCCTTTGCCCTGGCTTTGGGGGCACACTGCTTCGGAAGCCTTCCCTGAACGTTTCAGACACGAATTCATTGGAGGTTTTGGAGACCGCAGACACTTCCACCCTCTAGCATGTCCTCTACGCTGCCCTTGGCATGACCCTTCTTCACTGAACACAAATAATACCACGAAATTAATCATATTTACTATAGTTCATGTTTTTTAAAATCCTTTGTTACCTTGAATCACAAAGGTAAATCCTTCTATTTTTCTCTCGTAAATTTTATTGTATGACCTTTCCTGATTATGACTGTGACCCATTTGGTGTCCACCATATACATGTGATATATTAATAGAAAAAAAATGTTTTAATAATTTTAAATTGAAAGAGTTTACCATGCTGAGTTTAAATAATCATGAGTTAAACTATTTCAGTAACATTATCGGGAAGAATCTTCACTTTCTTGTCTTTTATACTAGTTCTATGGTAATTTTTTCTCTCTGTGAACCCACCTTTCCCGAGGCACTGGCCTAGTGAGAGTCATGGGGCAGGAGAGAAAGGCCCCAGTGTGGGTGGGCACAGTGGTTTCCACAGCTGAGAGCTGCTGTGAAACACGGGCAGAAAACCCTCGTGCCCCTCACACACGGAATCATGCCTTTGCTGCCACTACTGACCAGACAGCCCTGTCGCTCAGGGGTCCACTTCAAGCCCTTCAGGAGAAACAACAGGGTATTTTAAGTGAGAGAAGAGGAAAAAACACACACCGCTCACCCAGCTGCCTGCTTTGATCCACTCTGCCCAGCAGGGTCTGACTCCCTGCTATGCTGTGGGTGACCTTGGCCTGCAGAGGGGACCCTGGGGGTGAGCACTGACAACCACCTGCCTTTGTAAAGTGCCAGCTGAACCTTGCCTTCAGTCTCCAGGTATTTCTCAACATCAGGATGTACAACACCTGCAGGGTAGATGGTGTTCTGATCATTTTTGCTAACAGTCCTGAGGGGTAGTTATAGCAAAAATTATTCCTAGCTTTACCAAAGAAGACACGGGAGATTGAAAATGTTAAAATATGTACACAAGGTCCTAGACAGACATTAAAGTTAGGTCTATTGATTCTGCTGTTCTAGCTATTATTGTTATTAATGATTGTATCAATTATTTTACTAGATATTGTTTTATAATCAAAATATTTTAGAAGTACACATAGGAATAGACGAAACATATTAATCTATAAATTATTTTGAACGTACTTATTCTCCCATTTAAAAAAAGATTTTGTTTATTTTTAGAGAAAGGGGAAGGGTGGGTAAAAAAGAGAGAGAGAGAGAGACATCATGTCTTTGCCTCTTGAGCACCCCTACTGGGGACCCGGCCCACATCCCAGGCATGTGACCTAACTGAGAATCAAACACAGGTCTGCACTCAGTCCACTGAGCCACACCAGCCAGGGCTGAACATACTCATTCTCATAGATGTGCAGAGTAAAGGAGATACCTCTGAAAAACAGCCAGATGCTCAAGTAGAAGAGTAAAGGATGAACAAGAAAGTGGTGGAGACTCCTGTTTTATGCAACATTCAGCATATTCACATAATACTTTACTAATTCACTGTCTGTACCCAGAAATTACAGCCTCACTCTGAATATAGAAGCAAAAATAATCTTTTGTAGGGACAAACATATGTATTTCCATCCATGTATTGCTTTGTTTCACTACATTTCAATGGTTGCTTGTTAGAATTGATGTCTGAAAGGTCATTACCTTAAAAATTTTTTTCATCTTGCACATTTACTGTGAAAATTCAACAGAACTATTCCTGTAATTACAGAAAAGAATAATTTGTACATGCTTTGCTTAAATTTTCAAAGTACTATGTATTTTTTTCTCTCAATTTTTTTCCTTTCTCCCTTCTTCCCTCCCTCCCTTTTTTCCTTTCCTTCTGTTTTTCTTTTGCTACCTAGGTACATATCCATTGAGCTATCAACCCTCTATCTATAACTTACATGTTATATTAAAAATCATATAAATACATGATTTTTCGCACCTGTGATTAAAATCCTATGGTGGTATTTAGTCGAAGTCAAGTGTCTTGGGTTTCAGAAAAAATGTCCCTGTTCTTTTTGGCATTGTTTTTGAATACTAAAAATTCGTTATTAGACAAAGTTAATTTTCCATGCTTAATTTTTAAAATAAATTTATTATAGTTATAGCAAATATTTTCCTAGCTTCACCAAAAGAATAGAAGACGTGTTTATTTAAAACTATGTATTCAAACTTTGCGTAGCTTTCACAAATATAATCCTTTTATGCTGAAAAATTCCATGTTTGGACTTAATCAAGAGCATTACCATAAATGAAGACATTTGGAGTTCATCTGCATTTTATGTTACCACTGCACAAACATGGGAATAGTAATACTTTTTAAAGTTTTCATTATTCTTAGCCTTAGTTTTCATTAAAATACGTGTAAAGTTTTCATATATTTTAACAGTGGGTGGTGGGTAGGCCCCCGTAAGTCATCAGTAAATATTCAGTATGGCTTTGCAGATACTAGCTTTGTTGCATTGACTTGAGCTAAATTTGGTAAAAGCTGGTTTCTGCTGAAAGTTCTGCAGTTTAGACTTTTAGATCAGTCATACCCTGAGATGTTGATGAATACATAATGTCAGGATTGTCTTTCTGAAGAATGTTTTGAGTATATTTTCCTGAAATTTTATTTATACAATGATGACAAAAATAAAAATTTGGCCATACTCAATTAGAATTTTTAAATTATAGTTTACTGATTTTTCTTTCATTTATTTGCTCAGATAATATAGAATTATATAATTTAAATAAAACTAGGTTTCATGAATTCTATAGAGATTTGACAAGCAACTTCAGTTAGCATGATAATCATGATTAGTTTAAATATGTATTTTCATCACCTTAGAACTAATTCTGCAACAGCAAACTGGTAAAGAGTGGGATGGCGAATTTGTCAGTAGTTGTTACTGGGGTGACCACCTAACGGAAGCAAAGGTAAAGCTCCACTATGGAAGAAGTCCACTTGAAAAGGAAAGGAAATGCCCAGGCTGGTGGGGCTCATGCGGCTGGGTCATCAGTCTCCCAGCCGGAGCACAGACCCAGGTTGTGAGTTCGGTCCCAGTTTGGGTGCATCTGAGAAAGTAACCAATCGATGGTGTTTTTCTCTCTCGCATCTCTCTCTCTCTCTCCCCTATCATTCTTCCTCTCTCTCTAAAAGCAATACAAAGATGTCCTTGGAGGAGGGTAAAAAATAAATAAGTTAAATGACAAGTCTAAGATTCTGGTTGAAAAAAGGTAAAGGGTGCGAGGAGACCCTGCTGACGTTCATCACTTTTGGCCTGTCTTCAGCTTCGACTCTCCACAATTTTTGTCTAGACGAGTTGGTATATAAAAATACATTCCACCCCTAATGGACTGTGCCTCTAGAGCTTGTCCAAAGATTTACGTTCTTATTTTGTGTGTGGTATGGATCTAACAGATTCCCAGAAACAATATCAATGAGAAAGAGGCTCTGAAAAGTAGCAGTGGCTAAACACTTAATATAAAAAATATGTTCTCAGGCAGTTAGAAAAATTCATTTTTTTTTAACTAACATGTTCTGAATTAAAAGAAACACTGACTCAAATAACTGACATGGTTTTAGACTATCATAAAATAATCTTCAAGTAATTTTTAATTTATTCTTTTTTTAATTGAATATTTTAGAGTGACATTGGCTAATAAAATTATGTGTTTCAGGTGAATCATCCCATGATACATCACCTGTATCTGGTATTGTGTGTTTGCCATCCCAAGTCAAGTCTCCTTCCATCACCCTCTCTCTCTCTTTTACTCTCTCCTACCCCTCCCCACCCTGCTTTTTTCTGGTGATCACTATACTGTTGCCTATGAGGGTTTGGGTTTTTTGTGGGTTTTTTTGCTTAATCCCTTCACCACTTTCACCCAGCCCCCCAACACCCTCCCCTCTGACAACTGTGAGTCTGTTCTCTGTGTCTATGAGTTTGTTTCTATTTGGTTTGTTAGTTTATTTTGTTCATCAGATTCCACATATAAGTGAAATCATATGGTGTTTTTCCTTCTCTGACTGGTGAATTTCACTTAGCGTTATAATTTCCAGGTCCATCCATGCTGCCGCAAAAGATAAAATTTCCATCATGTAAGTGAGCCACAGCTTTCTTATCCACTCATCTACTGATGGGCGTTTGGGCTGCTTCCAACTCTTGGCCGTTGTAAATAACGCCGCAGTGTATACAGGGTGCTTGCACTCTTGCAGACTGGTGCTTTGGATTTCTTGGATACATTCTCAGAAGTAGAATCACTGGGTCATAAAACAGTTCCCTTTTTTTGCATTTTAATTTACAGAGACAGATATAGATAATTATGCTTTATTAAAAACCTATTATTGGAGGTCCAAATCTTATTGTATGGATTCAGAAACAATTTAAATGAATTCAAAATTAATTTGAATGGTTTATGAAGTTATTACTCACCCAAGTGTGTCTTTATTTCTTATGATGTATTCATATCTTTAAAAGAGATTTTGAGATTGTTTCAGAAATTGATGCAAAGAAGTATTGTACAAACATCATAATATTACAAATACACAGAAATTTTTCTATTAGTTAAAGCTGAGTAAAACCTTTATTTAAGTGGTAAAATTGTCCCAAGACCTCTAGAAAGGCCAAAGTGCACCCACTGGATTATGGCTTCCACCAAGACTGACTGCTTTTCCTACCAAGGACGACGATACATCAGTGTCTTGCAGCCGCCTGTCACTGTCAGCAAGGGCAGGTGTTCACAGCCCCTCACTGCCGTGGCATATCAGCAATGAATGTGAAATTATGCAGAATGAAGAACTGTCTAAGCAGGTTTGAATTTTAAGTCCCGATATTTTACTTTTAGATGTGTACCTCCGTGTATGGGGGTGGTTAGGTAGGCATACGTGTGTTTCACTTTTATGTCAAAAAATATGTTGTGATTATTTTAAGGTCAGAAGAAAATGATAAGTATAGACATATATTTATATGTTATAGTACATCACTATATATTCATAATTATTTTTATAATACTTCTAATACATTCTTTTTTAAGTTTAATATCTATAGAAATATTACAGGATTTAAGGATTTGGTAAACACGTGTGCTATGTTTGTCCATCGGATAGTTCTCATTATTTTCTTAATTTTTTAATTTTCAACAAATTTAATAACTTACACTTTTTGAAAAATTTCTGTTTCAAGAATTAACTCAGCAATTTTCAACTGGCATGCCACAAAAATTTGTAAAACATGCAATACCTGACTACTTAGTAAGCGACACTGACCTCTTTTTCCTTAGATTGTCAAATAAGAAAAAAAATGACCACAGCCAACACAGTAGCCACCCAGAGTGAAGGAATCAAAATTATACCTATTGTTTGTCATGGTGATAAAAAATACATATTTTTGGTGTGCTGCAGAATTTTAGTAATTGGTTTCTGTGCACCATGACACGACGAAGGTTGGCAATCGCTGCCTTAACTGAATATGCATCTGTGTGTGTGTGTGTGTCAGTGCAAATGTGTCTGGATCAAATGTAAAACATCGTGGGCATAACAAAACCATTCAAAGGAAATGTGACTCTCAGAACTCACCACAGAAACAGACGAACGGCTCTTTTAACTGCGATGGGAAGTGGGCGGTATTTGGTAAGAGCAACCCTTAGAAAAGTTCACAGGAGGACCTCATTCACTCGGATTTCATTCCATGGGCCTCTGTGCTTCAGGTTTGGGTTGGCATACATTCTCCACAGATGAGAAAACATAAAATAAAAGTAATCCTTCACATATTTTCACCCTCTGGGCAGTCATTCCTAAACAGTAATGCAATGCCCTGTCTTTCATCCATTCTGGTTACTTTTCCGTGTGTTTCACATCGATACACCCTGCTTTAATAATGCTACCTGGACAAATTCTTAAGGAGACAAAGAATAAACGAGTATTCATTGTTTCCTCAATAGACGAGTGCCAGGAATCACCACTGCTGAGCGGGTAAGACATGGAAAATCAAACTAAAGCATTAGTCATATACTTAATTTGATTCTATACATAGTAAACATTAAAAGTCTGGCTGAAAGGATAGGAATATAGAGGGGGAACCATAGCACCCTTTTCCCTAAAATGTTACAATATATTATGGGTACAACTATTTTTAATGGGATAAAATTGTGATATATATTCTATCATGAAAGTCATGATTCCAAAATTTTTCTGAGATAGTCTATACACCATCCATTCTGTATTACCTACCCCATCATTATATTTGTATTTTCTAAACCTCATATTCTATTTTTATTTTAGAATAATATTATTCCATATCTCTAGTGGAAATATGAAAATGGGCTATGGGTAATTTGAGAAAGGGCTTATTAAATCCTGCTGCAGGGCAGCCAGGACCTGGGAAAGCTCTGTCAAGGAAGTCAAGTTCACTGTTCAAAAGTCAACCTATTTCAACAGAGACAGTTTTTCAGGTTCACAGCAGAGAATTTAAAACTCCAGCTACCCCCACGTGGTTTGTCTGTTAACGGTGATTTTTTTAATAGACACAGCAAGCAGGCTGATACTACTCAAGTTTTGTTTACCTCACACAGTGTTGTAAATATTTACACTCATCTAGTATAAAAAAGTCAGAATATTTTATTTACAAAGCTGCACCTCCAGCTTCTTTTAAAAATCAGAGTATCTGGGAATACTTAACCCTCATTTCCTCTTCACAAGAGTTGCCTGAATGAAGTGTACGTTCCACGCCACTCATTCCACTCACCTGATTGGGTGAGAGTCAGATGAGCTTTTACCCTGCTTTAGAACTACAGAAAGATGTGCTGGCCTCCCACGACCTACCTGAAGAGTTATGTTATTCTATGAACAGAGAAAAAATGTTTCCCGGAAAAGAAAATGAAAGGTAGACATAGTTGTATCTATTCAAATTGGCAAAGGATAGAGTTATTCTACTTATTTGTAATGTCCAAATATTTAAAACTCCCATAATAACTTGACCTAAGTAGCTTAATGGAGGTGTGCAGAGTCTCTGTAAACACTAAATAGTCTGACCAAAGAGTATGTAGGTAAATGGGAAATAAATATTGAATTTATATGTAAAGTCTATTGCACTCAAGTAACTTTGGTATATTCATTGGAGAGTTTATAACACGATCGACCTAAGTTTACACTCCCACGGTGAAAGTAGGAAGCAAATCCAATTATTTTCAGCTACCAGTATATTATGAGCTGGATGCAGGGGGCAAATGAAATCGAAATGAGACCGAACTTTTTAAAACACAAAGAACTCATTTTTTCTTAATCTTCATGGTGTGGAGGCCATGTGTCCAATCTATCGATGGCCTATTTTTGATCTTTCTTATGCTTCTATTACCCATGGACACTTAGTTTTTCTTCTAAAGCCCATCCCCCTCACAATCGTCAAAAGGGGTTTGGCTGTTCTTTGTTTTTAGTGCATCTTCCTGACAAAACTCGCAGCAATTCAACGCTGGACTTCCCTCCCGTCCTGCTGCACCAGCTGGCCAAGTTTTCACTCCCGTGAGCAAGTGAGCCACTTATGCTGGCACCCGGGAGCCTGCCAAAGCATTGTGTTTAGTATTATAATGTATTTATTCTCTAGAGATTAGCATTATTTTAAGGGGAAGGGATGTAAATGAACATGAATGAGGGACCCATGGACGGAGTCAAGTGGGGTGGGGTGAGGGTGGGAGGTTAGGGTTAGGGTTAGTGCTGGTGGGAAAATGGAGACCTCCATTTTCATTGATGCAGTTGAACGTCAATAAAAAAGTAAAAAAAAAATTATTTTTCAATATATGATAGTATTCTTAAAATTTCCAAAAATGTATTTAAATTCCTGGTTAAAATACATCAGTTATAAAGACACACATGAATTATGAAAACACTACTCATTAGTCCAAAGAAGCACAAAGCTGTAACACACATGTTTAATATTTTCTGCTAAGAGATAAAAGTCTGAATTAATTTAGATTTAGACTCATACAACAGATAATTACTTTAAATTCATTTTCACCTTTTATTTCTTTAGTGAATTTATATTTAAAGTTCAATGTTTCAGCAAACACAATATCTGGAAGAGGATCTAAATTACCGTTTCTGAAAATATGGTACTTGCAAAATATTTGTGAGAAATATTAATTTGTATTCCACTAATATGTAGTTTTTGTCCAAAAGTTAAAGATCTCTGCCAACAATTTCTTACCCTAAATACAAACTGATGAAGCAAAAACTGTCAGCCCTTTAATTTAATTCAAATAAAAAATAAAACTTCTACTGAATGTATATGTTAATTTGAGTTTCTTTCCCATCCCACATTTCTTTCCCTTCACACATTGCCAAGTGAACTGAGCTCATTTTCATCATGTTTCAAATTCAAATCAAATCAAATGAATCAAATTCATTTAGCATAAAGAGTCAGGGCATTCAATAAAGAGGAAATATTCTATTAAAGTAAAATAAAATGCCCAACCACCTCCACAATGCTTTCTATTACTGTCCAAAGAGGTTACAGCACTGTATCACTTGTGTATTAAACCACAGAAACAGGACATTCGGGCATTGAAAAATGATACATAGAGTATATGGTTTTTCAAAAAGGTGATATACTAAATATATTTTGGAAAAAATTAAGTGTATAGTTTTCTAATTAGGATTAAGGAAAATGTAACTAATGTATATTTCCTACCCTTATTACATTTGACAGCCTTTAGCTCCTCCATTGGTCCCTGGTCACAGAGAGGTAACTAAACATAAGGAACGCAGACTGTTTTCACAGCTGCCCTCACAAAGCCGCACCTACGCTCTCTGGACCACACAGGGGGACCGCAATTGCTCAGCTGGGAGAGCAATACGGAGAGATGCCTTGCTCACATGCAGGCTTCCTCAGCTCCACTTAATGCCCTGCTCAGTGAAGTCATCAATTCTGAGTGCATTGACATATCGGTATATGAACATATCAGTATATGAACATATCAGTAAGAAGATTTATTTTGGAAAATCAGGGTTTGGGATGACATGGAAAAGAGGAACACTGTAAAATAGTTAAAATCCTGTAACTGTAAGAGTTAAAAGGTAATTGATTGGGTCCATGGTGCCCACGAACATATCCATGACATCGCAGACACAGGCTTCAGGATGAGACAGAGGTAGTGCAAGCAGAAGGAACAGTATCATCGTGTAGGGCTGCATTCTGCTCGCTGAAGTAATTTCTTAGTGCACTCAAGTGAATTCTCCCTTTTCTCGCAGCTCAGACAATCACATCCATTACACACACACACACACACATCCCTCATAACCAAATTCTCTCTTCTGCCAATAGAACAGAGTGAAACAGAAGGGAAAGAACAATGTATATGCCGAACCTCATATCCTAATATAGCATCCCTGGGGTCACGTCCATCTCTGACTCATGTGTAGCCTTAGAACCAATATCCCCCTAGCTTCAAAAAAAGGATGAAAAATATTTCAGGCATTTAAAAGTCTAATGAGGCATATTCCAATCTTCTTTTAAGGGTGTAAGTTAAGCACATGAAGGTGAAAATTTTACATTTCCATATGTTGTTTCCTTCTTAAAGACAACCTTTGAAATGGCCTTTAAGAAACAGGAAATCAATTGATTCGCAGCTATGGCATTCCAACACAAAAATTAACACTCAGATTTCTGTTAGCACTTTCTTGAGCATTCAGAAGGCTTTACAGATTTAATCCCACATAGGAGTGAGGCCAAACTGCTGAAGACAGAAATCTCAGCTCACCTAGTAGTTCCAGCTTATGTCCAACAGTTCCCATGGGGCTGTCCTACAAACTCGCGCAGTCTGGCTTAGGCTTCGTTCTTACTGATGGTAGGTTGACACTCCCAGACCTTGGTGAACTGTAACAGTCTACAGTTTCCTCCCAAATCAGCTGCCCTTGTATGGATCTGTCTCCCACCTGCAGTGGTTCTCACCCATATAAGTTGCTCAATGACAATGTCTATTTTTAACGGAAGTAACCAATACTCGTTGTGTTTCTACCCTTCTTTCAAGCATTTTGAATGTACTAACACATTTTATTTATACAAATACTCTATAAAGTGTGCGAAGTTAAAGATAACTTAAAGATGAGACAACTGATTTAAAGAGAGCTTAGGTTCTTTCTGAGAATCACAGACCCAGAAGCCACAGAGGTAGGGTTGGAACCAGAGCAGACGGGCCTCTGAGCCTGTCCTCGTAAACACAGCGTCCATCTGCCTTTCTGCTTCCCGTCCACTCTTCCTGTCAAAATCTGAATATGAGATAAGGCTAACTGTGGTCTACAGGGAAGGCTGGTTGATCCATCTACATTTATCTTGAACATCAAAGAACTCTGAATGTGCATAGCATTTTATAAAAAAAATAAAACATTCTGGCTTATGTCTGAAAGTAAATACCAAAGATTAGGGTAATCAAAGACTAAGAACAGCTTGCTAAGTCTCTGAATATCTGGATCTAGAGGATTTAACAAAAACATCGTAAGCGAAGGGAAAAAAGTGTTGATATATGTGAAATAAGAAGAAATGATAGCTAAAATCATAAGCATCACCCTAAAACTGACTTACAGGACACCAGCCCACAAAACGATGCAGTGACACTGTTTAGAATGACACACAGAGAGTGTAGGGGCACAGTTTTAACCTCACCACAGACCTGCCGGCCACTGTGCCTCGTCGTTCCAGAAGGTGGCGAAACGGAGACCAGCCTTCTTACCAAGGTAAGAAAATAAGTAGGAGCACAATGGTCCGACAGCTACTTGGTGATAGACTTTACTTTAAACCTTTCAGCACTACTTATTTTTAACTAGAATATTTTCTGAAAATGTGATCTCATGAGCTTTAAGAAAATATAGAAAATACTAAACACAAATTGGGAAAAATAAATAACAGAGCCTCAACCACAAACTAGATTCATTTCAATCCGAATCCTTGGGACATTTTTTTGGATTTTTCTGTTTCCCAAAGTCAACGTGTATCAATATTTTATTGTAACTGTATCTCTACCACCTCCTTCTAACACTTTCACCTTTTTGCAATGTAGACTCATTCCAGCAAAATCAACTTCATACAAAGACTTCTATTTTTAGGGCTGAAAATGTCAGATTATTTGTTGGCTTGGAAAAAATCTGCATGTTTGAATTTTTCTCTTTTAACATGGATGTTTGGTGTCATGGAGACATGCTGTATTCCAGAGATACAACAATATTTTTTATTTAAATACTTGATTTTTTGGACCAGTTCTTCAATTCTTGAGGGGTATTTTTTAAAGCTATTTTTTCTCTTTGGTTAAATTCAAAGGAGGTTTATATTTCTCCTAAAACAAAGCAGATTTTAACTGCAAAAGGTGTTTTTCATTTATTTTGGATGTGTCAAGGGTACCTTGTGGGTATCATGTAAGTAAAAGTGTGCAGAGTTAGCACTTTTTTTTAAGATAAAATGTACCTATAGTGAAAAACAGATATTAAATGTATATTTTGATGAATGGTGACAAACGTGTACATGCAGTAACCCACCCACTGTGGAGATCTCATGCTTCTCTTCCCACCATTGGTCTCCATCGCCCACTGGCAAAGGCAACCTGATTTCTATCACCAGGTGTTTCTACCCATAAGTTCTAAGTCCAAGAACTTGATACAACTGGTCCTTCTCAAATTAGTGTTTGTGTATCGTTGTAGTAAGAATAGAGTGTTATTTCTGTCGCATTCATATTTCCAGTTTTTCAAGAACCATATATTAAAAACAAAACAAAGAACAAACGCTTTTTTTCTCCACTGAACTGACTTGGTGCCTAGACTAAAAACCAATCATATCAGTGCACACTTATGAACTCTCCATTGATTTTATTCATCTGTCTACTCATGCTGAAAGTACACTCTCTTTATTACTGTAGCTTTATAGTAACTACAGAAATCAGATACGTACTTCCTCCAACACTGTTTTTATACTTTATGATTACTTTGACTATTGTAAATACAGTGCATTGACACTTTGTTTTCAAATAAGCTTGAAAAATTCTACTGGAATTTTTCCCAGGATGACTCTGAATCTCTATTTCAATCTGGAGAGAATTAAATTAATAACAATGAGGAATCTTCCAGTCCATGTACATAGTGTTAACTTAAGTCATCTTTAATTTCTTTTACCAATTTTTATTGTCCATGTGTAGATTGTATACATATTCCCTAAAATTTACCTAACTATTTCATGTTTTGATGTATTTCAAAATAGTACTTTAAAAATTATATTTTATTTGTTCTTGTTCATGATATAGAAATGCATTTTGGTTATTTACCAATTCCCCTGAGAGCTTGCCAAATTTACGTCTATCTCCTAGCTTTGAGGGGGCACAGGAAACAGGTGGCAGATTCTTTGGGATTTTCTTAAGTGACAAAGTGTGTGTTCTGCGTTTAAAGAAGGTGCTAGTTTTTCTTCCCAGTCTTCATGTCCTTAGTTTACTCCTTGTTTTACTGACCTGTACACAACACTGCGCTTGCATAACAGAACGGCATGAACATACATTCTTCGGAGGAAGTCCCTAGCTCAGCGTTGCCCCGCGATCATAATGGCGCTGCTGGGTCTTCCCAGACGCACTTCATCACACTGAGGACATTACCTCAATTACTGATTTGTTGAGCGTGTTTATCAAGAGTGTGTGTTGAATGCTGTCAAATGCTTTTGTCTGCATCTAGTGAGATTTTTTTTTTCTCACATGAACATTGACATTGATTGTTTTGAAGGAAAACACTAGCCTTTGCATTCCTGAGATGAACCCAAATTTATTATGGGGAAAATCCTAAAATTTTGTTGAGGACTTATATTTCTATATTTAAGAAGAATATTAATTTGTGATTTTTATGACATCATTGAGTTCCTGTATCTCTCAGCTATAAGAACATACACATAAGTTATGTATATATGCAGATAGGTATGTGTTTTGTTTTGGTTTTTTATTTGCTAGATTGTCAGTTTTAATAAATTTGTTCATCTCACTATAAGGTTAGAACAAATTTTTCTCCTAAAACATGGATTGGTCTTTAACAGTCACAGAGTCTGATAAATACACAACCGGTCTTCAAGCTGACTCATGACTTTCTGGTCAGAGTGGGGAAGAAAATGGTTAGACTCTAGCCAAAGGAGGAAAGTTCATGTTCTGTCTGAATCTCAATTAACAGTGAAGCAAAAAAGAAGTGTGAGTGAATTAAGTCACCACAGTGCGTGAGTCCCAAATATCTCCGAATCAATCCTCACTCTTTGCTGTTGGGGCACACAGCTGTTCCGCCTGCAGGTCCCAGCAGGTGCCTCAGTGATGGCCAGGATCCAGATGTGTCTCCTGCTATATTTGGCAGAGAGAGGTTCTCACCTGCCACCCCTGACCCTTCCTAGAAGGAAAGTACATGTGACAACATGAGACCTGGTCTCAAGAACAGTAACCAAGAATTTAGTTCCATGTTCATCAGAGCCGGGCTGAAAAGATTTGGGAATCTCCAGGCAACATGGGACCCCCCCAAACTATTATCATGTATAGCTAAAACCTGTCTTTCTTTCACATTTTAATATTGCTTAAATGCAAAAACAACTACATTACCATTCCGTTGTGCCTGCCAGTTTGCCGTCCATAGGGGGTGAAGTTGACTCTAGTGGACACTCCAGTGAATACGCTTCCTGCAAAGGCGGATCTGTAGTTGCTGTCACTTGCTTATTCAACAGAGGCCCCAGGTGAGGAATTGAGAGTGTCTCAGACAGGACATAGGAAGGCATATGGGCTTTCCGTTACTTGCATGTGCATGAATCCTGACAAATCACTCCGTTCATGTCAATCTCCCTCAGGACAACAAGTGTACTCTGAGTGAGAGGCAACATTACCTGTTCACACTTACACAGGTCGGGTGGTCACCACTGAGCTCTGTGTGATATGCCACAGTGAATTCTAACTGCACAAGAGAACCCCAGCAGCCAGAGAACCATTCCTCTGTCCTGACCCTCTCATTCTCCAGTGCTGTGAAAATCTGCTCTAAAAAATGAAACACATCTTTCCTTTTAGACACTATTCAGTAGGCAATTCTTTAACTATTGCTTTTTTATCTTTTCAGAATACTTATAGCGAGAGCAAGTCATTTTTTTTCCTGCCTCCCTCACCCCTACACAAATACTTTTTCATGACCTTCATTTGAACTGGAAAAATAACAAGAATTGCATAAATATTCTCAACCCATATGGTCTCATTAATTTTCTGTGTGTTTCATTCTGACCTTAGGTTGTCATTATTGCACCTGTTAGAACATTCTGCACACATATTATAGATTTGACATTTTGAAGATAGTTTCTGTCAATAAAAATTATAGATATTTATACTAAGCACTACAGCTAAAAATCATCCCACAGATGCTGGGGAATCTAGATTAGAAGGAAGGCAAAAGCACCCCCCAAAATATTACTTTTCCATTATGGTGTCAGAGGCCTAAGAAATGCCTAAGTGCATTCTTGGCATTATTACTTAGTGAATTAAAATTAACCTACACAAAAATATTCATAATGGCAATTGTAAAATAATACAGTTAACACTATTTTTCATAAACTTCTCTGTTATAGATAATACTTATATGATAGGCCATCATTCACTGAATATTGCCTAACTTATACTCTCTTATTTTAGTCTTTTATTTTATTTAAAAAGTAATGCATTTTCCTGGTTTATTTTAATAAAATAGTAAAAAATATAAACCATCTCAACCAAAAGCTCATCTTCTCATTCCCATAACTGACTGAATTGGTACTAACCCACATACTCACACAAACACACACATCCTTTATTCACAAATCCCTCAGGAACCTGACTGACTGAAAAGTGAGAGAAGGCAATGATTGTGAACCCAAGTTAAAGAATACTATTCAATCAAACCTTATATTAATATCTTAATAATTAAGGAGAAACTAACAGGAGCTAAGACAAAAAAAAATTACCCAGCAAAAATGTTAGAAAGAAAAATAATTAAATGATATTTTAGAATATGCTTTGGTGAAAAAATAATATTTATTGCAGAGATTAAATTAAAATTTAACTGAAAACTTAGTTTTGGTGGCAGATAAGTTAGTGAGACAAAAAATAAGATTAAATGGAGCAGTCAAAGTAAATTAAATAAAAAAAGAAAATACAATCATATAATCAGTATCAGATAAGACTATGTGATCAGTAATAAAATTCAGACTTAAGAAATAATACAAATTGCTATGGAAAGAGAGAAAAAACACAGGTGAAAAGTCCAAAATGATAGGTGTGATGGTTAGTTATGTGTGTCAACTTGGATAGGCTGCAATAGCCAGTGATTTGCTTACACACTCTTCTAGGTGTTTCTGTGAAGGACTTTCGTAGTTGAGCTCAACATCTATACTCTGTTGGCTCTAAATAGAGGAGATTTTCATCCTTCATAATGTGGTGGGCCTCATCCAATCAGCCTTAGTCCTTCAGAGCAAACCAGCGTTTCCTTAAAGGATACTTCTGCCTCGAGACTGAATCATCAGTCTTACCAGAGATTTTTCAACCTGTCTGTCTGCCTGTGGATCTGTGACTTGCCAGCCCCCACAATCTTGTAAGCCAATTTCTTTAAATAAATCTCTCTCCTTGATAGGTAGATAGGTAGATGAATAGGTAGATGTAGGGGTAGATGTACATAAGTAGATGACTGATAGATATAGATTAGATAGATAGATAAGTGATAGAGACATCTTACTACTGACTGTTTTTCTTGAGAACCTTGATTGACAGTAGGAGCAAAAGATAGGCAATTAACAAGGAGTCAGAATATTGATTGGCATATCTGAAAAATATATATTCAAAGATTCAATAAATATAATGATTTCCAAAATGAAGGGCTATATGTATTTTTTTATTTATTTATCTTTAGATGGGAAGGGAAAGAGAGAAATATCAATGTATGGTTGCCTCTCGTGAGTCCCCTGCTGGGAACTGGCCCGCAACCCAGGCATGTGCCCTGGGAATCGAACTGCGATCATGTGGTTCGCAGGCCTGCGCTTAATCCACTGAGCTATGCCAGCCAGGGCTATTTTTTGACTAATATGTATAACTTTTTGTAGGCTCCTTAAACAAGAGGACAAAAAGCGAGGTGGAAGCAAGTGGAGAAGGTGGCCTCTTGTGGCACAGGGGCTGCACCAGGAGTCTGGGGTCTACACTTTAACTGTCAGGCAGCCTTTTCACTCGCTGAGCCTCGAGGGTCACTTTATAGGGTTTACATCAACATTTTATAGCTATTCTCTGGCTGCTTCTTTTTTATAACTGCCCATCTGATCCCTCCCGGAGATGCTGCCCCAGCAGGGGTGAGGTAATGGCCAGTTATGGAGGTCAGAATGGACGGCTTTCTTCACCCACTCACCCTTCGCCTGCTGTTTAATGACCGCCAGGTCTTCCCCGCACATTCTAGAGAAACAGGCAGGAGCAGCTCTGAAAGGAGGAGGAGAGGAGGTTTAGACCTAGACCTTTCGTACTGGTGAGTGGCCCAGCTCACAGAGCTTCTTTGAGTACAGGCAGGGGTATGATTAATCCAGGCAAAATGCAATAGCCTCTGGTGTGGGAAGAACCATGGGACGCTGCACAAGACCCCGTTAGGCCCCTCCCTCGTCCTGCTGACTAGAATGAAGATTCTCTGTGTCAGAGCCACACAACGGTGAAGAAAAATGCCAGTGCCCAAAGCACAATTTTGAGATTATGTATCTAATTAATCCATGCTACAGAAGGAAAAATAACATTTATACTTCTTGGATTTTCTTAAAACACTGAGCATTTTTGGTTTCTTTCAAGTCTTGCTCTGATGGATTTTACATTTTACTGAAAATCCAGAAAATATGTCATGTCGATGAAAATGCACAGCCCAAAGAAATCCTTTGGGTATCGGGATGGTTAGTCTGATGTGTCATCTTCGCTAGGCTATAGTCCCAGTTGTTTCATGAAACATTAATCTGGGTATTGCTGGGAAAGTACTTTGTAGAGATGGCTAATATTTGCTGTCAACTGACTTTAAATACCCTTGACAATGTGGATGAGCCTCATTCAATCAGCTGAAGGCCATAAGAACAAGACCTAGATTTCCTAGGGCAGAAGTTCTGCCTCAAGACTACAGCAGAAAAACCCACCTGAGTTTCTTGCCCTTCAGGTATGAGATTTGCCAGGTCCCACAACTGCATGAGTCAGTTCCTTGAACTAAATCTCTTTATATTTATCATCTATTCTATTCTATTCTATTCATTCTGTTTCTATAAAGAAGCTTGACTAATACAGTTATTAAAATTTAAATTTATCAAAGATATACATAAATTTTTCCTTGGATGTATAAAGTATATCTATAGAAAATTCTAAGGAATCCACACATGCTACAAAACTGCTAGAGCTACCCTGTAGTTTGGCAAGAATGCAGGATATGAGATTCATACACAAAACTCAGCTGTATCTTATATACTAGCAAGGATCAAATTGGAAATAAAATTAAGAAAACAATTTCACTTATATAAAATTGAAAATAAAATACATAGGCACAAGTTTAAATAAAGAAACACAAATGTATACATTAAATACTACAAAATATTGCTGGAAGAAATCAAAGACCTAAATAAATGGAAAGCTATCTCATGTTCATGAGTTAGAAAGCTGAATATTGTTTAGGTGTTAATAATTCCCAAATTGATCTATATGATATCAAAGAAATTTCTATCAAAACTCCAGCTGGTTTCTTCATAGAATTCAGGAGCTGATCCATAAATTCATGGAGGAACCCAGAATGACAATGGTCAAAAAAAGGACAGAGTCAGAGGGCTCACACTTCTCAATTTTAAAATTTAGGACAAACCTATAGTAATCAAGACTTTGTTATGCTCTCATCAAAAGTAAAAATAAAAGTAATTCTGGGAGCTGATGGATGTGCTGATTAACTCAGTGGGGGAATCTTCCACAATGTACACACAGACCAGCCCATTGCACACTTCAAATATTTTATAATTTTATTTGTCAACTATACATTAATACAGCTGAAGGGAAAAGAGTAGGATATTTGCACTTTTTTAGAAAAACTTTATGATACTGGTGTAAGGATAGACACATAGATCAGTAGAATGGAGACTCCCTCATATTTATGGTATGTTCATTTTCAGTAAAGGTACCAAGACAATTTAGTGAACATGGTTGCTAAGTCTAACACTATTTTAATCAAATATGTGGAAATGGCAGGAATACATTTTCCCATCAATTTTCAACTTCCAGAGAGTTTATTTGTTACAAAGCATCCATTACGATGTTTATTTTTTTAAGATTTTTATTTATTTATCTTTAGAGGGTAAGGGAAGGAGAGAGGGAGAGAAATATCAATGTATGGTTGCCTCTTGTATGTCCCCTTCTGGGAACTGGACTGCAACCCAGGCATGTGCCCTGACTGGGAATCGAACCCCAATCTTTTGGTTCGCAAGCCCGTGCTCAATCCACTGAGCTACACCAGCCAGGGCACAATGTTTATTTTTTATCTTATACTGTAAAATGACAAATTTTGTAGATGGTAAATCTCTGAGTTCTGCCAGTAATTGTACTTATCTTTCTCTTGTCCCTGTCTCAGTGCTTAGGGGTCACTAAACCTGTCTCAGTGTTCAGGGGTCCAAAATGAAGGTATTCCTCTTACTCAGGTCTCGTGAGATTGGATTGGGGAGGAGCCCCAGACACCACACCGGAAGGACAGGTCCTAACCCATAGTTCCTAAAAGGGGAATCCGGGGCACAGGTATGCTAATAACATGCCAGGCCAAACGAGAGTTCAAGAAGGTTTAAAAGGTAAATAAAAATATCATTTCAATGATAATCTCTTCTTCCCCGGAGAAGCAGGAGCTTCCCTGGGAAGACAGAGGACAAAGGAAATCAGTGGTTTCTAAGGGAAGAAACCGGTGAGGCAAGGTGGTATGGTTCACTAGTTTGAATGACCTCAGCAGACGAGGGCATAAGAGCCATTTGTAGTTGCCTGGCACCTCTGCCCCAGAAGTGATTAGGGAAGAGGGGGTTGACCCAGAGTCAAAAGGATTGCAGGCTGGTACAACCACTATGAAAAAGAGTATGGAATTTTCAAGAAAACTAAAACTGGATCTGCCTTTTGACCCAGCAATTCCACTGCTAGGAGTATATCCTAAGAACCCTGAAACACCAATCCAAAAGAACCTATGCACCCCAGTGTTCATAGCAGCACAATTTACAATAGCCAAATGCTGGAAGCAACCTAGGTGCCCATCGGTAAATGAATGGATCAAAAAATTATGGTATATTTGCACAATGGAATTCTATGCAGCAGAAAGAAAGAAGGAGCTCCTACCCTTTGCAACAGCATGGATGGAACTGGAAAGCATTATGCTAAGCAAAATAAGCCAGACAATGAAAGACAAATATCATATGATCTCACTTTTAACAGGAACCTAATCAACAAAACAAACAAGCAAAATATAACCAAAGACACTGAAATAGAGAACAGGCTGACAGTGATCAGAAGGGAGAGGGGAGGGAATTTCAGGGGGGAAGGGGGGTGGTTTACAGGAACAAGTATGANTCCTACCCTTTGCAACAGCATGGATGGAACTGGAGAGCATTATGCTAAGCAAAATAAGCCAGACAATGAAAGACAAATATCATATGATCTCACTTTTAACAGGAACCTAATCAACAAAACAAACAAGCAAAATATAACCAAAGACACTGAAATAGAGAACAGGCTGACAGTGACCATAAGGGAGAGGGGAGGGAATTTCAGGGGAAAGGGGGAGGGTTTACAGGAACAAGTATGAAAGACACATGGACAAAAACTGGGAGGAGGGGGAAGTGGGAGGGAGGTGGGGAGGGCTGGGTAGATGGGCTGGGATGGGAGTAAAAGACAGAAAACTGTACTTGAACAATTAAAGTAAAATTTTTTAAAAAGCTATGAGGGAAAAAAACTCCTGTGGAAGCAGTGGAGTGTGGGCTCTGATTTGGTAATGTGAACGGGGCGGTCCGGACCGCCACTGTGTCCATGAGTTGTCTAGACCTGGGAGGGAGAGTCCCTCCAGGGTCACAAGACCCTGGTACTCATCTAAAACTTAGAATAAAAACACATGATTGATACACCCTCCTTGTCTCCTCTACTGCAAAGTCAACCCCTACCTGCTTTAACTCTAATGGTTGGGCCGCTGACATTATATATCCCCATCCCCAGGAGAAGGCACACATGGACCAGTCTCATCACACAGGTGGGCTAAATGCATGAGGTACAGGATGGTCTCCCAAAGGTGCCTCACCACCTGGGACTGTCCACCCCTGAGTTTCCAAAAACAGTAACTGGGGGAGCAGTGAGCAAACACAGTGCTAAGCATAGCACCAAGTGCTGCCTTGTGGCTTTATTTATTTCGGGATTCTTCTTTGTGATATTTGGACAGCCCTGTACATGAGAAGCTAAGCCAAATGCAAGCCAGCATTCTCAAATAAAATATGCAAGCAATAATATCAGCCCTATCATTAGGTAACCACCATGCAAATGTTTTAAGTTCTCTCAGTGATACTGGCCAAATGCAAAACTTAAGAGACCCAAAAATCTCTCCCTAGGCTTCTGACCCTCCCCTTTCCTTCTTTCAAAATGTTTGTTTTCTTTCCATTTTTTGTTAAGGAACATTTTTTTAAAGCTTTTTCTTTAGCCTCTTTATAAAAACTTAGAGCCATAGAGATCCAATTGAAATTTTTCTGCCTACTATTTTTGCGTTCATTTTAGTTAAATTTAGAGAATCCACCATGTAAACTGTGGCATTCTGCATCATAACATGATTGGAAAAAAAAAGATTTGTTTATAGAACAAAAGGCCAGATGAGACTTTAAGAAGATTGAAAGTTCAAATAAAAATTGATTATTTTAAAGTTCAAATAAATAAGATTGAAAGTTCAAATAAAAATAAATCTGAATATATTAATAACCTCATCCCCTCCTCCACATAAAAATTCATATTTCCATATATATGTGTACACTATGATAAAAATGGGAATTCTTGTCTAGCCACTGTTTTAATTCTCAAAGAGAAGATCTTTCCTTGAATTTTGCCCATTCATAAAGTTTTAATTAGCCACATTTCTAGAACACGACAATCATGCTGCTGAAAATCAGCCACAGTTTTGATTTACAAATCTGCAAAGAATTACTTGGTAGCAATCAGAATGAACCAGGCAGCGTCATGCCCAAAGCTTTCTCTTGCAGCGTAAACACAGGCAAATGGTATGGTAATTCTCCTTGATTGCACTGGTTGGGAGAATTCAGTAGAAGCAGCCAAAAGCGAGCTCAAGGTATGCTGTCCACTGGGCTACATGTCACAAAACAGCTGAGCTTGTCTACTGTGGGTTGCACAGACAGGGTGGGCAATAGTAGGTTTACAGTTGTCTGAATGGAAAATACTACCATGATTAATAAATAATAATGCAAGAATAAACTCTGTGTATCATGGGCTCACAACTGTAAACATACCATTGTCCCACGCTGTTTGTAAAATCTATGTATCTATTAAATATAGGGTTCAATTAAATGCAGGCGTGTTACTCAGCTATGTCACTGAGGAACAAGTGCCATTAGGAAAGCAGAGCCATCTGCTTGGCAGACACTGAATTTCAGGCTTTGTCTGAGCTAAGGTGGAATTCGGCACATTTGGCACGGCATTCCAACTCTCCCATAGTGCTTTGCTCAACATTTTGTTATTTATGAGTACTGTGGCTATTCAAGGACAGCCGAGGAATAAAACAAAGGAAAGCTGATTTTGTCATTTCAAAAATAAAGTTCTTGCTCCATCTTGCATGTCTGTTAACATGTTTTTGTAGCCAAGTTTTATAAATTTTTGCAGCAAATCAAATTTCCAAGGAGAACTCCAAGGTGCTAGCAGCTTATAGTCACTATGGGGGAAATGAGTATCTCTAATAACATCAGCATTAATATCTTTAACTCAAAGGAGAAACACCATACACACTAATGATGAGATGCTTAGGTTCAAAGTAGGATTTCCACTTTCAAAACACGTATCGTGTTCAGCGGCCGAAGTTACAAAGGATTAGGTCATTGGCTTCCGGCTGCCCATTTTGAGGGTAAACAAGGAACTGTGATCCATAAACCTGGGGATTTCGGATTTAAAAAATCATAAAGCATGACAGCCATATGACCTAAAAAGACGTGAGGTGAGCCCTGGCCAGCATGGCTCAGCATGGTTGGAGTGTTGTCCCATTCACCAGGTTGGGAGTTCAATTCCCAGTCAGGGCACATACCTAGGTTGTGGGTTTGCTCTCCAGTTGGAGTGTATAAGGGAGGCCACCTATCAGTGTCTGTCTCTCACATCACTGTTTCTCTCTTTTTCTCCCCCTTCCTCTTTAAGATCAACAAACATATTTTAAAAATACTTGAAGTGAAGTTTCCAAGTTTCCATCTCTTGTTAGAACCAAGGCTGCCCATGGGTTCTATGGTGCCAAAGGCAGTGGGAGTCCTTACTGGGTAGAACAAAGCTCCTTCAGAGAGTATGTGGAGAGTGTTGACCGAGTCTCCCTTTCCATAAAAGATTAAAATGACAAAATACAAGATTACTCTCTGTTGCGTAGCACACAACAAAATGTGGTAAATTTAAATTAGCATTTTTAATGCTGAAAGTAAGTTATTGATTTACTTCTAGCCCTCATGTTGGGCAGAAAAGATGAATATACCAAATCCCTAACATTTTTTATACTCATACTATATGCCAAGCTTTGTGCTATGAAAATTATAAACATTATTTCATGTATACCTAGATCCAGCCTAACCCATACAATAAACTGGTAACGCCTTCCCCCTCTTTTCTTTCACAAATGAATACACAAAATCTTAAGAGAGTAACTTCCCCAAGTCCAACCTTCAAAATGTTGTAGCCAGGAAGTGAAGGGCTCAAAAATTATTTCCTAGTAGTGACATTTAAAAGTACACCCAAATGCTGCTGGTAATTGATGCATCATTAGGATCAATTTCAGAGCATTTCTAAAAGGTTTTTACAATATTAACTTTTACAAAAAAAAAGGGGGCCTTAGTAGAATTTAATTTCCTTTAATGGGATGTAAATGACCATGTTGAGACAAATCCTTCACCACACACCTAAGACTGTAAGGAGGTATCTTCCATAGTTTTTTGAAAGCGGGGTGGCTCATTTACATTCACCAGTCTCCAAGTCAGCTCACATCAGAAGGGCTGCAGCAGTGAGCCGGGGAGTGTGTTTTCCGTTGGGGGAGATCCCAGAGGGAAAAGGAACACGTGAGGCTGGGGAAGTTTACCAGGACGTTACTGCTGCCTGCTAGGGAAAATTTCCCTTTATGGAACTTGACCAGGGTCAATGGAAAACAACTTTGAATCTGGAGAAAATTATAGGGTTTATCTTACACTCTTGGAAGGCTTATCTGTCAGGACACTCAATCGAGCCATCCTGTTATTGCTATTTCTTTAGAAATGCCAAGTAAATAATTACACAGAGATGACATCAATTGAAGCAGAAGTTCCTATCCAAAGCTCAAGACTGGATGAAAATAGTGTGGAACTTCCCACACAGCAGATGGTGTTTTCACTCTGATGGCTAATTCGACAAGTGGAAGGGAAGACATGAAGATAAAGTGGAAGGAAGGCAAACTCGAGATTGTCCTGGATTGTCCTGGTTTGCAGCTCTCTCAGTACGATCCAGGATGAGGTCTTAGGCAGAATATTATTTAATCTGTCTGAATGTCAGTGTCTTTATCTATAAAAGAAGTATGCATGAGCCCTGGCTGGTGTCATGGAGTGGGTTGGGCACCAGCCTGCGAACTGAAGGGTCACTGGTTCTATTCCCAGTCAGGGCACATGCCTGGGCTGTGGGCCAGGTCTCTGCTTGGTGTTTGTCTCTCACAGTGATGTATCTCTCCCTCTCCTTCTCCCTCTCTCCCCTTCTCTAAAAATGAATAAATAAAATCTTTTTTAAAAAGTATACATGATATTAATAATTATATGCATTAAAAACTATATAAATATGTTTAAATTATATATATTTAAATCACATACATATAAATATATATTGCCTGAGTTAGTAGCAGATCTAACGGGTAACTATTATCACTAAGGTAACTGAAGACTTAATCTTACTGATATTTTTAATGGTTGTTCTGGGTCTCCTTTTTAGCCTTGCTTCCTCAAACTTATTCCTAAAAACATTAGATTTATGAGACCAAAATATAGTGATCCTTTACTATTATAATCATATAAAAATGTAAATGGTGAATTTCCTAAAATGGGAGTACAGTAACATGATGATATGTAAACATTCCTAAAATTCCTTTAATCGTGGTATCTTCTGATTTTTTTTTTTCTGTAGAGTGTTGACTGCACTGGAGAAGATGTGACCACGATGAATGCGCATGTATCGCTTTTCCGCAGCTGTCTTTCTGCAACATCGGGCAGAACCACAAGAAATGGCCTAGAGCTCTCCAGGCCCACTGGCAGAAAGCAGGACAGTCATCTGGAAGGTGTAAATTGATTTTGAAGATTCTACGTGGCCTTTGAGGATAGAAGTGAGTTAAGCTTTCAAACTTCTGAGTTCTCTAATGAAGAAAAGGCTTAGGAAATTCTCTCTTCCTTTCAGTTAATTCATCCAGCCACTTCTAACAGAGATCCAAATAAAAAGTGGTAGAAACCCCATTTCTTGTTCATAAACCTGAAGAGACTTCAGAGTAAATAAAGGATAAAACTTGAAGGATAAAAGAGTAGAAGAACCCATTATCTGCATCCTGTTTATTCACCATGTAAGAGCGCCCTTTGATGTGAACACACATCTCTCCCCGAGGCAGGGCCAAGGGCGGTTTTACTTCTGTAATGGGTAATTACTATAAGAACTCAAAGAAGAGAGCAAAACTTCTTGTGAGAGTTTGGGGGACAAAAAGCACGTACCCTAAAGCATCTATTCATTCTTTTGATAAAATATGAGTTCCTAGTATTATTCTAGGTACTAGATATAGAACAGTCATAAAAATTAACACCATTTTTTGCATGTGCCTTAATACCTGCTTATTTCCCTTAAAAACCAGAGATGTAAGGCAAAATGAACAGAAGGATTTTACTTGAGAGAAGAAAGTGGAAAGAGTCCTGACACGTCAATCATTTAGAGGGCCGGTCATTCACCCCTTGGTGCTTTCTGCAGTGACGAATGCTGCTGAGAAAGCCCGGAGAGGAACGGGACGTGTGGCCTTCTTAAGGACAGTGGCATGCTGGCCCAGACACCATGGTGCAGTGGGCTGAAATAAAAGTGGTAGATAAAGAAATGGACACATTCATCACGGACCATTCATTTGAGAAGTTTGGCTCTGAAGACAAGAAGAAACTAGGGCAGTGACAGGTGTATTTATTTTTGTTTACTTTGATAAATAAGAGGGTTTAATGGAGAAACTTGGAATTTAATAAGGCAGGGAACTGTCATTGAGAGAGAAGCTGAATGCATGGGAAGGAAAGGACCAACCTACACAAATTTCTGAGGAATCAGGAGAAGAGAGAAAAGAAATATATTTTAAACAGGCAAAGGAGCAACTTGCCAGTGGAGAGGAAGAGGCAATCTGTGTCTTCTTCATTTCAATGTGCCTTGAACTTTCACATGCACACAAAAACCTAGGGAACATGTTAAATGCAGACTTTGAAGTCCTGCAGGCTAGAACCCTTGGGAATTCCAAGTGAGAACCTGGTGAGAAAGACAGAACAATGAGGACAAATAACTGGGTATGTACAGGAGAGACCTAGGCAGGGCCGGGGAGCCCCAAAGCAAGACTAGACCTTCCTGAAGGATGGGAGGGAGTATCCAAGTCTCTTTTTAATTAAATATCAGCCTATTAGCTGCCAGTGGGCCCGAGTGGGCCCGAGTGAGCCATGGGGTACAGAGGAGAAGTGATGCTAGGCAAGGGGCCGGGCCTTTAAGGGGAGAGGTGTAGCATTCTTTCTGCTCATAAAATAGAAACAGATTCATAGATACAGAGAACACACTGACAGCTATCAGAGAGGAGGGAGCATCGGAAGGTGGCCGAGTGAAATAAGTGAAGGGATTAAGCAACAAGAAATCAGGCACAGATATCAGTATGGTGATCGCCAGAGGGAGAAGGGGTGGTGGGTAAAGGGGGCGAAATGGTGAGAGAAGGAAACTAGACTTTTAGCGGTGAACACCCAACATAACGTAGAGGTGATGAATTATAGAATTACAGTCTTGAAACCTATACATTCTCTCAATAAATTCAACTTTCAGAGACAGAGTAACTGCACAAATGACCATGAATGGTCCTTCTATCCTCCAAACATTACCAGCAATGCTCAAGGACGCACGTTTCTTCTCAACAAAATAAAAGAATATGTAGCACAGCCCGGACAGAGGAGAGGCGGGCAGTGACTGGGAGGAAGGATGGGGGAAGACGGTGATGGATGACACCGGAAGAGAAAGAAAATCAGAACAACAGAAGAGCCTTGCTGTGGTCGGAGACGGGGGTGGTGATACATGAGGCTTGGCAACTGTTTCCCTTGGGGGGACTCGCCTCTTTTCTTGAACTTAGGGTTCTCTTCAGTGATGCTCTCAACTCCTTTGTGTGTTCTCCCCTTGGCTCGCTCCCCTCTGCCAGTATTCATAGTATAAAGAGAGAAGAGGCACTGAACCCTTTTATCTGCGAAGAAGAAGTACTCCATTCTCAAAATATGAGCTCGTAATGAAATGTTAATGGACACGCTGATACAGAGACTCTAACCAGCCGCCGGCAGCGGTATAGCAGGGGCTTGGCATTACACTGTTTTTAGTTTCGGCTTAGTAGATACACCACTGCTTACACATGAAGACAATATAGCAGAGACTATATAAAGTCTTTTGAAATAAAGTAACCACGTGGCAAGGAATATTAAGAGGCTGAAAAAAACAACAACAATGTGTTCAAGAGTCAGAAGGAGCCTCGGAAGTGATTTTTCCTCCGGGAGGTTTGCTGAACCCTGGGGAGCCGTGTTCGCAGAGCGGGGGGCAGGAAGGAAGCAAAGCTCCGAGCCCCGCTGAAGTTGGGAGTGTGGGAGGGGACTCCCCACGTTAACCACCTCAGTGTGTGGGCCAAACTGGAAATAAACCTGGCCCACACCAAAGAGACTGTAAAAGAAATGGCTCATCTCAGGCCTTGCCACAGAGTGAGGCAGAAAAGAAAACCTCTGTGGAGAATTTGTCCCAAGATGGTATTCATATGTGTTTATAGCTTCATTTTATACTACCCTAGATATTTCAAGCTGATAATTTAGTTTAAAATGGTCTCAGTTGTTGTACTCCTGGGAACACAGTAAAACTTTTCTCAAGAACACCGCAATCCGGATTAGCTTCGAAGAAGCCCCTCAGACCCACTTCCAAGAACACAGAGTGGTAAGCAACACACAGGGAAATGGTCCCCCATCGGATGACCACCAGCCGAAGTTTCAGAACCTGAACACAAACACTAATTACTCATGTTGTTCTACTCAGTCCTCTAACGAGGCCATCCTCCTAGTCAGCCCTAACAATAGCCTCTTCAGAGGCTCAGATCTGGGTGACATCTGTTAGCAGATGCACATGTGTCTGGCCACACACCATATTCAGGGCACTGAGTGTCCGCGGTCCTGAGCACACAGCGATGCTGATTTATAGGGACTTTTGGAGCAGCTCATTCCCAGGGAGCTATCACATAGCCGGGAAGAAAAATACACACATGGAAATCAAAGTGAATGGGGCATTTTAAATAACAAATACGGGCTATTGAAATTAGGAAAAAATGTAAACATAACTTCTCTTCCATGCTTACTCATAAAAGTTAGCCTTTTACTCTCCCAGAACCTCTGGGTAAGAAGACAGACGTTAGATAGAGAATTGACTAGGTCCATCCTGTTTAAATCTTTCTCCATAAATAAGGAGGGTAGAAATGCTGTTTTTCAGAATACTTTAAGGAGCTATACTACTCATTCCAGTCCCCCCACCCTGCCTTGCATTCCTGGTATCTGTTCCTTAATACGACATCACTGGATCAATTAGATGAGTATGTTGCACTCAACCCTAGCAGGGTTTTGGGTGGTTTTATTTTATTTTTTTTATTTTCTTGATCTCTTTTCCAGATCTGGTGCTAACCAACATCCAATAGCAAAGGGTAGTTTATCACCATCACTGTGCTTTTGCCTGAAGAGTGACAAGATCCTCAGCCAGTTGTTGAGAGCAAAGAAAGCATCTTCAACAAACACCCGCTGTTACGATTTAGCTTTGCAGGAGCTAGGCTCCCTGCAGACCCTTCTCATGTTGTTGGACCAGGCCAGTTGCCCTGCAATGGGACTCTCCAGCAAGAGACTCCAGTGCTCATGGCCCTACTTCATCCCCAAACGAAACCAGTGTTGTTCAGGAAAACATGTCGCAAGTCAGAATGTCCTTGATTAGGATGGAGCTCAGAGCAGAATAAGAGTGGCTCTTTAAATCTTAGGAGAAAAACAGCCTCACTTTAGGTCATATTCAATACATATGGCAAGTGTATTGTTTCACTAGGAACACATTCAACAAACTCATTTTCACTTGCAAAAATAAGGTCGACAGGATTGCCTTTATTTTGTGGATTTGGGTCCATGTCACTAGAAAAAAGGAAGGAAATTCAGACACCAGATAAGATGGTTCCGTGGCAGACGGGATGGCGCTCTCGAAATTCCACGACCAAGTATGTCTTTGCTCCTAAGGCATGTTCACCTGATAATCCAAGGACCCGAGCTAAAATTCGAATTCTCAACATCCACAGCTGCTAGCCATGGTGGCCCTTTTTAGTGAGTTAAGGCTTAAAGCCAAATCCTACTTTCTGTTATAAAGGATACATTCTGCCGCCTCCTTGGTGATGTCGCTTTGTGATTCCGGTTCATGAGCCAGTTGCCCCCCAGCAGAATGTAGCCCATTGTCACCACAGAGGGGTACGTATGCCACATGGTCATGACTGGTAAAGGCCATCTCACTGTGTACTTATTAACAAATGCACTAGTGTAACCAAGTAGAAACTCCATTTCTTTACTACAACCTGCCTCCTTCTCCCTCACAGGGCCACTCTCTTACTTTTTTAAGCTCCCAGGACAATGAGGTTCTGGTTGGCACCAAATAATTTTAGCAACAAGGCCTCCAGTATGTTGACCCTGGAGATGGAGGTTTGGTCCTTGGGCTACACTGAGGCCTCAAATGTGTGTCAGCTCGAGACGCAGAAATGCAGTGAAAGTGGGTGAAGCCCACGTCAGCTGACCTCAGGAACAGACGAAGTGGTTGCTACTCTCATACTGACCAATCAGTTGAGACCATGACCCTGATGCCATTAGTCACTGGGAAGAATGACTTTTTTTCCCTATACAAGCCAACCCCTAGCAGCCATATGGGAGCCAGGGTTTTGACTCACCTGTTACCCCTGAAGCGGATCTCTTTCTGAAAACAAACCCTTAG
This sequence comes from Sturnira hondurensis, assembly GCF_014824575.4. NCBI lineage: Eukaryota > Metazoa > Chordata > Mammalia > Chiroptera > Phyllostomidae > Sturnira > Sturnira hondurensis. Next base: position 24,700,030 of record NW_028082759.1, on the reverse strand, counting down.
TTTCTGTGCCTATTGGGGTATGTAGTGAGCAGGCAAATGGACCCCTTTGGGTCTGTGACAAGAGCCTCCCCCACATGGGTTTCAAGCAGAAAATGAATGGTAGACACTCCTTGGAAGGAGACTTCCTGTGCCTGGATGCCAACAAGGAACCTTCAATAAGTTTGCGTTGTAACAGCAACGGCCCCGTTTGCTGTATGAGAGTCATTCTGACACAAGAAGAGAGAAATGTCCGTCTTTTTTCTCCATCCTTGGCATCAGTAGTCTCTGGAACATTGCACACAGCCTCAAAGTAATTAAAAGATGCCTCAGGAACTGCTGTGAAAACAAAACAGCCATCAAAGACGTGAAGTTCCCGCCCTCTCCATCCCTCACACTTCAACATCCAGAACTTCTTTTCCATCTGCTTCATCTGTGCGAGGTTTGTTTGAACGAAAGATTTCACTGAGTACCAAAAGGGAAGAAAAGTTGAAAAACCCTCTCCTATTTAATCAACTAAAATGATATTGTGTTGTAAATTATTTGGATCATCACAATGGTGCAAACCTCTTTTTATGCACAAATGACGAGCTGGGAAAGGTTTATTTGAAACCATAACAACAAAACAAAAACGGTACTGCTGTCATCCCTACGTTGCCAAAGAGGATGGACCGCGCCTGGTGGGAACATGCTGTGCACATGTGTGCGACGCCTCACACTCTATGACCACAATAATGAGAGTCTGCATGTAAGATAATGCATGCTAGCAAATTACGCACTAGCGTTCCTAAATGCGTCCGCCGTGCCAGTAGGTTTGATGGAGCTTACAGGCTGTGTCTTCGGGGACGCATGATGGAGATTAGTGTTGACACACAGATTTTGTAATTTTCACTTCTTCATTCTATCAAAGGTAGGACGGAATTTTTAGGTAGATTCTTAGTGAGTCGAACATACGAGAACAGTCTCCTGCCGTTGAGACCGAGGCATACTGTGGAAGAACTCATCTGAGTCTTTCCCAAGCTGTCATCCAGATTTCGTGGGGTCTTGGAAGACACGTGCGCTCCAAAATCAATTTGATGTTCTTGATTGCTAATGTTTGCTTGACGGCCTTAACACTAAACATGTGTATACACACGTGGCCATTTAGCAGCGCAGTGCCTGTGCGCAGCCCGTGCTGCTGCACTTAACTCACCGAAGGGACCTTGTCTGCACGACAGGTCTTTCATCTTCGCAGATTTCAGACGATGGAACTTGACTGAGTCGCACGACTGGATTTAAGAGACCCCTTTCCAAAGTGCTCCACTTTGCGGATCTTTTGAGGACGGGATGAATCCAACCTTCAGCCCGCACTGATACATGTTAATGAAGAAAGGCTGTCCAAGGCTCCACGACTGCTCCCGAATCTGACTGTTTACACCAGTTAGTTACTCAGATAAGATTGTAGCAGCAGTGACATATGTCATGTGCAATGCCCCACAGTAAGTCGTTTAAATGAATGATGTCACCCTATAAAGCCGCTTTGAATTTTAAAGAAGACTGCATTTTTAGAATCTTTCATTTAAAGCAATCAAATTGTACTGGCACATCTTCTACATTTTCATCTTCTCTCACTTCCCTTTTGGCCAATAATACTGACACTTTTTGTTAGGGGGAAAGTATATAAATATTGAGCTGTCTATAGCATCAATTTGGGTTTTTTTCCTTAGGTTTTTAACATGAGTTGTTTTACCACAGGATTAGAAATAAAAGTAATTGCCTTCTTTTACTTTTTTGTTACCTTTGGTGTTAGAATAATCAACTTCGGACTTTCCTGGTAACACAGAAAGACGTGATACTCACATGGAGTTTTTATCTCATTCAGGGTCAGGCATTTGCCTACACGATTGAATGTTCCTGTGGTACAATATTGTATTGTGTCAGTGAAACAAAAAGGAGAGGTAGGGAATGAGTTGATTTTGACTTGTTTTGTAAGCTCTCTGAGAAGTTTGAAGACTAGCATGTATTACAAATACTGAAGCATATGGAAAGACTCCTGAGTCGCCTTTTCTGAGTTCCATAAAAGTGATTTTCACTGATTTTTCTCTGCTTTATTACTGAAAACACTGTCTACTTGATTTTCTATCTTCCCTTGTTTCTCTCAAGCGCAAATGTTTCTACATTATCTGCTATTCATTTGATTTCTTTGACAGTTTATACAAAACCTGAAGTTCACTCTTTCTTCAATGTAAGTGAATTGAATTTATTTCAGCATACGCAATGAGTTTCCCTATTAACTAGATACATGAATCCTCACAGTTAAGTTGTAAATAAATTTGAAAGCTGAATTAGTCATAAAAATTCCTGTTAACATTCCCGCCACTCCTGATAACTTCACTTCCCTCAGAGGTAATGACTCCAAAAAAATCAGTGATCTAATTATGTGGACAAGTCCCAACATTTTACTAAATTGTATTGGGAAATGTATATCTGTGGATTAATAATCAGCAAGGCATTAAATCACAGGAAGCACGTCACTGCTTTTGTATACTAAAGAACGCAATCATTGTTGCCAAACTCTCACCAGTATTTTCTCTACCCCCCACCCCTGTGTGTGCTGCCCACTGGGATTCACTGCTCAGTGCGTGAGGGCACTCAAGAAGCTATTAAGCAGGGCAGCTCTTGACTTGGAATGACTTGTTGAAGTAACAGGAGACTGACTAGTTAAAAAGGCAAATATTTATATACTAAATATATACTATATATATAATATATACAAGATCTGTCCAGAAATATCCAGCCACGTGCTATGAGAAACAGGGACATTTATTGAAGAAGATACAAGAACTATTGTTTCTGGCTATGAACTTCTTGAGGAAATCTGGATCGTTGGTACCAGTTTGAATCAAGTCACCAGCAGCTGCAGCACAATTTGCGCTGTACTCATTGCATCGTCCCTGAAAGCCTTCTGAATCATCTGAACAGTTTCCGCAGAGGAGTGTTCAAGCTTAATGCAAAACTTGATGCAGATTCATTGCTCACCTCACTCAGTGATGTTGAATGTGACGGCCACAGAGTACACATGCTCACTCAACAGCATCTACCACCCCCACTGACTAGTTCAGTGAAGTCGTCATTGTGCACACATGCGCATTCCAGTCCACTCTTCTTAGCTGCCAAGTTACACCAATGTCACACAAACTGTTCTCCTTATGTTAATAATGGCTGGATGTTTCCCAGACAGACCAATATATAATATAAATCTATATATACATAATATATAATGTATAGATATTACATAACACAGTGGTACTTGAGTACTCGTCCACTCCAGAACTCCTCAAACCCTGTACTCACTACATTTGAAGAGAAAAAATGCTTCAGCGCCTAGCACTTGGTCACCGCTCACTGGACCTGCTAGAACTTGAGTGCATCACAACGCCATCCCACAAGAGAAAATGCTTCATTGATCATCCCCTGCTCACCACTTCTTGGAACAAATTAACAATGACTATTGAGATACCACCGTATCTACAAATATTTATATGTATGAAATAGACAAAAATTACATATCACAGAGATAGGATTTGTTACAATGACAGAAAAGTTTCTCCAAAGATTGTCACTCTGCCCTAGTACTAAATTCTTTCCCTTTGTCCAAGAGTTTGATTTCATATCACCTTTCCTTCACTCAATTTCTTTTCCTTGGTAGTTTCTAGACTTTTCTCTAATCAGGGCTCAATGCCTTCTCTCCCACAGACCTATATGCACAGCGATCTCCTAACACTCAATCAGCTGCCACCCCACACTCACTTGGCCTGTCCCAGACCCACCCATACTCAGTGGCTCCCTCACCTCGTCTGTGTTCTCGTCCCCACCGTGCCTCCAATAGTGACTCTCTGCCCATCGCTCTGTTTCATTTCTGCTGCAGCGTCTGCACCCTTCTGTCCCTCCCCCCTGGAACGTGAGGAGGGTGACAGCCACCCCTGTGCAGCTCAGACCGGCCCTCAGTGCCCAGAGCAATGCCTGGCCCACAGTAAGCACAGAGATAGGGACCAGTGTGAATGCATGCCTCTCTCCTTCCTCCCTGCAATACAGGGTCACCCGATGCCCTGAGTGCTGGTCCCCCCTTGTCTTCGAGGCCCAGAGCTGCCGCTGGCTCTCCTCTTGATCTGACAGAGAGCTTCACTATGGGCCAGGGGTTCTTAGCACAACCTCCAAATGTATTTTGAAGAATAATATTGACATGAATTACAAATGCAGCTCCTTTACCCTCCAAATGTTGGCCTTATATCTCACTAAAATATACAGCTTTTAATTATTTTTTTCCTAGAAAACTGTATATGGCTGAACCCATTAAAAATATGCTAGTGTTACTTATTTGCATTTTTACTTACTATCGGCTCTCTTAAATCTCATTTTAGTATTAAATAATTTCCCCACAATTAAATAGAAATATGGACATTCCTGGGAGTTGAGTGATTTCTGTCAAATTATTTTCCTTTCCAGATGCCACAGTTTTATGTTGTGCAAATGATCCTCTCATTACCAGATGGGACGAGAAAGAAAGTGCTTCAGGGCGGTATATGCTCTAGAAGCCTGTACATTAAGTAGCTATAAAAAGGCGAAGCTTTGTAAACTCGCCAGCAAAGTATCTGAGCTCAGCAGTGCGGACTGGGGAATGCAAACACTGAATCCCCCATCTGACCAGATGTGGACATTCCTGATGCATAAGTTCAGTCAACCAATACAATGTTTTCAACTAAAAGCTTAAAGTGGTGATAACAATGCTAATGTTCTTGCCTGAAAAGTATAACTGAAGCAGACAGAGACGCACACACAAAATTATCTTGCAAACCAAGCCCAGTGTTTACCAGACTAACTGTTCTTTTAGCCTAGTTTTAGAAATCCACAACTTACAGTATGCGAGACATAGTTAAAAGGATTACATAGAGATAACTGATGATCGTATTTCATTATCGCTCCAAACCTAGCGTTAACCACAGTTTAATTGCTGCGACTCTAAATGTGACTATAGGAGAGGCATTCACGGCATAACTTCTTACCAGCATGAAGGCCCAAGCACCTGCTCTCTTCTGATTGAGAGATGTGTACTTTCAACTACGAACATGAACTTGGCATCCCTCTAAAGATGCTGTTGCCGAATCCCCTGTTCGCTCTGCCAGCATCACAGATAAAAACTCAAAGAGGAGGGCCACGCTTGGACAGCTGTGCCCCCAGCCTTAGGTCTGACTCACCAGCATGGACTCATCGTTCCTTCCCGTGGCTTGCCTCACTGTTTCATGTTTTAGTTTTCCTTTCCATTCCCGCACACCTGGGAGGCCACTCTCAGTGGATCCCTGAACCACGGGACGAACCTCCAACCTTCAGTTTTTTCACTGAGATGGAGGGTTTGCTTTACTTGAGTCTGAAAGCCATGCTACCTCTTTCCCCACTCTGGACAGAGCCAAGGCTCGTGGAGTAGTCAGGGTCCCATGACCCAGCTTGACCCTTTCAACCTGACCGCCCAAATGACACCACTGTGGGCTTTCTCTTCCCAGAGCAGCCCGCCTGCTGCCCACTCTGTGCCGACAGCAGAGAGGTGCCCGAGATGCCCTGCCAGCTAGCTGAGAGCTGATTGCCACCAGGCGATTGGCAGCCACCGTCAATGGCCTGCCTCGTTTTCAACGTAAATGCTTTCTCAGGTTTATTCACATTTTATGTGTTTATGGGATACCTGGGCTGCTGTTTGAACTCCCTCTGGAGAAGTTTCCACAAACCCCCTGGGAGTGTGGCAGAGAAGGGCAAAACACTGCCGGTTCATGGGGTACGAGGCGGTGCAGGAAAGCCAGGGTCTTCGTTCCAGGTCCCGCTGGGTTCCGGGCAGGAGACGTTAGAGCAGGTGCGAGGGCACTGTGGTGACACTCAGCCTGGGTGATGTCGGGTTTTACTGCGTTCTTCACTGGATTTTGCAATCATAATTTTAAATTTATTTATTCTTTCTTCTTTTAAATGAAAAGATCTATCGCTCTATAAAACAACTTCACAATTGAATTTAGTTTATTACTCTAGCATATTCTCAAAATGACACTACAAATGCTATCTCGACCAAAATCCAGGTTTTATTTATAGTTTTATGTTACATGATGCTTTCCATACAAACAAAAAATTCCTCGAGCATTCAACATCCCCCTTGCATGCAAAGAAAGTATACGTTTTTAAAGCTGGTTTGCATATAGGCTTTAAACACTTTTATCCTCAGGGGAATAAAAAGCCAGTTAGCTTTCTATCAGAAATGAAAATTACCTTTGCACAAGAAAAGCTTGAGTAAATGTATTTATAAATAAACTAGTCTTCCTATTTTAGTTAAAGTTTCCCTGTATGCTTTGTAATTAGTATTTCTTCTTTTGTACCAGCAATTTTCAGAAACTTTTTAAATTTCACAAAAACTCTATTAACTTTTTGTGAAAAGGTTAATTAAGACAAGAGTATCTACTCATAATACTATTCACTTGAGTCAAGAGGTTTGAAGGGAGGAAATGACAATGAACCCTGTGCTCTGAAGCAGAATGCTTTACGTAGTCTACGATGTGTTGAGCCTCAATTGAACTGGGACTTAGAAGTGTTTTCCCTGAGTTCAAGTATAGCTCTAAATCCTAAGGTGCCTGTTGTTTGACTAATCTGGCACGTAAAAAAAAAAAAATCTTTTTGTCAGTTTTCAGGAATGGAGTAAAGAGAGGAGAAAAAAACCCTAAAAGCAAATTCCAATTTCACAGTAATCAAACCTGACGTCTGGCTGGAAATACATGGATGCAAGATAGCTGATATCTTGTCATTTAAACACCAATTAGTTGACACATGAAGTTTACATACATTGTTTATAAGATTTTGATTATGTGTTAAAATAATGCAACATTGCTATAATGACATAGAACATCCACAGAGTGTGGGGCACAGGTAAGCTTACAATTGTGAGTATGTTAAATACAGAGCTTATTCTTGTATTATTATTTATCAATTACTGTATTATTTTCTATACGAACAAATGTAAACCTACTTTTGCCCCACCCTGTACGTGACTACCGCAATTGGTTAGGTGAATTTATTTTTCTTTTGCAATTCATATTAAAAAGGTTTATATCTCTCTGATATATGTATACACACACAAAATCTATTGTTCTACATATTTTACTCTGAGTCCTACCAATATTCTTTATATCCTTGCTCATGTATTGAAGGTATTATAGAAAGAGGTGAGACCAACCCTGTAACAAAAGGAGAATTTATGAAATACTTCTTTGAAAAATATATAAACTTGGGAATAAATAACCAATGTAGTTTTTCAAGCAAGAAATCAACATAGTGCCTGATGGAAAAGATGCAAATCCAGGCCCTGTTAGCAAAGTGAAAGGCTGCTGAGTGGACTAATGGCAATGCTGAGAAGAGAATGTCACTTCCCCTCCAAAACAGACAACCAAGCAAACTGAAAATAGAGACGGCATTAGGAGAAACAGGAATATACGTTGATGTAAGTTCATACCACTGTTTTTCATTTCTAGGCCATGCTCCTGTATGTGTGCTTTGGTGGCACAGAACTAAGAAATCCCGCCTAGGTATTACTTTTCTTAGGAGTGTATGTGAGTGGGGAGAGGGGAGGAGTAGGACTAGATATTTCAACAGAGGACACCTAAATTAGGACAAGCAAGGAAACCCATGGTAATTCAGGTATTACATTGGACGCAATCCTGGGAACCAATAAAACACGCGACACCAATGTTATGTATTAAGGGTTCCTTTAAAGTTACTCGGGAGATCATCTTGGCATTCCTTCCACATCTCCATTCCCATGGATATTTAGTTTTCCAGTTCAGTGAATAGAGCCAATGAGGTCTGGGAGGATTTTCTGAGATCACAGGAACGATTTGCTGCACATCTGCCCTAGAGTTCATTCCTCCTGCCCACCCCACAGTTCCTCAGAGGATTTCAGAGCTCCCCCAAATCCTACAGGAATGCTACTCCTTTGGGAACTTGCTCAGGCCTTGGAACCCACCCAGGTCTGAGCTGTCTTCAAAGCTGCCACCAATCAGCGGATTCCCGGGCAATCAGCAGAAGCACCTGGGGGATCCTGTGTCACACAATCATGTAAGTGGTTTGGAAGTGTGTTTTAATGAGGTGCTTGTCCCAAGGGAAAAAGAAAGCCTTAACTCTAATTTAAGTTGAAGCCAAGAAATATTTTTGCAGTTTCATTTAAAGATGATTTGGGGAGGTCTTTTCAGTTATAAAAGCTGTGTGACTCCACATTTAGACAAACTTCAGGCAGAATTTGCATTATTAGTAATACGCGCCCATATAAGTGTTACGGACATTTATATTTTACTTTGTGAAGAGCGTGTTCTCAAAAAGTTCTAGTGTTGGCAGAAATGTATGGACTCCAAATTTATCAGATTACTGGAATTTGAGTTTTAAAAAGCCACACTGCTGGGTTGTAGTAACGGCTGGGAACAATAGCTAAAGAGCTCATTGTGGAGTATCGCTTCCCTGAAGCAGAAGTCTGGGCAGTGCAAATGCACAAAACATATTTACTTGAATCCCTTGCCTGGCTTCTAGATTTACTCTAGAAATGGCTTTTAGAAAGTTATATTATGCCACAGCTGAAAGCAACTTCAAGATAACAAATTTCAAAGTTCCGGGCTCATTTCTAACTTTAGACACTGCTATGCTTGTCAAATATTTTTCTCTGGAACACATACTCCCCACCCCACCCCTCCTGGTTCGCACCGAAGTTAACTTCGGTCATTATTAACATTATCTCATCAGGGCAAATGAGGGCCTTTGGTTATACCTCCCCTATACCACGAAATGCATTTTCAATTTTATTCCAGAAAAGAAGGAGGAGGAGGAAAAAAAGCTCAAGGAGTTTCTAATTATCATTCAGTATCTAATTTGACTAGATTAATATCAGCCCCATGCCGATTCTGTGATTCTGAACTCCAAGAAGTATCTAGGCCAATTTTAACATGTCTCTAGGTACCACTACGAAAGTATCCAACATGAATGGACAGGGGTGGACTTGTAAAGATTTTATGAAACAACAGTCAGAGTCTCGGTAGGTAATTCATCACTAAATTGGAGCACACACGCTGTCAACCGAATACGGACCCAGCGCCAAGCAGCAGACCCTGTGTTGGCTGCTGGAGACTTGAAAGTGCCTATAATTCAACTCCTCCACTCAGAAAGGGTAAAGCCTACTAGGGAGCATAGGCTTTTATGCAAATAATTACAATATTTTACTAAATTATTTACCATAATCCTAACAGGTCCGGATACATTATGTGTAAATTATAATAATGTGTATATTATTAGGAAACGCCTCTGGGAAACAATGATGTGTTAACCCCCAAAATGAGGAGGATTTTGTAGGAAGACCACAACAGAAGAGCAGCTTCACAAACAGGTGGCTGAGAAAAAGCCAGACACAGTAAGGTCGTTACTCAGGGCTTTCTAATCCAGGACATGTGGCGGAGCACAGTATGACACCAGGTTCAATTTTAAGGAGGTGGAGGACAAATCGTACCGATCAACATGTACTTTGTGGTCTGGGTTGTGGGAAACCACTTACAAGACCTGCATCTGTAGGAAGAGCAACACTGGGAACAGATGGATTGCGGTGGCATCTTGTGAATGATGCCCGAGGCCAATGAGATGGAAGATCTGATCTTGACTTTGTCACATCTGGCTTCACAGGTTTGAGGAGTTTGACACGATATGGCATGCATATGAAAGATTCTTCATTCTCTTCTAAGAATTGCTACCAAATTTGTGTTAAGCACCCTACCTTGCTGGGTAGCAAGGATAATTCAGCTTATCAAGCAATAACATCTCAGTCTACTCCAATAACTTTTTAGCAATTTCTAGCGTAAAACTTCATTTAAGACAATTCAAAGCATCCTCTCTACAAGCCCATGCGGAATTACCTGCAAATATGAGCCCTTAGCTGCAAAGAGACCTGGGGATGGGGAATATTTCTGGAACCTTGAAGACAGACTTTCTAAACTACAGTAATGCTAAGTGAAATCAGCCAGGCAGTGAGAGACAAGTACCATATGATCTCACCTATAAATGAAACCTAATGAACAAAATGAACAAGTGAGTAAAATAGAACCAGAGGTTTGGAAATAAAGAACAAACTGCCAGTGACCTGAATGGAGGAGGGAGGGGGACAACAGGGGAAAGAAGGGGTAGGGGCAACCAAAGGAACACGAATAGAGGACTCATTGGCATGGACAATGGGATGGATTTACTGTGGAACTGGGTGGGCAGGGAGAGCAATGGGGGAAAAGGCCAGACAACTGTAACTGAATGACAATAAAAAATAGAGTAACCAAAACATGAAAATATAGTAGAGTGCATTATTATGCTTTGATATGACCTATTAGAAGGCAATGAATAGTATGCTGATGACCTTAGATTATAGGATGTCCAAATATAGAATTTTAAAAATCTACATTTAAAATGAAAACTTAAAATGTTAAAATAGAGGAGTAAGATAAAACTTTTAAGAGACTAGGCTGGTTTCAATAATTAAAGTTAAATTAACTAGAAAAAATTTTAACTCACTGAATATATTAGTTGAGGTTTAATCAGTAGAGCAAATATGACCAATGGTAAATAGAAATTTATGCTAGGAAATGCATCTTGCACAAATATGGGAAATACTAGGGAAGTGCAAGTTTGGAGGTCGGGGTATAATGAGAGAAATGATTACTGACCCATCTGCCTGAAGCACTAGCACAGGTGGGAACACAGAGCTTTCTGGGCACAGTGAACACACTCAGCACATCCAAGCCTTGGAGCGGAGATGCAAAGGGAGGGATCACAGAGCAGCTGAGGAGCCCACAATCAGGCATCTGGTGCTGGGCCGGGTGCCATATTAGCAGGAGCAGCATTGGGGAAAACAAACTGGACAGTGAACAGAAGACAAACAGACCCACTGACAACCCATGTGTCTGTCTGAGACTTCTCTGGCCATGCAACTTTCTGAGAAGGATGCCCACCACTTTACGTCCACTTTCATGCAGGTTTCTCTTTGGGCGACTCTAATACACAGGACACAATCGAGCTACGCCAACTTGGCATTTGCATAGCCATCTTTCTTTTTTTTTTTTCTCAATTTTTTTATTTAATTATTTTTCAAGTACAGTTTTCTGTCTATTATTCCCATCCCATCCCACCCCCCATCCTCCCCCCTCCCTCCCATTTCTACCCTTCTCAGTTGTTGTCCATGTATCCTTTATATAGGTTCCTCTAAATCCCCATCTTTCAGTATATATAATCTCCAAACAAGACTATGCTAAACCAAAATTATGCTTCCACCTTCCTTTGTGCAATTCTCTGTCTTACAAACAAGTATATGCTAACACTTAGGCAAAGAGACCGCATAGACTCTCGCTTTATCCATCTTTGAGTAGGACGTTCTTCTTCTAGCGGAGTCCTGCTGCTTCGGCATTCTATAACTCAAGTATTGAGATATCAGGTTAACTGCCCTTAACACATGTAGAGAGTGGAGCAATGAGAGATGACAAAAGGGGAAAACGAACTGGGTAGTACACACATGCATTCACATCAGAGCCAAGGATAAATATAACCACAAACACTGTTGTCCTATGAGTGGCCACATGGCCATAGCTGCTATTGAAAAAATTTTTCCTCCCTTTGTCCTCAGCAAGAATCCCATCTGCTCATGACTGATTGCTTGGCTCCTTTACCCAAACCTTCATTCCTGAACAGTCTGGGCCAGAAGCAGTGTCTTGTCTGTCTAGTTGTTTCGTTTTCCTATTGGAATTGGTCACATGATAACTGATGCACTGGGGGGGGCCTCCAGGAAGCCCCTCCATGCCAGAGACACTCCTCCCTGTCGCCAGGAATGAAACTGGATGTGTTCACAACCCATTCCACCCTGGGTCGTCAGGATCGCCTGTTCGGGGAAGGAACCTCTTCTCTGTGTATCCATGCAGTGGCATGATCGATCCCAAGCAGCAGTTGCAGATTCCAGTTTAGTGGACCCATGGCTTTGTACCTTTGGAAACACAGTCTGTCCTTGAAAACTAGGACCTATAAACTACCACACCCCAAAGGGACAGACCCAGGAAGAAAAATTTTTGTTAGAGAATCTTTAGGGGTAATTTGAGAGAGGCAACTTTGGCCACCTCAGACAATGTAAGTAGACTCAAAGATAATTGGTAGCTCAGGAGTTTCAAATAACTGTGTAAATATGTGGAAAAAATACAATGAAGGATCATATAATGGGTTAAATAATAGGTAGCTTTAAGGTAGAGATAAATCATAGCTTTCTCTGCCTTCTCCCCAGAAAAGCAACAATGAAACTCTGAGAGAGTTTAACTTATGGAGAAAAATGCAGCAAAAATTTTTAAGACGGCCTCACATATGTTCTAAATAGTCTCTAGGGAAAACAAGAGAAGATCTTCATTAGCATTCTAATTTTTTACTCTGCATGCTTTCCACAAAAATTCCATTGTGTTTCTATATTATATAATATTAGACAGATTAGGTAGATCCCAAAACTATCTACAGTTCTGAAGATAATTGGCTATACTTTCTACAAAAGTGTACATGTTTACAGGAATGCAAAAACCCAAGAAATCTATTTTTCTCTCCTACCTGATATTATAAAATAACATACCATACATGTCAATAATGCAAAGCATATTGATAACTATACCCTAAGCTGAGACAACCCTCTATTTGCTCACCCTGACTCACTCTGAGCATTCCATATAAATGACCCAAGCAATGATTCCCCCAGTCCTAGACATTTTGAAAATATAACAAAGAATGAGTAAACTGTGAAAAAAAGCCCAGATGAATACGTCCTATTAGAAAACCCTAATAGTGCCCTGGCTGGTGTAGCTCAGTGGATTGAGCACGGGCCTGTGAACCACACGATCACGGTTCGATTCCCAGTCAGGGCACATGCCTGGGTTGCAGGCCAGTTCCCGGTTCCCGGCCGGGGACGCACGAGAGGCAACCACACATTGATATTTCTCTCTCTCTCTCTCCTTCCCTTCCCCTCTAAGATAAATAAATAAAATCTTAAAAAGAAAAGAAAGAAAACCCTAATAGTGATGTGAGAGGAAAACCATACATATTGAACTATAAACATTTATAAGAAGGGAATTAAATTTTAAAAACTTAAAAAGTCAAATACCAGAACAAAGACTTTGTAATATTTCTTATCTTGATAAAGAAACAAAATTTATCTTGTTTTATGAAGCCAAGTGAAACAATAACTGATTAAAAATGTCCAATGTACGTTTTAAACTTTGCTCAAATAAAAAAGGATATGTTAGTTAGCTTGACCACAGCCTTGGGATCAATCTATATATGTGTATTAGTGCATATGAGAAGTATATAATTATATGTGTTGTATCATACATTATACTAATAAACCACTCAGGAAGAAGAAAGTGACAGTAAATGTCACTGCATGAATTTTCAAAGACAAAATATGAAATATCAAACTAATAAAAAGCTTTTTGAAAGAGTATTCCTGTTTTATATAATTATTGGACCAATTTTGAATGTCTCAAAACTTTCCTAGGGAAATAGAGCCACAGCAAACCCTCTGTGTGACCTACCATTGGGACGACAACGAGCAGATGGCCTGATAAAGCTCGCCAGAGCCCGAGTGAGATGCCGGGTGGGGGCAGGTTTTAGGTAGTGGGTAGACAAGTCGGGAGAGCTCAGTGTTGCAGCCCCGGTCAAACAGCATCTCTACGCAGCACCACGCCACGCGAGGAGCAGGCAGGGGTCCGAGCGCAGTGTCTCAACAGCTGCACCCTTCGCTTCCTAAAGCGTGATTGTCGTGAAAGTGGGGAGCATGGAGAGTGAGGAGTGCCGCACAGTGAGTCGTTGGCTGTACAAAAGCATGTATGCGGTACAAAGAGTTCTTCTCTGTTAAGGTTGCTATGAGGGCTTTTAATCCCACATCCTTCTCCTGCACATGCGTTAAGGTTACTATGGAAACGCTCACTGTGGCATTTCCTGACTCTTGACTTGCAAGTTCTCGATGCTAACACCCCAATACCAGATCTGAATGACCACACATTCAGATAGTTCTAGCTGCTCAAGCGGTTTCTAGAATTTAACCCTTTAAAAATATAGTTCAGGTGGAAGAGACACACGAAAATACAGAAACAATAAGAACCTGCCCTGTTCGTTAGCAGATCTCTCTCCATAGTTGGCCGAGAACGTGGACCAGAACCAACACCCACGGTCCTGACAGAAGGTAGAGGAATGGCAGAAGATTAATGGTTATTGACGCAATGTGTGTGAAAAACCTCAGATGGCAGAGGAAATTTCCAAAGGATCCAGCTTCACAATCGATATCTGAGATAACAATGGGAAACTTTATATTAATGGGCTTTCACCGCCTCCAAACACAGCGAAAAGCACTTTTGGAGATCACTTGTATGTGCACCCAAACAGCCGCCAGAATGAGGTGTGATGCTGAGGACAGCACCCTGGAAACCTCGGGGATGTCAGGGTGCCCCCCCAGCGGAGGATTCGGCCTACGCAACCATGCCTGGAAGTGCCTTTGTGCGGACACAGGCGCTGCCTGCTTTCTGCTCCATTGTTCAAACAGGATGGCAGTCAGAAGAACTGTATCGGTATGCTTTGTCCTGTGGATAAGAAAACCTCATGCTCGTGGACTGCGGTGGCTCGCTAGAAACATTGCCTGTTTAATGACTGAGGCTCTAACAGTTTACCTTGGTCCTCAACCGCAGCCCCGGGGGAACCCTGGAAACAGCGTCCATGACAGTGACCCCACCTAGAAGGTTGGCCAACAGCAACGGGGGCTCCCTGGCCCTGCCCTGGCCACAACGGCCCGTCCTACTACTGGGCACCATCACTCCTTCCCTCCAGCCCTGAGTGAGGTTGAGTCCACCATAAAAACTTCCCCACACAGAAAAGTCCAGGACCACATTGTTTCACTGGTGAATTCTACCACAATTTATGGGGGGAAGAAGGAGGAAGAAGGAACAAGAAGAAGAAGAGGAGGAGGAAGAGGAAGAAGAGCAAAGCAAAAAAGATCACCAATTCTTCTCAAAAACTTCCAAAAAAACTTAAGAGGGACTCCTCCCAAACCCGTTTTACATGGCGAGCATTGTCCGACACAACGTACAGCACAATGGTGAGAGCTAATAATAACGTTGGATATACTTGTAAGTTGTTAGGAAAGTACATCTTCAATATTATCACCACATAAAAGAAATGCTAGTTGTGTGACAGGGTGAAGGTGTTAGCTAATGCTCTGGTGGTAATCATTTTCAGCATATAAATTTATCAAACCAACATATTGTACAACTAAACTGTGATAATCTTATATGTCAATTATATCTCAGTAAAGCCAGGGAAATATGTACTTTCCCATCCAGTGATTTTGAGATACAGTTACCTTTATTTTTTTCTATTTTTTATGGTCAATTGCCCTGACATTTTTAGGAAGATATTAAAATCTACATTACCAATAGAAAAACCTGGTCTTTTATTCTTGGACAGGTCAACATAAAAAACTCAGAGCGCATCTACAATCTGGCAGTCCTGTCATCAAAAACTGATGGGAATAATGGCTACTCACTGGTACCTTTACAGACTTGGATTATTTTAGTCCATCAGAACACACTGGAGCAGCTTGGGAAACCTCAATAAACCACACCTTCCCAAAGCAATGTTCTCCATCTAGTCATGGCTATAATTGTAGGGTCTGTTCCTCTCTACCCCCATCCATATAAGCAAACATTCACCACTGTGTGCAAGGCACGGTAGATGCTGAGGACATATTGTTAAAGCAGAATACCTGCCTGCAAAGGATTTAGAGTTCAGCTCAAGACAGCTTCCTCCAAGACTTCTCCAAGAAACTATGAACCCTGAAGAGCATGCAGTTCACAGCCACCATGACTTCAGAATTGCTGACAGCTAGTTTTCTGAAACAAAGGTGCCGTCTCAGTGCTTAGCCCATACTAAATAGAACACCTGATTCCACAGAAGTTCCGCTACCTTCTGGGACTACAGAGGGAAAGTAACATTTTAAAAGACTAAATACATCACAGGAAATTTAAAAAGACCAAGCAAATGGCAATGATCTGAAATTCCTTTAGCATAATCTCAGAACTGGAATGACATTCAGCCCTTATGTAGAATCAAGTATAAAATTACATAGGACAGGAAATCACTAGAAGGCCAGTAAATTCAAAATTTCTAGCTTGGATCCAAGCCGCTTTATACTGACAAAAAGAAAACTGTAAATTTGTCTACCTTATAATATTATCGCATAGTTTCAATAACCGTCATTAACTAAAAGATAAAATGGCTGTGCTCAAATTAATATGTTTAATAGACATCCTGATATAAATGTATATTATCCTGATATACATTCCTGTGTGTGTGTATCCAGGTAAAATGTAGACTTACAAGGGCGAGTGCCATAAGCAACAGAAAAAAAACATGTATGAGACCCAGTGCATATTTTCCATAAGTAAACTGGGAATTTGGTTCTGCTGACAGCCTGCCCTGCAGTGTTTCTGGACTCTCTCAAAACAGGCCTCAGCAACCCCTGCACCAGTGTTGATATGCAGTGAACAACTGCACAGGTTTTTATTTGTTATCGTTCCCCAGATACAAATTGACAAGTGTCTGGTTCGGGAAGAGACCTAGTGTATGTCTAGGTAACGACCTTCAGATGTGTGTGAGGTGCTGACCTTGGGAGAGGCTTCCAAGTGGTCTGACAACAGAAAAAGTCCAGAAATGCAAACAGGCAGCACTCCTAATAGGTTTTGAAATCCAATGAAAGATAGAATTTGCACTGACTGTAAGCACTATGCAGTCATTTTAAACACATATCCTCGAAGCCTTATCTACACATGGCAACCCTCGAAGTTTTGGTGATGACATCATTCTGTAGTTATGTCTTATGTCTGGATTCACTAAGGGAGATGCCTGGGTTTACCTCTGAAGTTGAAAAATGCCCTGGGCCCTATAGATTATTTGCTGGAATCTGGCAAAGGTCTGGAATATTTATACTTTTCCAATATTAGAGAACATTTAACCACCCAGCCTCCTCTTATTTGTGGTCCCGAGTGTAAGTTCTGGTATTTCACCATACACGTCATGAGCTACTAGCAATCTGGTTTCCTTTTTCCTTAACATTTCTTCTGCACTTCAGCACTTGGTTGGTTTGTGATCCTCAGGCTGACTGATCTGCACATGTTAACTGATACAGTGAGTCCCCATCTCAGGAGGAAGAATTAAATTCAGGAAGTTACGACTGACAGGGAAGGAGCAAAGCATTTCTGATGGCTTATACTCCTTCCGCCAGGAAAACCTGTGGGCATGTCTACAGAGTGTGTGTGTGTGTGGAAAAGAATTGTTTTGTGCAAGATGTTTACTCGGCATACAGAGGAAATATGATTTCAAAAAAGTAAGTGAATGTTTCAGACTTTTGCAAATATTTGGATTTTTGGTTTAACCTTTCTGACACACTCTCGAAAGGCAACATTTAGTTGAACTGGACTAATTTTAGGCACGTTTCATGTCACAAAAAAACCCCAACAACTGAAGACTAGTAGTTCCATATTAAGACTATGAAAATAAACTCCCATTGATGAAATGCTTAAGTAAGTCTAGACCAAGTTTGATGAAAGCTTTCCAAACATTTGTGAAACTTCTCACAAGCTTCCTTACACGTGGGATCAGTAGTAACTCCACATACCAAGGGCAGCTTTTCAAATAGATTTCAAAAATAATGAGACCTGTCGGGGCTCCATTTGAGTCATAAACTGTACACGGTCCCTTCCCACATTTACCAATGGCCTCCTCAGACTAGTGTGGTTACTCCATGACCTCACACTGCTCAATGCACTCTGACCCCCTCTGCCTATTGTAAGTGCTTCAAGTTTCCTGTGAAGTGAATTTGAAAGAATTCGAGGAGATCAAGGACACTTTTTGCCTGTTGCTGGCGCACTATTTTTGTTCCCACATCATCAGTTCTTCCAAGTACAGGGATAAAAAGTATACTGACTTCAGAGTCAAAAAGCTTGTAGACTATAAAAAATTTATAAATCCTAATTACTATTAATAACTTTATGACATGGAAAGTGTCAAATAAGAGTCCCGGGTTTTCAATATCATGCTTTGTAAGAGCAAGAGATTCATCGGAACTCAGGAATAAATGGGGTTTTGAAAATGGGCTTTTGAAAATGGGTTAAAAACTGGGTTCCCGCCCATTGAATCAATGGGTCCTAGAGGTCTGGCACACGGGTAGGGGCACCCAGATCCTGAGGACAAACGTATCTGGGGTCGGGTACAGACCCCCCCACACTGGGGATGAACGTCACAGGCAGGGGCTTTGATCCCAAGGCCACGGTGCCATGAAGTGGCCATTTCTACCCAAAACAGTTTCCAGCTCTCACAACCTGCGTGCGGTTCCCTTGCTCCTTTCTTCTAAATTACTTCTACCACCCGAGGAAATAAGTCTATTCTTATTTTCACAGCTGGGGAAATTACTGTCAAAGTATACTTTGAGAGTTATAAAGTACCCCTTTTACCCCTTCTTAAATGGACTTTTAGTGATAATGTTTATACTCAAATCGAAGAGTGAACTGGTTATAAAAAATAAAATAAAATAACAGAGGAATAAAAGGCTTTGCCAGTACATGTGCTCAGATATTACTTCCAATTTCCATAATAAAAAGTAAGTTCCTTCCACAACCATTTAAACACCGCCTCGCTAAGCAAAACCACCATATTTTGTCATATATAATGCGCACCCATGATTTTGGTCAAAACTTTCAAGAAGAAAATCTTTGGTTTTAGCTTTTTAATTAAATTTTTATTTACTTATACTTAGAAACAAAACTGATTATCACATTACAGGCTATTACTTTGCATATGGATATGACTATTGCTTTCTGGAGTTACACTTTTAATGCATAAGCATAAATTAAAAAATTAAAAACATCTATATAGATACAGAATTAGTACTACCCATGTATAAGGTGCATCCTTATTTTTCTCTTAAAAAATTTGGGCAAAAAACGTAGGCATTATATTTTGTAATAGTGGGTGGCTTCGCCTAGGCAAGGAAAGTACAATAAGGTTCCTGAATATAAGTCATCATAAAAACTTCTGCATTACTGATGAAAGTCTTAATCTTGACTAGTATGTGGATATTTATGAAAGGAAAATGGTTTTGGCAGACTCCTAATAATACAGAGTTTTCAAACCTCATTTTGGAAAAGACTGATATAAAAAGAAAAGAGTTATTGCATGAAAATAATATTAATCACAGCATGAGTTCGGATACTAATATAACAGTCACACTAGTAAGAGCTCGCATTTGCCATTTCCTCTGTGTTATTGTGCAAAATGATGTACATGTATGAATAGTTTAACCCTCACAATAGCCTTAATCCATTTTATCATTGCCATGATTTGAGATGAAGAGCAAGTAAATAACTTGTTAAGATCATTTGGCCAGTTGAGTTCAAAGGCAGGAAATCCGACCCTACGGTGTCTTCATCTGAAGAGGCACATTCAAGTCCCAGCGAGGGAAAGCTATCACACTTACATCGGACAAGATGTGTATTACATCGGCACTGAAATAAGACACAAAACTGCAAAAGTTGTGAATCTTGGCTTGTTCCTTCTTTACAGAATTTTTGTTGTTGTCAAAAGCTTCCATGTGCCAGACGCTGAGACGGGTGCTGAAAATACAATGTGGGAAAAGATGCAAGGTCCCACGTCACACAAGGTCTACAGCCTGGTCTCCTTCTGGACAAAGATGTTAACTGCGATCTGCACAGATTAGGAGTTTTATAGCCACTATCGTACATGAATTACAGTGAAGTCAACGAATGTAGAGCAAATGATACAGCCGTTTCTAAACTACAAAATCTACAGCATAATAACCTTATATTAATGCAGCAAAGAACACACAAAAGTCATCTGAGCTTTCGCCTGCACGGGTGGCTAATGTATTCCAAATGCAAGACCTGTCGGGACACTAGGAAGAAGCAACTGGGATTCCATTTAAGGAAGCATGAATGGAAGGCAGCTAGAGGTGTAGAGGGCAGATGGACAGTCGAGGCCTGGGTGTCAAACTCATTTTCCCGGGGGCCACATCAACCTCGCAGTTGCCTTCAAAGAGACGAATGTAATTTCAACTCCTTAACAGTTAAGGACTAGTTACATTTGTACAGGCCTAAAACTACTTTGGCCCTTTGAAGGCAACTGCGAGGCTGATGTGGCCCCTGGTGAAAACAAATTTGACACTCCTGGTCTAGGCTGTTGGTTTCCTTCGGTCTAGGCCCAAACTAAGTGACGCTCCTCCAGTATAGGGAAGACTCTTAGAGACTTGCTGAGCTCTTAATGGTCCACTCCATTACATTCTGTCGTGAAGCATAACAATACAACTACCCCGTTGCAACACCTGCTTTGTTTAGCTTTCCTCAGCTGTCGTCAGGTGGAAAGTTACTTTTATACACTAATTCAGTCACAAATAGCCACCACTGAAAAGAAGAAAATGGGGTTTCTGCTCTTGTAGCTTAAGTAACACAGTTTGGGGAGCATTTAGCAGGCCTTTCTATACCGAGGGCTTTGCCATCTTAGTTATGATACTGTGGCACTAATAACAGGTCACAAAAATTCACTTTGTCGGTGTCATGCATATGGAAGCAGAAATGTCCGTGCGACCTTCCAAGCAAGATAAATCCTCATAGTTCTCACTAATAAACACATTGTTACAGTGCAGCCCCCGACATGATAGAAATACAAACGTGCCTCGGTGCATATGTACCTTTCCCTTTGGAACAGAATTTGATTATTTTTTGATTCATACGGGTGATTTTTTTTTGAAATGTACTGATTGGACCATTAGTTAGTTTTCCTTTTTAGTTCTTCCATCCTTAATCACTCGTGACATGTCATTCACTGACAGTTTTCAGCGACCCACCACTAACCTTTGCCAAAGAGACTTAGGAAACTCTTCCTTTGGGGAAAATTGGAGGTCAGGTAAAAGGTCATTTTGCTTAAAAAAAAAAAAGGGGGTTAAAAATCCCCTGGCCCAACCTCCTAAGGGACAATGCACTTTCAAGCAAAGAAAGCAAAATGTTCGGTTTGGCAAAGCACGCAGAAAGAAAACGCATCTGAGCAGAAAGCACCCACTGTGCTTCTAATCTGCCCTCCCCTCCCCACTGAATGCCCGGCTTAGCCTCTGACCTGCCGAGGCCGAGGAGCAGCCTGGCTTCTTAAGAACTTGGTCTGACAAATGGAATTGGACAGCTGGCTGAAGCAGAGTGCAAATCCCCATTGTAGCCCACCAAGGCGACCCCCACCTCTGCTGAGTCTTGGAAGCCCAAGCAGAACTAGGAGATGAGCAGAAAATATACATGGAAGCTTCTTCATGTTTAGGTTCTTTCCTTTATGGTTCTTATTCCCACAGATGAATTAGATGGGGGAGAAAGAACATTCTTTCTTAGAAACGTACTCATGTCATAAAGTCTGAGTCTCATTTCTCCCATGTGAACTCTCCAGGGCTTCTACTTACTATGCACTGCCCTCTCAGAATGGGAAGTTAGCAAATTTGTTCACTTGGGCAAGTTTGGGTTCCAGGAACACCAGGGGGCTCTTTGGCCTTGTGTTTACCTTTAAGGTCAAAGCTATGGAAAGCCTGTCACACAGCTTCTTCCTGAACATGTTGGCTCATTTATTTCAAGGGTTCCCTATTCCCTGGGAAGCTGTTCTTTCCAAAGTCAGTTTTAAGGTTAAGCAAATATTAGTGCATCTAGCAGTATGTCCCCTGTGCTTCCTTTGATTCCTTTTACATGCAAAATTCTAAGACAGTGCCATGAGTGCTTTAGAGAGAGCTTGTTCTGTGCTTCTAACAAGCCAACTTTCCTTTTACATATATCTGTCCACATGCCAATGTGCACAGATCTTAAAAGATGCCTTCAGAAAATGTAACTGATGAGAACATAATCCTAGATTTGCTGGATCCCTAGAAAACACGAACATAAGAGCTAGAAGGTCTCAGGGCCCCAATCCCTCATTTCCTATTACATGCACACACACAAACACACACACACACACACACACACACAAACACAGAATAATGGCCATTGTTTGTGAAAACCAAAGACTGTAGACTACTCACTGTGCATCTTCAGTTCTGCAGGAATCTCAGTGGTACCTCATGCCATGAACCTGGGTTTGTCTGATGTCTACCCTGAGTCTTGGGCAAATAGACCTGGTCTTTCCAGTTGACAATAATAGCTTACCTTATGTACAAAAAGCAGTTTTCTTTACTAAATGTTGTTCCATGCTTTATATTAACAATATTGTCACAAGATTATTGCATCTTAAAGTTTCTAAAGAAATTATTTTATCTTGAATTGTATGTAGTATTTCTAAACCACGAGGAATGCTCCTCATCACAGTGCAGGCTTTACTTCTGAAGGTCAACAGCTTTTAGACTAGAAGATTATACATATCTATATACAGGGTGGGGCAATGAAGCACAAAGTTTATTCTGGTATTATTTTATTTATTATTATTGTATTAATTTCCATATGAATGACTATAAACCTGATTTTCCCTATCTTGTACATACATAGATATATAGACAGTTATATGTACATAGAATATGTAGATGTACATATGTGTATATATCTCCATATGCATGTATATCTATTATTAAAGCACAGCTTTCTATAGCCTTAATTTATACTTTATTCAAGTATAAATTATGTTCATCTCATGTTCACATCATGAGATGAATTTACAGTAAATGACATTTTAGTACAAAAAGTATTTCATATTTTTACACACAGAAAACAGTTCAAAATTGAAATGTTTTTCCTATTTGTAGTTAGATGACCTGGTTGTATGCCTTTATACTCCTACCCATTGACATCCCCTCGGCATTCCAGAGCCTCAGTGACTAGTGCTGTACCTTGAAATGTTGTCTGTAGATTAAAAACCTACCCTACATGGTTGCTGAAAGCCCTGCGTTGGATACCACTTGGGAAAGGAATCAGTAAATTGTCACGTGCAAAATAACCTGAAATAACTTCATTAGTCACATATTACATTTAGCAAATATTTCATGTCTAATTATTAAAGCATTCCCTGAATCCCTTCTTCACGATAGTGATTTCTGAAGCATTGACACGTTCACGAAGCAGCACACTATTATGTATTTTATAACCAAAATGGTAGCTTTAACACATTACATGCAAAGGAACAAAATACGATTATTATTAATGCCAGTTAATAAAATGCATGCATTTCAAAGATCTTAAAGGAAAATGAAAGAAAACTTATAATGGGAGCTATTGATTCATCAACTCAAGTAAATGATTTGGGCCGAAGCCTGTGGAGGACACGGCTCCAGCATCTTCAGGGGCTTCCCCCTGAACAGGGGCTACATCTCTTAGACAAACGCCCTCTCTGACCATTCGCCTGAGAGGTCCAAGCTCTGCCCAAGACCTTGCGGGCAGTTTGAAAGGCAGAACAGCTTGTATAGCTCAGCTAGCAGCACAGGAGCTTGGGGCATAACACCGAGCTGCACGCTGCGCGCTGTGAACTAACAGAAATGAATGAAACTCCTCTGCTCCTGATCAGCGAGCCAAGAGCCCGCTTTCCTTACATTTTCCTCCTGTCCTCCTCAGGCCAGGCCATGTTTTCACCATTTCCTGAGCCCGGCCATGCCTGGGCATAAAAATGAGAAGAAAGCGGATTAGTTTCTCTCTCCTCAACTTTTCTCCCAAGTCAGTGACTCAAGTTAGTTCCATGCACAATGCCCAAATCAATCGTGTCTCTTTTGGGTTTTATTTTTTCCTAGTGCATAACAAAATGTTAAATGTTAAGATTCTTATACAAGTACATATTATTTTGAGCTTTTATGAGACCATGAGTGAGGAAATTCAAATTTACGGTTCCTCTGGGAAGTGCCAGCTGGCTGTATTCGGACAGTCTGTATGGACCAGAACCATTTCTTTGTCAAGAGGCTTCTGAGACTCACTTATTTATAGTTGGGGAAATACCAGAACAAACCCTTGTGCTGAAATGGTAGCCCAAGTTTTATTTTAATCATCCTCATCAACAGAATATCGTTCGCTCTCTGAAATATTTGGAATGTGATTCGTTTCAGAATTAAGGTCAAGCTTGAGGGCGATTATGATGAAAGGAACTGCTTATGGGCATGAGGTCATTTCATCTGGGATGGAGATTAGCGTGCTAACCCGGATCTGTCATTGCCCGAACAAATCTCAAAACCAGAACCAGCACGAGGATCTTGCCTATGAAGAAGCACTCCTCGCTTGTGTTCCGGTCATGGACTTAAAGCCTCACAAAGTGCCCGTCCTCTAACAATTTGTGATGAGATACACAGAATAAATGATTTCTCAGATCACTTCCTTCCTTCCTCCTCAAATCAGTGGATCATTCAGGAGGTCTGTACCCTGTACCGGCGTCTATTTCAATACTTCCTATTTTGGACGCTGCTTTGCACATGGTGCTAACGTGACCTTGCGCTGTGTCATATTTTCCAGATCGGCAGCCATGAGGGGCTAGGGTTCTGCTCAGCCTCAGGCTGGTGTCCCTGACTCTAGGAGGAGTGACCTTATCGCTCGGACTAATCGATGTGGATGAAGTCCTCACGAATTTAGGAAGCCTCTTCCAACCCTTCTGAGTCTATCCCCCCCTTTCTTCCCCTGTCCTCACTCCTGCCACTGTTCAGTGCTCCGCCCTGTCAAAACACACGCTCATGAAAAGATCTGGTTAACTCATTACACCGTAATTCACAAAGCTTGTGTGTTGTCGTTCCCAGGTGCATTTGAATTTTAACCCCATACACAGAGTCTTAAATCAAAGGAATGACTCTTATAATTGGCTTTAATAATTTATGGTCTCTGTGAGCAGGTGAGGGATGAATTTAAGAAGTAAGAAAGCGGGTTTCTCTTTATCCCTGAAGCCATATATTAATAGATGCTTACTCCGGCTCTGTGATAATGACCATTTAGGCATCAAATCATTCACACCTTGTTCTATCTCTGTTAGGGACACATACAAATTTCTGTGTAGAATCTCCAAAGACATGAAGGTGGGGATTAAAGATTTTTTTATATAATGGTCAAGTCAGAGCAAACAGAAGGGCTGCCTCCCAAATCTGAATCCTAATTCCTCAGAGTTTTAAATGTGCCTAATGCCTTGGAGTTTTAAAATTCCCATGCTTCCCTTCAAAAATTCCCCAATGTTTTTATGCTCCTTATTCTCCAATTTCCGCCATTAATAAGAAATAGAAAGGCCTAAAACTAGGGGTGAATATCCACTCTCAACGAGGCCCCCTGCTGATCTGTTTTCTGCCCCAGTGACTAACTAGAATAACCCAGAAGGGATCTTTGTAAATCGGATACTGGGGAGAGTTGCAAAGTCTAGGTATTAACTTGCTCTTCTGATGTGTCAGTCTCTGAGATTACAGAATAAAGAAATCAGAGGGGCTTCACCACTCACGAAACACTGCCATAACCCTGTCTCCCAAGCCCCAAGTGCTCCTGGGGGTCCCAGCGCCCAGGGCTCTAAGAGATAACAGAGTTGTCTGGAGCAAAAGAGCAAAGCCAAAGTGGGTAAGTTCCTGGGTGGAAGGCAGGGATGGGTGGGGTAGGGGGGCATGGTGGGGTGAAAAAAGCGACAACTATACTTAAACAACAATAAAAAATAAAAAAAACAATGAAACAGGACACATTAGGAAGAGCGTCAGAGATCTGATACCGGACCACTCTTGCCTGAAGACCTCCACTCCCAAGGCAGAACTGGGACCTAATTTCCACTGAAAGAAACTGAGATGTCTAATTCGGAAAAGCCCAGTGTTGTGGGTACAGGGATGTTGCCCAGTCACAGGGACTTTTGAGTCCGCAGCCCCTGGTGCCCAATGAGCTTTGTGAAAATCAGTCCTTCCCAGTTACTGGCTCTGTGTTGGGGAGTTAGCCACGGATCCACCTAGAGACGGCTTTCTGAGTTACCGAGCAGGGAAAATCGTGATTTTACCTACCTTACAGGATAGCTGTGAAAATTAAATGACATACTACTTGGCAACTTCCTGACACATCTTAAAATTCAACCTCATTGCTGTCGCTGTGTTATTTTAAAGTCTTTATCTTCAGAGGTTACAAAAATAACAAAATGACACTTACCGACTGTTGTAAGGGAGAGAGATGAGGAGAGCACAACATTTTTTTTTCCATCATCAAAAGGGTAAACATAACGTTGTGTCATTAGCTCGAGTTTAAGCTAAGAGCACTCCCAATTTCTACACGTTTGAATGTGGAAACCATACTTGACTTTGGCACGGGGCAGTGTCATTTAATACGTTCCTACGGCCCTGCCTGCCGTGAAGCATGCACTGTATTATTTTATGATGTTTGAGTTGGACTCACACTCTCTGGGTGCACGTATTCGTGTTTTTTTCAGACTCTTGTGAGAAGCTGGAGGAACCTGTTTCCAATTTCATGACCGTTTATCACTAATCCAGAGCGACTGCAGCGATACCTACGACCCACATCCAGGAAGCTCTGAGAGTCGGGCCTGTCCTACATTTGCCCAGGAGCTCTCTTAAACCAGGGTTACGCCCCCAGAGAGGAAGGTGACAGTCTGTGGGGAAGCAGGTACCATTGCACTGAGCTACAGAACAGAAACAAATCTTAATATGTTCAGTGCAAGGGGAGATAAGGGAGCGATGATGCTGGCGCTTCCCCTGTAACACTTACTGTCTCTTTAAGTTTCTAATTGTCTCTTTATAATCACCTTCAGCTGCAGTTTTCATTCATGAAGAAACTTAACAGAAAGCAAGCGAGCCAAACCATGGTGTTCACTTGGGAGAGATCTCTTAATCAGACATAAAGTGCGCTTTTCCTGGAAAATCTTCAGACAAGTTTGAAAATATTACAGCTGTGAAGTAATTAAGGTATTTGGAGTTTCTCGAGCAATTTGGGTGAATACAATCACAAATGTCATCAGGTCAGGGTGCACTTAATGCTTAAAAGCAGCCTGTAGCATCCTGGGAAATTCCTCTGTGAGAACAAATGTGGATGATCTGTGATGAAAAATGTCTTATTTCTGCGACATTTTCATTCACTCATTCACAAATATCATTCACAGAGATATTTGACATAAATCTAAATACATGATGTTTTACTTAAAGCAGCTCATTAAAAAATTAATTCAGACAAAGGTTTAATCTCCAAAATATACAAAGAACTCACATGACTCCACTCAAAGAAGATGAGCAACCCAATTAAAAAATGGGCAAAGGACTTGAACAGACATTTCTCCAAGGAGGTCATACAGAGGATCCAGAGACACATGGAAAGATGCTCAATATCACTAGCTATCAGAGAGATGCAAATTAAAACCACAATGAGATACCACCTTACACCGGTCAGAATGGCCATCATAAACAAAGCAATGAACAACAAATGTTGGAGAGGTTGTGGGGAAAAGGGTACCCTAGTTCATTGTTGGTGGGATTGCAGACTGGTACAACCACTGTGGAAAACAGTATGGAATTTTCTCAGAAAACTAAAAATGAATATGCCTTTTGACCCAGCAATTCCACTTCTGGGATTATATCCTAAGAACCCTAAAACACCAATCCAAAAGAACTTATGCACACCAATGTTCATAGCAGCACAATTTACGATAGCCAAGAGGTGGAAGCAACCTGGATGCCCATCAGTAAATGGATGGATCAAAAAACTATGGTACATTTACACAATGGAATTCTATGCAGCAGAAAGAAAGAAAGAGCTACTACCCTTTGCAACAGCATGGATGGAACTGGAAAGCATTATGCTGAGTGAAATAAGCCAGGTGGTGAAAGACAAATACCATATGATCTCACCTTTAACAGGAACTTAAACAACAAAACAAACAAACAAGCAAAATATGACCAAAGACACTGAAACTCAGAACAGGCTGACAGGGACCAGAGGGGAGAGGGGAGAGAATTTCAGGGGAAAAGGGGAAGGATTCACAGAAACTAGTATAAAGGACACATGGAGCACAACTAAGGGGGGTGGAAATGGGAGGGAGGTGGGAAGCATGGGGGTGGGCTGGGATGGGAGTGGGGGACAGAAAACTGTACTTGAACAACAATTAAATAAAAAAATAAAATAAAATAATAATAATTAATTCAACAACTTCATATTTAAACATATTCCTTATTCATGTCATTTTGCAAGCAATTTTATCTTTACATTTTTAGGGTCTATGACAAGACACCTTTAACAAAGGCTTTTGTGCCCACATATTCACAGTAGCATTATGTGAACTACCTATCTCAGAAAGAATCAAATGAAACTTTAGAAAATACTTGAAAAACACTACAGTGCCCACGTTCATTAGAAAACTATGTACCTGACAAAAAGTTGATACAAATTAGGCAGTAGAAATACTTATGCACTAAGGGCAAGTGAAACACCATCTACAAATTGTACATTATGAAAAATATTTGCATGGAAAGTTGAGAACCACTGCATTCCAATGTTAGTCCTACGGTGGAAGTGGGAGCTTGGCGATCTAACCCCCCTCCCCAAAGCACTTTGGGGCCGTTTCATCCATCCTAACCCCAACTCTGTGTCACTATTCTTCCCTCATTCCCTCAATGCTGATCACATTGACACTCCTTCAAAGTTTCCGTCTTGCTTTGATACTCAGTGCCAGTGGTGTTTCTGCATGCGGAAGGCGTCCCCCACTCCGGCCTGACCTGACCCCCGTCAGCAGTCAATTGCATGCCTCTGGAAGCCTTTCCCAAATCAGCGCAGGATGCAAGGTTCTCATGCCCCCTCAAATTGCACTTTCATATTCCCTTTGACACTTTCAATCAGTATTAGGGGATTATTTAAGGCTTCTCTCCCGCAGTGGGACGTATGTCCTGTTAGATCAGAGGCATCATGGATTACTACCACTGAGAGTATCTCACGTACAATTGGTGTTCAGTCGGTGCTCAGCTAGTGATGTTTTGGTTTGATTGCAAGTTGTGCTTCTGGTAATGGTGGATTAGTGCCAATTAACAAACTCGCCCAGAGAAAGTAATGATATTAGCACTTACCAAAATAATATATGTATACCCACGCACACCTGGAGGCAAACAGAATTCCCACATTGACAACTTTCCTCCTGAGGGAAGTTTCAATTCCCACATCAAGGCCTAATCTCAGAGAAGCCTGCTCTGGAGGAACTGGAGGAAGGATGCCTGGGCTCCTGCGCCGCCTCAAAGAGAAGGGGAAGGTCCTGAGAGAGAGAAGCAGAGGCTGAGCCCGCACGTAGGACTGGTCCACGAACCCCGCACACACTCTGCAGGTGGGACCCGGCCCCGCCAAGATTGCGGGAAGGAGTGTATGTGCCCGCTGCAGCCCTCCGCAGAGGGGCGCAGGGTGGAATCCAAGGTTCCAGCCAGGTTAATGGCGTGTCTGCTCAGACAGAAACTCAGCCTTGTTGGGGCCGGGGATATACAGTCACTGCAAACACATCTCTGAAGAAGCAGCATTTACGGTGATACCTGAGGCATTTGTAGGAGGTCAGAGGAGAGTAAAGCAGGGTTCTTTCAGGGAGAGGAAAAAAGCACACGGGGCTGTCCAACAGGGGGAAAACCCGGCAGGTGTTGAGACACAACAAATACCAAGACGGTTGATACATGTTGGGGAAGGAAAGGAGCTGGGCATGGGATGGCTTCCAGTGTTATTATTAAGCAGGAGCCAAATAATTGGGGTCTTGTAACTTATTCTTACTTTATTCTAAGCACTTCCAAAGACTTTGAAGCATTTTTTTTCTTTGTCATTCTTTTTTTATTTTAATTATTGTTCAAGTACAGTTTTCTGTCTTTTACTCCCATCCCAGCCTGCCCCCTAGCCCTCCCCACCTCTCTCCCATTTCCACCCCTCCCCAGATTTTGTCCATGTGTCCTTCATACTTGTTCCTGTAAACCTCTCCCCTTTTCCCCTGAAATTGCCTCCCCTCTCCCATCTGGTCACTGTCATCAGCCTGTTCTCTATTTCAGACTGGGAAGCATTTTAAGCAGCGTAATGGTGTGATCAGATTTTGTTTCAAATGATTATTCTCGATACAATAGGGAAAAACCATTGCTAAAGATAGCGATGGATAAAGACACCCCAAAATCTCTTGACATTTTCCCACTGGGATGGGATGTGCAGTGGGAGTTAGGAAGGAAGAGCAGAATAGAAAGATCTACACTCAGGCTGCTGGCCTCAATATTATTCAAAGTGCTGGGTTTCGACACAGAAAATGAGAGGTTGAGGAAACTTGGGGGGAAGATTCAGAATTGAATATTTAAGTGTTGATGTTGTCCCTCGAATATATCAGTCTTTAGGTCACAAGGAGCTAACGTTAGCATCGTGAATTTGCAAGTGATCAATGTACAAATGGTACCTGGAGAGAGTTAGTGAGAAAGGGCAACGTGAGGCAGGAAGTGGACCCAAGGACAATCCTGAGGGACTTCAACATGGAAAGTCTGCATGGAGAAGGAGGAGCCAAGAGCAACGGAAACTAGAATGAGGAGCTTACAGGAGGGACAGTAGACATCTAGCAGAGTGTGGTGTCCCCAAAGCTAGAGGAAGACAGGGTTTCGTGAAGGAGGCAGAGGTGGTGACAGAGTAGCTGGTCCAACTCACGCTCTTGCAGATGACACTTCTAAAGTATTAACAATATTTTTTTAAAAATTGAAGGCACTGGAGGGAAGCCAATATTGGCATCCATCAGGGGTGTCTAGACGTAAGAGGCAGGACCTGAACCTATGGAAGGTGAGCCATGGCTCGAGGCAGCTCCTACACCTAATTACTCTATAGAGTTGACATTTTCAGTAATATGGATACTTGTGTATAGTTACATATACTCTTTTTAAGATTGGGGTTTCTCAAGCATGTTTAAAAGCTGACTGAATTAATCCTAAAATGTTAAGAGTTGAAGATACAGGGAGAAACAATGAGTAATTTTGTTCCTGAGTAGCGAGATCGCTAGCCAATTGGATTTTACTGTACAATGATCTATAATATTTATTAAACCACTGCATTTCTATTTACATCACATTTCCTAATTATAAATGTCAACATATCAGTCCAGTAGCCAAAAGGGACTGATAAAAGATGGTTAAAATCAAGAATAGCTGGGACATAGTGAGAGTGCCATATTTGCTAGCATTTCAAATACTGTTGGGGTCTCCCAGGATCCAAAGGTCAGGAAATATATTGACTACAGAAATGATGCTCCAAATATGCAAAATAAGATTCCTTAAATTGGAAAATGAGATTGGACCTTAAAGCCAAGCATGAAAAACACGCTCGGTGTTAACCTATCATCTCAGGAGCAGTTGATGTTTCTTGGAACAGGGTTCCAACCGCATTTAGAGAAGTGAGCTAACAAGCCAGCGTGGTCAGATAAATCATCTTTGCCTCTAGCCATGTGAACCTATGCTCTGTGCCACTTCACCCATGGGCAGTGGGGTGGGGGGCACTATCCCCAACTCAGCCACCCCCCAAGCTCCACGTTTCTTCTGGACAGTGTTCCCAATTCACTCACTCAGGTCCTCGTTCTCCAAGGTTTCCATGTAGTGTTATAAGCAATGAAAAAGGCATTGCATGCATATAGATTAGCTATATATGACAATGCATCGAAACCCTGAAAAACTTGTGTGCTTGTGTCATAATTATTCTAACACATAATGTGGTAGAGCGCCCGCTACCTAAAAACAAAAACAATGACTCCACTTGGTATCACCCAACATCTTCCAAAGCACTACATGAATTTTAAACGAACAGCTTGGGCAGGTACTTTCAGCTAGAATGGGACTACACAAATACTTATATTTTTTCCATGGAAAGAAATTATCTACATTACAGCCATTTTACTATTACTATTCACTGCAGAGGATTATGTGAAGCAGACTGCATTGAAGTTTTTTATTTCCTTTAGAAAACTAAACCTGGATTTTTTTTTCCCTACAGAAGCTGTATATAGATTGAACACATTCACTGAACCCTGTTATAGGCATTTTTTCACCAGAGCCAGAACAGTGGATGGCTCTTAATCGCTCACTAAATGCACAGTGTGTGCCAACACAGGACACGTAGAAGCCATAAAGGAAATCACCCACAGCTGTCCATGAGCTTGATATTCAAATATCTGTGTTTCCATATCCTTTCCCAAGGCGGGGGTGCATGGAAATCTTCTAAACTTCACGTGTTTTTATTCTCCTGGATGGAAGCATCTAAACCAGTAACAGAATCTTACAGTGATGCTCAGATAATCACCAACTTCCGCACTAACAGGGGCCCCTCTGAAGTGTTCTAAGTATTTCCACTCCAGTTTGGGTCTTTTTCTCCCAGCTGAACATGTTGGAAGCATTCAAGCACTCAGGGAAAATGATCCCGGGTAATTCTACTTCAAAATCTCCAAGTTAAGCAGTTTTTAATGGCATCCCATTACCTCAGTATGGTTTTTTTCCCCAATTTTAGACAAAGGTTAACAACAATGCCATGAAAAAATCAAACCTTAGGACCAGAACGGAATTTTGTTTATCTTTTCATCAAACTTACATCCTGTGCACTGTAAAAAATGTGAAGTATCAAACCAAAGGGTTGCCGGTTCGATTCCCAGTCAGGGCACATGCCTGGGTTGTGGGCCAGGTCCTCAGTGGGGGGTGGGCAAGGGGCAACATATTGATGTTTCTCTCCCACTCTCTCCTTCCCTTCCCTGTCTCTAAAAATAAATAAAGAAAATCTTAAAAGAAAACTTGAAGATTTCAAGTTTTGAAATCTTCTTCTATCACTCATTCACTCTACCCCCTTATTGAATATGAATGTTTCTCCTTTGGGGCACTGTGTTGGTCTCAAAAAATACCAGTGTGAAAGACAGAACCCTGACCTTCACGGAGCTGACAAGTGGGCTACGAATAAATAGATGAGGGAAGCGGTGATTATAAATACTCTTGATTAATCATTGTTTTATGAGAGTTATATAAACATACACATGCATACCTATATTTTACCCTCTGGTAAGAGGAAACAAGAAGTTGGATAATGGAACGATTCTTGAGATCTTGGGATTGAAATTGAAGAACAGAAAGACATCACAGGTAGAGGAGGAAGAGCAGGTACCAACGCAAGGCGGCGAGCACGGGAATGGTGCTGCGTAGCCTGAGACCAGGCCTGGTGGGCGGAGCTAACGAAGAGGACAGATTGCGCAACACGGGGTAGAAAGGCGGTCCTGCATGGCGTACAGGCATTAAAATTTACCTATGCACCCCAATGTTCATAGCAGCACAATTTACAATAGCCAAGAGTTGGAAGCAACCTAGGNATACCTATATTTTACCCTCTGGTAAGAGGAAACAAGAAGTTGGATAATGGAACGATTCTTGAGATCTTGGGATTGAAATTGAAGAACAGAAAGACATCACAGGTAGAGGAGGAAGAGCAGGTGCCAACGTAAGGCGGCGAGCACGGGAATGGTGCTGCGTAGCCTGAGACCAGGCCTGGTGGGCGGAGCTAACGAAGAGGACAGACTGCACAACGCGGGGTGGAAAGGCGGTCCTGCATGGCGTACAGGGATTAAAATTTACACTAAAAGATTCTCACGAATGATTCATACCCACTCTGCCTTTACAACATATGGGACAAAACAAAACAAATAAATAAAAATACACTCTATTTCTCCAGATCGAGTCTATTCTAGGAAAAGGCAGGGCGAAGACGGAAACAGTGATTCTAGTTGATGGAATGATTCAAGGAGGAAGTATCAGACCAGCTCTGAGGGAAACAGCACCCTTTCCTGAAAAGGGTGAAAGAGACAAACCTATATCCTTTAAAACTCCCTTGAAATTAAATTTTCTGTTTCTTTGATCCACAAGATTTGGGGTGCATCTGTATGGGTCCTACAGGGCATGCACTGCGCATGTACAGGGGAGGGGTCGCTACGGCAGGCTTCCAGCATGGCCGGTGCCTATTCCACATGGACCTCATCACCGGTGAAGAGCTGGTACAGCATGAGGATCCGATCAGCCAGCGTCCTGAGCTTTAGCACCTTGGTCTACTACGTCCTTTGCAAAGTGGCAGCTGCCTTTCTCACTGCTGGGCTTTGGCGTGGAGCTGAGCAAGCCTCAGAACTGAGGACAAGGGACCCTACCAGCCAGCCAGCTACCCCCAAACATTTGAGAACCACAGCTTAAAGAATCTAAACGTGAAGGTGTCTACTCTTCAGATTGCCACTGATGGACCATACCTGCTTGAAGCTGCCAAGGAGCCGAGGCATCGCCAGTCCTTGCTGGCCGGCAACGTGCACAAAGACCCAATGTCCCTGGACCTCCTCCCACATATTCAGTGTACTAACTTCCGTCTTTGTAAAATAAAGCAGCCTGGGATTAAAACGGTATTCTCACGTTAATTTTACTACTATTTCTAGATGCTTCTATTAGCGTGGCTTCATTTTATAATACAGAAGAAAGTAAAGACTAATTGTGATTTCTGTTAAATGTGGTCTCTGGGATAGATTCTGAAGTGTCCTCTCACATATTGGCTTAATAAACTTCGCCACGCTGAGGTCACTGGAAGTGACCTCGCAGCTTCCGCCAAGCAGCCAAGTCCAAACTCCTGATGCTTAGTTGGCTATGACAGTCTCTGGAACAAGGCAGTGGGCAGTGCAGCTGCAGAAACCACAAATGTGCTGATAAATGGAGTTATTTATCCAGCCAGCTTTCAGAAGATAAATTTGGAACCGAAGATATAATATTCCATAAATATTATTTCTTTTATCTGATTACATAGGGTGTCAGTTCTTGCAGAATTTTGAAGAGTTTTTACTAATGATGACTTGTGAAATAGGTATTGTTAGTTACATCAGTTTTGGGAGGGGGGCCGTATATGCTTCTCAAATATATTTAGCATCACAGTGTTGGAAGGGGTAGGAAATGCAGTGAGTCCAACTCTCATTTTTCACATGTGAGAACACTGCCCCTGGGAGCTGACAATGGCGTACTCAAAGTCACGGAGCAGATGAGCGGAGACAGTCACGGAGCTCAGGTGCCCAGGCTCCTGGTCCCCCGCTCTTTTCTGAATCCTGCCACTGCAGAAAACACACACAGACACACACAACTGTCTACACCCTGGTTAGTCTGAACATTTTCTCTCACATGAAATCACCTACTTTTGAGGCACATACTTGCTCCTCAACAGGCAGTTCTCAAAGTAGAATATTTTGCACATTGTAGAAATAATTACACCTTCAGATGGCTTCTTCTCCATAAATATAAGAGCATTCCCTCTAAAACTGTTAACGAAAAACTAACTCTTGTTTCTTTTGGTGACAAAAAGCATTCCAAAATCTAGACTCCAGAGTCAAAACTGGAAAAAAAATGTTAGACTCCATGCAGCTAAGCCATTTCATTTACGTATTTTAAAAAACTGAGGTCATGAAAGCTTAAGTGACTTGTACATGGTCATACACCAATGACTTAAACTATGCTGGACAAATAATCCTTCCCAAGTGACCGTGTAACAAAGGTCTCCTGGACCTTAATCCAATGATTATTTCTCTGTGGAGGGATAATTGTTGCACAGCCCCCACTCCCACAGAGAAAACATGAGAATAAAAATGAATAAAATCATTCAAGTGAAATTTAATAGAATCTGAATCAATTTTTAACTGAAGGAAATCAAACAGTTTTAGACAGTTGACCTTCTGGCTTATCGTTCCATGACTTCTCTGCATGTTTTGTTACGCGCTGTTTCCCTCTGACAGTCAGCAGCCCTTCTGGAGGCCCCAGGAAGTGCAATATTTGGGGAAGACACGAGACACATAATCACACACACATATATGCGCACGCACAAACTTAAGGGCCTGAAATCACACACCCACTGCGATTTCAACAACAAAACTTGGTTTTCTTCTTATATGATGGCTATATTAATTTCACTGGACAATAATAATAATAATAATAACAACAATAATGAGGAGAAGAAGGAGGACATGGCCAAAGAATAACCTTAGTGTAGGGCAGTTGGATTTTACTAACTTTCCCAAAATATATTGGGAGAAACATGGTCTGTTTCTAATACCAATTACTTAATATGTTCCTCAAAAAATTATGTGAACAAATAGCCTTCGCATTATATCAACTGTTTTAGAAATCCACAATGAATTAGAAAATCTGAGAAGTCTTGCATTAATAATAATGATGAGTAAAACTTCCACTGAAGTTTTTAACAGTTTCTTCAAACTTATTTTTACCACAGAATGCTCTTCCTTTCTTCAGCATTAAGCATGGAAATTGTGATCGAGATAGTACAAGGCCAATGCTGCAGAATGAAAATGTAAAATTCTGGTTAAAGAATTTCTTGAAGACTCGAATTTCCCATTTTATGTAACTGTACTAAACTCCCTAAGATTTATAAAGAGGTCATTATAAAGTGTTCGATTTTCAAACTTACTATTACACTTTCAGATCATTAATTAAAAGGGAAAACTATGTGTTGAGAACTTCATGTGTATATATGTACATACATATATATGTACATATATATATTTAACAAAATTGCAAGTTTCTCATGTCTTCTATATTCAAAGCAGTAGAAAGATTAGAGGAAAGCAACCTTAAAAATAATAATGTGAAAGCTTCTTCAAAATCAAATAGTTTTAAATTAAACATTTGCTCAAATCAGCTGTCTCTAAGAAGAAGGATTGCTTATTCTGGGTGGTGGAGAAGACATGAAGAAGGAAAAGACGAGATGTGGCAAAATACTCTGATTGTCAAGTTAAAAAATGAAAGAATAAATCCACTGCAAAGTGAAATATAGCCCTGGCTGGCGTAGCTCAGTGGATTGAGCGTGGGCCTGCGAAACAAAGTGAAATACAGTAGAATCCTTGAAAGGGGTAGCATGGGTGTGCTGAGATGGAAGCCCCCCACCTAGACCGGGGGCAGGAAAGGTGCACATGCCCTGATACTTGAACAGGGTGTCAAAGGGCAAGGTTCCGAATGAACAGCAGCTTCCAAACACAGAGCTCTTAGAGAGAATATCGTTCCAGTAACATTGGAAACATAAGATCTATGACAAATTCAGGGAACAAACAGTGGTTGTGTGGGCTGCCGCAGGTGGAACGCCAGGGGCTGAGGCTGCAAACACAGAAGTCAGATAAGGTAGAATCTTAAAGACTAAACTCGGGAGGTCTTTGTGGAGAAGCTAAGGCCACGGCATGATAACCAGTCAACTGCCCTTTCTGTTACCATTACTAGAATGTTCCAGCAATCTGGTAAGTTCAGAGTTAAGTCAGTGCTGCCTTCCCAAGTGTCCTCTTCATTCTCCTTCTTCTCCTGGCATTCTTCAAAAGACAAGAGAGGTGTCTCATCTTTAATGTCCTTTTCAGCAGATATGTCTTAATATCACTTTAAATGCTGTACTGAACTTCTGCTTTGCCTAAAACATTAGAAAATCAAAGCAGATACCTTCTTTCAAGAGAAGTACAGTATTCTAAAACTATTGCATTCAAATTTTAAAAGTAAATGTTTGAGTTTGGAAAATGTAAAAATTAGCTTACAATATTTTATCAATATTATTTAAGGATCTTGGAAAAGCTACAAATGTCTTCAATTTTTTATGAAATTTTCTTACTTAGCTGCAATACTACAGAGTCTTCGATTTTTCTATTTTAACAATTGCCAGATCCCTGATCAATTCATCCCTTCTACTTGAAATTTTACCAAATCTTTTGGGGCTAGATATGCTTAGATTCTTGTGAAACATCTTTAAATGT
Organism: Sturnira hondurensis; assembly: GCF_014824575.4. Classification (NCBI taxonomy): domain Eukaryota; kingdom Metazoa; phylum Chordata; class Mammalia; order Chiroptera; family Phyllostomidae; genus Sturnira; species Sturnira hondurensis. The sequence goes on along the minus strand of NW_028082759.1, from coordinate 24,662,188 downwards.
ATCGCATTACTCTTTCACAGCTTTCTGGTTTTATCCTTTAAGTCTGGGTGGGCAGACCAAGTTCTGAGCATCACAGAGGCAACTACAGGGACCAGCATGGCTGAGCTGGTCACAACGCCTTCAGGGGCAGCACCTCTTCAGCTGAAGGGCACAGGGCCTGGGTCTCGGCCTCGAATCCTTTTCAATATGTCAGTAATTCAAACACCCATACGTGTACTTATTTTAATAAAAAAGCTAAAATTAGAGGCAAAATAACAGCTTTTTAATGAAAGATCTTATAAAACACTCTGCTTGTGGCCTGGGATTACTGATGCTGACACACAGCCGGCGGCTCACAGGGTCTCTGGTTTTCCCTACGTCGTGAAGCTTGAAAAGTGGCGTTGGCTCTTTACAAATATGCTCTAAAATTACGTAATGGATTATGCTAAAATCAAGTAACATTTTATACTGACTATTTTAAAGAGAATTGGAAAAATTCAAAGCAAATAAAACTCAAAAAAGGTTTTTTTTACTTTTGCATTTAGTCATTCGCCAGAATGAATACTCATGACCCACGGGATATTTTAAAACACAAAATTCTATAAGCCACCCTTGTAAAACGTACAACTCTGGCGGTGTCTCAGCTCACTATTCCTCTTCTGTTGGTGAGAAGATAGTCTGGAGCAATCTTTCTGCAAAAGCTTCATAGAGGAAAACTTATTTGTACAATTATTCAATTTTGGTAAGTATCACACCCTCATGTGTGGTAACCGCTGCTCCATTAGAAATGAAATGAGAACTCAACAGCAATAATCTCTCTATTCATAAGACAGATCCATATACTTATGAATATATACACAGACATACATGTCTATCATATGCATATATATATGAGTCACATGTATAAATATCACACAAGAGATAAACAATTGTAGATCCTTTAGATGGATTTTCTGAGACTTTGTTTCTTGTTTCACAAAGTTCATTCACCTCCTATCACTTCAAGTTGATAATACCCAGTGCACTCTCCTTGGGAACAGAAATGGGACAGGCTTGGGAAGAGAAGAGTTACTACAATAGCAAGGCATACCCTGTAATTAGTGAAGGGGCCTGGTTTACAGCCAATAGATTCACTCTGGAGTTCTGCTCTACCCCCGACAAATTGTCTAACACTGAAAATATCACTTCGCCTCCTTGATCCTGACTTTCTATTGTAAGAAATAAAGCATACGTGTGAAAGTACATTGGAAACAGAGTCTCCCAGTCACATGGTATATTGTTTTGATTACTGAAGCTTGGGACTATTTTTGGAGACAATAATTTCTGAGACAGCAGCTACCTCATCTTAAAAGTTCTTAGGGAATCATCCAAACCAGAAATTCAGCAAAATCTCATGCTCTGTGAGTCATAAAAATGTTTCAGTCTAGGAAGTGTGTATGAGAATACAGTTGGAGTTGAGTACAGTATGTGGAGTTCAGTTTTCCGCTACTTGGGAGGCAACGTAATTGTGATGCAAGTGTTCTGGGTGGCCTGTCTCACTCCACGGGCTGTTCTGTTGGGCTCTTCGGGAAGTGCAGTCGCAGACTTTTATTGAGCATTTAATGTGAGCAGAGCACTGACCTGAAGATTGAAATTTGTGCCAAATCTACCATCACTCTTTTCTATTAGAAATCTTCCCTTATAATATCTCTAGTAGAAAAACCTATAGGACAGTAGCCTCCCATGCATTCCTTCATCAAATTATGTTTTAGCAAATATTTCTGGAGAATCCTTCACATACCAGATGCTTAGAAGATGAAAATGAGAAAGATATGTCCCTCTCCTCAAGGCCGTGTGTCACAGGACAAATGTAGGAGAGAAAGAAGCATTTCTAAAGAAAAAACATCTAGGTAAGGCTTGGACCTTCCAATTCTAATGCATTTTAACACCCTTATTTTAATCACAGCTTTAGCTTCTTTAATTTGTGTAATCTAAATTCCAAAGGAATGCTATGGTAAGCTGCTGTGCTTCCTCATACCCGGTACCCACATAGATAAAAAGCAGCGCAACAATAGTAAAGAAGGCATTAATTCTAATTGCCCTTGTTTCTGGTTAATTTCTCTTACTACTTTTAAATGAATATTATTTTGAGATCATAAAAGTAATATGTACACACTATATACACTGAAAAATGAAAACAAAAGTAGCTCTCCCCAGCAGATCCAGCCCCTAGAGGTAACCACTGTACACACTTTGCTACACGTCCCTCCAGTCCTGTCCACACCACTGAATTGGAAAGACCCTGTCAGCTGCTCTAGGCATTAGGCACGGGAGGAGGACAGAAAACCATGTTCATAATCCAAGAATAATAATACACGAGTGTGTCTCTGTCTTTCTGCTCCAAACCTGCTGATGAACACTGTATTTTAAAAGCAACAGGGGGAAAAGCAGCAATTTTTCCTCTCACACACCCTGTATGAAAGGGAGTGGCCTTCACACTCATCTCTGTAGAACCGCGCATAACCTAGGGCAGCTTCCCGAGCACTTGGTCATGATTTTATCGGAACCTGGGTTTTTTTCATTGCTAGTCCAGCAGAAATGACAGAGATTTCTGTCAGATATCTCCAGTGAGTAAGTTTACACACACACAAATATTTTGTTTTATGATCTGTAGTAAGCATATTTGGCACATTTATGAAGCATATAAACCCCAGTCCCTTTCAGAGAGAATGTAGAGTTAAACAAAAAGGCTCTATATAAACAGCGAAAACACAGCTCACTGGTCAGCGTCAGGGAGCCGGTCAATAAGAGCATTTTCACCCATTTCCAAAAGCTGCCCTGACCAATGATTGCGTCCCCACTTTCAAAAGACCTATCTTTACATAATTACAAAGGGATCTACTGCTGTCTTTTGCTGGTGATACACAAGGAAAGATGAAAGACAAAGTAATGTTTTGTGAAAATTGAGCATAAAAGAAAGCTAGCCGGTGTGCATTTAACCCGAACACCCTGGAGGCAAGACAAGCAGGAGTGAGAAGGTGAGAGAATTAAATGTCACTGCTGTTTGGATGTCCTTTCCCCAGCCCCAGACAGATGGCTTTAAGGCACATTGGAACTTTATCCCCTATCAGCGGAAAATACAATGAGCAAAGTTCTCAAGTAAAACATGCAAAGCACATTAAAAAGTATCAATTATTTTTGTAAGGAATTTTTAATAATATACTTTCAAAAATATGTATACACATATATATATTTGAAGGATATATACTTTCAAGAATATATATTCAAGTGCATATAGATTTACCATTATATATGTGTATATACAGGTATAGATATACATAAATATTATATATATACATATATACATATATATATATATATATATCTCACACACACAAAAAACCAAGATAAATTATAATCATTTCACAATGTTTTGGAATAAACTTTAAGATCAAAATGTCTTTTGGGAGTAGAACCAACTACAAAGTTACAGCTATCAGGATTAGTACATTATTAGATATGAGGCCAGACTAGCTGACAGGTTCCCAATGGGAGCAAGAGTGAGTCTAACTGAATCAGCAGGAAAACTGGGTCTTCCAATCAATCACTGAGTCAAAGGCAGCGTACACTGCAGGGCCTGGAAACTCAAACTTGACCTGAGGGACAACTGATCATGAGGAAAGCACTGCACTGAGACCCATGCAGAGCGCCCATGAGGGAAATGTAATCCCGACAGTGGGGACTGTAATGTACCGAACTCCAGAGGCCATGAAAACCAGTGGACAAAGGAGAAGCAGATATGGAACAAATCTATTTTTTGGTAGGAGGAAATAAATCTATACTAAATGATTGGACACTGAGAAAATTCAGAGTTGATTTGAAAGTGAGATAGAATGAATTCAGAACCCCCAACAAAACATTTGCAAAAATGAGGAAATGACACCCAGAAAAAGGAGCACGAAACCAAACACATAACCAATGGGGCTATTAAGTGTTATTTTGCTTACTGATGTTGAAGGATTAAAGATGAAAAATTCCGCACCTTACTTAGTTGTGTACATGCCTAAAGTGATTGTTAAACACATATACAAAGTGTTTTTTCAGGTTCTGAATCCATTTTTTAAGTCAAAGTTGTTTATAAGAAATAAGTTGATTGTTTCTTTGTTTATGATAGCCAATCTGACTGGTGTTAAGTGGTATCTCATTGTGGTTTTAATTTGCATCTCTCTGATAGCTAGTGATATCGAGCATCTTTTCATGTGTCTCTGGATCCTCTGTATGTCCTCCTTGGAGAAATGTCTGTTCAAGTCCTCTGCCCATTTTTTGATTGGGTTGCTTGTCTTCTTTGAGTGGAGTCGAGTGAGTTCTTTGTATATTTTGGAGATTAAACCCTTATCTGAGGTATCATTGGCAAATATGTTTTCCCAAACAGTTGCTTCTCTTTTTATCTTGATACTGTTTTCCTTAGCCATTAACAGGAATCTAAACAAACCAAACAAGCAAGCAAAATACGACCAATGACACTCAAATATGGAACAGGCTATCAGGGCCCAAAGGGGAGAGGGGAGAGAATCATAGGGGAAAAGGGAATGGACTCACATGAACAAGTATAAAAGACACATGGACAATAACTAAGGGTGGGGGGTGGAAAGGGGAGGGAGGCGGGGAGCATGGGTGGGGGGCGGGCAGGGTTGGGAATATAAGACAGAAACCTGTACTTGAACAAGAATTAAATAAAAATTATATTAAAAAAACAAACAAACAAAATAAATGACACATCCCATTTTAAAAGAAAAAAAATTAAAAATAAAAAAATAATAAAAACACACACACACACATAAAAGAAATAAGTTGATGTTGCTAATTACACATATATAACTGATGTTTCTTAGATGACCTAACATTTATTTAATGCCTCTAAAAATTAAAATGAATCATGCAATCACACTTAAAAATTATTGAATGCATGTATCTGGGTAGTAGTAGCATTTGCAAAAATAAAGTACAGCTGTGTATTGTTTTTATTGCATTTCATCTTGAGATTTATCCAGATAAGTTCTTCTTGCAATATTTTCAAGGTACTAACCTTCTTTCTTATCACCTTTAATTTTCTAACTCTTTTCTAACTTTGTCCCTCGGATCTTTAAAATTTACCATCAGATATCCAGAAAATGACACATTACAGTGAATTGATCCTAGAACCATTCTTCAGATACCATCCCAAAGTATTTCCAGGCTATTCTGCTCGGGAAGAGGAGGAATTCACAACAAATAAAACTCTCAGTCCTAAACCAGTTAGTGAGTAACTTACTTTGCTTCAAAATGCTTCTCAGAAAGTCCACAACTGGTAATGCATTCCCTAAATGACCCCTCCTAATTATGGGTTTTAACTTGCAATAGAATCTTATACAATAAAATGTCAGGAAAATAAACAAAAAACAGCAAGAAACACAGTGTACTTCTTTGGAGATGTTAATGCACTTATGTTCCTTTATCTCTGATTATGACATAATCCAGAAGTATCAAGGATTATACAGTTTGCCAAATTTTTAGATGCTATGCCCCAGTGCAAAGGAAATGTGTTTTCCATACAAAACCACAACATTTGGATACACCAAGCCATATTTCCAGATACCCTCTACCAGCACAGCACTTTGGCTTTGCATTAAAACAGAATTCACTTAGAAGCCCAAAAAATAATAGTTCCCCAGTGTCCAATTATTGCTTCACAATTCAAGGAAACATCTACTTATGGAAAGGCATTGGGCCAATCACAAGTCCAAGTAATAGCCTTTGAAAATTCAGTCCTATATTTTGTTAGTTTTCCCATAAAAACATCCTGCAGGACACTATATATGGGTTAAAAAGTCACAGTGTTGCATGCAAAAAATTTAAGTCAGGATATTACCATCAAGCTCAATGTCAACACTTCTAGTATACATGTGGGTGTACACACATACGTAAGTAACTGTACCTACAGATAATGAGTTGTTGGGAGGTGTGTAATAATACATCTATAGATGTGGCTTCTGGTTTCTGATAGAAAGCTAGCTTGAGTTATTGTCTCCCTCCCCAAAAATCAGTCACAGAGATGAAGGCAGCAGGTGTCTGATGAACAAAAAAAAAAAAAAAAACAAAACAAGAAGAAACAGTGTGAGAATCCACCTGAAAACAAAAGTCTAACTTAGCACTTGACAGGAAAACAATGCACCCATTTAATAGCATTGACCAAAAATAGTGCCTAAGAAGAAATAAAGGAACACAAAATCATAGAAATCTAACATACACCCATTAAATAGCAGAACAGACAATAAAGCAGTAAGTACAGAGCATAGACAAATAGCATGATTAATTCACTTTACCTCGTTGACAGACAACCCAATGAATTAAAAATATACATTCCTTTCAAATGCATATGGATATATAACAAAATTGCCTATGTGCTCAATGATAACGCTAACCTCAAAAAAAATCACTGTGCTAAAATCACATAGAATATGCTCAAACCACCTTGGAATTCCGCTAGGAAACAAGAAAAACAGAAAATCCAAATACACTTAAAATTAAGCAAAGGCAGTTCTCCCAAGTGGAAGCTTAGATGGCTCACCCGAGGTCCCACTTGACTTTGACGCTCAAAACTGTTGACATGTTGAAGTGTCATTCTCATTCAGTTCAGATACACATATATACACACACATTCATGCGTATTTTTTTGGTCAATGCCCTGAGGCTTCCTCTTTGACCCACATGCTTTTTAAAAAATATGTTTTTTAATCTCCAAATATCTGGTGGTTTTTCAGATAGATTTCTGTTACTGGTTGCTAATCAAATTCAGTTATGAGCTATGAGAATACTTTGTATCCTTTTACTTCTTTTAAATGTAAGATTTGTTTTATGGCCCAGAACACCTTGGTGAAAGTTCTCTGCGCATTTGGAGAACAGTGGGTGTTCTGTTCTGTTGGGTGCGTCGTATTCTGTAAATGTGACTGAGGTCGGTTGGTTGGTGGGGTTGTTCAAGGCCTCTGTGTGCTTACTAATATTCCGTATACTTGCTCAGTCAGCTAGTGAGCGTGGCGTGTTGAAGGTGCCAACCATAACAGCACACTTCTTTTTTGCTCAGTTCTGTCTTTTTATATATTTTCAAGCTCTGTTGTTAATTGCTAACTACTTAAGATTGTCATGTAAATTGTACCTTTACATTATATAATTGACAATCTTCTTAAAATTTGGCACCTTCATCATTATATAATGACCCTATTTATCCTGACAATATTCTCTGTTTGGGAGCTTATTTTATATGATATTAATGCAGGTAATCCAGTTTCATTATGGTTGGGTTTTTTCTTGCATATCTTTTTTAAAAGGTTATTTTTATTGTATTTTTTCCATTACCATTTATCTCCTTATACCCTCCTCCACATCCATTCACCCTCTTACCCATCCCCACAATCACTACGCTGTAGTCTGTGTGCATGAGTTTTCTTTTTTGCGTGACACTGCTAACCCCCCACAACCCCCTCCCCAGAGCTGTCAGCCCTCTCTCCATCTACGAGTCTGCACCCCCTCCCCATTTCTGAAGATTTTTTTCCTGGGCAGAGAATTCTGGGTGAATAATATATACATGTTTTTCCTTTTATTTTCCTTTTATTTGTATTCCTTCACAAATGCCACTTCATTGCCTTCTAGCCTACATGTCTTCAGGGAAAGAGAAAGTCATGGATTTCAAACAGTTCATGGATTGATGGGCCAAAGGCCGAGTGTTTGGCTGATGATGTATGAAAACTGGCTCACTGTATTGGGAACATAAAATTGAACTTTATTCCATTGCACAGAAAAAGGCATGCCCCCAAAGAATCAAAGACCTAGTTGTGAAAGATTGATGTGAAGAGTTAATAGAGGTTAGCAAAAGGTAACAGAGGTGAATAGCATGTGAATTCCATCACATCTGACACAGAGGCTCTGTGTCCACAGAAAGACATGATGGACAAACTTTATACACCTCTCGTCTACTGCTCCCAGAACACACAATACGTAAAACCAACAAGGGCCAAACATCTATACCTAGAACAGACCAGGAACTCTCCCTAATACACAAGAAAATACAGCAAATCAAAATTAAAAAGTAGTCAAGGGATGTAAACAAGGATTTGACAAAATACTAAACTCAAAAAGAAGGCCACTAAAAGACATAATAATTTGCACCTATCCCTAGAATCACGGGAACCATTAGAAAACCGGACAGTGCGGGCGCTGCTGGAGAAGTGAGAGGTCGAGTCCCACGGAGCACCTGTGTGTGACTTCCAGGTGGCCCAGCCATTCAGAAGGGTAGCGGGACTGTTTTACGTTCGGTTCACTGTGGGCACATGCTATGATCTACATAAGGTCATATCATCGATGCATATCCCAGAGTGATTCCTGCACCAGTAGGAGAAAATAGACATGAATGTTCATCCCAGAATCATTTTTAGAGGTGACTTGAACGCAATCCAGGGAGGAAGGGACAATTAAGGGTGACCCATGAACACTGTGCAATACTGTGCAGCATTTAGCACAAAAGACTAGATCTAAACACAGAGACATGAATAGATCTTTAACACATGGAAAAATAGAATGAATTTATAACATAACAGCATTTATGTAAATTAAATGCAAATGTACATAAAACAAAAGCACATGCAAACAAATCCTCAGAACGATCACTATGGCGGGAGAGAACTGTAAGTGGAGGCGGGTAAAACAGCAGGGAGGAAAGAAAGAAGAAAGACTTGCTAAGTCTTTTTAAAGAAAGGACAGGGGAAATAAGGGAGGGGCCTACATTAATCTCCAATAGTAGTGCCCTAAGAGTTTGGGTCTAGTCCAACACTCCACAAGTCCAAAATAAATTAATAGAAGGGCTAATAAATGTTTAAGTAGTTCTGCAGATAAATGAGAAGAGACAGAGGTGTGGGTGGATAGATGGTAGATGAATGATATAGATAGATGGTAGATTGGTAGATGATACATACAATATGTATTATATGTGTATAGTATATATAATATATATATGGATATATATAACACATATAACACATATATAACATATGTATAAGATATATATGTTATATGTACACACAGGCAGATAAAAAGGAAAAAAACCTTCAAAATTAAATGCTCAAATTAGAGGCAGAATGGTAAAACCTGGTGAATTGGGACATTTCTCCCTGACACTTTCTAAAATGTGTAGTTTGTTTGAAATATATATTTATTTAGAACACTATGCATGGATTTCACCGCCAAAGGCCCACGGATGTGTTTTCGAGCAGAGAGGTGAACTTGCTCCTTCACCACACCCCCACGGTCCACAGACCACTTCCCAGCAACTGGCTACAACTTTTACCTACACATTGCTCAACTCCTCCTGGGAAAACACCGGTCATTCCAAAGACAGCCTGACAATTTAGGTATTGTAAAAATAAGAAAAGCAATTAAAAAATCTAACAACTGACTCTATATGTGTTGTCTCATTTGACCCTCATAATAACCCGCTGGAATAGAGAGGCTGCATTTTTCATTTTGAATATGTTGTTTATCACCAATTTATTTACAAAGATAGATTATGATGGTATTTATAAGAAATGATTACTCTCTTACTATGATGCCTTTGTTATTCTATTCTCTGCCACATTATGCAATCATGCAAATACCAATTATAAACATTATGAATATCTCATAAAGTTTCATCATACATGAATATAATATTCATATGGAGATGTAGACAATTCAAATTGACAAATTAAATTCCTTCTCTTTCTAATACCAGAGTCCCAAATTTAACACAAAAGAAAGTTGTTGGATTATCCTGGTGAGATTGCTTTAACAGCGACTGGTCCAGTTAATAGGACTTGTATCTTCTCTCAATGTGTTTCATCCCTGTCTCCTCCTGGGCAGAATAAAACACAAAGATCCAATTTGAGCTGCATGCCTGTTTAGCTAAATGACATTATTCAGTGGTCTAGCTAATCTTGAACCATTGCAAGGCCTCAAACAGAATGAGGTAATAGATTCTACCCTCACTAACTCAGCCCCACCTTTTTTTCTTGCTTTTCCGAAGAAAGGTTTACACTGTGGCAGAGGCGGAGAGTCTTAGATCCAAACTACACGGGGTGGGGAAACGGAAGAGACCAGCCACCTCTGTGCGAGATCTCACAGTCCTACCTGTGCAGGTCACACCACCAGCACTGAAGGAGACAGGGCTGCGAGGGTGGGCGGGAACTTCACTTTTCACTTCATCCACGTGGGAAAAAGGAATCGCCTTCATGACCAACGCTACACGTGAAACCTCTGCTGCTTTACCAACTTCTCTGCAGTGCCACGGCATGACCCGCAAGCAGTAAGCAGGCTTTCAGTCATCCTGTCTCACCTGCTCTCCAATCAAATTTCTTTCCCGCTGTTAGGGGTCTGGCCAGCACCCTGCCTCCTGTCTTCCTCCCACCCCTCCCATACCTGTGTTCTTGAAGAAAGCTACTTGAACGCTTTCCTCAGTCGAGGGACAGTGCTTTCGGGAGGAAAACATCAGGCTGCATATATGCATCTGATCAAAAGCATTTGAAACGTGCACAAGAGCAGCCAAGTCAGAGACAGGACAGGACAGCCGTGTAAAGATGTCAGAGCTGTGAGAGAGCTGGTTGGAAAGGTTGGAAAAGCTCTGACAAGCTGAATGGCTCCATTCAACAAAGTGCCATCACCCCTCACCCCTCCCCCCTCCCAATGCATCCAAAACTCTCTAATTAGCGTTGCATCCTTGTCCTAAATTCTGACTGCACTTTCTTTTCTGGGCAGCTTTCATATCTGACAACACAGGGGCAAAAGTCATTTTTATACAATTCTTGCATTTTTCAAAATATTTTACCCACTCTTTTTTCCAACCATGTGCACTTTTCCTATGAATAAATGCAGAAAAAATACACATGATGTACCATAACACACTATTTTTCCCTCAAATAATTCACTGAATGTTTTAAGTTAGAAATATCTAGATATATTCTGGTACTTCTTTGAATAACATAATGGTGGACTTTTTATAAATTTTAATTTAAATGTAAGCTTCAAGCAGCAGTATCCAACATTCTCCAGGATCAAAACAAGTAAACAAAACAATAATGACTCAGCTCATTTTTCCACAAAATGCCCTAAGATTATGTTAGGTCACCTACCAATACACCCTGATCAATGACGCTCAGTAGCCCTGTGCTGTGTCGAAGGCCAGTTCCAAGGCAACCAGAAAGCATACAAATCTGGACAGAATACCAGGGATTAAACATACTGAATCTTAAGAAGACAGATACCAGTGTGCAGGACAAGACGTGATATATTAAGGCAATGCACACTCATCACCAAAAACAACCCCCGCCCCTGACCACCGTGGTAGGAAAGCCCTAAAGCAGTTTCACAGGAGTAACCCTGAGGGCATCTCTGCCCTGTTAGACCCCGCCTCCCCCGGGCACTTCCGAAGGACTGTGGCCTCCAGCCTCCGTGAGATGGGGCAGGTGGGTGATAAGAGAATGGGTCTGGGAAGCTCTCTTGTGGGATGTCTCTAAAAAGAGAAATTAATCTTCTAGTATGATCTCCAAAATTGTAACTGGAGACAACCAAACGCACAGAAATTTTGTAACACTCACAGATAAAAGACATAACTCTGGGAATAAAGTAATTATATACCCAAGATTTTCTATCTATCATTGTATCTCTAAAATGACTTCTAATTGAGATGGTTTTGGTTAGAAAATCAGCAAACTCAGGGAGAAAACGGCTCAAGAATACAAAATCACATGACTTATTTTTATTTTGTGATGTTCTTCATATCATTAATTCATGTCACTGAATAGTTGAAAGAGACAGTATCAGTATAAAAAACAGTTTCTATTCTTCTTCTAGTTTTATTCATGAAGATTTGATACTGTCTTTAGTTATCCCCATTGACATTCCCATGTATAATTATTTTCTACATAGTTCTGCCAATGTTTCTGGGTTTTTTTCCTGGAATGTAAAACAGTTTGTAAACTATAGTGACCACACAATACTATGTCGGTGTCCGGTGTACAGCACAGTGACCTGACACTGGCATCCTTTACTAAACGATCACCACAGCGGTCTGGTGAAAGCACCTGCCGCCATACAAAGTCACTGCAATGTTCCTGACTGCCTTCCCTATCTGTACATTACCTCCTGTGAACTTCATATTATAAGTCTGATGTTCTCATTATTGCTTTGAGTGCATATGAATAAACACTGTTAACCAAGGGCATTTTGAAAATATTTTCAGTAATATTAATATAATTTTTCTTTGTTCATTTGTGATAACAAATGTTACCACCTTTTGAGTCAACCTGGGGTAATCATTAGTTTTTCCTTCTTTATTCATTTTTTTAAAATAAAATTGTCGATCTGCTTTCAGGGAATACAATATAAGTGAGCTCTATTTTATTTTATTATTAAATATTAGAATGGCTGGCTCTTCCTCAGTGTTGCCTGTGGAGTTGGCCGTCACCTCCGACTCAGCACCACGGCTGCCCTCAGACCCCTGGTGAAACCCAAGGTCATCAAAAAGAGGACCAACAAGTTCAACTGGCATCAGTCAGAGCAATGTGTCAAAATTCAGCGGAACCGGCGGAAGCCCAGAGGTACTGACATTGGGATGTGCAGAAGATCCAAGGGCCAGAGTCTGGCGCCCGGCATTGGTTGATGGGAACGAGGAAACAGAGAACGTGCTGCCCGGTGGCTTTCAGAGGTTCCCGGTCCTCAGTGTCAAGGAGCTGGCAGTGCTGCTGACGTGCAACAGGCCTCACTGTGCGGCGGCCTCCCAGAACATCTCCTCCGAGAACCGTGAGGCCGCCGTGGACAGAGCAGCCCAACCGGCCACCAGTCACCGGTCCAACACCAGGCTGTGCAGCGAAGAAAATGAATACACAGCTTGTGCACACATTGTGCTTTTGTGAATAAAACCATAAAACTCTGCCATCTGGCATTTCAAAAAAAAAGAAGAATGGTTGGACAATTGGCTAATTATAATGAACATAAAATTGTTGTTTCTAAAAATATTAGATTAGGCTGTTAATCCATTTAATTTTCTGTAGCTGAGGAGAAATAGTGTATCCACATTTTAATGTTATTTAATATAGTCTACAATTCAAAATTCAAAAAAATTTAGATTATGTAAATTGTTGAAGGAATTAGGTATTTGCATTAATCATTCATAACAAAATGCTCATTATTAAAATATGTAAAACCCCAATTGCATTCTCTCGTATTTGAGTAAGCACAGCCAGTCAAGTCCTTTAAAATCTCAGGATGCGCAGTGTCTTTAGGCTACCATTCATCTCATCCTATAGTTTTGCCTAAGGACGTGAGACTTAATGCATATTATCCAACACATATCTGCCATACAGGCCTATCTTCCTAAAACTGCATCTAAAGAGAACACTGTGTCTGTGCATGTAGACACACACAAATGTGCACGCGATCACCCTTATCCATATTTAGAGAGAGAAAAATTTACCTGCTAGGTAGCTGGTTTCTGGATAACAAGGAATTTTCACTTGTACATCTCCTAATCACATGTAATATCTCATAACCTACTACACACTCTCACAACGCTAGTCAGCCTAATGATGCACTCGTGGTCCAATAGACTTTTCAGGCACCAGACAGTTGGCTGGATGCCAGAACCATAAAGTCAGTCCATAAGTAGCGATAAGGCACACAGATAGCACACATCCTTGAGGTGATACAATGGGGACGGAACTTGACCCCTGCAGTCTCCCTGCACACCTGTAACCCACTCCAGTCGTGAGGAAAACATCAGATAAGTCCTAAACAATCCCGCCCACTAATCTCCAGCCTGTGAAACATTTTGAATGGTTCTTAATCTGACTAATGAAATAAAGGGTGTTTTTTACTAGCTCTACTTCTTACAGCACGTAAGATCTGAATATTGAATATAGATTCTCACAGCAGCTTGGAGGTTGTAGTTGAGAACTGTTGAATGAATAAGTCAATAAGATGTTGCTTAATGCTCCCTACAGTGTTCATGTATGTTTCTCTAGTGTTCATGTACATTTCTCTTCTCCTGCCACACCTGAACATTTCTAGGTCCTTTGAGAGACAATTCCTGGGGAAGATGGTGCTGCTGTTCATTCTAAAGGTTAGAAATTTGGTTCACTTTTACTGGTAGCTATGATATTTGGAACACTTTCTTCTAACAGTCAAATGCCTTCTATCTATTTGGATAGTTACAGGCTGTTCTAAGTACCAGAATGCAAAATACTTTTATTAAAACCATGCACGCATATTTAGAAAAAAATAAACAAAAATGTCCAGTTTCAAATATAACATGACACAAACAATACCACATATGGTGAAAAAATGGAAAGAGCTTTGCCAAAGCCTGTGGCGTCTGGTGATACTACTACTCAGTATAGTCTTTTGAAGAATTCCCAAGCCTGTGGTCAGCTGTCCCTGTTACAGCTGGGGACACAGCTGAACTGCAGGACGGGTCACTGGGAATACCGTTTGGACCCAGGATGGCCAAACCGATTCTTCTCACTCCCCTTCTGATTTGCCAAGCACCTTGCATTCTTCCTTCTATCTCCACTCAAGTATCCCCTTATGAAAGAAATGTTATCAAGATTTGTGAAATCTTTTTTTCAAAGTACTCAGAGATTTGGGGCAAAAACCACTGGGTAAATACACCATTGCTATGCCTAATGTCACCGATTCACTGGCCAGTTCCCGTGACCATGTTGACAACTTCCACTGGACCTGATGGTTATAGCCCCCTTCCACCCAGCATAAACATCAAGCAGTCATTTATATAATTCATGTGTCAGCAAGGGGCTTTTGCATGAAACTCACCCAGAAGAACCCCAACCGTTGGACTGGCGGTATCCAAGAGGGGCAGGTGGCCAGCTTCCTCCAGAACTGAATTGAAAACTTCTCATTTGTTATGCACGGTGTGTGACAACACAATGAAAACAACAAGCAAAAACCAGTGCTTCACATGCCCCAGAGAGGACTCGGGAGAGAGAAAAGCTCTTTCCAACACTTTCAAGAGTTAAGGTAAAAACTACCTCTTTCAAATTGGTGAAAATACCATCGATGGTTTTATAGTTTCAGTAAAAGCACCTCCTACATAGCTGCTGCTTTTATTTTTCTTCTTTTGTTTGAAAAAAAGAGGCCCCTGTTTCTAGAGGCCCATCTTTGCTATAAAAGAGTATTTCTTTTAGCTTAAGGCCCTGACGGTCCTGTGCCAGAGGATCAATACACTGGCCAGGGGGATGCTGAGGAAGCCAATGTGACAAGTTCTGCTCAGCCTTTGTCTTTCTGAAATGAAGATGCAGAAGAATCGGAAGAGACTTTCACAGAAATCCAGGAGAGACGTGATAACAACTTGGGTTCAGATGCCACAGAACCAAAGAGGATGAGTGTGCAGTGACTGTAGTCTTCTACAATGCTTGAATAGGGTGTTGATAGAACTTGCCGAAATAATTTGTATGGTTGTGTTAAAAGGAGAATAAGCAAGGGTGGTTCCCCGGATACTTTTTTCTAGAGTGACAGATGGTGCCACCGGCTGCAAAAACATGGAAGACTCGGGGAAGAATAGCTTTACCTGTGGGGCATCAGAGTTCTGTTTAGAGTGTGCAGAATATTAGACACCTACATGGAGCTGCAGAAGAGAAGATGAGATTAAGTTTGTGGGGTGGTGAGGACGATGAGGTCAATTTTAGAATCATCGACATACAGAGAGGATTTAAAGCCTCACCCACATTAAAATCACGTTTGTAAAGAGAGACTGAAAGGATCAGATCAACATATGGAAAAGCTTCAACATGGGGAGGCGAAGGAGGCACAGTACCAGCGAAGAAGATCAAGAAGGTGCGTCCAAGGACTCAAAGCCCACTTTTCCAATGAAATGTAATTTTCAAAGCAGTCTATGGTTTATATCTGTGTTGAATTCTGATGGTACAAACAATACATTCTACGGTGATCTCACAGGTCCTAGGACTTCCCTTTCGGTCTCGATAAGCAATATGAAGTTTTGTACAAATTTGAAAAAATTACTGCTGGGGTCATCACCAACTGGTTCTCAAGCTTCGGAAAGAGTTGTAATCAAAGTATAATATGTATTTATTAAATATGTAAAGTGCACTCAATCTTAAGTATGCATCTTGATCGTTGTTTATACACACGCAGAGTCCTTCTTCTGACACCACACTGTGTGCTTCTCCAATGACAACTCAGTTCGACTCTGACACCCACCCTTGGAGCCAGGCCAGGCCCCACAGGTCAAGGGACGGATCCCACAGGAAGGCCCCCACTTGGGCACCAATCTCAGCTGGGAGGTGAGGGGTGGGGAGGTACCCACACCTCTGACGCACTGGCTCTAAGTCAGGAATACCCATGACCCTCCTTCAGGTTCCACAATTTGCTAGAATGACTCCAACACTTCAGTTACAGTCACTCATTTGGTACAAAGGCTGCAGCTCGGGAACAGCCAAATGGAAAGCTGCATGGAGCCAGGCCGGGGGGAGGGGGCAAGGACAGAGCTTTGGTGCCCTCTCAGAGCACGCCACCCTTGTGTTGACCAACTCAGACCCTAACAGATCCCAACATTTGGGACTTCCACAGAGGTTTCATTACATAGGCTTGGTTGATTCAGCCATTGCCCACTGGTTATTAGCCTCAATTCTAATCACTCTCCCCTCCCTGAAGGTCAGGGGTGGGCCTGAGAGTAACATTCCACTAACCAGGCTCGGTCTTTTCGGTGCAGAACCCCCATCCTAAAGCTATCCCGAGGCCCTGGACACCAGCATCTCATTAGCACACAAAAGACACTCATCACTCAGAAGTTTCCAAGACTTTTAGGAACTTTGTGCCAGGAACAGCAGGAAAGGCCAAATATTTATTTTTTTAATACCCAAACACATATACAGTCTTGAAGCAAATCTTAAAACAAGATGTAGAAAATTTGGGGAATTTGCTTCCCCAGTGTGTTGACAACTCTTTGAGGCTCCAATATCAACAATCCTTGTAAACCTTCCAAGGATTCCCCTGACAAAGCCAGACTGAGATCCCAGTGACATCTCAAAAACAAATTTGTGCCCTGGCTGGTGTGGCTGAAGGGATTGAGTGCTGACCTGCGAACCAAACCAGTTCGATTCTCAGTCAGGGCACACGCCTGGGTTGTGGGCCAGGTCCCCAGCAGGGGGTGCACAAAAGGCCACCACGCATTGCTGTTTCTCTCTCTCCCTTTTTCCCTCCTACCTCCTTTCTCTAAAAATAAATAAACAAAATCTTTTAAAAGAACACAACAAATTTGTGACAGGTTTGATCTATGGGACAGCCTATAACACATACTGAATTTCCAGAAGACCTTTAGCTGTCTATATTTGGCAGGCCAAAGAGAACGGTGAGAGGGACTTCTGAATCTGAGTTTACTCATTAAGAAGCAATATAGTCTACATAATTACCAGAGCAGTGTAAAAGAACACGTATCAAACAAAGATTGTGACATTATTTTTTTCCAGCCAAGTGATTCATGTAAAAAGATATTTTGTGTTTTTTTTCCAAAGTACTTCAGGATATTTTCTGAATATACTGAGATTTCAAATTCTACAACCACTCTCTCCACTAGTCTCTAGAAGAAAATGGACTCGAAAGTGCCCTCGGATGTTCTTTCTCTGCAACTGGTCAAACCTGGAGAGAAAGAGATGGTTTTCTGGTCTGTCCTACCTGGTAACACTCCCTTCACCGACCCCGCTGTGACCCAGCACTGTGGGGCATCTGAGGAGCCTAAAACTTGGAGCAGAAGGTTTCCACCAATCGTAGCCCTTCAGGTTCTCCACCAAGGTCACGTCTGTCTTTCTTCTTCTCCCCTAATTCGTCCTCCGCCTTCTGTTTTGGCCTGCTCTGTGATGCATGAGGAGGAGCAGGAGCGATCGCTCAAAGACTGCTTCTCCACAGTTTTGCTGCCCTCTGGCATCTGGGCGGGTGCACCCAATGCAGGTTTTGACAGAAGAAAACGGAACAAGAGGTCGAAGAAGTCACAAGGGTGCCCTTCAGGAGCTTGAGCTTTCACGGGCTCTAGCAACCCTGTCTCCTTGCATCGCCACTTGAGTCTCGGCTGTCTCAATGGCTCTGCACTTTTGCTGTGTCCTTGGGTCTCAACACCCATCGCTGGTCCCCTCTGTCCTTCCCAAACATCTTCATTTTTATTGTTCAATTAGAGTCTACATTTAATCTTATTTTGTATTTTAGATCTAACCTAATATTTGGATAATCAGATACTTCACAAAATGTGCCCCCCGGATATTTATGGGACCCACCTAGCACCATGCATAATTATCACAATATTATCAACTATATTCCCTATACTGTACTTTACACCCCCGTGACTACTTTGTAACTTCCAATCTGTACTTGCCAATCCCTTCACCTTTTTTACTCAGTCCCCTAATCCCCTTCCCGTCTGGCAACCATCAGCCTGTTCTCTGTACCTATCAGTTTGTTTCACTTTCACTGGTTCATTTATACTGCTCCTTACATTCCACAAATAAGTGAAATCATATGGTACTTCTCTGTCTCTGGCTGGCATATTTCCCTTGATGCAACACCGTCTAGTCCATCCATGCGGTCAGAAATGGTAAGGTTTCGTTCTTTTCTGCAGCTGAGCAATATCCCATTCCGCACCTGTCCCGCCACCACTCACCTACCCATGGGCGCTTGGGCGACAGTTCGGCTGTTGTAAATAAGGCCGCAGCGGGCACGGGCTGCGTATATTCTCTAAAATGAGCGTCTCGGGTTTCTGGCTAAGTGGGCCTTCCATTTCCTGCTGGGACCCGAATGAAGTCCTTGAGCTTACATGTACTTTATTCACCTTTCTTATCGCCTTTGTTAATATTGTACCATATCTAAACTTTAATATCAGTTTTGAGATTAAGGAGTTTAAATATATTTACAGTCTTAAATATATTTACAGTCACTTTGCCCATGCATGCATCGTTACGTTTAGCACTGAGAAAGCAAGATGTAAAGGATTAAAGAAGTTTGCTGATGCTGTTCTGATTACTAACATATATTTTCACTTTGACTTCTGGATAAGATGGGCTAGGTATTCTTGGACTAACAGTTGTTTTAAATAAACCAACAAATGTGGAACAATATTCACAGAGTTGTGTGAAAACCACAGGAGATGTACCGGGCAGTGACATTTTACAACACAAAGATCCAAGAAAGAGAGGCCACGCAAGGACCCAAGGTCTTCTATTGAAGACCACTTCAATAGAGGCCACTTCACCTCTTGAGAAATTTGTTGCTTCCAACCGAGAGTCAAAGAAAGTAAAAGCAGCTTCCAGCAGCTCCACAGAGCTAGAAAGATCGACACTGAAAGGTCTGCCAAGGCCCTGGAAAACACCTTCAGTTTTCAGTTGAGAAGCTGGAAGTGGCCTTGAGAATGAGTACTTTGTGGTGGGGGGGGGGGGAGGACAAGTGATATTCCCAGGAGTATTCCTCACCCAGTGGCATCCTGAAGCCAACAGGTAAAGGCTCAGGTTGTCTGCAGATGAAGTCAGTTCCAGAGAGATACCCTGGACAGATTCCATGAAATCCCAGGGTTCATGTGTCTTCACAGTGAATTACTCCACTCAAGCGAGGAATGGCACCAGCCTCACATAACACTTGCAGAGAAATTTTTATGCAAAAGATTTATTTTAAAATAAGCAAAGTTTCTTTTTGTAAGTCTAATGCTAATGGCTATGACTTAAATATCTTAAACTGTTGCTTATATATAAAAGTTCAATTTTTTTACATATTGGTCTTATATCTAATAATTTTGCTTCATTCACTTATTGATGCTAATAGATTATCTATAGACAGTCCAAATATGCAAACCTTATCTGTTAATATATTTTATTCTTTTTAGTGTTCATACCTTTCATTTCTTTTTCTTGCCTTATTGCACTGACTAGGAATTTTGGTGAAGTATAAAACAGACATGGTCTGAGTGAACATCTTATCTCTTCAATGTGTCAGAACAAATGCTGTAAATATTTTACTAATAAGAAATGTTTCTATGGGATTTTTAACTATTCTTCAGTAAATTAATAAAATTATATTCCATTTCCAGCATAAGCTTTGTTTTTAATGTCATGAATATTTTTTATTTTTTCTGATGTGTCTCCACATCTAGTGAAAGTTATACAATATTCTATACACTGTTAATCTTGTGATTGATTGATGTCACATATTAAACCAATTTATTTTCCTGGATTGCCCTTAACTGAATTGTTATATTTTTTCATAAATTACTAAATTTGCATTTGTGACTTATTTAGAAAGCTTAGATTTAAGTTTATGAGAAAGACTGATTTGCAAACTAATTTTTATGTCTGATACTTATTAAATTTTTATACCAAGGTTACGCTGGCCACCTGAAATAAATTAAGAAATGTTTCCTCTGTTTCTAGTTTGTTTAAATATCTAAAAGTTACTATTGTCTCTGTTTTTTACTTCTGATACTATTGTAACTTCTGTTTTATCTGTGATTAGTATGATAATGTACTTTATAATCTCTGTGGATTATCTGGTTCAATGTCAGTGTCTTACCTGGAGTCTGAGTTGTCTCCTGACACACCTAGTAATTATTATCGTCTGTTGGCGTGATGTGCAGGAATGTGTACAGATCACGTAAAGTTCAGTGTAATGGAATCTTCCTCCGCAAATGACTCATTTGTGTCTGTCAGTTAAACTAAGAAAAAATCATTGACCCCAATAGAAACAGAGCTAATTTAAATGTCGACTTTAGACTTTGTGAGGCTTTTCCATTCCCATTTCACTCCTACTCCTAAGGTGTGGCCTCTCAGGTGAAAAAGAAAAGTCTCAAGAAATGTCTGGAGTGTTCCTCATAGATCTTTCACTTGGATGGGTCACAAATTTTAATATTTTTTCTGAACACAGTAAGCCAACCAGAAGTCGTACCCAGCCTGTCAAGTATTCAGCTGAAACTTTCTGCGAAGTTTTTCAATCTCACCCATCAGCAAATGCTTCGAGTCGGTAAACTGTGTCCAATGTAGCCCTTACCTTGTGTTTCTCTTCAGGATCGTAGCCCTTCGAATCCTCACTATCTTGGGGGATTTCCAATAACTTCAAATAAATAAATACACAGGTAGGTAGTAGGTAGGCACAGACAGACAGAGAGACAGTAGATAGATTGATGTTAGGTAAGCAGAGGACACATAGTGCTTCCACTCACCACTACCAGTCAAAGCGAGCCGATAGCCAAGCCTCACCTCAACGCAATGGGAGAAAGGGTCTCACTGTTGGGAGCGGCATAGCATAGGCAGCAAACTGCGGTACAATCTACAACAGGTAGGTGTTTTTAACACGTGTCACTTAAAACTGTCAGAGTGGCTTATAATAAGGGCAAAGAATCATCTAATTATTTTTCTGTAAACTCAACATACTAAGTTATGAGCTATGTTATATATTATTTGGTCAGCATAAGGAAGAAGGCATGTAAAATACTGTTGTGTTCTTAAGTAGTTTTATCTCAGATTTTCCATAGTAAGTAAAAGAGATCAAAGATCTTTTTGCTGTGAAAAATAAAGGCAAAATCTGTACTTCCAAGATGTGTGCCTAAGCGTTCATGATTGTTAGATAACGATCTGTTTAAATGACGCATTTAGAGGTTGAGCTTCCTCGGGGTTCCAGCTGACATAAAGAAAAAGTAGGAGAGGAATTCCGGCCATTTTTGTCTGCGCATAAGCTAAGAATGACTAGATATTTCTGCTGCATATTATTACCAGAGTTCATTTTAATGGTAAATATAAAATGGTGGAAAATATGTTTTCAATATAACTCCTAGGCTTCTTTTTCTTCTCATTAAGATTCAATTAGAATATTAGTAATGTTCATTATGACATTTTCTTTCCTATTGCACTAACACTGTAAAACAGAAATTGCTGCTGAGTAAAAAAAAAAATGTGTTTCTGATAACTGAAACAGACATTTTTCTTCACTATCCAAAAATGATAAGCCAGCCCCAACATGGAGAAAAAAGCAGAGCTACAGTGTCAGGCACTGAAAAATGAACAAACACTGACCCAACCCAGGGTCTGTGAGTTGTCTGCGTCACAACCCTTTGGAATGTGTGTTTGCACAAACTGAATCTAAATTTCCAGTCCCAAAGAGGTAGGGCAGAAAGCCTCCAGCCCAGGCATCTGTGACCCAGATTTGTCAAAAAATGGATTTGAGCCAACACTGGGCCTAATTTCACCATTCCATCAGTCAAGATCTTATTACCTCTACTTTTAAAAAGTGTTTTCTCCAAAGAAAACTGAAAGGCAGCTGCCTCCCTGCGCATTCGAGATGCGTACAGATCGCTCCTTGCTATTCAGTGTAGGAGGTGAGTGTTTCATGCAGACAGCGCCCATCAGAGGAGAAAGCTGTATTAAGAGAGCTCTTCAGGAGCTCAGGAATTCTGCCTCCCATTCTGCACCGATAATTAATAAATCTCACACAACAGGTGGAATGCATTTGTGTTTAGATGACATTTTGCTTTTTTTGGTAAGGAATCAGTGTTTCAGAAGGCTGGCATTTTTAAGAATGTAAAGTGCACTATATATTTTGGAAAAATTTAATCACCACGTAGTCATGCTAAAACAAACTCTTACAGCTTTTCATTCACTAATTATTTCTCATTAGTAGTTGGCTCTACTGGAATGTTATTTTATTTTTCTTCACATAATCACTCCACAGATTGCCTCAAGCGAAGGACATCTAGAAGTAAGAATGAGAGTAAAGCTCTGTCCCAAATGACTTGGCCAACAATGCCTAGGAAGGGATCTTGGAATTATTTTTAAATTATGTTTCAGAACCCTTTGGGGAACTCTTTAAGCAAGTTGATACAGAATTCATTTTTATTTGTTCATTTTCAAGATCTTGTGCATCCTGCTTTAACAGTTTCCATGGTTAGAACAGGCAGTCCAACCTGAACTCTGGGTCTGTTTCATGCACAATTGGCCTCTCAGTCTGTGAAGACTTTATCTTACCAGGTTTTCCAGCTGTAGGCCTAGGTTTAATAATGGTAGCTACCGCTGTTGAGCACTTCCTATTTGTCAGCCCCTGTTACAAATGCTCATTTAATCCTCACCACAGCCCTAAGAGATTACTACTGCTACTGTCACAGACACCTGTAGGGAAGAAAACTGAAGATATAAAAAGGCTCTTGGGTAGTAAGTGTACACCCAGTCCTCACAATCAGGTTATTTTGCCTAGGACTGTTAACCACTGCCATCTGTAAATACATAAAGTTCTACACAAATAAAAGTGTTGTTATAGCTAAGATTTTCTGGGATAGTCAGACACAAGTAATAAACGTGATAGGATAAACTTCAGCATTTAGTTGCTATTTCTGACAAAGCGTGAGTCATGTCTTTTAGCTATCTCCTTAGATTGCATAATCTTAGGTGGGACAGTAAGCATCACACTGTACCAACACATTCAGAACTACAGTGAGCAGAACTGTTTAACCATATTGTATTCAGAAGAAACTGAAGTATTTATGTGCCAACAATTTCCCTGCCTACCGTTTTGTTCACTAGCTCTTGCAGGCTGTCTTGTCCATTGAAAAAGTGTCCTACTTAGTGAATGGAAAATACATTTGCAGATGTTTGGTGGTATTTGTAAGTTCCTGAAAACACCCAGTTTTCCCCTGAGTCTCATTTAATTTTTATTTAATTTTTACTTCATAGATCTGTGAAGTATTTGAAAATGAAAGAAGCGTATCAGGAAATCTTTGGTTGTTTGGTTCCTTCCTTCTTAGCTACTGGTATTTTTATCTCTTACTTTGTTTTGCCATATTTTCCTGTGTAAGAAATCTATGCATATTCAATCAATGTATTCAACGTTTTCTTTAAAATATTCCAATACACAAGGAAGTTAAAGGGATTTTAGGGGAAGTATTTCATCACCTATGTTCTGTTGTTAATGCATCACTACACCGATTTCATTGAACATCTTTCCATCCGTCTGCCCATCTGTCAAACTCGTTTTCTGATGCAAAATAAACTGCAGATACCTGTAGCTCAACTTTACATATGTCAACATCCATACAATTAACTATAATTTAATATTGTTTTCATTGTTTTTACCTTTCTGGATAGTACATTTACCAATTTTGACAATACAAACACCTGTGCACTCCAGACTCCTACCTAGGTAGAGATCATGACCATCGCCCACACTCAATCTTTTTAAAAATAATTTTAACCCATATGCTTTTCTGTCTGCTTTGTAGGACCTATAACTAATGAAACTTACTCCATGATCTTCTTTTGTCAACCTCAAAATATTGTGCCTAATCAATTTGAGAACTATCTAAAGAATCCTAGCTTTGCGCACAGAAAGCTATTGGAAGGACGAGGAACCTAATTCTTGCTTGGATGCAGTTCCCAGGTTACAGAACGAGGCAGGGGTGAGGAGAGAAACCAAAGGCACCTACTGGTTCCAACAATCGGAGCAGAGAGACAAGAGAGGTGAAGCACAAAGTGACTAGGATTTCAATGGCAAGAGAAGAGGAAGCCACAGAGATGGCTAGAACTCTAGAATCTGTGCAAGGTGAGTGGCAGGGAAGTCCCATCAAACATTTAGACTTGATGGAGTTCTACTCTTCACACACATAAGAGAGGATGACCCATGACTGGGAAAAAAACCACTGGAAAATAATAAAGTAAATAACTCTAGGAGCTCAGTAGGGTAAAGAATAATTTGTTTTTCCACCAATCAGAATAGAAAGATCTTCTGATACAGAGGATGTAAAGTACGGTTCTCAGAAGGGTATGGCCTTTGTAACCCGGCTAAATCAGCCTTGACTGCAAGGCTGCTCTGGGCTCATCTTCACAAGGCTACAAGACAGCTCATGAAAGGGTCAAACTGTTGCCAAGTAACTGAACTGCCTTCCAGAAACAGAAAATCTAAAATTATTTAAAGAAGCAAACTCCAGTACCTAACATCCTAAATTTACAATGCTTTGCATGCAATTAAAAATTATCATTCATTCACAGAACCATATCTCAGAGGAAATAGTTCAACCAATGAAAGAAAAAACAGAAATGAAAAAGATGATGGAAATAGGAGAAAGGACATTAGGACATCTAGTATAAATATATTCCATAAGATCAAAAAGTTTTAAAAATTATAAACATCATGACAAAAGAAATTCAATAAATAAGGACCAAAATCAAGCATATGAAGATGAAAAATATACTATGTGTGATTAACAACAGATTACACATTACAGGGGAAAAATCAGTAAACTTAAAGATGTAACCATAGCAACTATTCAAAATAATGCACAGAAAGGGTAAAAAGGTGGAGTAGAAATGAACGGTATATCAGAGACATGTGGGCCAGTGTCAAGTATAATGTAATTCACACCTGCAATGGAAGAAGAGGGGAATTAAAAAAGATGAAGATCAAAAGTTTGTTCATTTGAAGAAAATTTTAAACCTGCCGCTTCAAAAGGCCTAACACAATCTAAGCAGAACACACTGAAAGGAACCCGCTCGGAAGCACTCCAAAATCAAATCACCGAGAGCCAATGATGCAGACAACACCGGCGAAGGAGCCACAGAGCAGAGACCCACGAGACAGGGAGGAACAAAGGGGAAAAGTGCCAAAGACGTCTTGCAGAAAAAAAAAATCGAGTCACATCCTTAAATGAAAAGCAAAACCTACCAAATGAGAAATCTGTACTCGGCAAAGAGCCTATCATTCAAAAATGAACTTGCATACACACTGCCAGACAAACCAAAGTGAGAGGACTTATCTTCCGTAGACTCGTACTAAAAAGAGACGTCAAGGAAGTTGCAAGAAATAAATATACAATAGGCAGTCGGCTAAGCCATACTACTTCCTACCCAGGGAAACGTTAGATAATGAAGGCTGGTGTTTTCATCAGCTCAGTTGCCGGGTAATTTGCTCAGAGGAAGTAGATAACTCACAGGACAGACAAGAGCTGTGTTCTGTGCTGACGGCGGCCAGTCAGCCAGGGTCCCTCGTGGGCTGCTGATTCACCTCTGATGCCAACCCCCTGGCTATGCCCACTCAGAAGCAAGTTTAAAATTTTAAAAGAATAAAAAGTAAAGTAAGGCTAAGTAACTTTAGAAATCGCCTCAATTACTAACTTCAGAAGACACGAAGAAAAAAATAGTTAAACCACTAATAATAAATATTTGACTATCACATGCCTCACTTATTAAAAATATAGTTTTCTCACATGCATGTCATTGTTTTTAGAATATTAAATTTGAAAAACAAAAATGAGGCACAAATAACCTTCTCATATTCATCAATAGCTCCTCAACCTCAGCTATGATTAACACTAACTGCAATGCCAAATGTTGGGATTAAAGTCGCTTTACCAGCCTTCATTGGGTACTGGAGGGGCATTACGCTGTTCTGCTCCGCCTCGCGGGCCTGCGCTCCCCCAGTCACGGACTCGGGTTTCATCCCTGGCAAGCCTCACGCTCCAGGCTCCAAGAATGTCTGACCCTTTTACCTTCGGGGCGATATGACCTCGCGCTAGGTAGGTCCCACGATAAATGGGGAGCATTCCTTTGGCATTTGCTTTTCTCATACCTTCTTCGACCTTAATCATGTTACCCCACGCGAAAATGTCATAAAAGAGACCTCAACCCAACGGACATCCTATTTTCCAAAAGGACTATAATTGTTAAAATTGATATAAAAATCAAAACAACTGACAAATTACATAAAAAAAACCTTTGAGAGTTGAAAAGGGCTTTAATTTTAAAACATTTGTTGGATGTTTTTTTGTTGTAAAATAAAACCAATCAGGATTCGGTATGAAAGAAATTTTTGTAGGAAGCCAGTTCCAAAGGAGGCTTATCTGTACGTTACTGCCACCTAGCGGGCAGTGCCATGGGGCTGGCCAGCAATAGCAGTCAGGTTGCTTGGCTATTGGTGAGCAGAGCTACTTTGCCGCGTAGGCATTTATTGAGCACCTGCTATAGGCACGACACTTTCTTAAACAGGGGAAGATTTTTAAATGATTAAAATTAAAACCTGGGCCCTGAGTTCAAATAAGCACTGACAGTTTGACGTGGAATTTCAAAACCACAACCTGCAAAACAATCCCTTTCAATCTCAATGATTCAACATTATTTTAAAGATACTGTTATGTATCCAAAAAGCCTCTTGCTTCTACAGCCTGTCTCCTCCACCCATCACCCAGTCTGCTATGAATTTGAAAGATGCTGTGAGCAGATAGATGGGAGTTTCAACTTATGTGTATGCTGCCTTTATTGTGGTTCTCTTGAGTTAACTATAATGTTTTCTTTTCATAGTGAAGCATTCCTTTCTTCTTGCTCAAAAATGATAGTCCAGTTTGAAAGGAAAGATTTATACAATGGACTCTTCATTTAAACCTTATGTAAAGAAACAAGACCTTTATGTGCATAAGTTTTGAGCCTCTACCTCATGCATTTATAGTGTGTGACATTTCCCTGCTTTCTCATATTGAATGTTTTATGGCCTGTTCTCCAGATTCAGGTAGTAAAAGGTTAGAAGGTTTAAACAGAGAGAAGGACTGCAGAAACATATTTTAATTAAAAATAGCTTGGACCAGAAATTTTGCCCAGCTTCAAAACAGACTGCACCCAAAGCTAATGAGCAAATAAGAAATCTGACGTGTTTCCCAAACATGCCTTGTATAGAATGCAGTATGTGCTGTTGCATATTGACCTTAAAGTGGCTGCTTTGAATTCAGCCAAATTCAGCCAAGGTTGTCTAATTACTGATTAGCAGTTGTCCATTTTCATAAATTAAAAACAAGGGCAGCAAAATATAACTCGAGCCAGTAAGTTTGGAAGAATAAAGTAAGACTGAACTTTGGAAGAACAACTTCTGAAAAACCTTTAGCAGCTGTCTATTGAATTAGCCCAATCTCTTCTAGAATATATCAGCCATCTTGTGTATTCAGATATCTTGTGGCAAGTTTCACAGGGATTTCACAAATGAATTAGAGTATATCTCAGAATGGGCATTGGGCAGGTGCCCTGGCCCACACTACCCTGTGTTAGGTAGGTGCTTAAAGACCAAACTATCAGGTACTTAAATGTTTGTGCCCCCTGCCTTCTGATATTTCTCTATGGATAAAATTAAATAAGAGGTAGGCTACGACTTCACCATATCCACCGAGGGCTTGAAGGAAAGGCATGTAAGTATGAAACTATATCATACTGTGGATAATGAGTCCTCACTCCCTGCAAGGCCAGCTTCAGCACTGAAAGATGAGTCAGGGAATTGCGGTGGGAAATCAGAGAGCCAGCAGGTCAAGCAGGATAGCTAAAAGGCTGATCTCTAGAATGATGGAGACGTGAAAGCGTAGGATCCGGGGGCAACCACTGTCAGCTGTGCAAACCCAGTCAGAGAGAAAGGCCCTCTCCTGAGGGAAAAGGAAGCAGCAAGGACAGAGACCGGGCACAGGTAAGAGTCAGAGGGCGGGCGTTTCACGCTCACCCGAGTTCTGTGTTCCTGCTCCGAAAACAGATTTACTCATTGGTCTGTTTGCTTCAGTGGAGTTTAGCTGATCTCTTGTATTCACAGCAAAAAGCCTTCACACACCAAATCCAGAGATGGGATTGTGAGAGGATTGGGGAGTGAAATAGTTGATTCTAGAATTTTAAGTTCCTTTATCAAAGTAAAACATTTATAACATAAGGAATTTTTTAAAAACTATTCTTTTCAGAAAATTGATATACATTAAACAGCTCCTAATTCCACTCTCGCTGGTGTGACTCAGTGGATAGAGTGTGGGACTGCGAACCAAAGGATCATGGTTTGATTTCCAGTCAGGGCACACGCCTGGGTTGAGGGCCAGGTCCCCAGAGAGGGACACTCCAAGGACAACCACACATTGATGTTTCTCTCCCTCTCTTTTTCTCTTTCTTCCCCTCTGTCTAAAAATAAATAAATAAATAAATAAATTTTTAAAAGAGCTCCTTCTTTCAACTCTTGTGGTCTTCTACTTACCCTATTTGCAGAGTCTCTGCTTCCCATCAGAACTCCGACTTCTCGTCTACCTCATACATAGTCCTTCAGAAATTACTAAATAGCTGACCAACATGCCAATTATTAGTATAAAATTATAGTCTTGCATTAATTAGATTTCAGTTAAATAAAGCAAATCATTCACCTACTCTTCTGTTCGCATCAGCACAGTTATTGGTATCAGTGTGGCCTGCGTAAGTCATTAAATGTAACACAGACTTTTGCAAACCCAGGAATATGAGCTGAAAAGATTGCATAAAGCAATCTTTTGTGAAGACACTAAAAAGTAATGGGATTTACTTGAACTTAATGCCTAAGAAGACTGAATACCCAGTGTACTAAGAGTTGATATTTACATTTACATTTTAACCCGAATGAACATCAATTATACGTGTTTCTTGTGCAGTGTCAAACTTAATTGAAGAATGAGCATAATTTATTAATATAACCTTTAGATTTTTCACATGGCCAACATTCTCAATAACATAATTCATTCTTTAAGAAATACAAGGCCTTCTTTTATTTTAAAATATGACTACACCTATATCATCTGGAAAAAGAAATTTGGTTCTATTCTTTATGTAGGACACTGTATTTTTTCCAAATAAGTAAGAATAATAGAAACATTCTGGGAAATAATTATACTGCTTTGGTTTACCTTCTACCATGAGAGTATCTTTATCTTTAATTATTGCAATGGTGTCTTCTTCTAAGACAATCCTCTTTTTAGTGTTAAAAACCTATATTTGAGAAATTCAGTTTGAAAATATATGTTTAGTAACATATTTTAGGATTTTTACAACAGAGTTTTCAGTAATGTGTTCCTACAAACAAAAACACAGAGATAAATATTGTTCATTGTTGGAATAAATTTGATGTAATATACATATATTGTTTTCATATTCATCTAAATACTGTGTTTATGCGCAATTGTTAATTTTTGAGAATTGGATTCTATATTCAACAATAAATGCATATTTTACATCAGAAAGCAAATCTTTTAGTTATGAAATCTCACTTGAAAATTGGTCATATACAGTGCTCTCTAGTAGAATTCTCTGTGACAATAAAGATTTTCTGTATCTGCATTGATATACAGAGTGGCCGCCAATCACATGTAGCTATTTAGCACTTGAAATATGTTCCATGTGACTGATAAACTGAATTTTTAATTCCACATAATTTTTAAGAATATAAAATGAAGTGGCTATAATCTAATGAGACCTCAGGACATGGAAAGAATACAGAAAGTAATGTCAGGAATATCAGCTAACTTGGAGCCAAACAGTTGAAAGGACCACTGAAAGGCAAGGGTCATGTCTACAAAGTGTGCATGTGTATGAGCGTATGGGGGTGAATGGTGATCATATTTGCAATGTTCAAAGGAAAAAAAATATAAAGGAATCCACTGGAAAAAAACACAAACATTTGAGGTATAAAAGACACTATATTTCAGAGGTGACAAAAATCTAGAGTTGCTGGGCACAAAAAATCAACAGTCAAATAAATGATTTTTCCCTTGGAAAGATCTGACCTCCTCCATACATGAACGGCAAAAACAAGACGATCAAGGCACGCGTGTTTGCAGACAGAGGAAGGTAGTGAAGGGAAACTCATGTTAGACTCTTCTAGCATCTTAACTTCCACGGGTGAGGAAACTAAGACCGCTAGTGCCTACTTCCTAGGGACTGTTCGGGGAGAAGGGAGATAAGAAAACCTTCCCACTGCTCTTCGGGGACTCACGGTCCAGTGATGAGACAGACAGACAAGCAGCGAGACACATGGACACTCAGTACCATAGAGGCTCATGGGCACAGAGAAAGACGTCATTTACTTTCTCTGGGGGAAGGGAAATTCCCTCGATGGTTTCTCCCTTGATGGAGAAAGCGTCACATCGGAAGGGACACAAAGCTTTCCGAGAATAGCAAACCGCACAGTATTAAGTAATACAGGGAAAGGCCTGGGAAACGGTTCTGAATCATTGTGTAGTAAGAAATATCTGTGGAGGGTGTAAAATATGGGTATTTCTAAGCTTTGCTTGAAAAGATTTAGTTTAGTATTTGTTTGATAACCACTGCATCTACCAATCACAAGTGATAGGCATTAGCTCAGAGTCCTCACGATTTAGATAGGTACTATCATTTTGCCCATTTTAACAGATTCCTAAGTTCCTCCAGTCCTGATTTCAACAGAGCAGGGATAAGGTCCTGTCAATGGTAACTTTTAAAAGCTCCCTATGCAACTGACATACAGACACAACTGGGAATTACATTCTTGAAGGAAAAACTGTAACTGGCTAGTTCACTCAAAAAAAATAAGGATTTATTGATGGATTTGGGAAAGTATATCGCCCTAGGGAACCCTTGAAATCTTTCAATCATTCATCCACTAACATACTATGCATTATTTGAAGCTGCAAAGCTAGGTAAGAAATAACATAAGTAAAAAATAAATAAATAAAATAACTGTATTTGTTTTCCACGCATGTATAACCTATTTGAAAAGAAAAGATTGTGAGGATATCAAACTAAGCGAATCAAGTCAGTCAGAAAAGTTAAGAAACTGGGACTGCACTCCTAGATGGGATATAAAACTGAAAGCTACAAGTGAACAAACAAGACAGGCAAACAAAGGTCATAGACACAGTGTATGGCGGTGACCAGAGGGAAGGGGGTGGAGGCGGAGTGAAGGACAGAGGAGGCCAACTATATAGCGACTGAAGAAGACAATGACTTGTGGGGGGTGAGCACACAGTACAAACATACAGATGACGTATCAAGAATTGTGCGCTCAAAACCTACATACTCGTATTAGCCGATGTTACCCCCATAATTTTAATTTTTAAAAAAAGGAAAGAAAGAAAAGACAAGCTTATAAAAGTTACACAAAATAATGTGCCACTAGGTGCCCATACAGGTCAAGCATTCAAATTTAAGAAAATAAGAGAGGTCAACTGTAGTTCTGAATATTCATGTTGGAGGAAGGTGGACTTGAGCA
The DNA here is from genome assembly GCF_014824575.4 of Sturnira hondurensis. Taxonomy (NCBI): domain Eukaryota; kingdom Metazoa; phylum Chordata; class Mammalia; order Chiroptera; family Phyllostomidae; genus Sturnira; species Sturnira hondurensis. The sequence continues at coordinate 24,630,130 of NW_028082759.1, read as the reverse complement.
AGACCTTTAAACAAATTATTGGACTTCAAGCAGACTGACATGTATGGGCAGGCCATTTTATCCATGACAAGGACTGATAACAAGAGCTACAAAGAAACCAGTTTGGTAAACACAATAGATTATTTAGAACAAAAACACATACACAAAATAATGAGATAATTTGGGGCTAATAGAGTGAGTCTAGATTGTGGGGTGCCTTGGATACAGGACTAAATGATTATGACTTTCCACCCACGACACACAGAGCAGAGTCACAGACAGATCCACAGTTGCAGAGCAATTTCACAGAGCAGAGTCACAGAGTCACAGAGCAGAGTCACAGACAGATCCACAGTTGCAGTGCAATTTCTCAGAGAGTCAGTTTAGTTTGAGTTAACTAACATGAGGGACAAATAGCACCAGCAGTATATGCCAACACTGGCGAGATGCCTGTATCCAATCCACAGTCAGTCTGCACGTGGAACCTTCGCTCACCTACTACAAGAACCTGTGACTGAGGACTGCACATCTGGTAGGCCACAATGCCAAGGAGAAAATGCCCAAGAGCAGCTTGTAACCAATTACAAAAAGACACTGGAAGATGCATAGCTCAGCTTCCACAACCACAGGGGTACAGTTCTGAGCGACAGCAGACAGACCCAGATTGATGGGTGCTTTCTGCTCGCAGTGGTGACCTGCCCAATAGGTGATGCACTCTGTGTTGGATGATCCCATCCTAATCTGTCTCACCCCCCAACCCCCTACAGGTGGCTTCTGGGGCAAATGACCAGATACACTATTTTCACTCAAACTCTTCCTCTATCACGGCCAGCTTCTGGGGGAACCCAGCCTACCACAATTATCAGCAGATGCGGTTTTAGGAAGCAAATCTTAGGATGGGGTTGTGGAGCTGAATCACTTACCACTCACATGGCCACAAGTACACAATGGCTGCTGATCAGTGGGAGAGAAAACACAGAGCCAACTTTCTGGAACCATCTTTTGAAAGTCATGGAGTAGTTCACACCATGGCTTTTGTACACAACTTCATGTGTCGATCAAGTTAGACTACATTGTGCTAGGGTAACAAACAATCCCAAATCACAGTGGCTTAAAACGGCAAAGGCTCACTTTTCCCTCAGGCCACAGGTTTAGATGGGACATCACTGCTCTGGAAATAGAGTGAAAGAACCTTCAGCCTCACAAGCATTGTGAGTCCGCCCTGTCAGAGGGAAAGAAAGAGTGGAACAACACCCAGTGGCTCTCAGCTTTTTCTCGGCAGTAACAAGTGGCACTTGTGGTCACATCTCATTGACCAAATTAGTTCACCTGTCCATACCCACCTTCCAGAAGCCCCGCCCATGCCGTGTGGAGGAACCAGAGATTGTGTTCCACGGTGCCAGAGGCCATCACGCCACACTCCTGCCTTCGGGTTTTTTTTGTTTGTTTGTTTGTTTAATCCCTCTTTCTCCAATTATTCATTCACCAATATTTCATTTTCCATAGTTTTCAAAATCTTTAATATGATTTTCAGTTATTTTCCACTTGGGAATTACTACTTTCCAGGAAAAGATTTGGTGGGAAAAAACAGAGAGGCATCAAACGTATCACTTAGATAGTCATCTCGTTTTTGTATGCACCCAAAACAAGCAGTGATATTTACTTGTTTGTTTTCCTTCTATATGCCTTTCAAACACCTTCCCAGGCCCAGTCATGAGCAGTAAATAGGAGGTTACTTTTCTCTCTCGGTGGGACAGTGCCGAGCAGCAGCGCTGGGACCATGGTCACGTCCTTGAGGGAGGGCTTGTTCGTATAGTTTGACAAGCTCTTGTCAGACATATTAGATGGACTGACCCACAACTTTCTGTTTAGTTGTCGTCATGGGTATAAATTGATGATTGCACTTTAGCCCTCAGACACATGCCGTGAGCTTGGTAAATGCTGGAACCATGATTCAAACCAATATTATGGCTCCTTCTTCTCGCCAAATTCACAGCCTTTTCCCTCACTCACTCAAGTAGATTTAATATGGTGTGTAATGCACTGGCTGTACGCCATGGGGTAAGAGCATTATACAATTTCCTATTGTTTAGCAAAACATTTCAAACAGTAGGAAGGGGATCAAACCCTTGTATGAGGAATCATCAGCAAATATGTTTTCCCATACAGTCATTTCCCTCTCCATTTTGATGATGTTTTCTTTAGCCTTGCAGAAAGAAGCTCTTCAATTTGATGTAGTACCATATGAAAGGACACTCAGCATCATGAGCCATCAGAGAGATGCAAATTAAAACCACAACGAGATACCACTTCACACCTGTCAGGATGGCCATCATAAACAAATCAACAAATAATTGCTGGTGAGCATGTGGAGAAAAGAAAACCCTAGTACATTGTAGGTGGGAATGCAGATTGACACAGCCTCTGTGGAAAACAGGATGGAATTTCCTCAGAAAACTAAAAACAGAACAGCCTTTTGACCCAGCAACTCTACTGCTGAGATTATACCATAAGAGCCCTGAAACACCAATTCAAAAGAACCTATGCACCCAATGTTCATAGCAGCGTTATTTATAATAGTCAAGTGCTAGAAACAGCCTAAGTGTCCTTCAGTAAATAAGGGGATCAAAAAACTGTGGTACATTTATACAATGGCATACTAGGCAGCAGAAAGAAAGAAGGAGCTCCTACTTTTATAACAGCACAAATGGAACTGGACAGCATTATGCTAACTGAAGTAAGACAGGCGGTGAAAGACAAATACCATATGATCTCACCTAGAAGTGGAACCTAATCAACAAAACAAACAAGCAAAACAGAACCAGAGGCACAGAATGAAGGAACAGATTGACAGTAACCAGGGGAGAGGGGAGAGAGGGGTTGGGGTAGTGGGGGAAAGAAGGGGAAGGGTCTAGTCAAGGAACATGTGTAAAGGATGCACGCACATGGGCCATAGGGTGGGGAATGACTGGGAATTGGGGGTGGGCAGGGGAGAGCAACAGGGGGGAAACTGGGACAACTCTAATAGAACAACAATAAAATAATTTTAAAAAAATAAGTAATAGTAGAAAGGGAAGCAACAACACAGTAAGAAAACCACAGTATAATTTGCCATAATTACCCATAGTTTAAGATTTAAATGATAAAATAGAAAATCTTGCTCTGCAGAAGTCTTATATAATTTTGCTATTGCCATATGCTAACAGGATGATTGCAAGCACCAAAGTCATCATTAGAGGGATAAACACATGCGTGTAATAGGGTTGAATGTACCAGTACAAATTACAAAGAATAGTGTGTGTTGGGTTGGGGTGGAGGTAAAGAGAGAGACGTAAGGAATCAAGGAACCAAGGCATCATGCTGGCAGCCACGGCAAGATCTGGAATTCTGAGAAGAAAACATCTCGTCCAAACTTACAAACGCACATGATAGCCAGTGTTTCCCAGCTGATTAAATCATAGGCCCATGAAGACAAGAGAAAGGCCAGCTCTCCCCTCCAACGATGCTCTCAGACATAAAAGGCAAAGCACTTCCGAGAACTGTTTTGAAATTATATTTTAGTTGCACCCAGAGTTTTCTTCTCGTAGGTGCTCTCTGAACATTGTGTGCATATTTTCTGTCCCTCACTGTTAGATACAGGGATGTTCCAAGGGGCTGCAGTCAAAGACTAATGGGAAATGGCCTTGGGATTTCACAGTCAAAGCCATGGGCCAGCAGGCGCCAGCTGTGCAATGGGGACATTACATTCATAACACAATGGAACTCCTGCCCCATTTAGGTATCCAGGTAGTGTGCAGAAAATTTAACTGAAAGGAGAAACCAGGAAGAGTCCGCATTGAGGAGAAGTGCTCAGAATATCTTATTTTTGTTTAAAGCTCTCAAGACTCCTGTCAAGTCTTTTGAACAGTTTCACATCATGTTTCCTCACTGACAGGAATGAGCAAACTATTCGTAAAACCCCATTTAATTCTATGTTACCCTTATGGCTTTTCCATCAACCCGTCTTTCCCTTGTGTATCAGGCACATGCGAGAAACTCAAATGCAAGTAGTTATTCAACTAACAACACATACATTATTCATTATCGTTATCTGAGCTATTATGCATAACACTTTTTCATGGGCTGATTATATTTCACTTGTCTTTCGGATTCACACATACTTGAATCCCAGCAAAGATATTTTAACACATATGGTGATCTGTCTACTGTAGTTAGAGTCTTTCCAGCCTAGAGAAATTTTCATGATAATGGCATTTAAAAATTAAAGTTCCTATCCTAAAATTCTGCAACATTTTCAGAAAGGATATCTCCTGAGCCAAAGGACACCCTTCTGAAGTCAGAGATGGTTACAGGAATTCTAATGAAGTCAACCGACTGCCAAATATACATACAGTCTCGCATCTGGTCAGTCAGGCCTCCGTGTGTGTTAATTTATGAAGAGTTAATAGAGAACTTTACATGCACAAATTAAGGACATTAACTCAGTTCCGATTTGATTAGGCATGGCCAACTACCTTTCCGTCTATATTACTTCAATGAATTTCCATGGGCTTACGTGCCTCTACCTTCAGACTTTTAAACACTGCAATTAAAATAACACAAACAATGATGTCAGATGTTTGACCCTTAATAGAATGACCCAGGAAAAGTGATGCTTTGATCCTATGACTTGGAGTAGGAAAAATTTAATTATTCTTTGAATTATATGATTTTATATTTGACAACGCAAATATAAAACCACTTGCAACTTCTTCTATTAATGAAGTCACAATTACTGCAGCAGTTTCTGTACACTCACACACACACAAACTTTACATAGAGAATGCATAAAGATAATTTAGGAAAATAGTCACTTGACACACATAGTGCAGACCGAATGCTACGCAGCCGCATTACGTAAATGCCCTCTGCAGCAGGCGCTGCTCGCTCATCGCTGTGCTCTTCTGGGAGTAATTACGAACTCCGAAGTGCTGGCTGAGGCTTCTGCAGTGCCATCCTGACTTGTATCTTGTCAGGACAAGCCCTGTAGTATGCGTTGCTTAATGTCAACAAATATTTCGTCAAGTTACCCAAATCATCCGCTTCCTTGAAAAACTGAATTTCAATGATTACGTTTTTCATTAAACATGCACTTTTGATTTTGAGCATCTTATTGTGGGAAGGATTTACTGATACCTCAAAAAAAAGCATGACTAAGCAGCACGCACACGCACACACTTTTAGTTCTGCCTTACACAGTATATACCTATACTGCTACCTTACAGCAGGAATGACAATAGCAAGGATGCTCAAAGGCGTCTTTGTAAGCTTGACAGAACTGCCCCAACCCTTTTCTATATATAAGTATATATTCCATATATGCCCAACCTGTAACTCCCCACACTGCCCATCACTCTGGTTATTGGCACGCTGCTGGCAGCTTCATCATCTCCTGAGTAAAGGCACGTCTTCCTACTCTTGGGGAACACCTGACCACTGCCTTCCACAGGAATTAAAAACTGAGGGTCTTGGCAGCCCTGCCCTTTTTATCAGGTCCAGCTATGCTGGCTCCTCCCAGGCATCTAGATGGGACAGCTCATGCCCTTGACCATGCTCTTCATTCTCCCCTACACCCTCCATATGATCCGCAGTATCAAGACTTGGGATGATTTCAATGAGCACAAAGGCCTCACAATGGCTTGTGTAACTTTGTGCTGGAGGAAGACTGAGGAGGGTGACAGAGCCCAGGTGGTTGCTTGGGCCACAAGGGACTAAAGGGCCACCTGGCCATCTGACAATCTTTGTACGATAACACACACCCAGAGCCACCTCTACCTGTCAGACTCCCTCTTCCCTTCAACCCACTGAAGAGGGGCTTCCTCGGGGCTGCCTGCCCCCTCCAACCTACCAACAGGTGTACATGTTTTTGTAGATATTAGACAAATTTCCTGGGCTGAATCATCACAAAGGGGAGAGGACATTAGCCCTAGGGACCCTTTTCTCCTCACATCGCCTCTTATTGCTCACAAATGCTATTTTGGGCAGCAAATGCTCCCTCCCCACACTTTTGGGGGCTCCCTGCACTTGAGAGTGTGGAAGTTCTATTGAAGTGCACGTCCCGATTGGCTATCAATACAGGGCATGTTGACGTGCTCCCAAAAAGCAGCGAGCAGTACACTGAGGTTTACTTTGGGGTCTAAGAAGGACACAGTCGACATGGCAGGGCTGCTCGTGATGACTGGAGTCTGTCACTTTCCCACTGGGAGTGGGTGTTTCCTTCTTAAAAAAATAAAAAACAGGTCACCGAACTGATAAGTACCACCTCCCCCCAATGCTGGGGATCATAAGATGTCACCAGTCCCTGTACACGTACAATCGAGAGCACCGCATTTCATCAACAAGTATTCTGCCTTCTCTCTGAAAGAGGTTTAGTTACTTTGTATCCATAAAGGGCAATAGGTAAAAAGAGGTGGGTCAACTTACATATTTAATATATATTAAATAGGAACTCTGCTTACTCCCCATGAATCCCAGGTATTACCAACTGAAACTATAACCGAGGCTCAAAGTACAAGGCTGAAGTTACCAAACTCATCCCACCTTCTTTTAACACAAATTCATACTTTGTTAAAACTGAAAAACATAGGAGTGGGCAATAAACTAATCAGAATACCAGGATAACCAGACAAAATAGAGACTAACAGGGCTAACACAATTACAACGTGACTGTGGACACTAAGGACCTCTTTGTTTTCTAAAGGCATGTAAAATCATCCTCATTAATGAAAAACTATTTCACTCTCTTTCCTAACGCTCCCCAAAATATACTAACAAGTTAAATAAGTGTTTTCAAAAACACTATTTGCAGTAATGTAGCTAAGAAATGAAAACAAGCCTAAATGGTCGGTTTAATGTTCGACCATGTGATGGACAGATGGATGGATGGATGGATGGCAGATGGCCAGTCTGAGGGACAGATTAAACACTAGGGACAAATAGGTTGTGATTTGTTTAAAGTGACCGGGATATAGAACATGCACTGTCCAGAAAGGTGAGTGAGGTCCATGAAGATGACAGGTAAAATGGTAATCTGGCAATTTTTAACATGAGCCTGAATTGCGTGACCCTTTCCTGTTGAGTGCAGCCACAAAGCAAAGTTTGCCACTTACTAGAAGTTACACCAGTTAAGACTATCATTTTGGATGTCCTCATGTTACCAGGAATCTGTTACATTTGAAAGAAGAAGTTATTTTCAACGAATCCTGCCAACGGGCCAAGGAGATCCACGCTGCACCAGAGCCAGCCCACCACGCTCGGGATGTGCGGACGGCTGTCTGCTGTCTCTGGCAACAGCCCATGCATCTGAGCTGGAGGGGGATTGTTTTAAAAGTAGCTTTCTCTATTGTTGTTGTTGTTTCTCTAAATACTCAGTCTGCAGCAGCATCTGCTCTCTCGGCTCAGAGGGTCCAAACAGATGTGTCATCGACTCATATGATGAGCAAGCCCATGAACCAAGCGCCTACTCCCCCTTGGCAGGAAGTCCCGGACACTTGGTTTAAACCCGGTTGTAAAAACAGCCAGAATGCACCAGGGAGGGGAACTAAGGAGGGACAACCTCTCTGCAAATGTGGTGAGAACGATAATGGACTCCTTCTGGGCCCCCGGTTTTATTAGTATTTCCATTTCAGCAAAAGGCGCTTTTGACACAGCTTGCGAATTATCACTGCATTTATCAAGCCCATTTCACCTGATGTTGATGCTCTTGGTGAAGCACTTGGGGAGATGACTTCAACGTTTCTAAATGCACGGTGAGTGTGAAGCAGGAGATGGCAGGCTGTGGTGGCCCTGGGCCTTGAGTCCCGCTGCATCGCGGCAGCCAGCAAACAGGGCCTTGGACACAGACACGGGGGACGAGGAGAAACTCCCCACTCAAGGGGCAACACTGGGGGTCTATGGAAACGCTCTTCTCTCCAGAGAAGGGAGCAGCCAATGAGTCCAAGGATGATTTTTCACCTAACCCAGCCTTGAGGATGTCATCTATTCCCCCCACCATTCTCCCCATCTGCCTGTAAGCTTTACCCACCAAGCTGCCCATGCACTGGGAAGGTAAAGCTACTCATTCCTGCTTTTGGAAGTAGAGGAGTTGATCTCACGTGATACGACAAAATGGTTTCTCTCTGTAGGCAATGCACCCCGTGGTCTTACATTTTCTCATTTAAAAGTTATACTATCTAAGTTATATGTTATTACCTGAATTGGACTAACATGGAAACTGATACTAAGTTTCTTCTACCAGCTCTCATCTAGCAGTTGGCGAAAGAGGTTAAAATTCAGTTGTGTCTAACTACAGACTGCATTTTCCTTCCACCATGCACGTCACCCGCCAGGCAAATAATTGTTGGCATGTGAGTGGCAACCTCTGATACTTGAATTTCTTTCTCCATAAACTGGTTATTTTCTAGACTGAATGAAAACACAAACATGCACACGCAGAGGCAAAAAGTCAGGCTCACACTCATGTATACACTCCCTTTGCTTACCATAGAGTCTGGAGCATCATTAGTGATCAATATAGAACATAGAGTGGCTAATTTCATTTTTAGATATTTACAAATTATTAACAACCCTTAAACACTCAGCACTTATCCATCCTAACAAAGGGTTATCTAAATTTAAAATAAATGGCCTAGAAAGCCCATTCTTTAGCACAAATAATACCTTAATCATGGCTTCTCTGGCCACTTGGCTATTGAGTGTGTGAGCTTTGGGGAATAGGGATATTCCCTGTAGAGGGCCCCCTGGATACATCACCACTTGGCCTTCACCTTGGCACAGTGCCAGCAGTGCCTTTGGGCACCAAGGCTCCTTCTGGATAGAGTAAAAGAGCTCATCTCCGGTCGATGGGGCAGTGGATACGTCTCTTCTGCCTGCTGTCTCTAGCCTGGTGGTTTTCATCACGGGCTCTAGAGCAGTTTGATCGCTGTACAACACGAACGGTTTACTTAACCATGCTAACCCGAAGCTCCTCTCGGGCTAACTGATGAAAAAAATCACTTGCCCATAGAAAAATGCCTAGCCTTGTAGTACCTCAAATATAACCAGTATTGAACAATTGTTAGCTATAATTTTTGTTGACTAATATTACTTTCACTACCGATAGTAAGATTTTTTAAATGTTCAATATTTCTTCTTCTCACAGCTGTGGAAACTTCAAAGCAAGTCAAATACATATAATCATTAATTTAAAAATTGCCTAAAGAAACAGAGAAATGAAGATTTTCTATTATAGCAGACATAATCAAGATATACTTGTTTGTAATGTGTTAAAATGATATGGCCTGTGGCAAAAGACAGAGTCAAAGGCTTAAACATTGCTGGAAGCAATAGAGAAAACCACATACTAGAACATAATGAGAATTGCTAAAGTTGTTGTATGTGCAAATTTTTCTCTTCAGCGGGCCAGGAGTCTGGGCAGGACTGGGGGTGGGGGGAAAGAAGGAAGGAAAGAAAAAAGGGAGGGAGGGAGGGAGGGAGAGAAGGAGAAGCTACAAATAAACTTTTTAACTTCGTATTTCTTCGATGTCGGACAGCGTGTATTGAATGAGCTGCAGGTATGTGTTCTAGCACTTTAAGAGCTAGATGGTGTCTGAATAATAATAATTCAGATTATGATGGACTTTTAATAAAATATGACAGCGCTGAAGCCCAAGGAACTAATTGATTTTCCAAAGGTGTTTGTTTAAGTGATGGAAAAGCAAAGAAACACTCAGCAGGGTAATGAGATGTGAAGTGAGTCTAATTTTTATGTGACTTGCAGAGTCCTATGTGGACTTTTATGTCTTCATGATCAGAGCAAAGGGTGACACACACAACCAGTTTACATGGAAATTGAATACACTGCTGAGATTTTTTAACTGAAATCAGAAAAATACAGTGCTTTCAGATCAAGATAATATGACTTATTTTAATGCCAATAATTTCATGTAGAGAATAGGGTGAAGCCAATATTTTGGTTTTTGTTTTGTAATGTCTCTGGGGCATGCTTCCTTCCAAAGACAGTAATTAGAAATTTTGTCAAAATTGGTCAGTGGCCAGTAGGCAATTTCACATTTCAAAAGTATTTTTGTTATTTAAAGAAGAAAAACAACCTAGATAATTTTCCCCCATTGAATACACCAAGTTATCCCTTTCTGAGCCAAGTGGTGTGCTGAGTTATGAACATGGGACATAATCACCATATTTTAAAAAGTCATTGCATCAAATGAAGCAAACCGTAAAAGCACCTGTTTTTCCCCATCATGGTATACAAAGAAAACAGCACCAACCCTGCAGAAATAAAAAGATAAACAATGGACAAATACAATGGCTTTTACAAAGAATCCTAATGCAAGGGATGCTTTCATCAATTTCTATTTTATGATGAATTTTGTTTGATTTGATTTTGAATTTAAATTATACTCCTACACTTCTAGGTAGAGTTACAAAGGTGTGGAATTTGTCATCTCAGAAAACAGGGTGGTTTGTTTGAAAGCCTCCACATTGGTTCATACATTACAAGCTTTTCCACTAATGCATAGCAACATAATAACTATTTAATGTATATATTCATATTTATATAAATATAACATTCCTCTTTCTCTAAGGATTACACAGAATTTTTAAGCTTACTTTGGTCATGGATCTTGCTCCTTATGAGCAAAAATTTAAAGCAGAAACTTAACACTCAATTCCAAACAAAAAGGTAAGACATTTAACATTAAATGATCCATTTTATTTCCTCCAAGAAATGTAAAAGAAAAATATGGGTTGACTAAGCAAAAAGTATAAACACAGTAAGAATGAAAACAAGAATGAGGGATTGCTGAGGAAACATAAATCTAACTGGCAAAATTAAAAAGGGAAAAGGCCCGGTGGGTCCTGCAGAAACGAATTTATGGATTCAGGACACGTTCTCTGGAAAATCTACACCACAAGGAATCATAAACCTGGAGAGCAAGGCAGCTGATGAGCCTTATCTCTTCTAGTATTTGATGGGGACAGAAAATGTTCATTTGCTCACAGCTTGCTGGCAGAGTTGTGAAAATAATCTGTTACCAGTTATAATTGAGCAATTTTTTTGTGGAAAGAACCTGACTCCTTAGACCCTTTTTACCAGCAAACTTTGTGTTCTTTCCCTGGGCTCTCTCAGGTTCAGCATATGGCCAGTCCTTGTCCTTCCAGTTCCTCTGGTTCCCATGCTTTGTCCTCCTGGAAGCAAGGAGTCCTTCCTGGCTTCACACCATTCTCAGCTGCAGACTGTAAGCTACCAGGATTCTTAGAAGTGAGAATCAGAAGTGAACACAGGCTAAACCAACTTATGATAGAATGAAAAGGTCACAAGACTCATTCCAAGTCCAGTTCCAGAACTTGTCATCTGTGTGACTGAGGACTATTTAGTGAACACAGGCTAAACCAACTTATGATAGAATGAAAAGGTCACAAGACTCATTCCAAGTCCAGTTCCAGAAATTGTCATCTGTGTGACTGAGGACTATTTATCCTCTCTGTGTTTCATTTTTCTTACCTGAAAATGAAGCATTCTATAGGAAAATATACGTAAAGGCATAGACCAGTGTACATTCAATAGTGTTTGAGTACAACATGATACAGTTTCTCAATAGCAGTAATTGCTACTAATATTGCTATTGTTACTACCAACTTGAGCACTACTATTAATAACAAAACTTTCTTGCTCACCTACAAAAGAAGAGAATATTTTGGGGGAAAACTGCCAAACTTAAATGATATAATTTATGTAATACACCTGAAATTATTAGTTAATAAGTTTTATATTTATTTTTATATTTATTAATTAGTTATTAGTTTTATTTTTATTTTTACTTTTAATTGTGGTGTATCCAATCATTTCTTTAAAAATATATTTACTTCTCAAAAAAATAAACCACTTCCGAAAGGAAACAAAAAATGCAGACAAAACATTTGGCTCCCTCTTCAATAGATACCCCTTCCATTTACTGGGAATCCAACATCAATACTTCCCTGCACAGTGTCCCTTCCTTTTCAGCTTCGCTAATGAATACAGTTTACCACATTCAGACTTTATTTTAATATCCAAAATGATTAGTTTCATACACATCCTGTCTTATGATGGCCTCAATACAAAGGCTGTTACATTCATTTGTTAAGACTGTGTAATTAGTTACCACAGACTTGGTGGCATAAAACAATAGACATCTATTATCTTCAGGTCCTGGAGGCCGGAAATCTGAAGCCAAGGTGCCGTCCGGGCCCCGAGCCCTCGGGTGCTGCAGGGAGCATGACTCCTTGTCCTGCTCCAGGCTCTCTCCAGCTGTGACTACATAACTCTAACCTCCGCCCCCTTCCCATAGGACTTCCTCCTCCACATCTACCTTTTCTCTGCTTGTCAAGTTAGACCCCTCTAGATAACCCAGGATGACCTCATCTCAATATGTTTAATTTAGTTATACCCAAATAATGTCACATTCACTTTACCAAATAGGTATGCTGGGGACGGACACCGTCCAACCTACTACGGCAGGTCAGGTAGTACTGCAGAAGAGGAGAACGGACCCTCATCCAAGTTTAATGCATCCTCATAGTTGGAGGTGACATGGTCCACATATGGTGGAAATGGGGCTGGGACCCAGGTTGTAACACTCCTGTGATGCTCACTACGGACACTCAGGTGTGCTGGGAAAGAGCCTTGATCCAAACCCACAGATAAGCGTTGCCATTGAACTCAACCTTTCTCCAAAGTGGTGTTTTATGACACAATTGTTAGATATGACAGAAGAGTCATGGAGAGCAGCTCTAAGGTCTAACAAGCCTGTCTTTGGCATGATAAAGTACACTCACTATTATTTTTAAAAAGCTAGCTAGTACACAGCATTGCCAAACCATATTTAACCCTGGCATTGTTTTTGCCTCCTAGAATATCTTTTAAGACTGGTTTTCATAGCACACATTTTTGGGACAAGATGGTGTAACCTAAAAAGAAAAAAAATGCAGGATTGTAATGTCTGAAAGTTGGGACCAAGGAGGAAAGAGAAGTTCTGAGAAACAATGTGTCAGGCCAGAGCACCCAACCAGAGGAAGGAGAGGTCCAACCGATGATACTCATTGCTGACCTGCTGTGGGTTAGCGAAGTGCTGCATTCTGAATATTTAATACCCCTGCCATGCCCCCTGCCTTCTCCTAGCTTCCAGTGTAGGTAGAAAGACAGCTATTATGAAATCAGTTTGAAGAAGTGGGAAGACCTTCAAGCCAGCAAAAGTACATGGTGGTGTAGGCGTATATAATGGGGAACACTGTGCCCACTCTAGGGACCGAGGAAGTGGGATTGGAAGTGACCCCCGGAAAAGACAGGAGGATGCAATAAAGTGAAGGGGAAACAGAATCAAGTTCCTGTTTGCAGGGATTCAGAGCTCGGAAAAGCTTCTGTGCTCTCGGTCCACTCCAGGAAAAGAGAATATAATGTTCTTCTGGATTCAGAAAATGATAACCAACCTTACAAATTAAAACTGCAAATCCAATAGTATCGTAAGTGATGAAGGAGACAGAGCCTTCTCTCCATCTCTAGGCTGTGACCCTTCCTGACCATCAGCGCATCTCAACCCCTCAGTAATCCTGCACCGGTTCCCCAGCGCTGACCCTACCTCACCAGCTCACGCTCCTCTTCACTGTGGCGAATGCAATACAGTCACTCAAGTCAAACAAAAGGCTTTTATGGAAATTACTAATAATTTGCATAACAATTGATACTCAACACCACCACTGCAATTTTCATGTCTAGATAAATGCTTATAAACAACAGAAAGGAAAGGCCTGCTTTTCTGAAAGAGTTCTACATTTATAAGGTTCGGTAGAATGTTATCTTTGGGGCCAGCCAGGCGAGAATATGACAGTAAAATTTTAGGTATGGAAGGATAAGCCCTCACCACCAACTCAGAAGGAGAGTAAGTGACTTTTTTTCTAAGTCACATTGTAAACATGCAAGTTAACAATCTATGATCTAAGATTAAATGCATCATGATTTCATGATTTTTTGAAAATTCTAACACAGCCTGGTCGGTATGCCTCCTTTTTAGATTCTTTCATTCCACTCTGCTTTCGCTGTTCTCTGCTCTCTGATCACCCCAGTCTGGTTTACTCCCAGGGGTGTCCAATCTTCTGGTGTCTCTGGGCCACACTGGAAGAAGAAGAGTTGTCTTGGGCCACACATTAAATGCATTGCAACACATAATCACAAAAAAGTCAATGTTTTAAGTAAATTTACCATTTTGTGTTGGGCCGTATCCATGGCCATCCTGGGATGCACGCGGCCTGCGGCCTGCAGGTTGGACACCCTGGGGTTACTGCCCACGGTTTTTTCTCCCAGATTCATATACACGCTGCTGAGCAATTTTCACTTTTCTACTTTTAGTATGTGCCAAGAATTGACATCAATAAGAACTTTGGGCCAAAAATACTATTCCCTAATGAAATACACACTTAAATGATATTTTCCAAAATTTCTCAGCTTGGAAAACCAAGAAAAATGCAAAGTAATTTATGGAAAGAAGACTCTCTAGAACTTGACATTGAACATTTTCATTATAAATACATATGTGCCATATGTTAAAACTATATTTCAATGTCTATACAGAGACAGAGAAACCACAGTACCTGCTAGGATCGAAGTTGAAAGGAGGGATAAGATGTCTTTGTATCTTTTAAAAATTCCTTACAGTCTCTAGAGAGAACATATATAGTCCAAGTAGATTTGGGTTGATTTAGTTGGATCCTCACATCCTTATATTTTCTTAAATTTTCATGTTGCAAGTAAGGCACTTCTATTCATATCTCCGAGAGGTTACTAAAGAATGAAAGCACAGAGCAAGGTCCTTCCACAGGCAAAGCTTTTAGGGAAATAAAACGTTTCTGCCTATCCAAGTATCACTCCGAAAAGGTAGAATCTATGTGAACATGTTTATGTCAGCATAAACATACAGTCATCATTTAAACTGCAAAACAACTTCACTTTCTCGTGAGTCTCACAGTACAACTTACTGGATTCTCTAAGGTTCTCTGAATCTGAATTCCGTCAAGCCAACCTTGTGTCTATTTGATGACATATGAAGGAGCAGGTGGTGTTGGAAGGCTGTTGGCTTGGGGTCTGTCGATGACATCATGGTGGATGACTTGGAATAGCCTTCAAACTCTGAGATTCTAGTTCATTATCTCAAGCTTACGATGTTATATGGTGTTTGCCAAGAGTCCTTCCTTCTATCAGTTTCAATCATTTTATGAACATAAAAGCTTTTTGACATAACTCACTAGGTGCTGACTGCTCGCCACTTACATCAGAAGTACCTAGCATGCTGTTACTTTAACGATCTGCTCAGCCCCACGCAAACACACTAAGTTGGAGTCTCGAGAAGGGGGTCCAGAAATGCACATTTTTATGTAAACACCTCGGGGTAGTCTTCCCCACAGTTTGATAACCACTAATATGCAGCGGATTATTTTGATAGTTATATAGCATTCCATCAGTGTTATGTTTAATTTACAAATCAAATAAACAAGAAAAAGAACAGCTGTCATTTGCATAGGGATTCATAATTATAACCTCGAAGTCCCTTTCTCCAAGCCAGAGATACTTGTCGGCTTTATAGGAAAAGAGAAATTTAAAAAAGAAACAGGCCACCGACCCTCCGCAGCCCATTAGGGATGTTTGCGTTTACAAATTAGGAACAAGTGTTATTGGAATAATAGAAACTCAGGTGAGAAAAACTGGTTTTAGAATCTAATCTCGACATAGGTGCTGCCAAAGAAGATAGGACTTGGCAGCTAAGTGTGACACCAGCGACCCACTGAGTACCCCATTGTGGGGCAAACCCGAATGCATCGCTGCCCAGTGTACGATACAGAAAATAATAAGTCAACGTAAAGGAATCACAGCCAGGCACAGAATAGGGACTGTGCTGCTCATCTTATTGGCTTATAAATTTGATTCACCAATTTCATAGTGAATCAATAGACCTCCAAATCATACTCGTATTCATTATAGCTTGCTTTGCGTGAGTTTTATTTCCAGCTGATGAATAAAGCTGTCCCATCCCAGTCTGTGAAATTAGGCGACACTTCCCCCTAGTGTTCCTGTCCCTGCTCTGAGCAAACAAGTCTACTCCATGCCAACCAGTGTCAGGACTCCTAACTGTCATGAACACTGGGGAACATGTAATCCAGGTATCTGCTCACAGTCTTTGACTTTCAAAGTCCCACAGTAAAATAAATAAATGATAAACATGAACTCACGGATAGGGGTTTACATATACAATGAACAGGACATAATATGTGGGCATGTGTACACGCCGGGTAGGAGGAGGGAGAGCAGTGTGTAAAACCAGACCCCGTGTGCAGTTAAAACCCCACAGGCAGCCCAAGGAGAGCAACTGGCCGATTTAGTTCAGCTGACACACAGAGGCGAGACCAGGATGTCAAAAGGGGCTACAGCCGTATGAAGTGTGAGGCACGCTCTGCCCACACACACAGCACATAGCACACACTCATGGGAACCCATGCCCAAGGACGCAGGCTTGTGCTAAAAGGGAGCCTGCGCACTCCGGGACCAGGGCGCTGGGGGACTTCGGCAGGAGGAGAGACAGGGGCTCCTGTAGTTCAATCATCCGTCCAAGGCACCTCCGCCTGCGAAAGACCTGGGCCCCAGAAGGGAAAGCTCTTTCCCTTCCTGACTTGACTGATACAGAGGGTCAAGAATATTGAAGTCACAGTGCAGAAATTCATACACTAGAAGATTCTGGTAGTTTTCATGAGCTCAAGACCCCAAAGTCACACTTCCCAAGGAGAAAAGAGCTCCTGGGTAGACTAGGGTGGTGATGGGGAGTATGACCTCCAAGGACTAGAGCCACATGCCTCCTCAAATGCCCCTTCCCCAGGACAAGTGCCACAGCTGGGCACCACCAGCCGGCCCTGGCGCAGAGAGCCCATCCAGCTGCAGGACACTCGTGGCAGCAGCACGCACAGAAGAGCCTCGATCAGGAGCAGCCTGAAGGGGCACCTGAGTACCCACAGCTGCTCAGGGGTGGAAATCTTCGTGAGTGCCTCTCTGCCACAGGCCATGGAGCAGAGGCCCTTTCCCACACCCTCACTACTACACCCGGACCTGGAGCCTGGGGACAGCTGCTCTCAGGGCCATGGCGCCTGGCCTGGTACCTGCACAGGGCTTTGTGGGGAGCCAGCGCCACCAGTAACCTGGGGTGCAATTCGAGCTTTGGGTGCTTCTGGCTCCAAGGGCACCATGCCCTACACACAGGTGAGTGCCCCTGAGTGTGAAACGTGCTACAGCTGAAAGGAGAACCTAACAACCACTAGCAACTGCCCACAAGGAGAGGCCCTTCCTCTGTGCAAAGCGCAGCCTCAGCTTCATGCCACAACAGTCTGGTCAACACAAGCTGAAGCTCAACAGGGTGGCCAAGAAGCATATCAAGTTGCGTCCCAGCCTCCTGGGCCACAGGCCAAGTCTGACCAAGGAGAGGATTGCATGAGGATCTCCAAGCAGAACCTCAGTAGGGGGCATGTCTAGCCCCTAAGCCATGGGCCCATCACCAAAAACTGTTGTGAGCATACCAGCACTCGAAGGGCCACACAGGGTCTTTTGCAAACATCCCATGACTCACATTAGGATCAGAAATAGTGATCCCAAGGTCATGGCCAGAATGGGGTTGCCCATGACTCAAGCCCCGAGCCAGCTGGGCTGAGAGCCTGAGGGTCCCCAAATCACCCACACTTTGTTTTTTCTACCAGTTGTTCATTAACACAGTTGATGTGAACATGAAAAACAAACAAAAATGGAACCCAAGAAACAATCCCCCACCCCACAGGAAGTACTCACTGGTGACC
Source organism: Sturnira hondurensis (assembly GCF_014824575.4). Lineage (NCBI taxonomy): Eukaryota > Metazoa > Chordata > Mammalia > Chiroptera > Phyllostomidae > Sturnira > Sturnira hondurensis. The sequence goes on along the minus strand of NW_028082759.1, from coordinate 24,612,250 downwards.
TGGGACAATCAATGATGGTGGCTTTGATGAACACAGACATGCGCTTCCCAAAACTCATTTCAAGTCAAGGAAGAGTTTGTGGCCCTGGCAGCTGGGAGCGCCATCCCCTGCCCATCTCTTTGGAGGGCGGCTCCCGGCAGAGAGCTGTCTTAGCCGAGAGGCACACCATTGCCCCAAAACGCCCACCTTGTGAACTGCTTGTTCATCAAGACGACTGATGTGAATATCAAACAAACAAACAAACCTCGGCTTCCCTAGGAAGCCACGTGGCCACCTGGGACAAACAATGAGAGCAGCTCTGATGGACACTCCGAAAGGCCATCTTGACCGTCAAAGCTCCCCAGCTGTGGCGGAGCTCTCTGGCCGGTGCTCGCTACCTGCCTCCTCCACCCAGCTGCGCTTCGTTACCTCCCCTCCCCCAGTAAGTGCCCCTTTCCAGGAGTCTCCCCAGACAGCACCTGCACATTTGACTTCATCTCGGCATCTACTTTGGGGTCCAAACCATTGGCACTTGATGCGAAGCGCAGCCCAGGAAAGCAGGCATCAAGGCCTCCTCACCTGTGGTAGGGGACCACGGCCGGGCCCGGGCGCACGGTGATGCCCCAGTTGTTAAGAGGTCACGAACAAAGGAGCAGCGAAAAGCAACACACAATTTACCTCTTGTCTGAGACACATTTGGGGTGACTACAGCACACCTCCCACCCCGCCATCCACGGTGTCGCTTTCTNCCTGCCCACCTCTTTGGAGGCCAGCTCCCCGGCAGAGGGCTGTCTTAGCCGAGAGGCACACCATTGCCCCAAAACGCCCACCTTGTGAACTGCTTGTTCATCAAGACGACTGATGTGAATATCAAACAAACAAACAAACCTCGGCTTCCCTAGGAAGCCACGTGGCCACCTGGGACAAACAATGAGAGCAGCTCTGATGGACACTCCGAAAGGCCATCTTGACCGTCAAAGCTCCCCAGCTGTGGCGGAGCTCTCTGGCCGGTGCTCGCTACCTGCCTCCTCCACCCAGCTGCGCTTCGTTACCTCCCCTCCCCCAGTAAGTGCCCCTTTCCAGGAGTCTCCCCAGACAGCACCTGCACATTTGACTTCAAGTCAGCATCTACTTTGGGGTCCAAACCATTGGCACTTGATGCGAAGCGCAGCCCAGGAAAGCAGGCATCAAGGCCTCCTCACCTGTAGTAGGGGACCACGGCTGGGCCCTGGCGCACGGTGATGCCCCAGTTGTTAAAGAGGTCACGAACAACGGAGCAGTGAAAAGCAACACACAATTTACCTCTTGTCTGAGACACATTTGGGGCAACTACAGCACACCTCCCACCCCGCTATCCACAGTTTCGCTTTCTGGTGAGGTTTCAGTTACCCTCAGCCAACCCCAGTCCAAAACTATTACATGGAAAGTTCCAGAACTTAAAAGAGTCATCCTTTTTTAATTGCTCACCATTCAGAGGAGTGTGATGCAACCTCGCTCCGCCTGCCCAGGACGTGACCCAGCGCTTCGTCCGCTGTCTCCCGCTGGAGATGCTCCAGCCCCGGGATCCGTCAGCAGCCACCCGAGTGTCAGACCCCCTGTCTCGGGGCCCTGGTGCTTGCGTGGGACTGACCCTTATTTCACGTCATCGGGGCCTCAGAGCGCAGGCGCCGTGATGCTGGGGATTTGGAAACCCAGAGAGAAATTGCAAGTGCCTCTTTTAAGGGAAAAGGTGAAAGTTCACAACTTAATAAGCAAAAGCATCACGTGTGGAAGTTGCTAACATCTACGGTAAGAAGGAAACCCCTGTGGGTGAAACTGAAGAAGGAAGAAGCTCGTGCTCACTCTGCTCTCACACCTCAAGTTGCCAATGTCTGGACCACGGTGCGCGATAGGAGCTCAGTTACGGTGGAAAAGGCGTCGTGTCTGCGGTGGGAAGACGCAAACCAAGGCCCTGCCGACTCACTGCAGCGCGTTTCCCGGGAAGCCCTGAGCCCACCTGGGACTTCAGCGAGGGGAGCCCTGCCACGAGCGACCCCCAGCCATTTCCCTGCAAGGGAGGGACGGTTACACGGATTCGGGAAGAGGTTTGGACTGAAAAAATATGAAACTTACTGGAGAGAGACCACATTCGCATACATTTATTACAGTGTATTGTTAGAATTGTCCAATTATTGTTAGGCATTGCTGCTAACCCTTATTACGCCTCGTTTGTAAATTGCACTTCATCCTAGGTACGTACGGACAGGAAAGAACGTGGCGTGCAGAGGGTTCAGCACTGCCTGCAGGGTCAGGCACCCACCCACTGGGGGTGTTGGAGTGCACCCCCCACGAAGGAGGGGGTGCACTGGGGGTACTGTAGGGAAGTGAAGGAAAATAGCATTGAATGTGCCGAACCCAATGTATGCTTTTCAAGATAGCAGAAAGCTGGGGTCAACTGGCAGGCCCCGGAAAGCAGGTGAAACAGCCACCCCCGCACGCACCTCCCACCTCCTCTGTTAACGCGTCAGAAGCAGGCCTGCCGCGGAGGAGGGGTGCGATAGGCATCCCTGTCAGCATTGGGGATTTACAAGAGGCAGGAGTGTGTAGGTCCCTGCCCCACCGCCAGGGGCCTGAGGAACCAGAGGCGAGGGTCCTGGTGCAATCTGCATTTGGCTTTCTGGGGAAAGGCTTCCCCTAATCCTGTCTCAGCTGGTGTCCGGAAGCAGTGGCTCGGTCACCATGGCTGATTTTAGGAACACCACTTTTCCCAGTCGGGAGTATCTTAGCTGCTCAGATGCCCTTCGAATATCAGCTCGCTGAGAAAATGTAAACTTCACTTTCTTGTCCATCGCTACATCTTCAGGGTCTGCATCAGCATCTATGGAACAGTGCTGGGCGCTCCATGCTTTGGGCACTGTTGTCCATTGCCATCTATGTTTGCATGTAATATGAAGCCTGGTAAAACCTTGAAAAGTAGGCCGGCCACTTCTGTTTCTGTGTGTGAAGAGGCCAAATCAACCCTACTCAGAATGCTTAGTATTATGTGAAAAATTATTTGAATGGTCTCCATTAACTGCATAAACACTAACCAACCAGGAATCCACTATCCTCATAAATGTTAACAATATGCATATCAGTTGGAGATGATACACATTTGTTTTATACAAACAGCACCCAAGACATTGTATGGAGAGGTGTGTGCGCTGCATGAGGCGCTGAGGTCTCCCAGGGAAAGGTCAGACAGGGGAGGCTTCCAGATGAGGTTCTTTCAGTCAAAGCTGAGCAGAGGCAGCACAGGTGGGGACACTATCAGAAGGATATTGGGCGGCCTCACAGAATCCACGCTGGACCTGATCTATTAAGCTTCAGAAAAGGTAGAAATAAGAGCCATCTTAGAGACCTCAGCTGCTGGAAGTCCTGTACTTTCCCTCTGTGGAAAGGGCAGGGTCCTGCTTTAGCCACAAATCACACCTCAGCCGAGCAACATCCCCAGCTCCTGAGAGAAAGACTCTGCTTTTTCTTGGACAAGAAAGTGAAGTTTACATTTTCTCAGCGAGCTGATATTCGAAGGGCATCTGAGCAGCTAAGATACTTCCAACGGGGAAAAGTGGTGTTCCTAAAATCAGCCATGGTGACCGAGCCACTGCTTCCGGACACCAGCTGAGACAGGATTAGGGGAAGCCTTTCCCCAGAAAGCCAAATGCAGATTGCACCAGGACCCTCGCCTCTGGTTCCTCAGGCCCCTGGCGGTGGGGCAGGGACCTACACACTCCTGCCTCTTGTAAATCCCCAATGCTCTGCTTGTTTCAGGTGTCCACTGCTCTGCAAAAAAACGCAGGCTGGCAAGGGTCCTGCCTCATACACATGCCTGTTTATAGACACGGTGGGGAATTCTTAGATTCGGGAGATTTAGCAGAACAATGCTAAAGCTCTTGTCTGTTGCTTCTATATTGGTTCATCTCCACGTCTCTACTGAAGCTGGCTAGCCAACAACATTTCCACATGGACATATGTTGGATTCATAGTGCTCTCCGTGCTTCCATTCTTTCCTAAAGACCTGGGCTACCTCACACAACCACCACTCAGGCACAGAGCTTGCAAACATTTATTGTGCTGTTCTCATTTTAGAAAGTTCTCAAAATCAGTTAAAGTTAAAATAATCTAATGTATTTTGATACTGCTGTCATTCAAAAACTGTTGAGTGTCTTTTTCAAGTTTAAGGAAGTTATAGTTGTTGGAGTGAGGCCCTTATAAAATTATTAGAGTAATACAATCAAAATGACAGGCAGAGAAATTTAGCTTAACTGTTATAATAAGAGTTTGTTCTTTGTCTTATTCTGGTCTGTGTTTTGAAAGATTCTAATTATACTCATTCATCTCTCTTTGTCTGCTTCTTTAAAGGAATCACATGAATTGTGTGAAATGTGGATGAAATGTACAACATATGACTTAGAATACACAAATATTTTGAAAATTTTTAAAGTAGCTTATTTCTTTGCCTTTCATGCTCTTGAAAATCTAAATTTGTTCAGAAATATACTTCTTAGTGAAATCTGATGTTATACCATAGTTAGAATCAAACAAGCATAATTCGATCAAAATTTTATTGCAGTATTCTCTAAGGAATATACGAAATTCGGTAGGTAGTTTCACGAACACCCAGTACATACACTGTTCTCACCTAAGGTGAATGTAAACCTCCGTCCTGCCTTCCCTGCCTGTCTTCCTCAACTCACAACAGTCTATATTTTCAAAGGGAAATGGTTCGATTTGAATTGCAAATCTTATCACATATAGTTTTATTCTTTTCTATCTGGATGAGTGACAGTGGTACATAAGAGTTAACAAACCTTAGCCAGTCTCAAATACATTTCTGGCATTGAGAGCTAACAGAGCTGAAAGTTGAATGGGCGAACGCTCGGCTCCTGCATTCACTCCTTTCTTTGTGTCCTGAAAGGGCCTTATGGAAGAAACCTGATAGAAACGTCATGGCCGTTACTAAACAGAGTGAGGGCCAAGGTGGGAAAACAAAAGGTTGGCTTTGCTGCGTCTTTTGTCCTTTCACGAGGCATGGATAGTGCTTTCCAAATGGGGGCCCGAGGCTGTGCGTGCCCTTTAGTTTCTCAGACCCTGAGAAGCAGCACGTCCATCCCTCATTGGTTTGCTGGAAAAAGGCCTTTCAAGAACCTGTGTGCTTCAAGAACACACATCCCTCGTACGGATGACAGTAAAATGGGGGGAATCTAAAGGAAGGAGGCACGTACCCCCTGCACACGGGAATACACAAAGGCTGTTTGAGAGCTGACCTGGGGACATTCGCACCGTGACCACACTGCAACCCATTCTCTGTGATCTGTGCGGCTGCATTTCCCTGGAAAATGGGGTTCATCTTTAAATTGTGTGTCAGGTACGCTGATAACCTGGGTGTCAGGGAGTCTACCACTGGCTACATTGCTAACGTATGCTGAGTAAAAATCCTACATTCTGAGAAGTTCCTAGAACGTTGAGCCATTTATTTCTCATTCGAGACCACGCAGCCTTATGAAAAGTCAGGGTCTTTCAAGTGATGGAGTCTTGAGATTATATCCTCGCTTTGTTTCTAACTTTCCACCTGAGGCCAATCAGCAAACTTCTCGGTCTTAGTTTCTTCCTTGTTAAATGAGGATAGTAGTGTGGAATATACTGAGCCCTCTGGAGGGTTAATTGAAATGACATCGGTAAAACATCGGTAGATATTCAACTCTCCATAGGGATTAATTTCCTGCTCTCCATTGAAATTAATTGGGCTCTAATAAGGATGGTGCATTTTCTGAGGTTTTTAAACTAGTGACAACAATTATAAAAATTTAATCTATTACTGTCGTGTGGAATAATTAGAAATGATCAAAATTTTTACAGAGTAGTAAGTGTTAGTAATTAAGTAAAAATAAAGATTTGGAGCTCAATTTTTATGCAGAATAAATAAGTGCATGCTATTCCCCAGACTCTCTTTATCAGTGAAGCTGTGAGGGGAAGAATATACATTTGTCCTACAATTTTGTACTATCACAGAGTATGGCATTCTCCTGTCTGACAGCACTGCCTCTGGTAATGAAATGGTCAAATATTTTATACTGAGGAAGTAGGACAGCTATAGGTTTAACCTAAAATGAAGAAAATGAAGTAAATTATATAGGTGTCAGCTCTATAATTTAAATAAAATGAACAGATAAATATCTATGCCTATTTACCTGGGACAGTCCTGGGTGACATTTGAAATTCCAATGATATTATTTATAGGGCCTGCTTTACTTTTAAAATAAAATTGTTAATATAATTATTAGAAGTAAATGTATTTTTCTGTTATATGTTTATTTGAGGAGAAACCTTTCTGACTCAAAATCCAGATGCAATAAAAGAAAATAATGATAAGTCAACCCCACTTTAAAAAGTGTTATATGGAAAAACACTAGGCAATGTCAGAAGAAAAATAAAAACTGGAAAAGAAATGTATGCAACATATATTACATAGACTAATATATAAATGACTCTTCAAAACTGATTTTTTAAAAAGATTAAATCCTTAACTGATTAAAAGGGCCATGTAATGAACAGTTTATGGATAAAAGATATATAGCGTATTTTTCAGACTGTAAGACACACTTCCCCCCAAATTTGGGAGGAAAGGGGGGTGTGTCTTCTAGCCCAAATGCAGCTTTACATTTACATTGGTGAAATATTATGTTATTTATGTTATTAAATATTTTACCACACTTTTTGCTTCACAGTTTTTTTCCTGTTTTCCTCCTCTAAAACCTAGGTGCATCTTATGGTCCAAAAAATACAGCAAAACATCCTTCAATATATTAAAAGATACTAAAAGATATTAAGAACTCAGTTTTCACTCTTATGGAAGAGACACACAGATTAAACCCACCACAAAATACCCCTTTCACCTAAGACACTTGCAAAACTTTGGAAGCCTTGCCACTCGCTGTGCTGGCGAAGCTGGGGGAGGCGGACACGCTCGGGCACCACTAGGGAGGGCCGTGGGTAGCCTGATGCTGCCCCTGGGGTTTAACTGAAGGTGCAACTCCACCATCTAAAACACCGCACCAGCCAATTTGCACTGAGGTAGTATTTGTCATCACGAAATATTGAAAACAACCTCACACAATGGAGTCTCTGGAAAAATAAACACACACGCAGAACCTCTGTAAACTGCTATCGAGTGGTTTCCAAGATAGATCGCCAAGTGAAAAACATAAAGAGCTTCGCACACCACCATTTTGTAGGGGAAAGGAAAAAGAAAAGAAAAGGCAATGTATGCACTTGCTATTTTTGTGGAAACATACCAAAGCAGAATAAATCAGGATAATAAAAATCATTATCCCAGAGACAGTGGGAGGAAATGGTCTTATGGGATAGAGCACAGAGTGAGAATTCCCTGAGTGTAACTTTTCATGTGGCTTTGACTTTGGAACCATATTACTATCTTGCATATTCAAACATAAAATTATAAAGGATAAAACAATCAATGCCAAACTGCTGTTTCACACTCTATCCAACTAGTCATATCATATGACTTTTGAATTAAAGCTAGGGTGGGCTTTTACCTCATCTTTGAGGAAAAAACATGGCTTCGGCTTACAAAACTGACATCTTTTGGTCTAGGGACGTGAGGAACCTCGTCAAGACTGATGACAGCAGCAAGAACGTAACCTACAGCACCCCACGCGCGCATGGACATTCTGGGCGCTGGTCTCAGTCCCAGGACCACCCCCACTTTGCCGACTGCTGCAGCCAAACACTCGTTCCAGGGAAATGATCTTATCATAAGAAGACCACATATAACATTTCGAAATGATGTTTTTTCTTCTAACACGACACAGGATATTTTGATCCCTCTTTCAGATGAAAAGAACTTGAAAGCATTTGGGCATTTCCTTCTCCAAGTTAAAATGTAAAACATTTCACATTTTAACCTGTTTCAGCGATCCCGTGTGATGGGTGAGAGTAAGAATGGTCTCTTAGACATGCAGATCCCCGTAATGGGGCAGGAAGTCACCCTGGAAGAGATCTTCCCAAGAAACACGCCCCAAACTCCCCAAAGTTCAAGTTCGGAGGAAGGTAGATCTGGTGGGAGGTGCTCGTAGCACAGGATCTGTTACTTTCGCACTTGAGACACATTGGGAAAATGACCCAGTGGCGTGGTGCCTCGGGTTCCTCATCAACAAAATGGAACACCTATTAGTTTCATGATGCTGTGAACCAAACCACCACAGACTCAGCAGTTTAAAACAATACCCATTTCAGTGCATTATCTGGCCCATGCTACTGATACATAAACATAGAGAGTTGTTAGTTTTGTTCCTATCAGAGTCTATTTAGATGTAGGTCCTGAGTAAGGGAGTAAAAATAAAATTAACCAGTCACGGGGCTGAAGCAGGATTCATGTAATCAAAGACATGGTGTGAGGTTGCTTTTCTGAAACAGGAGTTCAGAAGCTCTTCTCTGAAGGGCCAGATGATACAGTAAATATGTTAGGCTTTGTAGGTGACATGGTTGTCACTGAAGCTCTGTAACTCTGCCAAGGTTGATGCGTGAAAGCAGCCTCAGTAAATCCACCGATGAACAGGGGTGGCCGGGTTCCAACGGGAACTTGGTTTGCAGAAACAGGCAGAAGACAAGCTTTGCCCCTGAGACTGTGGCTTGCCCATCCCTCTTCTACAAGGAGAGAGGACAGGGAATCTCTTCCTAGTTCCTGATTTTATCTGTTTTAATTGATCTTTTCTGGAAAGACTATCCTCCTGATCCATCTTCAGCACCTAATCGATGATCCAAGGCACTGTGGGTTTTGTAATTCACATTTCTACATGAATAGTCTTGGGAAAATGGTGTTTGGTGGGAAGAAAGGAACACAAGAAGCTTGGTGATGTCAGCGATTCTCCTTTTCCTGCCCCAAAACAAATGACTAAATTCCAGTGGGGCTTTTTCCCCCCTCCTAGAAGCTGTAGATAAAAAGTTGCCTGGTTGTCTTTTACATGTCTTCTTGAGGTGCTGTGACCATAATTCACTGGGGCTAATTGACATCTAAAGATCAAAATTGCATCCCCATAGAACCGAAGCTGCGTCTGGTCCTGTCAGAATTGTCTGCACGAAGTCCTGTGGGGCTCAGGCCATTTCCTTTGCGTTCTCTTGCCAGTTTTGGACTCTGATTGGATGATGTTGTTCCAATCCAAAGGGGTGATCCTGAAAAGAATCACGTGATTTTGTTTTATTCTACTTATATTGATGCACAAATATGGTTTAGTATTAATTGGTTTTACACCATTGATTTGACTAAATGAAATTATTTCATAAGATTTTTTTTCTGCTTCTTTCTTGGCATTTCACAAAGTCAAAAGCAGCATGGACATGATAAAAAAATCAGTGTTCAACTGAATTTTGTCAGATGTCTGCAATTGAGGCTCAATTTCATCATATTTAAAATCACTATAAACAGTATGTTACTTTGTTCTGAAGGAACATATAACCTCGAATTGACAGGGATGTAAAGTGGTACTCTCTCTTAGGGTTTCTTATGTGTTCAGTTCATTGTAGAAAATAGAATCTTTTTTTCAAAAATTGTGTTTTTTTTCCCACAACACATATGTTGATTGGCACGTAAATTGTTAAAATGTCATTGTAAACATTTTAATCACAGACAGCAGATTTTTATTTACGTTCTTTATTTATTCTAAAGCTGTTACTCTTATAATAGCTCGTGTAATTAAAATTCTTTTGTCTCAACCATAAATAAAACAATAGCCCCATAGCATCGAAGCTCTCAAATGGGGAACAGTCCTTTGGTACAAGCCCTGTAAAGTCTAGAAAACTAATGATGGAGAACGAAAAACAGTCCCCTGAAGTGAGACTTTGTAGGCAAAGATCAAAAGTGTATTTCCATTTATTTGTCGAACAAACAAACAAAAACAAGGATACATTGACAATGGCAATGGGATCCAGGAGCATGAAAACAAAGGGAAAACCGAGACTGTTAACAAAAAGAATACATGTGTCACAGAAATTTTTAGGCTGACTCCACTACTTCTTTTTTTTTTGCCTCTGACACAAATAAAATGCATCACCAGCACGCCGTCTAACCCTTTAGCAACATATCCAAATATGGTAGAGATATTTTGAAAAATGATATAAAGTGTGCTATGCAACCCACCAACTTGAAAAGACTGTTATTTCAATTTTTTTCTTTTATTCTTGCCTAAAATAATAAAATAATGCACCGAGCACAGTTTCAATTGAAATACACCATCAGAAGACTGTTTCAAATTAAACAGAAACGGCTCCGAATGCAATCGGCATGAAGAGATAAGAGCTCACGCACCTCTGTGGAGTGCTCACACACAACAAACCCTTTCTTGTTTACATGCCTATTAAGAGTTCCCAGCCTCTGAAATTATTTCACTCAATTTGATTCCACTCTCCTTTTGCATGGCTCATTTACCAATTCCTCTGCAGGGCCATTCATGTTCCTTGGGAGAAAGTGAAGGTGAATATGGTATTTACAAAGGCCAAAGCCAGACAAAAGAATTTCGACCATTGCTGCTACAGTCCAGATTCTGCAGTCCCCGAAGACCATCTTCTCGATCAGGAGCCCAGCATTAGCATTCCTTGTCTCTAACTCCTGGTGACCAACATCAAAGTGGGTCGAGGACAGAGCTGCCAGCCAGGCTCAGAGGCCAGGCTCCCAGGTCTGAGGTTCCATGTGAAGAATGTTTAGCATTGCTTCCAATTTTGCCTGTTTAGCATTGCTTCTGATTTTCATAACTTAGTTCTTGCTGATTTGTCAGCTACTTGCAGAATCTTATTGGCTTCAGTTGATGAAGAATTTGCCGTATTCCTACAGATAACTCTCCTTATTGTAATAAGGAAATACAGTTAAAGCAATAGCTGCATTTGGCAAAGCTACCGGGTAGTGTTAAACATCAGGAGAATGTGCACAATTTGGGGCGGCAGCACCTGGAAGGGACTTCCGAGGACCCGGTCACATTCCGTCTCTGGAGCAGAGCACCGACATCACGGGTGAGCTCCAGGGAAGTGGGTCATTCTGCACACTGGGGTCTGTGTGGACTCTGCCTTCAGGTTCCACCTAAAAAAAGTTCCAGAATCTTAGTTACAAAAACATAGTGCTGCAAATGTACTGGCTAATTGAATACATTTAGTCCTTTGATGTGAGAATTACATAAAATGAAACTATCATAGAAGGACATGTGAACAAAAGGTGAAACTACAGTGCTAAAACTCCATATATTTCATTTGGGAAAAAAAGTCAATCTACACCAACCCAACGTTGAACAAAAAAAAATGCTGTTGTACTAAATGAGAATTTTACTTATAGAACGTTTCATTTCAAATCCTCATTCTACCAGAAGTTGATTTGGTGTCTTCAGGACAGTAAGCCTCCGCATCTGTTTGAGTCTCCAACACCGACAAAGTTCCTAGGTTACCCGAAGGGAGAGGAGCCCCAGTGGGGGCTGGAATGGAAAGCACTTCTGTGCTTCCCTTCTGTTCGGTAAAATAATCGGGTGGCAATGAGGATAGGAGGTAACAAATATTTACCACCATCGGGTGAGCAAAGCTCAATAAATGATGTTAAATCAATCTATAAAGATGGTATGAATTGCATCATAATTTGGACAAAGGGGAACACTTTAACACTGTTGGTGAATGCAGGCTGGTGCAGCCACTGTGGAAAGCAGTATGGAGATACCTCAAAAAATTAAAAATAGAACTGCCTCATGACCCAGCGACCCCCCTTCTGGGAATATATCCAAAGGAACCTAAAACTCTAATTCGAAAGAACCTAAGCACCCCTATGTTCATTGCAGCGTTATTTACAACCGTCAAGATATGGAAGCAGCCCAAGTGTCCACCAACTGATGAGTGGGTAAAACAACGATGGGGCATTTACACAATGGAATACTACTTGGCTATAAAAACAAAGAAAATGTTACCCTTTGTGACAGCATGGAGAGACCAGGAGAACATTATGCTAAGTGAAATAATCCAGTCAGAGAAAGACAAATACCGTACGATTTTACTCATATGTGGAATCTAATGAACAAACTGAACTAACAAGCAAAATAGAGTCAGAGGCATAGGAGAGAGGGCTGCCAGCTATTTGGTGCAGGGGGGGAAGTCGGCAGGTAGAGAGGGATTGACCAAAAGGAAAAAGGACTCGTGAACGTGGGCAGCAGTGTGGTGATTGTGGGCGGAGGGTGGAGGCATGAGAGGGATAAGTGGTAATGGAGAAAATGCAATATAAAACATGGAAGAAACTTATATATAAAAATATTTATTGGGTACTCACATGGCAGGGACCTTGCTCATCATTTTGCATGGATCACAGTCTGTCCTCAAAATGAACTCTGGGTTTGGCACTATTGTCTTTCCCGTATTCTGCAGGAGAAAAGTGGAAGAGGAGGAGGAGGTATTGCATCCATGTTTACAAAGCTGGTCGTTTTAGTCTGGGCGAGCTCACGCAGACCGACTTCACAGCTCACACTCTCAGCTGCATTTCGGGATGCAGGCAGACTCTGCTGTGGCAACATCGAGTATCCGTTAGACTCTCTCACCGTACCTACATGATTAGCCACAGCGAGGCTCTAGAACGATTGCATTTTAGATTTTTGGTCACAAAGATGAATCATGAAGGAATCTGGAGACAGAGAATTCAGCAGCTGTCCCATAAAACTGTAAAGTAATGCAACTAGATACTTTATTTAAATCAACTTTATTTTTTAAAAGAATGTATTAAGAGGAAAAATAACAGAACGTACATCACTTGTAGATTTTAATTCTGTAGAAAGAAATAAAGGATAGATTTTGGAAAACCCAAGTCATCTCCTAATTTCATGAGAACTAAATTAAGGTGAATAGCAACAACCAGAACACATGAAATTCTTTCTTTAAGAAAAAAAGCTAAGTGAAAATAAATATTTATAAATGTTGCCCAATATCATGTCATATTTGAGTCAATAAAAATCAATGCAATGGAAAGGAGAAAAGTTTAAAACTCTGCATAACGTTGATTTTCTAATTGCTAAATTTTCATCTTTCAACTCTAATTGCCAAATCTTCATCTTTCCAATGAGCATGTGGTACAACCACAATGCTAATAATGTAGGTGTAGGTGAGCTGAACTTGACAAAGACTAAGCATCCAAGCAGCCGTTTTTCATTCCTGGTACACACTCCCTAGCAGATTTCCTTCAAAACATTGTGGAAGGATGAAGCATGCTTTATTTCAAAACGGGGTAGAGAGCCAGCCTCCAGCTCCTTACGGATGCCGAAGAGCTCATTTTAAATGATAACAGCAGCTAAACAAGATTCATCAAGTACAAGCTGTGTCAAATATATAATGGTCTACTACTGTCAACTTCATCACACTTTCTCCATCTATTACTTACTAGAAATACAATGAGAAAAAAACCTAAAATGCTTTCATACTCTGTCTTGCCCTGCATCATCCTAATAACTGGAAAAAAATACACACGTTTCTTTAGCTTCAACCCTAATTACTGCACGTCCTCAGCTCACACACCAACGCTCCAAGCCCAAGGCTCAGAGAAGAGAGGACTGTGCCTCAGTGTGGCCTCACAGTGTTGACAGCGACCCCAACGTGCCACTCTATAACTCTTGTTGTGATTCTGAGTCGCTGACCTAGGTAGGACACTGAGCACCTGTGTCATATGGTAGGACACTGAGCACCTCCTTCCTGCCTGCCCTGGTCTAGTTCTCTGAACCCCATGTGTGTGCCTCACCCATTTTCCCTTTATGTTTGCTGAATCGTCCTTTATGTTTCCTCAGGGGACTCTGTGGGTTTCCCCCAATCCCAGACATACATGATTTGAAACTTTCGAGCTCCATTCGGCTTTGCCAGCAGCTGTGCGTCAGTCTGTGCTGCTGGTGGCTTCTTAGAGGATCTGTAGGGACGCCTCCCCACAGCCTGGATGCAGGCATCCTCATTCAGTGCCACGCAGATGCCTCTGCAGGGTGTGCATGCATTTCAAGATTTTCACAGACAAATGGAAACTTGGCCAATTATCTGATGTAGTAAAAAAAAAAAGATCAGCCTTAAGTAAGAATAAACTGGGACAGTTTTGTTCATTGTTGCCCCTCATAGGACCTTTACATTTCAGAAATCCTTGAAACATTTTCAGAAATAGTTTTTCCCTTTGCAACCTTAAATAATAAAAATTTGATTACTCTATTGATAATCAAGAAATATTTCCATGGCGTCAGATGAAAAGTATCACAGTTATCATGACTTTTCTTGTCTTAATTGGAGAATAAATGTGAGGTTGTGGTCACATGATGTTTTACGACCTCTTCTCTTCTTTTGTTCTGAAATGTTTTTGGATGCAGTTGAAAGAAAATGACAACATATGGTCCATTAGTTTAAATGAGGTGGGGGGAAATCAGGACAGATTATTAATGATAATAATTTATACTTCCCTTTGTATCTATATGCTGTTGCATTGATTAGAATTTGGCAGAACTCACAGCCAAATGAAGTTTAAGGTTAAAGGTTGAAACATGACAAAGGATTTTGGGGGTCAAAAAGAAAAGCAGAGAAAACTCTTCACGCTGGATTTTTACGGGCTCCCTAACTACTTCTGCAACACAGTTCGTCTGCTAGCCAGGAATACTTCTGGTGCACTTTCCCAAACACTGGACTCGCACTGTACCTTCAGATTTATTTCATCTTATTGTAATTAAATGGCTGCTCCAAGTTTTCACAATTTAAGATGAAAATCTGGTGTTTTCTTCAGGGTATTTGGAGGCCAACAGGCTTCCACCTACTGAGGGAACAGGTGTGGGTGGGTGGCTGCCTCTGCAGTCTGTACCTCTGGGTCAGCAATTCTCAGAAACAGGACCACGTGGATGTTCACAGACCGCCCTGAAGAACAGAAAGGCCGATGTACTTAGACCCTCACACACATACAATACATAAAATAGTGTGTTCCTTTAGAGAATTCTCAGCCTTATCATTGTCCTCAATTTTTTATTCTTTATTAAAAGCTGTAATTAAATCATCACATTTATTTTTAATGCCTTTTCCTAACAGTGCACCCCAACACCAGCTCCTTCAAAAACGTCACTGTACCGGTGCCACCCGGAAAGTCCTTGGGGTCGGGTCTCACACACTTGTGCTGCTGTTTCAGCAGCGGGGGTCCTCACTCTTCTGATGACAGAAAAGTGTTACCAAGAACCCCTGTCCAGGTGGAGGTGGGAGTGGAAAGCCCATAACCCTGCTCCTCCCTACCACCCCTCCGCAACTCCCCTCCTGCCCCTGCTGACCCCCAGGGCACTTTCAAAGACCCTACCACCCTGGGAACTCACTCTGAAATCTGCTAGCTAATGAATTATGAGAGTGCACCCATCCTTGAACAAATTAAAAACTGTTTTCAAGAATTCATTGAGAAAAATAAAGCAGCATCAGCTCTTATAGGGATTTTTTTCTCTCGTAAACATTTTTATCACAAGTGGAAATATATGGAACTGTTTAGTCAGGGTGAAAAAAGTCTTGGCCAGTACTGTGGACCTGGGGTCCCTGACCCAGCAAGCCTGACCAGCAGGCGAACGTGTCCGTTTACTGAACCCTGAGCAATCCGTATCTGTGTGCTCTAAAATAAAATGCATGCATTTCATACAGCTGGGACGCAGAGTGTATGTTCTTCAAAGGAGCTGGCAGGGCAACTGAGCATTTCAATTATTAACACTGTAAATCCCTCGTTTCCAAGCTTTGTGTTTAGGTGAGATGCAGAGGCCAAAAGCAGTAAAGCGGATTAGCGCGCCTTACTGGAAAGCCCAGAAGATAGAAATCACCCCAGCTAAGTGTGACATTTGGAGGGTACACCACAAATTTGTCAACTCCTTTCAAGAGCAATACAAGTGTGACCAATTTGAAAGAATTAAGACAACGATATGGGCCCTCATTTTCTTCTGGCTTACAAATGGGTTCGCTTCTGCTGTTCCCCGTGGGTCAGGAGCAGGGTCTCCCAGTAGCCCCAGATTAAATGACCTACCCCGTGTCCATAATAATGTGAACAGCAGGACAGTGTCCTGTGCTAGAAACATTGAAGGCAGTTTAAATTATAAGAATAGACTTAAGCACAACAAGTCTATGAAAACCAAAATAAATGGGCCACGGCCCCTTCTGTAACTCAACAGCCTGACCCCTGGTCCCATGCAGTAAGGTCCTCTTTGCCAAGCTGGATGTCCCAAACAACTGGATACTCATTTGTAGATTGATGGCAATAAATGTGGCAAGGCACTTGGTAACAAGAACAGTTATAAAATGGGGAATGTTGTAAATTGTTGACAGTAACATGAGCCTGGAAAGTAAACCGTAATTACGGTGCACCTCAGCTATGCGTCCATTCTTTTGCAACACTCGTGAAATCTTTAGTGATTCTGTGTAGCATGTACAAATTTAAAATGAACTTGGAATTGGAACAATCATACAGCAACTCAGTTGCTTTCAAAATATCCACCTTGATTTTCGTAAGTATTGTACTGTAAACAGATGGATTAGACTTGCATTTCCCATGTAATTACCATCGTTTTATGAATGTTCAGAGTTCTAAGGTTCCTTTCAGCAGGAGAAGCAGAAATGGTTAAACTGCCCTTTGTAGACAGAGTTTAATATTAACAGGGGAAGAGAATTTTTAATCCCCATTTTCACTATTGTCCCTCAGAAAGTGGAACGTCAACTAGACTTCAATGTGACTATGATTAAGGGTTTATTAACATCAGAGGAGCCAGTAAGGATATAAAACATTCACTGTGTATAGAGTCAGAGCAAAGACTTAAGTTCTAACTCAGCTACTGACTGTTGGAAAGTGGGCAAGACGATGAAGTCCCTGTTAAATGAGAAGGGCAACGCCTGGCCGACCTCTCTCGGAGGATCATGAAAACCAAAAAAAGAGCAATAGCGACGGACATCAATAGAATGGCCTTACAAACTGTTATAGACTTTACAAAGTCAAAGTGTTACTTGCTGATCACCCAAAATCAATACTTGAAATAGAGTAATTAATAGAGATGTACAACGTTACCCTCATCCTTATTTTAACATTTACTGAATATTACACATAAGTGTGTAAGTACACTTAACTGTGTGTTGCACACTATTCTAAGTGCTTAACACTAATTCATTTGTGAATGTGATAAGGTCCACCTTCATCTGTATTTCACAAATTAAGGAGCTGAGGCAGAGAGTAGACAAGCGACTTGCTGAAGTCCAGCCTTTATAAGTTGATAAAGCAAAGTTTCAAGCACATATGTACTGACTATAGGGTCTATGGCCAAGGCATCTCATAGCTTGCCTTCTTTTAAGAAGAAACGTGAGAATAAGAAGCGAACGGTGAGGAAAATTAGGGACAGAAGAGAAATCAGACACACATGTCCTGAGGTGGGGAAGACATTTGTATACTATTTATAAATTGTATGAACTTATATATGTCCTTAGTCTTAAACCTGTTCTATCTTAAAAAGTAGGGGAGGACAAAATTTAGCTCCAATGTGTAAGCAGTTTGAAAGTCATGACTCCTGTTTATATAACAGCTACGGCAAAAAGCTGGATAAACTAACAATCAGTGACTTCTCAAGAGTCGTCGGAGAAGAGGTTGTAGGGCAATCTGCCACCCTGGAGTCTGGAGGGACAGGCTTACCCAGAGAGACACAGCCATGCTCGACCCACCTGGAGTGGGAAACCGCAGAGGCACGAATGAGCAGGAACACTTCACTGGCACTTCCAATGACTTCCTGGAGACCAAGCATACGCCAGCTAGAGAGTAAAAGTTTCCTATGGACTGTAGGCTTAAAGGAGTGTGACAATTCTGTTGGCTTTACCTCCAGTAACCTCCCTAGGTGAATGTCTGAGATAGACCCCTTCTGGCTGGAGCAGAGTTAAGAGAAGAATAATTATTGGAAAAGGTCCAGAACCTTCTTCATGACAAAGACATACTCTCCCAGAAGAAGACTTGTCTGGAGCCTTCCCCGGGTAGAGAAAAGCCAACCTCCCACGCTAGGTCCCTCTAAGCTTCCGTCCTCAGTCAGGGAAAAAGAAAGCAAAACACTGCCAACAGGGAGGGGCTGGGGCCTCAAAGGAATAGACAGGAAATTCTGAAGTCAGAAAAGGGTGCACCGGGTTTGGGGGAGAAGCTATGCCCCTGAAGAAATATTTGCCAAATCACAGTTCTGAGACACAGGGATACTTGAGAACGGAGACATAGTAGAAAGATTAGCCAATGCCTCTTTTCCCCAAACTTTGCCACCACGCTAACAGGGATTCAGTATAAAAACAGTGGATTCAAGACGAAGAGGCTGCACTCACACTGATGAGGAGGAAGGCTTAGGAAAGCCCGAGGAGGGGACACTCGACACCTTCGGCACATGTATCTACAGCACACATTAAACACAGTCTGCCTCCTCGCCAGAGGAACATAAAACTCCATACTAAAGGTCCAATGACCTCCATACTTGTTACCCAAAACACATCAGGCTTTCAACAAAAAATTGAAAGAAATACTAAAAAGCACCTAAAAAGACAGTCTAAAGAGACACAGCACTCACTAGAAATAGGCTCAGAGAATGACACAGATGTTCAAATTCTCATATAGAGAATTTTAAAAAGCCATGATGAACATGCTGAGTGCTCTAACAGAAAAAGATAACGACAAGCCGGAACAGATGAGTGATGTGAGCAGAGACATGGACACTTTAAGAATTTTTAGTATGCGGAATCAAAACCACTGGGGCAGAAGTGCAGGGTGCTCTCCGCAGGCTCACCCACAGACTGAGGACGGTGGCTGAGGACAGAGCCATCAGAGGCAGGCTGAAAGTACAGAGACGGAGATTGGTACACCATGATAACACAAACCGAAAAAAGTTGAAGGAAGTGACGTCAGCCTCATGGCGACACATCCTTGCTTTTTCTCTCCCCTCTGATTTATAATTAATCAAACTTCCCAAACTGAAGAGGGTGCCTCTGCAGAGCCTACCAGGACAGGGAGAGATCCACCCCCGTGTGCACCCCGAATGTGGGTGGGAGGGACAATGGAGAAGGCGGGGTCAATATGCCTCACTAGCTATACACACAGAGAGGTATAGGATTTGATTTTTCTGTTCTGAGTGAGGAATGGAAAGCATAGAAAAGGCAATAAGGTGTCTAATCACTGTGTAAACACAAATTTTATGACAAAGAAGATTCTGGCTGCTGTCCAAATCATTCTGAAATTCCAAGCATGTAACAGTTGTCCTGATAATTTAATCATAATATAGCTGGAGAGATTCCCAGTTACTTTGCAGTTACTAAAAATTTCATGCAGATAAAATTCTTAAGACAACTTTAAGAAATTAACTTACGGATAGAAATGGAATGTATTCTGCAGGACTACAGATGGAAAAACAAAACCTAAGGACTGATAGGTATTGTGTTTTATTTTGACTTGGATGTTTCCCCTTCCAAGGTCACATTTATCTGGGTCATAACACAGAGTTATACAATTTTAAGAAAGCTGAATTTAAATTAAAAAAATAATCTTCATTTTTAAGCCCTCTAGTAATTATCATGAATATCTGTGTACAAAAATAAACATTTCTCAGAAATATATATAAAGTGCTAGAAAGGCCAAAGGAAAAGTTTTATTTGTGTAATTGAGGATTATATATTCTAGGGGATTTAACTGGAGTTAATATAAAACATCTGTGTATGCATTTAAGTTTCATATTAAGGTGTACAAATATTTTTGCTATTATTTTGTTTATCTTGACTAATGTGTTTTCCAGCCATTTAGCCTGAAATAAGTTGTTTTATGCAAGTGACATGATTTTCTAAAAGACTTCACTGGAGTTCTCACTGCCTTCATTGCTCCTACCCATTCATGCTGCTCCACAGATTAGCCAGATTAGCCAATGCCTCTTTTCCCCAAACTTTGCCACCACGCTAACAGGGATTCCCCCCACCTCCCCCCACATCCCCCCACCTCTCCTAAAGGTGAAGGCTGGGTTCCTACCTGAACACCTCCCTCAAGGTCTGTCCCTTCCACTCCTATGACGAACAGAAAGCTCAACCCTACAGTACAGCAAGGAACCTGGTTTACTTCTCTGAACCAGAACGCCAGGTCAGATCCCTGAAAAACCTTACCATTTCAATTTGCTGTGAGGTTGTAAGACGTCTCTGCCCATCCCACAGAAGTTTCTCCCCATTCCTTGCCAACAGTGGGCAGTTCAGAGTCTACATTCCACAGATTGCACATGAAGAATCTAAAACCTCAGACAGTCTGCTCAGGGGCTCTGTGAACAACCATCACTGTGATTTGGACACTGAGTTAGACAACAGATATTTAATGAGTTAACATGATTATTTGGAAACAATGGAATCCCCAATACCAGGTACATGTGAGACCAGTCATTGGTAAGATCATTCTAAAAGGAAGTTAAATCTGAAAATCATAAAAAGGTGATATAGTCATAACTTAAATAACTTAAAACAGAAATGTTTGTTCATTCATCCTTGTAGGAATAAAGCCGTTTATTTAATAATGGGACTACAATTTGCAGTTTCTCATCACTTTTTTTTGGGGGGGGGGCATCAATTACACACAAAATGTAACATCTACTATTGAAAGCTTTGTTGTTGTTGTTTTTAAGTTAGAATTTATTTTAAAAAACACAAGGTGCTTTGGCTGGTGTAGCTCAGTGGATTGGGCGCAAGCCTGCTAACCAAAGGATCATGGTTCGATTCCCAGTCAGGACACATGCCTGTGTTGCAGGCCAGTTCCCAGCAGGGGACCCATGATATTTCTCCCCTTCTCTCCTTTCCTTCCCCTCTAAAGATAAATAAATAAATAAATCTTAAAAACTAAAATAAATAAAAATTTAAAAATTTAAAAAACACAAGGTAATTTGAATGCAAAGGCCTTCTAGCACTTTCTGATTCCCTTAGCAATCTTACACGCTTTTAGGAACATAATTTTTTGCAACTAATCTGTATTTAATCTTTCAACTCATGCCACTTAGTTTTACGTTGATGCTCATCTTCCCCTGGTTTCTGCAATATTCAACTGCATTTAACGAATACAATAGATGCAACTGGCATGAAGGGCATTGACAAGACACTACCAGGTCCTAGGAGTCTGCAATTAGAGTGGCGGCCACAGGAATGCAGAACACTCAGTGTGCCGTGGGCTCGGGTCAAAGAGCCTGTGGAGCAAACGCAGAGCCTCAGTCACCTGCTGTTGGTTAGGGCAAGCCGCCGCAGCCAACTTCCATCGCACTTACCAATGTCACCAGTTCACATCATGATTTGACAAGGACTTAAATTATTTGCAAAATGATCACATCTCCTAGGACAGAACTTGATCTGTTTTTCAAACTCTGGATTGAAGTAACTTTTTTTCTAGTTTTTAATTAAAGTAGAGAGAGGGTATGTAGTAGGAACAACCACTAGAATAGAAACCTGAAAAAAATTTAAGTCTCATCTCCATCTCTTACCAGCTTTGGAAATAATAAAATTAAAATAATGACCTATCTCATAAAGCTGGTATGAAAAAATAAAGATATAATGCAGGCTAAAGTATGTTTTCATCTTCCAAATATTGTCTGTATACATATTAAAAATATTATTATTCTGCTATTTTGTCTGTTACTTCAATTCCCTAGCAGAATATAGTAAATGGCTGATTTAGACATAAGTGTTATATCAATAGAGCTAACTAACAATTTGAAATATGGCAGTCTGGTAGTCTCTACAAATGAGAATTATTCCACAGAAGGACAAAATTTTGGAGCCAACTCCTAAGGTATTTAGTATAGACATTGTCAGAAGTTTATTAACTGACATTGTTAATATAAATATCAATAAGATATCAAAAATAAGCAAAGCTCACTATGCCTGTACAAGGGTCTGACTTTCAGTTACTTGGAATTTACAATTGGATTAATCATTGTGTATTTGAGCCATAACATTTACATCATTTCTTGCCAACATTGGATTTATGCTCATCCACCGTAAGAGGGACATTCATTTGCATTGTGTTACGTTGTGCTGGTAAACCCTAAGGCCCCAAAATCAAGTAAACAGCACTTCCATTGTGAGCCTTTTATCACATACTGCACACCAGATTTCAGAAACGAAGGACTCATGTTGGACTTGGCTGATACCCAAAACATCCTCTGTCAAATTAACTGTTCCCATCTGAGGTGATAAATGGAGAGTTCATAACTGTAAACCATGGCATAGGAAAAATAGCTCATTGACATCTGTTCTTAACATCTGGCTTTTTCATCGATGCACCAAAGCAAATGGGATACGCAGTTCTCTTTTGCCCCTCAAATGTTAGCCCTTGTGATCGTTGCTCTCTGAATTACGGCCCTCGCAGCCCCGTGAAATGAAAGGCGTTTGTGTTACGTTACTAAAGGCCCAGCATTGAGGTCCACGCCCACTTTACACCCTGTGATGGAAGGGCAACAACTCACTACCCACAACAGCACAGACAGCACCAACACCAGCCCTCTTCCCGGGAAGAACGAAACGAGGGCCGCACTCTCTCTACTCCCTGCCCTAGCTCTTCAGGACAAACCCTGCCTCATGAATTTAAAAAAATTAGATAACACATGTACCCACTCCAATGCAGGTCCGCAAAGAGTTATTTATTGGAAGACATCTCTACACTATTATAGACTTGTTTCCAGCGAACATCAAGATGTGACTTTTCCATACATTTTTCAAATTCACTTAAAATAAAGTACAAATGTGTATTGGTTGCTTTACTGCAATATTTACCACAAATGCAACAGAGTGATATACAGACATATGGAAACAAAAGCAAGTAAAAGAAAGTGCTGAAAAAGCTTATATTGGTAACCAACTAATGTGCCTGTGCCAGAAAAACACTCAATGAGTGTGGAGACGATCCCTAAAGAACCCAAAACAACACTTGGTTTATATGGTTCACTAATAAAGCAACTAATTCATTAAAGAATAATTTATGTAAAATTTTGTAAACAGGTTCTATAAATCCAATTGTCCCAAGTTTGCATAATGAAGTCTGTATCCTTAGCAAATAAACTACAGAGCATTCGAACTGTAACTCCGGTCTAACTTTCAGGGTTATAAGCATGGTGGACAGCCAAGGTGGCCAATAGCTCAGGCCTTCACTAGTCCTGCTTTAGTGACACTGACCTAAGTTAAGGGATGTTAGTGATTTATGAAGAGCTCATAGTATGTGTGTTCTTCAGCCTCCGTGCCAGTACCTAAGGATGCAGTAAGTGGATTCTCAAGGCAGCAGTCTGACAGTTAAGGAAACTAACACTTTCCTGTTGTGTGTTAACTGATAGTAAGAGGAAGTATCCTGTCCCAAATACAGGACTACCAAACCCAAATTCGGTCTTCCTCTAGGAACTGACTTCTAAGTTGAAAAGGGAAACGGAAGTAAAAATTAGGGAAGGAATGAAGTGATGTGTACCCTAGGTGGAGAGAACAGAAGGCACAGGGATCGGAATGGCTAGGAAACAAAATATATATATAACACAACAAAAACCATCCACAGCGGAAGTGTGGTGTGGCAGGCAGATGCATCGCATGAACAAGAGGATAAAGCACTGTATGAAATAAAGCCAGAAAAGGAAACAGAAGGCACAAGCCTGAGACCTTGAACCCAATGTTAAAAATGTGGGACTTCATCCAGAAAGCAAACCAAAGATTTTAGCAGGAAACGAACAAGATAAGATTTGTAGCTGAGAATGATTACAGAGACTAATGTATGAAAATGGTGTAGGGGAGGGGGGAATGAAGTCAGTGGTGGTCTTTGAGCATGACACTACTTCAGTAAAGCCTTTATTACCTTATGCGTGTGGAACCAGTCCCTCCCTGGAATCAGATGAACTTGGCAGACTGCGTGTTACCTCGGTGTTCTGTGTACCTCACTGGTTTCTTTAAAGGGAACAAGATGTGTTAGCCTCCACAAACGTATTGTATAAAGTTTGTAAAGTCTGCAACTCTCATTTTTACCTTCTTGGGAGGTCCTAGGAGAAATTTACCTTAAGACTTCTGTATTGGTTAGCTATTGCCAACTAACAAGCCACTTCAAAGTGGAGTGACTTAAGCAATAGTAATTTTTTATTATAGCTTGCAAATCACAAGACAGAATAGAGTGATTTCCAGCTGTGGTCTCCCTCTTGCATCTGGGGTGACTCACATCCTTCTGCTGGGATTATGGGCCTCACAGACACGTCTTCCATGTTAATGAGCAATGAGAAAGGTAAAGGGAGCCCAACCACAAAAGCGTGTCTCAACCCTCTGCTGATATATTATATATTAACATGCCATTGGTCAAAGTAGGTAACATGGCTGAACCCAGAGTCAAGGATAAACAAATAATGTCAACACAGAGTGAAAAGACTCTACAAAGTTACACGGTAAGGGGCATGTTTGTCAGAACCATGACAAATGAGGTTAAGAATTTGGTAAATTATGCAATCTGGTGAAATTTCACACCAAAGAAAGTAGCTTGTCTTAGCTATTATACACATTACTTAGCTACTATACTTAACACATTCACTATGACAACTATTTCATTATTTTCGTCTTGGCCACTATAAACAGCCAGGGTACGTTTTGGCAGCCATCATGCAATATATTTGATCACATTTCAATCATCAGTGCCTAGCCTTGTATGCAGCATATAGAAGATACTCAGCATATTTTTCAATGTTTAAAAAATATCTGTGCTTGATCAAGGTAAATATAAGTTAATAATAATATAAAACTCCAAATCATTGCCAAACTTAAAGAAATAGTTTCTATAAATGCAAAGAAATACTATTAATTTATTTTACTATCAATTCCTTCTTATTTTTTAGTAATGCCACCCACTTTACTTGGGTCATGGCTAGGATTAAATGAGAAAGTGTTCAAACGTTTAGCATAAAGCCTGGTGTCTGACCAATAATAGGGGGCGTTACTCTCTGCAACATTCCCCCTTTTCATGCAGTGGAAGTTAGAGTTGGAAAGCAACTCACGACTGACGGCATCCTGTCAATACAGAAGACAGGGTTTATCTTTATGACTTGCACCCTTTGCTGCCTCGAGCAATGGAGAAGATACAATAACATACATGGAAAAAGAAAGTAACTTTTAGTTACTTTAAAACTTACTTTTAATTAGCTAGTCGATTACTCAACATCCATATATACTATTACTTTGCATAAGAATAAGAAAGCAAATTATGATAAATACATGCTTTTTACATGAAAGCAAGAGAATGATTAAAGAAAGTTTTATTATTTATCTTGGTATTTACTCTGATTTTAGAAAGAGAAAATAAGGAAAGCAAAGAGTACTGAACACTACAAAAAGGAGTGACTATAAGCAATAGAGTGGATGTGAAGATCATGGTTTTGTACCTTTGTTAGCATTTAATTGAATATGCAATGATAAATATTTTGTATTAATTTCTTTCACAATGTCCATTCGTATGTAGCAATGATAGAAGTAAATCAGATTATATTATGTTACAACTTTGAAAACTTGTTTTTGAAGTGAAGTTCTCTAACATTAGTAACTGATGTCCAAACCTATAAACCGACTTTAATAGGCATCTTCCCCAGACCGAACTCCTGCCAGGAACTTTGTACCCTCAAATATTCATAGAGGCTTAATGTGGAATGAAAACCAAACAATAAGAAATCTTTTCACTGTAGACAGTTTTGGTGCAGATTAGCACCCAATACAAAGCTGAAGTTTTATACTGTTTCTTTATTAAAAAATAATAGTCCAAGTAATTTATAATTCACAAGAGGTGAAAAACCACACTCACACAAAAAGATACACTAAGGAGGAATTTAAAAGAAATAAAATGCTAAGCATAAGGCTTCCGCAACTACACACCCATGCATGAGCTGCCCCTACGTGCGTGCATGACATGTTCCTGAGACAGGGTGAGGGGAGAGAGCAACAAAGCCAGCCACTGAGCTTACATGAGATTAGTGGGTTTTTTAGCAGAATAAAGAAGTTTGGACACCATTTTTTAAAATATTTTATTTCTGTTTTTTTATTTTTAGAGAGAGGGGAATGGAAGGAGAAAGAGAAGGAGAGAAACATCAATGTGTGGTTGCCTCTCATGTGGCCCCCACTGGGGACCCGGCCCACAACCCAGGTATGTGCCCTGACTGGGAATTAAACCACAAACAACCCTTTGGTTCACAGCCCGAGCTCAATCCACTGAGCTACACCAGCCAGTGCTGGACACAATTTTAATAATACATTTATATAATTTCATAAGTGTCCCTAATTTTGTTATTTTTCTTCACCTTCCTTTAGTTCAACACTCATCTCCATGAGGCTATTTACCAAGTAGTTATGCTGAAACACAGGAAATTGTTCTTTTGGAAAAACAAAAGACACCATTTCACAAGGTTCAGCCTAGTTCATGTTCATTTTACCTTTACTCAATCAATATTTTTTTCTTCTTAATACTTGATACCCAAACTCCAACACTTAGTAATGATAATTATAGAACTTTCATCTCTATTTCCTGCTCATTTTTATGTAAATTAATTCTATACTCTGATACATAAATACGTAGGCTCTCTAGACAATGATTCTGAAACCATCACTGCTAAATGATTGGCTAGAAGGAATCGCAAGGCAATATTCTAAAATAATCTTTCATTAGATGATGCACAAAGGTGTGAGCCTGGTCAGAAAAACCCATTGCAGTGCATGACTTAGTCACACACAGGTACAGTGAAAACAATCCATCCCGGCTTAGCGACCCTGCAGGAGCACAGGGTGGCGCGTTCCCCGTTCCCAGCCTGTGGGACTCCATCTCTGGCCTGGACCAGGCACAGCGGGTCTCGTAAGCAGCAGGAGCATTGAGTCTAGAAGAACTGAGGCTACTTTGGCTCTGGGTATTTGGAGGTGGCCAGGATTATGCACCGGAATGCCTCAGCCTTCTGCCTATTTTTAGCAGAATGCGTTAACATTCTGGCCTCAGCCGGGTCCCCTCTGCTTCAGGCACCAATTTTAACAAGGCGTCTCCCCTGCGTCACCCAACAGGCCCTTTCATACCCTGCTGGGGAGAATGGAAGCCAACCAACATTCTGGAAAGCAATTTGGCAATTTTTTGTTAACAACCTTAACTATTTTCTTGCACTCTGACCCACATAAATTCACTTGTAGGAACCTATGAAGGGGTGTGTGTGTGTGTGTGTGTGTGTGTGTGTGTGTGTGTATGTATACATATTATATGTAAAGCTTTCTTCACAACAATGCTTGTCAGAAAAGTTAACCTAAATCTTTCAAAATAAAGAAAAGATTAAAATTGATGGAGCATATTCATACAATGGTGTATCATGCAGTCACTGAAAATAAAACTCGGGCAGAAAGTATATATTATGAAGGTAAAGAATCTCAGCTACTTAAAACGTATATAGGAAAACTCAGTAAAAGACAATGACTTCAGAATATCATGAAGCTATCTTAGCCCATGGTAGTATGTTGGATGTTTTGTTTATTTTTTACAGTTGCCTGTTTTTCCAAAGGTGGATAAACAGTGACAAATGTGACCAGAGACCGGTCAGGTTTTTCTCCCCGTCCCTCCCATAAGAGGTAGTGGGACGTGAGGATGCCATACGATGCCCTGGTCCGTGCCGCCCCCAGAGGATCTGGAGATCAGGATGACCCGTCACCGAGCCTCACCTATCAGGCGGCACAGCCAAGTGAATGATCACTGGCACACCTGCNGTTGGATGTTTTGTTTATTTTTTACAGTTGCCTGTTTTTCCAAAGGTGGATAAACAGTGACAAATGTGACCAGAGACCGGTCAGGTTTTTCTCCCCGTCCCTCCCATAAGAGGTAGTGGGACGTGAGGATGCCATACGATGCCCTGGTCCGTGCCACCCCCAGAGGATCTGGAGATCAGGATGACCCATCACCGAGCCTCACCTATCAGGCGGCACAGCCAAGTGAATGATCACTGGCACACCTGCTGCATCCTTCCGGACTGAGCGTTGCTGTGACACTGGAGCTGAATCCGTCTCCCAGTCAGTGCAACAGACCAGGACAGAGTGGCCCCTCATCCTCTAGCTCCACTCTCCTTCCATAGTTCCAAGGAGATATAAGTACAGAAGTAACTTCCTTCGTGTAATCGTGTTAACATTATAGAGGGGTAGAAAATGGGCACTAACAAACTAACTAAAAGCCTGCTCAACCAGAACCTCATATGCTGATTTTCAGAAAGTTTTAATAACATTTCTGAATTATATGGGGTCAGTCTGGAAAATGTCTAGCCATTGTTTATATAACAGGAATGATTTGTGCAACATCGATGTAGCCTGGCAGCCAAGGAGAGTGGACTGCAATGCACGTGTATGAACAATGATGACCTCACTGTACTAGTCAGTGGGGGCAGCAGATGCTATTCAGTGAACACGTGTACTGTGAGGCCATCACATTCAAAATGACTGAGTGAATGGTGCAACAATTCTGCATCAAGTTTTGCATTAAGGTTGAGCATTGCTCCATGGAAACTATTAGGAAGGCCATGGCAATGGGCAACCAGTGATTGGCAACTTCATTGTTGTAATATGCCCACCTCGTGCATCACTATTGCACAGTTTTTTGGCCAAACATCAAATCACCCCGATGACCCCCTGCAGCCCAGATTTGGCACCCTGAGACTTCTGGCTTTTACCAAAACTAAAATCACCTTTCAAAGGAAGAGATTTCAGACCACTGATAAAATTCAGAAAATACGACAAGGCAGCTGATGGCAACTGGGAGAACTATGTAAGGTCCCAAGGTGCCTATTTAAAGGGGACTGAAGCATCATTTGTCTTGTGTACAGAGTTTCTTGTATTTTGTATATTCTTCAGTAAATGTCTCTATTTTTCATATTACATGGCTGGATACCTTCTAGACAAGCCAGATATTTGTTTTTAAAGATGCTGTTTCTTTAATTAACATTGAAAACGTCATTGCACAACCTAACAAGCGGACCGACTTTTCCTCATGCAAAATTTTATTAGTGAAATCAATTAAATATGCACCTAAAAATAAATAATGGTACAAACAGCCTGCACAGACATGCATTGCATCTTCGCCTCTCGTTGTTCGGAGGCGATCACGTGTACTCCATACTTCCGCCATCTTGCGCACATATTCTCATCTCCAAAACGACAATTGGATGAAAGGGTGTGGGTGAGTCTGTAAATCCATGACAGTTATTGAAAAAACAACGGAAGACACAGGGCCAACTGATGCTCGATCAATCAAATCTTCTCCGTATGTGCAGGGCACGCCCCTGTCAAGTTGATTCTGTTCTTCAGTAAAAATACAGGTCAGGTTCATTTGGGGGCTCATGTGTAGGGAAACTTTGGTATAATACATGTAAATGCAAACATCCAATGGTTAGAGATGGCTAAGACCAAGTTTCATAATCACGCTAAGGTAAAAAGGCAACGTGACTATTCAGAAAGTTGCGTGAATGCCTTTTTTACATGTAAAATAAATTTCAAATGGCACCTTTGACTTTAGCAGTTAGGGAAGGTTTTATTGCATGTGAAAATTCATTGTAAAAGTACCTTAAAATAGTCATTATAAATTTTGAGTACTGTAAATCCAAGTAACTATAAATACCATTAAAGGGCACTGTAATAGAAATGAATGACTGATGGCCTTCTTTGGATTGTATAAAACTTAGGAGTTTGAAGCATGTTTGATCTCAACAAGACCTCGAAACTTCAAGGATTACAGGGCAAAAAAAGTGAAATTAAAGAAAAAATAAAATATATAAAGTATTTCAAGACTGCAAACAGTCGTGGATTTTTGTTCTTGGGAAGAAAAACCTACATACTGTAACAGATGTTGTGTTTCAAAATAAGATAATATTGATTCGGCTTGAGCATATGTCCAAAATCACAAGTCCAAATGACGATCCTGAATGCCCTAACTAACCAAAATATAAGCTAATGGAGCCAAGAGTAGTTAAGACTCTGCTTAATTTTCTTCTAAATATTATAACTGAGGCTATATGCTTATTTGCATATTCATAATCAAGTTGAAGGCTAAAAGTCCTGAGACCAATTTCTGCATTTTAGAAACCAACTTCAAACATCCACGCTCTTAGATATGTTACGTACCATTTCTTAATCAGTGGTTTTATTCCATTGTACAGTGTGACACAGAACACTTGCAATACAATTGAAACATTAAGTAAGCCAGTTATGATGAAGTTACTGATAAAAAGAGCAGTGACCAATTTCATGATATCAGTGAAGGAAGTAGTTACTTAAAAGAAACACATTCAATAAACAACTACACAGGTATGGTAAAAATAGATTTGTGCTTTACCGAGATAGTAAGATACTATCAAAAATTGTTTCCATATCGCGCTTATCGCCACCAAGAACTACCTCACTTACGTATCTGTTTACCGTTTTGTTCTTTCTCCCTCCTTACTCCTTCACACAGGATTTGGTGCGGCTCCACCAGGGTGTAGGAATCGCTGTGCTTTCCACCGTTCGTATTTGTTTCAGACTCTACCCTTTGACCCTACACAAGGGCCAGAAATGTATAGATAAGAGCCATCACCCCCAAAATTGCAAACATAGCCAAGGTTTTTTAAAGTATATATAAAACACGCATACATTTTGACATGGAATATTTTTAGCTTTCATTCTCTTGGTGATAGGCAGTTTATAGGCTCCTTTGGAGATGACTCTCTTTCCCGTAAAGGTATAATGTGGCATCACTTGTAATGAAGAATATTGTAGTTGATTAAGACAAGAAAGTATTGATAAAAATTAGAGACAAATATTTATATATTTAATTATTTGACTAAAAACATCAGTATTTTTCCAATAATTCAAAGATAATTTTAGGAACTGATTATGTTATTCAATGAATATGTATTTCTACTGTTTACTAAACATATAGGCAATGTCTTCCTGACAACTGTCAACAAATCTCAGACTACTTTGAAATTATAGTATTAAACAATCAAATTATAAACAGGCATAAAATATTTAGCATCCTAGAAAATGACACACTTCACGTCACTTAAGTATTTCAAACTAAGCGTGTTTAATTGAAAGAAACGTGCTAAATTATTAATTTCTTAAAATACACATTTTTACTTTAAAAGAAATGATTTCAAGGTCGACTGCACATATTAATATTATCATCACCCTCTATCCACAAAAATTATGCTATTAAAATGTTATTTAAAGTCATTTTTTAAATGCCCTTGAAATTGAGAAAATTTCTTGCTTTCACATTTTCATGTTGTTTGGTAAATTCAGAAACATCTTTATGAACAAAGATTTCACATTAAGAGCAACTCTGCAACTCCAAGGAAATATACAGAACATTACAGATATTCTAGTGAAAATGAGTCCAGTGAGGGTTGGCAATACCAACGTTTACAATGAAGAAAACCCAGTTTTGTCTGGACTGAAATGAAAACATAGTAAATGCTAAGAAAATAAAATTGATTTTCTCTCAGTTTCTCACTTTCTACACTGTGTTAACTTTTCAAATTAAAGTGACAGTGTAATAACACTGCAAAGAAAAACTGCCAGAAAAGAAAAAAATCATAATCCAATCACTGTAATACAACTTCAACTTCCTGAATATTCCAACCTTCAATTCCATCCCATGCTTACTTTCACTTTATTTCTCATATAAATATAATTTCTTAAATTAATGCTTTTATAAAAGAAAAATGAGGCATTTTTACATCTTTGTGGATTATTTTTTAAAATTAAGAATGTAGTTTTACATATATATGAATGTGCTCATCACTCAATCCTGCCATTCTTTTTAAAATTTTACTTTTGCAAGATTTCACTCTGAGCTTGTGCACATTTCTTGTCTACGTTTGTGCTCCTGCCCATTGTGAAGCTGGGCAGTCAGCGATGGCACCTCCCCCAGAGCTCCCTGGTCGCCCCAGACAATGAGCCCGCAGCTGAACAAACCACATCTTGTACAACTTGTGCCCACGGAAGTAAGTTCCCTGAAGTCTTTCCCTCTAGTTCTTGAGATTACAATGTGTCCTATGTCCACTTGTCTTCAGATAATTTGACTTTGAGTGTGTCTTTCATTTTGTCTTTAGGTTGAATGACTCTCCAGTCTTCACGTGGCTTAAAACACCTCGCACGTTTACGGTTTGGGCAAGGCTGGGAAGTAACTACTTATTTCCATTCCACTTTGTCTCAGACTTCAGTTGGGCCGATGCCAGTGGCCAGTGCCTAGGACAGCTAGGGACTGACCAGCATTACTTTTTCTTCACGTCGCCTCAGAGCTCCTTTGTAGGCTCACTCGGTATGGTCACTCCATCATGGTGGCCTAAGGGTAGCCAAATGTCTTTCCTGGTACCTAAAGTTCCAAGAGCTAGCATGCCAAGGGGCCTAAAAGAAAGCTGCAAAGGTTCCAATGACCCTGCCTGTGAGTTTCCAGAAAGTAATTTCTGTCTTAGCCTACGGAACATGTGTCGCATCACGGCTGCCACCCCCGGCTCACGGCCGTGGTGGAGGTGGGGGGCTTAGATACAACTGCAAAACGGAGCTGCAGCAAGAATCCGCAACCTTCTTTGATCTAGCACAGTCACTGACTTCGTGTGTTGATCAGTCCACCCCGAATATTCCCACTTCAACCAGTGGGTCTGCTTATCATAGCATTTAAAATACACTCTTTTATTTTATTTCATTATATCATCTTCAGTTAGGAACTGTTTCATTTTCACTTATTTTCACAGTGCCTAGGAAGGAGTCAGACTTCCACAAATATGTATTTATTGAAGGCATGATATTAAAGCAGCTGCCTAAGACACAACACTGTTTCAAAATCCTTCAAAATAAACAACACCATTCGTCCTGTGTTAAACATAAAACCAATTTGAAACTCCTTTACCCTCAGGCTCCTGCATAATCTTTGGTGTCTCCCATTTCAGCTTCCCCCACCCCTTGTCCTCTTCCTCTTCTCCAAAGTTTAGGGAGGTCACACCATCCACAGTCACCCACACTATGTACCTCCCACCTCTTTCTCTTTGTCTAATGTAGGCTTGGGAGTCTCTCTTCCTCCTTTCTTGGTGAAATTTTATTCCTCTTTTAACCCCAAGCTCAAATATCTTTCTGTGAAAACTTCACCTAGTCACTCAGTTAATCCCTCCTATTTATATTCCTACATCTCTAATTGATGGTTATGCGCCTGCATGTTAGCTGTTCACTCGGGAACTGCCTCGGAGTCACACGTCAGTGCAGGTGTAAGTGCACAGAGTGTGCAGAGAGGCCCAAAGCATGAGCACACTTGGCTGTGAAACGGGACAGAGGAGCCGAGCACATTAAGCTTTGTCTCGCCCTGGGTGGCTCTGGCTGGAGCTCAGCTGCACTGCCTTCCTTTCCAGGCTTGCAGATTGGAATGTGATGCTCCTGCAGTCCAGTGGCTGGAAGGGGAGCAAGCCACCTGACAAAAAGCTGGGTGAGTGTGGGTGCATCAAAGACAGTTTCCATAACTGGGAGCCCCAGTCACTCGAGCCGAGAACATGTGGTCAGAGACGCACGTGGGAGACTGATTCAGGTGGGTGTTACTCTGCATCACCCTATCCCTGGCTCCCCACTGTCCATCAGTCTCCCATGGCGAGTCAATCCACAGCCCCATCAACAGCTAGAACAGTGTTTACTCATCTTCACCTCGATCGTCTAGAACATATTCTGCCTCCATCCATCTAATGACCTGGACTAGACACAGAGGATGCTCCGTGCAGAGGGTTTCTCAGTGAAGAAGATGAGCGAAGTTCCTGGTCAACAGCTTACATTTCAATGGGAAAGATTTTTTATAAAATAAACAAACACAGTATGTCAGTCATACTGCTGTAAATCAAGTAAAGCATAGAAAGTCCTGGGGTAGGAAATGTTTTAGACAGGGCATTCATTTCAGGTGCAATCCAGCCTGCGTGACGAAAGACCAGAGGTAGGAATAGCTTGATGTGTTCCACGACACCACTGTGGGTGGGTACCAGAAACTGCACTCTGCCATAGCAGACTGCCCATCCTCCCGGGCATGGCAAGGAGGTCACTTTCAAGGAATGCAATGGGAGTCACTTTGGGGTTAAGCAAAGAATGACATGATCTAACATATATTTTTGGAAGGTCTCTTTATAAAAAGTAGTAAACAAGCCATAGAAGTCTAATACACGATATCATGGATAAACGATAATATTATATAATTGAGTAATATGATAAATATCACTATATCAGCAATCATATTACAATTATAAATGTATCAAAGTAACATGTTGGACACTAACCTAACACTTTAACCTAACACGGTGTTACATGCCACATTTATTCAATTTGAAAAATAAAAGATCTCTTTGGCAATTACGTGGAGAATGAGTCATAAAGAAGGTAAAAGAATAAATGTAGCAATTAAAGTCAGGAACAGAAAAATTCTCTAGAGGCAGAATCTCCAGCCTACTTCCAATAAATATAACTGTGTGTTTTTTTTTTAAAAATAATCAGCTAGAGCTTTTGCTTAAGGCCCAACAAAGAATTCAAGTTTGAGCCATCCAATTTGAGTGACGGGTGTCCTGTGTCATTCAGATTTCTAGTACAGTGAACTCCAGGGTGGTGGCAATGTCAAGGGGTTATGTTGACACAGAATGGCACATATTCCCATCACACCGCAGAACTACAAGTAATTAGACAGTCCCAGGTCCTTGGTTTTCAGCAGAACGAGTCACTTCTGCACATTCAAGAACAAGTGCTTTATGGCACTGAATCCTAGGGTTCCACACACGTGTTTGTCCCTCACTTTAGGAAACACAAGTCCACTTATTTTTGTTTCTGAGGAGAATATTTGTTCTTTCTGTGGACTTGGTGCTATGTCAGGCAGAAGGGGACAAGACTTCCTTCCAAAAACCAGAAAGTGGCCATGCAGACACGCTGCCCTAATTACCAAACGAAACTTTCTGAACTAATGGCCTTTCACGCCCCTGCATCTCCAACCGCCCATGCAACTGACCGCACTGGGGTTGCATCCTGGTCTCACTTTCTAATGTTAACAGGGTTGTTCAGTGCTCACCGTGGAGGTCTGCATTTTGCTATAATTATCAGTGAGAGTTCTTGGAAATTAGGAACTGAAATTAACTGTGTTATTTTAAAGCCAAAAAAATTGAATTTATTGGAAAATGATCAGAGTTTCATGAAATAATAGGAACCTGAATATTAGTTTTGGAAAACTAACAGGAATCAAAGACCTCTTAGACAATGAGGCATTAAAAAATATATAGCCATCAGAGAGACACAAATTAAAATCACAATGAGATACCACTTCATGCTGGTCAGAATGGCCATCGTAACCAAATCAATAAACAACAAGTGCTGATGGAGGATGTGGAGAAAGGGGAACCCTAGTGCACTGTTGGTGGGAATGCAGACTGGGGCAGCCACTGTGGAAAACAGTATGGAATTTCTTCAGAAAATTAAAAAGTGAAACTGCCTTTTCATCCAGCAATTACATTGCTGGGATTATACCCTAAGAATCCTGAATCACCAATTCAAAAGAACCTAAGCACCCCATATTCATAAGCAGCATTATTTATAAAAGCCAAGTGCTGGAAACAGCCTAAGTGTCCTTCAGTAAATGAGTGGATCAGAAAATTGTGGTACATTTATACAATGGAATACAACACAGCAGAGAGAAAGAAGGAGTTCCTACCCTTCACGTCAGCATGGATGGAACTGGAGAGTATTATGCTAAGTGAAATAAGCCATGCAGTGAAAGACAAATACCATATGATCTCATCTATAAGTTGAACCCAATCAACAAAACACACAAGTGAGCAAAATAGAACCAGAAACATGGAAACAAGGAACAGACTGACAGTGACCAGAAGCAGGGTGGGATGGAGAGGGGGATAATGGGGAAAGCAAAGGAAGGATCTAAACAAGGAACATATGTGAAGGACCCATGGACAAGACTAGGCTGAGGACTGACTATGGGAGCTGGGGTAGGGGGACAGGGCTGGGGAGCACGATGGGAGAAAATTGGGACAACTATAAAAGAACAATAGTAAAAAGACTATATAGCAAAGTTCACACAGTTGGAAGGGGCTGGGCCAATTCAGTTGCTGCCCTGGATAAAATACAATCTCCATCTACACTGGCGGGGCCTCTGCTACCTGCTCAACCTGGATTCATGGGATGGGGAGAAAATGCAGCCCCTTTGCTTCCAGGTGGGAAGCGTGCATTACTGCTCACCAAGGCAAAACCCAACACTGTTTCCCTGAAGGAAGGACGAAATAGTAATGGAGAGAAAGGTGAGGTGCAATGATGTACAGCCCAAACAGAGAAAATTCACTTAGTTTTCATCCCTTAGTTTATTCAACAGATATTTATTAGACCATGTGTTGGGCTCGTTCTAATCACAGAACACAGCTTTGAAAAAACACTCAGAGAGAGAGGAGCAAGAGTAGGTGAGCTGAGTAGAGTACACAGGAGAACAGACATTGTTGGAATTTGTAAGCCCGTGAGCCCTGGTAAGGAGTTTGTGTTTTATTCTCAGTGCAATTGTGAGTTTTCAATGAGAGGAATAATATTAATTAACCTTTTTAAAAAACCATCTGGCTGCCAAGGAGAGAACAGAATACAAACGGATCAAGAGTGGAAGCTGGAAGACTATTAATATTCTTGGCTGCAAGCATCAGAAACATACTTGGACTAACTTATACAGTAAAGGAACTATTTGGAATAATAGCAGTAACCCACAGAATCATCCAGAAGGCTGGAGGATCAGATATAGATGCCAAACAGGAATCGAGAAATGGCCAACAATGGAAAACATGGCGAAACGGGGGTAAGGACCTAACCTCATGGCTGCCCTCACGGATGCCCATGCCGCTGGTTACTGGGAACACCTGTGCCAAACCCTCACACTCTCTGCCGGATTCTAGATGCCTCCGTGTTGTCAAAACATTGACCCAGTTCTTCCTGCCTCTGTGCAGCCTTCTCTTCAAACTCAGACTGCTGAGTGGGATCAGCCAGAGTCTGGCCATTGTCATGTGACCATCCTTGCACTTCCAGAGGGTGGGACAGAGAGGCCCTGGCCTCCTTGGCTTCTATGGTGAAAACCAGGGCAGTGCCCCCAACCAATTTTCTTATAGTAGAACTCCCTAAAGCTAAGCCGGGATGTTGAGAGGTAGCGTTTCCCTAGATAAATATCTGCAGAAGGTATCTAGGAGTGGTAGTTCAGTGAGACATGGAGGGGTCTTAGACCTGGACTTGAAAGAGAACATGCTGGAATGGTCGATGCAGGCTATGGAAAGAGATTGTCAAATCCCTTCTCTGCCACCTACTGCCTGGGTGATACTGAGCAAGTTACTTGACCCCTCACTTCTCTAGATTCTTGTGGGGGCGACTTTCCTCGAAAGTCCCCCCGTGTGCCATGGATGAGAGTAAACATGACAGAGACATGACGTGATCTGCTTGGGGAGGAGAGGTGGCCAGTTTCCCAGAGGAAAAAGGCCTTGAACAGTGGCTGCTTCTCAGGGGAAAAAGGCCTTGAGCCCCTTCCTCCAAGGGCTTTTATTGAGTTGTAATACACAGGAATACAGGGCGGCAAGGATCAAACAGTAGATAACATTTCAAAGAAATATGAGGGCTTAGTCTGAGTCAGAGTTTGTCAGAAGAGAGTTTTAGAGTTTCCTGCTCGAACCCTTAACATATGAATGAAAACACTCTTAGCAGAGCAGATTTCACAGGTTTATCAGGAAGTCTTTGTGATGCCAGATTTTTCCCCAGGACACACTCTATCAAGGCAAGGAGCTGCACCCCTCCCCATCAGGTNTGCGGGAGGGGGGGGGGGGGGGGGGGGGGGGGGGGGGGGGGGGAGGCGGCGAGAGTCCATTGCTCTTTGTTGCAGCCCCCCCCCCAGTCCTTCCATGAAGGCCTCCCTAGCGATCATGTCTGGCTTAGGTTGCCCCCCACTGTGAGGGATCTTACCTGTCATTGACTTCAGACCATACTTTGGGAGCAGGGAGGAAACTGAGGCAGCATTTGCTACCAGAGACAAGCTTTGTCTCCTGTGGCTCACACACTCATCCTTAGCCACAGAGGGGAGAGTTACAATTCCTAGAACCAGGCAGAGTGGTCCACAACAGATTCTTTATCATTTTAAAATAAATAATAAAAGTGGCTATTATGAATTACAGGAGGATTGTAAGAATGAATTCATGAATGTGCTTAGTAGCAAGATTGGCACTTAGTAGAAAGCACACTGTAAATCTTAGCTATCATTTTTTGGAGTGGTAGCAGTGAATATGGACATAATGAATGACATGGAAAATCCTGGAAAAAGAGTTGACAGGAATCGCTCACCAGTTGATGGGTGAGGAAAGGAAGGAGGTTCCGGATGGACTCTAAATTGTGGTTGAAGCAAGTGTGTGAATTGCAGTTCCATTTGCTGAGATGTAACCAATCTTCATTCCACTAGGTTCCTGAGTTTGATCCTTACCCCACCCCATCACGCCCATGGATGAATCCGTATAAAAAGCTCTTGGTTCTACCCAGCTTTCAGAATACCGCAACATGTTGTGCCAGTGTTAAGAGCAGTCTCACCACACACAGAACCCAAAGTTACTGCTTTTGTACCTATTCATCTAGTATCTATATCCATCTAGTATCAGGATCTACAAAAAATTGGATCAGAAAAATTGGCATTTCAGGAACTTCCAGAGAGCTCTGTTTAAATAACTCCCATCCAGCTAGCTCATTCCAAAATATAAGGTGGTTAGCTGATATTTGATAGGTATACTTTAATAGAGTCTATCTCAAGCTTCTACTCTTACTGACTTTTTCCATACAATGTCACATGTTCACAGTTTCCACCTTTGGGAGACCTTTTTCACTTACCATGCTTCTAAAGAGAAATATAGTAAAACATAATTAGGCAAACCAAAAAGTGTCCTAATAAGATTTGAGAATGTTCTTCTAGCCTCCGTACTAATAATAGAGTTCCAAATGAAAGGTAATACACTCATTAGCAGTTAATCAAACTCCACCTTCACTATCGCATCTCTTCTTTGTGCAGATGTTTAATTAGGACGGAGCAAAATTCCAAAACTCGAAGGAGACTTTAAAAGTGAATTTAACAAGTACATAATGTAAGAGAAGCAAGAATCAAAATTCCACAGAAATAACTTTCTTAGATTGTACCCTAAACGAATGTCACAAATGTAGACAAAAGAAAGAGTGCCTTTTTTTAACAAGTGTGCCACCCAGGAAAAGCATTTTAAAATTTGAGCAAGCAAAAATAGTCGCATGAAGAGAATTATTTTTTAAATCAGATGCAGTCTAAACAAAGATTAAATATTATAAAGTCTTTAAAATTGAGACGAGAGAAAATATTATTAAAATTTCAGGAAAGCTTCTCTCTCTCTTTCCTTTGGCTTTTAAGGGAAAACATTTCTTTTTCCACAATGTGTATCAGCCAAATGAAAAGAAGAAAAGCAATGGAAATGGCCCAAACTCTCCCAAGCTTCACGATGGGGCAGAGGGCTGATAAACGTTACTGTAAAAACAAGGCCAACCCAAGAAACCAAAATTAAACAGGACTCCCTCTTATTTCTCCAAATTGCTTTTCCTTGTGTGACTTAATATCTAAGGAGAAGTTATGTGGAACAAAAAAAAATTGGCATCTGTTTATCACATGAAGACATTTTGTGCAAAACCATACACTAAATGCTTAATTCTTCCACTGAAATAGTGAAGGAAATATTGGACTTCCATGAATCATATCTATTTAGTATATTACTCCAAAACAGAAAAGAACAGTCTTATAAATTATAGGCCATATTAGAGGAGAAGCCAAATTAATTACAATATGTTTTAAAGTACAAAACCTGCAACAAAGGACCTCCATGACCTTGTTGGAGAAAAATTCAAGTTCTAAGCTGCACTTGGAATACATTAAAACTGTGCTTTGTGGCTAAGTGTGTATGTGAGTTTGTGTGTGTGGAAGGACGTGAAGGAACAGAAAAGCCCAAACGCAGTCATCTCAGCCCGTGCTCTGTCGCCAAGGAAGGAATTCTGGAAATAGCCGCTCTGTGAAAGGTCACTACTCCTTTGCTCCTAACAAGCGAGCACTAAAAGACTAATATTTACTCACAAATTCAAGAATGAATATGGCAACACTTGAATAAGAGCCATGTACCTAGTTCATTGCCTTGAATGAGCAGGTCATCAAAAATATTTGGTGACCTTTAAGAAAATTCAGCCATCATAAATGACCCTGGGTGGCTCATAGTTAAGCTACCATCGTTAAGACGGTATGACATAAGGTGTTACATAACTTATCAGTTAAGGTGTACCATAACTTATCTGCTCATCACACTTGTATGTCTCACACAAATGCGTGCCTTAGCGTGGCACGCCCTTCCCCTGACTTTGCTTGGATGACTGCTTCTAGTCTTAAAGGTAAATAGGCCAACATCTCAGGAGGAGACAAAGGCAGGTCAGAGTGATAAGGGGGACTTTAATGAAGGGGTTATTTATAAAGCTGTGGGAAGGGCAAAGGGAAACCAAAAGTCAGGGCCAGCAACAGTGTGAAGTCACCAGCCAGGCCCTGAAAAGACAGGAGGGAAGTAGCAACACTGGGCCCAAAGAGAGTGTGGCTTGGCTACAGCTGTGAGCGAGAGTCCCACAGCTCGGGCGTGCCAAACCCAAGGGGAGCTGGAGTCGCCGCCGAGAAGAGGGAGCTGGTGGGTGTAGTCACAACTTCAGGAGCACAGGACAGAGTGAGGGGGTGGAGAACAGAGCGGATGGGGGGGGGCAGTGCCGAGAGGGGGACAGAACAGTCAGCATGCTCAGGGTTCCTCTGCGCGTCCTCGCCATTCGCCTCCTCGAAGGCCGCCCTTAGCCGTTAAATCTAAAGCAGTGACCTAACGCACTCCTGCTTTAGGTGCCACGCCATTGGAATCAACCACACCCTGCAGCGTTGCTTTTAAATTTTATTTTCAATAACAGTTTACGTTCAGTATCATTTTGTACGAATTTCAGTTTTGAAGAATAGTGGTTAGACCATCACATACTTTCCAAAGTGCCCATCTGGCACCACACACAGCTACTGACAAATTCCCACGCCCCACTTCTCATCCCCATGACAATTCTGTAACTGCCAGTTTGTGCTTCCGAATTCCTTCACCTTTCTCACCCAGTCCCTCAGGCACCCCCCACCCCGACCACCACCAGCCCGTTCTCTGTGTCTGTGAGCCTGTTTCAATTTTGTTTGTTTATTTTGTTCTTTGGATTCCATGAAATGTGCATGAAACCATACGGTACTTGTCTTGCTCTGACTGAGTTATTTCATAATACCCTGAGCACAATACTGTCTAGGTCCATCCGTGCCATCACAAAAGGTAAGATTTTATTCTCTTTTACGACCAAGTAATATTCCATTGCATATGCACCACAGCTTTTTCACTACTCGTCTACTGATGGACACTTGGGCTGCTTCCGAATCTTGGCTATTGTAAATAATGCTGTTATGAACATAGGGGTGCATATAATCTTTCATATTAGTACTTTCGGTTTCTTCAGGTATATTCCCAGAAGAGGAGTTGCTGGGTCACAAGACAGTTCTATTTTTAATTTTTGAGGACACTCTAGTCTGTTTTCCAGAGTCCGCATTCCCACCAACGGTGACCGGGGTCCCCCTTTGGGCACACCCTCGCCAGCACTTGTGGATTTATGGATGGCAGCCATTCGGACAGGTGTGTGGTGACACCTCACTGTGGTTTTAATTTGCATCTCCTAGACAATTAGTGATGTTTTCACCTGTGTTTGGTCATCTGCATGTCCTCTTTAGAGAAGCTCTTATTCAGATCCTTTGCCCATTTTTTACTTCAACAAACACAGGTTTCGATGTGCTTTACACATTTCTAGGAGCCCTGGCTTTTGTTTTAGCTAAAATTTCTAGATAGTTCTGAAAAAGCATTTAAATATAATCAGTCCTATGGACAGTGTATTTCTAACCGAGATGCCAGCCTGAGAAACTTTGACACTGAACAGTGTAGCAGTGACTGTCATAGGAAGTATCTGTGAGGCTTCCGAGTCACTAACCCAGCGAGGGCCAGCCTGGTCATTCATCCTGAGACACGCGGTGGGTGTCGGGGTGGGCGTCTGGCGAGAATCTCGGGGGTTGCCGCGGTGGGCCACTCTGCATGGCCAGGCGTTCTCTGTGGTTATGAATGGGATGGCTGCTGCCCACCTCAGACTGACAGCTGGGAAAGACCCCTCCAACTTTCCGCCCTAAGAGCTCCATCCCGGGGCTGCACAGTCAGTGGACACGGGTCACAGGGATGGGCACAGAGGGCTCTGGAGGAAGGTCCTTGCAGGTGGAGAGACTCCCTGGGCTCCTGCATGGGGTTGGGGCCTCCTCCTGGGCAGTGGCAGAGAGGCACTGCCTGGAATGCGGTGCCCCCAGGCAGGCTGTCCCAGGATTCCTGGGTTTGCTGCCTAAGCACCAGAGAGAAAGATCGCGGGGGTCTCCTCCCTGCAGCAGGGAACATGAAAAGCAAACTCCAGTTTTGAATGTAACTGCAAGATCCTGAGAAAATCAGTCATGAGGGGTAAGAAAAAACAAAACTAGCTAACCAGAAAGCCCGGACTTCCTTCTCAGGGGAAGAGATGACACTTCTGGAAGAAGGGGTCCGACTCTGCAGTTTGATGTCTGTCGGCTGACAGCTTTGGAGCCCTGCCGCCCTCTCGGCCCCTGTGCCCAACACCCTGCCCCGCAAGCTGGTCAGAAAGCTGCTGAGGGAGACCCGCCCGCAGGCCTCCCACCCCCACATAGACCCCTGTTCAACTGTATGCCAGGCCCCTCTTCCCCTGCTTTCCCCTAGGAACCTCAATTTTGTAAGAAATAACCCTTTTTGCACCCTCTTCGAAAGTGTGAACATGGCATCACCAGTCCCAGCATGAACCACATTTTGGGTGGGGCTTTTGCAGAGTGACCCTAGCAAAAAGGAAAGCTGCCCCCTTTACTATTCCCAACTGGTGGAGAAGTCGTACCGGTCACTCAGAGCCTCAGTCTTTACATTTTCCTGACAAGTATAACTGCTTTCTTCCCACCCGAATTCCGAAGCCCGCCTGCCTTCCACGCCTCACGGCATCCTGTCGATTACACTGGGCTCACCAGAGTCACACTGCGGGCAGACCGAGTGGTCACCACCAAAAGGAAACAAAACCACAGTGAGCAAAATGAAGTCCGCTCACCCAAAGGCCATTGGTTTGCTCCAACATGGAGTTGCAGCAATAATATTGCAAGATGTGCTATTTTAGTAGGTGGATTTGCACATGCAAATATCTTCCCAAAACTCTCTGCCCCATCCACCCATCCTAGTTTCTCACCTCTTTGCAGATGCCTGTTGCTGATTCAACAGGAAATTCTTTGAAACTTGATTCTATGTGGTCCATGGTCTTATGTAATTCATCTGTTAGTACTAGTTTGGACATATGGGGTTTGATGTTGAACTGAAAATTAGAGTTATATTTTCTCAAATAATAGGACAATTTATTACGGTGATTTCTATAAGATAATTCTATTCACTGAAGAACTTTTCAGTATAATGACAATTGTATTTCAAAGTCACTGGAAGGAATCATCCACCTTGAAAAAAATGGTAATATAAGGAAATAATGGGCATCCCAGCAACACATATATTTTCAGGGATTGTGCAAAATATGGAGTACAATTCCACAATATTAGATAAAGAAAATTAATTACATAGGGCCAGTTGATGTATTGGGACAGCAGTATGAAATGGGGGAGGGAGACAGAATTGTGGCATGCTAACAATTCATCATTTTTAAGTGAAAAGTGGGGTTTTGTTTTTAAAGGATGCCCCTGTTCCACAGCAAGTACCATAAGCTGCACACAACCCCCCCAGCTTCTCACTTCATCACTCTCTCCAGAAAAGTCTTCATTTCAGATTCCTGTGAGGTACCAACATTTCCAGTTAGCTTGGCTCCAGCCCATGGCCCTTATCTGACCCAACAAAAGCCCTTGAGCGCTCAGGAGTCAAAGACAGCATGTATTTCTGAGAGAGCCAGGCCAGCCTAGAGTTAGTAATAGGTCGTTAAGATTTAACAAGGAAAAGTAAGGGACCATTAGGAGGTTAAAATGGCTGGGAAGGGGGAGAGAGGAGATGGAGTCCAAAGTTTCAATAGATTGGAAATAACCATGTTAAAAAATCATTTTAACAATCAGGTTTAAAAATAGACTTTATTAAACTCTTTAATAGAGCACATTGCAGAGGCAAAAATAAAAAACCTGAAATCATTAATCACATCTGGTGAAAGTGAAACTGATATGGGATAATTTTACACCACCTGTATTGAGGCATCTATGTGAAAGCCTGGGTATGTATTCTCAGAAAATAATTGGTTGTTCGTGTCACAGGAGTAGAGCATTTAAATGAAACGTGTAAAAATGCTCACGATGAAGACTGCCAATGTCATCTCACCTGCCTCTTTCTAAAAATGAAGGTAAAGCTAGCTTTTGGGAGGAAATAAAGAATAAAACTTATGGAAGTTAAACCAAAATGTTCCATTTATATTCCATGCTAAGTGAAACAACTTATAGAGTTTATTTCAAATGTAACTTTTTCTTATAGGTGTTATCAATCTTATTGTAAATTTTCAACATACTCCTTGCACTGTTCAATTCAATTAATTATAAATCTAATAGCTTTAGTGACAGTTAATGGCTGAGATGTTTAGGACAATGAAGCATCTCTTAGCAGTTTAA
This sequence comes from Sturnira hondurensis, assembly GCF_014824575.4. Lineage (NCBI taxonomy): Eukaryota > Metazoa > Chordata > Mammalia > Chiroptera > Phyllostomidae > Sturnira > Sturnira hondurensis. Next base: position 24,567,435 of record NW_028082759.1, on the reverse strand, counting down.
AATATGTAGAACAGTTTTCTAAGTTTCAATTGCCTGGAGTAAGATCCACCCATTTCATTGCTCAGTTCTGCAAGCTTCGACAAATACACATAGTCATGTAACCAGTTCCACAATCGAGGTATAAAACAAACTTCTCTAAATGTATAGCAATGTAGTAACAGCTGCTTTTTAAAAGCCTGATCCATGACAAAAATGCAACATCTTGCTTTGTTCACTTTGGCTCTGTTTACTAGAGGACATTCAATGACAGGATTGCTAGACACAAAGTCAAATATGGTTGTTGGGCAACTCAACCCTGTGGTCCTTTAGATTAGGTGACATATATTTTGCATCTCTCTCTTTCTCTCTCTTTCCCTCCTCTCTTTTAAATTTACCCCCCACCCCCCAACGCACAAATACCCTTCTCTATTCTTTCCCAATATACATCAGGGTGTTATATTTTTATTTTTATTGTTCTGTACGGACAGCCACCCTTCTGATCTGTATTAACAGGGAAGAAAATCTCTCCACATGACATTACCTCACAAGCAAGAATGTAGAACTACATTAGTTTTTTAATATTGGATAAAGCATGTTTAGGCTAAATGTGGACATCAGCAGTTTTAAACCCTAAATCTGATGCATCTGGCACTCTTTATTGTCTTAGAGGTTTCATCGCTGAAGGCTTAAAACCTTTCTGCTGGCAGCAAATGTCTCCAGTGAGGTTTTTATGTGATTTGCTAGAAAATGCCTGGTTCCAGAAGCCGGTTGTTGTGTTCGCTCCCTGGGGAGGCTCTGCTGCGAGCAGAGTTCTGCCCTTGGGCTACCTCCTAGATGACTTCGGAAAATCTTCTCCTGCAGAAGCAATATTTGAATTAAAAAAGACAGTGTGAAAACCTGTTTCTACTTTGTTCATGGTTAAGAGTTCAATGCCCCTCGGTTTTGTTAGCTGATAACTGTTTCTGGTTTTTGTTTCAACTCTTTTTCAAATTAAAGGATGGTGAAGGAAAGTCGGAGATCAACTTCCCATAGTTTTTGGAAGGAAGGAAGCGAGCCCTTCACCGTAATTAGTCTTCGGGTGGCTGCAAAGCTGGTTTCCCATCCCCGTGGCCCCTCAATGCCAGGTGCCGCTCCCCAGTGGGTGACGGGTGCACGCGGGGGCACTGACCAGGGATCACACATGGAGCAGGAGGTGCCTGCAGCCGCTCAGCTCCCAGAATTGTGCAAAAGTAGCAAGGAACTGGACACACAGAGTGTGTATAAAAACTGGAATCATTTACATCAGTTCCTTTTAGCACCTTTTTGTTGCGAGTGCCTGCTCATTTCACAGTAACTTGGGCAGGGTTTTCCTACACTAACACTCTGCAAAATGCCAAGCTCAGTGGGCTGGTTTCTGTTTCAATTCTTGCTCCACCCAGATATTCTTGGACAGAATCGGAGTCATCTTAGCCTCTAGTAAGATTTTATAAAGCTTCAAGCATTTTTTATCCCTCTTAGAATCAAAGTAATACTCATGGAATACTCCTTTCAAAATCTTTATACCAGTAGTCCTTGAAATTTAGTGTATATTGAAAATATCTGGTGAGCTTTTTGAAACTCAGATTCCAGGCCCATGCCTGGAGCTTCCAATTTAGTTTGTCTAGGGATGATGGGGCAATAAAGGAAGGCGCCTGATCTAATCGAAAGAAATTCAGAAGACAACTTGATTGAGATTCATACTTACAAAGATGTGATAATTATGTCAAAACTACCCAATCTCAGTTCTAACACAATCTAATAAATAGGAAGAAGTATTATTCAAAGTAAAATATATATATATATATATATATATCACCTATCTCCTTCTGTTGCCTTCAGGATAAATTATTAGAATATCTGTAAAAGGCTCTGTGTTAATTTTATAACAGGAAGTTTAAGGATGAATCTGGACTCTATCCCATAGTGACTGGGCAAGGGGGGCATTTCAAAGAAACATAACCAGTATTTTTCATGGAAAGGAAGGCAGGAAGTTCAATACTTCAGACAAAATAAGGAAAGGAAGGCTATTGCCAAAGAGCGGATTGAAAAAGAAAGCCTGGGCTTCATAGGAAGGGGGTGTGGGCATCCAGCAAACCCTCACTGTGTCTGTGTGTGGTGGCACATGGGTCGCCCCTGGGTTTCTCTCCAGTCCTTCTCACCAGCATTTCCCCTGCAGGAAATTTCACCCCCCACTAAGACAGCTCCCAGCAGTGACCCGGAGCTAAAAGAAATGTGTATGCTATAGGATTTCAATAGTGAACTCAGCCTGATCTTTTAACTCTTTATTCTAAATCAGGATATATCAAGAGTTTCACCAAAAACTCCTCCAGAGTTCAAATTCACAGTACCAATCCTTAGCCTCTCATGAAATCTTCGAAATTTTAATTAAAACTCATCTATCATTGTCTCATTTTCTTCCAGATTCTAGAAGTTGTCAAATAAATTTTCAAAGCAGTTCTGCAGACATTGTGCCAAAAATTTAGTAACAACAAAACACAATAACAACAAAAAGAAACCCATGAAAGGTCTGGTTGGCTTTCTGTGATGGAATATACATTCGAAGGAAGATTCTTGTTGTGGAATCTTTTGTTTCTACAAAGGGAACTGGGTGGTCCACTTGGTAGTTGGAACCGGAAGCAGCAGTTAAAATATCAATTCCTTAAAATTAAGACACTTCCTTTTGAGGCTTGTGCCTCTTGGGGGCTAATTAAATTTGGAGACTATAACCAAAAGGCAGAAAAGCATGTTTCTTTAAAAAAAAAATGGTTGGCCAATTTATCTTTATTGAGACCCATCTAGCAACATAAAAACCAATACCATTTACAAAAGACAAATTATGTGTTAGCTGTAATGAAAGGTTTATGGCAGGAACGTCAAGGTCCCATGCATGTTTGTTCATCTACTTAATGAAATAATTTGATAATGAGAACTACTTAGACACCTACTGTGAACTCTAGACTATGAGCAGCCCTGGACATTGTTCAAGGCCAAAAGGAAATGTTTAGAACCACTCGATGCCCCATTGTTTACACTTTTGCAAATTTGTCCCCAGTGCTCACTGTCGAGGACCTAAGTTACACGGCCTGTGCCCCAGGGCCAAAAGCTCCACATTTACGTCCCGAGCCCCGGAACAGTCCTATCCCTCCCTCTAATACTCTGCCTGTCACGTTTTCCATCCTTTCGCCATTCATTTCCTAAACCTTTACCAGTCAGAACCTACAAAGTACAGATTCGCAAGATGCTAGGTGTTCAATAATTATTAACAATAAAAATAGCAATAGTTAAGAGACTATCCTTGCCTTTAGTAAGACAGAGAAGTTTAAAAGGCACCTACAGAATAATATAATGAGTACTTAGGAAGGAAGTGATTGTGAGCTGGTAAGAACAGGACTGAGGTTGGTGGAAGTGAGGAGATGTTTCCTGGGCAGGCTCTTGAAATAGGTGTTACTCAAAGGCACAAGGAAGAGTGGGGAGAAACAACCAGAACTGGAAGAACTCTGCAAGAGCCCGAGGCACGTGAAGTAAAAGTCAGGTGGCGTCTGCTACTGCCCCCCAAGTCCACTGCGGCCTCTGCCTCTTCCCCACAGGAAAGGGGACCTGGCAGAAAATGGGGGGAGCACCCAACCACCACAGTCTCCGTGGTCAGCCTGGCTTGCCAATGTCCACCGCAGAAGAAGGACGGCCTCAGACTCACTCCTATGTTCAAAGTCTCATCTCAGGGTAACATAAGTCTGTCCCTTCAATGAAACCCAGGAAATAGACCAAGGAAAAAGGGGAATAAATGCTACGTTTCCAATAGCTGCACTGTCCAATAGTTTCTATGAGCCACACGTGGCTCTTAAACATTGAAACGTGGCTACTTTGATTTAAGATTCACTATAATTGTAAAATATATACCAGATTTCAAACACCTAGTATATAAAAATATATATTATATTATGTCAATTACTTTTATACTGGTTACATATTAAATATGTAATCGATATATAATACTTAGTCAAAGCATATTAAATGGTAATTCTTGGATGCACTGGGTTAAATAAAATATTAGTAACATTAATTTCACTGTTCTTTTTACTTTTTTATTGTAGCTACTAGAAAATTTTGAATTATATATGTAGCTTACATTATATTTCTATTGGATAGCACTTGCCATAACATTTCTTAATTAAAACACAGGGTTTCAATCAAATACATAAGTTGCTTTTCCACAGCAAATAATAAAATTATTCACCAACTACTTTTGGGGACCAAATAATAAATGCCATAAAAATTAAAATTTTTTAACTGATCAATTACTTAATAAACTCTGAAACATATACTATTTGATATTTGCTTAGATGTATATTTTATGTTCTAATATCCATAATAAGTGTTTTATCTTTTCAACAAGTGGGGAGAAATAGTAAAGAAACAAAACTAGAATTTTATATTCTAAAATACTTGTATTAAAAAATCAAAGTCTCTTAAATTTCCATTATAAGTCACTCTTCCAAAATTGAGCCTGTGTGATTTGGAATAATTGACAACATTGGACTTAAAACAACATTTATTTATTACTTTCCACATAAATAGGCTGTAAAAATTTCTCATTTAATCTTACCTTTCTACTTTAGTCTGTCTGTTCATTTTTGTACGTTTTTAAACCAGTGTCCAAAGAAAAGTCTTTCCTTTTTAATTTTATTGATCTCTTTCACATTTTGGAAAGGTTCAGCAGCTCATCTCTTCCAAGAATAATATTTCATTAGCCATCCATCATATTTAATTATGACTCAGATATTGTATTACTGATGTCAATTTGCTTGCCTCATCAGAATGATTCTGTGTAAAAAGATTCCTCAGTGAGGAACGGGGGTGGGAGAAACCCTACTGCGAGCCTTCTGCTCAGATGGCCGCAAGCATCAGGGTCTAGTGTTGGTCCTGTGGCTCTTCACTCAGGGACTTCTCTCAGCAAGAGGCAGCTCAGACAAGCTGGGGAATTAACTCCCTCCCAACCCTCGCTGAGCATGAAAGAAAAACACTCTCCATGCTATCATGCCATTTGTCCACCAATCAAAAAGAATCTTCTCTTGTCTTCTACTCAACCAGTCCTCACTATTGCACCACTGAGACCCGCAGTGAATCCTGGCTTGTACAGGGACATATCCAGGCAATCGAACAAGCGCACAGATTCTGAATTACCAACCTAGATGTCATAAAACTATAACTCTTCAAAGTAATTCTTAGGTTAAAAAAGCAAAATAATAGCAATTTTTTAAATACAGCATGAAATAATTTCCTTTTTCACCCATCTAAAAATAAAATTCTATGTCGGTGAATTTCTAAAACTGAAGTAGTTTATGAGATAGTGGTCAATTAGTATTTCAGAGATAAGAGGGTGGTGGGAACTCAAATGAAGGCACCTATTTTATTCACCAGTACAGCTCCAGACCGTACACTTCTGACATTTACAGACTGCACGCTTCTGATGTGTACAGACTGCACGCTTCTGGTGTGTGCAGATGGCATGCTTCTGACATATACAGACAGTATGTTTCTGACATGTACAGAAGGCACACTTCTGATGTATACAGATGGTACACTTCTGACATGTACGGACAGTATGCTTCTGACATGTACCGAAGGCACACTTCTGATGTGTACAGATGGTATGCTTCTGACATACTCATGGTATGCTTCTGACATGTACAAACGGTACACTTCTGACATGTACACAAGGCACACTTCTGGTGTATACAGATGGTATGCTTCTGACATGTACACAAGGCCTACTTCTGGTGTGTACAGATGGTATGCTTCTGACATACAGACGGTACACTTCTGACATGCACAGGTGGTACGCTTCTGACACGTACAGATGGTATGCTTCTGACATATACAGATGGTACCCTTCTGACATACAGACGGTACCCTTCTGACACATGAATCTATGTTAATCTAGCTTCCTGGGTGAGATCACACTGGACTCTCTCAAGTCTGGGAGCCATTATAATTCATATAGACATTTAAGCACTCCACTGTCATCTGACATCATCTCCTGTGTGCCTAACAGATACAAATAAATCCCAGCTCAAAAAACAAATAAAGGAAAGAAAGAAAGAAAGAGAGAAAAAGTTTGAAAAGTTTTAGTGCAAAATTCATGTCTTAAAGCTTCTTAAACACCCTGTACCTCTTCATCTGTCACGAGCCCTTTAGTTGGGCTTCCCTGCGGCACACTCTGAATTCAGAGTAAACAATTACGGAAAAATAATGAGGTTTGGTTTAAAAGTCCACAAACAACTGCACGATTAACTCTCTTAATAAAATCTTGGAAATAAACATTAACCCAGATGCCAAGGAGCATAAGGTGAAACTAATGAAAACCTGAGGAAAATCAGGCAGCGCCTGGCTCATGGGAAATGCAGATCTGCCCGGCCTCGCTTCTGGTTTCCTTGTTCAATCTCCTCCAGAATTAGGTCCTTGGGGTAATTTCAAGTACTGTGTATGCTAAAGTTAATTGCTTTTGTAGACTTTATGATTGGAGGAGAGTGAGAAAAATAGAACTAACATTGAAAAATGTGGGAAAATTATGCAACTTATCTACATTCAAATTTGTTTTCTTGTACATCAATGGTTTTACCAAAAGCACATTTGAAGGAGTAATGCATTGAATTCAATTTTACTTCTAAAGCCATTATCCATGACAGGGGTAACGTCAGAGTCAGCGTATGCTTCCTTTTATAGAGTGTCCTAAATTAATACTTAATTTGATCCATGTTGATGATGCAAAGCTAGAGAAACACTTGGAGAGTGTAATGTATACTATAAACACTCAAGTTTCATTTCAATGAATAAATAATTCAATGGTACAGACATACAATAATTTTAGAGAACAAGTTTAGTAGCTTGAAAGAATTCACTGGTCTGAAATCATGAAGAACAGCTTCTATTTTTTCTGACTGTTTTCCAATACAAATAAATCAAATTAAAATTAGCACTGAGTTATTTGGAAAAAAATTTAATTTAGGAACAGTACATGAGGCAATTTAGATAGATAAGATGACTTATTGTAACATATTAAAATAGGAACAAGACCTGGTAGAAGTTAAGTGTTGGTATTTAGTGTGTACATAAACTTCTTAAGTGCCTGAAGACTCATTTTCCTCCTGAAAATGAAGATTTGGAGCAGATGACTTTTAAGGACCTTTCTAGCATCAAAAATTTCAGATATTAAAAAGAAATTTCCACACCACCCCATCAAATTGCAGATGGCTAAAACCCTTCCAAGTGTACAGAGAAGATTTCAGAAAATAGTACACACTCACTACTTATGAAAATTTAAATTTGTAAGACCATGGTGGAGAGAAAATTCTTAATATCTAATATACAAACATATGCATATTTTACGTTTTACATTTTATGTGCATACAATCATTACATATGCACATAAGTGAGTTGTATAAGTAAGATGGCATTAGATAAAACAGTCCACATTATTTATTCAAACGAGGTCCTCTGGAACAGTAGTATTTACTGCATTAACAATGAGACAAAACATTTAGAACCACATGCATTTATCAATAAAGACCTTAAAGCTATCTAACCAGCTATCCCATCCATTCCTTTCTTTATTCTTGTCTTTTACCTTTATCTTTAAAAATAAGGTGATTTTCATTCTTTTCTTCAAAGTAGGAAGTCCTGGCTACCTCTCTCCAGCACATCACACTTCAGTGCGGCCTGGCTCAGCCCGGCTTCTACCAGAGCGGCCAGCGGGAGAAACCCGGCCTGGCTGTGAGTGGCCGGCGCCTGCGTCCTGCTGGCTGTTACTTAGATATGGCGAATATGGCCCGTCCTTAATCTATACTGGTATGATCAGCTTGTTATTATCTTGGGGCAGACCGGTTTATGGATACCAGGCTAAAAAGAAAAAATAATAAGCTTTGCAGGTTAAAAAAATTCTAAAATTGTGTGAAAACATCTACAGATTTAAAGGTCTTCACTGGGGTGGGGGCCAACCTGAGAAATCATACAAATCACAATAGGGTAACGACTCTCCTGTTGCCAGAGACTGGCGGTCTGAAGAAGTACCCTCCCCACTCCCTTTGCCAGCCATCCCTCCTGAGACAGGAAGCAGGGGGACCTTTCTCTTCTAGAAAGAGAGGGTGGGTCCCGGAGACACCAGCCCATGAGGGAGGGCGGGGGAAAACACTCAGATTAGTACAAATAACTATTTATTTTAATTATTTTGGTTGGCTTTTTTTCTCAGAAATGCAAGCATTTTCTCGGATATTCAAACTTGAACACTAATTGCAAAAAATAAAAAAATTATAAAATAAATACTCATATGCATTTACCTAGACTTGCCTACTGTCAGCATTTTATCCCATTTTGTCTTTTTATTCTCTATTAACCTACCTATCTATACATAAATGCACACACATGTATGCACATAAAGTTATGTATACATGTATGTGTATACCTGCATAAACCTATTTTTTCTGAACCATTTAAAAATAACTTCCTTATACCATCATTCTTCACTTTTGAATACATCAATGCGTATTTCTGAAAATAAGTATATTTTTTTTACATAATCACAGCACCAAGTTATATTGATTGTTACAATTTAAATTTTAACAACATCCAACCCATATCATACTTAGTATGAGATTCCACTTGAGCTTGGGTGCACCAATTATTGATTGTATAACCTTGTACAAGTGATTTTGTTCTCTGCACCTTGCTTAGCTCCTGCATAAAATCAGGATAAATATAGTACTTACTTCACATAGGGCCTGGAGCACAGTACATACTATGCAAGGGGCACTACATCCAATTCTAATGGTCAGGATAAATACAGTTCTTCCAGTGCTGGCAATTTACAGCCACCTGGGATTGTCTGTGGTCCCCTTCCCTGGTTATCAGGTTCCAGAGCTCCTCCTACCTCTCACACTCTGTGTCATCAAGTGTCACCAAAGACCCCAAATCCAGGGCTCCAGGGTTCTTTTCACTGACTATGCTTCTGCCCCTCGGTTCCGAGACAGCACACTCATCTCCGTGTTTGAATAACGGGTGTTTGAATAACGGCGTGCAACTAGTCACATGCTCCTTTTGAAGTCACATCGGCACAAAACCATACAAATGTACTAAATGTGTATGTCATTATAAATAAGTAGTGATGGGAATCAAGAAGGCATGAACAATAATTAAAATAAATATTTTTTTAAAAGAAAGGTCATTATCCTTGTGATAAGTTGCCCCTTATTATATAGTAGTATTTACTATAAGGCAGGATTTCCCGAAGGTCACAAGCTGTGATCTCCTGTCAAGAATTGTTAAAGCAAACTTCAGCCATCTCAGAAATAACTATTCAAAGTACACCGAGGTCCTGGATTTAAAAAAATTGTCCCAACCATCTCTAAATAATAATTTTTTAAAGGTTTTATTTATTTATCTTTAGAGGGGAAGGGAAGGAGAGAAGGAGAGAAACGTCAATGTACGGTTGCCTCTGGTGTGTCCCCTGCTGGGAACTGGCCTGCAGCCCAGGCGTGTGCCCTGACTGGGAATCGAACCCCGATTGTGTGCTTTGTAGGCTCACACTCAATCCACTGAGCTACACCGGCCAGGGCTCTAAATAATAATTTTTTGGTGAGTTGGAGAAATTAGAAAAGTTGAATATGGTCTAAATATTAGATTTACTGAAAGTTTACTAAAATGGAGAAAGAGGAAATAATTGACTGAAACAAAGTTTGCAAAACAGAATATAGAGCAGGATCTTGCTTTTCTAAATCTAGTACAGTTAATGTAATAATAAAATAAATAATAAATATATGTATATAACAAAAAAAGAAATCAAGAAGGCAGCAAGGTAAGAGAATCAAGGAAGGCTTTGACCTCTAACTTTTGTCAAATATCATTATCTCATTCAACATGCTAATCATTACTGTTTCCATTACTATTAGTGTGTATCATCTGTAGACCCTGCTGGTTAGCAAGTGTTCTGATGGAGGAGGCCGTATTTATGGCTAGATCCCCCGCAAGTACCTTTGTACACCTCTCTGTCACACGAATGTGAGAAAGAGGCAATCTGAGGAATGAACTCAGGCAGATGGTGACCAAACAAATGGACAGGCTTGAAGTTTCGAAAACATGGCAATTCATAGGGTCAATTGGAAAGCCAGAGCTAGAACGGAAGACTCCCACACTGTGGAAAGGGTCACAGATGATGCCTAGAGACGAGGAATACAACTCAGAGACGGCGTTGCTTGAACAGCTCTGACTCTTCCAGGTGGGCAAGTCCAACGAGGAGCCAGATGTAGCTTGAGAAGCCCGCAATAGGCACAGAGACTTAGGAGTCCTCAGCATATAGAAATAGTACAGATCCAGGAAGAAGATAAACACACCAAACAAGTCTACAAGCAAATTGTCAGTAAGACATAGATGAAGACAAGCTAACAAAGATGTGAAATCGTGGGAGAAAGGAAACAGGAATGTTAGATCGAAGAGGAAGAAAGGTGGGTGCAAAAACTGGTCAGGAGAAAAGTGAGCCTGGGGACGAGCTGGAGAGCTGGGTGGCCAGCAGGCCCCCGCGCCGAGGCTGCAGGATAAGATCTACCCAGGGACCAGTGCTCTCCTGAAAGGGGAAAGCCACACACGAAACGTGTTTGTGTTTTTACAGTTTAGTGTGTCTGTAAAACATTTCTCATTACATTAATTTCCAGTGGAAAAAGTAATATACCTTTCAAAACACTAGATCCGTGAATGTCCAGGAAAGTCTCATTTCTGCCATCTTTGTAATGTCCTGTAATAAAAGATGAAAAGGGGGCCTTTTCAAGATGTTTAGAAATAGAATAAGCAATGAAGAGAAGATTTCCTTTTCCTTTTAAACAAATTTGAAAGTGGGCATGCTTCCAGTTAATAAAGGAATGTTGACTTCCACGGGGCCTCCCCAGAAGACTGGGGTGCTGGCCTCAGCAAGCTGACCAAGCAGCCCCTTGTCTGAGGAATAGTCCATGTCAGTCAGGGCTACTGATAAGATACGCAGGAAAACATTAATGCAGATAAGCACAGGACACTCCCACACATGACCAAGCATGCAGTTGTGCCCCACACCCAGTATTATCCCAACAAAGGCCCCTTCTGCTTAGGAGAAGTGAATTTAAGCAGCCTGGTTCTGATCTGGGATCCGTTCACAAACAAGAATGAGAGACGCCATGGAAGGAAAGGGCCAGGACTAATTTTCTAATTCCTCGCCCATGGCGTCACATTGGTTAGGAAATTAAAAGAGAGACGACTGAGGAAGCATACAGGATTGAGTAGGCACACCTTGCGTGCTACAGTCTCACACATCGCGTTCATTTAAAATCTGAAACCCGTGTTTATTGGCTGTCTTGTAGGAGTGTGGGGGGGAGTTTAAAGAATGTGGGGCCAGAAAATAGGCCATCCGAGTGCTCACAGATTATTTGCTCTAATCTGTGCCTGACCCTGAGCTAAGCCCTCTGTGCACACCGTGTTTTTAATGGTACAATGAGAAGACAGGGACTCATTCATTTTTATCCCTCCAGACAGGAAATCTTATATGGATCCCTAAGTATGAAATCGGTGCCTCTGTCCTCTTTCAGATGGGGAGGACAGGCGCCCAGCCACCAGCCTGCCTGCCTGTCGTCCTTGCCACCAGCCCTCCAGCGGTTGTGGGGAGGGAGGCGTGCTCCACGGATTGCAAGGATTTCTCACAAAGCAGTTCTTTTCATTGGACCATTTATTCAAAAGGTTCTTATAAGCAAACCATTTGTTAATCACAGGGAACACAATGATAGTGTTCACCTTGACCCTAGAAATGACTGGGTCATATGATCTCCAAGTTGTAATTGGCTGCTGGCTGGCCCATGTTAACTCAGTCAGAGGCCAGTGCACGTGTATGTTAGGTTCTGAGCCTGGGTGCTTTCTTCTTCAATGAAGCAAAGTTGTTTTGCAGAGATGTAAGCATTACTGCCATGCACGTTAATTATAAAGTTTAATTATAAAGTTCATCTCATTACAGCTAATTCTAAGGTAGTGTCCAGATAACTGTAATTCTGTTAGAATTCTGTCGAATACTTTTACGCTTAGAACCAGGATGCAAGTAGTACTCTCAAGATGCAAGTATTCCTTCAATTCCTCTTTAATATTCTCCCAAATGTTGAGAATCCTGCCCCCCCCCCCATTCTCAGACAGGAAGACTGCTGTTACTGCTCCCCACCTGAGCCTACCTTTCTGAAATCGTTAGTCCCCTACATTTGCTTCCATCATATAGAATAAATGTGTTCTAAGTCTCACTTCCTCTCAACCCCATTATGTCTTGGACATCAGTTGACCAGGCTGACAAAGGAATTCGGGCTAATGAATACATGTACCACTGCAATGGGGAAATATGAGAGCATTTTAAAATGAGCTTCAGGAGTCAGATCCAACTCAAAGAGGTGACCAAAAACATGAAAAGTCAAGGCATCTTGGGAATGCAGTTGAGACTTTCATCAAATTTTACCACATATTCAATTAGCATTTCTCCTTAGCATTTTTCCTTGGGGTTTGGTGATACTTATAATACAGAAACTTTTTTCTTTTTTCTTTTTTTTGGTAAGGGATCTGGTCAGTCCCACAGGAAGATTTCCTATTTTCTTGATACTCCAAAATACATCAAATCTGAATTTTTCTCCTTCAGTGGATTTTTATATGTCTATAATTCTCTCTTCTTTTTGACAACTTACTAGTTACTAGGTTTGTCTAATTGCTATTCATATTAATCTGAGAAGAACCAATTATGAAGAGAAGAATATATTAATTCTAACCCTTTCCCTAACCAGTAATAAATCACCTATAGTGAATTCAATCAGGAGTTCCAAATGATCTTTATCACACATTATATAAGTTTACAGGCTAACACGAGAGCAGCCATAATGATGTCTAATTATTGCAAATCTGTAGACTTAACTAAAAAACGGTTGAGGCTATTAACCATGAATTGCATGTGTCTGAACTCCTTGATGGCTATTCAATCCAGGATTTCCAATCTCATCATAGTGAAGCTCTTTGCCATATGCTCAAATGTGACTGTAGGATTCTCCCACTTAAAACTCATTAACACGAGTTAGGAGATTCCCGGTGATCTAGACCCTGCCTCTTTCTCCAGCCACAGTGCTGTCTGCACCCTCCTCAGCTTCCTCCAGCCCTTTGCCCTTTCGTCTCCCGGCCCCCAGATGTGCTGCCCCTGCAGCTCTGCTCCACCTCCACACCGGGTCCTCCTCACCGATTTTCTTTGCCTACCTAGGGACGACTCAGCCTCACAGGGCCCAGAACGCCTTCGAGAACATCTTCTGTGCTTTGTCGGGTGGTTTCGAGCCCTCTTCTACACCCTCTGCTTGACCTGTCAACAGCTCTCACAGGCTGTTGCAACTGCCTATTGACCTGTCTATAACCCCTACCATGATGTAAGCAACTGGAAAGCAAGTCCAGGCTTGAATGGGCCACTTTGTATCTGAGTACTAAGTGTCATTACTTGCATGCATTAGGGAATCAAAACCAAATGTTGACTACATGAATGAATGAGACTGAGTATATTCTACTTAGCTTTTCCTAAATTTTAGCCATTTCCATTTATGTATATGCATATATAGGAGCATATGTACATATCCACACACATATACCTATATACATACACACTGATAGACAACATACATCCACACATGCATGTATATAGCATTTGTTTTATAGCTTATACAAGGTCTGCCCAGAAAGTATCTAGCCATATAATATGAAAATGGAAACATTTACTGAAGAAGATACAAGATACAAGAAACACTGCACATAGGACAATGACACCTCAGTCCCCTTCAGAGTGGGCACTTTGGCACCTCACACAGCTCTCCCAGCATCTCTTCCACTGTTCGAAACACTCTGCAACGTCCTCTGTTGGAGTTGCCAGCAGGTGCCCTGTCATATCTTCCTGAATCTCATTGACAGTCTGAAATCTCTTCCCTTTCAAAAGTGATTTTATTTGGGGAAAAGCTAGAAGTCACAGAGCACCAAATCTGGGCCTGAATTTCAGCAGGGCTGAATCACCAGGGTGATTTCATATTTCGCCAAAAATCTCTACACAAGATGTGACGTGTGAGCAGGCACGTTGTTGTAATGAAGCTGCCAATCACTCACTGCATCATCCCCAAAGGCCTTTCGAATCACCTGAATAGTGTCTGCAGAGGAATGTTCAAGCTTAACATAAAATTTGATGCACGTTTGTTGCTCTACTCACTCAGTCATTTTGAATGCGACAGCCTTCAAAATGGACGACATGGTCACTCAACAGCGTCAACAACCCCCACTGACTAGTACAGTGAAGTCGACATTGTTCATACATGCCCACTCCAGTCCACTCTCCTTGGCTGCCAGTTTACATCAATGTCATGCAAATCATTCTCATTATATTAACAATAGCTGGACTTTTTCCAGACAGACCTCATATATACATATGCATATGAAGTCAATGCACATACCTAGGTATTGATAACTGAGGAGTAATTTGCATGTCTTTATATGCACACTCACACAAACACAAAGAAATGAGAAATGACATTTCACCTGAGAAATGTTATCTTCTCACCCTAAGTTTTGCCAAAGTTTTCATCTACTTTGCATATAGTTCTAACCTTTTTGTTTTATAGCTTATATTATAACCAAAACAAAACTATAAAACATTCTTAGATATATATTTTATAAGGGATGTGTTTTAATTAAAAAACACGGCCTGTCCCAAAGAAAGAAAATACAATTTTATTCAAGTTTGTCCCCCATGACATGTTTTAACTTAAAAATCAGTTAGCATACATTTGGAAATGGTTGGACCCTCCTCAGCTGGAAAATAGAAACGTCTGACAGGTGGAGAAGGAAAGGCATGGGGGCTGCCCAGAGGGCCACCGTTTGGGGCTTTTCGGGAAAAGCAGAAGGAAGAGGCACCTGCCAAGGGCACCAGGGGAAGGCTTCTACCATGCGACTGTTTCTGCCTGCAGCCCACCAGAGCACGAGAGACCCAGCTTGGGAAATGACTCTCAGGGCCGAAACAGCGCTGCTCCACAAGTAAAAAACTGTTCTCAGATTTCTACCTTTTATCCACTGACATTCATGCTGTAGGTTGGGACCTATTTTTGAAATACGCCTGCAAGGGAAAGTCACCAGCCCCACGAACGCTGCGCGTTGGAAGTGCCCGTTGAGACAGGAATGCAATAGCGCTGTGAAAGCACAGTATCTGTCCAGCTCTAAAGCTTATTCAGGTGCTGATTTAATCCCTTGGAGCCCGAGGGGAAATGAACATGGGATGACTTTTCATTCAGGTTGCCATAACATTTCAGTAGTGAAACTCCAGAGTGGTCTCCCAGACACCAAAAATAAAGTCTCAGCAGTAAAACCAGTGTCAACAAACCTCTTGCTTCTGTGTAGAAATCGCGGCTACTAATAAGGTAACATCAGTACATTGTAAATAATCTTTGGGGCGGTCTCAAAAGGGGTCTACGGCAGCAAACACATGCAGCAGGAACAGAGTAAAGGCACCTTCAAGGCCGCCCGAAATGGCAACACAGGGGGCTTATAGCCCAGGTTGTCTGAATTGCGCCTGTCAGCCCCAGGCACCGACCCCCACACTTTGGAGGAAATCGCCCGACTCTTCGTGATTTGATGGAACAGGCAGACAACAGGAATGTCTCAGTGTCGGACCTTTTAGTAAAAGAAATTAACATTCATCAACACATCTTAACTCCGTCGACAGTTTAAAAGCTGGAATGAAGCATGTCATTCAGGCAAGGGGGTCCTTGGTCCAAGTTAAACAAACTCAAGGAGAATGTCTGGTTATAAGAATGCTTGTTCTGTCCCCTAATGGGACTATGCTTTAAACATTAGAAATACCCAGGTGCTAAATTAACCTTGTTATTTTATTCTTAATGACTTAGTCAATGGGTAAATGGATTCATATTAGAAAAATGTCATGTCAATATTTAAGGGCAAAAATGTATAAATGATCTTAGTTTTGAGATTCCTGTCTATGCCTTTGAGTTACTTAATTATATTTCCTGAGCCTGGTAAGATACGTGCCTCACATATATTATGCATTCAATTAATACTTGGTAAATAAATAGAGGTTGAACAAACACATTTATAAATCTTATCAGAATAGTTAATAGTAAAATAGATTGCCAAAAACAAAGTTTTCATCAATTAACAAAATAAATTAGGAAAACAAGACTATTAACTTTTTCATCAATAAAAAAGGTAGCCCTGGCTAGCTGGCTCTGTTGGTCAAAGGTCATCCCATTCACCAAAAGACTGTGGGTTCAATTCCAGGTCAGGGCACATCCCTAAGGTATGAGTTCAATCTCCAATCAGGGCACATACCAGAGGCAACCAATTGATGTTTTTCTCTCTCTCTCCCTTCCTCTCTCTCTACAAATCAATAAACCTATCCTCTGGTGAGAATTTTAAAAAAGGGCAAAAATTTCTTTAATGAAAATTTATATATATATACATAGCAAGGAATTGAAAATTCTGCCCCTCCATTAAGCAAATTTTTAATGGGCTAAAACATGTCAAAATCAAGTTTGCATTTTTTAAGATTTTATTATTTATTTTTAGAGAGAGGGGAAGGGAAGGAGAAAGAGAGGGAGAGAAACATCAATGTGTGCTTGCCTCTCGAATGCCCCAAGCTGGGGGTCTGGCCCACAATCTAGACATGTGCCCCAGCTGGGAATTGAACCGGCGAACCTTTGGTTCACAGGCCCATGCTCAATTCACTGAGCCACACCAGCCAGGGCAAAATCAAGTTTTTTGGAATAACTCAAAATTACCTAAAGTCTTGAAGCAACCCAGGAAACATGTATTAAAAAGAAAAAAGAAAACAAGAAAGGAAAGAAGGAAGAAAAGGAAAGAAAACTCTCCGTTGATTCTCAGCTAGAAGGGAGGACTTGATGGCTATGAAGCTTACCGTGGTGTCATAGTCCACTCTGCAGTGTAGTGGCCTCTGTAAAGGTCACAGCTTGCATCCCCAGTAATACATGGACATATATATATGGAAATATATATTTCTTCTGTCCTGTCTAATGACTCCTGAGAAGACCAGCACAAAAGTTTTGCCTTTATTTCACCTGTTTAACCTAACTAGCTTATTTCTAAAGCCTATTGCTACTTTTGAGGGAATTTGTCAAAAACATTTACAGTGTACTGCCGTTAAACGTGTTAGGTAACAAGCAAAGAGACTAAATTAAAAGCTTGGGAAAAGAGGCTGGGGAATGAGACATCTGTAAGGGCTTTGAAAAATTTTCACATTTTCCTATGAATCTAGAAGTTTCTGTACATGATCATGGCTGTGCACGTGTTCAGGAAAGATCTGGAAAGGCCCTAATTGTCACCTCCTGATAACCTTGAGGATCTAAAGAAGCAGGAAGTAAAAGCGCATCGTTAAACTACCTGGACAGGTAGTTTACGAGTGTTGATGGTGTGCATGGCACACTGAGAGCTCCTTGGGAGCTACTGGGAAACTTCTTTGGTTCCACATGTTTAAGGAAATCTCAAAAATAAGAAAACACTTAGAAATAAACTTAACCTAAGAAGTACAAGACTTGTTCACTAAAACCACAAAGCACTGGTACAAGGAATTAAAGACGATCGAAATAAATAGAAAGAGCTTCCCTATTCATAGACTGGAAAACTTAACATTGGTAAGATAGCAATATTCTCTAAATTGCAGGATTTGCAGATTCTAAGAAAATTATATCAAAATTCCAACTGCTTTTCATGTATCAATGGATGGTCTGATTCTAAAATTCATATGGAAAAATACACAGAATAGCCAAAACAATTTTTAAAAGAAATCACTTTAAATGATAGCCTTATACTGAGGGTTTAAAATATTTCACCTGAGTCAGCTGGAAATAAGAGTGACATGCAATGGCTGAGAAGATTACACTATTGTCTTCCACACACAGATTTGTCTTTCTCTTTCAGATGAAAATGGGCTATGAAATTACAGACTTCAGTTCTATTTTGTAAAGTTAATCCATTCAGAAATCTCATTTATCCCCTATTCTTTTTGAAAATACTACAGATGTTTTTGCATCTGGTATATATCCCTCCCCTGCATTGTGTGGATTGGAGCTGATGTTTTCTTACTATTTCTTCATAAAAATACAAATAATCATAGATTTTCAAGATGAAAGTGGAGGGAACAGATAATTCCATTCATTAGTCTGGCCAAAATTTGAAGTGAAAACTTCATACATCTCTGTTTTCAAAACACAATTAAATAATTTTGTGGGATTTTTTTTTTTGGCCTTTTCCCCTGCTGTGGGAGAACAGCAAGATGAAAATAAATGGATGTCTACCACAGCACGAGGAGAGGAGGCTATACCTATGAAACTATTTCAATACTTTCAATACTTATTGGTGTCCTGCAACCAAGTTCAAACAAAATTATAGTTACTGTGAAGATAATATTATAAGCATTAGGACACATTCTTACACTCCAATGATGATGCCATGTCATTTTTTTGAAGTACAAAGAAACTTATACAGTAAATGCTTAAAACTTGAAAACACTACCCATTAACTTGATGTGCGTATATATGCTTACTTTTCTCCCTTGCTCAGGGTCTCATACATCAGCTGTAAGTGGGCTTCGGTTCTCTACGTCCCAACTTATCCTGGTTGTTTTTAATCAAACTGAGTACATCTCTCTTAAGCTCACCTGTCTCCATTCCCCAGGATCACACTCTGCAACATCTTGTGTATACTTGAAGCATCGGGAGTATAGTTCACCATACCTTCTGTATACTTTGTGCACCTAAAAGAGCTCACACTCCTTAGTACCCTCACCTCTTCGCCCATTCCCCTCCCGCCTGGCGCGCTCTTCGTATCCATGATTCTACCTCTGTTCTTCTTGTTTGCTTAGTTTGTTTTTTAGATTCAACTGTTGACGGGTACAAATTCACTGCCATTTTGTTGTTCAAACTTTTGATCTTCTCTTAAATAAGTGCTTTTAATATTCCATATAACAATGATTTGGTGATGATGAATTCCTTTAGCTTTATCTTATCTGGGAAGCACTTTATCTGCCCTTTGATTCTAAATGGCACCTTGGGTAGAGCAATTTTGGGTGTAGGTCCCTGCTTTCATGACTTTGAATATTTCTTGTCAGTCCCTTCTAGCCTAAAAAGTTTCTTTTGATAAATCAGCTGAGTGTCTTATGATAACTCCCCTGTAGGTAACTAATTGCTTTTCTCTTGCTGCTTTTAAGATTCTCTGTTTATCTTTAATCGTGGGGATGTAAAGTACAGTATGAAAATGGGGTAACTCATACACATGACCCATGGACATGAACAATGGTGTGCGGATTGCTGGAGGGAGTGAGGGGTGCTAGGTAGAGGAGGGGAAAGGGGGAAAATTGGGACAACTATAATGTTATCATCAATAAAATATAATACAAAAATAAAAGCAAAGGAGCTCACACTCCATCTGGTAGGGTCTCACTGAGCATGGATGCTATTTTTCATGCCTCCTAAGCTAAACCAACACAGAATTATGAAACCAGACAAAGCTTGGCAGGAATATGCATTTTTAATCACATCATCTAAACCTTTTTAAATGATTAAATTTTATGCCTCTATCTGGGTTCTGCTTGGTTCCATACTTCAATCAACAGACGTCCTGGGAGGTAAGAAGAAACAGAAGTATGAAAAACTTCTGCTTTTTTGTTTTGTTTTGTCTTTTGGTAATATGAAGATTTTGTTGAAACCATGGAAATTAAGTAAAGGATGAATATTCTAATAAAAATATCCAGAAATACTTTCAACAGAAAATCAGGAGAACAAAGGAAGGACACCAGTATCATAATCTAAGAAAAAGGAAAATAAAGAGCATGTTGTATTTGCAATGTTCAGAAGTTACTCTGAGTTCTAGGAAAGAAAAAAATTAGAATATTTTCTAGTGAATCCTTAGTGCCTGGTTAGAGATTCTGACGAGAGCAAAAAACTTTTTTCTTAAAGTTTTAATTGTAATAGTCAGTGATAATAGCTATAATAACGGAGGACAATTCAAATACAAATTGCATTAATTTTTGAAATAAATCTTTCAGTCTTTGCTGAATCCTTTAAAAACATCTTTTGTTTTAAAACATCTGGTAAATACAGTCAAGTATCCTGTGAAACTAAAAACAATTACACATATTGGATAAATTTAAATGGCAACATGAGTGTTCAATGCGCAGTTTTGCCTCTCAACACGTGACTGTCAGTTACAATCACAGTGTGACGATGTAATTTTTCATTAACATACTGCAGCTTGCCAGCTTGGCTGTACTTCAGGGTTATTCACTGCCTGCCTTGCTGTCCCTATTGGACAGGTCTGGACACCCAGAGTTCATGCTTCCTGGGCAACCCTTGCCGGCAGAGTTCTGATTTAGGTTCGGCCCGTGGGAAAAATGTAACTAAGACTTTGAAAGTGCCATGGAAGCCACAGCCACTCCTTCCTCCTTCCTGCCTACAGTGCCTCTGGCAGCCTGGTGGTGTTCAGCACACCCGGGACTGAACACAGTCCCCCAAATCACTCATCCATGGGCCTCCTTCAGACGGCTGTGGATGACCTCAGCCATCCCCTCCAGGAGCACACTGGGACAGCCCCGCCACCTTCTCTGAGTGCCCAGACACTGAGCAACCCTGAGAACTGCTGCTGTCTTATTTTACATTTGATTCTCTTGCCTTCCCATCAAACTTTAAAAGCACCTAAGTTCCTCTAATAAACCTCTTCCTTCTTGAAATACAAGAGTTTTTTCCGTTACCATGATTAGACCTTGAGTAATAATAGTTACACTTCAAATGAATGCCCTTCTTGAGAGATGTTTGCCTTTATTCTAATGAGATGGCATGGATCAAAGGAAGTTGTAGAATGGAAGCCCAAATAAACACCTTGATATTATAATAACCTTGACTGAGTGTCAAAATTCCATCACGCGAGGGAGGATGTGACTTTCGGAAGTAACTAAAAGTTCCTTGAACGTGGAAGTGTTAAGTAAGGTAAGTCAATGTCACAAACTGAATTGTGTACCCTCCCCCAGTTCATATGTTGAAGTCCCAACTCCAGCACCTCAAACTTTCACTGCGTTTGGAAATCAGGTCTTTAAAGAGGTACCGAAGTTAAAATGAGGTCATTTAGATGGACTCGGAGCCCACGAGACTTGTGTCCTTACAGGAAGAGGAGACTTGGACACGCGCAGAAGGAAGGCCACACGGAGAGGAGGAGATGGCTGTCTACCTCCCAAGGGCAGGGGCTTCAGAAGAAGCCGGCCCTGCAAACAACCTTGACCTTGGGTTTCTGGTTGCCAGAATTGCTGCTTGAGCTCCCTAGCAAACTCGTTTACTCATTAGTTGGATAAACTACTTTGGATGTGAAAATGTATGTGACTACAAGATGTTAAATTTTATTCTACAAGTTTAACAGAAGATAGATACCCAAACTGTCTCTAAGGATAATTCTAGGACAGGGCTATAGGTGTGTTTTAAGGAAAGACCATACTACATATGTAAACCTCCCAAGGGGGAGCTATTGTGGCAGAAATAGTAATCATGTAAATGTCATTTTACAAACTTTATTTTTAAAGTCTTATGTCATTGTAGTCAGTATGAGAAACACATCCATATAAACAAAGTTTACATACATACCTATACATGTATAATACAAATTACCATATCACCATTCATGGAATACAGGGACAAAAACACCAATATTCTTAAACTAGCTAATTATTTATCAAAATACAAATTTATTACAATATTATTGACTATATTCCCCATGCTGCACATGGTAACTAGACTTATCATGAGGATTACCACCTAATGAACATAAACATCAAATCATGATGAATGACATACACCTGAAACTAACAGGGTAGTGTGTATCAACTATATGTCGGTTTTAAAGAGTTTAAAATAAACAAATGAATAAATAAATTAGTTAATCACATTAGGGATCTTAAAAAAGCAATGAACAGAACTAAGAGCTGCTCCACGATTTCAAAAATATAATTTGAAGGGCCACAGTGATCTTTGTTTTCTCATATTGCATGATGCAGAAAATGTACCCTGCTGCCACCCAAATACTCTCTGATTCTCCATTCAGGACAGACTGTTGAAAAGCACAGTGTCCTAACCAGGCATGTTCGTGTAAAGGAAAAGCAGAGAACTTGACCTTTTTCATGTATAGGATTCTGTCAGCATTGTGATAAGTGAGGCATAAATATATCTGTAGACAAGCGAGATAATAATCCATCAAATTTGTCAAATAGGAAAAAGTGAAATATAACTACAATAGTTTGATGCAACCTCAAAATAAATATAAATATTGGTGCTAGATTTCTTATTCACAAGTTGTAGTTGGTCTTACCTATGTGACTGCAATTTAAGTATTATTTTTTAAATAAGTATTATATTTTCATAAATCATAAAGAAAGTATAAAACGCCCTGGCTGGTGTAGCTCAGTGGATTGAGCGCGGGCCTGCAAACCAGAGTATTGCGGTTCAATTCCCAGTCAGGGTACATGCCTGCGTTGCAGGCCAGTTCCCGGCAGGGGACTCACGAGAGGCAACCATACATTCATGTTCTCTCCTTCTCTCCTTCCCTTCCTCTCTAAAGATAAATAAATTAGAAAATATTTTTTAAAAAAGAAAGTATAAAACTGTGCAAAGCCTTCCTCCATTCTTGTGTCACCTGACTCTTGTCCCCCCCTCCACAGTAAATCACTTTCCTGAGCTTTTAAATCTCCTTCCACAGTTTCTCCATAAGTATATGAGGAGGTACACACACAGGATGCTCAATAAACATTAGAAAGTGTGTTATAAACATTTTTAAATGTTTTTTTCTCAATATATAAAAATCTCCCTGTATGTATATATATATATATATATATATATATATATATATACACACACACACACACACACACACACACCCCATAATATTTAATCAATGAACAATTGCTGGACATTTTTACTTCTAGCCATTTTCTATTATTAATAAAGTTTCAAAGATAACTTTTTATGATTGTCATATTTACAGTAGATAAGAATATCTATAAATTAAATTCCAAGATGAAATTGCTGACTAGATATAGATGAGTATAAATATAGATATATAGATATAGACATACCCTTTTGTTTTTAATTAGTTAACTCTTGTAGACCATAATTAGGGTCCAAATAGTCAGCTGTATAAAATATAGTCTTGTGTTTTTGCAAGTTAATGAAAACCAGTCTATTCAGGCTTTCAGTTAGCATAAACAAAAGCCAAAATGAAAGGTTCACGTGTAACTATTTTTGTGGGGGGTGGGAAATAGAACTGCTACAAAACACACTCTCTTACACTTCACTGTGAGAGTCTCAAGTGACCATCCGACTTTCAGTTCCTAACCTCACCCTACTTTTCAAGCAGAAGATAAAATTATGCAGTGCACTCCAACTTGAAAATGGAGCCAATGGTCAACAGCACTGCTCCATTTCACATGGTGCGCCAGATGTTTTAGGGGTCGGTGACGTCATTGCCAAACTGCCACGTGTTCAGTGGCACAACCTCACTCTTGCACTAGTCATATCTGAGGGTTTGGATTTCCCCCGTTTTGCCACCAGACTAACAACTGCCTTGCAAAAGAGGAGAATGGAGAATTCGGTGAATTTTGTTTGTATCTATGTTTAAATGTAGCAGGTCTTCCTAGACGTCCATAACAATGAGCCTGTAGTTTAGGTCATTGCTGGCCTGCACTGAGGCTCTCCGCCCCTTGTAAACTGTGTGACCTTACTCCTCACCAGACTCAGAAATTTCCAGTGAGGACAGCTTGTGTCTCTGCTCCAATGCACTTCATCTAAAATCCCTCAAGTCCAAGGTGTTCCTGATGGCAGAGCCCCATACGAGGTCAGCCAGACCATCTCCTGGCAAGGCTCTTTTCTTAAGTATTTGATGTTTGCTTTTCTCTACGTGGTCCAGCCCTCTTCAAGGCTTTAGCAGTGTTTTAAAATTTAAAAAATACACAGGGGAATCCCAAAATTTTTCTCAAAATAAATCAGGAGGAGATCATCAAACCTTGGAAAATGTAAGTTCCTTATTTTTCTAAATCTCAAAAGACAAACACATTCTGTTGTAAGAAAAGAATACTTATGTATGTTTCTCCTACAGACTTCAACCTAATAGGTTTCATCCCAAACATTTTTGGCACTAATTGTAGTATTGGTTACTGGTTACATGTACTAATTGACACCAGTGTTCTGAGAATTACTATGCTAAAAATCCTACTTGAAATGACCCTTTGCTGTCATGTGAAGACAATGGTCAACATTGTAGCTGACACAGGACAATGAGGCACAGCTCCTGCCCTTCAGGACGAGCACGGTGCTGCCAAAATGGCAGGCACGTGACAGCAGGATACTCCCAGGGAGCTCAGCCTCACTGTCAAGTGCAAGTGCACATGCGGTGGAATCAGACTGGGTGGAAGCTGGTTTAAAATTCCTGAGAAAGCTGAACATTCCTGACCCCCTAGTTTATATTCGTGCTGATGCTGACACTATACAAAGGGCACCGGTGATGACGTCAGAATTCAGAGACGGCATTCATAGCCACAGACTTACAAGAGCAAAAGCAGCTCCACTGCAGACTCTTAGTTAATGATTCCATGACACAGTTTAGGACTAGATATATAAAATGACATCTGTGATATTACTTTAAGATTTCTCCTTCTGATAATGGCCAAGGAGTGCATTGCAGACCAACCCTCTGCTGAGAAAAATGGAAAATATTTGAAATCTGTTTGGAAATATTGGACCACTACTAACTCTATTTGTAAAAAAGAATTAAAAAATCTCAGATTACTGGGGCTGATATTTTGGACCATTATAAACAGTTTTCAAATGTCCTTTGGTAAAAATATATATTCATTTCTCTTGAGTTTATACCTAGAATGATAGATCACAGATTCTTATTACTTTGGTAAATAGTACCAAAGTTTACAAAAATGGTTATATAAATTTACACTCTCACCAGCAATGTTACAACATTGCATTTGTTCAATGTTCAGCTAACACTTGGCAATTAAAAAATTTTATTTATCAAAAGACACCATTAAGAAAAAAATTTTAAAGCCAAACCAAACAATGAAAGAAAGCAGTTGCAATGCGTGTATCAGACAAAAGATTTACTCTCAGATATATAAGGAATTCCTACAAATCAATGAGAAAACAATAGAAAAATGTAGAGGACTTGAATAGGCACTTCCCAAAATAGAATATCCCAATTCTTATTTCATATGTTCAAATGTGCTCTATTGCATTGCCACTCAAAGAAATGCACATTAAATTCATAGTAAGATATCTTCATATACCTATCAGAATTCTTAACATATATGTAAGAAAAATGCAAGAAATACTGTTCTTATTAAAATAGCAAGTTTATCGTCAAAAAGGGGAGATATATACACATATAGATGTGTATATACATGTATACATATATATGTATATGTATATAGTCCATAATCCACTATTTCACTGGCCAAATGTGCAACTATTTTTTTCTATCCTCACCAGAGGGCAAGCCCATTGCTTTTAGAGAGAAAGGAAGGGAAGGAGAGAGGGAGAGAAACACTGATGTGAGAGAGAAACACCAATCAGTTGCCTTTCATACACCCCTGGATGAGGACCAAACCCGGCAATCTAGGCATGTGCCCCAACCAAGAATTGAACCCAGTACCTTCAGTTCACAGGATGCTGCTCTAACCAACTGAGCCACACCAGCCAGGACATAGACTTCACCTATTAGAGTGCTACATCTAGGATTTTTACCTTTTAACATTATGAGTGTCTGTTCTTTGTGTGCAAATATGCATATTAAATCACACATCAGATCAAGAAATTAGTGCTTTATTTCCTTCTCAAGAATCTTCTATAGAATATGAAATCAGTGTATGGATTATTTAAAGTTTAAAATGTAACTGTTCCTTTTAATTATTGATTTCAAAAATGTTGAAATCATACTAACAAGTCCAACTTTAAAAGGGAGAAGCATATCAATCAGTATATAAAATACAGTAGAACGCTCATTAATCAATGTAGAAAGAATGAACAAAATAGATATGCATCATTTGGAAACCATTGTAGCAGGAGCTGCTATGTTACATAAGGATTATCAGTGGCTACTAGAGCCAGGGGGTAGTAGTAGGACATCAGAAAATACAGGATATCAGAAAATACTGGAACATCACCTTCTAAAACATTATATACAGAACGGAACACAGTGACTTCCTACTGGAGGAAGGGGAGAGGTAGCAACTAGACTAGGTAATGAAAGTTAGTATCGCGAGTAGTGGGAGAAGCTGACATCAGCTGCCTCCTGATGGGAAACACCTAGAGGAGCCCTGTGTCCTATGTGGGATATTCGCACAGGAAAGCGCAGCCTGCGGTCAGTCATTAGGAAACATCAGAGGGCCTCTTGGAGGGCATTTAACAGAATGAAATGGCTGCAGTCTTCGAGACTCTCAAGGACATGGGGGACAAGGAGAGACTGGAAAACGATTCAAAGACCTTGATGAGACATGATCAGTAAGTGCGGCGTGTATTTCTGAACAGGATCCTGGACAAGGAAAGAAAAGAGACATTGCTGGAGCAGTTGGTAAATCTGAAAGGTGATATATCAATGATCTGTTGGTCAAGAGAACTGAATAATGGCGAGGTAGGAGGGTTTCATTTGGGGGGAAGAAAAAGAGTGAGAGAGTGAGAACACGGTGTCGTGTTCCTAGGGGCTCTAGAATAAGAGAGTACTTTGGAAGAGGAATCTAGGAGTGTGTTGTGCCATACAGCAAATCAAATGGCAATTTTAAACTATTTTTAAAATATGGAAAAATAAAGAAGCAAATTGAAAATAACAAAAAATTCAACCAAAGGTTTCCGTCCTGTGACACCGGGATTATGATTACACCATTTTTGATCGGGATGTTTGGCAAATAGGTAATGTTTTGAGTTTTGTTTCATATTTTTGCCTTTCCCATACAGATGAAAAAACCATCAGTTTTTGCCACATGTAATTCTCTTCAGGGTCTGGCCCCAGAACACAGTGATTACCTTTGGAAGGCCCTCTGGAATTTAAGGAAGACGCAGGTCATCGCTCTCCCGAGACAGAACTGAGTAGAATGAGGCAGACTGAAGCTCAGTAGCTGAGTTCATTTGTTTATCAAACATTGGCTGACTGATGCCTGACCTCCTGGAATAGCTCAGTCCCCCTGGCTGCCTGGTTGGCTGAACTCCTGGTCTCTCTTCCTCGAGTCTCCCCACCAACTTCTGTTTCTGCCTTTCCTCTTTCCTCTGGTTGGCTGCCCTCCCTGAGGTTATCGAGATGTTGCCAGAAGATTGAGAGTACCAGTAATGATAATAAAATAAACTCAGTACAAGCAGAGAACTTGGGGGAAAAGAAAGGAACACTCAGAGTGCAAGAACGTTACTGCACACTGAGATGTGTGACCGTGAACCCTGTTGATTCGTTGAACTACCTGACCATGCCCCCCTTACTGGAAAGCAAGACAGCAGTGGAATGATTTCATGTATAAGTCTTTTTGGCCAATGACTTAATTGTTTTCTATCTAATAGTAGATTAACAAAACGCAGTAAGAACAGAACAGAGGCATAAGAAGAGATGGAAGTACTATGGTTTCTAGGTCTAGGCACTATGCCGGGCCTCTGGAATAGTCTTAGCCTTAGATTTCCTTCATAGAGTGAGGGCCATAGGAGTGTCAGACCACAAAGTCCTGCACCCAGCTACGCAACTCGGAAAAATGAGCCATCTTGAGCAAATTGACTTATCACACACTTCACATTGGACCAAAAGGTTGCTACCAATCAGTCAACTGCCTTCTAAGCTGGACAACCAATTAGTTATACTTTCTACTTCATCCATTTCATGAGACTGTCAATACTTGGACACAGTCCTTTAGTTATCCAGTGTCACACGACTGCCCACCCCATTAACAGGGTGTGTTTGAGAAGGGGAGAGGACCAGGGTGTTCCACATAATTATTGCCCTAGTACCCACCTAAATAGATATTTCACATTTCATTTTCCTTAAAAACATATGTAGTTTTTTACCTGCTGAAAGTACAACTTATTGTAGTAATAAATAGCAGTGTAATTGATCATCCTTTCCTAATGGCACATTTGCACTTTAACAGTTATTTTGGAAAACTCAATTAGATTATAATCATTCTAAGCATTCGGGTTAAAGTTGAAGGCAAGAAATGAAAGTTCTTCTGAGACAGGGAGTTTCCTTACACCAAAACACAGCAGCTGTACCAGCTACTACAAGTGGAGAAGAATCTAAACACGTGCTAGAAAAACTGGTCACTGATGTGTCTCTAATGATGAGAAAGGGGGAGGCCTTCTGAAGGGCTGGCCAAGGTCAGGAAACTCCTTTCAAGTCACCAGATTGTAAGAAATTCTGTATGACATCTCAATGCAACAAATCAGCGGTCAAAATGAAAACTATCAACTCTTGTATAGAATGGACCCTCCAGGAGATGCGTCCTGGTTCCTGGTGCTTCCCCTGCCCTACTGTACCCTCTGCCACCAGCAAAGTTCCCGTCCACTTTGAGAAGGAGAGATCCCTACAAGAGTAGAGCTAAACTAATCAGGAAACGCTTGAAGAGCTCATGGGATTTAACACCTATGAGATCACATTGCCTAGGTGGCTACCTTTGTGCTCTCGCATAAAGTTGTCCCCTTTTATTGACTGATGCTCAGAAGGCCGCCACATCTGAGTGTCAGTACATGTTAATAGGCATATGTATGACTCCCGGCAATGAATTTGAGATGACTCACCCAATTTGCCAGTTTGCACCAAAGACTTGACATGGTCAGACTGAGAGAGACCTAGATAATGCATCAGCATTGAGGATATCCTAAATACTTGGGTGTCCTTTGAGTGAACAATGGTTTACTTCTTTCACGATCTTGTAGAAATCTTGTCTTTGCAATTATTAATAAATACTCAGTAAAGGCATTGCTGATGCCCATATTTCTAGGTATAAACCTACACCAAATCACAGAAAATAGGTCTACCAAAAGAGCAAGCTCAGAAAATTAAAACTGCAGCTCTCAGTATTGCTGTCACTATAACTGCACTACACATATATAACTGCACTACACATGGGTAGCCATGATCAACAACTTGTTGGAAAAAACTGTTAGTGACAAGTAACTTAGCAGAAATAAAGTAATATTTTATATAGTCTAAGAAGTTGAAAAATCCAACATCCCCCCCTACTGCTCCCAGGTCACACATGCACTATAGGTGTGCTACCGTACTGTATACGGCAGACAACTGTAACACAACAGTAGGTGTGTATCTAAATCTGTCTAGACATAGAAAAGGCACAGGGAAATTATGGTATAAAAGATTTATTGAAAGTGGTGCATCTGTACAGGACACAGACTGTGAATGAATGGAGCCTGCAGGATGGGAGGTTGCTCTGGGTGGAGTCAGAGGGTGAGAGGGGAGGGAGGGAGAAGGACCAGGACAGTACTGTCCATGACTGTCGTCTTTATAAACACTGTGCGCTTCAGCTACACTACATATCGTATCTTCTCTTCTTCAATAGTAAATCAAGTGTAGCTCACAATAACTTTTTTACTTTATAAGCTCTTTAATATCTCTGACTTTTTAACTGTTTTTGCAATAACACTTAGCTTAAAACAAACAAAAAATATTTTCTTTCTATCCCTACTTTAAACACTTTTTTGTATTTAATTTTTTCTTTTTACTTTGTGTAGTAATTTGTTTAAGTGCTCAGACACAAACACACCCACTAGCCCAGGCCTGCAGGGGTCAGGATCACAAAGACCTTCCAGACATCCATTTCCAGAATAAGGTGGTTTCAACCATGTTGAATATTTTCTCTGGCAAGAAATGTTCTTCCACCATCAGCTTATCTGGGGTTTCCAAAAACTCCTCTGCTGCCTCCACACCAGCATTCCCAGACTCCCCACTCACTCTCACATTATGCAATGAATGGTGATCTTGAGTCATTGAAGCCACCCAGAGCTCGTAGAAAATTCAGCATTGGAGTCAGGTCCAGCCTTCTCTTTGAACACTGCAAACAAACTTGGCTCTGCCTGCCATCGTCCTGCTGCTGAGAAGGGCATCCTCTGTGTCTGGTCTTCCATCCAGGCCATTACCAAGTTCCCCACACCTGATAGGGGCTCTTCTTGAGTTTGTGTTAGTCTCACTGCCTTCCATGGAGTGGACCCTTTAACAGCTTCCATCACTTTATTCTTGTTCTTCAAGGTCGTGGCTATGGCGGCATGGGACATGGCAAGCAATAACCATCACTGATTTCCACCTCTGTGGTCCTTAATCACTTTTCATTTCAGCTCTAGGTCAGGCACTCACTATGGCCTCTAACAGGCAACAGAGGTAGTGGATGTTGTGTGCTTAGGGGCCACACTGAACAAATCACACAAGGTGAAATCAAGCACGGAACCAGACAAGTCCATAAAGAGACCAGGTAAACAGGAAACAGCTGAGGCTCCTGCTGGCATTCCAGGGCATACTGTTCCATAGTCAACATCTTTTATTTGTAAGTAGAAAGAATATACACTAAAATAAAAAGTAAATACAGTCCTTTATTATTATTCTTGAGTATTATGTACCACACAGAGTTGTACTCGTATGTGCTGTTCTTTCATAAGACTGGCAGCGCAGTAGGCTTGTCCACGTAGCACCCACTGCCACACACAAGCAATGGGTTGTACCACACAGTTACAACAGCTGCCATGTTACTCGTTGTTACCAATAGAAACTCTCAGCCCCATTACAACCTCATGGGATCACCTTCCTACAGGCAGTCAGCTGTTGACAGAAATATCAGTATGGGTGGCATGGCTGTAATGACAGCTTTGCAACATTAAGAATAAGAGTTGGTTTTGTAAGTAATACTTTCTCAACAAGCTAAAAAAATGCCTCTGGACCCGTGAGACCATATCTGTAGCCCATGATACAGAGGGAACACCTTCTAAGAATAAGAGGCTTCTTACCAGCAGAAAAATAAAAGAACAAAACACATTCACTGTAACAGTCTAGAGTTCAGTACAAACTTAGACCCTGAAAGTATCACTCTGGCCCACGGAAGGGATTTTTTGGAACTTCCTAAAGACGGGTCAGGCGCCACAGAGTGTACCTGGATGGGAAAGCATTACAAGCACTGTGGGACAGTAGGGGGCACTCCAAAAATGTAATACAAGTGGCCAAGAATGTGTTTTAATATTTTTAATAGCCCCAGGCTTTGTAATAAAACTTTGTAGGGTGAGAGGGTTTTTAAAATATATATATGAGACTGTTCTCTTTAAAACCAAAGTCAGTCCTTGTAATTTGATATTCAATGGCTGGGGACTGTAAGTGGTGGGTTTTAAAAATTAATTGATTATTTTTGTGTCCTTCAGGGAATATATTTTCAATTATTACCAGTGTACAATATTGCCTACTTTTTCTCTCATTAACACATTCCATCAAAAAAATGCCAAATGGAGACTCCTATTAAAGTCTAATGTGATAAATTGTAATTTTTCTTGCCAATTCTTTCCATGCTCAATCAGAATACCAGGATTTTTAGAACCTTGTTAAAATGTAAATACTAAAATTAAACATACTAAAGTACAAAGAGTTAACATTTCTATCTTCATTAAAACTAAAATTTTTCCAACATTCTAAAAGAAATCTTTTGGAAAATTTCTATAATATCACCCATAGTAGAGATATGCAACCTTTAGTGATCAACTGAAATTTCCATTTCTTCTTATTCACATGTGAAATAAGAATTAAGAGTTTTCTATAGACATAAAAGTGCTTTGAAAATACAAGCCAACGTGAAAATGAAGTGCTACTTTTAAAAATCATATTTTCAAGTTATTTTTTCATTTTGAAAGTACCTGTTTAATCCATTTAAGTGCAAAATACATAATCTTTGTTTACTTCAAAGTTTTGTTAGATGTTCACATTCTAACCCATGAATTGATTCAAAGTTGGCACATGCACATTTAACGGTGATTTGTGATGTGAGTATCTATCCCAACCGCTTGACCTCAAATGACTAAAGCTCTAGATTGTAAAACTATAAGACAAGATTTTTTTTAAGAAAAGAAAGAGAATAAATTATCTTAATGTGTCAGACTCTGGCCAGCAGAGTCCACCTGTTGTGGCTGACAACAAGAATGAATGCACAGGCGACAACAATCCTGTGGAGAAAAAGGACACAGGCACGACAACTCTCTCAAGGGGAGAGTGCCTATGGTGCCTCGGCCACTCCCTCAAGAGGGGAGCGCCCCAACCCTTGCCTGGACAGGCTTTTATTGTTTTCCTGAGGTCTTACATCAGAAAGAGATTCATTGTCTATTACATAGAATATTATTGTCTACTTTTAGGTACAATCAAGGAAATGAAAATAACATGCAGAGGGGAATGGCGATGAGGTGATTAGCTCTGTCCTTGGGCAAATTCACACAGGCTTTGGATATTACCTTGAAAATAGACAGTACATATTTGTTGTTTTAGACCAGGGTGATGGAGTTTTAGCAAGAGCAAGCCATAACAGTCTGTATGCATTTCCTAGGCCTGATTCCCACAGGAAAACTCAGTTTGAAGGTCTGGCTCCTGCCCACCACTTCGCTTCTGTAGGTTTTCCACACAGAGCTGAGTCACATTTGCCAGACCAAAACAAACCGGTCCCCTACATCTTAATATTGTAGAAATCATTAATATCATCACCAAATGTTATATCTATATAAAGCTCTATAATAGTCTCTATCATTTTATGTTGTTTTCTTTTTCATTGAAATGGCATTTCTTCTTCCTTCTTTGTACATTTTCTTTGGTCACCTCTATACTTTCCCTTCTGGTAAAACTTATTTTGGCTTTGCAGGACTTAGAAAATTTTCAAGTCAGATTAAAGTATCATTTCAAAAGCAAATCGCTTCAGTAGTGAGAGCTGCCGCCCCCTGGCGGTGCTCGCCCACTGGAACTCATGACTTCGGAAGCAACACACCGAGGCACTGCTGCCGTGTCTGAGGCCACGTGTGACAGAGTCACGTATGCTCTACGTGTGCTTTGTGCTCTGTATGACCAGGGAGCTCTTTGCTCTCTATTTTTCCTTGAGGATTCATAGTCCAACTGATTGCTTCTTCTAAGTGAACTTAAAATTGCCTATGACTCCAATTACAACATTTAAAATAAACAATTTAAATGAAAATGTTAAGTAAACTTTAAAATAAAACAAAATCGATTATTTTTCCAATCTGGAATCATTTAATGAGCCTACTTCTTATATGCATAATTATAATTATAAAAGAATAAGAATCAACAAGAATATTTTCTTTTCGTAACATGTAGAGGTGTTTTGTTTCCAGTGGGTTTTAATTTTCCTTTTTCCTCTGCCCTCCCCCCAACATCATCTCTGGCAGGACTCTGGGAAGGGAGGGAAAGGAAGGAGTCAAGATAACCCTAAGGCAGGGATGGTTCCACTGCCAACCTGGGAAACTGGTCTGTGCTGGCCATGAGAGCCAGGAAATGGACCAGAGCCACTAGCCAGCAAAGACCACCACTGGACGAGCTCAGAGCCTACCCGAAAGCTAGGGAGAGATAGGCCCAGGAGGACGGCCAGCACCGTGGGTAATGCTCACACTGCTGGCCACCCCTCCCACTCTGGGCTCCGAGAGGGGTGGGGCTGACCAGGCACTGCCTGGGCTGAACCCCAGTGCTCAGCAGCTTATCCCAACTCTAGATTTAAGCAGCCCTCGCTTTCTGCCTTTTAAATAGTTATGAAAATGCCCCTGAAAATAAAATACAAATAAGAAGTGGGGCTTTTCCAGAAATTTTAAATTTTTTAATTAAAAAAAGCTTTAGGGAAATAATTTCTTAACTACACCATAGGCTTATAGGCAAATCAATGTATGACACTGCCTGATAAGATTAGTGTGTGTTTCTTCTTAAGCTTTTTGGATTCCACATTAAATAAACTGAAAGGAACTAATAATCCACAATTCAGATCTAAGAATCACATCATACAATGCAGAGTTTTGTTTCCTTTGACTTATTTTTTGGCCACAGGCACTTAATAGTCACAGCCTTGAGTACCTTAAAATACATAAAATCAAAATTCAAGTCTTGATAAGAAAAATGAAGACAGATCCTCAGGAAAGTGCCATCACAGCTTAGATCACCTTAGAAAACGCTTGTGAGCAAGGTTCTGTGCCACTCAAGGACACGGGGACAAGAACCAGTGGCTGCACACTGAGCCCAATGTGGTCCTTCACTTACTAATTCATTCCTTTATTCCACAGGGCTACCGGTTGCCGGCTGTGTGCTCAGCCATCTGAGGACAGCACTGGCCAAGAGCCACTGTCCCTGCTACCCGGGAGCTTGCAGTCGAACCAGCGGGGCAGACATTAAACACACACTGGTACGAATAAGTGCACAGGCACAGTTGTAGGGAAGACTCTGGGGCAAAGGGCTGGCTGCTAGGACAGAATATAGTCAGGGAACCTGAACAACTCACTTTTCTCTGGCTGAGGAAGCGGCCATCAAGTAGAAGGTAGTCAGATAACAGTAGAGGGAGAAGAGTTCCAGGTAAAGAACAACTTAGGAAAAAGCAGTGTAGCATAAGGAGCTTGGAATCGTGAAGCGACCTCAAGAAGGCGAGCAGGTGCCAACACTTAGGCACAGGGCATTGGAGCTGGAGGTAAAAGCAAAAAGAAACCTGGATGGAGAGAAATGTGGTGGGGGAAGGAGGGGCGTTCGATTGTGCAAAACCCTGTGGGATTTGCTAGGGATTTTGAGTATCATCCAAAGAGTCAAAAGTAAAAGCCAGCTTTTCACATGGGATGAGGAAATTGCTTGCTTAAAAAATATTGATTGATTGATTGATTGATTTTAGAGAAAAGAATCGATGTAGCATCAATGTGAGCTAGGAAGGAAGAGGGAGAGAGGAGGGAAGCAGCAACGTGAGGGAGAAACAATGATCAGTTGCCCCCACCTGGGCCACCACCGGGTACGCACGCACAACTGAGGTGCGGGCCCTGACTGGGGACGTCTCTGGTGGGCAGGGCAGGGCTCCGACCAACTGAGCCACTCAGCCAGGGCAGGAGATTGCTTTTGAAATACTCATCCTGTTCATTCTGCAGAGGATGGATCATAGACAGGGACTGTGGGGAAGAAGGGAGGGTACTTCGCCAACTTCCGCAGGACTCGGACAGTAAGTAATAGGGGCCCAGACTGTGGTGTCAGCAGAGCAGGAACTGGAGACACACACAGCTGCACACTTGTCAGGACTTGCTCACTTTATAGACATGAGGGAAAGAGAAGATGGCGCCAAGACCGAAGCCATTTCAGCACGAATGACGTTGTTTAAAAAGACAGGAGACATTGAGGAGAAGTGTACCTGGGGGAGAAGATAATAAGCACTGGATTTGGGACGTGCCATGATTAAAATGGAATGGATGGAATGTGAGTGTCTGCCCCAAATCCTCCGTTGAAATCCTCCCCCGCAGGGGAATGATACTAGGAAGTGCCGCCTGGGGGAGGCATTAGTCATGGAGATAGAGCCCTCTCAAATGACATTAGTGACCTTAGCAAGGGGACCCCAGTGAGTTCTCTCAGCGCTCCCACCAGTGACAATGCGAGAAGACAGCACCTGCACCACCCAAAAAGGCCAACACCAGCACTTGGCCATGCTGACACCCTAACCTCAGACTTTAGCCTTCAGATCCATGAGGAGTAAGATGCTGTTGTTTACAAGTTGCACAGTCGGAGAATTTGGGTGGGGGAGGACGGTCAGGCAGGGGGTCTAGAAAACAAAAGAAAGGTCCATGCTGCAGTTGCAAGTGTGGGAGCTGTGGCACCCACTACACTGGGTGGGACCCCCCAAAAGGGTGCTCATTCTAGAGCCAACAGGGGAACAGACCTGCCGCCCCTTTGGTTTTCGCCCAGAGAGAGCCTTTTGGGATGTATGACCTCCACATCTATGAGAATAAGTGTGTGCTGTGCGAAGCCAGTGAGTGTGTAGTAATTTGTTTCAACAGCAACAGGACAAGGACACAATCCCCAGTCACCACGAACACAACAAAATGTCCCTCCTTCTCTTTGTCCAAAAACAGAGGGAAGGGATGGCTGTGGGGAGGACAGACAAGACTGTGAGTTGAGGAGACAATAAACACAAAGGATACGGTGTATTGCTTACGAAACACAAAACAGTTCCACCTCTCACCATCTAACCTGGCCACCCCACTTATGTCTATTAAATTGGTAATGCACAGTCACACAAGTACATTCCTACCTGTCTGAAAAGCACTTTGAACCCTGTTTTAACACCTTTCCTCATTAATTAAGGAGTTGAAAAAGTGCTTGGCAAGTGTTCATGTTATATCTGTATCGGAGTTAAAGTTTTACCTTTTGAATGTATACTTTAACAGAAGAATGGGGGCCTTAGGAAAAACAATATGGAAACAATACCGGGTCCAGGAGAGAATGGTGTTCTGGAAGCCAGAGAACAGGGATTTCCAGAAGTGTTCGTAGTTCAAATGTGCAAATAGGACAAGCAGGTCGAGGACTTAGATGCTGGATTTGGTCAGGACTAGTAGGAAGAGGTACGTGTTAGTCAATACAGTTTAAGAGTTAAATGAATCAAGAAATCAGTGGGAGATAAGGAAAAAGAGCGAGCAGGGCCAGTGATTCCCGCAAGACTTTGAGTGACAGCAGAGGGAAAAACCAGGGTGTGGCCAGTGAGGAAAGCAGCATTGTGGGAAATCAGCCCTGTAGGGTGAGGGAGACGTGATGAGGAAGGAGCTGGCAAAGAGGAGGACGGGAGTTAAAAAAAAGGACTGGGAGAGGGAGGAACATCCGAGAACCTTCCCCAGGCCACGCTCCAAGCACAGCTGAAGAAACTTCTTTGTAAAAGACAAGGGAACCGCCTTCCTCTGCATCAGAAGGGAGAGAAAAAGAGAGTAAAACTGGAGGTCTGAGAGTGATTTCACACCCAATAAAAATTGTTTCCATACTGGCTTCAGAAGGAAGAAGATTCGACCTGGGATTGTGATAATAAAAGGGCTCAAGTTGGGAATGGGTGGGATTTTAACAGCAAAGTACAGGAAACACAAGGAAGGGTGAGTACACCCGCCATCAGGCATCGCTGGGGGAAAACTCCATGAAGCTCAGCCGGCCCCTCTGGGTACCGCCTTCTCATGTTCTCAATCTTATCTTCAAAATCTCTTACACATGCACTATGTTTCACCATTTGCTTATTTGAAATGTTTATGCAAGGTTTGATATTCGTTTTTTCAGGATTATACTTTTTTAGAGTAGTTTTAGAGCAGTATGGAGCAGAAGGTACAGAAATTTTCCACGTCCCCCATTATAACATGAGTGTACTGTGGTCCACCTCGAGAATGAGCCTTAATGGAAACTATAGACTTTGGGTGGTAATGACGGGTCAGTACAGGTTCATTCGTGGTAACAAGGATTTTAGATTTTTAAAGGCAAATTATTTCTAAAATACTCTTTCACTGATAGATCATGGGGATCTGCCCACACCCCTCCCCCATCCCGGGTCTCCTGAACCAGAAGCCTTCAGTCAGGTGCAGCTTTGGTCACATAATTATAAACAACACATTCTGCCCAATAGGATCTTGTAGAGTCCCAAGCTTCTTTGTAACATATATGGAAATGTCTAAGGATTATAATGCCTGAATTCTAAAACTGAAAGCATTTCCTGTGGGTATAAATGCTCACTTAAGCCCTCACCAGATAACTCAGCTGGTTAGAGCTTTTTTCTGATACACCAGTTTGTGGGTTCAATCCCCAGTCAGGGCACACCTGATAATTCAACCAATGAGTGCATAAACAACACGTTGATAGTTCTCTCAAAGCAAT
This sequence comes from Sturnira hondurensis, assembly GCF_014824575.4. Classification (NCBI taxonomy): domain Eukaryota; kingdom Metazoa; phylum Chordata; class Mammalia; order Chiroptera; family Phyllostomidae; genus Sturnira; species Sturnira hondurensis. The sequence goes on along the minus strand of NW_028082759.1, from coordinate 24,529,458 downwards.
AAATAACACTTAAATGCTCACATACACCACATTATAAAAGGAAAATCTGATACACTGTAACAACATCACTCCTACGGGCAGCCACTGAAGTTCTTACCAAGTCGGCAGCACTCCAGCCCTGGAGTCTTCCCTCTCAATTTCCCGCTTCTCTACCTTGGGCAGTGGCACAAACTCAACACGGACTCCAATCCTGTGGTCAGGCAGGTGCTGTACTCACAGCAAATGCATTCTGCTAAGTGAGATAAGTCAGGCGAAGACAGTTACTGTACAATGCTGTTTCTGTGTGGCGTCTCAAGAAGCCCCACTGGTAAGAATGAAGAGTAAAATGGCGATTACCATGCGGGGGTAGGGGATAGGACAGACAGTGTTTAAGGGCACAAATTTCTGAGAAGTCGTAAAAAACTCCTGTAGGGTCTAATGTACAGCAGGGTGAATGTAGACAACATTGTATTATAATCATCAGACATGTTAACGGACCAGAATGAAATTATTTCAATCACTAAAAAGAAATGGTAATTATGTGATATGATAGAGGCCCCCATTAGCACTGCAATGCCTATCACATTATAATATAATATAATATGCAAATGTATCAGAGCAACATGGTGTACGGCTTAAATTTACCCAATGGTCTCTGAAATACATTTCAATATGCGACTTTTAAAAATAAAACGAGAAACACATTTTTAATTATCAACATAATGTGTATGAATTTAAGCATACAAAGGAATTTAAAATATTTTCACTGTATCTTTACTGTTCTTTAAACTTCTGAAATATCCCTTTTTATATATTTGGATTTTTCTAAATCTACAATATGGACCAATTTAGAAACATTCTTACATGGTAACGTGGCACTCACACCCCTGCTTCTGGTCTAGGATATTTTTTTATGGTATTTTTTCAGCTGTCATGTGATTCGTCCATGAAAATCATAAGTATCTGAAACCAGTTACTACCCACAGTATTTCAGGTATGATGTCAGGAATTAAATTACTTTTTAAGATAAATAAACCTTTGTATATAAATCCTATCACCACACTTAGGAATTTCAAAATTTGTACATGAATAGTACAAAATGGAAGGGAAAAGCTTCTAAAAATATAAATGTGAACAGTGAGCGTGTGGCTCGGAAGATTTTGTTTTATTTAATTGCCTCAAATTCTGGGTTTTTAGCAAAAAATGCCTACAGTTTTTAAATATTCAGTTTTAAAATATAGATAAAACTCTTGTTTGTAATCCTAATTGGATTATTTGAAATCGTATTAATTCACTAAATTTCAACTATAGAAAATTTAAAATTTTTCACACATTTATAGAATTATCAATAACAAGCATCATTTCTTCAAGGGTAAGAAAATCCAGGCTTCAGGAGTCTGAATTCCTAACCCATTTCTTTAGCCGTAGTTCCCTAGATGACAATGTCCCCCACAACAGACATACAAATACATTTTAGAGAATACATCAATCAAATGCACAAGAGCAGCCAACTAGGTCTTTGCTCCCAAACTCCTTTGCTCTCATCCCCCCCGCCCACCTCGGGCTAGCACAGGGCGTTGGAGGGCAGTCTCCACCTTCTGCGTGTGCAATAACGAGACAGAGTTAAGTATTGTAAGTATTTCCTATGAGCCAGACCCTGCGCTCAGTCCATTTTTCACCTTTAAGCACTTTCTGTACATTAATCTAATTCTCACAACTTTAAGACACTCATTTTGCAGATGATAAAACTCAGGCTCAGAGGATCTCACCTATAAGTGGAACCTAATTAACAAAACAAACAAGCAAAATACAACCAAAGACATTGAAATAAAGAACAAACTGACAGTAACCAGAGAGCATGGGGAGAGGGATAATGGGGAGAAATGGGGGGTGAATCAAGGAACAGGTATGAAGGACACGTGGACAAAGCCAAAGGGGGCGGGTTCAAGAGTGGAAGGGAGGAATGGGTGGGGCCAAGGTGGTGTGGTGGGGTAAAAATGGAGACAATTGTACTTGAACAACAATTAAAACAAACAAACAACAACAAAAAAACCTAAGGCTCAGAGAAGTGTACTGACTTGCCCGAGGTCACTCAGTGGCTGTGGCAGAGTTGGGATCTAAATGCAGGCAGTTCAACTTCAGAGACTAAACTCTTAACCATCACACTGACTGTTTCTCTCAAGGAGATCAGAGCCCATGAGCCCTGGCTGGTGTGGCTCGATGGCTGAGTGCCAGCCTGCGAATCAAGGGGTTGCTGGTTCAGTTCCCAGTCAGGGCACATGCCTAGGTTGTGGGCCAGATCCCCAGTGGGGGACATGCAAGATACAACCACACACTGATGCTTCTCTCCCTCTTTTTTATTTCCCTCCCTTCTCTAAAAAATGAAATCTTTGAAAAAAGAAAGAAAGAAAGCCTGTGAGTGGGAGAGGGGACACAAAGCCATGCAAAGGAGGCCGTGACAGGAGTGCCTTTCCCAGCAAAAACGGCACAGCACCCTTCCCTGAAAGCTGGGGTCCCCAGCACGGTGGAGTACGCCAATAGTAGCGTACTCCACCTGCCCCTCTTTGGGGACAAGGTGGAGGGGAGGCAGAGGGGAAGGTCCACTGTTCCATCTGTTGGGCAAAATTTAAATCCAGCATTCCCCATATCTTCTCCCATTAGCCAAAATGGGTGTAATGACTAGGTCTCTGGCTATCTAGAATGGTCTCACTCAAGGGAGAAATTAGCAGAAGGTCAAAAGGTGTTTCCTTTCTAGTACATAACGGCTGCTCCTACGAACCAGCAGTTCAAATTCTCAAGGACTTTTGTGCACATTCTTTTGAGTTTGTTCTTAGAAATCTGTAAAAGCAGCAATATGTAGAACCATATTGAAGTAAGTGGGGCAAAGAAGAAATCAAGAAGATTGATCCTATCTTTATTTAAAATTTTTATATATTATTCGGGGGTTTTTTGCAATCCTTTTTACTTTAAAAATATTGCAATAAAATATTGCAATAAAATACTGTTTTTCTTAGTTACTAAGAGTTCCTTATTTGTTTGCTTGGGGGCCCCTTAAACATGGTGAGCTGACCTAGTGCATCCCTTGCTCCATCTACCCAGGGCTCTCTCTTAAAGGTAGGAAGGTGATGCCCAAAAGCAATACATTCCACTGGGCCTCTGCTGATTACCCACAAGCCTCAGATAAAAAATAACACAGTGTCCCCTCCCTCTCTGTCCCATAGCCCCTGGGTCATTGATTTTGACACTTGTCAAAGTCAGTAGTGGAGTAGAATGATGGAAATCGAGGGTAACACGTCGCCTCTCCTCCCACATAGTCTGCCAAACAGCCATGCACGTGTTGCACTGGAGGGTGTTCACAAGATTCTAAGGTTCAATCAGGTGTAACAGGCGCTTGTAAAGCTGGCTGTATGAAAGTTTTAAAAACCTTTGTGTGCTCAGTAGTTGATAAAAATCACTGATTTTGCTTATACAGGAAAGTTTCTAGCTTGACTTAATTTGCGTATTTTGGTAAGCCAGCAAACATTTCTGTTTGATTTCTGTTCATTTGTAATTCTCCTATAGTAAATAATTTACGCTTGCTTTTTGCTAACTTTTATACTATCATGTTCATATACTTTTCTAATGAATTGATAAGATTCCTAATTATTAATATTATTAGCCTTCTATTTGTCCATTTTATTGTAAATTTGAAAAATTTTACATTGTTAAGTACTCCAGTTCATGAATCTTACTGCTTTAGGTATTAGATCTTAGAAAATCCTTTCTCTGAGTATATAAATATTCACTATATTTTGTTCCACTAGATTTACAGGTTCAGTTTTTCCATATAAATATTTAACTTATCTGGAATTCGGATTGGTATAAGGTGAGAGGTTGTTTCCAATTGGCTGTCCCATCATTTATTCATTTATCTATTCTTTCCTCGTTGGTGTGAAATGTCATCTCTCTGATATACTGAAATTCCACATGTAGTTGGGTTTTTGTTTTGCATTTCTCTTCGATTTCCCAGATCTTTCTGTAGAGCCTGGAACCACCTACTGAATATTATTTGTGTGGTTTAATAGTATATTTTACAATCTGGAAGGGCATAACTCTTCTTTAAAAATAAAAGTTTTGGCTACTCATTAACTTTTTTTCCAGATATACTTCAGAATCATTGGACAAGTTCCCAAAAAGTTCCACTGAGAATTTGATTAGAAATGTGTTAAGTTTATAGGTTAATTTGGAGAAAGCTGACTTCTTCCTCTCCAGAGATCTCTACTTACTTAATACTTTTTCAAGTGCTTCAGTATAATCTATTTTCTTCAAATAAGCAAGCACATTTCTTGTTACATTTATTCTATATATCATATGTACTGTTTCTTTTGTTAAGGAACTATTTCCCTAATCCATTGGTTAACTGACTATTTATGTTGTCCATTGGGAAACAGGCATGTTAAAGTGGGAAGAATACAGCCTCTCAGTGCTCATTTCTATTCTTGTCTCTGCTCTTAAGTGGCCCCATGAACCTGGGTCAATCGCTAAATATTTCTGGCTTTTTTCTTACTAACGGGAAAAGAACCTGCACTGCCCATGATTCAAGTTTATTGCGAGGTTCAGGTAAGATACTGTGCTTCAGAGCATGCTATCATGCAACACAATACTAAGCTATGTAAAGGCTATTGTGTATAATGAAACACTAACTGCCCCTCCAAAGAGTAAAATGAAGACTCAAATTTTTTTAAAAGCATCTACAGAATTGAAGCAAACTATATTAATTTGAATTACACACATTAATGGTATATACCCCACTTTCATTTATATATATGTTTAATATTTTTAAAATGAACAACTGCCTTGGCTGCTGTGGCTCAGTTGGTTGGAGCACTGTCCCATAACCTGAAAGGTCAATAGTTTGATTCCCAGTCGGGGCACATGCCTGGGTTGTGGTTTGGTCCCCAGTGGGGCACGTAGGAAAGGCAACCAATCAATGTTTCTCTCCTTCCTTTCCACTCTCTCAGAGGTCAATCAGCATGTCTTTGTGTGAGGATAAATATATAAAAAATCAAAAAACTGTGGCACATTTACATGATGAAATACTATACAGCAGAAATAAAGAAGAGCTCTTACCATTCATGACAGTATGGATGGAACTGGAGAGCATCACGCTAAGTGAAGTAAGGCAAGTGGTAAAAGACAAATACCATGTGATCTCACCTATAAGTGGAACCTAATCAACAAAACAAACAAGCTAAGAAAATATAACCAGAGACATTGAAATGAAGAACAAACTGACAGGAACCAGAGGGGAGGGGGGAAGGGACTAGTGGGGGAAAAAAAGGAAAGTATTATCAAGGAACATGTATAAAGGACCCATGGCCAAAGCCAAAGGGGGGAAGGATTGAGGGTGGGGGTGGGTGGGGTGGGGGAAAGTAGTGGTTGGAATATGGAGACAACTGTACTTGAACAACAATAAAAAACAAAACATAAAAAATAAGTAAATAAAAATGAGCAATCTAAGAAAAATCTAATGAAATAATGCAAAATAATCAGCTATGTTTTACTCTAACATAGTATCATATTTTATACCCATATTAGGCTAAAACCTATGAGAACAAAAAAATAACCTATGAATTCTTCAACTCTCTCTAAAATGAAGCTAAAATGGTACCCAAAATACTAATTCTCTTATTAGTTTTTATTTAATTTGAAAACTCATAGATTACCTGGTATTTCCTTAATTTATGTGTTATTAGAATATACAAAGAGAGGACAACAACTGAGAAGGGTGGAAATGGGAGGGAGGGGGGAGGATGGGGGTGGGATGGGATGGGAGTAATAGACAGAAAACTGTACTTGAAAAATAATTAATATGAACAAGTATAAAAGACACATGGACAATAACTAAGGGTGGGGGGTGGAAAGGGGAGGGAGGCGGGGAGCATGGGGTGGGGGGCGGGCAGGGTTGGGAATATAAGACAGAAACCTGTACTTGAACAAGAATTAAATAAAAATTATATTAAAAAAAAAAAAGAAAGAACCCCCCCCAAAAAATAAAAATAATTAAATAAAAAAATTGGAAAAAAACAGAATATACAAAGAGAGATATGTCTCGTCGTAAAAATAGCATCTGTCAAAGCACATAAAAGTTTAGTATGTAATAAGTTTACATGGATGTGATGGATCACACTTCGCTATTTCTGTGACGGTCCCTGTGATCACATAGTGGGGTGAGCATATAACTGCAAATACACACATCACATACACAGAAATACAGATATCGTACAAAAACTCCAAGCAAACATATGGTGAATTCAGTTAGCAAACTAAGTACTGGCATCTTTTTAGACACATTTCAATGGTGCAAAATAGGCAGGCACTCTGGGTTAAAAGTAGTTTAGAAGTTAATTAGAAAGACTAAAGGCTAATCTCCATAGAAGAGAATTGGCTCAATAACCCGAAAAAAAAAAGAAAGAAAGAAAAGCCCTTCATTTTATTCTTTTGAATGTTAGAAACTTGTAAAAAATTTATTTTTTCCTATCTCTTTCAGAATTAAAATACATTATATTTTTTCTCAGTACACATGCAAAAAAATCTCTGTAGGAATAATAAACTTCTACTCTCATTTTAGTTAATTAAGAGAATATTAAATTCCACCTCCTTGTTATTCATGGTTATCCAATAACAAGAAAGCCACCAAGCACAGAACAAAGCCATAAAGCTAGGCATATTTTAATTGGCAACTTCACCTTGACAGTATAATATGTATGTTATTGCCATACTTTTCAAATAGTCATCAGGCTCTTTGAATGGCTGTCGTCATTAATTTGTAAAGGACAGAATGCTAAGGAGTTTCTTCCTCTTAGCTGTTCTGCACAAAGACAAGCAAGATAGGGCTGATTTGTGGAACATTAACGACCCACCGTAAAACCAAATGAAGAGGGGAAAAAGTGGGTTTGCAAAACACAGGCATCTAGGAAACAATCTCCTACACACACGTACGTCCAACCATGCTGGCGCTTGGGAGACTTTTCTGTCTAACCTGCCGAGTTAGATTAAAAAGACATTTCCTGATTTTTCAGAGAATTGAATCAATGAGGAACATCAGTCTATGAGACGGAGGAAGTTATTTTATTTAAATACCTAAATGCATACCTGTCGTGATTACTTTGGTTTAGATGTTTGGAATGGTCAAACTCACAATTTTCTTTGATTTCCATAAACAGAAACATTACAAATATACACAGTCTTTTCCCTTTCAACTGGCTATCCAAAATTCTACTTATTGGTCATCAACACTCAGTGCTCTATACAGGTATAAAAAATTAAAGCAATGGATAGATAACCTTACATAATTGAATCTGTCCTACAATATATTCCATTTTTTAGGTCAAGATGAGGTCTCCTCATGTCTTACCATGTGACTCAATGTGTTTCTGCCCGATGTATAATGTTACTGTGATATTTTCAAATGCCTCATTACATTTGGTCAGTAATCAAAATAGCTATTAAATCCATTTGGACATTTCAATTTAATGTTCTCTGGTCTCAGCAGGACTGAAAGGATGGTTTTACAGACCGAACCTTTACTCTGAAAGTAGTTGTCAAGGTTTCAGTGTCTCAAATCTTTTCTGGTAAGTTTTAAGCCACTGAGAATTCTTAAGAGAAAAAAAAATAACAAAAAATGAAAATAAAAGGCTTCTAAGTATGATGCAATTAATACATCTAATTTAAAAAAGATTAATCACTACCAATTTAGCATCAAAAGAACCGTCAAAGGAAAGGAGTTCCACATGGGCCCTGTCGGGCTAAAAAGAGATGCACCGCTCACCTCCCCCGCTACCCAACTACAGAGGAAAAGAATAAATCAATTTGAGCCTCCAAAGAACATGTGGGTTTGTTAAAGAGTCATGCTTCTACAAGTAAGATCCACATTATCAGGGTCCCTGAGAAGCATGAGGAGTCATCTGTAACCCATGTTGTCACCGTAGACCCCCGGGAAAGCCACTCTCAACATGTCCATTCTGCTGCCACATGTCTTACTCATTAGAAGTTACTGGCTTGATCTCAGCTAGCCCAGCAGGGACTGTGCTCACAGGAAAGCTCTCCCCCTCCTTCTGCCCCACGTCCTTCTCCTCTTCCCTCACAACGAGGGTTCCTGGCTACATTACAACACCATTCTTTTGATGCATGAGTGGGCGAGGCCTGAGAGGAAGAGACAGAGGGCAGGAGAACCCTAACTCCTGGAAGCTCATTGAGTGAGTTCAGTGAGGCCAGAGCCCGCAGGGGCCAAGGTGTCAGATACCTGTGTAGCTGCGTGGTGCTGGGTAGGGGACCGGAGCTGTATGAATCCCACTTGTCCAACCACCAGGGGTGGTGTGCCTGCTTCTTAGGGTAGTTACAGGGGTTGAACTATAATAAAGTGCCTGACACATATATATTTTCAATGGGTATCAATCTACTATGAAGCATTCTGGGGAAGGAATATATGAACAGAAGAAAAAGAGTTATCTAGTTTCTATGGTGACAGAAGATAACTAGATTTATTGTGGCAATCACTTTGTAGTGTATATAAATACTCATCCCTATTGTGCACCTGAACTAATACAACAGGGCAAGTCAATTATACTTCAATAAAAAGAGTTTCTTTACTTATAAAGCAGACTAAAACCAAATATTCAAGTATAGCTTAATTGTAGTATTGAGAGATCATAGTTCATAATGAAACTATACCCACCTGTATTATTCACTTCAAAGTACATGTGAAATATTTGAAATTCTTTATTATTATATTAGGTATAGGGTAAAAAATAGCTAGTCTTATATTTGTATAATATTTTTATGTCCAAGAGATACAAAATAATTATAATAAAGATAAATCTGAACATCATAGAAGCATGTAATTTTAAATCTGTCTTTATTTTATATATATTTGTTTTATTTTATGCCTGAGATCTTCAGACAAATGCTGATGAGCCCTTTGAAAATTTTAATCCAAGAAAATCATTTCCCATCTTAAGCATGTTGTCTAGATGAGATAGATAAAAGCCATTTATAAAAATATACGATCAGAGAAAGTTGAGAAGGAAGGAAGGACCAGCAAAGCAGGGTCGAGGTAGACATCCCGGAATGTTAATTTACTGAACTGTAAACAGCCTAAAGCTCCATTATTCCCAACTATACTTATCCGTTTGAGTACTTTGAACTGCTGCTGAGAGAAAACTCAACTCCGAACAGCTTAACGAAACAAAGGGCTCTGCGGCCAATGTCACTGACAGGGGCTGAGAGGGGCTTCAGCTGGAATGAGATAAAGGCTTCAGGTCCTCATCGCTGACCTTTGCCATCTCTGCCCGGTTGTCTCTGCCTTCACACATCGGTGGTATCTCCAGGCTGGTTTCTCCTGGGGTCACAATACAGACATCATCTCATAACAATCTAAACAGTCCTGGGTACTGGCCTGGTCTGAATATCACTGCGCTAATTCCTGCACTGGGCAAGGGAAAATTACATGCTGGTTGGCTCCGTAAAGTAGCCCCAGAGGGCCAGGTAAGTCAGGATTCTCCAGCAGAGCTTGGGATGGATTGCTACCCAATGATGTGTCTGCTACACGTAAGAGTAATGGCAAAAGGATGATGGAGAAAGAACTAGAGAATCCGCTACGTGCATACGCCAGAGGTCAATTTCATTTTTAGAAAACCGAAAGTGCATGACGCAACTAAAAGATGGTCTATCACACGCCATAGATCAGGTGCACGGCAGGCTATTCTGATTAAAATTAGGCCCACGCCAGGCAGAACTCTTTTACTACGATGGCACCGTTTATTCGATATTCACAGGCAATTATCTGCATCACTAAAGGGCAAAGTTCCCCCTGCTCCTGCCCCAGTGTGCTTCTGGACAGAGCGTGTACCCTAGAGAACGGGAATGCAACGCAGGAGGGTCCCTGACTCCTCCCAGTAAAACAAGAGGAACTAATTTTATGGATGCAGGCATGTCAACTTTCAGAATTTTTCTAAGAACATAAAAAGATTAGTTATTGATTGACTAATAAGTCCAAGAGAATAAAGGAGGCAGCTAGCATATTTAGTCGCTGCTATATAAATTCGTATTGGTGAAATAGAGTATCAGGGACAAAAGAGAAGGAAAAAGACTGAACAGGCGAGACCCAAAGAGTTTCTCAAGTGGGAGAAACGGCTCTGTGTGATCTTGTAAAGATCTTGTAATGATCTTGTAATGAAACGGCTCTGTGTGATCTTGAGATTCGCGACACCTGCAGCTCGGAGCGCAGAACGGCAGGCGCGTTATGTGAAACTAAATTCATTTAGAAATTCAAGGGGCCCCAGGATGGAATGCAGGATATGACGTAAAGATCTATCTTTATTCCCAAAATATTCAGCAGCCTTCCTGAAGGGGGTGGGGTAAAGGTTGCTGACCTCTGCAACATTGGAAATAAGAGGCATCTGTAAAAGGGGAGAGGAACTTCTCCTCACGTGGCAGTTGTCTCCCGAGGCGATGTGGCGTCTCAGTTCAGGAACCACTCACTGCGCAGGTCCCGGAATTGAATCGGTAAATATGTGCAGAGCAGATGGTGGGGTGCAGGCTCCTCACTGTTGGAGCAGGCTCTGCACTGTTGTTAGAGCGGAGGAGGAGGCTAGACTGCTCCGTGGGGTTACACATCGGAGTTGGAGGCATCAGTCTGACTGATGTTTAGCGTAAGTTCTGAGGGTTACACACAGAAATATCTGTAGAAGCGTGTTCACAAACGAAGGGCAGACACGGCTCAGAGTCTGCTTCCTCCAGGGCCCGACCCCTCTTCTGGCCTCCTGTGAACACTGGGATGCACACTTATTGTATCATAGGCCACACTGGTAGTATCATTCCCTTGCATATTTGGCTGCAGCTGTATACTGTGAGCTCTATAAAAAAATAGGATGATGTGGCATTACAGTTTCTATTCTCCGGGCATTTAAAAGACAAGCTGTAAAATGGTTTTCCAAACTCTTTGCTAGAGGGGTGTAGTCTGGACCTTAGGGCCAGGCTCTCGTCCCTGTGCGCCCTGGGCTCCAGGGCTGCAGTGCAGCCTGAGTGAGACTTGCATGTTCTCCAACTCAGTATTAGGGTGGATAAAGCCTAGATTGATAGCTCCTACCTCCTAAAGAGGTATTATAGTTTTAAAGAAGTGATCTAATAGAGTACCCAACAGAGTGATTTGGAGAGCTTCACTAATGTTAGCTTAGTGTTTCTTAAATTAATTTTAACTGAACTTACCTTATTTCATAGGTGGTAAGATGGTAGTGTTTATTAAACTACCACTGCAAACAGAGAAATAAACTCCATTGGGAAAAACCATGAGGCCCAGTACCTGCCTGAAGTGAATGCCTGGACCTGCGGTTGGTTAACTAACAGCAATTGTCCCAAACGTCCTGCACACCTCTCCTGGGAGTTATGCAGACATTAATTCACGAGCAACACGTACAAACTGTACAGTCTCATGAACAAACAGCCTAGTTAAATCATGTGTCAATCTTCTGTGGGAGGTGTGCATTTGGACAGGGAGAGTGGGGGAAACGCCTTCTCTGTCCTCCAATTTTCCACCGCACGTTGACTGCACAGTGACGATGTTAACAGAAAAGCTCCCCACCTCGAGGTCCTATATATTTGCTGAGGAGAATGGGGTGAGAAAAGTTAGTCCATCGATACAATAAAAGCACAATGGATTAATGTAAACATGTTTTACCACGAATTATCGCAAAGCTGATGCACCGATAGGCTTCATTTTGCTTGTGATCACCGTAATGAAGAGACAAGCCCTTTCATACCAGGCCAATCAAGTTTTAAAAACCAGAGACTTTGGTTATGGCACTAACACCTAAACATTTGGTACTGAGACTCTAACGTTCTTGTGCCAAACCTTTCTTACAAATACTGTGAAATGGCACAGAAGTGCTGAGAACGCGTCTTTTTAAAATAATAAAACATGAAAGCTTTTAATTTATTTTCGGATTCAGTGTGCCAGCTAAATTTATGATAACCTCCTGAAAATATGAAATAATGGTTTGCAGTTACATTTCCCCAGATGATGAAGCAGGTTTATGGCAAGAACCGGGAGTTGGTCTCCCATCGGCCCCAACTGGGCTGCCTGGGCCAGGGATGAGCACAGCCTGCCTGGCTCAGCTTTTAAAACGATGTGACATCATAATAATCCCTTCCATCACAATGTTTCCTATCAGGGAAGGAAAAAAAAAGCTGATTCCCAAGTAATAATTGATCCCAGCACTCTGAGGCACAAGCCAGCCAAAACTTGTCCAGTTTTCTTAATACAAAATCACTGCATGTCAAGAATTCCTCTCCAGTCGTCTAGGGCTCTAAAGTAACGTGCAAACACACTGAGGCCATTGTTTTGCGGCCTCATCCTCAGATTGGCTGGCTGGGGATTTGGAAATCCCTTTCCAAGTGTGTCTGCTTCTGGTCTCCCAGCAGGCATTCAGGAATCTGCAGCCCTCCACGACCTGCCCGCCAATCAGTGCCCAGAGAGAGGCGCTCATTTGATGAATTTGGTGAAAAATAACCCAGCCCCTCCTCTTCCTCCCTTAAAAGGTGAGGGTGTGGGGCAGGTTAGCACTTTTCAACACCATCCTCCCTCTCCCCACCAGAGAGTCTGGGCAAAAGTAGCACGAGGAGCACCGGCCTAACCTGGGCCTGGAGCAGGGCTCCCCGGGGCAGCGACCGAGGCCGTCTCAGCATCCGGGTACAGAAGGGCTCCAAGGATAGGAAAGAAAGAATTAAAAAGGAGCCATGTTACTTTTTCCAGGTTTTTAAAAAACCGTCATTTATTGTTAAAGATTTCATGTTATTCGGTTGCATTAAAAAATTTTTTTTAAGCTGAGTACAGTTGAAAATAAAGATGGCATGGCCCTGGCCTGGTGCTTGGTTGGTTGGAGTGTCCTCTGGTATACCAAAGATTGCAAGTTTGATCCTGGGTTAGGGCACATACCTAGACTGTGGGTCTGTTTGATCCCTGAGCACTTAAAGGGAAGCAACCAATAGATGTCTCTCTCTCTCTCTCTGTCTCTCTGTCTCCCTTCCTCTCATCCTGTCTCTCTAAAATCAAGAAACACATCCTCTGGTGAGGATTTGAAAAACATACAGACTGTCTACAAGTCTCAGAGAAAAGTATCAAAGGGTCTTACCAGCCTTCTCACAGAACAGTCGCAGCATTTGAACCTTTTCCCTCTGTCGATTAACTTAGCAAGTGCTAAAAAACCACCTTCCCCGTTCCACACTCTACTAGAGCACATGTCACTGTGTCCACATTAACCATCTCCAGTTGTTTAAAACTGATAATAAATTATACATAAATAAATACACATCACGTGCTTTTTACAAATCAAAAATGTGTACTTTCTATGTTGCAACTACACTTTAAATGGAACCTTTTTTCTAGGTTTTGCCTATTGCTGCAATACCCTTGATTAAAGAGACTGGATGATTTTATTCATGGGGCTTAGCACATAATGGTAAATTCATCAAGACAAAATGTTTTTGAAAATACACATAACAAAATACAGGACACACATAAAGTAGGGCATTTGAATTACATTAAAAGACAAACGTGGAAACTCACGAGTCTAGTAACTATGTTTCAAAGGGAAGGCCTGGACGTCTTGAAAACCTCAAGAAGGTGCAGACAAGAGCTTTGATTGTGTGGACATTTGCTGTACACTCTCCAAGATGTGCTTAGATAGCATCATCACCAAATCATATCATTGTAAATCTTATCTTCTACCATGACTCGGAAAAAATTGGAAATGTCTAAACACACAGCATAGAATTTAAATAATACTTTTAAAATAGTACAAAATGCAGGCATTCGCACTTGCCCATCTACTACAGGAATACATTTAAATTGACAAAGGAATGGAGCTTCCCCTCCATATGTACAAAGCCAAGGGCAGTCCCTCAGCCTCTGTGGGACCTCTGGCACTGGCCACGGCCAAGTGATCCAGTGGAATCACCCAGGCATTCAGTCTGACACTATGCTCAAATCCTATTATCCAGGTGCATCAGTGAAACAATTACATCACAGGGTGCCGCTGCCCGCAGCAGCAAGGGTGGTCGCGAGGTGAGGCGAGGGACTTAAAAAATGGAGAGGACCATGAGCTCTGCTGGCAAATGGCAACTTTATTCAAGGAACAGCTGTCTTATATACAAACTGTTAATACCTAAAGCAAGACTGCAAGGAACTAGAAACAATGTTGTTTTTCAAAGTTCGTGCACTCCCTTAAGCTATCAAAAGGGCAAGAAGTTCTTATAACCATCTGGGAACATGACACCTGTGCCAGGGTCTTGTTGTGTCCTTCAAGGCTGGGAACTAGAAGGTTAGGAAAGTGTCAAGGTACCCGCCGGCTCCAGGGACCAGAAACCAAGTTCATCCACCATTTTCACAGTGGAGAACTCTGTCCTTGATCCCCTTGTGGCCTGGCGGGCCCCCACAACAAGGAGAGAATTTTTAAAATGCATGCTGCATTTAGCACATTCATTGTACTTTTCCTAAAGCAGTCATCAAGATACAGTTTTAACAAATTGCATATTATTAAGTCAACAAACCTTGAATGTAAGTACTTATTCGATAGGTTCATATTTCATACCATTTCAATCTGGGTTCATAGTGCACTATTTGTTCTTAACTTCCTTCCTTCAGGGATTGTGAAAGCATCCAACCGAACTGAGGAAGTAAACAAACTAGCTTTGCATGTAGAGGCTAGAAAGCGTGTGCTCAGTTAAGCTGAGATGATGCGATGAAAAGGGCAACGTGGGCAACTTCTCAGAACATCAGGGGCAGGGTGCCACGGCTTCAAACATTGCCCAGCTACGCGACCTGCTTCTCCAGCACAGTTGATGCAGTTGAGAGCCATTTCAGATTCCCTCTTTCTAGAGAGATCTCGTCTCTTGTCCCTGGAGTATTCATGCACGTAGAGCCATCAAAGGTTCACAGCTTTCGGTAGCAACTTAAGCTAATTTTCAGGGTCATTAATTGTATAAACAGGACAATGAAGCCCATGGAATCTTTCAAGCTAAGGGGTCCTAGTTTGTTGCTTCGAGCTTCATTTTGCTTCCCTGCTTTTGCTATTTCTTTAATACTGAGCCACCATTATTGGTAATAACAATGTCCAACTAGTCATGATTATAGAAGAGTTTATGAATTTGATTCAATGTAGTTGTTTATATACTGTTTTTTTTTCTAAAAACAAAACCCTGAAATATGACATAACCATGCTGCCCCTTTATAAACATTTTCTCATTTTGTCTTGCAACAAATGTATTTGGAATACGCTATTAGTATCCCATTGCTTGAATGAGAAAAATAAAAGATTTGACGGTTTCTCTCTTTCCAAAGACCGCGGAGCCTGTGGTTTGATGGGCACCAAGCTTGTGCTCCTGACCACAAGTCCATGAAGGAAAAAACAAGCATTTGGGTTTAAGTCAATGTAAAGGCTTTGTTATTTAGTCCTCCCACTAAATCTTAGAGCAAATCAGAGAAAATTTCTCAGAAAACTACAATCCAAGGGCCAAATCCAGCCAATCACTTTTTTTTTCTTGGTGAACGAAGCAGTTTCTGCAACACATTTCTATCCATTCTTTCGCATGGTGTCGATGACTTCCCACCACAACAGCTGAGTTCAGTAGCTGCAGCCGGCGCCCGCTGGCCCACATAGCCTGAAATACTGTTTGGCTCTTTACCGAAAGTATTTGCCAAACTCTAAATTACACAACTGACAAATCCGAAAATACTTGCCAACTTCTAAATTACACAACTGACAGATACAAGGAGGTGGTAACACTAAAGGGTTTTGATGGGTGGGGGTCTCTTATCAACAGCAAGCATGTCAGGAAGAATGAGATTCATGGAATGGGTACGCAGGAAGCAAGGGAATGAAGAAAGATGGAAGTCAAGGCTGTGGCGAACAACTCATCAGAGCACTCACGGGAGCCCTTACACGAGCCACGCTGCCTATGGACCTTCAATCTACTGAACTAAATGGCGATTCCGATGTGATTGCTGTTGACCAGCTCTGCGTTTGCAGGTCTATGAGTGAGACCCCGCTAGTCATCCTACGTACTCTCGAATTGTGTACGTTATCAGGAAAGAAAAGGTCCCCGTTCCACTCTCGAGCCGGTTGCTTTCTAATTTTATAGAATAAAGTGCTCTTGTCCGAAAAAATTTAGGTAGGTTTAAAATGATGTCACTTTCCATTGTCAAGGCGATGACTGAGCGATTTTGATCATTCACGCTAATCATGGATTTGCACAGTAGTTAGCTCCTAGGAACAACTCTAATCAAAGTTTTTAGGATTTGCTCTCTGCACTATATGTATTCAATGGAATATAAACATTCCCACCTCAGAGAGGACTTGAATTCAGATGATTGTGTGAGTGCACACACACACAATCCTCCCCACACACACCATCCCATATACCAAGAACCTCCTCAGAAATGTTTAGCATCTCACATTGTTGGCACAGTTCCCATGAATTTCCAAAAGCAGCAAAATTCCTAGTAGATGATACAGTTCCCCAAATCAATCCCCAGCCTCTCTCTGGGCCACCGGTTCTCAAAACATGAAAGAAGAGAGGGCACTTTTCATTTGAAAAATGATCTATTGAAGATCACATGGAAGGGGGAGAGAATTTGCCAAAGTGATTAAGTCCATGTGTGAAGGACAAAGGGAAACCTCCAGGCATTCTGTCCCATGTTATTTTCACTTTTCCAAAAAAATTTACAGAACCATGTGGGTGGCCACATGTCTATTTGTTTTCCTTGTTTTTCAACAAGCGAAACTTGAGGTTGAAAGGGGGAGGTTAGAAGAGCATGTTTTTTAACTCATAGAAGTTATGGCTTTATTATTTTCAGATTAAGCTGATGTGCAATTGAACAAGTTCTCTCATTAGCTGAGCCCAGAACCAGATGGTAATTGTGGCTATGAGGTTACTCTTGTCCGGCTGATAGATTGGAGAACACTTTTCCCTTTCATGGTGCTGATACCATGTTACACCCTCCACTTCCACAGCTGGCGTCCTAAGACAAACAGAGTAAGAACAGCAACCCTCACGTGGGTTTCACAGAGAGAAACAATAGCAGCATCCCTGTCGGGCTGACGCCACGTGGGGAATGGCTTCTAAAGGAGCGTTCACGTGACTCTCCTGATTTACATCATTCAAGACAAAATAAGCCCTCAATTGTATATTGTGAATGACATTACATTGTAAGTGCAGTTAGCAATGAACAGTTTGCAACAACAATGACAAGAAAATGAGAAGTCAATCTCTCTTCAGTATACCCTGTTATGCTCATATCACATGCCGGGTTTTAAAAATACTGACCTGAGAACTCTGAGATTGGAACAAAATGTGCAATAAGTTATTAACAAACTAGTATTCAGTGTCAGTATGTTTCTCATTTTAAAGACCATGTTTCAGTAGACTTCTCACATGATTTTAATAATTCATTCTGGCAGGAAATTCCAACCAAGAATGTCCACTGTTTCACTCAGTTCTTTTTTACTTTTACATCAGTGTGAAAAAATAATAAAGTTAAGTGGGGAAAACCATCCAAATATACAGGCCTGGCATCCTACAGTATAAATAATGATACTATAGTATTTCACCTGTCTCAGGGATTTTCTGGTTGCCACTGTCACTAGATAAGTCCTTAAGACTTGACCTGGGAAGCTCCTTAGATCTTCCAAGGATGTTTTCTTCCTCATCTGGTCTCAGCTAAGGAGTCACCAGTTCAGAACACCCATTGCACCCATTCTAGGACAGCTATCTGCACCTCCCACCAGTCACTCCTTATCATTAACTTGCATTTAATTTCATTTGTAGCTCTTTTCACTCTTTCAAATATGTTGACCCTGTATTTGTTTTGTTGTGCACTATGTCTTCTGCCTCAATAACATAAGATATAAAAGAACAAGTGTCATTTCTGTTGCAGCCCATACAGGATACTTTTTCTGTCACAGAAAATAGTGCTCAACATATAGTAGGTGCTCAGCTATTTTTTTTTTACATTTGTGAATATCCACGATAACTTTTTCTGCTCTGTGTTTAGCATATTCTGTCTATATTGGACAGACCCTCATCAAAGAACTATTACCACTATTTCTTGGAAAACCCAATGTCTCCAGTGATTAATTTTGCTATTTCCACTTTTCCTGATTAACCCCCTGAAAAGAATTCTCTTGCAGTGTTTGTTTTCTGTATTACAAAAATGCCCATGCCTCTTCAATGCCTACATGATCAACTCTGAATCCTGATTCTACTTTAACGTCCTCACAGCCCTGAGTGGACATTTCATATTATTAAGGAATTATTGGTATTTTGAGGGAATTGTGTTATGGCAAGGTTTCTTAAGAAGGATGAAGAATACTAATCTCTTAGAGACACATATTCAATTATTGATACGCGAAGTTACATGATGGCTCAGATTTGCTTCAAAATACTCCAGGGGTTACAGGCAGGGGGACGAAATTGGCTCTATGCTGGCAATCTCTTCTTCCTACTCTTTTAAATGTTTGTAATTTTTTTTTTAAAGATTTTGTTTATTTATTTATCTTCAGAGGGGAAGGAGAGAGGGAGAGAAACATCAATGTACGGTTGCCTTTTGTGCGTCCCCTGCTGGTAGTTAACCTGCAAGGAACCAGTCTGCAACCCAGGCAGGTGCCCTGACTGGGAATCGAACCGCGATCTTCTGGTTCGCAGGCCCGCGCTCAATCCACTGAGCTACGCCAGCCAGGGCTGTAATTTTCAATAATGGAGAAAAAAGTCTTCACAGACTAACTCTATTGAACCTACCCAACCTGCTTTCTGAACACTGACTTGCTGTTGTCTGCAGTCCGTCCGCTTTCTCTCTGTCCTCTGAAGATACGCACGCATTTCTGCGGCAGGAATCCGTCCCTGCTGCAGACCACCTGCTTGCGCCCCCAGCCTGCTGTCAGATGCACTGGCCCCAGCCGTTTTGACAGTTATTTGACTATGGCTTCAGACAGTTATGTAACGCTATTCTCGAACTAGCCGTTTTCGAATGTTCTGGTATGCTTGCTCATGATTCACTATATAATGAGTTGAATTCCAAACAGCATCCCACAAATTATTATCTGCTTATTAACTGACCCAGATAGCCTCTTATGATCACAGTAAAGAACTTCAGAGGATAGTAAAATGTCTCTCACATAAATATTCAATTATATGAGCATATGAATTCTAAAAATATGTCAGATGTAAAGAGTACATTTCTAAGGCATATGGGTTTTAACAGCTTTATTGATGTCATTGATATATAAAATATTATACACTCTAGGACTACAACTTGATGTCTTGAAATCTGTATACATTATGAAATGGTTGGTTTAATCCAGATAATTAATATATCATCTCTACATAGTAACCATTTGTGTGTGTGTGTGTGTGTGTGTGTAAGATTTAAGATCCATGCTCTTAGCAAATGGCAGGTATACAGTTCAGTGCTGTGAAGTCCTGTCACCAGGTTTGACATTACATTGCAGAATTTACTTATCTCAGGGAACTGAACTTGTATACTTTTGACGAACATCACCTCTTCCACCCCACCCCACAGCCCTCACTGTCGCCATTTTACCTTCTGCTTTGTGCACGTCTGTGCACGTGGCTGTAGTGTTTGGCCATGTGCTCACACACATCATGGTGGAAGCCAGGGCTGGTAACAGGGCTGATGCAGGGAGTGAGTGCACACATCGTGGCCACACTTGTTCCCAGGGACAGGGTCCCTGCAGTGGCACTAGCTGGATTGACTCTCGGAAAGGGCAGCTCAGGCAGCTAGAGTCTGCACGGGTACAGCCTGTGTGGGGTTCTCACCCGTGCAACTGCAGAGGTCCACTGTAGCTGCAGTGTCTGCTGGTTTCTTTACTGGCCGAAGCTACTGAGATTCCCTGTAGAGCAGGCCACTGGGATCCGCAACAGTGAATGCCACAGTGCCATGGCGGTAAAAGCTCTGGTGTCCATGGCAGTCACAGGGCATTTGGTGTCAGTGACAAAGCTGCTAGTGTCCTCTGCACAGTGGGCCACTGGAAGACATGGCTGCACCTACAGCATAGCTGACACGGACAACCTCCACCCTGCTCCTTTGTTGCTTGCAGACCTCACAGCTGCTCTGATTTCCCCAGCACAGTGGGTGGGGACACAACCCAGCAGCTCCTTCAACAGCCCAGCTGCGTGTGCACACAGAACTGATGCAGTTGGCAAACAGCTGGGGAAGCTGCTCTTTCGTCCTTCCCCTCCTTTTCCCTGTGAGGGACACTTGCACTGAGCTATGTCAGTAGACAATGGGACAGTGTGGGCAAGAGAAGCCATTTTTCCTCCCTTCTGTGTGTTCTTGGGGTGTTTTTCCTTCACTGTGTGGTTGCAGCTTCGTAACTGGGCTCCTAAGCCTCCCAGAGCTCTCCCCAGCCACAGATAGTCCAAATTTGTTTGTGGGGACATGAAGCCTGGGACCCCTACTCTGACTCCTTACAGGTGCCACCCCCTTCCCTGTAGGGTGTGGAGGGTTTTTAAAAAGTTAATTCCAGTAAAACCTGGCAGAGTTCAGTGGCTACTTCCCATTCTTCTGCTAGTACACTGCTCAGAAGAAAATATTTCCACCAGCCGCAGTCACTGAAGTCTGTTTTGTTCAATCGACAAGAAAATGTTCAAATCCATGTGGCATTTCTAGTATATTTAGATTAAAAGAATAAACTAGAATACCTACATAAAAAGGTTATAGAGTTTGATTCTGTAATTTTCAGAAAAATAGCCACATTTTCTACCAAATTCTCATGATATAAACTCAAACAAAACTTAATAAGTACTTTAATGAAGAAAACAAATTTTTACATTTGGTGTCTTTGGCAACATGGAACAAATCTGGATTTGGAAAAATAAACTAAAAAAAAAATACTTAGTCTTCCAAGTATTTCCAAATATCTGTATGTTTTGTGTTCTTTAGATGTTTGAGTTTCTTAACCATGTGTTTTGAATCATGTTACATAATGCATAGGTATTTACCACTTGGACTACTTTAAACCTAAAGCCCATTTGTGCTAATTCTATTTGTATTGTTTATTTGCAAAATAAGATTTGCCACTGCATAATGGGAAGTCTTAACACTTACAAAAACACTTTTAAAAAATAAGAAAACTCTTCAGCAGCTAGGGATTCTTAAATGCAACTTAAATGCAAACTCTAGAAAAGAGATAGGAAAATTGAATGATTAAAGGTAAAGCAACAGTGCTCTTGCCTAATATTGAACACTTACTATTGATAGTCAGTTTCTCACATGACTGCATTGCATAGGAATGCTTCTCTTTGTTTCAGCAAGATAATGTGCTTTAGGGATCATTAATGCAGGCCCTTCCCCTCCACCTTCAGGTAACTGATCTCTTGAATGAAAACACACTGAACTAACTGACAACTTCTCTAAACTGACAAGGAGGAAGCAGAGAAAACAGGGAAAGAGAAAAATGCCATAAAAGAAACTGGATTGAGACAGAGATTGACGGGCTGAGGAAGGGAGCAGGGATAGCTGTGTGTATGTAGATATGGGGTTTAAAGGCATTTTAAAGTACCTATTGAATTTCTTGATTATTATTTTGACTTCTTCCTCGTCACTTTCACTTATCGTTAAGATAGTGTGTTGTTCTGTGGGATGGACCTTTTGCTAGAAACTTTCTATTTGCATTCCTTTTGGAAATTTTTGCTACTCCATCTACTTAAGCTCCATAGTACAGCTGGATAGACTCTCAAAATCATAGGCGTTCGTGGACTCTGCTTCTGCGCTCCGCGCCTCTGCATGCCTGAGGATACGCTACAGAGCAAAGTCAGCAACACATGCATGGCCGTCTCAAGAACAGCAGCGCAGTGGGAAAACCACTGCACCTCCGAGCCCTTCTCTGTGTCCTGAGGCACCACCGCTAAGGAGAAGAGTGCCCTGTGACCGATGAAAGGAATGGATCAGCAGGGCTCTGTCAGCTGTGACAGCTGGCATCAGGAGATGGCTGTTTATCACTGCTGTCTGAGCTCCGGACACTGTTTTCTGTTTTGGCCCGATAAATTTGATCTATAAGCTGGGATCTATAAGTCCCAGCTTTCTTCCAACGAGCAAGAGGCTTAAACAAAGAAAATAAAAAGCTGCCAGGTACTTCAGTTGTGAGAAAAGGCTGAGTGTTTTCAAATGATACGATGTGCTTCTTACTGTAGTATCTAATTATGGTATTAAATACAAAATTAATATAAACATAAAATTCAATTCTTATGCATACCAGCTTCTTCTAGTAAAAGACTGTGATTTCTTTGGTTTCTATAGACAAAAGGTTAGTGGTAACTAAATTACATTCAAATTCAGTATTCTCCTACATTTGATAGAATATTTTATATAATTTTCTAGCCATCTCTTTTTCATACATCTCAGATATGTGAATAAGCTCTGAAATCAAAATGGTTTGACAGACCACACAAATGACTTCACTGAATGAAGATGGAATCTCATAAATTAAGAAAGTACAATTAACAACACAGGAGGCAAATTTGGGAGTCCAAAACAAACAAAAATAAACAAGCAAAGAAACGACTCTGGATCAGTGATGGTGCATAGTTCCCACGTAGCCTGTAGGTAACTCACTAAGGTCATTGCTGGTAAGATACGTGCAGATCCCTAAAGCGTTCCACTGAAAAGCTCCAAGTCTCCTGCACTTTTAATTTCAAATCCACCACTACACAAGATAACACGGGGCCCATGAAATCAATTGAATTTATATTATAACAATAATATAAATGCCAGAATGCATGGAGTGAAGTAACTTGTAATGAACCAGTCCATACAAATGAGTAGACAAGCACATTCTTTCAGCCTGATGCAAACAATTTTTTTCAAAGATAATAGCAGCTAGAAACATATGGATATTGTTAGAAAAATGTGTATATTTAAACAATATGCTAAATAAATATTATATAATAATTTACATTTGCTGATAAACATTTATACTTCAACTACAATTTATAAATTATAACCAAAGTATGATGATGTGAGTTCAGGGTCCCAATGTGACAGGAACTCACAGACCAATAGCCAAGTACACAAAACCAAAGTTTGTGACAGGAAGTTATACCATCACCTAGAATCTCTACCTTGGAACTTATCATTATTTTGCAAGTTAGGAAATAAAGCAAAAGATTCATGTATCATCTCCTTTTTATATGTGTGTGTGTGTACATATGTTTGCAGGAGTCAACGTACCATTAGTCATAGCACTTACCCAAGGCTCAACTCATAAATGTTTTCTCGATACAATCTCAGATGCTAACATTGTGCTATATTCAATTAGATAGAAATATACTCAAAATAGAAATCTTTTGGTTTTACCCAATAGTTGGTTATTATTAGATTTAACAAGGAATATCTGCACTGTGACAAGGGTTATTTGAGATCTTTTTACATAATTTGTCTTTGTTGAATTAGGTCATTAAAGGAACATATCGCTTTATCATTTATTACATGATAGATCCAATGCCCAGAGACTCACATTGAACACACTAGGATTCTTCAAAAGCTGCATTTACAATTGCATTAACTCCCTCAGAGAAGAAAAAGAATTCAGTGGAAATCAAGATTATATTTCTATTCCTTGAGAATTTTTTTATGATTACACAAACATAACCAAAACAGTAAGCGATACTCACAGTGTGAAAAAAATGGTAATGGAAGATACAATAAAGATTAAATTTAAAGGAAAAAGATGAAAACTTTCAGGGTTTCAAAAAATGATTGTTCTTGGTATCTTTGGCCTAATTACAATAGTAATGAATGTAGTATTTGAAAATCCAGGATCAAATTCCACCTCAAACCATTTAAAGAAAGTTACTAACCAGGCTGAGGCTAAGTTTACCTATACGTAGAATGAGTCCAACCATAACCTCTGGCCTCCTTCAGCACTATTCTAAAGACTTCCAGAGGGGAGAGGGGAGGGAATTTCAGGGGAAATAGGGAAGGGATTTAGAGGAACAAATATAAAGGATACATGGACAACAACTAAGAAGGGTGGAAATGGGAGGGAGGGGAGAGCACGGGGGTGGGGGATGGAATGGGAGTAATAGACAGAAAACTGTACTTGAAAAATGATTAAATAAATTTTTAAAAAACTATGGAAGCGCGATGTGAACTGCCAAATAATCAGTGTAAATATTTAATTTACTATCATGTTCATTAATTACATAACTAAAGGTTAATGTTAATATAAACTCTGGAACTTACACACTTCAAATCCTAATTTATTTCTGTCATTTTTTAGTGCCTGGGCACATAGATCATTGAAATATTTCCTTAATATTGTAACTATATTAGTAAAACTCCCCCTCAAAATTATACAGCACACCCCTTTGAAGTAAATATTTTAATTCAGCATGGTAGCATGGTAAATCAGTATTTATGATAGTTTAAGCACTTACAAATATGCTTTTCCCATGTTATCACTCAAAGTTTTCAGATAACCAATATAATTTTTATAAAGAAGGAACGATATGTAGTTTTTACTGTTTATCAGTATAGTATTTCTCTGCTGGGGCTGGTTCACAGTAAGCCAGAGAACACAGGGTGTAGAAGTATCTAGTCCGGGATCTACCACGACATACAATCGATTTTAAAGGTCACATTTTGTTAATGAAGACAACTACAAGCTAAAACAGTCACAATCAAGTGGGTACCTGGTGGGAGTCAATCAAACCCTCTCTTAGAGTCCAAGGATCCCTCCACTAAAGGGGTGCCAACAAGCCTCCAGCCCCCAAATTAGCAAACTCTATAAGCAAAAGTCCACAGACACAACACCATCAGAATCAGACTGCTGAGAACTTCAACCAGTAATCCCATCCGAGGAAACTATAAAATAACCATATTTAAAATAGAATGATCAGTTAAAAACACAGGCAAAAACACTAGTATTCAGTCATCTGAAGGATAAAGTAGAAATGACTAGAATACAGGAGAAAAATAACTAGAAAAATAAGAAAAAGTGTTAAGTAGCATCAAGGACAGAAAGGAAATCCAACTTGTGAGTAATAGGATTTTCAACATGAAAGACTAGAAAGGCTGCAGAGAGGCAAAATTTGAAAAGATAATGTTTAGAATTCAAGGAACTGCTTAAATCATTATTTCATTATGCAACAAGAACTAAATAATATAAATGAAAAAGAATTCAAACTTCAATTTATACTAGTAAAAACAATAAAACACCACAAAAAGAAACTGCAGAGAAAAGACAACTTACTAACAATTATAAAATATACAAAGACTATGATAGAAAGTTTCTCAAAAGAATAGAAGCCATAAAATGGAATAATACATTAACTATAAAAATAAATCTCAACAATTAATGTATGCTCCAAAACATGATCCATCAAGATGAGAATAAGATAATTTTAGGCAAACAAAAATTGAGACAATTTTCCCTCAACACCGCTACTCAAAGAACTACTAAAGCATATACTTAGGAATAAAGAACCAGAAAAAGAACAATACTAAAAGAAAATATTAAAAATGATATCACTTATTAATATAAATGCAAAAGGTCAAAATAGCAATTCAAATTCTATATTAAATAAAATAAGATAATTTTAAAATGACTAGAGTCCTGGCTGGTGCTGCTCAGTGGATTGAGCACGGACCTGCAAACCACATGNAGAAACTGCAGAGAAAAGACAACTTACTAACAATTATAAAATATACAAAGACTATGATAGAAAGTTTCTCAAAAGAATAGAAGCCATAAAATGGAATAATACATTAACTATAAAAATAAATCTCAACAATTAATGTATGCTCCAAAACATGATCCATCAAGATGAGAATAAGATAATTTTAGGCAAACAAAAATTGAGACAATTTTCCCTCAACACCACTACTCAAAGAACTACTAAAGCATATACTTAGGAATAAAGAACCAGAAAAAGAACAATACTAAAAGAAAATATTAAAATGATATCACTTATTAATATAAATGCAAAAGGTCAAAATAGCAATTCAAATTCTATATTAAATAAAATAAGATAATTTAAAAATGACTAGAGCCCTGGCTGGTGCTGCTCAGTGGATTGAGCACGGACCTGCAAACCACACAATAGTGGTTCGATTCCCAGTCAGGGCACATGCCTGGGTTCCAGGCCAGTTCCCGGTTCCTGGCAGGGGACGCACAAGAGGCAACCATACATTGATATTTCTCTCTCTCTCTCTCTCTCTCTCTCTCTCTCCTTCCCTTTCCCTCTAAGATAAATAAATAAAATTTAAAAAATAAAATAAAATAAAAATGACTATATTGTCTTTATCCTAGGAATACAAAAATTGATTTTAGTTAGCAATTTGAGAAATGACCTTCACTACATTGGCAGATTAAAGAAGGAAAACATGATTACTCCATTAAATAAGTTAAGACTGATAAAATCAACATGAATGCATGATAACTCTTTGTAAACTAATAATATAGAAAAATAATTCATGACCAGAGGGGAGAGGGGAGGGAATTTCAGGGGAAAAAGGGGAAGGATTCACAGGAACAAGTATAAAGGACACATGAACAACAACTAAGGGGGGTGGAAATGGGAAGGAGGTGGGGAGCACTGGAAGAGTGAGCTGGGATGGGAGTGGAAGACAGAAAACTGCTGTACTTGAACAACAATTAAATAAAAATAAGTAAAATAAAATAATAATAAAAATTTTAAAAACTCACCAAAAAATACTTCAACTTAATGAATTGATTAATCTATAATAATATTATCCAAAGTAAGGAACATTAGAATCTGTTAAAATTAGGAGCAAGAGAGATGTCCACAGTTACCATATGCATGCAACGTCGCTGTTCGCTTCAGGGATGAATGGATGGAACTCCACTCCAAATTGAAACTTAAGTCTATAAAACAAAAGCAATAACGACAATGATGTGGACAAATATAAGATGTATGTTTTCCCTTCTCATTTTAATTTTTAAAAAAGACAAATGACTGTTTGAAGCAAAATTATAATGCTTTACTCTTGAGTTTTTACACAGATAGACCTAATATATATGACAACAAATCACAAAAGAAGTGGGGTTGTTAGGTGAAATTAACCTTTGCAAGCTTCTCCACTTAGTCCATTATAAACACTAATTGGAATCTGATAGATGCATGTTATCATTTATAGAGAACATATTTTAAAATAATGCAAGGAGTTGCATCTAAAATAAAGTGGAAGATTCAAATATTTAACATAAATGAAGATAGAAAAGGATCAAAAGAACTAAAAATTATAACAAGTAGAGAACAAATCATAAACTGATAAACCTATATCCAACATTACCAGCAGTTACATTTAATATAAATGGACTAAGTTCTCCAAATAAAAAGCAAATTATTAAGGTAAATTTAAAAAGTACAGCCCAACTATATGCTATGTGTCCTTCAATATAAAGGGGCAAATAAGTTGCAAATAAAAGGCTAGAATACGTAAATTACATAAAATAAAGCTAAGGAGTCTGGAATGACTATATAAGCTCACCTAAAACCATACATTATTACACAAAGTACTGCCACAATTAAAAAAATAATGTTTCATCATGACAAAACAAGCAAAATGTGCATAATTACAATATTCAAATATAAAAGAATACAGCATAATATTTCTGCGTATGTACACAGGTAGCAAAAGTGCAAATAGTTTGGCTGACTGTAACAACATGAATGACAGAGTTGACATCCAAGAAGAACAGAGAGGACAGCAGTGGGAAGATGAGCATATAAAAGACACTGTGTCAGGATTCACTTATTGGACAAAGAAGATCTGTGGTTAACAGAATTCCTTTTTTCATCCTGGCTAAATCTCAAAAGTAATGTTGAGTTCAAAGAAATAAACAGATTTTAAAAAGATGTATGAATAATTATATAATTCACATATAGTTCCATAACTTGCAAAATAGTACACACATATTATTCTTCACAAAATACACATATGTACAAAAAGCCCAAAACCTATCTACCCATGGGAAGATAAATACCAAATCCAAAATGTTTTCCTCTGGTATTGATAAATTTTAGAATAGGGAGAGTCACAAAGGTAATTTTACCATAAAATAATTGTTTGCTCCTTAAAATCATCCTTTAAAAAAGAACATAATGTACACTACTCAGATGTCACCAACCCAAATAAAAATGCATGGACATATTATTCTCTATACCTTTGCATTTGCTTGAAGCGTGCATGTGTGTGTCATAAGCGTGCATAAGTGTGCTTATGTCAGAAGAGTGAAAACTGAGCTTCACATTTCAGCTCTGTCAGGCCTTCATCAGGAACACTGTAAGCTTAATGGACCATGATTTTATAGCTTCTGGGAGACTTTGCATTTCTGTTTTACCAGCCTCGTAACCAAACAAAGCATCATCGAGATTGAGAATAAAATATAAAATTACTCTCTCCAGGTCCATCATTGCTCCAGATAAGGTTTTGATCATCAAATAATGCAAGACATCTGTTTCTGGTTTCACTTTCTCTAAATGGCAAAACCATTACTCTATCTAATGTGGTATTAACTTTAGAGTAATTATCACCCACAGAAAATTACAAGCAGGCCCTGGCTGGTGTAGCTCAGTGGATTCAGAGCAGGTCTGTGAAATAAAGGGTTCTGGTTTGATTCTCATTCAGGGCACATACCTCCATTACAGGTCAGGTCCCCAGGAGGGGACATATGAGAGACAACCAACCACACAATGATGTATCTCTCCCTTTCTTTCTCCCTCCCTTCCCTTCTCTCTAAAAATAAATAAATAAAATCTTTAAAAAAAGAAGGAAAAGTACAAGCATGACTTATCCAGCAAATAAGTTCAACAATATCATCCAGTTGTTTCCAAAACAAAGTTAGTGTATCAGTCAGTTCATACTGCTGATTGCTATCCTCATGGTAATGAAATAACCATATTACGGGGAAAAGGGCATCCCAGAATCACCATGACCCTGCATAACTGGATTGCACAAAAATCAAATATGCTAACCAATCAAGACATTAAACATGATATCGTTAAGTCAATCTGCTTTTTCAAGATGATATATATTTTACTCTCATGTTGCTATTTTACCATCCAAATGCAAATGCTAATCTTCCAGCCTGTTTGCAGTCACTAAGATAACGTGACATTTATGCCATTCCTCAACTCCATCATCATCACCTCTTTTCTTGTTACGTGAAGAGGCGCGAGGACCCCATCCGCCTGTCGCACAAACTGGCTACCGCAGAGTCTGCCTCCTGAAGTGAGTGGTGGGTCCACAGGTGACTGGGCTGGGGAATTCGAATCCGTAAAACAAACTATGTAAATATATGTACATTTTACCTCTTTTTATAACAAAAATATAATATTGCCAGAAAGCATTTTTGATTAAATGTCATATCAATATTCATTACTATTCAGGTAATGCATAAATGACAAAATAAATAGAAAACTAACAACATGGGTTAAAAAAAGGCTCTCTTTGACTATCAAACTGCCAACCCAAACTTCTCTCCCAGAATGAACTATGGCAAGTATGTATGTTTCTAGAGAATTTTATTTTATACTTATAGCATGCTGATCATTTTGTACATGTTACACGTGTGTGTGCTCTCTTCCCCCTCCATCCCCCCATTTCATAAGTGGTGTCGTGTAGATATCAACCCGCAGCTCACGATTTTCAATACAGACTGTCTTGCAGATATTTCACTGTTAATCATAGTCCATGTTTTTCCGCCTTTCCTTTATTGACTCTCTTGGGTACCTCACGTTATGCTGTGGCAAATGATATTCCAGTAGTTTTGTTGCACATGGCTCCTTGGGGTATAAAAAGCACGTTGTAGAGTGAACCTGGGTAACATCACTGGGACAAATATTAACTTTGAATGGATGCTGCCAAATTAGTAATTCCACATTCAAATAAAATGCATACTTAAGTAGTATAATTTAGACTGACTGAATTTATTTCCAAAACAGAAAAAAATGAAAAACAGAGTAGTTAAATTTTATTCCCAAAACATTATCCACTACTCTGATCACATCTTGTCCCTAATGTCTGCTTCCAATAGGACTTTGGTGGAAGGCTTTGGCTACCTGGAATGATGATACCTCCCTGTTACATCTGCCTAACTTACTTTAACTCCGAGAGGATTAGCACCCTTTTCTCTGCCATCCTCCAATATTTGTTTTGATTGTGTCTTTGAAGATTTAAATGTGCTGATAACTGGGCAACACCTGACACCAAGCATTCAAACTTCCAATCCAAGAAGGAATATTCTTGAGAAAGTTCTGCATAAAGACAGCACATAGTCATTCATGGAAAAAAAGAGTAATAACCTTAATTCTAGAGTGTGCTGCCACAAATGTAGGAGTTTGTATGACATATGCAACTAATCCTGCTTTTATAAAGAGAACCAAAGCCATTTTAAGTTGTCCAATATTGATGGTCAGCCACGAATCATGAAGCCAAGCAGAAAACATGGCAAAACCTGACCTAATTTTCTTCAAAGAAGAAACAGGATTTCTAGAGGTTTATTTTAATCCTGTAATCACTGTCTTCCTGCACATCCCACTTCTTGGGAGTTGAGGAAGTCGAAACTTATTTTAATTGGGTAGTGGAGTCAGGAAGGAGATTTTATAGAAGTTAATTAAAATTATAAACTTACAGGAGAGAGCTGGGTATGAATGATTTTGCACTCCACAGCCAAACACAACAAGGGAAGCTAAAGAATAATTTCTCTTTAACAGGGAGTGGAGAAAGTGGAGACAAAAAGACCTCATGAAGGCAAAAACAAGCATATGGAAAAAGTTACTTAAAATATAAATGCTAAACTATACCAGAATGTCCAACAAGCAGCTTATTTTTACAGCCAAAGTTATGAGAAAGGAGAATGGAAATGAAGCAAAAAATGAAGGTATGAAAAACACAATCAAGTCAAATATGCTTTTTGGATGCTTGTCTAACTCTTAGATTTAAGTAAAAGAAGAATTTCTTTGATTTAATGAAAAGGAAAGAACTTGTGTCTTCAATGACTTTGAAGCGTCTGAGCCATCACAAAATTTAGTACACTGACGTCGTTTGAAGTCTGATTACTAATATAGCGCTTTCAAGATATGCATGGCTTCCTAGATGAATGAAAAATAAATATAGCTTGGATTCCCTGATCTCCTTAAGAGTCGGTAAGTATTTTAGGGAGCAAATGCTGGGATTGCTTTTGATGACACAATGATGCTGCAAACACCTAGATATAAAATGACTTAAAAAAAGTTAATATAATGCACAGTAAATCTTTCATTTTGACATCAGTATAGTGTAGTAGTATTTTCCACACAGACTGTCTACAATTTTCATGAAGAAAATTCTGCCCCCTTCTTGCCAATAACTATTGCTCTGTGTCTGAAATTTCAATTTCCTTGACAGGATTAAAAAATATATATAAATACTGAGGTTAACTGAATAAAGTGAGTCAGTAAGCCTAATCAAAAAATCAAGATATAAAAACCGGAAGAAATCAGTTAGTTTACTATTTTCTAAATTAAAAAATGACTTAGTTACCAATTGTGAAAACATTCCAATTGATATAAAATGCTATGCTAGAATTTACAAGACTTGAGTGAGTTTGGACACAAGCAATTGGGTCTTCATCAGGAAAAGCACCTGGAAGTTAAATAGTGGTTATTTCTTTCTAACTGTAATTGCTATATCTCATGCAAACATAACCTCATATATTAAAAGAAGAAAACCCAAAGCCATATGCTTCTATTCTTTTTCCTCCATTGGATGCCTTATTCTTTCACTGTTACATGCCACCCTAATATTCGGAGAGGGCATTTCTCGATTTCTCCTTGCTTCTTTCATACCTAACAAAATAAATTCATCTACTACATCTGAAAAATAATAACACAATCTGCTTTTTAATCTGTGGTATGTTATCCCTGCTGTTAGAATAATATGAAGGTAGTTTGTTCTCCTCCCATGGAAAAGAGGCACAATTACTTTATTCCAACTTAGGTTATATTGGTTGATTTTTTTAAATTGACATCAATAAAATGTACTCTTTGTGTGCATTGTTTATATTACTAAGGCTTAGACAAAAGCATAGAGGTGAGTACCCACCACTGTATTCATCATACAGGACATTTCCATTACTCCAAAATCCCTCCATGCTGTCTCTTTAAAATTTCCCTGGCTGGTGTAGCTCAGTGGATTGAGCATGGGCCTGCAAACCAGAAAATTGCAGTTCGATTCCCAGTTAGGGCACATGCCTGGGTTTTAGGCCAGTTCCCAGAAGAGGACACGTGAAAATCAACCATACATTGATATTTCTCTCCCTCTCTCCTTCCCTTCCCCTCTAAAGATGAATAAATTTTAAAAAATCAGCCTAGGAGTGTTTTGGAACCTCTACACCAATTC
This sequence comes from Sturnira hondurensis, assembly GCF_014824575.4. Lineage (NCBI taxonomy): Eukaryota > Metazoa > Chordata > Mammalia > Chiroptera > Phyllostomidae > Sturnira > Sturnira hondurensis. Next base: position 24,497,021 of record NW_028082759.1, on the reverse strand, counting down.
AGTCCTATACTTGGACCTAAGTCCACATATTTCAGTTGTATACAGAAATAAACATCATTTTAAAGTTTAAGTTTAGGTCATGTTTTCGTCACTTGAATCTCTAACTGAGTTGAAGCCCTGAAAAGAGCACTTAATAAAATTAAGATTTTATAACCTACAAAAGAGAGGTTTTGGAAGATGAGTTTTGTCTTTGAGCACTAAAAGAACAAACATTTGATAGCTCCAGATAGCAGAACTAGAATCCAAATTTGAATGGGATATTCAAGAAAAAGTAAAATGTATGTCCAAGATTTTGTGGAAAAAGTGAAACATTCTGTGAGATTTGGACTAAAGCGGGTGACGTTTAAGATTAATGGCCTATACTTTTATACGTCTATGAAGAGACGGTAAAAGAAGTTATAAATGAGGAATTTAAAGAGTCAGTGATTAAGAAGGTATCATACAATGCTAAAGTATCAAGATGACTGAATACTATAAAAAGATATTGACAATTTCAGAGAAAAAGAAGTTAAGAGAAAGAAGCAAGAAGGGAGGAATACGAGCACAGCAGAGCTGAAATAGTCCTAATTTTTGTAATTGCAAGATCTGGACCACTACTGCACTTTTCCTACCACCTGGTAATGTACAGTTTGTATGACTATGGCCAAATCACTTGTGTCCCCTGGTACCCTGACCTGAAAATGAGTAACAAGAATAAAATCCCCGTTTACTTCATAGAGCTGATTTTAAGACCAAACAAGATGATCCACCTGAAAGATTGTTATTGAATACTGAAGACTTTTCATAAACATGCCATTATTTTTCTCTCTGTCGTTATTATCATATGTGGCATTTAAAGGATGGCTAAGTATAGATATGCAATGTGGACATAGAAATATGTACCAGGAGGTTCAAATAATTCTCAGAATAGAAGACTAAGTTTGGGGAGTTTTGTGTAGCAAGAGGACAAAAGTACTTTTTTTAATGTAAAGCTTTCCTTATGAATACTTGTCTTTTCATGCAACCCAGATTTTAGCGAAACTGCATTACAGCATTTAGTTCCTCCTTCCACTCCTCTCCCCAAATACCGATTCGTCCCGGAAGTAACAGACAGCGCCAACCCTCTCAGGAGTTCAGTTCACATCCATCTTCCCCCAGACCCTGGGGAGATTTTCACACAAAGGCAGTGAAGTCTCAAGTTGCATAGGAACATCCCTCACAGCGAGAAGACTGTCCAGGAACTACTGGCAAGGCCCAGCGCCGGGCTCCAGTAGCAGCATCTTATTCCTCTCGAAGGCCATGAAAACTGAGGCATCTGGAAGGAGAATTCCCAGCTAGGGAGATGAACTGTCCAAGAAGATGTTAATAAAGAGCCTATTAGCAAACCAGAAAGGAGGCTGAGTATTCCTTAGCTGGGACCATTTCCTACTCAGTGGCAAAAATGAATAGGGTGTTTAGTTTGGATCCAAGTTGCTTGGAACATGAGAATCAGGAAACTTCATTAAAATTCTAGGTCTAAGAGTATATATAGTGCTGTAGCTGAGCAACCAAGAAGGATTTCCTTATCCAGGAAAAGGTGAATTGAGACAGGACCTGTGATTGAAAATATATAAGTGCATCCTAAATAGTTGCACATAGAACCACCAGCACAAACACAAAAGAAATTCCAGGCTGGCCTGGGATACATTGAGAAGAATGAGGATGTCATAGAAGGCAACTCTCCAAATGCGCCCAAAAAGGACTTTTATGGCTCACGCATCTCTCTAATGGTGACATTGGAGTAACAGGCGCATGCTTTTTGATGACAATCTAGAAGAAATCTATCACTAAGTGGCATAGAAAGGTCAAAGATGATGGGGCACTAACAAAACACAATTAAACAAATTAGAAAGTTAAGTGAAACAAGCACAGTCACCTCACCCTTTTCTACTCTGTTCCCAGCACTTTTCCCACACACACATGTACCCACATGTGTGCCCACACGTATGCCCGCACGTGCAGCAGGCATACGTGTCCGAGGGCCCACTGACTTCACTCGGAATGAACAAAATAGCAATGTGGTGATGACGTAACGCAGGGCACACTCCAAAGCAGGCTGTCTTTTGCTTTGTTTCACCACAGAGGTTGTGTTGTAGAGTCACGTGCCATCACAATCCTTGCGGGTGACCTCACTAACTTGCTCGGGGTTTGCTATCAGTTGCTGTTTATCAGAGCTCTACTGAGAAGGCCGAGTGAGCCGGGGAGCAAACCAGAACAGCCGTGTCCAACTGTGCAGCTCCAGAGAGCGCATGGGAAGAAGGGGCCCTTGCTCCCTAGTCTCGCCAGAAGCGAGCAAAAATCATCACAACGGTTTCAGAAAATGGCCAGAACTTGAACCGTCTCAATGCCAACATCTGGTATGTGTTGTGGGGATCAGGCTGGGGTATGGGACAGATGTGCTTCCACGCGGATTCTTTCCAGCCGGTCCCACGCTGCCATCCCGCCTCTTTGCCCGTGTCCCACCAGGAAGCACACTGGCTCCCTGAACCCAGCACAGGCTGGGGGGTGCAGGCCACAGCTGCAGGTTTCTGTGGGAATGGGTAGTGGGAAATCGGGGTTAGTGTCACGGTGTTTCATCAGGCACAGAAGGGTCTGCATCAACTCACTCTCTCATAGGGACAGAGGCCTAGCCCACAGCCAAGGGGAAGGTCGATCCATTGCCATTCTTCCCATTCAGCACCTATGGTTCTCTATCCAGCTCAACCCTGTTGCCGCTGGCAATTTTTTCTGGTACAAGTAGTTTGTCATCTTGGTCATCATCGTCATCACTATGATTGTGCTGTTTTGCCGAGAGATTCCTCCTGCCTTCCTGTCCCTTTGTCAGTTTGCCAGATACAGCCAAATAGAGTGACATCTTCCCCAAAAGGCTCCTCATCCCAGTGCAGATGACCCTGTGGGGCTTGTCCCGCCTGTTCACCAATATGCCCAGATGTGCCTGAGCCCAGCAGGGGGATGAAGGTCCGGACCCGAGCAGAGATCCCTGTTACACATATTCATCATGTTTCGGAACAGATGCCCGGATCCATCTTCCATGAAGGCTTCTCCCCATATCCTTCCCATTCTAAAAACCTGTTGCTTGCACTACTGTTTAATAAAGGGTATTTCTTAGAACTTATATCAGTGAGGGGTTCCATGAGAGAAGGCAGATAAGCTTGAGAAGGTTGAGATTTTATATTTCCCCATTGGAATGTACAAATTAGCATGTTAAAACCTTGGCTCACCTAGAGAATTTGTAAAACTTTTTCCAAAACCAGTTAACTTTTACTTTCCTTAATGTATCTTTCTCTGACAACATCATGACCAAAACATTTGTACATGCATATGTGCTAGTTTTGAATCTCTGCATCCTGCTATTTTTAAATAATTTCAGACTTTAAAAAGGTCACAGAAAATAGTACCAAGAATTCCCATTTCTCCTTTACTTCACGTTTCTAAAAGGTAACCTATTATACAACTGTATCAGAATCAGAAAAGTAACAGGGATAGCACACTGTTTTAAAAAATCTAGAGAAACCACATGTCTCCCCAATGTCCTTTTATGATTCAGAATCCAATCAAGGGTCTCCTGTGACAATTGATGTGAGGTCTCCATGGTTTTCTATAATCTGGTACAGCATTGCTTTCTTTGTTTAGGTCACAGGACAATAGATTCGGAGAGAACAGCCAGTTATTTTACAGAAGAGACTTCAGCTTTGACTGTTTCCCCATGATTGAATTCAGGTTTCGCATTTTTGGTAAGAATTTGTTGTTGTTGTTGTTATCATTATTTTCATTATGACAGAGGCTAATTTCTTTGGCACCTGGGTTGATTCTTGCCAGTAGCATACACGGTAGGCTGCCTACTCAATAGTTGTTTCTTTTCTTCTTCTTCAGTGTCTGTTGGGTCCTGATTTTTGTCCTGGTGTTTAGCTTTCCCCCACTTGAATAGTGGAAACATCGGTTGACTTTGACTGAACAGGAATATCTCAATCCCCTTGACTGCCTACTGAGACTTGAAAATAATTCTGCTAGAGCAATCCCACAAAAGACTTTTATCATAAATATTGATCAAGGAAAAGCAATCCTTTTTCTGCGTCTGTGTGTTAGAATGTGACGAGGCGCCATTTAGACCTTCTGCGATCATGTTGCAAGTGGGAAGGCAGCTCATACTCGTAGCACCGATCGGAAAGAATCTGACTTGTTGAGGAGTTCATGGAGTTTTAACCAACCTCGGGTTTGCCTTACCTCCTGACTTCGTGTTACGTCAAGTAATAAATTCCTGACTGTCTAGGGTAAGTTGAGCTAGAGTTTAGTATTGTTGGAAGCTGACACTGCTCATAAATTCAATTCACATTATAGTTGTGTTCCATTTGCCCAGGCTTCTTCTTTCACCAGCAGGACAGTGGGATGAAGAAAGGTCATCCATTAAGGCTTCCTTGGGTGGAAGTTATAAAAACTAACACACTGAGGCCTAGATAAATGCTGATCTTAGAGGGGCTATCAAGCATACAGAAACCTTTTTAAAATGTAGGAATTTGCCAACAAGCCAATAAGTAATTTTAATAGTTTTAAAATGTTTTTTTATCCTTGAAAAAAAAAGAGTTCCCCTCAAAGTTTGATTATGTTCTCATTATTTTGGCAAATTCTTTTCTTTCCTACAAGTGATCAAAATTTTAATTTTATAGTGTACTAATTGAGTCTTTTTATTTCTACATCTGAGTTGTTAGTTATACTACCAGTAGTACCTCTGTATCTTTAGTATGTTCCGTCTCTCAAGCTTTACTTAAAGTACCTGGATTAATTTCATGAATCTGTGTCAAAAAAAAATGTTCTACAAATTTTACAATGCAGCATGTTTAAAAAAGTCATCAGAAAATAAACAGAGTGTAAAATAATACCATTCTTTTTTTTCAAGTTCATCAAAAAGAAATAAAATTTAATATTGAATTTTCCGTTTAACTTGTGTTAGTCCATGGGAACTTCATTTTATTGCAAATGTTTGCAATTAAAGTCCACTAGCAATGACATTCCTTCATTTATTCACAATATTAAAGATGTATTATGTGGAGAAGTCAGAAATTCTTTCATTTTTCCGAAAGTCTAATGAAGATGGGGTGATCGGGGTGGGGGAGGGACATGGCAGGCTGGTGAAGGTAGCCGTTCAAACACCAGGGAGACCTCACCTGTGTCCAGTGCTGCGCAGAAGTCACAGGTAAGAGGATAAAGGACTGACCGTGGAACGCAGCAAATGCCAGACGCTGGAATTTTGGTAAGAGCCATTTCTGTGGAGTGGGTGGGTGAGCAGAGCGCCCACCCACTCCATGAGGGAATGGGGGCAATGGCTCACTGTGGCCACATGCTGCCGTGTTGTCGATTGGTTCTAAGTTGGAATGGGACAATAACTAGAGGGAAAGGGGAGGAAAGAGGGGTCAGATTGGTTTTTTCTTTATCATTTTGTTTTTGTTTTCTTTGTGGGTGTAGCAATAACCCGACCGTAAGAGAGAAATGAAGCAGAGAATCAGGCAGAACTGCTGAGTGAATCTCAGGGACAGGAGTCGGTGCACGAGTACAAACACTGGCTTGGACAGGCTGGATGCAACAGACTCCATGCTCACTGACCAGGAGACGCTGGTGTGGGGGGGAGCGGTAAAAGCTCACCCGGTTTCCTTTTTATCTCTGTGAAGTTGAGAATAAATCAGAAGGTACCAAAAGCTAGGTCAAAGGGGAGACGTTATGAAAAAGGAAGCAAGGAAAGAAAAGGTCTAGGGAAATACCATCTGCTTTCTGGGGAGCACTAAGGACACATTTGGGTTTAGCATTGATGACAGTTGACTACATGAGACCTGGAATAGGAACTACGAAAAGACACAGGTGCAGCAAACAAGGCTAGCAATGCTTCTCTCTTACCTATTGGTAGGTAGTGCCCACATCAATGTGGGCATTAATGTGTTTCCTTGTTCTGAAGGAATGAGAGTATTGTTTTTTTAAATACATTTTCTTAAACTTCATACATTAAGTGATGATTCACAGAAAAACAGTTCCATTCTCTGACAAGGACATGTCACTCCCTGTCTAGGTTCCAATTAGCAATTGACCTGTAATTATACCAGTCTCTTTTTTTTTCTCTGAGCCACTCAACCACCCCAAGATACTACCCTTTGCAGATTAATGTCTTACTTAGATCCTTTGTTCTAATCCCATAGTTACTTAGTAACCACAATGCCATACCACAGACTTGTGTATAAAAAAATCCTACTTAAAAATGTTTCCTCACTTCACAATTTCTTGAGCTCCCATTCTGCCAGACTGTCAGAAATTATCGCCACCCTCTCCCAACTCCCAGGTTTTCATCTAATGTTTTGAGAGATGGCTTAGTGTCTGGGTGTCATTTGTCATCCAATTGTATTGGCACAACAGGGACACCCTGGACTCTGCTTCTTGGTCTGAGTCCTTGAGGTGACTGTTAGTCACCCTTCTCTGCTAACCCCCAAAGCCTTTGGGACTGAACTTGAGTCACCCTTTACTCTGTTAGATGGAGGTAGCCAAAGGCCTGGAACATTTGGGGAGTGGGGAGAGAACTCAAGCCTGAGTTGATGCCAGTGCTTCCCCAACTCCATCCCCAATCCTGGGGAACCTACCGAACTTCAATAATGAAAAGAATTTATTTGCCTCACCATACATTTTCTTTATTATGCCTAAATCTACTCTGTTCCCTTCATTTTCCCTTAGGGACTAAAATGTTGATACTCAAAGAGCTAGAAGAGACTCTTTGTTCCTTCGTTTTCTATGTGACTAATTCCAACAAATCCTGTTCCTCAGGCCCAGGCCCAGAACTGTCAAGCTGCTGTCCACATCCCCGCAGCAGTCACCCGATTTCCTGAGCAGAGCACCCAGGTGTTGCAGGAAGTGGGGGAGAGACCACTCAAACTTTCACTACTACTTCCCTGCCTTAATCATGCAGTAACAATGGCTCCACATTTGCTGAGCTAGGAGGTGAGTCGGAATGTGACAGTACAAAAGAAAATAATGACACAGGATGGGTGGGGGGCTTTTCTGTGCAAATGTTAGGCAAGGAAGCCACACAAATGCAGGGTCATTGGCACTCAGCACTTAATGCTTTAAAATTGCCTCAATTGCAGTGGGGACACCAATAAAAAGAATTGTTCTCTCAAAAAATGCAGGAACACACACACACACACACACACCACGTTTTTAAATCTGGCCACTAAACCAGGATACGCTTCACAATTAAATCAAGTCAGAAGAAACTCCAGTGCTTTCAGAATCTCGATGCCTGCCTTCCCTTCCAGCACATCTGCAGCAGTAATACGTCTTGTGATTTCGCAGAGGCTTGTGGTTAACCTCACAGCACGGAATGAATTATCTCCAATTCCATCCTTCATTAAAACGCCCTTTCCATGAAATGTGTCGATGAAGTCAGAACCTGGCTGGCCACACAGCAGCCAGAGCACTGACCGTCCACTTACATTTTCCCCCTAAAGCCCTTAATTATAGCATTCATTCATTCCCCAGGGGTTTAAATTGTTTATGTTGTACCCTGACAGGAGAACGCCCATGTTTTAATATTTTTACTGGGTGCATATGTACATGTATCGGAGTTAAATGTCATACAACATGTGTAAACACAAATATATTTGACCTCAAATGAGAGTGAATGATGAAATTTAATCATTCTTCACTCAAACTGCACAAACATATTTCTTCGAAGCATATTTAACCATATTTAGAAAAGTCTTTAAGTCCTAACCCTGCCCCCAAAATCTATAATCTCCCCTTGCAAAGAGTGCTTCAATTTGAGAGAAAACAGAGGAGAATGCCACTCCATTGTTTCGGTGACACTGATTCCACATTTTCACTTCTGAGCACATGCAAATTACTTCTCTGCCATTCACTACTTTTCCCTTCTTCTTCTTCATGAGTTTGCTAAAAAGGAAGGAGTTTAGGTAAAGTGCATTCCTCCATGTTTTTTTAATAAGTCCCTGTGTTTATAACTATGACATAATCAACCATAAAGATCCCAAAATTAAAATCATAATATCCCTTCAAGTGAATACTTGGGGAGATCCTTCCAAGGCCATTGTTTAGACTCTAGCTGAAGACTGTAGTAAGGAATTGGCACCTTCCAGCAGCTGTGTGAAATAAACAGATATATATATTCAGTAGGAACTCAAAATAACAACAGTATGTTCACATGCATTGAAATAGAAATCCAAAATTGAACTGAATTCTCTTGTAAGAGTTCTGGGAGGGGTCAATGACTATAGTACCCTTCAAAACCTTCGCAATGGTTTACAAACCAATGTAAGGACAAAGTAAGGGCTTTTAACAAAGGTGTTGACACAGCCTTTGGACATCTGAAATATTCACACCCCACTTCAGTAAGAGATCACAGTCTACTTAACCTTTGTGAAAAATATGACACATTTATTCAGGTACTTTAAAGGCTATTACTTAATAATTCTACCCAATTTATATACATGATATTAATAGGAAACATTTTTAAAGCTTGAATGACTCATTACTTTGAATAATTGTGTTGATATACGCGCCAGTAATAATCGTTAGTGCGCCAAACCACATATCAAAATCAGGTGTTTTATTTTTAATTTAGTATATAGTACTCATCTTTTTTACTCCCTATATTATTCTGGAATGTATTAATATGGAGTTTTATAATATTTATGATGAAATTTCTATCATTAAATGCAAACTTTTCTTGACTTCCTATGGTTTCTACATTGTACTTATTAAAATGCAGTTTTTTTTCTGAACTTGCTATGGTTTCTGCATCGTATTTGGAGGTGTAGCTTGGTGAAGAAAAACATTGGCTTCATCCTCATGAGAAATAAGAACACTACTTGGTATGATTTACTACCACTCTGCAGGAAGGACTTCTAACACAAGGCAGCACAATAAAATTGTGTCACAAAGCATTTTTACACAGATTTTAAAACATTCTGGAATTCTAACCAAAAGAGTCCGAGGGATATTTTTTTGACAGCAAAAAGAGCCTTTGTTAAAGAGCACCCTGACTTCATTCCCTCCTCCTGTGCCACAGAATTCTGTCACGGGCACATGACACAATTGTTGGACACATTCCTGTCATTTGTATTCTCTTCAGAATAAGGATTAGGAGTCATCTGCATTGGTAGCAAATGTATGTGTTACGTGTGACTCTCTACAAGCTTTCTAGTTCTCTTTAGATGATGAAAAACTATAATAGTATTTTCATTAATCGTCCTATGCTTGTCAAGTCAAGTCTTTCTCATAACTGCAGTTTTTGGTCTAGTGACTATGCTTTTGGAACTGAAATCTATACATATCTTATTTTCACTGCACACAAATCATATCTAGGTTCAGAGAAAAATACAAGTTTTATGTGTGGTGGCTAGGGCATCCTTAACACCATGCTTTACTTTTAAGATCTTATTTATTTATTTCTTAGAGAGAGGGGAAGGAAGGGAGAAAGAGAAGGTGACAAGCATCTATGTGAGAGAAAAACATCAATTGGTTGCCTCTTGCCCACTCCCTGACTGGGAATCGAACCCATGACCTATCACTTTGTGGGATGGCGCCCAACCAACTGAGCCACACCAGTCATGGCAACACTGAATTTTAATTCCCAAGTTATACCAAAGGTTTAGAACAAAAACAGTGAAGATGCAGATTCAGGAAGTTCTGGATTAAAAATTCTGAACCAAGACTGATTGACAGCCTAGGCCAATAAATCCTAAATTCCATTTTGCAAAGATGGATTATGGCATTGGCTCCATCTGACCTCGGTTGGGTGAGTAGGCTGTTCAGAACCAAATATTTTCTACCATGTGTGTGCGTGGCACCCCTGTGCAATGCTAAACACAATTTTTCCTTGCCTCCTTCAGGTCTCTGAGTATTTTCACCCAAGCATTTATTTCGACTGCAAACCTGGCACAAGTTCAAGAGGAAAAGGCCTCCTAGAGCCCTTCTACCATTGGTCTTTAACCAGTGAGAGTGGTATCACCACCAGGGGCAGGGTCACCCCTGCTCTGTCCTCCTTTGAACAGACACAACGTCACTTCTATTCTTCATAGGACACTTTTCCACAGACCTGCCTTGCATTCATTCTGGCATGATCATTATCCAGACAGTTGAACCATAAGCTTCCTGAAGTTGGGGAAATTTATCTGATTCATCTCTCTCACACATAATTTTTAATACAGTATGTTGTAGGTGATCAATATAGGTTGAATATTATTTAAAAGTCAAATCAGTTTATTCTTTCTTCTAAGCAAAAATGTCTAATACACTCTGGTAATCAAAAATCTAGGGAAAGAATCCAAGAAATTTATCACCAGCTCGTGTGAATGCAATTGATATTCCTTTACCATTTAAAGAGGAACTTTGATAAATGTCATCTTCAGAGACACTTCAAACTTCCATCAGAAACCAACAACACAGGACAAATTATTTCACAACTATAAGCTTCTTCAGTTATCCAAAAATTAATAAAATCACCTACGCCATTTTGACGTTGTATATTTTTAAGGTTGGCCTCAAAGTCATTCTGTACCTTCATGCTAATAGCTTAAATGTGTTTCCTTCCACACACTGCTACAATTTATTTTCAGCTCTCCCAGGAAAACACACACACAACAAATGTACTCGCTGAATGCAATGCAAATTAAACCCTGAGAAAAGTTATTACAGAAGACATTTCTACACATGCCCCCCATCCAAGGTTCCTAGAAGATTCCTGAAGGCAGTCCACACCCAAAGGAGAGAGGCCCATTAACCATTTAATTTAAAATACTTTGATAACTTGCAATGGGAACTTGTAAGAGCTGGACTTAATCCGCACTGTGTTCCAGCTCCATGATGTTCAAATGCAGTTTTCATGTTCTTGTTCAGGCAAGAACACTGAATACCAATGAGTTTGGAAATTGAGCTCGAACATTCATAGCAAATACCTTTTGTACAACCATTCTGAAATTCATCATTATAGTACTGAATTCAGTCTCCTTAGCTTTCTGAGACTTTCTTTAAACATATGCCTCAAATTCTACAAGAAACTCTTTTCCCTCTATAGCGGTAGAGCTGCCAATCACAGACCGGTTGCAGAGGGCTGCACGAGCAAGATAAAAGGAGGCATACCAATGGAACTAGGCTCCAGGCCTTCAGGAATGCAGCTTCCCCCAGAATTCTGAATCAAAGCTGAGCCTACATTCTCTCAGTTGTCTTAGCGAAGTGTTTTTCATTCAAGGATTTGTACTTTCAAAAATGCACCTGATACACTGAGGCTCCCTTTCATCTGCACCTTAACCAGGTCTGTCTACCTTACTCAGGCTTCTTTCACGTCCAAACCCAAGGATACTCTTGGTTTGAGCATACAATGAGTGAGCCCTTTTACAAAATTGCAATAACTTCTTGAAACAGATGATTACCTAGTGCTTTCTTCTACTTGGGTGACAAGTCCACATTCTAGGATGAACAAAAGTCACTAACAGTTACTATTTAATATTCTGATTGTGGACTCACACTGAAGGAGATTCTGACTGAAAAGGTTGTAGGCAAAGCCCATGAGTTCATTATTTCAAGAATTCCACTAGTTAATTCCAATTCATATGAAATAGGGACAGGTCAGAGCTTTGAACTACTCATGGTAGTATCTGAACAGTATCTGAACAGTATCTGCTCAGAACACAAAATCCCGTGTCTCCTTCATTACTCCACTTAAAGAAACGCTGGTGTTGCTGCTTCTCATAGGGCATTTCTATCCTAGCTCATCAAGCTCTGTAAGAATGTACTATTTGAGCTGAGAACCTTAAGAAGACGTCATCGTTTTTCTTCAACTGTTTCTTATTAGAAAATATTTCTAATTCAAGACAATACAATGATGTTTCTAACACTCCGCCAGCTGGACAAGTGCAAAATGATTTCAATCATGATAACCGTCATCATAATAAATGTTTCATAAGGCTGTTTCCATTTCTTTCAGGAAACAATTCTTATTTCACAAACTCTAGAGTTTGTGTAGTTGTAGCCATAGCTAAATGGTTGCCATAGGTAATCATTTTTGTGTGAAAAACAATGACCATGAACACTCTTCTTAAAATCAAACTTGGGCATTTTGTTTTATTAAAAGTCCTTAAATGGATTTCATTTAACACTGTGTTGGATCTTCTTGTCCGTTTCTCACAAAAACGTTACAGCATGCATCTTTAGGGCCCCCAAAGGAGTACAGCTACAGGAATAACTGCATGCAAAACACTGGGACAACTGGAAGAGCAGTGTTCTTCAGGGCAAATGGAATGAATGGGGTGGCAGTTCTGAGACTACCTCTCCCTCTGTGCACGGGGGAGGGAGAAACAACAGTACCTAAGGTGTAGAAGGGCAAAATGCCGTCTGGACAGAGCTCTGACAAAAAGTGGTGTGAATTTGCTCAACGACAAGTATGGATCCCCAGATACATACAACATTAAGGAAAGAATAGGAAATCACCAAAAAGAAATGGAAAGTTTTCATTCCATGCAGAGGAAACAATATATAATGGAATCAAGGTAGAGAGAAAACAAACGCTTTTTAGGAAGTGTGTGTATTTTGTTGGGATGAAAGGCTAGAGGCCAGGTGGTGGAATTGCATAAGACAAAGTCATAACAGACGTAAAAAGGACATAGTTAAAGTATCTACTTCAAAGGGTCTATACTTTATTTTCTAGGATTGTAATTTCTAAGCACTATTCTATAGATAGAACTTTTAATCCACAAATGCCCAATGTGAATTTCCAAGATGTACATACCTAATGAAGAATTTCCCAAGCATATTATATTTAATCCACCTGAATTAGAAGATATCTTCAAATTGACATGTAATTTTTCTGTGGAACTGTTACTTTTTAACACCCTCACACACGCAAAAATACTTTTTTGTTTTTAAATAGGGTCATCGGTCATATAATCTATGGAGTTTTGTAAAATAGAAAGAATAAGTATTTGGCAATGCAATTCTCCCCCATTTAACACCTGTTAATAATTTACTGAACTGGTGTTCCTTAATAAAGTTTGGAGCAAAGTATTGACACTGTAGGTGTTAATCAGTTCCAAGCTTTGTTTAGGGGGCTTTTCAATGTTTAACTCCTAAGTTTAGCACTGATACACAGAAAAACAAAAACAAAAGTTGAGGTTGGGCGATAGAGCCCACGATGATTACTCCAGAGTCCAACACCCTCCCTGGGAAGACTCAGTCAAATAAGCATCATCCTCTATTGAAGTGTAATCTCAGAAGCGTTATCATGTTATAGAAGTACTGCAAGCAGAAAACCAAATTCCTGTTTCTATGTTCTCCACCTTATTGGAAGGAAGTAACTTCCCCCAGGTCCAGCTTTCCTACTTTATAAGGGTTTTGAAAGAAATATATGCATGTGTGTTGGGGGAAATTAAGAAAGAGAAAGAGAATTATTTGAGTTGTTTTTGGAATGATATTACTTTAACTTTTTTTTTTTTTACTGTTGTTCAAGTACAGTTGTCTCCATTTTCTCCTCACTCCCACTCCAGCTATCCTCACTTCCCATCCTTGATCCTACTTCCTTTTGGTTTTGTCCATGTGTCCTTTATAGATGTTCCTAAAAAATATAGAAAGCCTGTTTGAAAAAGTAATGATGGAAAACTTCCCTAATTTGATGAGAGAAAAAGTCATACATGTCCAGAAAGCACACAGGGTCCCAATCAAGAGGAACCCAAAGAGGCCCACTCCAAGACACATCATAATTAAAATGGCAAAATTCCAAGATAAAGAGAGAATCTTAAAGGCAGCAAGGGAAAAAACAAGAAGTACCATACAGGGGAGCCCCCAAAAGACTAGCAGCTGACTTCTCAATGGAAATGCTACAAGACAGAAGGGAATGATATTACTTCTGAGTTGAAATCAATTGTATTCAAAACAAAACAGTGCACATATTTACCATGCAATTAAATAGATTAGATCCCAAGATACACAGGTAGAGAATGACCTTCACACTAGAATGACCCCAGAAATTTTCACATCACGGACACCCGTCAGTCCAAATGATATTTTACTAGGCATTTCAGAGAATAATCTGACAAACATCCCCAGTGCAGCCCATCCTTGGGAGACCCTGTTTTGACTCTGTTGACCAGCAACCTGCCACATTCACCCACAGCTGTCCTTTGAAGACATAGGCAGAAAGATGCTGGGAGGAGGCAGTTCTCACCTGATTACAAAGTCTTCCAGAAATACATCACTGTACCTGTCAGTATTCCTCAGTGAAATACACATTGAGCTTGTGGGGTGTATCCTCGCAGCTTGTGTGCAGTGGGGTTAAACAGAGATGTCAGATGTGACTTTTAAATGACTGGTAACACAATGTGTCATCCCACTGGCTGTGCCATTATCCACCCCTAAGGACTACTTTGTATATCGAGTCCTACACATTTCCATAATGCCACTGTGCTTGGTACTTTATTGGTCATTAAAAACAGTGACTAAAAGGAGTTGAGATCCTAGGTTCCTGAGCAAAACCAACGTAAGATCTAGCTAAACATGTACTTGCTAAGCAAATAAACTACCAAAGTAAAGTAGTGTATGAATTTATGTAAATCACAAAAATAAGTACAGAGCAAGATAATAGACTAGTCATGTGGGTTCCCTGACTATGAAACAGGCAGAATTTAATCATGTAAACAGCAAAGAGAAAGTGTGAAGATTGCCATTTACAACTTCAAAGAAGTAAATGCAAGACTGAGAAGTGGAAAATGATGTGATATATGGAGATACAGCTGTAGATGCAGATAGAGATGTAGAATAAGGAAATGAAAACTGTATGATAGTTTGAAAGTTACAATCAGTGGAAGTAAAGACCATTAATTCTTCTTTGAATACGACAAATTTAAGGTAAGGTATTTGTTCTATTCTGAAGAGAGTGGCATTGCCTTCTATACAAACAGAGGAATAAATTTAGAAGAAAATCTGGAAAGTGTCCATATAATCACATACTATAAACTCCCTGAAGTAGTCCATAGGCATGTAGGGAGAAGACAGAAAAGGTTATAGGATGGACAGTTGGTTATCTTTCAATGGACTTGAAATATATGGCATGGGGCTTTAAATTAGTATGGGAAAATAAACTATAAAATACAGAAAAGTATACATATAAGTTAATTATTGAAACAACTTTACCTGGCATTATCTTAGATCCCACTTTTATCAGCAATATACATACAAAAATCACTTGGATTACTTCTATGTGACATTCTGAAATAAAAATGTACATTATCTAGCTCATATTTGCTCCCTGCTGATATGTGCAGCCCAAGGACTTAGAGCCATTTGAAAAAATATAAACAATCTACAAAAGGTTACTAATTGCCACCACTGGAGTGATCCTGAACAAATGTGAAGCAGAATCTAAAATGCCACATCAAAAATCAAAGGCTGTGGGATTAAATTTATAGCCCCCCAAAGCATCTACTTTGAAGGTGAAAATACATTTCAAAAAATAAGTTTCAGTGGGATACCTATTTAAGAATATTCACTTTATTCCATATTTCTATACTTATTTTTAAAGCAGAATGAAAGGTAACTTCTGTTCTCTTACCCAACTGCTTTCTGAAGTGTGATGGGATAACAACTAAGTTTGATTGACAAAGTGTATCCTTTGGCAATTGTCAGAGTTAATTCCTAGGATAAAGGGTACACCTTCAAGCCTTTTGTTCTATGTTCTTTTTCCTCCCAACTTGCCGGAGCTTTACAGGGTCCCGATCTGGTTTTCTTTGCAAGTAGCCTGAGAGAATTAAGTTTTGTCATGGTTCACAAAACCAAAAAGCTAACATCATGATCTTCTTACCCTAAGCAGATTGCATACAGGTTAGGGGCTTTACACACAATAATCAGCAATATGTTTTTGATTCTGGAGGGCGGCAATGAAGTCTGCAGTTAATGACACAGTCTTGTCTAGTCTGTTGCTGTGGGTAATGGTGCAGAAAAAAAAATAATGTACGATGCATGACAGATGAAGAGCGAGAGCTGAGAATCGAAACAGACGGAACACTTTGTTCACAGAGCAAATGAGCTACAGGAATCAATTTACCTATGACCAATTGAGTGTTAGGACAGTGGAAATTCCAGGGACCGCGGCTGTTCCCACCCTGGGAATCCCAGGGTCCTGCTGAAAAATGCAGCAGGAACCCAGGAGACTGCCTGGCCTTCACAGCCAGAGGGACCTAGACTTCCTCATCGACAGGTTTCACGTTCCTTAAATAAGAGAGGTTTCCTTGGGCATTAAGGAGAATATTTACTTCAGCCAGTGTCAAACTGTAATAATGCTCAACACTTCCAGACACCACAGGGGTGGAGTTTGCACACACTCTCACAAAAGCGGCACCTTGGCTGTAGCGCGGGGGCCGTCTGGCACATCCTTCTCTCTGACAAAGCCCGTGTGCCAGGTGGATAGCCTCCACACTAAACTCCCATGTTGGGGGTGGAGGCAATTTTAAAAAGAGGTATCAATTTTCTCATTCTTATCAACGTTCCAAACCTTAGGAGCTCACTGGGCTATAGGGAGTAAATAAATGTAGGCCAGTATTGTTCCAGTTGAAGAACTTAAACTTTAAGGCTGTGAATAAGTTATTAGAGACCTTACAATGAATGAGGAATTATGTGAAGGGCTGTCTTATACATTTCAAGATAACTCTAAGGAAGAGCATTTTTTTAAGAGGAATGGGGAGTAATTGTAAGGCTGTGAAAAAAATCCATACTCTTTTAGCAAGCCTCCTTAATTTTCAAAGTCTCCCATTTGTGAAATACTTGAACAATATTAGAAAAGATATTTGCACTATGAAAGTGATTTTTAAATTCAAAGGTCTTCATACTGGCCTATAAATAACGTGAAGATCGCTAGGATAATTATTCAAGATATACTTCATAAACAAAAGTAAATATCAAGTTTGAATACTTCTCTTGAATTCTACTCTTGTCATACAGGACAAGTTGCCACAAATTACAAGCAAAACCAGTCATCTTGCAAGGTACAAAAATCAATAGATATTACCTTGTAAAATCTTTTTCGGCCCTCATTTATTGCTGTCCCCCCTGCAAAATATGGACAAATCTTAACAAAATGAAGGACTAATTGTTGTATCCATAAATATTATGTAAGAGACAGAGCTGACAAAAAAAATATATAGCAGCAAATTTAATTGGGTGTGATGAGAGTAAAATTATTTTAAATTTAGATCACACGAGCAGTTGGAGAAAAATATCCTAACAAAAAAAGTGGCTCTCTTGGTTCTGAAAAGTACGCTCCTACAACAATGCCTCCTCACGGCGCCTGCCCCTCTTCGTGCGTCCTTGGGCCCTTTAGCGTCTCTCTGTACCCTTTTCTCCTCCCAACTTAGCAATTTATCCTACACGTGTCTGTATTCTAAAGCCTATTAAATTACATAATATATTTCCTGGTGATCTTTGTACATTAACAGGTAGCTGGATGAATTCTGGAGACGATACAACTTCACAGAAGGGGCTGCAAAACTTTGCGAGAAACTTTAGGGAAAATGTTTTTCACGTGAAAAGGTTATAGAGAGCCTCTCACATGAAACTAAACTAAAAACACAAAGAGTATTCGCAACTGTAAAAATATTCGCAACCAGGCAAGAGGACCTCAATCTTCAAGGATTTGTACTTTTGGTAAAGAAAACACGACATATTTTGCAGTTTTAAGAAGAAAATTTTACATTATAAATTCATTAAAAATGTCACAGAACTCACTCATTCCAGTGAAGTCATTCTTTGAAGATCCATCAATCTTTCCAGTCACATGGGCCCCTTTTACAAGACTTTTCTAAATTCCAGTACCATTTCTCAGTTACTAAATAGAACTTTATTGAAAAAGTCAACCCCTTCCAAAAGGTGAGAAATGTGTCCCTTTATAAAACAAGTGAAACACTCACAAATCATATATAACTCTATGAGTCATGCATGTGTCATAATATAAGTGTATTAATTTTAAAAATCTAAAAATCACTTGAAAAAACATTTTACGATATTATGAGAAGTGAGATTAAAATAGTAATATTTTATGTGTACACCTCCTTTCTCTATTATATAATCTTATTTCCCAAACTAAGCCTTAAATGCCTCATGGGTTAGAATTATTGCCCTTGGTGGCCACCATCCGCTCCTCTGGACACGGCGCTAGGAAAATTATAACAAACCTCGTATGTCAGGAACATACGAGGTTTTCCATAAATGCTGTTTATTTGCATTGTAGCCTATAGATCACTGTTAGTTTCCTTAAACATGATACTCTATACAACGTTTAAAGTGAATATAACTTCATTTAAAACTTATTTTGCATGTATTTTGACATATTATAAATTGTAACATTCAGAAAACGGGGAAGTAAATAGATTGAATTTGAGCCAGCTAGTTGCTTTGGAGACCACACCATCTTTTTTTGGTTTAACTTCACCTTTCATTGTCTAGGCTATTGTTTTGGCTCTGTGTAGTTACAGCCTAAAAGGTACGTTCTGAATAAAGACCATTCTTGAAAATTGAGACCTTCACCCCCAAACAAGCAGAGGTATCTCCTGAGGCCTTATAGCTCAGAGTGCTGCAGATGCACTTCTCTTTAACAGGATTGCAAATGAGGTGAAAAGAAGCTCCAAGTCTGTTTAGACACACACATGCAAAAAGACATTTAACAGTGCTGATTATTTTATAATGACTAGAATGCCATTTGCAGTGGATGGGAGACACTCACTTGTCTTAAGTGAAAAACGATCAAGAAGGAGTAGACCCCTGTTTCTGAAGCCATACACCCTTACCACAGTGATCGCAAAATTGAACTTTGAGTTCCCTCAAAGGCTCCTTCCAAGCTGGAAAGTGTACAAAGACAAATCCCTTTATATTTGAACTTTTGCATCTGGTACTCAAAGAAAACTGAAATCTTTTGGTCTAAAATTGCAATGACCTTCCTCTAGAAGACTCTAAGCCCAATTAGTAATAGTAGATTGGCGTGTTTACAAATTAGTGCTTTTGGCTGAGGATAAACTAGAACATATGGATAGAGGCAGATTTCCCTAACACCCCATTCGTTCCACATATTTTTAGCTTAGAAGTCCAGGAACCTAGCTACACGTTCAACTTCTGACAGTTAACGGCCTTGTGACGGTGTCAGTCTTTTAATCTAGCTATGTCTCTGTAAGCAAAGGGTTCCAAAGAACATTATCTGTACATCAGACGACCGCATAAACCATGGGTGGCTGCTGAGAGGGAGGTGGTGGCTTTCACATCCAAGAAGGACACGCCAGGAGGTGACAGCACCTTTGGCAGAAACTCCTAGGAGCAGGTGGTCTGGAGGCGGGGGAAGCAGAGCCTGGGAAATGTTTCATGGAACCACCAGGCAAGCAGAACCTTGGGGACAGGGGGTGCAGAGGGCCCAGGCCTGTGGGAGTGAGGAGAAACACGAGAACTGTGTGCCCAGAGTCCCAGCCAAGGGCCTGGGGAGTCCCAGCTCTCAGCTCTAATCAGGACTATTGAGGGGAGGAGCTGCAGAATAAAGGCAAAGGAGTGAAACAGGAGGACGGAAGTGGGGCTGGAGGAAGGGAGCAAAGCAAGGTGAGAAGGAAAAGAAATCACGTCCGTGGATCTAGCTACTTAGTCATTTGGAGCCCACAGCATGGAACAAAGGAAGAAGAGTGAAAGTAGGAAAGGCTAGGGCACTTCTGGAAGGAAGGCCTGCCCAGAGAGCGTCTTGAGGAAGCTGCACTTCAAAGGGAGCGAGAGCAGCTGTTCAGCAAGGGCTACGTGATGGGAGCCATTAATATCATGTGAAGTCAAAGAAAATACAGATTAATAGCAGATGATATATACATGAGCTCTTACCATTTTGCCAAAGACCAATCATTTGTTATAATTCAAGTAAGAGAGAGATGTTAGATGAGAGCTCAAACTGAAAAAGAAGTTAGCTTAATTAGGAACTTGGGAGAGAGTGTCTAAGCCATATTGTGAACATTCTGATGAGTTTATTAATCAGATCTCAGATGTGGAGTTTATTTTCTTTAGGAATAAGCAGTGAAGATAGAGAAATTGCAATGTGATTAAAGAGGCTGTGCTATGAAGATGGAACAGAAGTGCAGGCGAGATTGAGATTTTTATTGGAAGGAAGGAAGACAAACCCCAGGAAAGGGCTAATGGATGAATTCATTGACAAATGTTGTCTAGCACAGTGCCTGCACTCTAGTAGAAACATCATAAAAGGGTGTTGACTCCCCTTATCAATGTACACAATTTAATAGTTTATGGCACATAATTAGATATGGCTCACATTTTGCCTCATGCCTGGAATCACAAGCGAACATGGTACCGTTCTCTATAGAGAGCCAGGGCTCTGAAATACACATGCAGTGGCAGCAGCGGGCACCAGAAGGCAGGGAATGAGCGGCACATCCTAGAGAAGAAATCAAGCCTTCAAAGGGCCAGGATCAAAGAGTGCCCTGGATGCAAGAAAATGGGGGCCAGTATCTGAATATTGCACCAACAAGTGCTAGATGCCCTGGCTGTGGAGTCAGGAATAATCACCAGGTGTCGTATGAGCTTGGCAAGGCCCGGGTCCAGAGAGGCACATGTATAGACACAGATTTGAGTATTGGAGAATGGTTAGCCAGCTGGCACAAGACAGAATGAAACATGGAGAACTGTGCAATGTCAGAGGTAGACAAACAGGGGTGCTCTATACTCAGTCTGTTTCGAGCCGTCCTCTTAAAGCCAGAATAGTGGTTCACCGCACTAGTGGGACTGAATCTGCTGGGTGCAATCAGATGATACGAGCTGTGGAAAAGTAGGTCTACAATTCTAAGAGCTAGGCAGGTCCTGACAAACTTGATTTTAATGCTCTTGATAGAATCTTTACAAATGACTCCTTGGATGTATGGAAAATATAGCTCATCTTTGACAATGGAAAAATACAGCATTATCAATGCAAAGTACTTGATGATTTTAGTTGGTTTTTGAGATAGGAAGGCAGCAAGGGGTGGCCAGCAAAAGCCAGCTTAAAACTGACTTGTTAACACAATAAGATCACAAACCAAAAAAAGAGTCTTTTTAAAAGTTTACCGCTACTGTCACTAGGACAGACACCTCGGATAATTTTGTGCACAATATGGGGCAGATAACTTTGCCCTTTGGGAAGTACCCATAAGCTTATAACTCACAAACAAAGAAAGGACTCTCCCCAGAATTTAGTGGACACAATTTCTCAAAACGGAGGCTGTGAGGGATGGTTTATGGGGGGAGGATCAGGGAGGGGAAGGACCAGGGAGGGGAAGGACTGAGGAGGAAAAGTAGAGGACCCTGGTCAGAGCCAGCAGGACCCTGAGATGAAAGTAGCCGGCCGAGGCAGTTCACTTCCGGGTGGCAAATGGCCAGGGGTAGTGCACCAAACTCAGCTAAGTTACGAACAGGCACTGCTGCAGTTGACTCCAAATGACGGTGCCTTTTCTACTCTGAAGGGCTTAGCCGTGAGCACCACCCTAACTTTAAGCTACTACAGGAAACATGGGGGAAATCTCTACACTTTGGTGACTTTCCCATCTGGTGACTCCACACACAGTGGCCTCTTCTCAAGGATGATGGAAGTTTGAATCTAATGTCATAACTGCTGGGCTCCAGCCATTTGGACAGCTTCTCAGTCCATTTCTATGCATGTTACTAACGATAAGAATAGAACTAAGACATAAAAGGGGGTAATCTCTTCTAAAACAAACCTGATAATACAGTCCTACCACTTAACACTTCTGCAGGTTTGCTCTTGCAGTTGCACGAGGAAGGCAGTCATTCGACAGGAAGGATAAAGCGCTGTGACACGCACTGCCAGAGGGACAGAAACCGAGTAAGTATTCAGGGAATAAAGGGAAACGAAGGGCCTGGATTCACCTTTAGAACTCCAGGGATGCTTGAAGAACAGGTGAGCTTGACTGCATCCTTAAGGATGATGTCCCCACTATTAATTGCCATAAAACGAATAACCAAGATAAAATGATTGTTTTAAACCACTCAGTTTAGGGGGTGTTTTATAGGAATAAATAACTGGAACCTCATCCTAAGGATGCAACTCAACATCCGCATGTTCTTACTAAAATGTCGAGCATAATGAGCTTGTTCCAGCTGTTTCTTCCTCTCTTTGCTCCCCTTCCACATGGTTTGTATCACTTCTGAAGTGTTCACCACACAGTAGTTTACTTCTCCTTTTGAGTCAGTAACTCCTAGGACTCAGAGACCCTCAAAGGTAGGAACTGTTTCATACACCACCTAGTGCCTAGGCTGGTGAAAAGAACACATAACAAACCCTCAGTAAGTGCTCACTGATTTATTGACATGTAGGCTACAGCGGTGATGAGAGGAGAGAAACAGCAGCTTTGCTCCTTTGATTGTGGAGTTGAGACAGCTCTGCTTTTGTTGGCCCAGAGGCGTTCCTCTGGGGTCCTCCCTTCGGTCTGCAGCAAGTCTCCCTGCTTTGCACGCACAGAACAAGGCTGGTCCAGTTATAAGCCAGCTGTGAGCCCAGGGCAGGGGGTGCAGAGCTGATTCAAGTTCAGCTGAGTTTACCAGACTCCTTCTCCCGGCTATTAGAAATTTGAGTGGAGACAGCACCATGGAGAGCTGTTAGGCCGGTTATCTTAAGTTGGTTCTCTGGTTTATAGGTCAGCAAAATTGTCCTGTAAAGGCCCAGATAGTAAACACTTTCTGTTTTGCAGGCAATGTTCTTTGTCATCACAATTCTGTCATTAAGGCATGAAAACAGCCACAGGCAATACATAAATAAGTGGGTGGGACTGTGTTTCAATAAAACTTTATTAATAGACACAAATTCCAATTTCATATGATTTTCATGTGCCCCATAATAGTATTGTTTTGATTTTTTTCAATCATTCAAAAATTAAATAACAGAACAAAATTGTCTCAACTCACAGGCTGCATAAAACAGGCCACGGTGTTTGGGGACTTCAGTTTTCAGGCTACAAATCCAGGGAGAAGCACCACCAGGCCCATTGTTGGACCTAGGGCTCCAGTTTCCAGCAGTCCTTTGGTTATGGGTGCTTATTTGTTTGCTTGTTGATTACTTATTTGTTTGACCTGAGTTTTTGTATATGTTTGCCCCAAAGATACCAATGCACAATTAATATACCAAGTGCAAGATCTCATGATTAATTTTACAAATTAGTGGAAAGAAGAGAACTATAAGTGTACAGTAAGAGAATAAATTTTCTAGTTTAAAAGACAACCATGTCTCGGGATCCAGTGTGTGAAAACAGCTTGAAAAACACAATTCACTATTTATTTTGCTGGTATTGCTTAAAAGAGAGAATGCTGGAAGTAGCAACCATGTCTAATAAATGTTACCCCAAGGTCTCAAAAAGTGTTGAATGAATATGTATTGCGGAAGTCAAAGGCTTCATTTAAAATGAAATAAAAATCGGCCGAGTGAGACATTTACATCAGATTGCCAGAGCAAACCTTCAGGCATCGACCCACGGACTGGGTTCCGAGGCCACTTTATACAGCTCTCCGAACAACTGCGGTGTAGCACTGCCTTTAGTATCACTCCGAGTAACTACACAGCACGTCTTTTTGGTCGACTCGGTTTCGGGCTGCATTAAAGGAAGCAGCTCCCTGATTGGTCAATTGACTATTCTGTGTCCTGGTTCCACGACTAATACACGCACCAGGAATAGGGAGCCCAGCTGAAACACTCCCCAGGCCCCAGTCCAAGGACGTGAGAACCCCCTGTGCGTATTTGTCTCCCCAGGCAAGCGAGCATGCCCATCCTCCCCTAAACCGGTGTGCTGGGTAGGCGAGTGCTTCTTAGCAGTGCCGCTGACGATGATAACACAATATAAATTCTCCTGCACATCTGCCGTATTAGTGAACTGGTTATGATCATTAAGATTACTTCTGATATTTTAATCTGTGACACCCTTCGCCTGGTAACCGACCACTAAGTCAAGGACAAGCTGCAGGGCTGGTGGGCATTGACAGGTGCCCCTCCTGTGTGTTATTTGCTGTGAGTCGCATATGAGTGATTTGGTGTTTAACCCTTTTTGTTTTCCCACTGATTTAAGTCAAAACCAAACAACAGAAGACTATTGGAAACATGAGGGACACTTAAGGATGCCCAGTTGTTTAAGGTCAATCCTCTGTCCCTGCTAGATTCTGGGATTTTTTTTCCATTTGTGATATGTTTATACTCAGGACTCATCAAGTCTTACACTTTTACATAAACAGATCTTGTCTCCCGGAGGCTATGAATTATACCCCCTGCTTCGACTTCCCCAAGGGCCCGTGATGTGGTCCATTCTTTCTTCATAGCTATGGGATGGCTGAAGCTAAGGCAACATTCTCATGTTTAATTTCAATTACAAAATGTATGGATGCCTGGGTGCACACACACAGAGAAGCCTTTAAGAAAAAAAAAAATAAGATGCGAGGCCCCCTCTAAGTTTCTTTGGAAAATCATTTAAATCCAATATGCCTCCTGAGAAACTTTGCTCTTCTACCCACCTACCTCCTCATCTTACTACAGCTCTTGAATTCAAAATAACATGTCTTGTTTCATTCATTTGTTTTTGTTTACTTGCATTAAAGCAGCCTGTTGTCCTACTTTGGGGAAGCAGAGTGTTCTTGTTATGGGTTTAGTGAGACTTGCCCAGACAGTGTTTGCTCCTTGACAGAAAAAGAATGGCTCAGCATTCCACAGGAAAAGCGGCCGGACTGAGAATCTCAATGCCGATGGCGTGGGCCAGACCCTCATACCTCAGTAATGTTTACCAGCTTTTCTCCCTCTCTCTCGCTGGCTCTTGGTTCAGCCAAGGTCAACATGCAGCACACTGAGCAGATCATCGGCAACCACTTTCCCTGCACACCTGCCCCCGTTCCAGGTCTCGCCCTAGACCCCCAGACGGATGGGTTTCAGGGAGGGTCATCTACGGATCCTTCCTGCTCCTCATTTCTCATACCCAAAAAGTCACTGGGCTCTGGAGGCTCTGCTCCTAACGAGCTATCACATCCTTCCACCTCTTGGTCGGCACCGCCTGCATCCCAGACCAGGCTCCCCAGGACCCTCCTGCTCGTCTCCCCAGGCCCTCTGCAGACCCAGGCTCTCCTCCCTCCGGCTTGCTCATGAGGCCAGCAGACAGGGCTTTCTCAAGTGCTTCTTGTGACTGCACAGATGATAAGCTTTCAAAGGCTTTTTATGACTCTTGGAATAACAGATAAAGCCTTCAATAAAACCCACTGCCTCGCCGGCGCCCTTTGCCTTTCTAGACTCATGCATTCATGTTCTTCCACCCCTGCCGCCCATGTGGTGTGAGGCCGAGCCATTGTTCAGAGTAAATGCGTGGTTTATTTCACCCCTTGTTCATGCCACAGTGCCTGGCCAAAAGCTAAAGAACAATAAATACCTCTGCACTGACCATCCTGGTCAGCACCTCGGGGCTCCAAAGAAGGACGGTACACAACTGCAAACAGTCAGCCAGGACAACATGAAGGAGGTTCATCAGCAAACAAGAAATCTTATATATTTCTGGAAGAAAGCAAGGAAATGAAAATGTGTCCTCTGAGGAAACGGAGAGGAGGAAATCGCATCCCAGAACATGCCGTGCGGTGGCACATCGGAGGTGAGAGCCTATGTGCCCTGGAACCCAGGAGAAAATTCCAGCTCACAGTCAGCTCACCCCATGGACGGATGTGGCATGAGGGGCTGGCTGGATGCACAGAAGGAGCCATTGGTTCAGTCCCATTTCAGTCTCAGAGCTGTAAGAGGAACACTGTGTATCCCCAGGCGAAGGAGCAAATACCTTTTCTATTGATTAATTTTTTAAAGGTGAGGGAAGCTCCGTGTTTTAGAATTGGCATTGTTACCCCAGACTGACATGTGGGGCACACAACCTAAAAACTGTCATCCCCTCTTCTTACCCCAGATAGGACCCAGCAGTGGGCTCGATTCACCCAGGAACATAGGGCTCCTCGTCAATCATTCCTCCCACTCTCCTGTCCTCTCGGGAAACCAAGAAGAACTGAATTCCAGAATCACATAGAAAAATCAGTCTGGTTCCTCAACTTCCAATATAAACGGGCAACTAAGATCCTCAAACATGGGAGCAGTTTGAAAAGATGAAGTAAGAAAAGAAGGGGGGTAATTGATCTTAAAAGAATCTGAATAACTTAGAGAATAAAAGAAAATATTTTAAATTATTTTTAAAACTTGATGAATTTCTTAAAGAGACACAAGAAAATTCTGCGTTTGTAAAGAAAGATCACGAAGTTTTTAAAAAGAAAGCTAAAGAAAACAAGAAAAGTTTCTTAGAAATTAAAATATATAACCATTAAAATAAGCAATTAAACTGAAAGTCTATGGTAACAAGAGTCTCAAATGTATTGCAGAAGACAACAAAGATGAAAATATTAAAGAAAATATATAATATAGAGGATCAATGTAAAAGTTTCAATAACTAACAATAATGAAAAAGAATTTGAGAGAAATTATAAAAATTCATATAAAAACATGAACCTTAGAATTAAAAGGACCCACTCACGGAGTGCACGTGTGCTAAATGAATAAAATATCTACACCTATACACAACCCTGTAAAATTGTGAAATGCTAAGAAAAAAAATCCTAAAAGTTTCCAAAGGAAAAAATATATCACATACAAAGGGATAAATACAAAACCAGAGTAATGGTCAAAGCTTGCTCGTACCACACAAAGGCCGGGGTAAGAAGAAGCTTTGGATCCCCACTGATGTGGACTGGAAGGCTTGGAAGTAGAAAGATTTACCCACACATTGCAAGGTAATTCGAAGTTTTCTGCTTTAAGTGAGGCATGTTGTGGAAAATATTCAGCAATGTTAGTTACAGACAATCCTTTCTCTGCTCCCAAGTGAACTTTCCACTCACCTATCTTCTCATTAAGCTATCTGGGCCTGGAATCACTGTGGGTTTCGCTTCAATAACCCTTTCCGAGAGCAGGTCAGCCTGCGTGGACCAGTCCAGAACAGCCTGAGAGACTCTACACTGTTACCCATCAAATTACACGGCCCACTTGTTCAAGGATAGATTCACAGATGTGTACGTAAAAACTTGGACACGTGCACCTAAGAGAGAAATTTTCCAGGGGTTTCTTGGGAAACATAGCTTTGCTCTCAGGAGAGAAGGAAAAAAATGGGCTCTCTTCCTCTGGTCATCACCTTACGCAGCCAGGAGGCCCAGTGTCTGCAGCCAACTAGCTGAGCAGCCTGAGGATGAAGGCAATGCACAGAGAATAGAAGCAAGAGCGTCAGGTGTTGAGAGATCAGGAACCACCCTGAAGCCCACCCTACATGGAGACTCGCAGTTGTAGGTGAAGGTTTCAACTTTCTTACAAGTTTCTTTACTGTTTGCAGCCGATTGAGTTTGATACTCTCTTAGCAGCTGAGCTGCGTCAGAATTCTCAGGTGCAAGAGAGAAAAAGGTCTCTTCCATATGCTGTTCTCCGGATTCTGTGGCCTCAACTGAGAACATACTCTCCTGGGTTGGTGTCTCCTGAGATAGAGCCTGATTGGTCATCGGTCATTGAGGGCCCCACCCTGGTGCTCCCATTCAAGTCCATGGTCTCTGCTGTACTCATTCTTTACAGCCCTATTATGACTCCCAGCTTCTTCAAAACAATTTGGGTTCACTGAACGCTCCTTGACCTCCCAAAGCACAACACAACTTTTTCATTGTTGTACTACACGCAGGCCCTGGGCAGCTTAGAGTGGGATCAGGTCCTTCTGCTTGGACACCTTTGTTAGCGAGCCTACTGTGTGGTTCCTGTGCTGTGTGGGAGGAAACATTCAAACCATGCAGCACAGAAAAATTCAACACAAAAACATCTGCTGGGGCTTTCACTCCTCCTCTCTCTCCCCTTTTCTCTTTTGTTTGTTTTGCTCTGTGCCCAGGTTACTAGAGGCCAAATGGATCCACACCTCCCACTGGTGAGCACATTACCCTAAGACATTGTTTTTCAGCACAGGTTATCCCTAACATCGAAGCGTGGAGATCTCCAAACCTTGCTCTGATGATGTAATTAAAAGCGGACACATAGGAAGCTTTTATTTCTTTCTTAGTAAGTTCAGGATTTCAAGATAATCTTTATCATAGATTGAAAAAGTACATTTTGAGACTAATAATTGAGCAAAGTTTACTATTTTATGGACTGAATTGGTCTCCCTCCCACTGAATTGAATGCCACTGAGTCATGGGACAAGAAGGAACAAAGCGTATCCAAGGAAATATATTAGTTTAATAACTCAAAAATACTATGTTGTTGCATTGACATGAGTTCCCTCCTCAGCAACTCTGAATGCCATGAGACAATCATGCAATAATTTCACTTTTTTAAGGGAAATGATTTGAACCTAGAATTCTATACTCAACAACCTGATACTCAATTGAGAGACAAATTTAAAAAATGTTCATATATAAATACTCAAAATTTTATCTACCTTCCACCTCTTTCTGAATATTATAAAGACCTTGAAGCATGAATTATTATAATGAAGAGGCATAATAGAGGACATGGATGTATGACTGTAAATGCAGTCATTTATAAATGCACATATAACTGTAAAAGACTCTTGTGTGAATAATGGGTATGATCAAAGCTAGTGCATTCAATCCTAAACATTTTTTTGCAGACCACCTCCAATGCCACCTTTGGTAAAAATATACCACAAACATATTAAAATTGTGTCTCTGGTGCAAAGCTGGAGAACATTTAGGGTGTGGGTCATAGGGTGCAGATGGAAGGTACAGATGCGATTCAGCAGCATGGGGCCACGGGGTTTTATTTCACAGGGAATGAAATAGGAGAGAGCCATCACTAGAGAGTTAAAGGGTTCACTCTACACATATCATCCAGAGGAAGTCACAGAATGTGCCTTCACTCCTCTGGGGGATACAGGAGCTTGAGGTCACAAAGCACATTCTCAGAAACGTTTCATTAAATAAATGAAAGTTAGTGTTTCTGCTTTCCTGTCCTCCTTGTGTGACAGTCAGGAGCGTGGTGAGTTTCACCTGAACCTGAACTGAGCTAATAAACACCAACCTATTTTTGTGGTTCCCATTATGACTAAGTATACTAGGAAGGCAGACTCTTGAAATTAGTCATATTATTTTTAAAATGCTACGGTAATGCCGCTATGGCTCCTTAAAGCACTGTCTGCTGACCCTGTTTCACTGTCTCCTGTGCCACTTTGGCACACTTGTCCGACCTACACACAATCTCTGCATCCCTCACTTAGCATCTTTCTTTTCAATGGTTCACTATTTCTAAGATATCCTTCTATCCCTCATAAAATCAAGACTTGGGTGGACGTATATTTATCTAATGCAAACAAAAAATAAGTAGAAATTAAAAAGAAAATTTTTCATGTGCCTGCTTCTAATATTATCTTTACACTCTACCACTGGCATGCTTACCTCGCCTGGGGAAATGCTATTTCATTATATACTTTGTAATGATGCCTTTTTCTCTTCAACAAGTGTGTGTATAGTTAACCATATTTATTAAAGTCATGAGCCCTGGCTGGTGTAGCTCAGTGGATTGAGCACATGCTGTATACCAAAGGGTCACCAGTTCGATTCCCAGTCAGGGCACATGCCTGGGTTGCCGGCCAAGTCCCCAGTGGGGGCCACGTGAGAGGCAACCGCACATTGATGCTTCCCTCTCTCCCTCCCTTCTCATCTCTCTAAAAATAAATAAATAAAACCTTTAAAATTTTAAAATAAAAAAGAAAAGTCATGAATGAATACAAAAAGATAGTGAAAGGACAGAGGTTAACATATGTTTTGTCTTAAGTATAATTACATAGAAATATCTGTCAAAGACTTATGGGTCATCCAAGGAAAAAAAATGAACTAGCAATACCATTTTGCAGTCGGCCGTAGGCGGAGTATTTGATGCCGTACAACTTTCAGACTGATAAAGCATGTGTCCTTTCCGGGTCCGACTGAGTGGGTCAACTCACATTTTTTCAGTGAAGATACAATTTCAAAGCTCAGCTTATTCTTAAAGAAAAATGAGATTATTCTTTTGAGCTCCATTAGGCTGTTAAACTGATACCTCCTAGCTTGATAAATCAAATGATAAAATACCACAATAAAAACATCCGTGACATAAGGAATTTTCCAGGCTCTGTTTATTGGCTAAAATATTTCGCTTAAAAAAATGAGTAAATTCCATAAGTTCATTGTGTTTCAAAAACCTATAAAAATACCAGGAAGAAAAACTATGTGTGCAGATTACAGATGGTTCTAATGTTTATTGTAGCCAGATTATTTAATAGCCCAAATAAAGGCTATTTATGAATGTTTCAAGAGAAAAACCAAAGAATAAATGCTGAAATCATGTCATGTTTTAAAGGGTTGGGTTCTTTTTTCCTCTAGGATAACAGCTATTAGAAAATGTACTTTAAAAAGTAGTATCAGTAGTAGTTAAAATATCAAGCATAGAGCAATGCTGTTAACATATTAAATATTATAAACATTAAATGATTTTCCCAAGACTTCAGAGCTAATGAGTGATGAAGGTGACATTTCTGAAATCTGTTCTCTTCACGACACGCTCTGGCAAGAAAAGCAATGTTTCCCATAGTACAAATGAAGGTGGGGAAGCGGGAGGCGAGGGGATGGTGGGCGTTAGGACTGGGAAGGGATCTGAAGGACCATTGTAAACTGGAAGGAGCCCTACTTGCTGACTAAGGCATTTGGATGCAACTGAATGGAAGCAGCGTTGGTTTGTTGGTTCGTTGGTTCGGAGAGGGGGTTGAACTCAGCGGGGGAACGTCAAAGCAGTGCTCTGTGAACGTGAATCTACAGGACGCGAACTATGTTTGGAATACAGAATGGAAGCTGGGAGAACCACAAACTGAGTTAGCAGGATGGTCTAAAATAAAGGCTTGTCTAATTAAAATAACCAATATTGTATGCCCCTTAATTATACAAACAAAGGTTCACATATGTAGCAGAGTTTAAAAAAACACTTGCATAAAAATTGAGTAGTTTTCTCTTTTTTCACTGTATTTACGCATTCACACATCTTGGCTCACCGATAGCAGAGTGAAGCTGCTTGTTGGCGCCTCTTCAGGGGGTCAACACTAACTGCTCTGGGGGATCAGAGAAGACTGCTACCACTCACACACACCGAGGCCTGCAGCGCAGTTGACTCTATAAGGAAGCGTGGGCCAACGCCTAGATGCCCTTTATCCGCAATTTACAAGGAGGGCTCCTTTTTCTCAGAGGTATCTGGGCTCTTTTCAACTTCTTTTAAAGCCAACAAATACAAAAGAACAGGTCTTAAAGCAATTATATGAGCTGTTTTCACATGAGTGGGTCAGCCCGACAAATACTCAAAACTGAAACCCAACCCCAGACGGAGCCGCTCCCAAGGACGTAAGCGCTGCCTCCTAGACTTCTCAAGGTTGCGACAAGAACACGATGCAAGAATCGCTTCCCCCAGAAGAGGCGAGTCCCAGACATGGGAAGCCCACTGTGATCATGAAATCTATAGGTATATAGTTTTCAGTGTGATTTCTGATACTGACTCACCAGCCCCCAACAGCCGCATACAGTGCCATCTTTGGGTATGAGTTCAGCTTAGAGAAGACCAGTCCCACCTTAGAGAAGATGGCCTCAGGGGCTGACACCTCCAGGGCCGGGACTCGCCAGCCCTGGAGCCCAAGGTCAGGCAGGTTCTGACCCCGCGGGACCTGTCTGGCCTGCGGGCAGGCTGCGCACTCTGAGCAGCCCGCCTCTGTGGGCGCGGTCAGTACCTTGCGCTGCAGGCCGCATGCGGTTTCTATTCCCGTTTCCATTCTGTTGCTTTCAATGTTTTTGGAATCAGTTGAAGTTGAAACATCTTGGAAGAGAAGTTGGGTGTTTTTTTTTTTTTTTGAAGGCCCTGGTTTCAATTATTTTTAAATCTGACGCACAAACACTGCTTTTAAAGATATGTGACTCAAGTCCAAATAAGGCTCTTTTGATTTTTTGAAATACATGTGGTTGAAATTTGAGAGCAGGCTGCTGCCAAGCTGCAGTTCAGGGAACAGGATCCTGGCACAAGAAAGAGCTGTTGTTCAGAGGATAATGCTAGAAGGAACTGTCCCACAGAAGGAAAATGGAAATTTCCCTGATTTCGCTTGTGCTTGTGGGACAATTCCATCGTCCTTTGTGAAGCATGTAAAAGTTGAACCGCCGCCTCTCCCGTTGTTTATTCAGGTTTTCAGCTGTATGCTTCTCCCACGTGTAAGCTGGGCTTAGACTGAATCCTTATACTAATGATTCTTAGACATGCATTCACAAGATGTCATGCCACATGCCTACTCGTTCAAAGCATTCCGCATTTGCGAGTTTAACCTGCAGGTAGTGAGCGCTGATTTCTCTGGGAGGGAAGCGCAGTGTGGGATAGACTCTTCCGGGGCCGCTGGAACTGTGGGAACGGCTTCTGGGCTCACACGTTCTTCCAGGGGGAAGTATCAACGTAGCATTTACCTGTTTGTGGCAGGGAGCACGAGTGAGTGCCTCTCATAAACTAGCCCCCAGCATTCTCTGTAAAGTCACTGTCGCTCACCGCCTGGTGTTAAAAATCAGCAGCACTGCCATTTTTTTAACTAGCGGACAAAACCCCCCAGGGATGCTTGTAGGGGTCGGAAACTGGATTGTGCTGCCAAAGAGCTCCATGGAGAAAGAGCAAAATCATCCGGGAAGACACGCACGCCATGTAATTAAGGAGGGGAAAACTTTAAGAGTCATAACAGGAACAGGAAAAGTACGATTTAAGTATCTCCAGAGTATATTACCAAATCCTTAGAACTGGGTACCGCAGACAGTTAGGACTAAAGGAGGAAAGAAATTCTACTGTTATTTTTTGTACAAACCCCTACTGTTTGAATTGCTTGCATAATAAATGAACATATATTACTTTTTAAATAAATGATTATTAATGTTGGCTTTTTAAAATTCAACATTTTTAGATTTCCAGAATCACTACCCTGTTCCAAGAGTATTTCCCATCTTCTTCACAGTAACAACAACAAAAAAAATATGTGAAGAAAGCTAATAGGTCTCATCGGTGACTCGCACTGACTTATGCTAAAGCTGCGGTCATGTGACATAGTAAATGCAAAAAGGTTAGTCGGCTGAGCATACGCTTGGTGTTACAGAGCTGATTGTCCAGGTAAATTAATGCAATTTTTACCATCTCCAGATGCTTCAGTAGTGCAGAGCACAGCCGCCAAAATGTTACCACAGTAAGAAAAAACGCACAAAATATATGCATATAATCTGACTTAAATTTATAATAATCATACGGGAAATAATTTGAGAAAATAGCTGAGGGTGATAAAAAGCATTTTACAAGTACTATGTGTTTGTGGGAGAGTCTAGAGTAGAAAGTTAATTTTTTCCAATTTATTTAAAAAGTCTTCCAGGAAAAAATTAAGATTTCAGAGATGTGTTTGTGGGAACAAGCTAAAGTTTGGTAAGCTTAAGAGGATGGTTGATTCCAATTAGAGGCTTGAAAAGAGATACAGAGGCAGAAACTGATTAATGGTGAAAGGAAATTATGAAATGAGAACTGGAAAACAACACTGTGATTAAAGTCCTAGCCACTCACACTGTAGATAAGCCCAGTCCCCTACAGATGCCTTCTGTGGCATCTTACAAACCCTACAGTTGTGGGACTCATGCAGGAACTGCCTACACTCCTTCCTTTGATCTGGTTGCACTCGCTCTGTAAACAGACAACTGGGCCTAAAAGACTATGGACTTCAGGAAGTTAAAGTCAAAAAAGACCACCCTGAGTGCATTATTCACCTCCCGAATTGTGAGGGTTTGATGCAATAGCACACTTTGTGACGTTGAACTTGTCACACCACCATTCCGAGAGAGGAGCTGCTGTTATTTTCACTGTGAGGAACAGCAGGTCTCGTTGTTCACTCCGGTTTCATGAGCTACATTAAAGTTGACACTCGTTCCTACTCATGACAGAGATGCAGACCCTGAAATTGAAGCCAGTCCTTCATGCAGAGAGTACAAATTGAGGTTACCAGCTAGAAAAGTGTTTGTTCCCCTCTGGGCTGAAATAATGGGGTTTACAAATAATTCTTGGTTTTATGGGCAAAATCTTACATATTTTTTCTAGTTGAAGATAGAGCATAAAGCATATAAAATTACCTCTTCTATTCCCCAAGTAAAGAAATGATAGATAATGGCCTCCTTTTTGTTTAAAATATGGAGACAAAGCCATAAAATAAACAGTTATATATCCATGAAGCAGAACAGGGTAACTTAGAAGAAGGAAAAGAAAGAAAAATGAAGCAATTGAGAATCCATTCATGTAGCCCTTGAATGCAGAGCCAAATACAGATGATGAGGTCACGGACCTGCATAGCCCTCGGGGCCAGGTCTGTGCCTCTGCCCTGGAGAGGTGGCAGAAACAGACCACCAGACCGCAGCCCAGCAGAGATGCGAAGTTCGTGGTACCTGGCAAGGATAGGTATAAAATTGGCCTTTCCTATTTGTGTTTTAGTTAGCATGGTACACACAAAAGGGGAAAAATCACTGTAACAAAGAACCAGCATGACTACAATATCATAGTCAAATAGACCAAGTTGCAAAATTCACAGTCCCTGCAGGACAAACTCGGGAGTGTGTACCAACAATTCCACAGGAAGAAGCAATGACCACTCCCTCTGGGTGCAGACCCACAGACACGGATGACCTGATGAGCTCTGTGGCTAAGGCAAGCGTGATGCAAAAGAAAATTTCCTTATAAGTTATATTTATGCTCTGCAAAAAACATGATGGGACTACCATTTTTACTGCACAGAACCTTTATGAGACCCTGTAAGTAAGGGAAAGTACTTTAAAGTCATGGAAATTTAATCACATAAATAACAGGAGTTTACTCGAATAAGGTTAGATCAAAAGGGGAGAAATTATTTCAAAAAAATAGCTATGTAAAAACAACTTTCTAGGTTTTGAACTATTCTTAATGAAAATGTAGCATATAACGCAACTACATGAAGGTCAAGCTGCTTGAAGAAATATAATGCCTCAAAGGTTTTGATTTAAATCTGTAAGCTTGGACTCTCTCCCCAAAGAAGTCGTAGAGGTTCAGACACATGAACCGTATTTTCTCAGCCACTCTCAAGTTAACCACACTTACCATTGACAGAGGCAACACCTAAGATTCACAGCCACTGGGAAATGAAATGCCACTGTCGGTGTTTGCTTTCCATATGGCCTGTTCAGAGTGCCACGCGCACACACGACAGAATGAGTCCCGTCGTGAGTGCGCACATGCAGACAGGGGCTTGAGGCTTTTCCTGCTCCCCTGTTCGCCCCCAAAACGGTTCCGCTGCGATCAGGTGGGATTTGGCCCACAGGCTGTAGTCTGAAAATCTCGGTTCTGTGTTCTAAACACGGATGCTATTACTGTTGACTTTTAATAAAATGTATCTATGCTCCCACTAAGCATGTGTTTATTATTTACCTTTAATAAAAGTAGTATTCCGAAGGCAAGTTAATTTGGAAAACCCGAGTGACGCAGGCGGCCTTGACACTCGCGGACTCGGCTGCCCTGGCAGCCTCCTTCATTTTGAGAGTAGATACAAATGATTTTTCTGGTTTGAAATGACTGGAGCTCAGCCTGGGCACATATGCACCTTCCAGCTCCTA
The DNA here is from genome assembly GCF_014824575.4 of Sturnira hondurensis. NCBI lineage: Eukaryota > Metazoa > Chordata > Mammalia > Chiroptera > Phyllostomidae > Sturnira > Sturnira hondurensis. The sequence continues at coordinate 24,461,258 of NW_028082759.1, read as the reverse complement.
TGGCTGAATGCATCACTGCTTCTGTAAACTCAAAATCAACAGTGATAGTGCAGGGCTTGTAAAGGCAAGGAAATAGTACTGGAGGTACTTTAATATTGTAATTTCACGCACGAGTCATTCCCCGAATCTTGTAGAATTTATTCTCTTGAAGGCATTCTCCATGCATTTCTCTCCTGTTTTTGAAAAGAGCCCCTTCAGAAATTAAGAATTATTAATCAATTGATTTTTTTTAATTTTTCCACTGGCATGTTCATATATATAAAGCTCAATACAAAAAAAATTGTGCCTGCATTTCTTTTCCTGTTATCACTGTTAGTATCTATTTCATTTTGTCATTATTACTAAAAATGTTGTTATGCAAGGAGTATTACCAAATGATCCACTTTGTAAGTCATTTACATTAGATTCACCACTGTTCCATGGGCTTATAAAGAAAGTATATGCATTTTAAGCATTTATTTACTTGGTAATAGGTTTAAATGCTTTAAGACATATAAAATAAATAGATTTCAGGGTAAATCTGAAACATCAACAAAGTGTGAATAATATTTTAGATAAAGTTAAGAGAACACAAAGACTGAAATTTCACAGAATAATTCAGATAAAGTAACAGGTGAACAACAAGCAAACGGCGATCCCAATGAAAGGGCAGAGTTGAGGAAACGTGTGTCTTATACTTGTGAGGACACGATGAACTTGAATTCTGGCCTCATCACTAATCTGAGCTGATAAAAAGTGCCTTTCCTCAAAAAGAATCTGGCTTCTGAATCAACCTAGCCTTCTTCACACATCATCAGAAAGTCAAAGGGAGACTTTTGTCAGAAGCGTACACCTTTACTATCAACTACACAACAGCCTCTCAAGAGAAGAGCACGGGACTCATTAAGTACTATTCTATCTAAGAACAGAATTACTAGTCCCTTTTAAATGAAACATAATAAATAATTTAAATTCCTTTAATATCGCATTCTTCAGAAATTTAAATCTATCTTATGGTTTAGAGATGTTAAGAACATACACTTTCCTTCATTCAACAAAATTTCCCCAAGAGTTTATTAGGTGTGGGCAAGAAACATCAGCACAAACAATGGCAAGCCCATTTTTTTTCATCAAGAGTAAAAAGAGAGTGGGGGATGAAACAAAGAATTGAGAAGAAAATAAAGAGAAGACGATATTAGATTAACTTGCTGGATCTCAGCTGCAAAATACAGGGTGGGGCAAAAGCAAGTTCACAACTGTGAGTACATGAAACACAGAGTTCATTCCTGCATTATTATTTGTTAATCATTGTATTCGATCTTCAGTCTTAACCCTCCCCAAAAAGGGTTCAGTCAAACACAGCTTAAATTAGTTCAAATCTAATACGTTTTCCTTAAAAAAATTAATCCCTTTGCACCTGTCCATAGGGTGTGTGAAGACTTATATCAAAACAGTCACTGTGATGGTGGTGTTCACCAATTCCAACCAGCTGGACGGGTGGATTGAAAGCATGCATTTGAAACACTCCAAGGCATCTGCCTATATGCTTACACCACTACACATCATTTGCACTGGGGAGCCAAGACAGAGCTATGTGCAATCAGGTAAGTCACCAGAGAACACATTAGAAGGATTTTTAATAACTACTACTCATTAACAATTTGGTATGTGCAGTTTTTGAAACAGTATCACATGATTAGTGACTTTCTGAATTTTGTATGGTGAATCCCATTTTGACTTGATTGTGATATTTTGTCTCCTTCTGGGCCCCCAAATCTACATCATCTTTCTCTGGATGGGAAAAATAAGTAATTTAAGATGTTGTGGTAAGAAGAATACAAGTCTAGGAGGAAAAACCAGCACTGTGCTGCAGAGGTTTGCCATTGGTTAGCTATGTCACTATCTCATCTCTCTGAGCCTTATTTCTGTCCAACGGTAATGTTTGGCAGGGGGAGGAGGGTACATTAAACAGGAGTAATACGTTCAGTTAAAGGTTTGTGGGACACAAATTGACAAATCCATAGAGACAGACAGTAGAATGGTTATTGCCAGGGGATGGTGGGAAGGGCACCGAGGTGCTGTGGAGTAGGTGTGGGTTTTCAGTTGGGGAAGATGAAAACGTTCCACAGATGGATGGTGGCCATGGCTGCACAGTAATGTGAATATGCCTAATGCCACTGAACTGTACACTTAAAATGCTTAAAATGGTAGATTTTATGTTTTATATATGTTTACCACATGTTTTAAAGCAATAAACTCTTCAATGCCTAGGTGGCCAGGGGGATAACATGCAGTCTGAGTACAATGCAGTGTAAGGACTGGTGGGCGTCATACTGCAGAACCCAAATCCTGCTGAGTCAGCATGTGTTTAGTAGAAGACCACAGGGGGCTCGTGTGATAAAGATTGACTGGGCCACTCTCCCAGGTACTCAGGTTGCACGGACACATAAACCAGCCCCTCTCCGACCTTAGGTTCTTCGTGAAACTGCTGCTTCCTGAGGAATCTTGGCGGAATGTGCATCTTAGCAAATGTGTTCAGTGGGCCGTCTATGCAGATGGGAAGATCTGTATTGCTAGACTTTTCAAGGGAAGCCAGTTATCTGGTATTTTAGGTGAAATCTTCACCTTTTTGAATGTTTGGAAAGTAATAAAATTGTTTCAGAACCCTGTGGGGGCCAAACATCTACAGGCCTAAAGCAGCCTCTGGGACACCATTGGAAACTTTGGAAGACAATGCTCAGTAATTTCACTGAAACCTCACACAAAATGATTAGCTCAGGTGTCTAAAATCTTTTAAGGTGATTTTTCAGTTCAGCTTCCTCATTGTTGAGTTTATTAATAATATTTTTAGTCTATATTAAAGCAAAATTAAACACAAAGGCAGAGAAAAGAAGGAGAAGTTATCTCACACACACACACATACAAAACTCTTCCCAGCATGTAAGATATCACATCTACATTTCTGGAACAACGTAGTGAACTGCTTCCCAACAGCGCAAGGACCAAGACCACCCCAGACACACATTCTACAGCCCTGAGCTGTGTTTGTTCAGAGGAGAAACAGAACAAAATTTATGATCAGCACTTTAGCTCATATCAATATATTTCAAGCCACAGAACACTTTCATTTTGCAGGTGGTACTTGAAAGCTTGTATTATAGTTTAAAATATCATTCCTAAGAATCCTAAGCCCCTAAGACCCATTAATTAACCCTGAATTACTAAACATCTGAAAACCAATCATATACCTCACCCATGCAAGCTGAAGCAAATGGTAACAAGCACTTTCACCTTCGTAAGTTAACGCTGTTTCCAAAGTTAAGATATATATTCAGGTTGTATTATGTATGTTGTCGGGGTGAGCCAGGTTAGAAGAAATTCTTTATTGTGCATTTTAAAGAGTCACCTTTCTGCAGGGATGCCATTATTTTCTTCCTGTCGTTCTCCTCCCCTGCCCTCCCCAGCATGCCACCCACCGATCTGAGCATTCTTGAACGTGAGCCTTGTAAGACGTGTTGTGTTTCTTCATGCATGTGCAGTACATCGGGTAACTAAATGAAATGCAGCTGGGAAATCCAAAGTGGACGTGGAAAGGACTCCTTAGTCAGCTGCATAGATAGATGGGAGAAAGTGGCAGGAAGTCCACCATGAAGATGCCTAGGGTCACACAAACCTCTCCCAGTGGATTACTAGAGGTCATGGGAAATAGAGCTCCAGGGAAGAACATGGAGCTTTAGGGCCCCAGTTCAAGATAATAGTAGAAATAAAACTTACTACAAGTATCCATTTGCAGATAACACTGCTATCAAAATTGATTAAATCTAAAACTGTAATTCATAGAAGCGAAACTAAATGAGCTAGTAATATTTTACAGAAGTCACTGATTCACAGGGCGCTAAGGGCCCCAAATTATTTGTCTTTTACTTTGTTTCTTAATTTTAAACTTGATAAGGATGTTGATACACATCATGAAATTTGGAGCCAGAAACTCTGTGTTTAGGCCTTTGTTTACCTATCTTCTGTGTGGACATATTGTTCTCTAACTTAAAAATGAGTGGGAATAATATAGACTGCAAAAAAAAGACATTTTTGCAAGGATTCAATTACATTAAATGATGAAAAATTACCATTATTTAACAGCAGACTGATTTGGGTACTTGCTCTATTACTCAGCTACCTGACACATGGAAAATATTTAATGTCTCTAAACCTCAATTTATTCTTCTAGCAATTGAATAAGACAGCATGTAAGTCAAAGGACTGCAGTTATTAAGTAGGATAACATATGCAATGTGTTAGCACAGTGACTGCTTATTATATAATAAGAAAGTTACTTATCACAAATAAAGTACCTGCAGAGTAGTACAAAAGTCTTTTCAAAAGTCCTAGTCAAATCTGAATACGATGAGTAGAAGAATATTTTATCTTAAGGACAGTCATGCATACTTTTATCTTCCAATTATGGCCCAAATATCCTTGGAGTTTTTAGTAATAACCAGTATGAACAGTGATAGCAGCCAATGCCTCTCTCTCCCCCTCATACACACACACACACACACACACACACACATACACACAACCCTAACTCAGGTGGTATTTCCAGAAGTTCCTTATAGCTAAATATTCCACCTAAGAAAGATAGAAAGGTATTACGATATGGATTTAAGAGAGCATTAACAAAGATAAGCTAAGAAGTGTTCTACAGTTGCCAATAAATACTGGAAAACTAGCTTATGGGAATTCAGAAAGTAACAATAATAATTCTTTGATAAACATAGCACAGGCCACAGCCCATGGCCTGGTTGGCCTGGTTGCTGGACCTCTCCTGCAGCCTCCCTTTCCAGGTCCATGGACCACCTGGTAAACATTGTCAGCTATTTGGCTTCCTAATGTCATGTCAATTCTCCAATCAAAACCTGTCCTGACCACATAAGTACAAATGTGGTCCAGGCTAAAATCTCTCCAAAACCAGGGCCAGCTCCCTCCTCCAGGTTTAGCTTGCATCTGCCCTACAGAGCACCAAGCTCCAAGCCTGTGGGGGGTGCCCTGCATTGCCCCCAAGCACTTCCTGAGCTTTCCCAGTGTCTCCCTCTTCCTCATTCAGTTCTTTCTCCTGAAATATCTTCTTTCCTGTGCTGTTTGAATCCCTAGCTAATTAAAAGAACCTTGAGAACAAGTGATGTTTACATGCCTATATACAGAGCTTGTCTCAACTAACAAAATGCTTTCATTCCCCAGTACCGAGCATCAGCCATGTACCAGTTACATGGGTAGCATTGAGAGGTTGTAGGTGAAGTGCTAAAAGACCTTTGCTGAACTTAATTAAATCGTCAGCTCTGAAAATAATATGCTTTAGCTAGTATGCATTTGAAATAGCAGTATTAAGATTTTGGTCTTATTTGGGCACATATGCTCATTTTAAGTGCATAGCCATATTATACTTAGAATTTTCGAAAGGCTCTATGATGTGGTAACTTTTCTCTTGCCACAATTGCTGTCTACTTTGAAAAAAAAAAGGAGTATTTAAAAATTAACCTATAACTTTGTTGGGAACCACTCTGCCTGGTTTCAGGAGTTGTAACTGCCCCCCATGGCTAAGGCTAAGTGAGCGACCTCCAGACTGTGAGCCACTAAGGAGACAAAGTTTATTTCCCTGGCAGGAGCGCTGCTTCTGCTTCATCCATCTCTGGTCCCCAATGCTTGGTCAGTTAGTCAGTGATGGGTAAGACCCCTCAGAGCGGGAGGCAACCTAAGCCAGACACGATCACTTGGGAGGCCCTCAAAAAAGGACTTGGGGGGCTGCAGCAAAGAAGAAGTGATGGACCCTCACCCCCTGGCTATTCTGACATAGCCTGAGTCCCCATTTCCATCTGGAAGAAGTGCTTCCTGTCTCTAATCCACTTAAGCCTAAAAACCTATGATGGGGAAGGTGGTGCATCCCTCTGCGAGCTAGAGCAGGTTCCGGGGTGATCAGGCATAAGAAAGAATTCCTAAAGTCCTGTGAAGCCTGCTTTGCTAGGAGTGCTTTCATTCATATGATAAAGGTCCAAGCAGAAAATGAGTGTGTCTCCCAAAGTTTTTGCAACCCCCTTAACCTGACAGACACTGACTCAGATTAAGCCCTCAGATTTCTTTGAAATGTTATCTACTGTTTGATCCTTGCCACCTGACATTGATTGATGAGTTTTGCCTGTATTCTTGTGTATTACAACCCAATAAAAGCCATTGAGGAAGGGGTTCTTGGTCCTTCTCCTGTGAGAGATTGACCACCTTTCCTCCCCAAGCAGATCATGTCTTGGCAGTATTATTTTCATCTGAGGTGGATGGGGGGACTTGTGGGCAAAGTTGCCCCCACATAAGGTGACAATACAATGTCCATATTAGTGTTACACTGGCCTTCATTTTGCAAACAAGAGAAAATTGTTCATTATTCAAAATATATCAAAAAAGGAAACACAATATGAAATCAAGCTGGTGCAAACAGGGCTGTCTACAGAGAATGGAGTCAATATAAACTCAGTAGGACTTCACTTTACAACAGGTAAAACAATATTTTTGACTTTATATAATTTTTTCATATATTTCATAATAAAGCAAGTATATGAAATTATCTTGATTTTTGTCATCATGTTTAATCAGTATTCCTTTGCAATGTAATGTTTTCCATTTCCCCATTTTAATTTTTCCAAGTCTGGCTTGAAATTCCAACATTATTAATAAAACATGAAGTGACTTAATATATCTTGATTTTCCCTAAATTTGCCTCTCTGGTAGCCATCTCTTCTTTTCTTAATATAGGGGTTCATAAATTTTTGTATAGAACAAAAAGCAAGCAAGAAAATTTGTGTAAAAAGCGATAGCATATACACTACAGTGTCAACAAGCCTGGAAAGGCAGGAAGGAGCCCAGTATATGTCTGTGCTTCTCTCAGCTTAACAATTGGGCCCAGTGCTTTCAACTTAGAACTAGTTCCCCTGAAAAAGTGTCTAGGGATTGAAATATATATATATACAAATATACAGAATATAACAAATACACTTGAAAAATAAGTATATGTAATGTTTCCTAATCAAGTGGGCAGTCTTTAAGTATAGACAAGATTCAACCAAGGGAAAACTATCACAAATAAGCAGATATCATTTCCGACTTCTCGAGTTAGGTAGGTTGTTCTCCACACCTCATTTATCTCGTTTCCAGGGAACACTGTCATCATAATTAACAGCATAGTAAGCAAGTGGCTAATGCGTTCTACACTCCTACAAAAGATAACCTGTTTTGATAGGACATGCAGACAGCTAACATCCCGGCCTGAGTCTGCCTTCCCTCCTGGCTATGAAACACATGGTTCCAGAGAATGTCTGGTCAACAGTGTGGTGACTACCATAGGGAGGGGGGTGTGTGGGATAGAAATGGTAATGAACAAAATACAATAAAAAAAGAATATCTGGTAAAACAAAAGCCTGAAGATTTTTAAATATGTAAAGGGTTAGCACTGATAGTTTCAAAATATTATGTGGCATGTAAATAGAAAATAATTTTTATTTCTATTATTATTATTAAAATTATTTTTGTTTTTTTGTTAGTATCTTTTATATCATTTAAAAATAGTTTTTCATATTATGCACTAAGCAGATGAAAAATCCAAAACATTTTATTTCATTGTATGAAAAGTATGTATTTTTACCTATGAGAAAATAATTACTAAAATGAAGTTTACATTTAACTTAAAAGTTTGATGTGGGTTTATTTAAATGAAGTCAATGGATGCTTAAATAAGATTTCAGTATGTACAATTACTTCATCTCCTTGACTAATCAATATTACAAACTGTAAATAGTACCTACACGATATCATATCAAGAAGCTGGTGAGAAAAATCAAGGAATTGGTTTAGTTTTATGATTCTTATTTCCATAAACAATCAAATACATTTCTTTTTTAATGGAGAATTTGAAGTTTATCATAAAATTGGAATTTAGTTGGTTATATAGCCTACAGTAGGGCATCAGGCCCATTTAGATTTAAGATATTTTTCAAACTATTAGAACATTTTTAGGTCACTAAGTCTTAAAAATGACAGTCTCCCAAGAGCAGGAGACCAGTCAAGAGAAACATGTGGAAAACATTTCTTCTTATTTCCAAGCCCCACGGCACACGGTAATTCACGGAATGGTCCCTGCACACCTGGCACACAAGGAACGGTGGGCTATAGAGAGGGGACACGGTGGAGATTCCGTCAGCTGCACGGTTTCCTAGACACTCTCTCTTAAGGGCAATCCACGTGCACCTCTGCTGTGCCTGCACCGGAAGTGTGCAACTTCCTCCTCCAGGCTTTGCACACCCATCTCACCCCTATAGATAACTTTGCAGAACAAGAGAGCAACAGAAATCATTTTGGACAGCCTTTCTATCTGCATTCAGAAATGAGAACAGCTAGGATGAAAGGTAGGATACAGTGGTGCTCTAAGTCCAGAACAGGAGGGGAAAAAGGATGGGGAGGTGGGAAGGACTGCAGAGCAAAGCACAGGGTAGGGGGGAGAGGTGGGCGGGAGTGGAGAGGGAGACAAGACACTGGGCCAAATAACAAGACCACGTTCTATGTGCACGTATTTCTTCCCAACAGCACCAAGCCCCTCTCACCATTTTACTGACCTTAGGCTGTTTTTTGGCATATAAAGTCCTGAGACCTACACATGTAGATTTTATTTTAGCAGGTCTGATGTGGGATCAGAGAAGTTATATTCCCATATACTTTCTCAAGTACTTCTGACCCTCAGGCTGGCTTGAGGGGTACAGCTGGGTCTTCGGCCAAGTCGGATCACTTACATTTAGCAAGTGCTTACTTAGGTAGTAGCAATTGAAAGAAGGATTCCATAATCCCAGGACAAAACACATTTAGAATCTTGTGTTCTTGGAAACTGGGAAGTAGTGAAATTATAGAGAGAAAAGAAAGAGAATAAGGCAGTCAGGATGCCTGAGGCCTAGTACCTGTTCAAATACTGTTAGGCCCGATCTTCATTTGCTTCATGCAATGAACTTCTGACTCCACAATTCCGTGTTTTCAATAAATGTCCCATGGTGAGTGTTTGTAATCGGTAACCTGGACAGCAATGGCCTCTTATTTTGGCAACACAGTCAGGACATAGAGCCTAGCTCGCCTGGGGGTGGGAGTCCCGAAGCTGCGGGGCATGGCTGCCCAGACGCCTTCTGTGGAGAGGGGATGGCTGGAGCCCCAGAGGGTGTCCACGCAAGAACATTTTAGGTGTTCTTAGCACTGTGATGCTCCACACGACCCCCCATCATGGCAGATATACTTGTTGTGGCAAGAGTTTGCACTTTGTACGAGAGAAGCCGTTTCCGTGAAGTTTGCTGGATCCACACTGAAAACCATTTTCACCCATTGGAAATTGAAGTTTAAGAGTCCAGCTTCTTTGATTTCAAGTGTCTGTGAAGAGTATCAGGGGGGATTCAAGAAAGAGAGGATGATTTCAGCCACCCGAGAACTCTTTGTACAAGAGGGGCAAGGAAGGGCGCGCTGAGGCTGAGTCAGGCCCCCGTCCTGCGTTCCCCTTGTCACCACCATCTTCAGCAGCAAGTGTCTTCCAGCGTTACCCATTCACTCAATATCTCTTGAACTTACTGTGTCAACAATACTAGGTTCCGTGTCTCCTACCCCCTAAAAATCTATAAACTTTTCAAACAGAACATCAAAATAAACTACTGAGCCAGGAGTCCATGGTATGAGCATCTTACTTGTCACTCCACTTTGAATTCTGAGTTCAAAGCCCTGATTGGTCTCCCCTCCTAATTGCTCTGGATAAGCTGTGTTGCAGCATTTTCTCCCTCCTGCAGAATGGAAATATTTACAGTGATGTGTGCAGTCACTGCAAAACAATTTAGTTGTCTCATGGAATCCATTATAATGGGATTTCTACCTGCTGTTGATTATTCCACGACCCCCTCCCCCACTTTCCAAAACTTTTTTTTTCACCAACAGTCTGATGAATCCAACATGAGGTGCCTGCTACACAGCTGTGTATTGATTTATGCATAACTATATATCTCATTTGGCTCCTTCTGGTGAAATTATTTCACCTATAACAGCAGAGCAGCCTTTCGCAGGACCCTCTTCCCGCTCACCCAGTACATTCCTAATAATACTCATGGAGCTAGAATGTGTCACACTTCCAAATCAGCTAACCAACTCCTAATTATTTAAAAAGGCTCTATGCCCTAAAACATGTCATTTTCCTGAATTGTGAACCTTACAAAACAGATGCTAACTAAGAAAACATTTGCTATTAAAATACATAGTTTTCAATACTGGATTATGATCTTCTGGGAAACAAATTTATAAGGATCATCTGGTTGCAAAATGTGATTTTTAAGATTGGAACACTGAAAGCATTTAGCATACTTTTCGTTCATACACTATAAAAATTAACAGCAGGAGCATTCTCAGGACTTCAGGATACTTAGGAAATCAGTCAGGGCTGTATATACAATACATCTGAAAAACTACACTAAAAATGACCAAGTCACTCTTCACAGTCAGAGGGGCACTGTGGAAAATCACTTTGAAATAGCATCCGTTGTTACAAACCGAGGGTCCACGCATTGCAGCTTGGCTCCCGGCAGCTTCCTCATCCCTCAGACCGCTGTCCCCTTCCAGTGCCCGAGTCACCATCGAGTGTTGGGGCTTACAGCTGTCACTCCTTTTGATCCCTTTATTAAATACACCTTTAAATGCCTTACAAAGCAGTCTCCAATGAACTTTACTGCTACTAAGTTAACTTTAACATCATTCTAATGAAGAGAAACACAATCCATTGAGGCCCTTAGAAACTACAAGATAAATAAAGGTGTGTTTTTCAGGTGCCAGGGGCAAGGAGAGGGGCGGCCTGGCCAAGAGGAGCATCGCCCACACCAGTCGGGGGAGCAGGGCAAGTGCTGGGCCCGTGAGGACACGCCGAGGCTGCATAGCCAGGTGCACTCACAGGACCAAGTCACGGCTCAAACCTACTTTCTGCTATCGATTTCCTTAATTAAAATCCCACTCTTCTATTGCTCAAGAGCCAACTTGGTGAAACAATCACTGAAAATCCAAAATGGATACCACTTACAATTTTGTGAAAGAAAGGAAGCGAATAAAATGTTAAAAGTAATGAACATTTCTGTCAGCTTTTTAGAAATGTCATTGCTCAAAGAAAAGATACAAAAGGAAGGAAGGACAGAAGGCAGGGAAGCTGGGAGACATGTAGTTATCACATCTTTCTGTAATGAATACACACAGAGACACGTTTGAGATTTATCTGCAAATGTCAGGTTCGTACTTGACCTCCTACAGTGGTAAACATCTGTACACCTCAGCTTCCTTTGCTATTAAATTGCCAAAATAGCCAAAAACAATATGTTCATCTTATTTATAGATTGCATGTGTATGATGAATGGTTTTATACAGAACATCAGTACGCCTCTACAGTGCAGGGGAAAATGATGAAAAGAGAAAGTTGATCGTCCTTTCCTCTTACTGGGGAAAGAAAGATACATCCACTCCTAGAGTACGTATATAATCTTCACTTAGAAACAAATAACGAAATGATCAAAGTAAACCAGCTGAATACTTTACAGGATTACTGTGCTTGTGGTCTCTTCTTAATGCTAAAAATCTAGTTCTGGTTAACATTTTATACTCATTCAGTCCCTGACCAGTTGACCTGAAGTAAGGAGATTATCCCACATGGCTGGACAGACCTGATTCAGGTAGCTGCCAGGCCTTTCGGCAGAGCTGAGGACTCATGAGAAGACAAGAGTCCGCCACAGACTGATGCTCCAGCCCCGACGGAGAGCACAGGCCTGCCCCTCCAGGCGGCCCGCCCCGAAAGGTTCAGAGTTGCCTCGCCAGTCTGCACATCACATTAGCAATTCTCCTAATATATCTTGCCTAATGGTTCTGTTTCTATAGCTGAACACTCCAAATAGATAGATAGATATAGATAGATAGATAGATTTTCTCAAATATCTATTTGCAGCAATATTCTTAATCTTGCCTTTGTAGTCATTCACTTAAAATCCCCAATAGCACTATGGCAGAGATTAGCTAGCTGGTCACCAAACTCATTTCTTCTTCCTCTTGGATACACACAGAGACGACACTCCCCAGCATTCTTTGCAGTTAGACATGGCCGTGGGGCTGAGTTCTGGCCAATGGAATATGAGGAGAGGTGACAACCACTGTTTCCAGGCTTCGCCCATACAACTTATGATTTGTAATCCCCATGCTCTCTTCCCTTCTGGGGTAACTTGAGAATCGGGTGCTGCAGATGACCAAGCCAGGAGTAGAAGGAAGCTGGGTCACTGTGTTCATGCTTCCACAAAAGCTGCCTGCCATCAGGAATGTCTGTGTGGAACTTCTCATGGGCAAGAATTAAACTTCCATTCTATTAAGCTACTGAAATAGTTGTATTTACATTTTACATAAGTTCTGGTACCTTAACAAGCACACTTTCCATTACTTTCGCAATATTCCAATTTATTACCAACAGAAGCTTGAAATAGCTATATCTACTGTATATTTCCATTGCCTGAATATACAGAGGTAAATTCATTGATTTTTTTTTCTACCTTACCTCATTGCTTCCTGAAAATGCCAATAAGTCCCACAGAACCAAAACACTATGACATGTAAGAAGGCCAAGAATATTCAAATTATCTAGATCACTGAAAAATACTATTCTACTCTTCAGAAGTATTTCTAAAGCATTTGTAATTAAACTGACAAAAATAAGATAGCACACTTTAGAAAAATAATTTACAGCGTTAATCATATCTGCTTTCTGTCCTTATGCATCTCAACTTAATAAACCAAGATCTATTGTCCCTCAGAGGGATTAGTGATTTGCTACTGGTAAAGAATATAATACATTATATGAAATTTGAATGTCAATTTTCTGTGAAGTTTGGAACTTCACAGAAAACTAAAAGCTACAGTGCTTGTCTCCAACCACCTGGGGCGGGGTTCTGACAGCAGCAGCGGGGTTTCTGCCCTGCCCACCACGTTCTCTTCCCTAGCACACGGGTGATTTTACCGGGTTGTTTTTTTTTTTTAAGTACAATGAGACATGTTAGGAGAGCTCCTGTGTCAAGGGTTTTAGCTATTTCACTTCGATGAAAAGAAAACTCCAAGTCACCTCTTGCCTTTGGCCCCACACCCCTGTATGCACACAGACGTGGGAATTTAACATGAGTATCAAGACCCGCATGCTCCTTATTGAGAAAAAAATTAGAGATGAAACAGTATAGATTTGCTGCATACTCTGGCCCCATTTTTCAGATAATTCCTCAACTCTCAGCTCTTACTGGCTCCCATTGTTCTACCGTGTAGTCTTTATAAAGTGCCCAGAAACTGGAGAGATCAGATAACTCAGCACTCTTAAGATCTCTGACTCCAGACAATGTACTTTGGTGGAAAGCCAGGTTTTAAGTTCTTAGGGGATGGTTTTGGGATAAAATGATAGAAGAGGAGACAGGAAAAATAGAGGGTTATGATCACACATGAAAAGAGAGAGAGAGAGAGGAGCAGGAGGATTGTCTCAGATGAAAAAATGTGAATTCAGTCAAGAGTCTTTGAAATGGTGGTGAGGGAAAGTGAGCTCCGTTAGTGAGAGGACCATCAGTCTCCTGGATGGCAAGTGTGGACTTGAAGAAAACACTCTTAAAATGTATAATTTCTTAATAAGTAGTATATTGAAAATTGATCAGAGAATTTTACTGGGCAGAGTTGTACAACTACCTGTTAGAGATGGTCAAATTTCAAAAATACAAATATAGCTATAAAAAAGATCAATTGATCTTTAAATATGTCACTGATGGGAGACTCAGCACTCACTGATCTAAAATGGACCAACATACACCTCTGCAGTGCAACCATAAACCATGAGAGCAAACACTGCCACGTGCAATATAAGCTCGGGGAAGATAAACATTAACTCTGAAGAACTGTATCTCTCTACAGAAGAATCTGCAAATGAGATAAGTGCCAAACTTAGATTTAAAACATATCTTTGTACCTTGTTGGTAAACCAAAGTAAATATGTTTCTCATAATCCATCAGTATTTAATTAACGTATGAAAACTGTCCTATTAAACCTAAATCAAATCCTTATTGGAAAGACAGTTGAAAGTGCAACTGTAGCTTCTTTTTATGTAATTTATAACTACTCACAACAACCAAAAGCAAATAGCAAATGCAATCTATCTGAAGTGATTACATCGCTTGATTTAGGAGAATGGAAACTTGGAAACCAAAAGAAAGTGAAACCTCGAAGGAGGGAGCTTGACCCCCATCAACAATTTTCTTTTTTCCTTTTAAAACGTTTCTTCTTTTATTTTACACTTTTGCCATGAATTCAACGGGATTCATTCAGGTATCCAAGTAGAATTGGGGATCTGAAGTTGTTTATATGCCTTCCTCCTGCCGAGTCGCCCACCCCACAGCTTTCAGCTGCCTCCCAGGAGCCGAGCAGTGCGGTCACCTCTCCAGCGTGCCAGCCCCGTCCCCCCCGCCCCCCTGCCACCACCACCACCACCACCACCAACCCGAGCCTGATGTGCTGGAGGCTGCAGTGTGCCGTGCAGCACTCGCTGGGGAAGGAGGGGTGCAGACTGACAGCCACGTGTAGCCAGCAGACCAAAGCCCAGGGCTTGCAGGGAGGACCAGGCATCAGGATGGTCTCTTGTCTGGGAATCTGAGGATGTTTAGAGTACGTTCTGCATTAGGAAATGTCTGTAGGCAGGAGCGTCCCTGATAAAGTTTGCTTGAAGTTAGTTGCAACCTCTTGGTTTGAGGGTATTGCATGATTTGAGGATGACATCGGGTGGGGACAAAAGACAGAAATAAGACCAAGAATGTGTTTTACTTTCTTTTTAGGCAGCAAAAAATAACTTGCTTTGCATGATCATGGGACCACTTTGGTGTAATGTCTAAATCTCAGGATGTTGTGCGCAATAAACCCACAGGAGCGTTTAAGGCCTGAACAACCTCCTTGCTTAGTACAACTGCCATGAATCACTACTCTACAAAGCATAGATGGTGTGCACCGAAAATATGTTCAAGCATCAACAGGTATGATAGATTCATATCATGTATCGTTTTGAATGGGCTCGATCAGAACTCCTGCCTGTGCTGTGGAAACTCTCACATGACATCAGAACCTTGCGTTACTGGGCAAACCAAATGGATCACCCAGTATGTCTTCTTTGATGTTGTTGAAAATGGCTTTAAAACAGGAAAGTGACAAATAACTAGTAGGAATTAACAAGTGATCCCCAAGCTAATTAACTCATTGTTTATAGCCACCTAGAGTGAATGAACCAATTATTTGATCAGTACAATCTGATGGTTGAGGTGGTTCTTGAACAGTAAAATTGGTACTTCCATGTCCTCGTTAGTCAACAGGTCTCAGTTCTATTGAAGAAAGGTACCAGACCAACATAGACTATGTGAATTAGAATTCAGTGAACACATCAATCAAAGCCATCCTTGCCTTCCTAACAACTAAATCAGAGGGAAGTGGAGTATGATTTGAGATATATCAGCAGATTCCCTGCCAAGCCCAGGCCATAGACACACAAAATGATACCAGAGTGCATAAATTTCCCAGGACTGATGTTTCCTACCTAAGAAGTTGTTATTTGGAAGAAGGTTATACCTCATTCACCCAAATGCTGAGTTCCAGAGATGTGGAATAAATCAGAGAAAGGGATGAGAGAATCATAACATAGTGAGTTATCCATTAAGGAACCACACGGGAATTGCCTGGCAGCAGAAGCCAGATTGCCTTGAGGGGAAAAACGTCAAAGCACAAAGGAAACTGCGGGAAGGACAGAAGAGGCCAGAACAAGGTTTCCCCACCCTTGATCTGGGCCAGGCCCATCCTTCTCCAGACCCAGGTAGTGGTAGGTGACTGCCCTCCTTTTCCATGGAATCCAACCAGAGAGCCACGTCCACCCAAGAGATTTCAAGCTAAACACCAGCTACATTACACTGATCCAAAAAGGCACAGGGAAGAAAGACACCAGTCATGCCCCTGGTACCCGCTCATCTCACGCGGCTACTCTGGAAGGTGATGCACTTCGTGAAACCAAGGAACGGCGCTAATGACTCCTAACGATGGCTTCCAGCTCCTTGGCTCCACCAGTCTAACTCTGCCTGCACAGAAGTCAATATTCCAACCTCTTCAGTTTCAGCAAAAGTGCTTATGTATCCTTTACATGTGAAAACCAGGAGGCAACTTATGGCTGAATTATTTTTCCATATTCAAATACTTTTCTTCTAGTGAAATAGAACCTTATCTCATAATGTAAAAACTTAAAAATGTCCAGGGTTTGTATCTGAGGAATATGTTGACAATTAGTCCATCAATGTTAAGTCCATATGGAAAAAATTATTTCAGTCTAAATCCTCATTATGTCAGTGCACCTAACCAAATGCCTGGGATTGGTTGGCTGTTTAATAAACATGGAAGGAAGAAAAGAAAGCAAGAAGGAGAGGAGGAAAGAGTATATGAAGGAAGTAATTTGACCTAATTAAGAATTCAGCAACTCATTTATTTTCAAGTTGTTTGGAGCATAAAGCATACTGTAGAATAAAAGTAATTCACAGACTAAAGTACTTTGCCCTTCATTTCATAGCAAAATATTCACATTTGCTCATAGAATAGTGTGCTCTAGTTCTTTCTTTATATTTCAGTCACTGGTGGGGGAGCAGAGAGTGAATGTTAACTGTACTCAAAATAAAAACATGTGTCATTAACTTAAATGTTGTCTCTGACAGACCCTTTATGCAGGGATTCCAGTCTCTCGTCCAAGTGTTTTACTAAAACTCAGAATACACTGTGTGGTATGGCTCCATTTGCTAGGATAATTCACATTTGTCCTGTGATTATGTCTTCCGCATGCATCTAAACCAAGGAAGCAAAGTATCTGCAGCAGCAGCACCTGGAAATCCTGCACCAATAAAGGATTTGCGTAGTGTGTCTGCAAGTTCTTGTGATGCTGCTCTGTATGCTATTCTTCTGTGCTGTATTGAAAATCAGTCCTGGTGTGTAAAACGTGGGTTCTTTCCTTTTCCAACAATTTTTAAATTTGCTCACCTGGATAAGGTAAATATGTACGAAAGATCAACTTACATGATAAAACACCAATCTTCTAACCATGAGACTCCTTTGGTTTTCCAAAGAGAAATTGAAATTATATTTTCAGGAAACCAGTCCAGCAGGTTTTAGATTTCCTCTTGCTCGTCGATCTCATTACCACCCCCTCCAAATCCTAACAGATTCTTTGATTTCCCATTCTCTACGTTGTCACAGTGGACAATTCTCCTTTTGTGAGACTGACCAGCAATAGCAAATCACCAAGTCACTTTCCCACAGTCACTTGGAGCTCCGTGCTTCCTACTGACAGACTAATTAACATGAGCCAGTGTGTTACGTGCATCGTATTTAATGATGACACTCTGGCCTATCCAGTCTTCCTTCACATTAACACCAAACACCATTGTCCAATCGCAGTTTAGCCTTTGAGAAAGAGCTTCGTGCAGAACAGTGTGGGACGATGCAAAGGCTCACAGTCCCAATTCTAAAGGCATTAGCAAGATGTGAGGATCACTATTTCTCTCCCATCACTGTGTATCAGCCAATGCAGAAGGCCAAATGTATACTGACTAATGACTGCCTTTATTTAACTCCTATGCTTCTCAAATGAGGTCCTTGTCATCTAAATAACCAGGACCTTGAGTTTCTGAGGGTATTTTTTACTTTTGCTATCAATTGCTGAATCCATGCCAAATTCCTCTTTTGTTCATAACTTCAATACAGGCAAAGCAGCAGCCACATTTGTTCTGCTTTATCGCAGAACAAATTTATTGCTATCCAAAAAAAATGGATATCCTATCTATTTCCTGTTTTACAAAGCTGGCATATTGCTTTCAGCACTCTCTCCTGCACCAGCACCTCTCAGCCAGGCACGAGACAAGGAGATGAGGGAACGTGCCCGGCGTGCGCTCTGGCATTTCTACAGCCCCAGCCCGTTCCAGCACAGCGTCCTGCCTGCCGATTTCACCCTCCTGTCAGTTGCCCACCATAAGCTGTATAAGTAGATTGCATGCACTTTGCTATCGACAATTGTGCAATGTAAAAGAGAGTGTGTCTACTAATGTATAATTCAAGAGCAACCACGAGCCACAACAGCGCAGTTTGCATACTTTCACATTTTTATTTGAAATCATATAATGGATGCTCACTCTAATAGCCAAGATATAATAATTGATCAATTTTATGCACATACATGCAAACTTACATAAATATTTAAAGAAAGAGAAAGAAGAGATAACTTAGAAGAAGAGGTCATCTCTAAGTTTACTTAATGATAACTAAGCTTATCATTCAATGAGAACATGAGCAACAGATTTGCAAACCTCACACTTAGAACTTTCCACTGTATTAGAGAAAAATCGGATCTTGCCTAAGCAAATATAACTGAGCAGTAACAAGTAGAGTATGAAAATTGGCAAGTCTTCCTCTATATGAAATCACTGTTTCCTCAAAGTAACAATAAGACCGAAGACTTGAAAGAACTTCCTTCTAACACATCAACTTTGAATCTACAATTCATCTTTCTGTTATAAAACTGAAAAACAAGACTTCCTGCACAATGTCACGTAGAGGGTTCATGTCCCCGGTCCGTCACTTTCCACATCTCCCCCATACCCAGTACACCTGACCAACGTCTGAGCTGGAACCCACTGTTCTCTCACTTCCCATTAAAATCTTCTTCTTGCCCTGGCTTGTGTCGCTCAGTGGCTTGAGCACAGGCCTGTGAACTGAAGGGTCCCCAGTTCGATTCCTAGTTAGGGCGCATGCCTGAGTTGTGGGCCAGGTCCCCAGTAGGAGGCACACAAGAGGCAACTACACAATGACATTTCCCTCCCTCTCCTTCACCCTCCCTTCCCCTCTCTCTAAAAAAATAAACAAAATCCTAAAATAAATAAATAAATAAAATCTCGTTCTCTTTCCTCCCACTAACACTTCTGTTTGATTGCCACCACTTCCCACTTTCATTTTTCTCTGCTTTCCCACTCTGAATAATGAAGAAGACCAACAGTTGCTAGCCCTGTGCACTAGAAGCGAAGATTAAGCCTAGCTGTTGGTGTGGTCTTTTTTAGTGCATCTACTTAGGTGTTTTTTGGATTTATGCCAGAGAGTTACTATCTACCTTTGTAGGTAAATTATTTCAAGGGATAGATCCTTAAGGAAGAAACTCAAATGTAACTGTCACCCCTCATCTCTTAGCCACAAGAAGCCAGGACTCAATAGCAAGAAAAAAAATGTCTGTATTAACAAAAAAGAACATCCCTCTTAGCAACACCCACCATTCAGCACACGAGCCAATGGGAGTAGCAGAGTGTTTACACACAGCAATGCCAGGCATTTTCCGGTTTGTTCCTGGAAACCACGTACACAGTGGGTATAAAAAAAAGATAGGACACAGTCTCTGTCATCTGGGATGACAATTCAAAGAAGAGATAAAACATACACAATCAGTATAAATAGGAAAAAGTTATGAAAAGAGACTTGGAATGAGAGAGCGTGACATGGAGATGACAGAAAACGAACCCTGCACTGTGACTGTGTGTGATTTCCACCACCAAGAAAAGGCCAAACCGCAGCCCCAGCAACCCAGAAAATGGGGTTCTTCGTTGGCACGCTCCCTGCATGGGGTTCAGCTAAGAGCTGTGGGTAACTGCTTATCTGCTGTGCATGTGTGTTGGTGTCAATGGGGCCCTGGCCCCTGTCGTAGCAATAGGGGCCCATGGACCCTGCTCTCAGGATGTCTTCAGGCTGTCGGGCAAGATGAACATTATGATGCAATATAAATGCTCGGTTGGAGAAATCCAGAGACTGTGCGGGAGAATCCAAAGCCCAAAACCTCCAAGAAATTTAGGGAAGGCTTCTCTAAATTTAGGGAAGAGAAAGCGGAAGAGCAGTGAGAGACAACATGGCCAAACCGAAGACCTTCCAAAATATCTGGGCATGGGAATAGTCACAAAGGACGTCAAAAGGGCCACCCCTTTTCCTGCCCTCTCTCTGCTCTCTCCCCCTCCTCCACACCCCACTCCTTCTCTCTCATCCTGTGTGTGCACTTTCTGAATGCGGAGCCCCAGAGTGAGTGGCAGGGAAGACCCCCTTTAGCCTTAACTCTGTCCCCCCGTGGGACTCAAGCCTGGCTTGCCAGGTAGGATGGATGGATGGGGACACCTATGGAGATAATTTATGTGTTAGTTTTGGAATGAATAGAGGATAGCTTGGGAAAAGATAATTTTTTGTGTCATGGATATTGGTTACCTCACCCCATCTCAGGGACTTCTTTGAGTCCAAGGGAAGGGAAGGTTAAGCCAAAACTCGGACACTCAGAAGCACACACGAAGCACCATGCTGGGGCCCAGCAAACCAGCAGAAGGCACTTCAGCAAGAATGCAGAGTGGGACAAAAGTAGGTTTAGAGCTGTTCATATGGAAAATAATACAATCGTTAATAAGTAGTAACAAAAGAATAAACTGTTTTGCATACTCATAATTATAATCCTAACTTTCCCTCACCCTGTATGATCCACAGCTACCTTCCACGTTCTTCCAAGAAAAGAGCATTTTTAGGTCATTTATATGATGTTAGGCTGGCAGGATTTTGCAGAACATGGTCCTCCACCCTAGGATGGGCTGTCTTGCTGGTGACACTTCTGCAGCGGGACATCTTACCCTCAGCACTCTGTCCAGCTAAGTCTGTCTAGGGAGCCATGCTGTGCAGTGTAGGGTGTCACCAACCTTCTACAAACCCACCCCCACGGGGTGCCAACAGCACCACCCCCTGAGTTGGGATAAACAAACCCATCTGCAGACACTGCCAGTTGCCTCTGGGAGGCAGAATCACCCCAGGCGAGAACCACCGTTCCATAGCAGTGCGCCCTCATTTGGTTCTTCGAGGTCTGCTCTCTGTGTCACTGCCTAAGTTCTCCTTGTGCCTGTGTTCCCAATAAGCTCCTACCTAGTGATGATGACAGATGTCAGTCAATACTCACTGGCTGAAATGAGTAAACTTTCACAGCCATGCACGTTTGTACTTTTTCTAAATTCTTCAGAGTTGACCCAAACACACGCTCCCCAACGTGGACTTCCCTCTGTGCACAGACGGAACAGGCCAGCACACCAAAGGCAGAATTTGGCTCCAAGAAAGAAAATATGTAGAACCAAGTTATTTATTAAGAACAATCCAATCTGAGAAACATCTTTAAAGATCATTTATCTTCCCTTCAGTTGCATCCCATTTTCCTCCAGGGGAGCTTTATAACTGTGTATAAATGTTTGTAAACTCTTGCTCTCTCCATGGTTACAAACGCTGAGATTCTATTTATTTATACTAAGAGGTCAAGATGGAGGCTATACCGCCCAGACGCGCACTAAGATAATGGTACTCTACTGATATTATTTGGGGCAAATATTTGTCAAAAATATAAATTGAAGTTCTCCTAAGTGAGTCGGACCTTCTATTTCCTTCCCACAACTCTAAATTCTGAAAAATGTCTTACAGGGGGAGGAAAACCACAGGCAAAATAACTGTGACAGTGTGAAGCTGGGTAGAATAAGAAGTGAAATGTAGCCAAGAGGAATACAAACACCAGGGAATGAGATACTCCGAATGGTGTGCAGCGTCTAAGGAGAGAAGTCGGCTTTGAAACTCTGTGCTCCACAAATCAGAGTCCGATAAATGGCCCAACCAAGGAGACTGGCATCATGTCCCTTGACTGAGTCTATTGTCCAAATGTTTTACATTTGAAGGTCTTGAGGCATCTATGAGAAGTCGAATGAACTTTCGTGGTCAGCTAAGAAATGTCGGTGTCTCGAGGCCAGAATGCTTTCAGCCTCATCATTTCCTAACTTGAAGACAGGAAACTGGAAACGCCTCATGAGGGGTAGGGGAGACAGATTTCGTGTTTAAATGTAACAGTATGTTTCTCAAAATATTTAAACGAGCTAGGGAATAAATCTCTTAACTAGAAAGTTAATAAACCAAACGCATGTGTTTTCTCCATCGCAGAATCTACTTCAGTATTTTCCTTAAATACTTTTTTGACTTTAACAGGGGAGAAAGAAAACAAAAGAAAAAGAATTTGATTTTATTTTTCTTTCACTCACATAGGGCAGAATTTTCCAGAGGAAGAGAAGAAAGAAAGGGGACCTCACATTCACTGAACATTTCCAGCATGACACACATTGGATCCTTCAAAAGTAGCATTTCATTTCCTCAGGATAATCCTGTGAGTTGAGTGCAGATAAACCATCTTATCCAGACGGAAAACACTGAAATCTGACTGAAACTCCTGGCAAATACCAGCATTGGAACCCCAAACTCTACACTACTTTCCTATTCTACCACCTCAGTGACCACCAAAAAAAAATACAAAAAATATTTTTCAGGATTTTCCTAGTCTCTGTTTTCTTCTCAGAAAAGTCTAAAGTAAAATAAACAAATAACAAAAAAGTCATGTTAGAATTGTTCCAAGTACAGCCTAAGAAAAACAACCCTTTGTCAGTATATTTACAGTCCTCCTATACCACGAAATTCAGGTTATGGTAAGAAAATATATAACTTGACCTAAGACTCATCATTTAGAAGTGAAATAGAAAACAAAGTGCCCAACCGACCTCAGCTGTGACTAAACGTAACGACTTCAGGCAGAGGTACGCACGACACGCACGACAGTTTCAGAGGGTTTATTTTTAGTTCAGCAACCGTCGTTTAGGGAATGTTTCTGGGGTACAAATCAAGACATATTCTTTCCCCTTTTTGCCTAATTATCTTTGACATTGAGGCTATCATGATGATACCAGAAAAGGAAAAGAGATTGCACAGCTCTTCTGCTTTGAAATTTAAAGTGGTTGTACGCAATTTTCCCATTACATACTCCATGACTATCAATATTGATGGGTTGATAGGCCCACATAGCTATTGTAAAGCGTACCTGACATATGGAGAGAAAAAAATGGCAAGTGGTCCTAGTCCAGCCAGAATAGGAGTCAGCCAGCCAGTATCACTACTCCAAAAACATTGGCCCATACCCAGGGTCCAAAAAAAAATCTCATAGATGCTCTTCCCATGCATTGAGGGCCACAGCTGGAGGCTCCACTGGTTGGTGCTCTGCTGTGCTGAACTCCCATCATTTGCTCTGGGAAAAAGGGGAAGAGGTAAATCACGTACCGCTGAAAGATTTTACTTAACGTAAAATCATGCATGTCCCCCCCGCCACTGCTCCTGCTAAGTCTGGTTCATTAAAATTCATCCCTGTCAGTCTTTATTATTCAGGCATTTAACCATATGGGAAATGTGGTAATTTGATGTAAACAACCAACATAGGTTGGAATACAAACATCCCTTAGAATACAAACTTAGGGAAATGATCGAAAGTCTGCCGGGTTTCCACTGGGAACATGTGTTCAGACCAGACCACGGGACCACAGCAGGAAATGCTGCCCATGTGCAGAGGCTTTGCTGTCTCTGCCATCACAGTGGCCAGAGAAATGCTGCGGGGCGTGCACGTGCAGAGATAAGAGCTCCGCTGTGTTTGCGATAATACCGTTGACAGCTCACATTATGAGAGTGTGTCTATGGAGTAACTTCCAAGACTCACAGTCATCTTTTCAAAGCATGAAATTTCATCTTTCAAAACATTATCTTTATGAGAAACAGCATTTACCAGTGTTACATGAAAACAGAATCATTTCTTTTGCACCTGAGTGTGTAATGGCCCAGACTGTGGCTGCTACAGTAGAGGTTCCCCTTTCGAATTCTAAAGTCAAGTTCATTTCCATAGACTAGCCAACTGCCATAACCCTCTCAGCTCTGGGAACTCATCAAAATAAATAAATAAATAAATAGATAGATAGATAAATAAATAAATAAAAGGATCGACCTTGGATTCACAATTATTATTTATCTCCCCTATCAGTCGGGCCACAGTAGATGGAATCCTCAGATCATTCACTCCTTGCTACTAAACTTCCTTGATATTAACTAAGCCTGGAAAGTATGTGATAAAATTGAAGACTATTACTTGGCTAGGCTAATGTTAGTGTGTTTAACCATCACCCAGCCTGTGGTATCTTAGGTTGAACTATTTAACCCAATTGTACAGCCCATAAAAGCTATTAATGATAACTGTTATTGAGAACAGAGAACAAGGTTACTTGCCTGGCACCTGGAGCACTTATTTGGATGAGAATATCATAAAAACCCTAAGGTACATTTCTTGGGCCCTATTCTATACATCACACACATTTCTGGGATATAAATTCAGTAGGTCACCCAAGATTTCTCATGACTTCTGGAGCTCACTTGGTATTGTACTTCCTACACTAAGGAATTGCGGCCAATCCAATATAAATGAGAGAGATCATTTACAATATTCAATAGTCTCTGAAAAATCTCATCTACCTGTCTGCGTTTCCTCACCCAGCCCAACCTTATCCTATCAAAGTAATGCTTTGTGTACTAAGAAGAGGTCTACCTTCTTCCAGATAGATCCAACTTCAGCACCTTCTGCACTTGCTCTATGATAGGCACACTTAAGGAATCAGAAGAAATTTTAGAAGAGTGGCCAAGAGATAAGTGGAAAGGAGAAGAGATGGCATTCTAGTACACAAAGAAAAAATTTCAAGGATGGATTGAGCAAGAGTATTGAATTTCAAGATAGAGAAAAAACAAAATATAATCATGACCTTGATATTTTTTAGGAGCATCATGTAGTCTCAGGATGGTAAGAGCCAAGAACACAAATGAGAGCTCAGTGGAAACTTTATTCCTGAAAGGCAGGAAAAGGGTAGGCAGGGTCAGATTATGTAATCCTGCAAGTAGAGTAAGTGTGATGGGAACCCATTGCGAGTGGGAACCCACCCACATTTCCATAAATGCATTCTGACTCTCTTTGGAGAGGAGGCTGTAAAAGGCAAAAGTGAAAACAGGAGAACATTTTAGGAAGCTATTAATGGGTCTAGCTGAAAGGTGGTACTGGTTTTACAGTAAGTCAGTAGAAGGGAAAGGAGTCAGAAATTACCAAATTAAAGGGAATATCTTTCAAGTAAGGATTGGTTACAGAGACTAAGGGAAGAAGAAAACTAAGGATGACCTGGAAATACTTAGTCTTAACAACCGAATAAATATCAGATTTGAGGAAAGTGATAAAGAATGTTTTGTTGGACATGCTACATTGGAGATGTTTATTAGACACTGAGGTAGAGGTGTCAAGTAGGAAAGTATCTATACAAGCCTGGATTTATGGGAGAGGTTAGGGGTAATAATATAAATATGGGCGTCATCAGGATGTACATGACATTTAAACAATGGGAGTTGGTGAGATCATCAGTAGACTGGTAGTAGGTAGATAAGATGGTGAGGACTAAGCTTAGGGCACTCCCACGTAGAGGAGTCAGGAGGGGGGACAGAGCCTACAAAGGGGAATGGAAAGGTCCAGCCCATAAGGAAGGAAGAAACACAGGTGGCTGTGTGTCCCTGATACAAGAGAAAGAAATATTTCAAGAACTGCATCATACGTAGCCACAGGGTTAATTACACAATATGTGAAAAATTATTGAATTGTATGATATGAATTCATAGGCAAATTTTATAAGAACTGATTTAATAACATTGCAGGGGTACAATCTTTATAAGAATGAATTAAAGCAATAACAGAAAGCAGGAAAAGTGAATAATGAGTGTTGGCACTCTTTCATTAGGTGGTGAGGTTGGTGTGCCGGAACTGCATTCCATGACATGACGCCCACCATCTGTGTGGTTCCAGGTCAGAGCTGGACAGAGAAAAATCTGCCTGCAGAATGAAGCAGAAGCCATGATTCCCTGAAAGTTATCCGAGTTCGATGTAGTGAGACACAGGCACAGAATTTGTTAACCTGTCCTGACCCTGCTCCTCCTCACTCTGCTCTCACTGTACCTGTTGCTCCTCTTCCCTACACCAGCTCTGCTGGCCAGCAACATAGCAACAGTGTCTGCAGCCTCGTCTCTCCGCTCTGCTCCATGTCCCCACTCCTGCAGCCAGGTATGCCTGGCTTTCCAGAAGCCTCTGACTTGTGTATTCACGCCAGGGTTTCGGGACAATGATTTGTGACTTTTCTGTGCTCCCTCAACTCCTCTTTTTGTTGCTTTATTTCCCAGCTTCTCCCCCTTTAATTCTTCTAATTAATTCCTCATTCTATAATATTCATTCTGGGTTTTTTTTCAGAGTACAAGCATAAAACCGGTACACGTGGAACACTTTTCAAGGGGTTTTGTTATGAAGGGAAGGAGAAAAATATAAAACAGCTGGGTGTGGATGTCAAGGACAGGTTTCAGTAACGTTTGAGGTCAGAATTATTATGACATATTGGTATGCTACTGGGGCCAATTCAGTAGAAAGAAGAAATCAATGATGCACGACAGAGCGGAGATAATTCGGGAGTGAAAGCTGTGAGTAGGCAGACGGCCATCCAACAGAGGGGGCTGGACTAACCTGGATTCCGAGGTAGCTCATCCATCATAAGGGAAGACTGAGAATACGAGCCCAAAGGTAGGAGAACTAATAACTTAGAGGGAAGTAAATTAAGATGAGGTTTGTGTTCTGATTGCTTTATTAGCTGACAGTGAAGAGTAAGAAATGGGTGTTGAAGGTTTGAGAAGGAGGAGACACAGTAAAATGCATGTCGAAGCACAGGAGCGAATTTGACTAGGGCTCTATGGTGGAACAATTCAAGCTGAGGGGAAGCTTGAAAAATACCAGTCCACTGACTCTTGTGTTAGTTGATTGGTTGGTCAATCTTTTCAATATGTTCATCTGTTGGTTATAGGTATAGGCCAGAAGACTTGAGTTTAACCAGAAGCTTGGTAAATTTAGAAGATGGAGAAATGTAGATGCATGCAAGGAAATGATTTTAGTAATAAGCTGTAAGCACAGGGAGAGGAAAAATAAATACAAGAGAGTGCACGATGGAGAAAGTAACACTACGTTTCTCATTTAGACTTAGAATGTATCCAGTAAGGATACCAAAGACAGTGGGTTTCAAGTTAGTAAAGCTAATGAAAAATGGGATCCTTGACACCTGGGTTTTAGAAATGCCTTTGGTAGTAACAAGGTTTATGATGTGACCACAACAACAAGGAAAGAAAGAGAGGAGGTGTGTGTCAAGTTGGGGAACTGAGATGCACTGGTGCCAGGTAAACCATCCTTCAGAGAGCTGATCCTGCAAAATAGTGACATCACAGACAGGAAGGGCTGGGGCTAGGCTGAGGCAAGCAAGGCACCCAGGCTGCAGAATTTAAGGAGGCGTGCACGCTCAGGTGTTGACCTTGCGCAAGCATTCCACCAGTAATGTGAACCTGGACCTTAAGAAGCATGAAAAGCATCAGGAAATGGATACTACCCACTGAAATAATAGAACAAGACAATTTTTTATATTGAAAATGTATATTCTTTAGTGAACAGTTTTATAGTACCGGTAAGGATCTGCTCTTAATGGTCACTATGCTATTAATATGAAGAATACTCAAAAAGTCAGAGTTATTCTAGCATAACAGAACCGAACTGTCAGCCTGTGGGCTGGAAGCGCAGTCTCATGGCTCTTAACCATCTCTCAATACTTAGAGAATTTCAGTGGTTAGCAGCTAAGTATTAGGAAGTACAGCCATTTTTTTCTTTTATACTATACAGTAGACTTCTGACTTTGCTGTATCCTGCTTCCTGGCAATCAACTAAGGCAGTGACTTCAGCTAACCACTGAACATTGAGCGGCTTCGTGAATTCTTTCTGAGCAATGGTCATTCTCTTTCTTGAGCCCAATGAATCTCTAAGGATTTTTTGAATGTTACATGTTCTCAAATACCCATTTACTCTCTCACTGAGATGCATCGCAACATTTTTGATCCACATATTTATCCGCAAGAAAGAAAAAACGAGGATATTCTACTAACATTAAGGAAAATATAACAGTCATGAGAAAAAACACTGTTAGAAGAGGGAATTTGGTTTCTTAAATATACCCAAAATTCTCCTACAAACTCTAGGCAGATTAACAAAGTGAAAATTGTTTACATTTCCTAATTGAAGAGAAACTGTTTTTATTAGCAAACAAGTCTACCCCATGCAGGCTTCGTTTATGACGAAACCCACATGGGGGCTGCTCCTGTCCCGTCAGACACCGCGCTAACCTGCATAGCTTTGGGGAAGACATTGACGCCTCATCTCCTGGTCTTCCACTTC
The DNA here is from genome assembly GCF_014824575.4 of Sturnira hondurensis. NCBI lineage: Eukaryota > Metazoa > Chordata > Mammalia > Chiroptera > Phyllostomidae > Sturnira > Sturnira hondurensis. The sequence continues at coordinate 24,432,927 of NW_028082759.1, read as the reverse complement.
GGAGCAACCAACATAAAACTAACGACCTCAACATAACTTAAAACTATGTGAGCTGCAATATACACAGTGAGTTATGATCATGGCTTTAGCTGTTCATCAACCAAAAGAAAGAAAAAACATGCACACACATTGCCTGCCCCCTGGTTTTAGAAAAGACAGAGAGCCAGAATCTACTAGGCTGAGCTGAAACATGTGATCAGGAGTGACACTTGCCATCTCAGGGATGCAATTGGAGTCCTTTAGAGAATAGACAAAGGCTTAAAGCCACCACCTGAAATAATTACTTTAAAGGTCAAAGAAATTAAAAACGCTCAAAATCCTGTTCGTGTTAGACCTTTATGAGAATTCTAACCTGCTGAATTTTATTGAAATACAGGAAATATTAGTCTAGACCCTTCTAGAAGTAAATCCAAGATGGAAGTAAACATATAAGGATTTTTATCAAGGAACGTGCCTGTGTGAGAAAATGGGGAGCAAACCAGAGGGGGCTGGGAGACACCACAAGCCTCACTTCAAGGGAAGGAATCACAGAAGGAGGGTTAGGGCGGGCATCCAGACTGGCTTTCAGTTCAAAGAAGTCGTGGCAGGAGTTGAAGCCTCAGCACCCATCAGAAGAGCCCTGTGTCTACCAGGACCAGGCCCGAGAGTGGTTATAAATTAAAAGAGCCCAAGGGAAGCAGGACTCTGTGAAAAGGCCTGGGTGGATGTCAGAGCAGGGCATGTGGTGCCTTCTGCCAAAGACACACCCTGTTGCTGGAGGTCTGCGAGGCACAGTCTCAGGGCAGCCAGAAGGGGAACACGAGCAGTACCCTCCTCAGTCTCTGCCTTGCCTGCACTTAAACTTCACCTTCACTCTCCAGCTCCCCGATGCCCAAAGGTCAGGACTGTATCAAGTGGTTCAAAGCCCAAACCCTCTAATCATATGGTTTGGTCTTTCCACCAACCAGACCCCAAGCTAAAACCACCTCCGTTCTGCTATGAGTCACCTTGTTAGCATAATAAATGCCAGTGTGGCTCCAGGTGTCCACCATTAGTGACAAAGACGTTCCGATTGCTTGGGAAATTCCAGGAACCAGGAATGAAGTTCGGCCAAATGCTTTATTATACAACAATGGCTTTCTGCGAAATTGTTCAGTATATCTTTGAAAGGCATCCAAATAAAATAGTAGTTATATCACAGAATCTCCTAGCCATTAACACATTTATAGCTTTTCTTAATAAGTAATATCATATGTCCATGCACCAACTCTTACTGGCATTCAATTTGTCATTTGTAACTTTATCCATTAACATGAGAGTAATGCGTCTCTCTCATTTTAGGGTTTCTATTCTCATGTCAGACAGGAAAGGGAGGCAGGTGTCTAGTGAAACTCCAGTTGAGGTTCGGCTGAGAAAGCTGCACACTGGGCTACCTGAAAAACAAAAAGTCACAACTGCAAAGCACCCCAGGAGGGTTAATCCTTAATCTGGTGACACCATTTCGTGTGACTCCTGCAAGAGAACTAATGAGCCACTGTGATGAGCTAAGGACAAGCGGATGCCCCATTGTGTGGTGCCGGCCTGCTCTCCAGCTGCGCTAGCGGACGGGCCCTCTGGCTTGAAGCTGAATAAGATCCTTGTTTATCAGTTACAGACGTTGGTAAAGTTCATGTGACAATGTTCCCAGGAATCTTTCCAAGAAATCAAATCTGCCTGGTCTTAATAAAAGTGCTTTCAGCATGACTGCTGAGAGGGACCCAGGAAACCAAGGATGAAAGCTATTATCGCCACAGTGCTTTCAGGAGGTCACCACTACAGGCCTTTAGCTGTCAGGAAAATGGGAGCAAACCCAAAGAGTCCCAAATAAAGCAAATTTCAGTGTGTGAGCACAAACAAAGGAGAAGAAAACAATGCAGTTCTTGAAAACCAGTTTGTCAATGAACAAGATCAAAGCCTCAAGACTTTCTTATAGAGTAGCTCTCTCTATTGTAAAAAATAAACAGCAAATGCATTTCTCTTCCACATCAAGTTTCCAAAGAGAAAATCCCATCCCTATCTAGGGTATGAGTAGCATTACTCCTATTTCACAGATAAGAAGAAATTAAGAAATAAAGTTCCTAAGGCACAAAACGAACTGATAGAAAGAGTGGAAACTTACGTTCATTTAACAAATCACACTACTTCTAAGGGAACTGTAAGGAGATACCAGTACAAACGTGTGCTAATTTCCAGTTGTGGGTAAAAATCTGCCATCTATACGAAAAAAATATCTGCCATCTATACGATGCACATTGGTCCGAAAGAACTGGAAGAGACACACACACCCCATTTGTGAACCTAAAAGAGGAGAAGAGTTTGTACACATTCATTTCTGTTGTTAACTTTCCTTTAACAAGAGCCTACATTCCTCAGCTGTAGAAATCATTCCGTTCCAGTCACAGATTCAAATGTTACACCCGTTTCTAACTTGTATTAGTTTCTAATTACTGCTGTAACAAAGTGCCAGTACACTTTGTAGTCTACAACAACACAGATTTAGCGTTTTACTTATACTTCTGAGGTCACTGCGACTCACTGAGCAAAGTCAAGGCATCTGCCGGCCAGCATCCTTTCCGAGGCTCTGGAGTAAATCTTGTTTCCTTTGCTTTTCTACATTCTGGAGGCTGCCTCCAGCTCTTGACTCACAGCGCCCTCAGTCCACGCTCATTCAGAGCCATCAGAGGCCAGTTCAGTCCTCACGTGGCGTCGCTCTGCCTCTCCTACCTCCCTCTTCCAAATTTAAGAGCCTTATGGTTACATGAGGCACACCTGGAAAGCCCGGGTACTTTCTATCACCAGTTCAACCAACGCACAACCTTAATCCCATCTGCAAATTTAATTCCCCTTTGCCACGTAACCTCACACGTTCAAAGGATCCATGGATGCAGGTATAGGGGACTCAAAAGTTAGTAAACATTAAAACAGTAAGGTCTCACTGGTGTGACGACACATTGGTGCGATTACCAAAGCCTCTACCTGCTTCTGGCCCTTTGACAAGGAAATTTATGATTTAGGTCAAATAAATCAGGCAGCCTCCCTGGACCTCGGCTTCTTCATCTATTAACTTTTTAAATAGTCATTATTTCTGCAAAATGAATTAAATTTTACTTACCTGTTATTTGCACTACTAAGTTTAAAGGGTAAAAAAACATGACAGTATCTTAACAAAGGACTTATGTTCACAGTTCCAAATGCATGACATCCTAGAACTATCTTCATATTTTCTTCATTTTTTATGTTTTCAAAACAGCACTGAAAACATTTTGATGGGGAAACTGAAACCTCTAGTGATTAAGATTTTTGAAATCTTAATTCTACGATTGCCCACCACAGCACGCTCTGGGCAGCTGCCCCAAAGAGTCCTTTGTAAAGGGCATGGATTGCTCTACATGTTAATTTTCTCACCATCCAAGAGCATTCTACATTCTCTCTTTTCTTATAACATTTTAGACACTTTGGGAACTGTAATGGAAACAAGAAAAAGCTAGGCCATGGCTTGTATGGGCTGGGGACAGAGGCCCAGCCGAAAGCTGGACGGTTCTGTAGGCAACCAGGTAGAGAGATGACCCCAAAGTCTGCACGGGGCCTTCCCACTGAAGAAGGAAGTGTAATAAGGTTACTGTCTGCCACTGACCCCAGTGGAATCGGACTTGCAACTGGAATTAAATGAAGCTGTGGAACAACAAAGATTTTTCTTTGGGGGATCTAAAAATAAAGAAAACCTACTTAGAAGTGATTATTCAGTTTGTGATGTTTCTCAAATCATTTCACTGAGCATGAGAAACAGCTTCCTGTTTGTTAATTTATTACTCCTACCATTAAGTTATCTACCTTCAAAGGTACCATTTTTCAGTCAAAACATTAAAATTTTATCTATCCTCAACACATTGAATCAAAACATGCAGAAATGGGAATAAAATAACTCAAATATTACAAATAATGCTATAACTAACATGCAGGGGTATGTAGAAACATTTTGCTTTGATACATACTAAAGCAGGTCACTGGAAGTAATTAACAGTGGGAGAAGTAATAAGGCGGGAGAAGATACAGAAAATAAGTAGCATAGACAATAGGTAAAAAACAGATAGGGGGAGGGCAAGAATAGTAGGGGAAATATAGAATCTAAAGAACTCGAGACACGTGGTCATAAACTAAAGGGGGGAATGGTGGGGGAGGGGGTATGCGGGATGGAGGGGAATGAAGGGGGGGAATAGGACAACTGTAATGGTATAATCAATAAAATATATTTTCAGAAAAAGAATATAAAGATATATTCTTAGTTGTAAGATACAATTTGGGCAATAAACCCTAATGTTAAAATGATGTAAATTCAGTTAGAGAGCAGAAATGTCGGCGATTTGCCAAACCATTTTGTAATCGAATTTCTATTTAAGGACTAACACCCTGACATTCGTGACATTTTATGAAGAAATTGCAGGGGCGGGAGTAGACACACTTGGTTTTGGCCTATATTCCACAGAGGGGTGGTTGCCCCCGGAAGTGCAAGCAGAAGTAGGAATAGGATTGGACGGGTTTCAAGAATTTTAAGGTGAGGGAGAGAAGGAGAGAGGGAGAGAAGGAAGATTACATTTCTCAGGCTTCAGTACGATGCACGAACACCTTGTGATGCGAAATTACTAACTTAAAAGGTACCTGTGCTTTTTTTAAAGGCAATCTCCCCGCCCCCAACACCCAGCCGTGAAAACTAGAGAAAGTCGAGTTACACCTGAATCGTTTTCTCTTCTTTCCAACTGCCTTGCGCTAATATCAGACTAAGCAGATAAAAACGACCTAAAATAATTAAAAAGAGACCTGCTTTAGGAAAAATATATAATAATTTAGGTATAGTCAATCCAGCACTCCTATGCATACTCTATTCGTGGGAAATGTGTGCTATAGAAACCTATGGCTTATTCCTATATAATCAGGAACATGCCACTATTTTGTAAATGCCAAGTTCTCTGTCTTGTTGAGAAAGATTTAAAAAATAACTGAGAAGAGAATCTTAAAAGCATTTTGAACAAGAAACATCAATTCAGTTGTAAAATTAAAAAGACTTAAAAAGCTAAAATTATTTTGAAGACCCCATGAATGACTTCATCTTAAATCAAGATACAGTCTTAATTCTATACTATTTTATTTAGGAACAACACCAGTATTTCTTGTATTTCCTATTTTTTTAAATGCTGCATTTCAAATTTAAATATTTGGGTCTCTTCCAAAATACTCCAAATAAGTGATTTCTGAATTAAACAATACAATCAAATAATTGAGAAGGCAAGACATTTTTTAAACACTTATTTTTTTCACTGACAAATAAAAGTTATTTTTCAGAGCAGACTGAAAATAAAAGTTATTTTAATTTGGGAGATATTTATCTCACCAATATGTACCTAAAATCAGAGCATAACTAATAGGAGACACATACAATTGTTTATTGTTAATAAATAAATCACACAAATGTATATAAGTATATATATGTTAATTAACCTAAATTTCATAAACCATACATGATATTCTCCTGCAAAACAAAAAAAATTTAAATCACCACCCCAAAAATGTACTACATCGCTCATTCACTGTGTTGGTGGAATTTAAAGTCAAAAACACTTCTGCAAGATGGATTCGTGATTTGCTAAAACATTGCTAAAAGCCCGGGTTTTGTTTTCTGGTGCCAACAGAGGAAACTGCCACTAGTGTTTTGAGCTGAGTCTTATCTTGTGCATCTGAATTAAATTAGATTTTTCTTGGTATCAGATGAACAAATACATTTCCCCCATGGCATTGTGCCAGTAGAGTAAAGCACCTGAAATATGTTAATTTTCTTAATGACCCTACAGTCTGTCATAATAAAGTAATCATACCCAGGCAACAAGATTAGCATGATTTGTACATTTTGACAAAAGTACTTAAATGCCAGCTTAATTATTATTGAAATATACTTCCAAATGTATTAAACGTCCAAGTTTTGTATGACAGTGTTTTCTCCCAGATTTCTAATTGTTTCTTATTTTCTGACACTACTTAATCACCAGGTTGGTTTGACACGCACACTCGGAAAGCAGCCCTTGGACTCACAGGCCCTTATTCAAGATGCTGGAGAAGAGCACCCATGCGCACGCTCAGTAATGCGAGTCAAGCCAATGGCACCACATATGTTTTCTGTTATGATATGGTTACAACTTTACATGTAGAATATGTGGAATATATGTACTTTCTCAACTCTTTTTATCCACATCCTCTAAAGTTTATACCCCCTTGGTGTAATCTTATACTTAACACTCCCTAAAGACTTGAGCCAAAACAATCAATTCCCTTACTTCGGTCCTGTGATAACCACCAGATCGCACTCAGAGGCGGAACCCATAAATAGGTCAGACTCTGCTGGACCTCTATGAAGCAGCAAGCAAAGTATCTACTCCCGGATTTCCTGTCCCTGAACGTGTTTCCTATTACCACGTAAGGAATTAATAAATATATTCCCTGTAGCCATAATTATTTGATATCTATACATAAAAAAGGAAACATAATTATAATAGTTCAGGATTATAATTCAATAGATATATTCTTTGTTTCCTTTTTTAATTAAATTTACTGGGGTGATATTGGTTAATAAAATTATGTAGGTCTCAAGTGCACATTTCTGTGACCCGTGATCTGTATATTGCACCATGTGCCCGCCCCCCACAGTCAGATCGCCTCCTGTCACCGTACCTTTTCCTACCTCACCACCCGCTTTCCTCTGGTAACCACCACACTGTCTGTGTCTATGAGCTTCCGTTTCACATCCCACAGGTAAGTGAAATCATGTGGTTCTTAGTTTTTTTCAAACTAATTTCACTGAGCGTGGTATTCCCAAGGCCCACCCATGTTGTCACAAGTGGCAATAGTTCACCTTTTCTCACGGCTGAGTAGTATTCCACAGTGTCCTCGCTATCCAATCCTCTTTCCAAGGGTTTGTTGCCTCCATGTCTTGGCCACCGTTTTGAAACATCAGCTATACGCATGTGCAAATTGAGTGTTGTTTCGAAGAGTCATACACAGTGTAGAACTGTTTCAGGGTTTGACTCGGTCAGACAACCCAGAGATACGTCATCCCTGAAAGCGTGCAACTCTTAGAAAAGCCTATTTCACTTTCGGGTTGTCAAATAGATCCACTGATTCATCACAAAAGAACTAAAATATTATAAATATTTACAAATCAGGAGCTCTTATGTAGCTGCTAACCGCTGTCCGGATGGAGTTAGTGTGGAGCAGAATGTCTAGGATGACCAGCGGGAGTCCGCCACCGTAAGAGCTTGCAAGAACCAGTGGTGAAGAACCGGGCTGGATGGGGGGGAGGGGGGGACAACTTGGGTCAATGCATCCAGGCTTATACTGCAGTTCATTGATTATAAGCTCAAAAGCTTGTTGACAGTCTGGCCAGCTCACTATCGTTCCTTGGTCTCAGGCTATTCTCCACTGATTTTGTTATATCCCAGTATCAGCCTTGGAAAAAGAGAGGCCTAGACCCAGAATTTAGGGGGGAAATGAATCTCTTCCCATGTTCTACAGGGATACGATGCATGTGGTCACCGCAGAGCTCCGGGCAGCCTTTCTCTATAACGGTGCTGGTTTCTTCAAGTGGGTGTGATTGGGTATCTTATTTCCCCCTTTACAGATGATATTAGACCTACTCAATATCTTCTTACCTGATGGGTTAATAAGGTGCCCCATCAAGAGTTGACCGACTTGTCACAGCAAGCTATAATAAACTCAAAATACAGGGTGGGGCAAAAGAAGGCTTACAGTTGTTCATGTGGAAAATAATACATCATTAATAAACAATAATACAAGAATAAACCCTATGTTTTACATACAACTGTAAACCCACTTTTGCCCCATCCTGTACATTCATTTACATAAAATCAGTGACTCTGTAAACTACATCAGGAGGTTTTCACATGTCCTAATTTTCCCAAGACAATTAAGTGTTCAGCTACTGTAAGGGAAAAAAACCAAGAACTCTGCCTTCTCCTTTGCCTTGGATACTGCCTAGTGGAATTGAGCCATCCTCAAGCCAAGGATCAGCAAAACTTTTTCTGCAAAGACCGGATAGTAATTATCTCAGGCTCTGCATGCCAGATGTTCTTTGTAGCAACGCCCTGACTCTGCCATCATCGTCTGAAATTAGTCATAGACAATGGGTAAACACATGGGTATGACTGCATTACAACAAAACTTCACTTACAAAAATTAGCGGTGGACCAGATTTGACTCACTGGCAGTAGCTTCCCGCTCCCGTTCAGTGCCGATGGCCGTGTTATTCCGCTGTTGATCATTTACATGGTTTCTCACATTCCTGATACTGTCTGTCACTCAGCAAGATGACCCCAGCTAGCCCTAGCTGGTGTAGCTCAGTGGATTGAGCACGGGCCTGCGAACCACACGATCACGGTTCAATTCCCAGTCAGGGCACATGCCTGGGTTGCAGGCCGGGTTGCAGGCCAGTTCCCGGTTCCTGGCAGGGGACGAATGAGAGGCAACCATAAATTGATCTCTCCCTCTCTCTCTCTCTCTCTCTCTCACTCTCTCTCCTTCCCTTCCCCTCTAAGATAAATAAATAAAATCTTTTAAAAAAAGATGACCCCAACTACATGCAGAGGTTCAGAAAGCATACTAAATGAAGTTACATATTAAAAATTAGGTATACATTTTAATAATACCCTTCCTTTTAAAAATGCTTAGAAAAAGATAGAAGAGTGGACCAAGAAAGGAAGGTGACTAAATTAATAATTAATAGCATGATTCCTAACTAGCATAAAAAAAAGAAAACAATTCCTAACACCAAAGGACACAACTTAAAGCTCCAGTCACTCAAGAGGGCATTTCAAACAATAATTGGTCATGAACTTGTATGCCAGTTACAAGTTATGCTGATGACCAGTCAAGAACAACAGAAAACTGTCACTAGGCAACTACAGTAGCTAGAGACAACATGGAAAACAAAGTATTTTTAATTTGTCCACCCACTTGCAGTGGGATTAAACCCAAGAATTACAAACCACTCTTTCTACAAATGCAAAAGAAGTTTCATACATTTGAACAAATGGAGAGAACAAAGATATTACAAAACATTTGGTGAGCCTCCTCCACAAAGCATGTTTTAAACCACAGAAGCTGAAAACAAAGTTAAAAGGAGTAAAGAACTGTTGTGTGGAGACAACTGTATAGTTTTCTTGCATTGCACTAAAGGTCTTGCTAAAGATTGACATTAAAACAATCAACACATTTTTTCCCAATTGGTTTATAAAGTCTCTTATTAGATTGTGAACTCAGAAACATGGAGAATCATCTCTGTGAGTACAAGACACAGACAATATAGGTATGCCAGTCAAAATAGTAGGTGTTAAACAAATTATTATTCAATTCCATTGACTAATCTACCAGCCCTAATGAAGTCTAGAAATCACAGAGATGCTCATTATATTATTGTCTCTCCTGAGTAGCAGAATGTATCCCTACAGTGGAAAACTCTATCATCTGCCCCTCGGTGATATGCTGCAAAGACTAGAGTTCTTAGGAGAAGATTGGAGAATTCTGAGCTATACCACTTGGCAATGCAAAGCCAGCTCCTGTCCCTCTAAATTAAGTGAATCCCTCAGCAATGCACGAGCAGGCTGCTTTCCAAGATAGGAGAGGAGCCACACAGATGTTTCCAACAAAATTTCCAAAAGGTTTACCTTTCTGGGAAAAAATGACTCCATTCAAAGTAAGAATTTTACCAATCCTCTAAGAATGAACATGAGCAGAGGGCTGGAATTTGCCTTTTTTAAAGGAAAACGCACACACATCGTACAACCAGACACATCTTCTGAGTGTCCAGATGTCTTCACGGTGCAGGGGGGTGATTTTTAAAACTCCACAGAAATCAGAAAAGGCACCGAGACAACGATGAGAAGGTGCTGCAAAGCCGAGCAGTGAGAATGCACAGACCCCTCTTGGACTGCCAACTCGATTAGCTCTTCTCCTTGCCGGAAAGATGCTGTAGCCATTGACGTGCCTAAAGAAAGACCCAAAATTATGCCTGATTTCGGGTCAAAGGTGAAAGAAAGAAATGCCAAGAAGACGAACGCTTACAGAAGAGACCTGTGAAACAAGGTAGTAAAGACGGGTTTTATAGAAGATGAAATCCAGTGTGGAATAGATCATGTCTGCTTGTGAATTTCAGTGCAGATGAAGGAACAAGAGGGCATACATAAAAATTAGGGAAAATCTGATTCAAAACATATGTCACACAGCCCTTCCTTGCAAAAAGTCTTAAATGAATGCGTGGAGCATCAGGCCGAGAGTAAATGTCCAGGCGAGGAATACTGAATCTGTTAAAAAAAAGAAACTGCTTATCACCCCAGGTTAGAAGAAATCCCATAATATACAATTTCTTCACATTTGAATGTGACTAATTTTTTTTCACTTTAGAATGATACAACACAGGTTTTCACTAGAAAGCAACCTGGGGACAAGATTCTACGGTTCTGATTTAGAGTTTGTCAGTCTACGGTCTTGGGATCAGAACCTCACATAGCGAATTTAGAGATTTCCAAGTTATAAACAAATGGATTATTTTGGAGACTCAAAGTCTAGAACATTGTATTTTATTTTTAAAAATAAGGAAGGAGAATAGTCCCTTCATTGCTTCTCTACTATGTCTGACATTGTCATTCTCCTGAGGAATTTTTCTGTTTTCTGTAATGCCACTTACAATTGAGTCACTGAACTTCCCTCACTGGCTACCAGAAATGTGAGAGACACATTTAGCATTTGACCAAAGCAACTGAGAGACTTTTGACATAAGCGTTTCCATCCCATCCCCACTCCTTCCCCATTTGACTTCATTTCCCTAGTGCTCCTTCTGCAAACATTTTATCATATTGTAATTTGCTCTAGTTTACATAACCTTTAAGTCACTTTAAGTGATCTGAAACAGTAAGTACAACTAGTTACTTGGAACCTGCCTGTGGAAGTGCACCATACCACAAGAAAGCCCTGATCACAGCCTTAGTTTACCTCGATTTAGTTCCAGGGGCCTTTTACAAGACATTCAGAAAACATATTTTATAAGGTGCCTAGCAATGTCCTCTTGTTTCAAATGAGACTACAAAGAAGTTTAAAGAGTAGAAAACAACAAAACAAACAGCAAATCTGCAGAAAGAGTACAGAAACAACATGCATGAAATCCCCACAGTATCCACGACACAGAATTCTCTGAAAAATCACATTTTATAAAACACCCATTCCTCCCGGTACTTCATGGGGATTCAGAGAGTGCCCCTGCCCCTGCAGCCCCCAGCTCGGGATCTCAGCAATGAACCCTGCCTTCAACATCCTGGTCCATCCTTGATGGTCCATGTCAGTGTCCATCCTTCGTGACGCACACCTGATCACTGAAATCGGCACAGATAAACAATATGCCATTTGTCACGGAATGAACAGAAAGGCACCACCTCTGGTTCCTTCCCCATAGTGCTACCATTTTTCTACTCCCATTTTTATTCTTCTAGTCCAAAAAGCTCTTTTCTGAAACTCACAATCACAAAACTCAGTCCATGCAGCCCTGGAGCTACCCAGTGAATTCTCTGCTTATACACCACCTGCTTTTTGATGGCAAGTGTTTGGCGGGGTCCAATAAAAAATTTTTAAGATTTTATTTATTTATCTTTAGAGAGGAATGGAAGGAGAGAATGAGAGAAATGTCAATGGATGGTTGCCTCTCCTGTGTCCCCTGCTGGGAACTGGCCTGCAACCCAGGCATGTGCCCTGACTGGGAATCGAACTGCAATCCTCTGGTCCACTGAGCTAACTAAGCCAGCCAGGCCAAAAAAAATAATGTTTTAAGGCAAGCTGGAATTTCAAGGCAACTAAAGTTATCATTCACCATAGCCTGCCTAAATCCTATTTCTTGTATCTCTTCCTTAGTAATCTTTCTTAATAGCCCATCCATTAGCATTTATCATTTCTGACCTCAACCCAGGAAAATAAGAACTACAAAAATAGTCTAACAGACGGGGCATATTTACCTACTATGCTTCTTTGTATGAAACTGAGGTTTTAACAGTTTTCATTTTATTAAGTGCTTATCATAGTTCTCTCGTTTTCTCACTAGAAAAAATGTCATGACCTATGCTACAAACTTATTTTTTACAAACTTTCTGAAGTAAAAACATAGCCACAGAACAGAGGAGCAATAAAAAGAAGGGGTAGGGAAAATGGCTTAACAAAAGGATCGCCACAATAGCCGGGGAGCTCTTTCCAGTTCCCGCACCTTTCCTCTCCTGCCGCCCACGTTGTGAACTGCAGGTTTCCCACATGGTACAGGCTAGACAAAGAAGAGGGTTTGTAGTTTTATCATTTCTTCTCAAGGTTCTAGGAGAGACCAATTAATGTTTTAACAGCTGTTTACAAGGCCGCCGAGTGCACTTCATCCTTGCTACTTTACAAGCTTCCCTCTGACCGTGGCTGCTACTCCCGCTGCAGATGAGCAATCCTCTCTGGGATGCGGGGTGATGGGCAGGGAAATAATATAGCGATCCAACAAAACTGACTTGGCTTTTCCAACTGCTACCACCTGGTCCGTACAGAGAAGAGAATATTCACCACGTAACATATCTGATCATAAAGTATTTCACATTACCAGACTGCTTGGTATTGTATGGTAGGAAAAAAATGTGCAGAAATTATTTTCTAGAGGAAAATTGGAGGAAAAAAGCAATTTGCTGAAAATATGCTAGTTAACCATTCACTCATTGGAAACCAATCCATTTTTAGACCCAAATTTCCAATTCATAATGTTCTTAACCTAACAAACACGAACTCAACACCAAGAATAGCACTCCAGACTTTATGGGGCACTTCACAGCTCGCCATACACGTTGAGGAAGATTATCTCATTTGATTGGGCGAAAGTCCATTTTATTATCTCAAGTTACAGACAGGAAAAAACGAAGTTCAGAGTGGTTCAAAGACTTGCCCTGGTCATTCGGTGACGCTGCCAGGTCTCTGTTCCCTGGCTGGTACCCTTTGCTCCGCCTCCTGCAGGTTAATGTTAATTTCCAGTGAAAATGATTCCATCAAGGTAACTTGGACAATACTCGGTCACCTCTCCACAGGCTAGGTTTTCTTCTAGCCATGACCTTCCTCCTGACAGCTCTCTGAGAGTAAGTCACTAGGACCTGACCTCCAGTCACAGTCAGGTGGACATCCAGACCTGCAGGAGGGCGAGGGGCCACAGGGCAGGTTTGGAGGAAACTGGTCTCCCGAGAGCATCAGAAAGAAACAAAGAGGCACTGACTGCCGTGCTGAGAGTTTACATGGAAAGTAGCACCAACTGCGCCTGCGCAGCCAAGAGGAAATTGCCGTGCCCTCTTCAGTGTGGTGTGCAGTTAAATATTTTCTAAGTATTGTTAAGGAGCTAGAAATTGTAAGTGACTCATATAGTTACAGGGCAGCGAACAGGGACCACTAAAGTCAACGTAAAGCTCCAAAAGGGCCTCTTCTCTGTCGGGCACGTGCTACACTCCTCCTCGGGAATATCGTGGTGATTTACACAAACCCATACTGCTCCGTTCCAAACCAATTCGTTTACACTAACACACCTGAAGACAGGCATGCTCGTGCCTACCTGTCAGCAAGCACCTGGGCTGCAGCTAAGGGTTCTGTGATATTTCAGTGGCCTGGGCGCCTGGGGCTGCGTGGCCAGGATCCTCTCGCTCTTGATAAAAATGAAGAAATTGGTCGTGAAGAAATTAAAAAGTCTGCTCAAAATCATGTTAATAATAGGACCAGATCAGAGAAAGAACTTCACAAGGACATGCCATCACAACCGTTAGCAAAGGCACTCCTTAACTAGGAAGGGGCCCCTTTAGACAAGAACAGGTGAGCAGGAGGAAAGGGGAGAGAGAAAAGAAGGAGGGGGGAGGAGGGAGGGAAGAGGGCATGGATGGACTGGAAACTACAACTTGATGAACTGTACATATTTCTTCTAAATATTTCCTAAACAATTACTCAAAGAATAAAAGGGAGTTTGTAGGGGAAATAACGATAGCTCTTCAACCACAAAACAATAGCATATGTCTCCAGACTATTTGTTAATAATTCAGCTTTTATCACCAAAGATGCCTAATCATTTCAAGTGTGAAACTCACGACGTGTCACGTCAATTCATTCTTCAGAGTGTCGTCTTGGCAGCCGGTGGAGAGAATTATAGGATTAAGCGGTCTGGCTGTATATAAAACAAGACCAAAACATAAAAACCTCTCCTTCAAACGCTAGACTGATGGAATGATTTCAATGACTTGCATGCTATTGTTCTTCGTTCTTAGGAATGGATTCTATTTCTGGAAACTGACTTGTCTGATTAGGTTTCCTCCAGTCTCTCTGAGTTCCGCTGCCGAGTACGCTCATTTCTATCACAGGAGCCACAGGACCCAGGCACCTGCCTCTTGACTGCAGCTTGCCCAGTATTTTCACTGAATACGTGAGCCAACAGTGGCGCGCTGAACGGAGTGCACACTTTAAATCACCAAATCTCTCGTCGAACCAGAGAACACTTTGGGGGCGACCCAGAAGTGAAACGCAATTTCTGTCCCAACGAGCTATTAGCTGCAGGCCCAGGAGACACGAGAGGAGAACTGTAAGCACAGTGTCTCTCCAAGTGAAGTCCGTGGACCAAACCCCCAGGCACGGCACGCAGTGGTAAATCAAAGAGGAAGGTTCTTGGGCATCCCTCCAGATGAACACAATCCCATTTCTCATGGCAAATCCAAAGCACCTGTGTGAACTCACCTGGTGACCCTACAATTTTTTAAGTAAAAATAGTCTTCATTTTTAAAAGCCCCTCTTCTCATTTTTGCTCACTGTTTTCAAGTTTTAAGTCCACAGAAGTCTCAGTGTCCGATGATGTCCCCTGAAGATGACTCCCGAAGCACTGTGTGAACTGGACTGGTTTCTCTCGTGTAACCCCAGTGGGAAACCGAGATGGGGAGGGCCACACGCCGTGGTCAAAACGTCCCACCACACTACCATGCAGAAAACTTGTGTGACGTAGTTTAATTCTTGTCACATCAAGAGAACCCGTGGGTGGAGATGTTCAAAAATATGTTACACATAAAATGCAAATTTAGTACAAGATTTCTTTTTGGCATTTCTCTCCCAAGCTCGATTGTAGTGCCGCAGACACAGGACTGAGATGCGCAGGTGGAGTGCAGGGAGGGAATGGCTGCTTTCCTTGCCATGGCCTCTCCGGCCACGTCAGTTCCCTGGAACGGACTAAAATTCTGTGGGAGGGGCCAGGCTGATCTTGGTGTGCTTGTTTTTTCTCCAGCCATCCATTGCCCTTCCAGTGAGGAAGCATCCAGTTACCAAGCTATTCCTGGTTGAAAACGATTTGGAAGGTCCGCCTTGTAAACACTGATACACCGTCGCAGAACGCAGACCGACCTTGGAAGCGGCCCACATTGATCTCAAACATATTTTGCTCTCGTAAACTAAACACTTAAACTATTATTCCAGAGACACCGCTTTTCTAAACTGGTTGTTTTTCAGACTTAAAGTCAAAGGCATCGTCGCGGAGGTTGGACAGACCAAGGCATGGTTGGCGAAGTCACTCAAGCTGAGCAAGGATGGGGGTCTCCTTCCTCCGCTTTCCATGGTGCAGGCTCTGCTGCCTGCTGCCTAGCCCTTTCCACGGGAGACCGAGCTGAGGTACACCCAGAGCTGAACTCTAATCCAGGCTGAGTCTCACCAGTTTCCCACCTCCCCTCCATACTTCCTCTGCTGCTGGGGTTGCAAAATGATGGACCATGGGTCAATATACCCCTCGACCAGTTTTGTAAACATGCCTTGATCAGAACACAGCAACACTCACTTATTTACATGGTGTCTGCGACAAAGAGTTGAATAGTTCCAAAGAGACCCTGGGGCCCACAAATCTAAAAATATTTACCATCTGGCCCTTTACAGGAAAGACAGTGAGTTTGGTTGGGAACACGGAGTGTCCAGCGCCCAAGGAATATCCAGATGACCTGCAGAATGTGCACTGTGGCGGGTACACCCGAGTCTCAGGAGACCAAACATGAGGGCGACTCATCAGTCTGTCAGTCACAACGGAGAGAATGGGAATGCTCGTGGAGAGAGAGGGGATTACCCATATTGAGGGTGACAAAGGAAGCACCCAAGACAGAATTTACCCGATACAGCAAGAGGATTCTGCACAAAATGGTTAAGAAGGTGTGGCCAAGTAGGTAGGAAAAAAAATATGTTCAGTTTTGAATCATAGAGCATTTCATAAAGAATGATCGATTGTATCGTACACTTCTGAGAAAAAACATACGAGAAGACTTAAAATATGTTCCTTAGATTTACTGTCATTGCCAATTAGGGTGACTGCAGCTGGGAAAGCCGCGGGAGCCACACTGCAGAAGGCCGAACAGCAGTGAAGAAATGAAATGGAGCAGCAAATTCAGATAATGCTTTTCGTATGCTCAGCTCTGACGAAGAAGAGAGACAGGACAGGGGTGAGGCAATCAGTAGGCAGCAGCTACTATGCCCGGGGGACACATCAGGAAGTTTCCAGAGAGGTGCCCACACTCTGTATCTTAACCTGGTGGAGGAGCACGTGGTTGTCTGTGTCCCAAATAATGAAGCTGAATGAACTTCATGTTTTGTGCACTTTTGGTTTATAATATTGAACAATTTACAATGTTAATAAAGATGTTTTTAAACCACAGAAGAAACATAAAACAATAAATCTAACAGAAAGTCTGCAAATTCTGTGCAAGGATAATCACACATCCTCACTAAAAGACATTTTTGTTTTAAATCCCCTCTCTTTGGAAAGGCTTATCATGGTTTTTGGTAGGGATACCAAAAATCATTGGGATGCAAATTCTCTCAAATTGATTCGTAGAGTAAATGCATTGGCTTGGCCAAACAAGTTTTACTTTTTTCTGTATGATGGCTCTAGTGCTGCTTAGTTGTCTTTGGCTCATTTGAAACAATTTTGTTAGGTTGCACTGTGACAGCTGTCACATCAGGGTGCTTTAAAAAAAATTATCAAAATTGCTGAACTTTTGTGCAGCCATTTTAATATTGAAGATGGGAGAAAATATGCAACATTTTTAACATATTATGCTTTACTATTTCAAGAAAGGTAAAAATGCAACTGAAATGCAAAAAAAAGTTGCTCAATGTATGGAGAAGGTACTGTGACTGATCAAATATGTCAAAAGTGGTTTGCGATGTTTCTTGGTACTATTAATATTTTGGCCAAATAACCCTTTGCTGTGGGAGTGTCTTATGCATCGGAAGATGTTTAGCAGCGCCCCTGGCCTCTACCTACTAGAAGGCAATAACAGGAAATAGCCAACATCCTCAAAACATCTAAATCAATAAAGTTATTGGTGAAAATGAAAAACATGTCTTATATTTTACAGAAGAAACTGAAGGGCTTTTTGACCAACCCAAGAATTCTAATCAACATCCAAATAGGGCTTTTTAAAATGGAATATAATGAGCTAATTCTAAAACCCACATGTCCATGACTGCTTATTGTTTCTTTTTTGCTCAATCCAAGTGGGATGGTTGCTGGGGAGAGGGTGTATGGGGACTAAGTGGGAAGAGAAAAATACAGTAAAGATTAAATTTAAACAATAAAATCAAATCCATATAATGGCATGATATGACAATGCCAGAGAAACAATGAAACATACCTGGAAAATAAAAAGGTGAGATGAGCAACCTTGTCAAACATCCAGACATTATAGCCTGTCATAAATATGACAGAGACAAGATCTAGAGATGCAGAATATGAGTGACTAGAGAGAGAGAAAGAACAGCTTATGAATCCATGCACATATACATGACTTCGAAGCGACTGACATTGCCGATTGGTAGCAAAAGAATCAACTATTCAATAAATATAGTGGCAGAGTAGTTATATAATTTGAAAAGAAAGGAATAGGATCTTTTTCTCACACTCTACATGAATCTTAAATTCCAAATATATTACATACTCTCTCTTTATAAAATAAGCCTCTATGAACATTTAAGTTGACAATTAGGGTACTATCCTAATGAGCTTGGGATAGGAAAAGTTTCAGGACAAGATACAAAAGGTATAACCATACAGAGAATGATAAATGCAGCTACATTAGAACTAACAACTTCTGTTCCTTAAAATACAGAATGAAGAGAATAGAGAAATGAACAGCCTAGAGAAAAGCACTCATGGCTCCTGTCAGTAAGGATCAGTATGTGGGATGTGTGAAAGTTTCTATCAATCAAAAAGAAAAAGACGAATGGCCCCAAGTAAAGACGGCCCTACCCATCAACAGGAATTTTACAAAACAGAGAACAAATGGACCATAAACATGTGAGTACACATTTATCCTCATTAGTAATTAGAAAATGTACTTTAAAGCTACAATGAGGTTAGAATTGTATAAAAATGTAGAAGTGAGTCAATGTCAATTTTACCAAGAATGTAAGACGAGAGGATGTGTCGTCCTTCAGGCACTGCTGGTGCCTATGTGAATTGGCACAAACACTCTGGGGACTGTCCGGCAGGTGAGGTTGAACACAGGTACCACCACAGCCTGCGCCTCTCCCACACCTAGGAACAGGGCACGTGGATACGAACTCACACGGCAGTGGCACCCCCACCAACAGCCGTCACCAATGGCTGTGCAAACAAATGCTCGATGAATGTGTGTGGCTATGAAAATGAGCGACACAGTGTTATGCATGGCAGCGAAAGTGAGTCTTGAGTAGTGTTGAGTGAAACCAGTGAGAGGTGTGGCATGCACACAAGTTACATACAAACGCATTTCATAAAGCTCA
Source organism: Sturnira hondurensis (assembly GCF_014824575.4). Taxonomy (NCBI): domain Eukaryota; kingdom Metazoa; phylum Chordata; class Mammalia; order Chiroptera; family Phyllostomidae; genus Sturnira; species Sturnira hondurensis. The sequence goes on along the minus strand of NW_028082759.1, from coordinate 24,414,033 downwards.
AAACCAGCGAGCCCAATACTCTGTTGGGGTGTTTGCATGGGGCTGGACATGAAAGGTGGGAAAAGAAGAGACCGTGACCCAGCAGGGACACATGAGCACAAGGCTCCATTTCTTCACCTGGACCATGGGTGTATGCAAGTTGCTTTTATTTCTTAAAATTTGACAGTACATGTGAATGTATATACTCTTTCATACAATGTGTTTTTAAATGTTTTAAAAGAAAATGTTATATGCCTCTAAAGCTGTGAAATTTTCAATGAAAAAATAATTTTAACCAATAGACACTATCCACTCCTTCGAACATCTTGAGGTTTCTTTTTAAAACCTCAATATAATATAGGGGAATAATAAATAGAATTGAGCTAGAGGGCAAAAAAAGTCTAACAAAAATGGTCATGAGAAAAAAAATTTACTAAAAAAATGACACTAAATGGGTTAAAGTGAAAAAGAGATAGAGAAAGATTAGAAAATATTAAACAAAGTGACAAAGAAAATTGGCACACTGCTTTCTGCAATAAACTTCGTCACCTCAAAAAATACGATGAATTAAAAACCACAAATAAAGGTAAAGTGACTATTTTTCTAGCAAGAGCAGAGGAAAATTACTAGCTTCGCTTTGGAAGTATTAATGAAGAAAAAAGTCTATGCTCTGTTTTTATAAGTCATGTTTTATTAGTGTGAAAAATATAGGCTACAGGAAAAGAATATTTCAACATGAATGTACCTAAAAATGCAGTCATCTCTACCAATCACCATGTAACAAACACATACAAAGAGATGTGCCATGATAAAAGAGTAATTATTGGTGTTGCTGTACACAACAATTAACCCATAAAAGAACCAAACTGCAGAGGGTGTGGGCATTATATTCAGGTGGCGTCATGTATGTTATTCAGAGGAGGCAGTTAGACACTTGAAGAAACGACAAATGAGCTTCCCCGCTCTGAACCTGGTCCAAGTGGAGAGTGAGTCATGACCAAATATTTTCACAACCCACCAGACAGTCCCTGATCTCGGAGACACGAGCTGATGGTCTTCCATCATTCTTTGGTGGGCAGGTGTCACCGCCACTAATTAGGCCTTTGCTAGAACCTGCCCCAGTTGGGGGGCCAGTTGACAGAAAGCAAGGAGGTCTGCAGACTGAGCAGCCCATTCATGGCCAGTGGTGGGCCCAGCCTGGCACGTACAGACTCCTGGCCAAGGCCTGCTGGCAAAAGCCATGTGCCCAGTGTAATAAACAGGGGTTTCTACCTTGCAGACCTGTCAGCCTGGCTTCTCTACCAGAACTCAGCAGGCAGGGCCAAATTTCAAAAATGTAGGCACTCAGATGAATAAGCCTTTATCTGAATCGGCCGTTTTGAAAACCTCAGTCCCACAAACTTTATAGCTGATGTCTCACACCGTACATTATACATTCCAGTAAAAATGGACCAGCCCAACAGAGAGAAGGCTCTCGGCACAGGGAGACAAGCAGGTAAAGGTGCTTCATAAGGAGCTGGGCTACACTGTAGATGTCATGGAGAGACACTGGAAAACAATGCCCTCAAAATAATAATACTCTCCATCATGTAGGACTTTACAATTTGTCAAATGATTTCATGTATCACAAGAAGTAGCAAATTTTAATTTTAGAAGCAAAAAAAAATATGCCCAAATTCTCACAGGTAGTATAGGATTGAATCAGGATATATTCTAAGCATAAGTTCAAGTCCAGTGTTCAATAACATAAACCACAGATGCCTAAAAACAGGAACAAAAATAGCAATAGCCCATGGGCATGAACTAAAGGGGGAGATTGGGGGGAGGGGTGTGCAGGGTGGAGGGAAATGAATGGGAGGAAATGGGACAACTGTAATGGCATAATCAATAAAATATATTTTAAAAAATTAAAATTAAAAATTAAAAAAGAATAGCAATAACAACTGCCTTTTTTAGTGAATACTTACTAAGTATGAGGCGTAGTGTATAATGTACTTTATACTTTGGTGCTTAAACATAAAATACTAAATTATATTTAAATGCATAGCAAGAGCTATCTCTGTTGAATCCTTAATTACAATAGATTTCTTAACAGTTTTATAAGTTGAAATGGTCATGCTTTGCTCTCTTTAATGAGAGTATAACATTATTATTTATATATCTATATATTAACTTGTACATTCTTAAATTTACTTTATGTATTTTATATATAATTTGTATATATATATATATATGAAATAAGCTACAAGGACAGTATTACAGATTAAGGATTGACCATTTTAGTAAACTTTAAAAGAAATTCTTGCAAGATCAATATTTAAAACTAATTTTTTTCTTGGCTATTATTTATCTTTATTCTTTACCCTTAGTATCAGAAAGAAATGCTTGGTTTAAAATTGAAAGTAGACAAAGCCCTCTCTAAATTAAAAGTATTATCTGCACACCAGCTAATATGCCATTTTATGAAAACCATCACAAGTACCCAAGTCAGTTCTATTTAACAGATATCGATTGAAAGTCCATTGTGACAGGAAAACAGGAGCTATACAAAATGGTATCAGGCAGTATCTCTCTTTAAAGACTCACACTCTAGTAAGAAGTATAGGAAACACACAAGTAGAAGGTAATGAGAACTGGCAAGGGTCAAATATTTGATTTCTTTGAGTTATTCTAAGTAGAAAAGGGATTATATTTTAAATTAGCATAAAATATATCAACATGAACATTGCAGAAACAGTAATCTTATGAATCATCTAATTGTCTTGAAAGAACCAACTCATTCAGCTGATGGCTTGCAATGGCATCGCTTCATCACTAATTGACCCTAGACACAGAGATGGGAGGCAGGTGGTGTCTCTTCATTCTCACGGACTGACTCAAACTCAGTGAATTATACTGGTCCTTGTCATTGACAGAAAAATGTCATTCTGGTGTTTTTCATTCAACAGACAAGTCTCCAAATGTGCATTCAAAGGCAACGTTGATAAACTCCACCTCTAGCTTCACGGAGAATATCTAAGAGGGAGAATCTCAGAACCCTTGGCCCACATGAACACCATTTCCTCCGTTTCCATCCCAACCACGCACGCCCCCCCTAGCAACACCCACACTGCACACACATACACTACCTGAATCAGTCATTCTGATAGACAATGACCTGATTGTACATTTAGTACTTTTCAGTCCAGTTTTATTTTAACCTAAACCCGAACATTGTCACTGGCAAACAGAATATAACTCACGGCAATTTACTATGAATCCTTTAACATAACCCCATAGGCTAGAGAAGCAGGGAAAAATAAGATGATACAGATTTCTGCATCTCCTTTCAGCTCAGAAATCTTAGCATGCAGTAATTAGAGGCATACTAGAAATCCAAATAAAGAGACCGTTTGCCGTGTAGATCTATAAACTGGACATTGACGCTGCAGAGGCCAAAACACACTCAGAAAGATTAGCCCTGGGCTCCATCCCCACTGAGGAAGTTCCCTGAAGGATGAAAGGGCCTTGGAACAAAGTGAGATGCTTTAGCCCCCGATCAAGCCCTATTTGGTCACTTTCATCTTTGCGGAGCATGGAAAAGGAGTCCCTTTCCTGCCAGCGCTTGGCACTGTGACCAGGGAGAGACATAAAGAGGGGCAAGGCGAGGCTCGCACAAAAGGGGAAGTGGTTAAAGGCAGCAGCCCGTTCCAAAGAGACAAAGGTGCTGGCAGGAGATGTTAACAACGAAGATGCTTGTGCCCCCACGGCACATAGAATGGCAATGGCCTAATAATGAACCTGAAAGACACGAGTGAGGATGGCTGCATGCAAAGCGGGGGAAACCTTCCAATTACTGCAGAGACAGCCCTATTAATCCTTAGGAACACTCCTGACAAAAAGGCTATTCAATGTTCCCTCAGTGTGTTCTGTCTAATGGGAGCGGTATTATGTCTGACACGGAGGGTAATTACATCATGAGAATTTCACATACAGAGAAGCAAAGTCTTTAATTTTCTGCAGGTGTCCTGGACACATTCTGCATCATTCTTTGCCCCCCAAATGAGGTGCACATTCCTCTTCCGCAGAGCGCTTTCAGATCGGGGTGGTTTGCATTTGAGGGCTGAGTAATAGTCACTTATCTCAGCCGTTAGAGACAGCAGCACGCAGCACACTCTCCCTCCGTCACAGCACATGTCACTAACATCCTCAGCAAAGCTGAACCACACGCATCTGTAATTATAGATCCGGTGTGCATGTCCACACACATACGTAAAACCCTGACCTAACGCTTCTCTGGGTCATGACCAGGAATGGCAGATACACAGTTAGGACCCTTCTGTGCCCATCAGCTACGAGATCCCAACAAGCCCGCGACACCACAGGGAGGCACTTCACTGTTTACTTCTGCCAGTTCGTGCGGCTTGGAAACAATTGAGATTGTCCAGGAAAGAGGATAAACGGAAAGGACGGTGTTAAGGGCTGCTTGGTTTCCTGAAATAATTACACGTGTAGCACGTCTTGTTGGTTTATTCTAAAGTTAAGACCCTTCGGTCAAACATAAATGGATTACATTTTTTGCTGAATTATGCAAAAACGGTTTTATTATTTTAGCATCACCTGATGGCAGAGATATGACAAAGGGAATTGTTTAATTTAACAGTTTAATAGACTATGCACCAGGGGAAAAAAAACCTTTAAAAACTTTTTCAATAGTGAAGCAGTCAAGTACATAGAAATCGACCGTGAGGTGGCAAACTTCACTCAGTTTAAAGGAGACATGATTAAGTATTTCTCGGAGTTGATGACTTTACTACTGAGACATACTTATATAGTTCAAGAGAAAAAGCAATTGTATTGGTTTCTAATAGTGAGTTCATCACAGTAACAAAACCATATCACTCGGTGTTCTTTTTGATCCTCATGTTTTCTTAAAAAGCCATGCACTTGAGTAGCGGGGAAAAGTGGTACCTAAGTTCATGGACCCGAGGTAGCCCGGTCCTTTTATTTATACATCGTTTCCACTCTAAAACACAATGATTTTCCACCTCAGAAGCCATGACCACCTGGGGCCGTCAGGTTGTTGCCCAAAGTCACCCTTCCTCCAGCACGATCGGCTATTCAGGTAAGTAGCCGAACTAACCACCGTGGTTTCTTTCTTACCCAGGCATCTTAAACATTGTGGAACATTTTGAATGTGTTCAGGTTCCAGAAAACCTGATCAAGTCTAGTAATAACTTTTTTTATTAAAATACAACCTAGGCAAAAATGAACATCCCCCGGAGAGTTAGTTATCGTTAACATCCGTTTTGAAAGAAGGATATAAAACTTTAATAAATTCTTCCTAGGGAGAGCTGTCTGCCTTTCCAAAGCCCGAGGCCTCCTTTCAGAGAGAGAGATGCCAAAGGATGCGTCCCTGCTCTTCTCCCTCCTCTCTGGTCCTGGACACCTCGGGACGTGCAGCCGTCAGGGCCTCGGGTGAGTGCAAAGGGCTCTCGGGCCTCAGCGTCCGGTATTTCCCGGTTTCCGCAGGCAGGCCAAGGCAGCAAGTCTTAGGCTTACTGACATCCTTTAAAACTTCTCCAAAAGTCTCCTGAGGCTAAAGAGACTGTAAAAATTACCCAGAAACTTCCATGACAGACTGTGCACACACTACAAACCTCAGTCAATCTGTAACTCAATGAGCGGTACAGACCTGCTAACGCCCAGTTCGCCTGCATGTTCGGGGTTCCTCACTATGGTCGCTCTTATTTCTTGATGCAAATGTCACAGGCAAAGGGGAAGAAGCAACTGGTTCCCTACTGCATCTCTCTGTTTGGAAGGCAAGAGCACCAGGGCACTGTGCTTCTTCCACCAAGAGAAGAAAGACTTGGGTTACCAGCTTATAAATGGTTCTTTCTGAAACCTTTTGTACAAGTTCCAAATTTCCATGAATGAGTCATGGCCATCAAATAATGCATCATCACATAATTCTTCTGAACTTTCTTAAAGAAGCATGGACTTCCAAATTAAATCAAATTAGTAAACACTGTCTAAGATTAGTTAAACCTAAATCTGAAAGATAATTCAGCATAAAATGTTCAAAGGAAGATAATTTTCACTAATACCCATAATGCTCACTGTTTTCACAAATGAGGTTTTTCAAATATTCAAACCCCTGGCAACTCAGAACAGACTCAGGAAAGAGCATGACTTCTTACTCAAGAATCAGTTCCAAACTAATACAGATGATGGAACAAGAAAGCATACATGGGAAATCAAATGTGAAACAGATGGCAGGAAGCCTTGTGTGAGGAACTACACAGGCACAGATGACCCAGCCAGAGAAAGTTATTCTGGTATGAACACTAGGTCCATTCAAGCGATGGTCAAGAAGAAAGATGGAGTGAAAGAGTCTGACCATGAAGTGGTCATCACCGGGCAAAGAGTACATTGGAATTGTACTTTTGGTGATGTGATTCATATGAAAGTATTCCGGTCCCTAGCAAGAAATAAAAACAGAAGATGCATTGGCATTTGAATGCAGCAATTCCCATAAAAACGAACCAAGCGGGACGTGTGCTCAAAGGCAGCATGGACTCTGATGTGTGACAAGGGAAGGCTTTATGACAGAGTTGTTATCGTTCATGGGTTTATCACACCAGTAGGAAAGAAGGAATGGAGTTCTGAATGGTGTCCTGAGTGCACAGAGAACAGATTCATTAACACTCAGGTTATTTTGTTATCTCTGAGCTGATTTACTCGCAGTGTTTTTTGAGGTCCACTGCACTGTGAAAACTGTAGTCAGTCCCTTTATTTTTACTCGTTCTTCCCTGTGGCAGCTGCGTGTGCTTTGCATTGCAGAAGTTCTTAAAACAACAGCGTGGCTGAGGATCTCGAATTTCAAATTATAAAATTTCAGCAGTTTATAAAACTCAGAATTAAGGGCTAATGAAGACAGATTTATACGATTTCTCATTCTTGTCCATGGAGCATAATGGTGACTTTCACAAAGTATGTGGGGACTGACAGCTTTAGCCACACATTTTAGAAGTGTTAAGACAAAATTAAATCACATGTTTAAAAAAAAAAACCCTCACAGCAACACCTACACCGGTGTCTGACCGAACATCTGGACGCTGTAGCCAAGTCAAGTGGACACACACACTTCCCCATTACAGCTGCTCACGTGTGAATTTTAAGTCTTGGAAACCTGGAACATCACAGAAGACTGATGTTAGGGGACTGGTTTTGCCATCCTAAGCCCTAAGTAGCATATCTTAAAGCTTTAAAAATTCTATAGATCTATCTGAGCATATTAAATCTGGACTAATTGTACAAAGTCACTTCCCACATAATGAACACAATTCTACTCAAGAATACCAAAAAGTCTAGCAAAAAGAACAGGCATTGAAAGCTTGAACCTGACTTTGTGGACCACACAAAATACTGCAGGGACTTACACCAGCGACTGGAAAGAGGGCTTTGGCCTGACATCATGGTGTTGTGGTGGCTTCCTTCCAACAGACCAAGGGACGGGACAGGGGAAGTCGGGAAAGTCACTACTGTACCCAGAAGCAACATATTAATGTCCAATATAAATCTGATAGGACTGCATATATTACATCAGTCATCACGTTCACACCTAATTTCATTACAAAATTAAAATTGGAAACTCCTAGCCAGCACGCTGGCACACGGTTTTCAGGGCACGGTCAAAGCCTCATGTCACTCCAGGCGCTCCGGGAGAACTTCCAGACTGCCAACAGCACCACAGAGTTGCATGTTTGTGCTGCAATGCTAAGGAGTGCGGCAGCGATGGTCGCTTGCATTTGTATGTTACCCAGCAAGTGTCTTCAAAGGGCTTGTTTCTCCAATACCCGCACCACAGTCTCTGAGATCGCCAGCCCTGCACTTGCTCTCTGAGGAGAGAACTGAGCCCTGGGCTGTACTCAGGTGCTCTGTCCACAGCAGTTAAGGCTGATGTGTAGCACACTTTTCTTAAAATACTTTCTCTAGCACATTAATACAAAACATGACCCCCCCAAATATTTAAACAGTTACGTTATTGATTGCTCTTTGGTGGCCTAAAGGCAAGAGATTTACGATCAAGTCTTTCAACAGTTTCAGACGAAACAATATCAGATTTAATAACCAGCCTTTAAGGAATACTATGTGCTTGGCCTTTACTCGTGGGTGTGTACTTTCAGTCAGCTATGTCGCCATATGACTGAAATTGGTGAGCATTACTCTGTTCTACATATAGGTACAGACCTCGAGAAGCCTAGAGTCTTCCAAGGGAGAAAAAGAACAAAAGAATTAAACTCCAACAAGGGGAGGACTGGTTTGAGCACCACAGGGGTTTGGGAAACTGCAAATCCCTTGGTATGCCCGGGACTCAGGCTTACTGTGCAGTGGATTTAAGCCATCTCTGAAGCAGCACAAGGATTAGGAGACATTCTTGAGAGCCCAACGTAAAGCAAGATTTTGTCATGACACAAAGCTATATAATAAATACGAACTGTTTTTGCTTAATCTTACCATGCCACACCATTCTGATTCTAATCTTTCTTATTGTGATAAGTGGTGAAACTGGGACTCAGAGGTGTTTGTCCAGCCACCTTCGTTGAGTACTAGGGCTGACGGAATCATTGCTCTCCAAGGATATCCACATCCTAAATCCTGGAATCTGTGAATACGGCACCTTCCAGGGAAAAGGGGGACTTGCAGATGCGATTAAAGAAATTGAGATGCGGAGATCATCCTGGTCAGCTTATTAAGGGGGCAGCAGGGAAGTCAGATTCGGAGAAGGGGGTGTGGCGATGGAAGGAGAGTTGAAAGAGCTGGAAGGAAGGTCCCCAAGGTGATGAACTCGGCAGCCTGTAGAAGCTAGAATAGCAAAGAAATGGATTCTTCCCTAGAACTTCTGTAGGAGCACAGCCCGTGAACACCTTGACCTCTAGGCTGTAAAATAATAAATGTGCCTTATTTTAAGCCACAAACATGCCTGGGGTTCTTATTAGTACTGTGCGTGAATGAAATCATTTCAGCCTCACTCACCATGAGTCAGGTGCTGCTTAGGGGTTTATATCAAATCATCACAACAATCCATAAAATATAAGTGCAAGCTTTATCCACATGTACAAATGTGGAAACCAGGGCACAAAAAGTTGAAGTAATTCACGTAAGGTCTACAGCTAGTCATTGACATACCTGGAGCCAGAACCCGGGAAATGGAGGCTGCCTCTTGAATTAAAGTGAGGGTTCTTTTGTTTGTTTTGAGATTTTTTTTTTTGCCATGTTCACAAACTTAAAAAAATATCAAAAGCAGGGTCATAATCCGTGTCTTAATCCTAACCTAAAAAGTGGAGCCTGAGAAAAAGATTCGGATGTAGATCCCAATAGAAGCAGGGCTGGGGACTTGGGACAGCAGAGGAGGGAGGAAGGGAAGGCCAGTCCAGGTCTGGCTGGGCTCACTGATGACCGCGGCACTCTGTCCCCGTGGGGCCGCCTACCCAGTTGAGGAGTGTGAAGAACGCATCTCAGAGCTGGCTACTCAAGCACGTGGGAAGGAAATCCTTATCCAGCAGCTCACATGCCCCATCCATCAAAGGCTCCCACTACATCTCCACTTCTGACACTGTCGGAGCAGCACATCTTCCAGAATAGCTCACGGGACCCCGCCCCTCCCCCGTGGAGGCAGCTGAGAAGCCGCGTGGTGACAGATACTCAGAGCAGCCCAGGTGAGGTTCTGTCAGGTCATACCTGCCCCTGCTGGTTGCTATAGCAACGTCTGGACTTAAAGATGCAGACAGAATCTAACTTTGGGCATAAGAGGCCGCCTCCGCAGCTAGTCTTTTGATCCTGAATTCAAGATCCTATCGCGTCATCTCCCATCTCTGCAGGTAATCGCTTGTTTTCACACTGACATAATCCAATGTTTTGAAAGATTAGGTTTCTGTGAGAAAGACTGGCCAATACAATGTATTCTCACCATATAGCCTGTGAAAGGTGGGTTATGCTGTCTTTTATGGATTACTTTGTCTCACTAAATGGGTGTTAAATGGAAGGTGAATATAATAATATATGCCATTCCTGCTTTGTCCACAATACTGTGATGGAACACAGAGTAGGAACTCAAAACCTATGTATTAATTAATGTTCATTTGAATTTCAACCTCTCAGATAGTTTAATGAATACTTAACTCTGAAAAACTGCCAGATATAGAAACAGGCATGGGGGTATAATGTACAGCATAAGGAATATAGTCAATAATATTGTAATAATTATGTCCAGTGCCAGCTGGGTACTAGGCTCACCAGGGGGGGTCTCTTCAGAGGATTATAAATGTCTAATCACTATGCTGCATACATGATGCTAATATAATATTGTATGTCATCTGCAACTCAAAAATAAAAATAATACTCCTGGAATTTAAATAGCCCCACTAAGGATTTTTATAAAATACTTTCTTCGTGTTCTCATGACCCTTTCAAATCTGTTGCCATTCTTCTTCTAATTTAAATAGTTTAATGTTTTTCTTCCAAGTATAGCACATAATTTGTTTTCTATCATTAGACAGTAGAATCAGCAAACCAAGCCCAAAAACACTAAAAAAAATGTTTCTTTCCAGATGGATCACAACCCCAATTGAACAAAATAGAGCTTCACAAAATTTATATGCATAGTTCTGTTTTGGACAAAACATATACTACTGCAGGCCCCTCGAACAACACAGCATTAGAACATGGGATAATGCGATTGTGACGACCAGGTATTAATGTGAGCCCCATTACACAGGTGCAATGGAAAGTAATCAGTCATGACCCATTATGTTGCAAGGTGCCTGGCCGGTCGGTGAAAGACGGCCGGGAGTTTTGTGCAGTTAGCATCACGGGGGACATGTCTCAGCCGAAGCCTTTGTTTTCTGTGGCGCTCCATCCTCCTCCCATCCAAGACAAAATATTCGCATGAAGACATATCCACTCTAGTGCAATCAAAGAAATACAGGAAGTAAACTTTGTTATAAATATTTATATTTGCTTGAAATTTTTCATTCTCTTCTTGAGGATTACACCTACCAGAACAGTTTAGGAAAAAATAAAGCAAAATAATCCCAGTGAGTATCACTGTCATCGGTGACCAAAGACTAAAAGCTTTTGCCATTTGGAAGACACTATTCTGTATAACCAGCTAAAGTTACTTTGAAAATGTATCTTTAAGTATGACTTAATTTAAGGGATATTGTCATATAAGTAATTTTTCTCTATGAGTTATTTCTGTACATCCATTATTCTATAATCATTTCAAGATAGTGACATAAAAGAAAATTATCTTTAATTTTATTTGCATTTAATAGAAATGCTTTCTAGACTGTAAGTCCATAGAAGTTTTTAAAAGTAAGGTTCATCAAGTTTTTTACATAATTAACACTTATTAAGGATGAGCCACATACTGGGAATTTTGGAGGCTCTAGGATTTTGTGAGGCTCATTAATCATGATCGAGTTCACCTTGAAAAAAACATTGTATGCCAATGAAAAGAACTATTCAGCTATGGTAATAAATCATCAATTCACAAGGAAATGTGGGGCCGAAGTTTTTACGGGCTCCTCACAAAGACCTGCATACCATAAATGCATGTATAGACTTGGTATTTGGTGTTACTGCTTTCAAAATGTGGAGAAAGGACAAAAAGATCTTATCTTCCAAATAAAAAGACTGATCTGTGATTCCAAATATTTAAAATCATAGGCTACTAAGCTTCTTAAGAGCAGACGTGGATCTTTAAGGAAGACCCTTCGGGGACCCAGGCATAATTGTTCAAATGGCAGAAAACAAACATTTAAAACCTGCTTTTAAAGTTAAGAACCCAGTCTGTAAAGAGCAATATTTTTAAAAACCAGTATTTTCTCATGGTCTTATTGGAAGAGAGGAGGTTATCACATTGCAGTTGCAGTTTTCCATGGAGAAGTGTTTTCCCCACACTGACGTTACTTTTCTTCCCCACCTGTCCGGGGCCCACATTCTCCCTGTTCCCACAGGGAATTTCAGACAATGGCCTCTGATTTCTGACCATGTCCGTGAGCATCAACTAGAGAATGAGACTCGGCGGAGCTTCTGGAGTGCTGGGAACCCCAGGGACGATGGGTGGAGCGCACACATGGCACCGTACCCTGTACTGGTCCATCTCTGGCTGGTTGAAATGACATCAAGTCATATATCTTGAAGAAATGTTTTTTCTACCACCACATCAAATAATTCAATGGTCTGACAGCACTTAAGGGTAGCAAGTAAAACCAGGAATGGAAATCCACTCTGAGGAACCAGAGGTCTGCCCTATTGAGAGAGCAGACCAACAGAGAAGATCCAAACCCAAAGAAACATAAAACTGAAACCTTCACGTAACATAAAGAGGGGGCCATCCGACATGACATCCAGTAATTAAAATAAACAAAATGCCCATTTATCATGTTACAGTGTCTGGAGTTCTATGGAGCAGCTGCTGAGTGTTCTGAGACATTTCCTTTGTCCACTCACACTGAACAATCTCAAGGCAGATGCACAGCGAGCAGCCAGGTTTCGGCGGAAGTAGACTTTTCATCCGGTTCACCTGCTCATGGATAAGCCTGGCAGTAACGCCAAGTAGTGCCGCCTGCCTTGGGGCATAGAGGGATCTCTCTGTTCATTTTCAATGTTCCCTAATACACATTCAGCGTTCCGCTTAGGACTTCTTTTCAGTTTGATACAGATATTGTTTGATCACAAACTTTTCTTCTACAATCGACTTGAGTGTTCTTTTTCAAACTTTTTTTAAAAAATAAGTACCCGTGTCCTCACCTAGAGGGTGAGTCAAAATCCCAGATTAAGGAAAAAAGGAAGCACCTAGGGGCAGAGCGAAATGCGAAAGGCAAGCTCTGCTTCAATGCAAAGTGGTCATTTCAATTAATAAAGAGAAATGAATCAAATGAAATACAGGAAAAATACTTCCTTTTTGCTGATATTATATGAAATTCTGACGTTCAGATGGTGTAAAGCTCTGCAATGCTGTCATCAGGAACAAACTGGTCACTGCGGAGAACGAAACCAAAGGGAATTTAAGATTTGACACTGTACCAAGAAGGTTTTTATACTGGGAGAAAGCTTATATATGAAATTTGAGAGAGGACTTCCTATTCACAGTGATCTGAAAAATTGATAAAAGAATACCAATAATAAGTCAGAAAGATAAGAGTTTTCTTCTAAATTGTTGTACATACAATCAACCATGCTAGAGAAAGACTAGATACCTCTTCTATTTTTCTCTAAAAAATGAAAATAAGCTCTGGCTGGTGTAGCTCAGTGGATTGAGCATGGGCCTGCAAACCAGATGATCGTGGTTCAATTCCCAGTCAGAGTACATGCCTGGGTTGCAGGCCAGTTCCCAACAGGGGACGCATGAGAGGCAACCATACATTGATATTTCTCTCCCTCTCTCCTTCCCTTCCCTTCTAAAAATAAATAAATTTAAAAATCTTAAAAAAAATAAAATGAAATGAAAATTGTTTTCATTTGAGTGATTGAAGTGAATGTAAGCAAAAAATGTAAGAAAACAGTATTACAGAGGAATGACAGGCAGTTACTAAAATATTATATTTATCAATTTTTTGATTATACTATTTCTAAGTGTTCTTCCGTTAGTAATTTTTGGGATTCTTTTTATTCTAAATAATCAATTTATACTGAAATCTGTATTTGTAATTTGGTGTTGTTTTTCCTTAGAAAGGATTCTCTAAATTGTATAATCTTTAGGCCCCACAGATCCTGGAATTGTCCCTATTTCAAAACTGAGCATCCGTCGGCAACTTGGAAGGCACAGAATAGGGCACAGACATCATGAAGAAGGAGCCGGCAGAGGAGAACAGAGTTTACCAGGCTTAGCCAACGACCGATGCTGAAAATTCCAGAAAGCTACTTGGTGGCTCAGACACTAGGAAGCCCTCCTGGTTCTCAGAGAGGGCCTTAGCTTGGAAAAAGAACACAGAATTCTATTGTGTAAAGGTGCCAACATCACCCTAGGCAAGAGATGTTTCATTGTTAGGGTAGGAAGATTATTTTCACCACCCCACCACCTCCCAATGGCCGGAGATGAGACTCCTACTGCAGTATAAGCCCTCTTCTTATCGACAGGACTATGAATAGCAGTTGGTGATTAATAAGAAAAATAAAAGATGATAGTCATCCATGAACATGAAATGTCTAAGGTGCATCCTTTGAGGAGTTGCTGGATGTAGTATTAAAGGACATCCCCTGAGTATGTGTCCCTGACTGATTTGTCACATTTTTTAAAGAAACCATTCCCATACCATTGGGTCCATAATTTTCCATCTGATTTTCTGTCGTGGACTCCTTCTACATTTCTAACCACTTACATTAGTGTTTTCCATGCGAAATGTTCAATTTTAACCACTCGTGACCTGTAAGTATTGGCATTTCATAAGGTTCATCTATGACCTTCAAAAACATACTTTGCATATAATTTGATTTGTAACACCTTGATTCTTGAGTCTCTAAAACACAATCCATGTATTCTCGATAGAAAAAGTCCTCTCTTTCAGAATGTATCTTATGTAGATTTAAATGATGTTTAACTAAACAAATGTACTGGCAATAACTACAATCTCCACAAACAGGTTTAGTGGAATCTGTAATCCCACAGCCAATGATGAGTCCACATGAGGGCACTAAGGTCTGGTCCCTGGGCCTTTGGTAGAGGGGATGGAGGCTTCTCTGAGACTGTGTTGCAGCCCAGGTTCTCTCTGATGAAACCTGCTGCCTTCTTCACCTTCTGCAGGTCTTGACTCAAAATCGCCTCCTAATAAACTCCCAGTAGGCTAATCTCCATCTCAGAATCTGCTCCCCAGGAACCGAACTGCAAATGAAACAACTGACTACTAGAAGTAAATAACTTAAAACTGTATGGGAGCAAAGGTGCACATGAGTACCACAGAGGGACTGGCTTGCAGGAATCACACACATGTGCTGGTCCGTAGTCAGTATGGCTTACAGAAAACACCGATAAACTGGCAGGTCAGGTAAGATCAGTGAAGAATCCACTGCACTGTGCTGAGGATTCTTTGTCGTGATTGTCTCCAGACCCAAAGAACAGGGAACCATGGGCGACAGATTTTCTACGATAATTCCTCCTAGACAGAAAAGGCAGGGATGAGTAGTTTCTTAAGAACACAAAGGCCCAACAATGGTACCCATTAAGGAGACTCCCCCGATGAACGAATCCAATCATCTAATCGGTACTCCATTTCTCTACACTGAGGTGTGTCCATTACGTGAGCAGGAAAATCCCAAGTGCCCCGAGGATGAGCTATCTCACTGGAGTGTGAGTCTCACCACAAACAGGCAAAGAATTCTTCAAGTTTGCTACATCCTTGGCCCTTTTACTTTCAACAGCACTTCTCTTTAGGAGCAAGAAGTTGAAAAGGACAAGCCGTGTATGCTGGTGGAAAACCACTATGATTTCAAAAGGTGAGGAAGTTCAAGACATTTATATTCAAGAGGAAATGCATGTAATTTCTATGAGTAGCCTGTTTAATTATGTATGTACTAATTCCTCCTCATAAGAAATGTTAAGGCACAGTTCTGTTATTTCCACGTAGTTCTAGGCCTACCCCGCTGTTCCCTGCTCTTTGAAGAGATAGCAGAACAATCTCAACAGAGTATCTCGGCTGCCTGGTTGAATGGAGGGGGCGCGGGGAGCAAGTCTTCCGGCTGATGCCCCATCTGTGACAGACACTGTGGAAGAAACAGATCAGTTCAATGTGTATTTGACTACCAGATCGAGGTTGGAAGTCACTGCCGACCATATTCACAAGTCAGTGTTTACTGATTTTGCCAGCAAAATGTCTCTGGAGTCTATCTCCTCAGGTGCAAGTTCATCATAATCTAAAGAGAAATCTGAATAGCTATTCTTCTGGCAGTTTAAAATAGACCCCAGGAGCCAAGTTGGCATCTGAGGTGGCACGTCATAGGTGCGATTTTGGTGCCGACGGTGGGCACCCGCATCACTGTATGTCTGTCAGGGCAAAGCAGGGTCCTGAAGAAGCCAGAAAGCCTGTCTCTGTTTAGTTGAACAAAACAGCCTCTGCAAGCCAGATAATAAGACTTGGAAGGGCCAGCACACATTTTGGAAGAAAATCCCCAGAGGGTTCTGCTAATGACTACTTCAAAAAACTGCCTATATCCAGGTGCCAGTGGACACATTAAGCCAGTGGCGGTGGCCAAATTATTTGCCTCTTCACACCCGGGACCATGCGTCTGAGCTCACAGCACGGCAACTGTTCTGCAGAGGTTCGAGGGAAATGAAGATGAACGTGGAAAGGGGGGAAAACTGCCGATTAAAATTTCAGAATGTTCTTTTCTCCGGGCTATGTTGTACTTGTGAATAGAAAGGTCCCTCTCTTGTGCCCTGCATATAACACACACACACACACACACACACACACATTCATGCTGATGTAATCATTACCAAACCACGACGACTGTGGTTTCTGAAAGTCAGATGTTCTCTTGACTCATGATTATTCAGATGACTAAAATAAATTCAAACACTTTACACTATAAAAGGAAAAAGAAAAGCTTTTATACATGTTTCTCCGCCACACGCAACCCACATGCACGGGCGCACTGCACACAGGTCAGGTGAGAATGCTTTCCACAGCATAGCCTTTAATTTTCACGTCATTTCAGAATAAGAACAAGACTTTCTCGTGCAGGAAAAGGGGGGGTGGACATTTGATGCAGAGGAAACAGGGAAAGCATGCACAGAAACGCTAAAGAGCCACAGATGTGCAGGGAGGAGCACCAAAGGCCAGGACTCTGGTCCAGCAGCCACGGGCTTGGCCCTCTGGCGCCTGGAGTCCAGAGCACAGACATCCCTGTGCTCAGCACTGGCCCCTGGAAATGCCCAGCCTTTCACCAGGACCACCTCTCAGGTGAAGTATCTCAAACCCGATGCTGAACCCCGGCCACACACTCTCAGGTGGAAGTTTCACAGATGAAGTAAGCAACGTGTATTACACCTCCTACGTTATTAAGAAGTGGAGGCCCCAACCCAATGGAACGGCATTTCTGCATTTGTGTGCCCTGGGAAACCCTGTGTCGTCACGCCTTGCTGCCTTTCTACAGCCCGTTCTCTCTGGGAGCAGCTCCTCTCCATGTGTCGACCCAGACAGGCCCAGTCTTCTTTGTGTGCCCAGCTCGAAAGGTTACCTGCTCCATAAAACCTTTCTCTGCTCACGGGGCTCCATGCTGGACCAGATGTGTCGCTTTTGTGTTTACGTCATTTGTCACGGCAGTTTGCAAACACCCCCTCACGCTGGCCCTCCCTCCCTCCTAGCCCCACATAGTTAGATCTTAAAGGGGCAGGGAGTGACATGTACTCTTTTCCTGCGAGTGGCACTAAGCACTACAGTACCCCAAGGCGGATGTTTCCCAAATGCATGACGGAGGAATAAATAATCTCTAGGCTTACACTAGTTGTTCCTAGCTTCCCTCATTTTGATGTAGAAAACCAGGTATTTCACTTGGTGAGGACGGTGGCACTTGCTGACATGCAGCACCTCGCCTGCCGTCTAGCAGGGCTGATGTACCAGTGACCCAGCTGGTTCGCAGAGCCTGGCTAACAGGAGCGGCCACCACCCCTCAGAGGAGGGCCCTTGGAATCACGCTTCTGTGCTGTGGATGTGGAGTCAAGTTTGCTCTTAACTCTGTTTCTTACCATGCCCCTGGACGGCAGGAGGGAACTGTAGCCTTCATTTCACCATATACTACTTCAGAAAATACATCTCCAGGCTCAACGGTCCCTGTAATCTTCTCAGAGGGACATACACACAAGGAAAACAAAAACTTTTCATCCTTCGAGTCCATTAAAGAGCAGCCTCCTTCAACAGTGATTCGATCCCAGAACACAAGTTGGCTCCTTAAATAAGTAACAGAGTGAAGAAGAGTCCTCTGCTTCCCAGTTAGGAAATTAATTGCTCTTTATGGCACGAAGAGGAATAAGTTCTGGGACCGTTTACTGTAGGTTATGCATTTTCCCAGCAATTTTAATTTCAGTTTCATTCACCAGTGCCGCAATTTAACTGTAACAACTAACTAACAGGAGAGCTGATGATCAAAAGGAATTCTCATCCAACTACCTGGCCCACCGGCCCTACAGTGAGACTCACTATCCAACTGGAGCCCATCTCCTGGTTCGGTGGGGAGTATAAAGATCTCAGATGAAAGGCCAGACGGGCTCCAGCCTCTCGGGAGCAGACTGGACAGTGAGGGGGCCGTGCACCAGAGTGCGGGCAGGCGAGGCAGCAGAGAAGAGCGATGAACTAGCCCGGCGCAGAAGCCAGCCTACTGAGGTCCCAGTTCTATGCCTGCAGGCAAGTTACTTAACGCCCAATTCTCTTTTCTGCGATTGGTATTTATAATACTAGTCCTTACTTCCTAGTGCTATTATGAGGGTTAAATAAAGGTATACACACTTAACATGCTTAGACTGGTACTAGACATACGCTAAA
Organism: Sturnira hondurensis; assembly: GCF_014824575.4. NCBI lineage: Eukaryota > Metazoa > Chordata > Mammalia > Chiroptera > Phyllostomidae > Sturnira > Sturnira hondurensis. The sequence goes on along the minus strand of NW_028082759.1, from coordinate 24,395,530 downwards.
CTCTAAGTATTTGCTATCATAAATATTATTATTGTCAATAATATATCCTAGCAAAAAAAAGTGAGTGGGTATTGAACCTCAGAGTTAAAAATTATTTTCACTGAAATGCATTGATTGACATACTGTGAATAATGACATTACTGAATAGTCAACTAACCTTTTAATGCATTATATTTAAGCAAGGTGCCATGAGTTTTAAAGTTAGAAGGAAAACAATGATGGATAGATGTATCAAATACATTTATCCTTCTTAGTTGCATGATTTTTTTAAATTTTTGGGTCCTTTGGAAGAAAATACTCTTTTTTACTTTTTATTTATTTATCTTTAGAGGTGAGGGAAGGAGAGAGGGAAAGAAATATCAATGTATGGTTGCCTCTCATGCATCCCCTTCTGGGAACTGGCCTGCAACCCAGGCATGTGCCCTGACCGGGAATCAAACCGCAGTCCTATGGTTTGCAGGCCCGCACTCAATCCACTGAGCTACACCAGCGAGGGCTCTTAGTTGCATGATTCTTAAACTGTAGCTATTCCATCTAATAATCACATATAACACATCTGCTATTATGTCAAAAGCTATAGATAAAGAGCAATGCAGTATAATACATACACGATCCCTTTCCTCCAAGAAATTTTGGTGAGAAAAAAGCCCAGCTCATAAGACAGAACTGGCAACTGAGTGATTGACACTAACTCAAATGTAATGGAAATTCTAAAATAAGAAAGATCAGTTGGAAAGAGGGCTTGACTAACACCTTGTGGGGCAGAGAAAGCTTAAGAAAAGCAGAGCCAGCCTCCCAGGCAGAGAGGACAGCCTGGGCAACAGGAGGGCAAACACAGGTATGTCCTAATTGGTCAGGGATGAGTGACCAAGCCCAAAGTGACATCAGGGGACTGGAGGTGTGAATGCACAACCAGGCCCTAAGATTAAGCCTAGATTTTATGTTCCTCTGTGTTTCCCTTCCAAATGGAAATGGGATTCACTTTCTCTGAAAGAGAGAGAGAGAGGCTTTGATAGATGACGCTCTGAAAGAGATGTCAAGGCTCCGTGGAACACCCTGGAACAGCATCCCGTTCTTGGGATGTCTTGCACCCTGGTTTCTTTTCTTCCTTCCTATTAAATGACTGTGGAAATTTGCATGAAAAGGGGGCCTTTGTTTCTCTGAGTTCATTTGCTCCAGTGGTCACTCAGTCCTCACTTCATTGTCCCACATCATCTCTGCAGAAAGAGGGTTAGGACTGGAAGTGGAGAATAGGGGCAGACCCTGTTGTCATGTAAATCAGCTCAGAAATAAAAGGGAAGAGAAGCACAGAGAATAGGTTTCAGAAGGGGCTAAATAGAACGGTTTCCACAGGGGCAACAGTAGCTCTTTCATATTCATCAGTGTCACAGGGCTTTGGGCAACTGTGACTCATCACTGTAGAGCCACTTCCACACAGCGTCGTCGTGGGAACTGCATCACAGTGGGGACACTCCCCTCAAGAAGCCACTCCCAATGGCTCTGCTTGTCTCAAAGTGCCACATCCATGCTAATGAGGAAGATGAGCAAAACCAAAGGAATAGATGCACATAGAAACATCACCTTTTCCACCCAGAAACTTTAAGTTGAGCTGGGGACCATAAAACAAAAGTCTTCGATCTCTCAAATAGCAAGTCACTATCATACTAACCCTATATGTTACGAATTCATGGGAAACCAGACATGTATGGACAAAAGGAGAAACAATGAAATGTGATTCAGTTTACCAAAATTCTCTCTGCACAATATGAATCGCACTATACAGAAATGGGCCCTGAGGAAACACGTGTAAGAGCCTGTGAGAAAATGTTTGCTTACCTGTTTGCAAGGTGTTTCACATGTCCTGGTTAAGACAAAACAGCTGCTGTCAGCAGCCACTTATTTGATTGACAGATTCCTTAGCAAAAACCAAAGGAGACAGGAGCGCTGGCAGTGGTAGGAGATAGCAGCAGTTCTCAGGGCGCCCCCAGGAAATCCCACCCCATGAGCCCCTTCTAATGCTAAACAACTCCGCCCTTGTAGAGTAAAAGAGCCACTAAGGCAACCTAAAAGCAATGTAGGGGACAAAGGACACTGGGAAGGCAACAGTGGGTGCTTGAAAGTTGTGTAAGCCACCTTCCCTTCAGAAACCAGTTCAACGTCTTTGTCCTTCAAAGAGTCCAGACAAGACGGAAAGCCAAGGCCAGTTTCCTACCATCAGGGCCAGGGTGAGAGCCATAAGAGAAATGAAACGCCAGGAGAAGTCTTTGTGTCTCACTGTTCTGGTGTCCAGTCCCCTTCCCCGGCACCCCACCCTGGATGTATGGCCTTGCACACTGCCTGGTGACACTCTTTCAGGAGATGCAGCTAAAATGGATGTGCCCCAACAGTGTGCCTCAGGTCACCTTGAAGGCAAAGGGCTGCAGAAGGAAGAATATGTCACATGCTTGTCTCCTGTCCTGTCATTATGATACCACCAGCTTCTGTCCCCATGATCAGCTGCCTGACCTTTTCTATACACTGAGTTCAAACTACTTGCAAGAGAAGATCTTATCTCCACCTAGGGGTTCTTTCCTGTCACCCCCACACAGAACCCTGCCCAGCAATGTAGATGTGCTGTGTGGGGACAAATTGAGTCAGCTGTGGACAGAGTGGCAGGTCCACTGGACTGCAGCATGGGGGACCGTGGTGAAGGAATCTCATACAGGGCTCTGGAGTGCCATTGACATCCTTATTTTATAGTAAATTGTTTTAAGCAGCTTGCGTGATCCATTCCATTTAGCTGAACCATAGCATCCCTGTCTGCGCTGTGTCCTCATGTGCGTCCTAATAGGTGCCACCACTGTGGAGGACTGCTGAGTGGCACTCCCTCACGTCGTAGACACAGAGACCTCACACCAAAAGCAGCAGTTCCGGCTGCTGCTTCCTGTGATCAGGAAGTCACACACCACCAGGGCTGGAAGGGATCTGAGAACCAAGTGCTCAGTCCTCTGAATGTTAGGATGCACAGCAGGTACTATTTACATGAGTAACACTCTCCTGTGTAGGTAACAAGACCACAGGCTCTGTTCAATTACAGGGACAACGCCAGCCCACTTCTTTCTTTCCCAAGGTCCATTTCTCAGTTGACACACTTGATAACCTGCTGAGATCAGGAAACCGAAGCCTTTAGAAGATGAACTGCTTGTTCAAGGTCGCATAGCTCCCTGGTAGCCGAGCCAGATTCCAGGCCTCCTTGTCAGCCCAATGTTTTTTCTAGTCCCTGTTCAGCATTCCTCGGTCCCCAAGGCCCAAATCAATGTGTTAAACTAATACGTTGTTAACACAAATGTTTGCCTGAACTGTCTGCCATCAGAGCCAAGAGTGAATGTAAGTCCACATATATAGGCAATCCAGCAAACTGCACTTACGGGCAAACACCCGCTGGTGTCTGATGTAGAGGCAAGGGCAAGAGCAAAGACACAGCAAAACGACAACTCTGAGAAACCCTTTTGTAGTTCAGTGAATGGGTCATTCAGGAAACTGGCTTTTAGCAAATTGGCTATTGGCATATTGACCTACAACCAGCGCCTAAATGCATAGCTGTACAAACATACATAGTTGTGAGTAACTCAGAAGTCTCGTGGAAGCCATTATCTGTTCATATAAACTAGTGCATGATATAAAGTACAATAATTGTTCTTTCTCAACCTAGTTAATGTTTTATAATTTTAAAAATACCAGATATCCAATTAATTTAAGCCCATTGTTTTCCAGGCTTTTAAGTTACAAATTAGCAAGTTTCTGCTATACATACTCTTGGCATATCTGTGGTAATTGGGAACAGAATTTGGAGGCTTACTAATAGCAAACATGTGAAGGGCAATACAAAATGTTGATTGCATTCGTGGATTAAAACAAGAATCTGTGGTGTGTGAAGTGTTCAGTATTTAAACTAAGAACTAATGAAGATCAACATCAAAAGAAATTTTAAATTCATTTCTATGGATTTTATGTTTGCAGAATCCAGAGTAAGAGAACAAGGAAATCCCGCAGAGAAGTAACAATGACAAAAATATTGGCCTACACTCCATTCCAAATGCATACTGCATTTTTCACTAATCTTACACTTATTACTTTAGCAAATCACCAACTCAAAGCCAAATTCATACCACTTTTCACAGTGTGAGTACACATATGCATTAAGTATAAACGTACATGCATGCACAAAAAATAATTAAATCAAAAGGGAAGTAATGCCAGACTCCCCCATGCCCTCTTACTTACAATGTTTTGGGAAATCCAGTCCCATCTAAGTGTCCCTTGTTTACCCAGGAAAGTATATGGCATCGTGAGCAGAGAAGGGGACTCAGCGACAACCAACCCAGGCACTTTTGCTATTTCTGCTTCATTCCTTCGCATCAGGTTATCACTCTTGAAACTCCTGTCTTTTGGTTGTTGTTACTGTTCTTTTCCCTTCTGAAATGGTCGCTTCTGAAAACCAGCTCCTGCTATTTGCTCTCCAACCCAGTGACTTGCTCATCAAGAAAGTCCAGAGGGATTCCTTCGCACCTTCATTAGACTGAAGGTGAAATTTGCTTGAATTTATCCTCAGAGTGTCACACTGTTTCTAGTCCCGGCATCTGACTTCTCAGAGGAAGAAGCCACCTGCCTTTACTCACCGAGGGCAGATAATCCACACACAGTGCCTATTGTGCGAAAGCTTCCAGATACAACACAGGTTCCCAATAATTCTGAAGTCAGATAAACAATGAATACATTTTTAATATCAATATATTCCACGCAACATTTGGGACATATTTATATTTTCTAATGTCTGTTTTTTATCTGTAATTCAAATTTAACTGGGAAACCTGTATTTTCATTTGGTAAATCAGGCAATCCTAACTTGTCACCCAACCTCCTCTTGAAAGCTTCTATTTCATATTCTTCTCTGGGTTTTTCTTACTCTGGAGTAATAAGAGTTTCTTGTTGTTTTTCCTGTGTTTCTTATTGTTTTATACTTTTGGGGGGTGCTTGCCTATGCCACATGTAACCACATATGTACTTGCATGAGTACATATGAGCACACATGTGTGGTCAGAAAAATGGAAGGCCAGTAGCTACAATGACATAGGCCTAGGAAACAGGCTCACTGCCAAGCTTCCATCAAGAATTTTCCGATCATTTGTCATGTCCTCCAACAGGAATTCTTCCAAAACGGTCCTTCATTCTCTAAGTCATGCCCCCGTAGGGCTTGAAAAGACAGGGCCAGGCAGAAGGCGGTCTTTGGTAAGGTTTACTGTGCAGTCTGATTTGGTAGCCAGAGTCAAACACGCAACACCAACTGATAAATGGAAGTTGCTCGGATTTTGTCCTGGCATAAAAAAAAATCACAAACTAAACATTCTGTTGTAACATTCTGACCTGTCTAGAACTGTATACATTCTGTCAACACTCTCAACTCTAGGAGAGAAGAGAAGCCAGTGATTCCTGTCTCTCTCGATTATCTTTATTCTTCACCGTGCTCTACCCTTCGTACTGCGGCCGGAAGAACAGAGGACACAAAGACAGTGCTGTGCCACATACACACTCCAACACACGCACACTTCCAACTCAGAGGAAAAAATTGGAAAGTAGACATCAAAATGCCAGTTCATCCAAAATAATCAGTGTGAGGATGTGAGGGTGATCTGGCTGTGACATCTGTCACCCCACTGATTGCCAGGGTTGATTCGGCTGATTTGGCTGCCGAGGCAGGTGTCCCCTTCCTCCCTCACCCATCCATGTGCATCCCAAAGCTGCACACTCAGTCCAAGAGGACAACCTTCCCAACTAGAGGACCGGTCTCTGGCCAAAGGTATACAAGTAGCTGCGCTGCCCGGCTAGAACCTCCAAACAAGCTCTCAAAATAATCGCTGTGAACCGTGGATTCTCTCAATGAATGTACAGATGGAAATGATGTCCTGAAAAACAAAGTCTGTTTCTCAGTTATCCTAAGGACATGTCTGTACAGAAGACAGAAAGGCCTAGGAATAATGCCTGCTTTCCTCCACGTTCTTTCTAAGGTGCCAAGATGCACCAAGGTGAGGGCTTATGGGATGGGGGCCACTCCCAGTGTTGGATTCCTACAGCCAGAATTGTGGGGAAGCTATTGAGGGGAAGGAGGAAAGACTGCTTTCCTTCCTATTTTCTCCTAAAGAGAGCTGAATACCAAAGTGCCTAATGTGTAGGGAGAATAGCCTTATGAAAGGACCCAGAGAGGGATGCTTTTAAAACTGTAGGACCTGCATTTGTAAGATATGATCTAATCTTCTATGAGAGTAGTGACTTAAGGCAACACCATTCATATGTGTAGAAAACTCAAGCATGCGAGAAATAGGCAACACTTATACAAAGCAACTTAATTCATATTTCAATATGTTATCCCTGGGTGCCAGTGGGAAGTTCACGGTCAGACATTAAAGGAATTTCAAGGTCCACGCCAATGCTCAATGGTGCCATTGGTGGCACCAAGGGGCCGAGGAGCCACGGTCACTGACAGCATCTACTAAACAGGCTGGTGGGACTGTGCACTCAGCTCAGCACCGAGGTGTTCAGCGACTCTCTCAGCATGGCCTCTCTATGTCCAGCAGACCTGGGACAGGTTCCACCATGGTTGAAAAGATTTTGCAAGGTCACCTGCTGTCCTGACCTGCATGCCCCATGAAGCCTCTGTTCCCTAAGGAGTAGCCAACATGCCACCAAAAACCAGGGCAGGCCCACTCTTTTCTTGGGGCCTAAATTGGGTTCACCAACCCAGTCCCATCACAGGTGGGGTCCCCCTCACCAGTCATTCTCAGATACCAGCAGAGTGCCCAAGAATTTAACTCAATTCTGACAGCATTTACCTGGAGATAGCATCCGATTCCACAGTGTAAGGGTTCAGTCCTACAGGATAAACCCTCCCATCCCCCTACATGCAGACGTACACACCTCAGATGCCGGAGGCCAGCCCACCTGCGCTTCTGGCCAGAGGGCTAAGCAGTTGGAAGGTCCCAATGACCAGCTCCTTGGGTTCAATTAATTTGTTCACAGAACTCAGGAAAACTCTTTTACTCATAGATTACCAATTTACTATACAGTATATAACTCAGAAACACCAGACAAAAGCAATGCACAGGGCAAGGGGTGTAGGAAGGGGGTAGAGCTCCCACAGCCTGTCCAGGTATGTCACTCTGCCATCGTTGCTACAAGTTCACTAACTGGAAGCTCTCGGAACCTTTCCTTTGGGTTTTCATGGAGGCCTCCTTACATAGGCACGACTGATGAAATCGCGGGCCATCAGCAACTGATTCGACCCCCAGCCCCTCTCCCCTCCCTAGAGGTCAGGGTAAAAGTTGCAGCCCTCTAAGCCTGTGGCTGTCTTCACTGACAACCAACCCCCATTCTTAAGAGCAGGCCAAAAGTCACCCCATTAATATGACAAAAGGCCACCTTGCCATTCTCAGCACTTAGGAAATCCCAAGGGTTTTAGAAACTTTGTGCCAGAATGGGAGAAAGACTAAATGTATACTTTTTATTACCAAAAAAGAAAAAAAACAGTATTACAGGGCATATAACTCCTCCCCTCCTCCTCTAAGGAAATATTAAAGGTACATCGCAGGAAAATTCTTTCAAGTTATGATTCTTTAAGATAATTATTTTATAGCAGGTAATCACCATCCATTCAGCTCTTACGACTTTAATGCCATACTTCTGTGTGTCCTGCCAAGGGCCACCTGAGGCTAGGCATTCCACAGCCACTGTCCCCTCAAAGAAACAGGTAGTGGGACAAAGGGGACCAAGCAGAGGAAGAAACATCACAGGGTGACATCTCAAAATGTCGCACAATCACATATCTAAGTTCAAGCTCAACGAAGACTTCCTAGTTTAAAAAGAGAAAACAAACCACTAATGGCCTAACATCAAGGTGTTGGCTTCTATGTGTTTTAAAAATGCTTGGCCTCAGCCCTGGCTGGCGTAGCTCAGTGGATTGAGCACGGGCCTGCAAACCAGATGATCACGGTTCGATTCCCAGTCAGGGCACATGCCTGGGTTGCAAACCGGTTCCTTGCAGGCTAACTACCAGCAGGNTCAAAATGTCGCACAATCACATATCTAAGTTCAAGCTCAACGAAGACTTCCTAGTTTAAAAAGAGAAAACAAACCACTAATGGCCTAACATCAAGGTGTTGGCTTCTATGTGTTTTAAAAATACTTGGCCTCAAAGCATTCCACCACAGAGAATATTTTCAGAGAGGCAGTGCTTGACCGAAAGAGAAGTTTCAGGTGGACATAAGAATAGGATGTCTATACTCTTTTCATAAGGTGATGATGCTGACATGTGAAAGACAAATATATTAAGATATAGTCTCACACAATGAATCAAAATTAATCACAGAACTGCCTGTAGTTACAGACTGGTGAGTACAACTGGCATCTTCTTCTCTGTTAAGGATGGAAACGGTGGTCAATATGAAAGCAGCATCTCACTCTTTACACTCTGGCAAATGTGCAAACCAGTAAGCATCACACCAATGTTCTTTTTAGGGCACCTGTGCCAGCGAATGTTTATTCCAAGACACATATCTCTTTTGAAAGTGATATAAGAATTGCCCAAGCACGTCAAGTTGGACAGGATGAAGCTATAGATTTTTCAGGTGTTTTACACCTACAAGAAAATAGAGAAGTGGATGTCGCTCTATAAACAGCTTTCTTGTAGCTACCCACGACAGAATAGCTCTCCAAAGAGTAGTCCCAGGGGACCAACGTGCAGAGGGGGAATGGGACTGAGCAGCCATGTTCTGGGCATGCAGGTGGACGGCAGGACGTGCAAGGCTAGCCCTGAAGGATGACCTAGTGGAGTCCACAGATCCCACGGACCACATTCTATGAACACCTACCAAATGAGACATTTCAAAGGCCAACTTCCCTGGCACATGTGGACAAAAATGGACCGCGTAACAAATCTGACGCACTCAGGGGCCCACGTGGCAAACCTGATCAGCTCAGGGATCAGGTCACCACACAGAATGATCGGATCACAAACTCAGAACTGGGCAGGTAAGTCACATCATGGGGCTACAGCTTCCTTAGCAAAGGTCAGTCTTTACCTTCAGTGAGCCCCGCCTATTGTTTCCATGAGCCTGGGATAATAGACCTTTAAAATGTCCAGGTAGCTTTCTTCTCCAGGCCCTTGGGAGACATAAACTCTGGCACTGAACACAAGATCACTGAACCCCTCAGTGTAATCTTGTCACCCACACAGCCATCCTCTACCCACCCATGTGTAAAAGGGGTACGGTTTCCTCCATTTTGATTTTTATCCGTTCCCAGAGAGTTTCCTGCTTTGCTTTCTCTCTTCCCCTCAATCTACCACCAACGTAACCTTCCTTATATCTCCTTCGATACAAATGTATAAAAGACCCATGGGTAGGATTGAGGGTGGGAGGTAGGGGTGGGTAGGATGGGGGAAAGTTGTGGTAGAAAAATGAAGACAACTGTATGTAAACATTCATAAAAAAATTAAAAATAAAAAGCAAATGTATAAATGAGTCATTCTCCAGAGCATTTTCTGAACCCACTGAGATCTTGCTTCCAGGCATGTCCTCAAAATTGTGGCTTAAAAATTTTCTTGCACAATTATTCCATAGGTTTTGACATTCTCACATCAGTGTATGTTTTGCTGAAAATATCAGTAGCTTGTTTTTGCCTAAACTTCAGACATGCCAAAATATCAAAGGGTAAGATTAAATTCGACATAGGGAAGAGGGAAAGGAAAACTCAAAAGAATGAAGAATGAAAAAACAAAAGAGTCTACAGACCTCAGTTAAACTGAAGACAGGAGAGCTGTCCGGTGTGAGCTGTCTGAATCTCGCCCAGGCCATGAGCCTGAAGCTCCCTGGTGAAGGCATGATGCAGTCCCAGCCACAGCATGTTCACGGTGACCTCACGGGCCTGTCAGGTCACTCCGTGACTCAAGCCATGTGCGTCTGGTGTGTGTCCGCCACGACAACCCGGCCTGCCGTCGCCTCGCACCACATGTGAGTACAGCCGGGAACGTTTGAAGATAATGAATCTGCATTTTTTAAATGTTCTATTTACTGTGACGCCTAATCCTACCTTGGAAGTCTGCTTCTTTGTTTGGACCCGCATGTTTATTTTAGTTTTGGGATATTGTAGACACATGACTTTATGCCAAGGAAATAAAGAAAGAAAAAAGAAAGAAGAGAACGCTTGCTGAAGTGCCTGGAGAAGAGAGCAGGGACAGTTGGTGACTTGCGTGGGCGTGTGATCTCCTGATTAGAGTAAAAGTGTGGTTTTTTGGTAAAGACTCTGGAGATGCCTTTTGTACTGAACTACTCCACAGGCGCACTGACATCTCCTTAGTGTCAGCCCGCGTTCTCCTCAGTCACAGAAAAGCAGGATCGGGCGATACGCTCAGCCTTTCTTTTTTTTGTTGTTTTTTTTTGTTTGTTTTGATTTCCCCAATTTTTTTTATTTAATTATTTTTCAAGTACAGTTTTCTGTCTATTACTCCCATCCCATCCCACCCCCCATCCTCCCCCCTCCCTCCCATTTCCACCCTTCTCAGTTGTTGTCCATGTATCCTTTATATAGGTTCCTCTAAATCCCTCCCTTATTTCCCCTGAAATTCCCTCCCCTCTCCCCTCTGGTCACTGTCAGCCTGTTCTCTATTTCAGTGTCTTTGGTTATATTTTGCTTGCTTGTTTGTTTTGTTGTTTAGCTTCCTGTTAGAGGTGAGATCATATGGTATTTGTCCTTCAACACCTGGCTTATTTCACTCAGCATAATGCTTTCCAGTTCCATCCATGTTGTTGCAAAAGNGCAGCAACATTTTTACTGATATGTCCCCTAGAGCAAGGACTATAAAGGAAAGAATAAACAAATGGGATCTCATCAAAATAAAAAGCTTCTGCGCAGCTAAAGAAAACAGCATTAAAATAAAAAGACAACCAACTGTATGGGAAAACATATTTGCCAATGATACCTCAGACAAAGGTTTACTCTCCAGAATATACAAAGAACTCACATGACTTCACTCTAAGAAGACAACTAACCCAATTAAAAAATGGGGAAAGGACTTGAATAGACACTTCTGCAAGGAGGACATACAGAGGATCCAGAGACACATGAAAAGATGCTCAATATCACTAGCTATCAGAGAGATGCAAATTAAAACTACAATGAGATACCACTTTACACCGGTGAGAATGGCTATCATAAACAAAGCAATAAACAACAAATGTTGGAGAGGGTGTGGGGAAAAGGGGACTCTGGTCCACTGTTGGTGGGATTGCAGACTGGTACAACCATTATGGAAAACAGTATGGAATTTTCTTAGAAAACTAAAATTGGACTTGCCTTTTGACCCAGCAATTCCACTGCTGGGATTGTATCCTAAGAACCCTAAAACACCAATCCCAAAGAACCTACGCTCAGCCTTTCTGTGCAACCCCTCTGCATTCCCACAGTGGCGTTCCAGGCTCGCTTCCTGCACCCCGTTTCATCTCCTTCCAGAGTTTTCGTCACATGGCAACCGTAGGGTTCTTTCGAAAGGACAGACCTTACAAATACAGAAGGGGAAGAAAGCTCTTCCATGGGAAGAGCTACGGCTTCTGGAAGTTCTCACCCTCCACTTAAATCAAGAGAGCTCTGCACACAAGCGCCCAGCAGGGAGAATTCCGTGTTCCTGATGAAGCTCTCTGGCTCTGATTTTCCTTCCTCAAACCTCCTCATCTGCTCTGTAGACAATCCCCACCCTGGCACACAGGCCAGAGAGGGCACATGGCTCACCGTGTCTGCATGCGCTGGGTGGCAACCCTTTCTTTTTCCTGAGTAAGTCCTTTTTTGGTGATAAAACACCCAACTGATGCTTTTTCTCAGTCAACATTATGAAACACATAATAAGCTGCTCTTTATTAAAATTAAAAACATCTGCCCTGCAAGGGACACTGTCCAAAAAATGAGAAGACAAGACACAGACTGGGAGAAAATACTTCGCAAAGGACATCTGACAGAGGACTATCACCCAAAATATACAAAGAACTTTTAAAATTCAGCAACGACAAAACAACCTGATTTTCTAATGGGCCAAAGACCTGGCCAGACACCTCACCAAAGAAGATACAAAGATGGCAAATGAGCAGATGAAAAGATGCTCATTTATCATCAAGGAATCACTGATTAAAACAGCCATGAGATACCACTGCCCCCTACTAGAACGGCCAGAATCGAAGACACTGGCACCAGCGAGTGTTTGGGGAGGATTTGGAGCAACAGCGACCCTCATTTCCTGCCTGGGGGGAGAGGCTAAATGGTGTAGCCACTTTGGGAATTAGTTTGGCAAGTTTCTCATAAAACTGGACATACTCCTACCATACAGTCCAGCTCCTCGGAATTTACCCCCCAAAAACTGGAAATGTGTGTCCACACAAAAACTTGCACGGAAATGTCCACCACAGCTTTCTTCACAATTGCCAAAACTTGAAAGCCACCAAAATATCCTTCAGTAGGTGAATGGATAAACTGTGCTACATCCCACAATGGAATATTACTAAACCCTAAATAGAAATGGGCTATCAAGCTGTGAAACGACACAGAGAACTTTATGTGCCTCTCACTAAGTGAAGGAAGCCAATTGGAGAAGGTGACATACTATATGATTCCAATTATATGGCATTCTGGAAAAGGCAAAACTTTGAGACAGCAAAGCTGTCAGTGGTGCCAGGGGTTGGGGTTGGGGAAGGAGGGCACGGGGAGTGAAAAGGGTCTGTGTGTGTGTGAGGCTACAATGATGGATATACGCCATTACTCCTTTATCCAAACCCACAGAATGCACAATGCCAAGGATGAACCCTAATGTACACTATGGACTTAGGACAATGATGGGGCATCTGTGTGGGTCCGTCAGTTGTAACAAATGTGCCACGGTAGTGGGGGTGCTGATGAGCGAGGCCGTGCATACATGAGAGCAGGGGGTATGTGGGAAGTCTCTGCCGTTTCTAGTCAATTTGGCTGTGAAACTATAACTTCTCTAAAACTTTTAAGGTTTAATGACAACCAAATGCAAACCTAAACAGATCACCCCTTGTCAGCTTAAGAAAATGCCTTTTCGTGACTCTCAGTAGGGAATCCACTCTATGCAACGCGACTTTGGCCCAAAGTTTACCTCCTCGGTCTCACGCTGCCTTCCTCTGCTCACTGCGCCTAAACTCACCTTCTTTCGGTCTCTCGGCCTTCATCATAATTTTAAATATGTATTTATCAGAAAATGTATTATTTTAATATATGTGTTGGCTGCTGATCTAGGGATCCATAAGAGGAAAAATCCTATATTCTTCTCATTCATTAAGCTGCTTGGAAGCAGAATAAAAATTTGATCCTAGGCTTCCTGCCTTCAACACCATTGCACTTTTCCTTCCATCCTCTCTCCTCCTTAAGTGCCTCCAAGTCAATTCTGAACCCTGAAGTGACCCCCAAGACATACAATCCAGACGAGTGTTCCGGGGCTCCCAGCCCTCGGATATGCTCACTTTTTCCCAAAGCAGGCTCCCGCACCTCCCCATCCGCTGCCCAGGGTCTTCTCAGAGCTGGGAACACTATGGGGTTGCTCCACAACCTTGACACTTCACTTCTCTTCCTGGCCTTCCTTGTACTCTTCTCTGAATTGTTATAGCATGTTTGTTTGGTTTAACACAGTATTGCATCATAGTTTTGCACAAATATTTATTATGGTAACTTATCTCTCCTGGAAGCTATTTGACGCTGGAGCTCCCGAGGTCTCCTGTGTCCACACCCCCCACAGCTCCCAGCACAGCGCTGAGCCACCCGTGAAGGGCTGGGGTCACGAAGAGGTGACCCCAGAGGTGACCCAGCCCTTACCAGGTCTCATCTCAAACAGCACAGCCTCATAAATCTTAGGCAAAAACGTCTGCTTTCCTAAATAAGAGATGTTTCCTTTCACATAGCATCGTCCCTATGAATCTCCTCCTGAGTTCAAAGGACAAGACGATTTCAGCATGCTGGGCTCTCAGGGATTCTCTTGGACCAAAACATTCCGGATTTTGAGCTCCATAGTGTGCCTTGCCTAAGGCGCAAATAATTTGAAAAGAAAGAAGAAACAAAGTTATTAAGGGATTTGAAATTTTTTTACACACACCACCTGTGGAAACAGGACATTCTGCCTTCTGGGGCACATATATCTGAGTACGCTCCTTGGAACTGTGCTGGGTAACAATGATAACATAATTTCATGACTGGTCCAAATACATCTGAAGTGTCTATTCCACAGACTTTCAAAAATATAGATTCAAATTCCTCTAGTTCTCATCAACAATGACCATGTGGTTTCCAAATAAAAGATATTCTTATTGAGAAGCACTTTAAATTTTATTTTTCTGAGAGAGTAAACGGATTGACAACCAAACCCCCAAGGGTCTGGCAGTCATTATTTCGGCCATGTTACTGTCATCTATTTGAAGAGCATGTACACAACATACATCACAGCACATACAGAATCACAAAGTTTCATTCTGCAAAGCGCCTGGATAGGAACGGCGCCATCGGGAGACGCAACAGCAGCAGCACTGATCGTTTACAGAGCACCCCAACATACCAACCCTCAGTCCACGCCTTTTTAATCCTGGCAGATAGGCAAATCGATATTCTTCTCCACCTTTCGTTGCTAAGAAAACAGATCCAAAGAGTTCAGACAACACAACAGGGGGAAAGCTGCTTCCAAGCCACGCACTCCAAGCCAGACGAGGAGTGTCTCGGTGTAGATCACAAAGCCGGGGGCTTTGTGCCTGACGGGTCCTCGAGCCCATGTGGGACGTCTCAGAGGGATGAGCTTTCCTGTGCAAGGCGGTGAGTGTTTGGGAGCAGGTGGGCAGGCTGCGCAGACTGGATGGCTGCTCTCAGTCTTCAGTCCTCTCTGTGCCCTGCTACCCCGCAGGCGCCGCTGTGGTAGGCACGACTCCAGGCTTACTCACGGACATGCTGCATTAGTAGGGTAGTACAAGGAGAGGGCCTAAATTTCCTTGCTCTGTTTTAATGGCTTTTTGCATTTCTTTCATCTGACATGAGAAGAAAGTGCCTCGGGTAGGTACTGGTTCTACCTGAAACACTAATTTGAAAGACTACATGTACCTCTATGCTCATTGCAGCATTACTTACAATAGCCAAGATTTGAAGCAGTGAAAATGTCTGCCAGGGGATGAGTGGATAAAAAAGCGGTGGTACATTCACATGATGGAGTACTACTCAACCACAAAAAAGAGGAGATCTTACCCTTTGCAACAGCATGGGTGGACCTGAAGAGCACTGTGCTAAGTGAAATGAGCCAGTCATAGAAAAGCAAGTACCACCCAATTTCACTCGTATAGAGAATCTAATGAACAAACTTAACTAACACACAAAACAGAGACAGGTTCAGAGATACAAAGAGCAGACTGATGGCCATCACGCACCATACGGTTGGCTGTTGTACTCTGTTCTTGGTTAAGACATTATCCTTGTGGGTTGGATTCAAAGACCTTTCTACCTTTCCTATTGTTTTATTTTTCTTTTTTATAGAATTCATTGCTGTGACATTGGTTAATAAAATTACATATGTTTCAAGTGTAAAATCCTATAATACATAACCTGTATATTGTATTGTGTGGAGCAAGGTGAATAAAAAAAGACACATGCAAATAGATCTGTTGTGGTAAAATTTTAAAACCAAAGATTCAGAAAATAAAAAATATATATATTTCTCAAGAGAAATGGAAGTCAGGTTAACATTGGACTTCTTGTTGGCAACATTGGAGACCAGAAGGAAATGGAGGAGCACCTTCAGAGTTCATAGGAGAACTATTTTAAAATTCATAATTCTATGTATCCCTAAACTAGCTTATAAGCTATGTTCATAAGGAGTTGAAATTTATTTGCTTCTCAGATTTTCAAAGGCTTAGAATGTTTAAGCACAGAAACACCCTAAAAGAAGTGTTAAAATGATGAAAAGAAAAGAACACAGCAAATACAAGAGAAAAATATGAGGCAGAGGAAATCATTATAATAAATAATAAATTACTTAAATACTATTAAAGTTGCAGTCATTTAGCACATGCCTTTTTCTAGGTACTGTTTCAGAACTACTCAGTGACAGAATGTTAAATATCCTGGTCACAAGTGTAATGAGAAACACCGGAAGAGTGCATGTGACATGTACAATCCCTAAAGGAAAAGAATGAAATGAGAACATTTAGTCAATCCTGCAACAGCACA
Source organism: Sturnira hondurensis (assembly GCF_014824575.4). Taxonomy (NCBI): domain Eukaryota; kingdom Metazoa; phylum Chordata; class Mammalia; order Chiroptera; family Phyllostomidae; genus Sturnira; species Sturnira hondurensis. The sequence continues at coordinate 24,379,243 of NW_028082759.1, read as the reverse complement.
GCTACAGACACAGCCACCTGTTCCCCGGCTCCACACACACAACAGAGACAAGGGAAATGGGTAGGGAGAGCGGCAGCCGGCGCGACTGTTTCAGAATGAGAGTTCGGAGAGCAAAGGAGAGTCCAGGTCCATGGCCATTCCAAATCACCCTGGACAGATGCCTCTGCCCCATGACAGAAGATGGCTCCCGATGAGGCCCAAGTCTTGCTTCTGGGGACTGACGTCCCAGACCATGGCTGCCCTGGGCTGCGGGCTGTTCTCTGGGGTGCCCTTCCTCCTCCTTGGCTGTCCTGGGGGGGGAAACTGGGGGACCTGCCATCACTGGTTGAGGGACAGCTTTCTCCACGTGACTCCTGCCTGTAGAAAGTTCGAGGCTCAAAAGGTTTCTTTAAGTCTTGCATTGTCCCTGTTCCTTTTAATCCACAGCGAGGATGCTTTGTAGCTCTCTCTCAAATGCTTTCTTGGTCTACGTGTTTTATGCACCAAATCGATGTCACCTCCATCTGGTGAAAGCCACACTGGAGTTCCCTGTGAGTCCTGCCTCTCTCTGGACTCTGCAGAGGCAGGGTCACGATTTTGTATACAGACTCTGAGAAAGTGGGAGGTTTGACTCAGGAATCAGAAAACCCCATCTCTCCTTCTTTAACCGAATCTGAATCCTCCTTTAAGTGGGAGAATTTCATCTTTTAATGTGGTTAGAACTTTAATATGATGATGGCCGCATATTTTAATACACTTAAACTTGTTCCTTCCATCTTGTTTTACTATTTAACAAGCCGTTCCGGTCTGGCTCATTGGTTCTTGCTTGAGTATGTAGACCCATATCAGATTAGTCTGTTCAGCTCTTTATCAATTATATTGTTTTTCATCTTCGAGATTTCTCATTTCATGAATGAGATACAGTTTCTCGTCCACAGGGAATGTTATTCGTGGTTATTCCAAAGCCCTTTTCTGCATGCTTTATGGGGTCTTTTGTTCCAGGTGTTACTTTTATAAAGTCAGTTGCCTTAGTGGATAAGGCTTCTCAGTTGTATGCTTATGATTGCATTTGATAATCATGTTCACCTGTTTAGAAATACTGCTTCTCTTGACTGTGGTCTGTACCCACCATGGGGAAGGTGGATACAGGAAAAGGTAAAGGGCAGTGTAGCCGGCAAGGAAATAGCAGCGAGTCATTTTACGGGAGAGAAGGCGTTCCGTACCTGAGAATCGTGGGACATCAGGGGCCGGCCCTTCCCGCTGACCCAAATCCTCACACTCACTATTTCAGAAACAAAAAAAAAGTCAATGGCTTGGAATTTGAGGATTGGCTGTGGATCAACCCATCTGCTTGACCTAGTATGACACCCAACTAACTGCTTGGACTTGGCCTCAGCCGTCCCTCTGCCCGATGGGTCCAAAGCCCTCAATGCACAGTGTCCCTTACAGACAGACCCCTTTGTGTATCCATGCTGTTCTGTTGTTGTTCTGTTGTGCGATGTTGGGGCATCATTTCACCAGCAACTGATATCACGTGTTTTATTATAGTCATTCTGTTTTATAATGTTGTTACGGACGAACTATTTTAAAATATCTAAATATTTTCTGTTTAATTTGGGGATTTGAGGGTCACATGTTCCTTTCTCCATCTTGATCCAATCGCGTATACAGTCTCACGTAGTTTACACTATTAGCATGCTAATTTCATTAATTGTCTCTAACAGATTGTACTAAAATAAACTTCAGATCCACCCAAGTCAAAATAACATAAACTATGAATCAGTAAAGTTTAAATGGCTGAAGTTTTACTGCTGATAAACGAGGTTTTGTCTATACAACACCCAAAACAAACCCGTCAACTCAAGAAAGAAACAAAAGCCGTTGAACTGATTTTAAGATACAGTGCTTTGGTTTTAAAAAGTTCAATGGTGCCACATAGACACAGACTGAATTGCATCTGACCTATGAAGTAACTGAAGCCATTGGAGACTATGTGATATTCTCCACATAACACAGCCAGCTAGCCATTTGGTCACAAGTGGCCCCCAGTGAGTACTTACCCTATCAAAATTCCTTTGGTTTTTTTTCCAGCTCATTCAATCAATTTATGACTTTACAGAGAGAACCAAGGAAACGCACCATGCACCACCTTGTGAATTAAGAACCTTTAATTTACATGGCCCCCAGTGCTCCCACCAACAGGCAGCAATAACACTGTAGCAGAAGTTATCTCCAATCGCATTAATTCTCCTTAATACCCAACACATGGTCAGGCCATGTGACCCTTCCGAAGCTGTGTTTTCTAGAACGCTGTGCTTATTAAACTCTTCTCTAAGAACGTAGTATGAATTGTCATAATCAATGACAATCTGCTTCTCATCCCCCACCGAGATGCTCAGGCTATGACACTACAAAAAGTTTGTGTTACCTTGATCCCATCTTCAGTTTTGAGACTAAAAAGTTAAAAAAAAAAAAAAAAAAACAACAACACTTGAAACCACGGTGCTCCTGGTCTGTGTAGCATCCATCTGCAGTTTCGGCGTCTGTGCCAGAGGTAGGATCTCAGCACCGATGGAGAGGGAACTGGGTACATCAGGGTTCCTGGTGAAAAGAGGCAATCCCTTCAATAACAAAGGCTGTTATTCTTCTTTCAAATAACAGCATGAAAGCAATTCTGCTGCAGAGAATCTGGCCATATTGCTGTCATGCCCACAAACCCTATGATTATCTAGTGTCCAAAAAAAGAGAGTTCCTTCCCCACCAAATGGTAAAATGATATATGGATTCCACCCACAGAGGTTTCCAAATTAGAAATGATTTCTTTGGAGGAAATATAGGAAGGACTTTGGAATGCAAGAGCACACATTTCAGAGAAATGAGACGGACCCATACCACATGGAAGGGGCTTGATGCACTAATAAAATCAGGCTCGTTTGCTGCCGAGAGAGCACGCGGCTGCCCGACAGGAGAGTAAAGCCAGGGAAAACTGTCAGGACGCAGTTTCACGGGCACGTTTTTAGAAATGCTCATATATTGAAACTTTAATCAAGTCTTAGAGCCTAATTTTCTCATTTGTAACCCTGTGTGGCAATAAAAAACACGTGTGAACTAAACCTCTTGGTTCATATATATATATATCAGCAGTACGAGTTTGCACAGACACATGCTCCTACTTGAAATTATTTTCCTTTTGTGAATGAACAACATCACTCTGATTGGAAACCTATTTATTTTTGGTGCTAAACCCATGGTGGAGAGACTGTATCTAACTGAAGGGTGAACTACACCCTCTTTATCGACATATGATGCAAGTACAAGAGGGGAAATAGGAACCAGATTCTCCCAGGACCTAAGTTACTCCTTCATGTAAGTTAAGCTACCTTGGAAGTTCTGTCCTATAGAAATAGTTCCCATTATTATAAGAAAAATCTGATACTAAATTTTTATCTGATAAATAAAAATCTGATAATAAGTTTTATCTGATAATAAATTTTTCTACTACAAGAATCTCAAGCTTGAGAAGTTTTTACATCTTCTCCAGCATGAAGGCCACATCTAAAAGAATCTATATCAAAAAAAAATGTATTCAATATTCAGATGTCCAGAAACTTCAGATTTTTATTTTTTAAAAAACATTTCTTAACAATCTCTCAGGAAAGATGGAGTGGTGGTATATTATTGTTCCTTTTAACCTAGCTTCATCTAGTTCTTCATTTTTATATTTATTCACATTGATTACCCAGGCACACAGTTGAAACACGATAGCACGCCTTCTGGGTCTACCAGTGCTCGCACTTGCTACCACTTGTGCGTTACAGAGCCCAGTAATATTCTCACCTGAAGCTCACTGACCGCAGTGACCTATAGGAAACAACCTTCTTTTTGTCAGTCTCCACGAAAAATATATACAGATATTAGACTTATGTATTGATACCAAATTCCTATGTCAGTGTCCAATCCACTTTCCTTTAATCTATTAAATAGTTCACTTTTAGCTTTAAGCTATTTATTAATAAAGACACTTAGTATTGTTAGGACCACTACTAGATAGGGGAAAATTTGGTGCTTAACAGTTTCAGGAAAAATACCCTAAATGGTACCACAATGACCTATATTCACCCAAAGACATAAAAGTCAATTAAAATGAATGCCCAAATGGATAATAAATATATCAAGTATTATAAATAATCCCTACAGTTTATTTCTTGAAAGAGTTTTAGATGACAGAAGGTAAAATACTGCCATTTCATCAGAAAAAAAAGGGAGGTATAATTTAAGAGAGAATCCAAATGAAAAGGACTTCCCGAGACACACTGCAAGACCCGGCAGAGAGCAGGAGGGAGAGGAGAAATGGGAGTCCAGGAAAAAAACTGGTCTGTGGGTGAGTTTTTCTGCAAAGTGGCTGAGTCCACCATGGTGCCTGGACACCCCCTGGCAGACCCAGCAGGCAGCTCCAGTATTCCCAAAATCTAAAACACATTAGATGAACAGCAGATTTTAATACTCAGCTGAAGATACTGTTTTCACTGCATATTTTTTTCATTGTTAATTTTTGCAAGAGAGAGAGCTTACTTTTGTTCTGGCAAGAAACATTCTAGTGATCATTTCAAGTAACTGGTTCCCAAGTCATCCTTTGCACCTTCATCGTCGGTGAAGGGAAGCAACTGGATTTAGCCCTACGACTGCCTGAGACTCTGGTGACCAAGTGTGTTTCACTAGTAGGTATGTTTAGATTATTGAGTAACCACAGTTTTTACTGTCCATTACATACGCTAGAACTGTATTTTAAAAATGTAAAAGGCAGGCATAGCTTCCCTTAGCCAAATCTCAGCAGTAGCATCCTGGTGGCCGTCAGACCCATCCTCAGGGCACGTGACACACACAGAGCTGGCAAGTGCAGAGCCTACTGTGTGGATGCTCTTCTCACATGTACGTGCTTTCCAGGCAAATAGGAGGATGCTTCAAGACATGTGAAAACGCGCTCATTGTGCATGAATGTATCTCTAAGCACAGACACCAAAGAGGGAAAATGGATAAATTCCAGCAGGCTGTGCTCTGGAGCATTACTAGGGTTATTTAATTGTGAAATCTAGGGAGGAAATTCTATGCATTAGAATAAGGAAGGGGTCCCCAACCTCTGCGCTGGGGGCCAGCACTAGTCTGAGCCTGTTAGGAACTGAGCCACACAGTAGGAGGTGAGCTTGAGTGTAGTGTGCTTCAATTATCCCCAAATCATTCCCCTTACCCCTGCCCTTGGTCTGTGGAAAATTTGTCTCCCATGAAACCAGTCCCTGGTGCCACCTCATTAGAAGACAGAGAACCCAATACTCAGAAAACTGGCCATGATCATGGTACTCCTCACAGGTGGACAAAGTAAAGTCCTACAGAGTCCGGACAGAAGGGAGGAGAGACAGAACCCTTGACCTATTGAAAATGTTTCTCACATGAGAAAACAAGGTTGAAAAACTACCCAATTTTCATCCCCCACTGAGAATAAACACAGTTATGCCCACACTTTTTCTCTTCTGTTTGCAAGCCAAAGAAGACTTTGGAAAACATACCCTCTAGCCCTGTTTAGAAAAGTAAGAATAACGAACCTCAGTCTCATGAGAAGGAGGCCCTGGATTGAACGTGAGAAACAGGCCGGGGGCAGCCACGTCACGACTGTTCGCGAACTATTTCCAGGGCCAGGAGAAAGAGCAGGCTACGGAAAACACCTCCACTGTTTTTATCGAGTAAATCCAGAGGTCATTTCCTATTGAGCTTCGGAATTTAGGAGAACAGCCCTCTGGCACTCTCCTGCCTTCCCTAAAGCCACACCCTGGAGAAAGTCTGAACCCAGAGTCACATCTAGGGAAGGATGAAAATTCTGACAAGGTGACTTCCCTGTGATAGCTCCCCTACATTCATTAGAAATATGGCTATTTTCCAACCTGTGCCCCCCGAAAGAGAGTCCCATATGACACCCCACAGAGGTCTCTGCCGAAAGGTTCTCCCTCTTCTCTGCTCACCACTTTCAGTCAGATACCAGCTCCTGTTTCTTTGCTCTGCCTTGTCTCGTTTTTGTTTTTTCCGTCCCGTTTACTCGATTCCAAACCCAGATGGCCCTACGCATCTCAGCAGACTGTTGGAAGAGCTTCTTAAATGTTCTTTCCACCATGAGCACCTCCTCCTCTCCACCCCAGTGTTCCTACTCCAAACTTGCTGAGCCCCGCTCATAAACCTTCTGAAGTTGGTCTCCTGTTCTAAAAATGAAGCTCAAACCCTTTCTTTGGCACTGCAGGTCACCGTAATGGTGGCCACTGCTTTTTCTCATATTTCTTGGGCTCCACATGCCAATCACCCCAGCAGGTACATGTATCGTGAACAGGCATCGTTTTCCCCAAAAGTTTTCACAGTGGTGGGGCAAGAGGAAGGGGTGAATTGTCCACTAGTTCTCAATGACTTCTGTTCAGAAACGGTTTACGGGTCAAGCGAGCCACACCATCAAGGAAGCGGTGAAGGACAAATGTGACATGAAACCAACGCTAACGATAATCCCCCCTGGGAACTGAGAGTGAGGCAGAGGTTTCTGCAAGTGGTCACAGGGCAAGATGGGGACAGTCTGCACCCTGCCTGTCATAGAAATGACGTGACAGCGAATATTCTACAAAACTGTTTTTTAAATGTTTATTAAAGTACAGTTCATTAAAATGTGCACTTAAAAGAGCTTAAGTTTTATAAAATGTAATTTGCACCTCAATAAACCTCACTCTAAAAGCATATAAAGTTTCCTAGAAGAAAACACAGAAAAACCTTGGACATTTCTTGTAGCAATATTTTTTCTGATATATCTTCTCAGACAAGGGGAACAAAAGAAAAATAAACAAATGGAACTACATCAAACTAAAAATTTTTTGCACAGCAAAGGAAACCATCAACAAAATGGAAAGACAACCCACTGAATGGGATAACATGTTTGCCAATGACATTTCTGAGAAGGGGTTTCATTTCCAAAACATATAAAGAATTTACACAACACAACACCCCAAAAACAAACAATTCAATTTAAAAATGGGCAAAGGACCTGAATAGACACTTCTCCAAAGAGACTGGTGCAGCCACTGTGGAAATCAGTATGTAGTTTCCTCAAAAAATTAAAAATGAAATTAACTCATGACCCAGCGATTCCACTTCTGGAAATTTATCCAAAAAACCCAAAACACTTATTTGAAAAAAAATATATGCACCCCTATGTTCATTGCAGCATTATTTACAAGAGCCGAGATTTGGAAGCAGCCCAAGTGCCCATCAGTGGATGAGTGGATACAAAAGCTGTGATACATTTACACAATGGAATACTACTCAGCTGTAAAAAGAACAAAATCTTGCCTTTTGTGACAGCATGGATAGACCTGGAGAGTATTCTGCCAAGCAAAATAAGGTAGTCAGAGAAAGACAAATACCATATGATTTCCCTTATATGTAGAATCTAGTGAGCAAAATAAACAAATTGAATAGAAACAGACTCATACATTTAGAGAACAGACTGACAGCTGTCAGAGAAGGAGATAGTGAGGCTGGGTGGAAAAGGTAAAGGGATAAAAAAAAAACCTCATGGACAAGAGTGTGGTGATTACCAAAAGGTCAGGGAGGTGGGGAGAGGTAGAAGATGGTAAAGGGGGACTAAATGGTGACGGAAGGAGATTTGGCTTTGGGAGGGGAACACACAATACAATATACAGATGCGTTATAGAATTATACACCTGAAACCTATACAACTGTATTACCCAATGTCACCCCAATAAATTCAATAAACATAATAAAATAAAATAAAATTGTACAAATATTTCAAAACTACAAAGAGCAGGGCACTGCTATTATGATTCTCACACATACCCTTTTATTCTACACTTAGAAGTTTGGGTTTCAGAGTAAAATAGCTAGCTTTTTGGCCTACCTGTTGAAGAAAATGCTGCAATAAATTTCTTCACAAAATCAAGCATCCGTACCTTAGTATCTCTCTTGATGACCGATCAAATAATGTCACAGAAACATCAATCTTTTCCTTTGGTACTCTGTGTGCTCTCTTGACATCCTGACAGAAGCTGCAAGAATGAGAACATCTGTGCCAAAAACCTCTTTCCCCTAATTTCTGAGAAATAGGACATAGCTAGTCAAAAGGTGCACTGCATTCCTTGCACCTGCTTTTTCCCCTGTGTACTTATTCTCTGATTCAGGAGTTTGTTAAACTAACTTTTCTGTAGAGTGCGACAGATCTCATACCTCTGGGTGGTGAAAGCAGATGATAGAAATTCTAAACTCAGTTCTAGATTTTGGATTGTGTCACTAAGAAATGCGCTCAAAAAGACCCACCAAAAATGCTCTCAATTGAATAAAGCCTAACTTTAAAGGCTTTTCCAATAAGGATTTATTCATAGATATTTATCTTTCCAATAAATATTTGTAAATAAACAAGCAATTGACCCTCCTTCCAACTCATCCTCAAAAGCTTTGCTTTGTGTTTATGGTTCATAATTCAAGACTGACAGCTCATGTTTTTCATTGTTTGCTGCATTAGCCAAGCATTGTTGCAAGTACTTTAACTCACTCTTTGTTAAAGTCTGTGAGGCACACCTTTGTTTTACAGAAATTCAGGCAATAGAAGCACAGAGAATGTAGGCCATCTGCCCAGATAGCACAGCTGGAGAGTGCAGGGGCCAGAATTTGAACCCAGGCAGTACGGGAACCCTCAGCCATAACTTCCACTCAATTGTACCTTTCCATGAGAGCACTTCCAATGAAACCAAAACATACTTATTTTTAAAATATTTAATGAATATACACCATGTATTCAACACCTTTCTAGGGACTAGGGAAATGGATGGTAATATGTTAAATGAACAATTCTTTTAATTCACCCATTTCTAAATAAAAATTTTAAATAGTTGAGATACAAGTGTGTTCTTACAAACCTATCAATAACTAGATTGTAACCTTCAGTAAATCACTGGATTCATCAGAACTTTAGCTTTCTATCCATAAATGAGGAGGTTATCTTAGATAGTTCTTTAAGGTCATATTTGTTTCAGCCTATATCATTTAACTTCAAGTATAAACAGATTACAAAAATCTAAAAATTTATAGAAAATTTGTTATTTTTCACTATCTGTTATAAATTTCTCACCCCACGTAAATAATGAATCTGTAAAGAGAACTATATACTCAACTTCTTTTTTTATTACTCTATCTTTAAAATCGACTGTATAACTTGAAGAGAACACATCAGTACAATTTTCAAATATTTAAATCATGTTATACATAAATTATGGATTGAATTTTTCTCTCAGTTTAAAGTAGAAAAATATTTTTAAAAGAAAGAAGGCAGTAATAAAGGAAGGGAGATGAGGAGAAAGAGAAAAAATAGAAAAGAAGAAAGAGTTACCTTTAATTTATTTGTTTGTTTGCTTTGATTTTCATTGATACTGAGTGAGGAGGAGGTAGGTTTGGACAGAAGCAAATGATACCTCCCTCTAAAGCTTCCCACATGATGAAGTAAATTATAACTCCTAGGAAATGCCAACAACTGTTTAGAGAGAACATCTGTTAGTCAAGTGGAGCTACTGGTAGGTAAGGTGCTTACTCAGACACCTAGGGCACACGGACTAAGTCACAATGCACAGCAAAATTAAGACTAGCGGCTGGGCATCATTAGTAGCGCTTCATGTGCCAAATGATGTATTTTTGAACTCATAATTAATGGGGTTGGGAGCTCCTAGGGATGGCGAGAAACTCCAGCTGACAGTAGTTCAATGATCTGTTCGGGAACACTTACACAATAGTGAGAAAAGGGTTTGCTCAGGGTTAGGGCTCACCAGTAACCACACACTGAAATGTTCAGCTTGTGTGACTCCCAGGAACAATCCACCTCAGTGGGTCACTGTAAGCAAAATAGGAGCGTTTCATATTGCCTGACCCATAGTATGGGGCAACTGCTTCAAATACATGTCTGTGTGTGTGTTGTAAGTGCAAAAACACTAATGATAATGAAAACATTGTTGTTTATATGGTTATCATCTTTTAAAGTTTCGTATGAGTGATCTTCCCCGGTTACAATAATCCCGCAAGACAGATTGGTCACACAATCTCCCCATTTTTAAATGAGGAAACATCTCCAAGTAGTTAAATAATTGAGCCAGCTAAAGGGCTTACAAATAATAAATTTAGAAATTTACCTCCATATAATGCCTTTATAAATTCATTAAAATACAAAATGTTTGCCCTAGAATTCAAATTTTAACACTGGGAAGAAACTTAAAAGCATTATTCAAAACCCACCCAACACACATGCACCCACGTATTCAAGGTCTTGAGCTTGTTACCATAATTTCCAGAAAACCTCAAGTTAGAATTCAAATTTTTAATCTTCCTGCTGTACCACTGTGAAAATTTCCTTCTTTTAATCAACCTGGAGAAATAAACTTAATCTGTAATAAATTCTTCTTTTCAAGCGCATTGTATAGTTTTCAATTTCCAAATTGGAAAAAACATACATTTTCTTAAAACATTAATAATTTCAGATTTTTATGTTGATAAAAAATGTTTATACAGGGAAGTGAGTTAATTCCAGGACAGTGAACTATAAGGCTGATTAAGGCTAAAATTTTAATAACTCCAAGAAACTGCTTTTCTCAGCTCTTCCACCACAGAGCCTAAAATACAGACAAGTCCGTATTTTGACAGTACGGACAAACATCGACAGTAAAATATCCAATTTCTCCCTGAACATCGACAATAAAATATCCAGTTTCTCCCTGAACGTGGGCCCAATATCAGGATAGGAGAATGGCTGACTGGTCCACCATTAGGCACTGCTTCCTGCATTATTAATGATGTCATTGTGGAATCTAAATCCAGGGTTCTCTAGTTACTATTTCACTTAAAATGGTAGCAAACATTTCAAAAAAATCTTTAATTAGTCAATAGGTTTGTTAACCACCTAACAGACTATTGATAAGGTCCAGGACACAGAAGAAGTGTAAAACGTGGTAACTGTTCTCAGGAACCTTGCACTTCAGCCAAGTCGGGAGTACTTAAGTCCTGAACTACTCGGAACTCGCTATAAATGCAGTCTGAGTTGAGAGGAAAACATACCTGGGTGACAATCTACACTGTCCCAAAGCTATGAATCTGTCAGTTTACTGAGCACCACATGTAAACTTTACATCAGCTTAGTCCTTAGCATTTTCAGATGACATCTGAGTTTAGAGACCAACAATTGCACGCAGAACAAGAATTCAAGCTCAGCTCCTATTCCTTTAAGTGTATTACACTTAATATCACCTGGAGTCACAGTTGTTCAAAATTATACAAGAGACTTTGAAAGGTTTATTGATTTCTCCTCAGCCTGGGGTCATATGTGGTATATTCCGTAATCGATCAATAGAGATTGTCGGTCGCTGGTGTCCATATAAAGCCTGATATTTAACACCACTGCCAGAGTCAGAGCCGGTCAACACTGCATCCTGAGGAGTCGAACACAGTTTGAGTAGAAAGGTACTTCTGAACTCTTGTGTGATACTGCTATTTGGCTTGTACCATGGAACACAGGATTCATGTTCTCTGCAGCTCTGAGAGTAGGATGCACAGCCAGCCGTATACCACGTAACTTTTCAGCCAACAGCAGACCACATATGTGATGGTGGTCCCACAAGGTTATAATGGAGCTGAAAAACCGCTATGGCCTAGTAACATCATAGCTGTCATAATGTCATAGTGCAATGCATTACTCGTGTGTGTGGTGATGCTGGTGTGGACAAACCTACCATACTTCCAGTCCTATGAAGGGATGGCAGGCATGGTTTTGTGCGGCACATAATACTGGATCATGGTAATAAACAATGGTAATGGCTTATGTATTTACTCTACAATACTTGCCATCATTGTGTACGGTGCACTCTCTCTACTTGTAAAGCCGTTTTCCCTCCAACACCCACAGCAGCCTCACACATCTCTGGTTTACCTCACCTGTTGCTTGTACCGTTTTCTCTTGTTCTAAACATAATCTTGTGTGGTCTGGTNACTCGTGTGTGTGGTGATGCTGGTGTGGACAAACCTACCATACTTCCAGTCCTATGAAGGGATGGCAGGCATGGTTTTGTGCGGCACATAATACTGGATCATGGTAATAAACAATGGTAATGGCTTATGTATTTACTCTACAATACTTGCCATCATTGTGTATGGTGCACTCTCTCTACTTGTAAAGCCGTTTTCCCTCCAACACCCACAGCAGCCTCACACATCTCTGGTTTACCTCACCTGTTGCTTGTACCATTTTCTCTTGTTCTAAACATAATCTTGTGTGGTCTGGTTCATCATGACCCCTAAACATACAAAATCCTTTGCTAATTGTGCAAGTAGAAGTCCACATCAAGAGGCTGACCTGGAAGCAAAATTAAAAGTGGTTGAGAACTATGAAGGCAAAAATGTAATGATGGTTATTGCTTGCCGGGAAGGAATGGCACATTCCGCCAAAGCCATGATCTTAAAGAATGAGAACAAAGTGACGGGAGCTGTTAGGTCCACTCCACTGAAGGCAGCGAGACTGACAAAAACTCAAGAAGGGCCTCAGTCCGACTTGGAGAAGCTGCTAATGACGTAGACCGAAGACCAGCCGCTGAAGCATGCCCCCGGCAGCACTGGTGATCGTGGCCAAAGCAAAAAGGGAGTTGGTGGTGATGATGGAAAAGGCGGGCCTGACTTCGATGTTGGGGTTCCTGCCAGTTCTGGGTGATTTAAACCATTCAAAAATTATTGTTCATTCCACAATGTGAGAGTGAGTGGTGAGTCTGGGAATGCTGGTGTGGCGGCAGCAGAGGAGTTTTTGGAAACCCCAGATAAGCTGATTGTGGAAGAACATTTCTTGCCAGAGAAAATATTCAACATGGTTGAAACCACCTTATTCTGGAAATGGACGTCTGGAAGGTCCTTCATCCACAAGGAGGCCAAGCCAATGCCGAGTCTCAAGGCCTTGAAGGACAGGAGGACTGCCTTGCTTGGGGCGAATGCTGCAGGCTACGCATTGGAACCCTCTGTGCTCGGGCTCGGTGATAGTCCCAGGGCCGCCCCGCACATCAGTGAGCACACAGGGCCCAGGTATTCACCGCAGGGGCGGGGGGAAGTCACGATGACCCAGCTCCTCCCCGAACTCGCCCTCCTGAACGCTGTGGCAGAGAAACGGAGAAGGGCTGTTGGAGACTAGCAGCCTCTCAAGGTTTTGCTTATTGTGGGCAATGCTCCCTGACATTCTGCTTTGTTGATCCCAATGTGGAACCAGTGTTTCTCCCCCCAAACACCACCTCTTTGATTCAACCAGTGGACGGAAGAATTATAGCAGCTTCGAAGGCCCACTATTGCTGCAACTGAGGAAGATACTGAGGACACACTGACAGGATTCTGGAGGAATTACAGTACCTAGGACCGAATCAAGGACCATGCTTGGGCTTGGGGTGCTGCCATCAGAGCGTGTACGCATAGCAGCCAGAGGAAGATACTCAAGTACTTTACCCATGACTTCAGCGAGCAATTAAGGATGAGAAACTGCAAAAATCAACAGGGCCGTGACTGAGCTGGCCGACAACATCAGCCTGTGTGTGGTTGAGGGCGACATTGAGGGTCCCCACAAAGTGGTTCCCCAGGAACTGACTAAGGAGGAGTCATTAGGACTGGAAGGGGAATGCAGAGCTGCAGAAGAGGCCAGAGAAAAGGACACTGAAAGAAAACCAAAGGAACTCCCGAGGAGGTATCCTATTGAAGGGTTTAGCGGAAGCTTTTGTGGACCTCGGTAAGCTCCTTGCAAGTCTGAAAACATGGGCGCTAACATGAAGGGTTTTCATTAACAGAGAGGAGTCTTCATGGGGTAACCTACACTTATAAGCAAACAATGATGGAAAACAAAAACAAGCAAACCACCCTGGACATATTTCTAAAAGACGCCTGCTCCAGGGGAGCCCCAGGCAGGTCCTTCAGGAGGTGTTCTGGGAGGAGGCACTGTTACCCAGGAGACGGCAGCTCCGGGGGGCGCCACTGACCTTGAAGACCTTCCAGCTGGACGGGATCGGGGTGGGAGACAGTGAGAGGGACGATCCTGACCCCTGCAGGCCTGGGCTAGTGGGTGTGTTTGTGTTTCAGATTTTTTTTAAAAAGTCTTTAAAAGCAAAAAGGAAAAAATTTTAATGTTTCAATAGAAAAGCACTTACAAAGGTATAAACAAAGAAAATACTTTTTGTACAGCTGTATAATGTGTTTGTGTTTTAAGCTAAGTGTTGCAAAAAAGTTGAAAGGTTTTTGTAAATTTAAGTTTAATAGTAAAAGCATTAGAGTAAGTGCAGGTTAATTTATTATTAAAAAATAAAATCTTTTTAATAAATTTACTTGGACACTTGCTAGTATTAATAAATCTATGTTGAGGGGAACATCATTTGCAGTAGCACAATCTTGGAGACACACCCATGTCTAATACCAAGATACATGTATTGTAGACATGTATAATTTACTAAATTATAGTTACCCATACACTAGTTAAACAGCCATTTAAAATAATTTCTTAAAGAATTTGCAGGAGCATAAAAATGCTCAGATATACTGCAGTGCAAGCAAGACGCTATGTTATACCTGAGTTCAAATCTGTATGTAAAAATTAGGTTTGTATTAGTACTGGAATGATATGTATCAAAATGTTAATAGTTACTTCTGGCCAGAGAAATTATTACAAGATTTTCACTTTTCATTTTATACCTTTGTGTTTTAACATTTTTTATTTGAAAAATCATTTGTTAATTTACTTTGCAAGTTGAAAAAATTGCATAATAACTCTGACATAACCCTAAAATCTCTAAGCCCGGTTGGATGCACTCTATATTTCTCCTTTGGTTCCTACTTTTTATTTAATTTTTTTCTTGGGTATCATTTTTCACAATTTCTAATTTGTAATTTACCTTTAGCCATTGTGCTTTCATTGTAAAATGCCTTAAATCCTAATGGAATCTAGTATAAAAATTCAACATGTACCTAGTTTAGTAGCTGCTTCTGAAACAGCTCCCATGACCTCCATTACCAGATCCAAAACACATGACGAACTTGAATAAATGGTTCTTTCAACCAAAAGCAAACCCATTATACTGGCCTTTTATGTTTAATCCTCCATCAGCTGAACATTTTCCATAAATTTTCACGAAACATCATTTGATCTGAGAACATCTGCCAGAACACATTTTTCCAGTCCTGGACTTGAAGTTTCGCATAAATATCAGATGCACACTCTCCCAGAGACACTGACATATCATAACATCCTTATACACGACTTTTATGGGTCCCACTCATTTGCATAGAAATACAATCCTTCTAAAAGCACTCTAACGTGCGTCATTTCGATGAATCCTCACAAGAAGCCCTCAAAACAAGTGTCGCTGCACCAACTCACTCGATAAATGTGTCAGGATCAGAACTCATATCTGATTCCCAAGGTTGTTGTTTCTCTAACAAACCACCACGCTTTTGTTAGCAGAACTGGCACGTTGTGCGATACTGACCCCATCAAAATTCATGAATGACTGCTCTCAGAGAAGCATTTGGGGGACCACCGGAATTCCTGCTGCGATCCAGCTAATTATTGTTTATCACAACCGTGAACTACGATTAATGATTATGAAGACACACATAAACCATTTACTCATTTATACATCTGTGTGTCTGTCATGCCAGACGGACCTTGGCTGAAACATGTGGATTTAGTGTGTATTAAATGTACTAAAGACACACACACACACACACACGTGCACACAGAGATGCTCTTCCTGTGGAGGATAACCAAGCTGAAGGCGTGTTCTTCTTTTAGGATGACATGCAGACTTCTAATTAAAAGTCAAGTCTTTGCTTTCAAAATACAGAATAAAATGTTCCTTTCTTAAAATTCCTGATGGCTAAATGTATGCTTTTGAAAATTTTCTGCTTGAGAATATTCTTTTACCGAACAATTCCCGAGACTCTCCTTCTCTCCCCCCCCCCTCCTCAGCACGGTCCTTTCTCAGTCCCCGGACCTTCTTCTGCTCCCTTTCATAGGGAAGGTCATTGCCTTTTCCTCCCGAGTCCTCTCCCATGGGCTCCTCAATGACTCTGCCTTCCCCCACAGGCTCCCTTCACAGCTCATTGTCTAGAATCCAACCAAGCCGCCCGTCTTCTCTTCCCCACCTGTGCACCATCCCCGTATCTTTGAAGACACTAGTGATACAGCGTATAACAATATCTCTTGGTCACGACAATACGTTCCTGAGTTAGGCTTTAGCTTCTCCTTTAACTTTTCTGCTGTTCGGTCCAGTCAGCAATTGATTCAGAGTGGGGGTCTCCCCTACCTCATCCTGTAGCTACCCCTGGACAGTGGGCACCGTAACAGGGACAGTTCATGAACGACGGCCACAGAACCCGAGTGCTACTAAGCAGCAGGACAGTCAGTGTGATGAAAAATGACGAGCTGTGCAGAAAGGAATGCCTAGCCTTGTGGGATAGTAACCAGTTAAAACCCTAAAACCTGCAGCAAATGATACTTCTCTATATACTTCTCCTTCTTCTCCCCCAAATCACTTCATGACAGGATTTCTACTGAAGACACAAACAGGGGTGTCCAACCTACAGCCCAGGGACTGCGTGTAGCCCAGAGGGTCTGTGAATGTGGCCCAACACAAAATTGTAAACTTACTTAAAACATTATGAGATTTTGTGTTTACGTGTTACAATGTATTTAACATGGAAGAGGACAACTCTTCGTCTCCCAGTGTGACTCAGAGACACCAAAAGTTTGGACACCCCTGAAGATCCTCACACAAACACACAAGCACGCAGGTGTCAGCATTACAGATGCACTCGGTGCATCACATCGGAGTGCAGAGTTTCTAAGACATGTGAACACGTCTGTCTGTGGTGCATCTATCTTAGGAAAGTGGTCAGAAATCCTGGTGCTCTCAGACATCACTTTGAATTTGTGCAAAGCATTAACCATCATATTGAAAGATCCATAGCTCAGCCTTCTTTGCTTCCACATGTGCTTAGCTCTGACTTTGCCAAAAAAAAGGGGGCATTCCGCCTCCAAAAACAACAGTGGTTGTATTCTGCACATTCTCATCCCCTCCTGATGACACCCCCGACTGCACCTAACCTGCCAGCAGAACTGGACTGGAAAACAAGAGCTTTCATTTGGCCCCGAGAACAAAGAACAATTGTTTCTGTTAAGCAGTGAAGTTCCTGATGCAGCCAGAGGTTACAGGGAAGAATCCCCATAAGGGTTGGAGAAAAAAACCTTCCTCATGTCAGCACTGTCAGTGACCAAAGCCATACTCCGATGGATGACCTGTGGCCCTCAAAGCAGAGGAATATTTCTGCCTCTATAAAGTGAGTGTTATTTGATTAGCTGAATGTTTCTCTAATAAATAGCATACTAAAGGTCTTTTGAAAAGCTCTGAACAATCCTCTTATCTGGAGCCAAATAAAAGATATATTGGCAAAAACAAAACTTTCATCCAAATTAATAATGTCTTTATATATCCCTGTCCAGATCTGCATTGGCTCAACGGGGAGGCATTTCCCCGGTAATTGTTCTCTAACCACTGAGTTTTCGAGCAGAGCCAGCCTGCTCTGCATTGGGGTTAACGGGCCCTGTTTCTGGGGGTGTCTTTGTCTCGCTGGTCATTACCACCGTGTGACGCTCATTAGTCAATCACCATGAAAGCGGATTATTTCACATGTCAGTACAAAGGCACTTCAGACCCCACTTAAAATTAAAAAATAAAATATGACCTAACGTTACCACAGGACACACAATCTCCCCTCCCTATTCTTTTTCATCCTCACTACTCTTTCTTTTTCTGAAATCTGATTTGTTGGCAAGGGACAGAATCTGCGTGTTTTGAAAATGGCGTCAGTCAAAAGGAAACTCCTAGCGGTGCTTCAAGAGCTTGGTTTTGTGGATCATTGGGGACCATCGCCCTCTGGGCACCATCCCAGCCTGTTTCAAAAATCACCACTCCTTGGGCATCCTTTTTGGTGGTGGTTGGAGAATTAAGCAGGCAGATCCCGCCCTCACCTCCCCATCGGAGACTGACGGGTACGTCTAGGTGATCAAGGGGAACATGCATTCCGTATTGCAATACGTGCCACAACAACCTGAAAGATAAACGAAAAATAAATAGCCCAATCCTTGAGCCTTCGAAATAAACTCATTTCTCTCTGAGGTCAAGACAGGATGAAACATGGATTCAGAGACACATCCACAAATCCATACATTTGCCTCCTAGACGAGGAGGACTCTGAACCCCAGCCGGGTTCCCCCATCTAGAATGGCTCAGAGCGGGTGCCCTGTTCCACATTTATCAGCGTGAGTAAAACGATTTACTGCAGAAAACCCACAGAGACGAGCTCAGAAACCAAAGGCAGGGTTTGCAGCGTCAAAGGGAGCTGGTTATTCAGTATAAATAAATAAATAACAGCTCTGTGTACTCGTTTGCTTTCTCCGTGTACCTGTTTCCATCGTAAACAACTCACAGGGGTGTGTTTTTTCAGGTATATGGACTATTAGAGAGGCAGCGATAACAAAGACAGCCAGAGCGTGGTAGATCAGAGAAAAAGTCTGTTTCTCTCTCATGCAAATTTCGATGACAGGTCCCAGGCTCTGCCCCACGAGACTGTCTGGGGCGCTCTGCCACCTCAAATGTGGTCTCCATTCTGTGTCTAAAGTGACTGCTGCAGCTGTCACCACCACCCAGCTTGTGGGAAGCAGGAAATGGACATTCAGAGAAAGTAGGGGGCCCTTGAGAAGGGACACCCCATTTCCTGCAATCTGGAAAGACCTGTTGAGGCATCTTTGCAGAGGGGGAGGATTGCAACATATACAAAATGTACGGGTGAGCTAGTTGCTGTTTGCCTGTGTGTCCTTGAATTAAACATCAACCTCTCTGGACCTCCATTTAGGTATAATTAAAAGTCCAATCATATTATTTCCGAGGACCTCGGCAGCTCTGAAATTTTATGACTGTGTTTAAAAGCATCATGTACATTAAAAAATAAACCCAGCAACGTGCTACAGATTAGGGATTCAGAGAAGCCAGATTTTTGTCCGATCTGTCACAGGTCGAACTTTGGAGAAGCTGCCCCTTTCCGCCGGTTCTTACCATTGGACAGCCCCACTACCCAAAATGAGTTTCATGCAACATTAACCCCATGATGCGCTCTGGGAAGAAAAGGCTCTATGACACTCTGATTGGAATCCTTTTGGATTTCCAGTCATAAATGGGTGGGGAAAGAGCTAGACTGAGGAAAGGGGAGACTGTTTATAAGAAATATGGAATGTCACGTGGAACACGGGACGTTGCACATCAGGAAAGGTCAGGAACGTGCCTGGACTCAGGGGCAGGAAAACCGAAGGACTCAGATGCTCGTAGAACTCATTCTCCTTCTCTCCTGTCGGCTTCATCCTCCTCTTTCTTGGCAAAACCCGTTTTCCCTCTACTTCCGCGAGGTGGGAAGAACAGCTGTGTGTTGTAGCTGACCCACAGTCTGGGCAGGACTGGCCCAGCCCCTTTTCGGTTTTAAACTTTCAAATCCTGGGACAGATTTCTCCGCCCCGCTGCAGCCTGTCTGCCCCAAGGCCAAGCGCCGGGTGGAGTCTGGGCGGAAGGCAGGGCCCCTGCCCATGTACAGGCAGGAGGCAGTGCTCAGAGGGCGGCTGGGCCCGTGATCTCCCGGGGGTGCACTGCGCAAACCCAGAAAGTGCTGCCCTGCTACCGGCCCTTCTCAGACGGTCGCACAGCTTCTTAACAACAGAACAGAAGCTGACGGTTCAAATTCGTGTGGCCCCACAAATTTTACAAAATTGAAAAAGTGCTTACACACATTTGTGTGCATAACACAGTTGAATCCACAACTGTGTGTAATACCTTTGAAAATTCTTCCCTGGAAATCAGTCTCCATCACTGATTCCCAATAAGTGCACCCTGAACGAGTCTTTCTGTGGTGCACCGACATGCTCACCTCGCTTGTGTATCTCTGTACTAGTTTCTCGGTGCCCTGGACACCCAGTAAGAGTCATCCCTCTGAATATTTTGAAATCTGGAAGAAATTAAATAACACATGGTACATAGATTTTTTTAAAAGAGTTATACTGTAATAAATAACTAGTTCACAGAAGCAGTTAGGTTAGAGAAAGTATGGCCACCCCTCTAAGCTGTGCTGAGGGCCGACCACCTCTTTGCAGGAACTGACAAACCCAATCACAGTAAAGCCTCTTCCCATAATAACGTGGTTTAGCGCCGTGTGATAAATAACACATGATCGGTGTGCAACCGGTGCAGTCATGGTCTTGGAAGGAGAAAGGAGCGAACACTCCTGGTTTGGGCAGGAAGGAAGGAGGAGCTCTAAAGACCAGAGGATGCAAACATTGAAGGTACCTCTCTGGTGGAATCCTGACATCAGGAGAAAAGCATGAACAAAGATACACAGTGAAAAGCTCTCGACCCAGAGTGGCAATGGTAAATTATGCTAATCGGTCATAAGCTACAGTCTACATCTGAGAGGAACCAGAAGGGGTGAAGAGATGATGTGTGAATTTTGGAGGCTCTGGAATGCTACCTTAAGGAATTTGGACTTTATTCTATAAGCAGTAAGGAGACTTAGATAGTTTTACACTCTGTTTTGTTTTTGTTTCTTGTCAAAAAACTGCTTTGTTCAAGGTATTATTTCAAGGAAAAATACTGCATCAGTGATGCTGTGGAGAAGATGGAATGCACAGGCAAGAGAAGGCCTTGGTGTCCCCTTCCTTGAAGTGGCAGACTGCACTTTCCAAAGACAGATACACTATTTCACATGCCCCATGGTCTTACACTATGACATAGCACTGCTCCGCCAGATGGTGGGATCTGTATCCTCTCCCCCTTGGAAGCAGAGTGGACTTTTGTGAGTGCTGACCACTAGGTCACAATTGATGGTGTGTGACTTCTAAAGCTAGACCCTAGCGTGTCAACCATTTCTGCCTCATGCTCTTGAGACTGTAGCTCTTGAAACTCACATACCATGCTGTGAAGCCAAACTACAGTTGTATGAGGGGTCATGCAAAGAAGCCACAGGGCAGGTGTTCCAGTTGACAGTCCAACTAAGCTATCAGCCAACAACCAGCATTAACTTCCAGGCATATGAGAGTATATGAGAGTATATTTGGGGACTCCAGATGTCCCCAAACCCCAGCAAAGAATCATGCTCAATCTTCGAGGTTTCCTAGCTTCGGCCCCAGACATAGCAAAGCAGAAACAAACTGAGTCTTCTGTATGACAGCATTGACTAGGCAGTTCCCTGGTGCTAAGGGAAATGATCAGTGAGGAAGAGAGATGGGAGCCATCAGCTTAAGAATCTGGAGAGAGAACTCCAGAATCCACGACAGTCCACCCAGTTCACTTCTCAGGTTCTCGTAGTAAGTCCCTCATCTGGAAAGAGTTTCCACCGTGTTGACTCTTCTTGTTTTCTGGGAAAATTCACAAAAGACGTGTTAGCAGGATAACTACAGCCTCTGCTGTTGCTGCCTTGAGGGCTACAAATGTTAATCAGCATCCCGCCTTTCTCCTGCCCTTCCTAGACTCCCTTCATCCTTGGCTAGTAGCTCTAATTCCTGCTCATTCTAATGACAAACAGACAATCTTCCGCTTTCCAAAGAGTGCAAAGAGTTCCTTTCCAAGGGAACAAACATCTCTCCTCCTGCCTCTAAAATTTACGATGAACATCATTTTCCTCTCCATGTTCCCCTGGCCATCTCCACTGAGATACTAAGAACATAGAAAAGGTGGTTCGCCAGTAGAATGATCCAGACCTTTATTTCTGTGGGTCTGAATCCCTCTTACTCTGGTCTTCTTGGGCTCTGGCGGAGGGGCATCAGAACACCAGGAGATGTCCAAACAGGTCATCTCGATACAAAACACAATATCCTGCATTGTCTAGCTGCAGCCCTGAGTCTTCCCAATGGCCAGGGTCATCACCTCTGCCCATGTAATGGCTCCATTTCTGCCTCTTTGCCACAAGGAGCCTCAAGTGATCAAGGGGTTTACCAAGCAGTGTGCTTCCTTCCTTCTTAGGGTAGATAAGATGAAAATGATCTGTTCTCAGCTTTGGAGGTGATATCCCAGCATGCCCCACTCTGCTCGATTCTGAAAAACTTTGCTAATGTTGTAGGGCACTTGAATCTTCATTGGGTTCATCTCCTCCCTTCTGCCCATAAGCCCTTCCCATGCACTTGTCTTTTCTTGCTCATTTGGCTCAATCACCATGATAGCATCAGTGTGGTAGACCCGTAAGATGTAGTAGGATGTTCTTGCAGATGGTCCCGATCCTCCAGATTATACTAGGACAAAGGGCAGGGGAGTCAGCATGGACCTGAGGAGAGATTAAAAATGTGTGTTGTTATCTGTGAGTGCCTCTGAGTCCCTTCTTAATAAGTTTATGACCTTGGGGAAGTTTTTGTGCTTTGGTTTTGTCTTCTATAAAGTAAGGATTAGGCATAGTACCTATACCCTAAGTTGTTATGGGATTTTAAAGAGTTAATGGCTAAAAGTATCTAACTAACTTCTGATAAAGAGTAAGCACACAGTAAATACTAACCTTGAAAATTAGCAAACGTTCAACATTGTCAATGTTCCTCATTGCTTTCTATTCACAAATACCTTCCCATTTTTCATTTGCACACAAATTAAAGAGCTTGATGTCAGTCTGAAGAGAGGGTTTCACTCTAAAGAAATCAAAATAAAGAGCTCAGAACAGAGGGAGCTATGCCTCTTACCAGTTCAAAAGCCCAAGAGCATATCAAATGGCCACTCATAACACATTTTTTCCACCCGCCAGTCCACTTTAACTCTCGGACCTTTGGAGGAAACACTTCTCAAAAGCACTAATCATTACTCACAGGTTTCACATGCAGAGCCTATTGAGGGTTTTATTGCTCTATAGACAGAGTTATATAATCTGCTACAATTCCATAATGACTGGGTTAAAGAATTTATAATAATCCTCCCCAGCACTTCCTTACTAAATACATTTGGCAAGTCAAGCTTCCACTTGACGCATTACGCAGCCCACAGAAAGTAAGTGACCAGCTTCTAACACAAATGCGGGCAGTCGGTCTCCCCCAGCTACAAAAACTGCTGACGTGGAGGCACCTTCTCTGCATCCTCTGGAAGACAGAGAAAAACGTCACCAAGGCCTCTGTCAAAAAAGAGCCCCATCAAACAGGAAGTGCAGCTGTGTGTTTGGTCAAGTCCCAGTTTCACCAGTTAGGCGTGAGATCTTGGGACTATTAAGCACTACTAAGTTCAGTTTCCTCAAATGGAAAGTGAAGACATTAATAAGGTTGTTTCAATAACCTTAATAAAATAACTCCTGTAAAGTTACAAAAATAGCTAATCTGTAGCAACTATAATCATACATGTTAGCTATCACTAAGTATATCCGACAGCTTATTTCCATTTCCACAGTTTTAAACTACCTACATTTGGAGTCTTTCAATGACTGCTTTGTTGAAGATCTATTCTTCTTAGTTTATAAAATTTAACACAACAAATTCCTGCATAAGGAGGAAAAACTTGTTTTTAAAATCCTACTTTACAAAACTGAGACAACCATGACACATTTATTTAGTGCCTTATTCAAAAAGAAAAAGAAATAAACAGCAAGTCACTTCAGTTTATGCGGAAAACGCATCCACTGTGCTGATTGAGGATTTTCCCACCCTGCGTTTCTCAGCATAGAAAGTTCCACAACTGAAGTGCACATGGGCAGAGGAGAAAAACTCTCCCTCACTCTTCCAGGCTTTGCCGTTTCATCCCTGTTTACACTTCTCAGATGCTAGGTCTGCAGTGCCCCAGGAGGATTTCCCCGTCTTTCTTGGGACAAAGTTTGGCCCACCCTGTCTTTACATCATGAAGGCTCTGATGGGAAGTAAGCAACACTAATTCATGTTAATACTAATGACAAACAGACCATCCTCTGCTTTCCAAAGAGTGAACACATGGAACAAACATTCTCTCCTCCTGCCTCTAAAGCTCAGAACGAAATCTCATTCCTCCTCCGTGTTCCCCTGACCGTTCTACGGAGATGCCATTAAGTGAATTGGTCACGTGATAGGAGCTCTAACACCAAGAAGCGATGTTTTAACTTCCTCTGTAGAGTTTTGGATCTCAGAAGGCTTATCTAAAGCTGATATGTAACTGGGGGGAAATTTGTATTTTCTCTTCATGCAAAAAAATAAAAGAAAAGGGGAAAGAAAAGAAAACCAAGCTCTTTAATCTCTTGCCTAGTTCCAGTGAAACCTAGCCAAGAAAATACTTCAGTCAGTAAAAATTAGTATGTGAAAGTAATACCCAGAAAAAAATAACCTTGTTCCCAATTATACTTTTCAAGGTCTGATCGACAATTAGTGGGAAAGTCAGGATTGCTTTATAGGAACTTCTAACTAAAAGGTAAATTGATTTTTTTTCTTAATAGATCTGGAAAATTTTTTGGAATAAAAATCATTGTCGAATGAGGAAGTTTTATTAAAATACCTGAAGAACTTTTCAACTGTGGAATAGTGTTTTCAAGAATAAAGTTTGAATAGATCTATTAAACACAATAAAACCTAAGTCAAATGTGGACGTACTTCACACACGATAAGGTTGCACAGTAAAGCCTAATTAGGAAGTACTCATTATTCCATATGTATCTTCCCTTTGTTAAGGGTATCTGAGTGATTTCCTAGTACCAGATGTATACATCATACAGGAATACTTAATTAATTCATGAATGAGTGTCCCTTCTAATCAAACTAGTACATAATATACATGAAATTTGGATCATTCTGGGACCAACTCATATTTGGCCAATATTTGTGTGTCTGTGTGGTGACAGATACTTTAATAGGTATTTCTCCCTAAATTATCTCATTTAACCTAGAGTTAGAAGTGGGGTGTGCTTATGAGCATAGTCTCTAGAACCAGCCAGCTTGAATGATGCTCCCAGACCTATTACTTACCTTACACACAAGCCACTCACTTAACCTCCCCAGGCCTCACTGCTCTCATCCAAGAAATAGGGTCACAGTTCTAACCATTTCATAAGGCGCCGTGGAGATTAAGTGAAAATGTGTATGAGTAAATACCCATAACAGTGTTCAGAAAACACTGGCTATTATCACTCATGGGGTGAATACAATTTTGGCTTATTATGACATGAAGGAAATCTAAGTTAAATCACCAACTCGTCAAAATGTTCTCAGGGACCTATGAAGGAATCAGCAACCCTACATTATTCCATTCAAAGGAATGAGTATCAGATGGTTGAAAACTGATCTACATGGTAATTTAGTAGGTTGTTCGGGTAGATACTGACAGCTTTAATAGGTCTCCTCACCTGCTGCTTTGACATGGACTATGGTAATGCCACGAACGAATGTTTCAGACCAAGTCCTGACACACACATACATTTAACTATAGGAAGCCACAAAAATTTAATGCAATCAGTTCCATAGATTCAGTGAAGTACCAGCTTTCAATAATTTGAGGTATCTATCAGCATCATGCATACAAAGTTAATGCAAGGCAGAAAAAAACAGTATGTTAGAGGCCAGCTTCCATTAGCCCAGTAGGAATCAGGCAAAACAGACCTTCAGATGAGTGTACGCACACCAGATGGTCTGAAACCCTGAACACGGAGACCATTTTCAAGGGATGCAGGCCATCACGTTCACTCTTCCCACAACTCTGTCCCTACAGGACCCCCAGCTCAATGTCCCTAGCCAATCACACCTACCCGTCGTGAACACAGCTACTTTTATCAATGAGAAAACATTTGTACATCCAGTGCACTAATTACCATGCCATCTGCTGTTGATCTGAGCTGAAGGGAGCTGGAAGCTTGGAGGTGTCTACCTCCAAGGTGCGGGGATTCAATGGGAGCCTTTCAAGTGTCAGCCAACCTGCCCCTGGCATGTGTATCTCATCTCTGGTTATTTTACACCTTTACTAACCACACCCCCCCTCATGCACAGATAAACACTGAGCACACACATACACACAACACCGATGAAGTGTTTCACTATGTTGTAGATGATAAAAGGTATAATTCTTTAAGTCTCTAGGAAGACACTTCTAAACTGACATCTTGAGAGTGCTCCAGCCTGTTTATGTGGACTCTACCACACAGATCTTCACATTCCTGACTTCTATTGCGGCAGCATCGCTCTGCCTGAGACCAGTGTCAGTCAGCATTCAAACTAATGCTAATATTAGTATTAGTACTAGTGGTAGATATTAGCATTAGATATTACCGAAATGCATGGTCTGCCCTCCCTTATCTCTGTCTCCCAACTTAATCTCACTGAGACCTAAAGGTTCAGACTTCGTTTTCCACCTTCTGCAAGACAGTGGGAAATGATGGAATGGAGCATGTGGATGCTGGAAGAGGAATAACCCCAACCAAAGGCACTCAAAAATCATTGAAAACACTGTCCGTGTTTCGCCCGTCCCCCCTCACACTCTCCGACACTGCTAGTCCTATAATGATCTCTCACTCAAACTGGCCAAGCCCACACGTCCGTTCAGTGGGTACCTGTCCACTTACACAGACTCTCTCACAACTTCTTCCTCTGCTGGGATTCTCTGAGTTTGCTTTTTCATGGGTGGCTACTGTCTTCTACCTCCTTCCTTTCCAATCAATCTCCTTTGGAGGTTCTGCTCTATCTACTGACCCTCTGTATTCATACTGCCCATCCATCCTTAGACCAAGTCTCGATCTGAACTCTGTTATGAACTCACCCATTACCCTTTGTATCCTTAAAATTCCTGCAGCATTTCTATCTCCAGACCAGCTTCCTCCCTTAGTTCTGAACCTACGCCATCTAACTATTGATAAACCCAGATGTCCCATTAAGCGGCTCATTCTCACGGCCAAGATGAGCCCAAGATCTCTCTCTTCCCCCTTCTTCCTCCACCACTAGAAACACAGTGCTTCCCGTTTCCCAATGGAAACCCCCCTTCTCTAAGAGCCCAACTCAGAAGCACAAGCAGTCATCCTGAGTACAATGGATTTTCCTCATTCCTCTGTGCAACTGATCATCCCTCCTGGGGTCGCCTGCTGCATGTGCTTCGGTTTGGCCTCCCCCAGTTCTGAGTATCATTACCTGAGTTTTAAGTTTTCCTCATTTATCTGGATGACTACAATATTCTCTAAGTAGTTTCCCCGTTTCCACACTTGCCTTCCCCCTCCAGTCCTTCCTGAGTACAAGACCAGAGCGATCTGAAATGAAAATTAAGTGAAATCATACCTTAGTTTATAAAAACTTAATAGACACTTTAGCCTTCCTGAAAAACACCAAACTCCTTAGAATGGGTATGAGGAATTTCACGAACTCACCACGGACCCTGCTATCCCCACATTCTCACCCGAGACACTGATTTCCTAGAAGAAAGTGGAACACGCCATATTCCCCACACCCAGCCACACGCTTCTACACACACAGACTATCCGTTCCTCCAGACCCCCACCTGACTTACTTCTGCTCCAATTTCACCATCTAGCTCAGATTTCACCTTCTCTAAGAAGCTCTCTCTTACTTCCCCAGTGAGTTCAGAGACCCTGCAAAGAAGGCAGTCTGTATTACAGATACTACTGAATTGTGGGTTTAGTTGTCTATCCTCCTCATTAGAGTCCTTGAAGAGAGGCCCAGAATCCCCACGGGGTTTAACGTACTGGACTGAAATGAGAGTGCAGTGAAGTTGCCCACAACCAGGTCTGATCAGTTCCTGTATTTAATGCACGTCCTTCAGGGCGTTGGCTCTATAAGAGTGACATTTACTATAATTTTGCCCCTGGTGATTATTTAATACTGCCTACATTTTGTAATTGGTGGAAATAAAGTATGGTTGAATGGATTGACTTACTGAGTTGACCCACGAGTATAAACCAGTACCTTTAATGAAAATATTCGGACTGGGTTCTTGTCTCAAATAGAGGTCCCTACATGAAAGGACCTGGATAACTCTGGGTTTCAGATGAGGTCTTTAATGTCAAAACTTATCAGTGATTGCTCTATTAAAAAGTAGTAATAGTTATTTTTTTAGTGTTTCCTCAGTTTTATGTAAAGTGAATTATTCCATACCAGAGTTTCTCAACTGGGGACAATGTTGCCCTCCAGGGGACACTTGGCAATGTCTGGAGACACTGTTGGCTCTTACAACACACTCTTGGTGCCTAGCAGATATAAGCCAGGGATGTTCCTGAACATCCTACAGTGACTACATAGGACAGCACCCCCCTCGCTATGACAAAGAATTATTTGGTCCCCAAAGTCAAGTGCTGAGGTGCTGAGGTTGAGAAATCCTGTTTAACCACAGCAGCCTTGTCCAATAAAATGGTATTAATCCCATGATAAGAATTAGAAAATAAGATCTTGAGAACTGAGTCTTCCAGACTAGGTAGGTGATAAGTAGTGGGGCCAGAACTTGAACCCACCTTCTGAGACCCCACACCCACACTCTCACTAGTGTGGTGGGATGCCTCCACCCAAAATACTTAAGATCTGTTTTTTTTAGACATGACGATAGTGATGCTACATATGGTTGTATGATGCACTGTGAAATCACATTTTCCAAACTAAAATATAGGGAAGCTTAAAGTAATTACAGATGAATTCTTTACCAAGGGCCATCAGAAATAGGTGGACTCTCTACAACCTTTTTATCTTTGTTTCATGGTTCAGTGTTTCTGGTTTGTTTTATTTCTTTCTCAATTACCTACTTCAGCAATAAAGTTGTTAATCTGTGAAGCCTAGGTTACCTAAATGGATATACATTTACATGCATTGTCTCTAATTCCCAAAACAATCCTTCAGTGTACATGTTATTTCCTCCATATACAGATGAGAAAATACTTTCTCTAGTGAACTCCATTAGTCAGTGGAAAAGCTTGGGAAACAATTCAATAGCCTCTATGTGCTTTAAGTGATCAGAAACTATTCAAAGAACCTTCTAACACATTCATATAATCCAGATCTATTCTTTAAACGGGAATCGATTCACTTCCTGATAGTCTGGAAGTGACAGCTGTCTCCATACGAGTGTTTTTAGCGTGACCAGCTGTGAGGCCCCTTTTCCTGGTTCTCCTCCACTGAATCGGAAAAACTACAAAATAGCAAACCATTGATTAGCCCATGGTTTTATACATATAATTCCCTCTGAATGAGTAGAACTTTTATAATTAAAGCTAATGACACTCTCACTGTAATCAGTACTAACTTCAAGTCCCCATAGTCAGTGTTTGTTTAATATACTTTCCTGTTCAGACCTTATCATTTTCCCATTAAATGAAATAATAATTTCACCTCATGTTTAACAAATGCACTATATATGAAATTTCTGGGAATACACAGATAGTCACTACAAGCTGAGGAAAAAAATAGACATTACATAACACTGATTTCTATGTTTAGATGTTTCCTCGTAGAAAAGCATTTCTCAGAATTCAGCCCTCGATAGTCACACAATTAAAACAATAAGCAGAATCGGGAGTGCCTGCACACATACCGTGGTGTGCATTCTCTCCCAGTGTCTTGGCACAGCACGGTTTACTGCATCTCAAAGGCAGCACACACATGCATACACAGATACATATAAACACATATAGTGCATGCCTGTGTTATTATACATAGAGCAAGCACATGTGTGATTTCTGTGATAAAATAAAGAAAAAAAATTAAGGTACTACCCAACCAAGAATTTTTTTAAGTGTTTGCTTTCAAGCTGGAAAGAATTTCACCTTACATCACTCAGTTCTGAACAATCCCAAAGATAAACCTCAGAACAACAGTAAAGTTAATAGAAAAGAACATATGAGAATATCCTGAAATATTGCTCTCTGTAACCCTAAGAATTATTTAAAACCACGAAGTGTGAGGGCTGGGCTCTTCTCGGTCCATCCGCGCCTCTCCTGCGCCATCTAGTGTTTCCAGACAATTACTGTGCGCGCTGAGGCGAGAACAGCCAGTGCGCGCTGTAGCTGACCACTCCATTTGTCTGCACAGTCAGCCTCAGGCAAGCAAAACTCACTTAAACTTAGGCTGCAAAGGGGCGGTTTTATTGGGTTATGAAAAAAAATTGCAAATGGATAGGACTTTAATAGCAAAGGGGAAAGCTTTAACGTTAAGTTCAGGAACTGTGGCTAACAGATGTTGAGAAAATAATGCATAATGGAGCTATTGAGTCTCATTAGATTCATGCACGGTCTAACAGAAGTGGAATTTTGATCTGAGGCCGCACATCTGGATGGGAGAAAGTAATAGGAAAAGGATAGAGCGAAACAGAGCTCCCCTTCCTTTTCCACCGTAGAGCACTTTCGCCACTCTTGTGGTCTGGCTACTGTGCCAGATTCAGGCGAAACCCCCCGCTATTGGAAGTGGCTGCCCCAGCCGCTTTGTCCTCGTCCTGTGAAATCCTCCTTCCCTACTGTTATTCAAAGGCTGACAGGGTCCAGAGGGGAGAGGGGAGAGAATCATAGGAGAAAAGGGATGGACTCACATGAACAAGTATAAAGGACACATGGACAATAACTAAGGTGGGGGGTGGAAATGGGAGGGAGGTGGGGAGCACTGGGGGTGGGGCAGGGCTGGGAATATAAGACAGAAAACTGTACTTGAACAAGAATTAAATAAAAATTAAAATTTAAAAAAAAAGGCTGCGTTAGAAGCACGGGCTTCTCTACAGGAAGCCAGGCAGGGATTGTTTTCTTCAAGATCTTGAGTTTTCATTCCTTCTCTATGGAATTCCGGCAGACAGAAACTGCTCTCTATATCAATATATAGAAATAGTTCTCAACTCATGCCTGGAATCCCTGACTCGAAAAATAACTCAAATAATTCAACCCTATTTAGATAACACACTCATATTTAGTTTTGGAATAAAATAGGCTGAATTTTAAAAGCCTAATGAATCAACTCCATCTTGAAGCAGTTTAGATTGTATACAAAAAGAAGCCCTGGTCTGTATGTTCAGGTCTAATTAAACCATACTTAAGCATAATCAATTAATTGTTCTCCAAAAGGGGGAATGTAAACTCCAGCTTTTCATTTGAATTCCACTTTAAGTGCTTTTTCAACTTTATAGGAGTCTCTATTATAGGAAAAGAGGGGGCAGAATGCTCGCATCTATTTTTGTTCCCTGGGCTCTGAGAAAGTACAGTCAAGAATCTTGCCCTGGCTGGTGTGGCTCAGTGGATTGAGTGCCGGCCTGCAAACCAAAGGGTCATAGGTTCGATTCCCAGTCAGGGTACATGCCTGGGTTTCAGGCAGGTCCCCAGTAGGGGTTGTGCAAGAGGCAACCACACATTGATGTTTCTCTTCCTCGCTTTCTCCCTCCTTTCTCCTCTATCTAAAAATAAATAAATAAAAATCTAAAAAAATATGATGGATAACCATTAGCAGGAGGAAAGGAAGATTTAGCTATCACAAATCAACAAAGCATTTTACAAAACAAGACTGGACTTCACAGTGATTTTTAAACTCTTCCCAAATATGGGTGACCAGTCACTGTATTAATGAATTATCAATCTGATAACAGCTATCATATGTATAGCTTTAAACTGTGCCAAGTCCTACACTCAGCTCTCGTTACATTATTTAAACCAGTCTTCACAAGCACTGTGTTAGGACACTGAAGCTTACTTAGTCAAGTGCACAGAACTTGCCGGAGGTCACAACAGCTCCTAAATAGCAGACTGATCCCTGAACCATCTGTCACTGAGGTCCTGCCCTAAACCACTCCCACCCCAGGGGTGGGGACTGGGAGAGCCTGTCAGAGGGTCAGAACGCCGGTCACATATATACACATAAAATAAAAACGCCGGAATTCTATCAGAATTTACACCATTCTTCTGAGGCTCCATCTCCCTTTGGATGTGCTCAGTGGGCTTTCTGGTCTACCATGGTCTCGAGATCACTTATTGTCATACCTCCAAGGTGATCATCAAAACGGGGATCACAATGATGGCATCCCAGTGCAAGCTCAGTTCTCCTTTGCAGCGAAGTCTCCCTGCTGACCAGTGATGCTGAAGCCCCACACGATGGTAGCACCAGTAAACTCATTAGGTAAGGTTACCCAGGAGGCAGTTCCAAGGCACTAAGTATAGGCTGTTAGGATAAATTACAAGGAAATTGCATTTGGTAGACTGATGTAGGTTTGAAGTATTAAACAAGCCTTTCCAGCTATCACTTGTCTTCACTGCTCTGTTGGTTCAACAGCACTCAAGGCCAGTACTTGGGTCTGCTCTTCTTCTCACCCTAAATCTAGAATGGAGCAGTTTGCTAAAATAAAATATACTTTTGATGTCTAAAGGAACAGCTTTTCCCTGGCAGGGTCTCCCGTCTGTTGACTTTGGATAGATTATTCTTCAAACTGACATGGGTGCCCAGTAAAATTCTACCCGTAGAAGTCCTACTCCCCACACCCCCAACATTTTAACACAGAAGCCTCAGGAGGAAGATCGGTCTTCCCTGGAGGGTTGGTCCCTATATGCCTTTCACCATATTCCTCTTTCAGGAATGCCATTATAGACGGAATTGTGCCCTCTAAAATTTTTATGTTAAAGCCCTAACTGCATCATTTGGAGATGAGACTGCTGGGGGACAATTTCACGTAGATGAGGCCACGAGGGTAGGGTCCCCGTGAAGGGATGGGATCAGCACCTTATGAGAAGAGGCACCAGAGAGCTTGCTGTGTGTGTGTTTCTCTGTCTCTTCCTCGCACCCTCTGTCTTTCTCTTGAAGACACGGCAAGAAAGCAGCTTTCTGTGAGCCAAGGACAGACCCCTCACCAGAACTCAACCATGCCGGCACCCGATCCTGAACTGGGAGAAAATAACTTTCTGTGGTGTAAGTGGCCTAGTAGGTGGTATTTTCCAACAGCAGCCGAGCAGACGAGTGCTGAGGCATGATACACACCAGTCAATACACCACCCTCTGTGTCTCATCCACCAGTGCACGTGTTTAAATCAGATCGGTTTTCTGTGTTATCAGGTAACCCACCGCCCCACCCTTGGTGACGAATGACAGGAGAGACCACAGCAAAGAGGTCACCTCCATCAGTCTGACAACACAAACAGAATAGGTCTGGGCAAAAGCCACAACCTAAACCCAAAGGTACCAGAAAGAAAGGGGGGGGGTCAATAAATGAAGTGGGGATTGATACCTCAGTGCTGAGAAAGATGTGTAGAGACTTTTGCTTCCTTTAACAGTCAGGTGACTCATGATCCTGCCTTCTGGGTGAGGGCCCGCTCTCAGCATCGCGCACCTCAGCAACCCATCAAGAAAGACCCAGCCCTGGCCTTTTGAGGGCCCAATTTTTTATCTGAATTTTAGATAATAAATTGAGAAATTATTGAATTCAGTTCAGCAGATTTATCTGAGGTGCATCTATGAAATTTAGAGTGCTATGTAGCTTTTGAAACTTTAATAAAATTGATGCATATATGTACTTTGCTATTGCACAAAAATTATATATATACACACATGTATATGTATATATATGTATATATGTGTGTGTATACACAGATATAGCTAACCCTTGAACAATGGGGGTTTATAGGCACTGACCCTACCCCAACCCCTGCACAACCTTTGACTCCCCCAAAATTCTGTCATCCCTTGGGATCTGTGGGGAACTGGTTCCCACGCCCCCATGGATATCTAAATTCAAAGATGCTCAAGTCCTTTCTGGAAAATGGCGTAGACCGGCACATAGAGTCAGCTCTCTACATCCACAGGCCCCCAGCCACTACTGAGAAAATACCTGCGTACTGGTACTTTCTGGGAAAATCTGCACATAAATGGGCCCATGCAGTTCAAAACCCATGCCCTGTGTTGCTCAAGGCTCAACTGTGTGTGTGTGTGTGTGTGTGTGTGTACATATTTATTTCTTAGAGTTTTCATTAACTTTTAAAAAATCTTTCTTTACACCAAAACTTTCTTTACACAAGAACAGAGAACTAGAAAGTGGCATCATCACAGACACTTGGTTAAGGGGGAGTTCCCTTAACCAAGTAATGGCCTGGTCCCCATTACTGGGCCAGTTGGGGGGAAAGGAGTAAACACCACAGCAAAGGAGGAGCTCAGCCCCCAGAGGCCAACCCAGGAACCTAGCTGTTGGGAACTGCTCTGCCTGGTTTCAGGAATTGTAACTGCCCACCATGGCTAAGACTGAGTGAGTGACCTCCGGAATGTGAGCCACTTGGGAGGCAAAGCTTGTCTCTGGGAGCAACCCTGCTTCTGCTTCATCCCCTGCCCCCAACGCTTGGTCCGTTAGTCAGAGACAGTACGGCCCCTCAGAGGGGGGGCAACCTAAGCCAGACACGATCACTTAAGAGGCCATCAAGGAAGAACTCGGGGGGCTACAACAAAGAGGGAGTGATGGACCCTTGCTCCCCTAGCTATTCTGACATAGCCCAAGTCCCCATGTCCTCTGGGAGAAGCGCTTCCTGGCTCTAATCCACTTAAGCCTGAAAACCTGTGATGGGGAGGGTGGTGCATCCCTCTGCAGGCTAGAGTGGGATCCAAGGTGATCAGGCATAAGAAAGAATTCCTGAAGTCCTGTGAAGCCTGCTCTGCTAAGGGTGCTTTCATTCATATGATAAGGGTCCAAGAGGAAATGAGTATGACTCCCAAAGTTTCTGCAACCCCGTTACCTGACAGACTCTGACTCAGACCAAGCCCTCAGCTTTCTCTGAAATGTTATCCACTGTGTGATCCCTGCCGCCTGTGTCCCCAGAGGACTCCACAGGGAAGCCCGCCCCCACATTTCCGCCTCTTCCCTGGCAGTGGCGTGAAGGTTACGTTCTTCTATCTTCTTAGTCATATAGCACCTTTCAAACTTATTTTAGCTACAACCTGGCCTCAGAGAAGCTTTCAAACTTGTGAATAAACCCTTTACACAAAGGCCCCATTAAAGATTAATAGCTAGCATAAGGGATTCTGGCGATGGAACTGTTCTGTGTCTTGACTGTGTTTTGGTCACATGAGTCTGCTCATGTAGTAAAAGTGCATAGACCAAAACACACACGTACATACCAACGAGTCCGCATGAAACTGATGAATAGGAATCAGGCTGATGGATTGTATCAATGTCAATTTCCCGGTTATGATACCGTATCAAAGTGCTGCGAGACATTACCCCTGGGGGAAACTACTTGAAGGGTAGATGGGACTCTCCATGTTACTCCTGACAATTACATGTGAATACAAAATTACCTTTCAATAAAGGTTTTTTAAATCTTTAACAAACTGTACATTTCAAGGCATTTTTAATTTCATCACCTAAAAAAAAAGCCTATGTCAACATATTTAAAAGACACTGAAAATGTGCAGTATGGCTAGTTGCGGTCACCTTCATTCTGCTCCTCTCTGATTCGTGACATGAATTGCCACTGCCAGTAAGAGAGGCCCCACGTCCCTCGGCAGAGTCAGCACCTGTCATTTTTAAAGTTTTGATTTTTTTTTAAAAAACGGTAACCTGATTTTGATTATGTGCCTGAGTCTGTCGGCAACAAGACCTACAGTTGGCTTCTGAGTTTTCCGAGGCAGACTCATCAGTCCTTCTGATCTCAGCTGTGCACGCAGACACCCCGGGTCACAGGCCGGGACAGAAGTTCCAGCCAGACTCTGCTGTCCCAACTCAGCTCGTCACAGCAAAACGCCTTAGGCATGGGTGTCTTCCCAAGACTTTAAAAGAGAGATTTCCTTTGAGCTTTTCTCTTGTCTTTTTCCAAAACTAATTCTTAGGGCTTGTAGCATATGAATAGGAGAAATGAATGAGTTGACTAGAAAAGAAGGAGTTGTCATCTACATTTTCTAGCCCTGTAGTCAAATTACAGTTTAAACCTGTGAATAACATTACTTTTTTAAAAGTTTACATCCTAGTTTGTGCTACCCTGGCTCTACAGTCTCCAAAAGTCTGCAAATTAACAGCACAGTCTCACTTCATCTTCAAACTGGAAACACAAGGAAGTTTAGTTTCTTTAAAAGTAGTAACCCATTCCGCAAATCTCGACACCTGCAAAAGCAGGGTTGTGAAAGTCTGTCTTCAAACTTCTAAACTGATGTTAATCAGACTTGCTCAGTCAGAATTATCTAGGACTAGAAAAACAATCGCCAGCCATGTCTACATGTTTTCCAAACTCACGCATGCCAGAAAACATCACAGAGCTACAAATTCAAGCAAAATACTCAGCACTTGCAGCTGCACAGAGTGAGCGACTTTTTCAAGGGCAATTCAGAGATAATACAACCAAATTGGACACCTACCTACCCATTCTGATGTGGGGAGGAAAACAGGAGGTGGGAGTATGGCTAGGGGTTCCTTTCGTTCACTGGGGTCTATTTGCAAACACCCTTTCCTTCCAGGTGCTCACCACAGCCATCATGGTTCCAGAAACCGAGTCCCCAGAACCAGGCTCTGCATTCTCCAGTGATCGGCTGCAAGAAACAACCCCCTGACCCACCCTTCCTGAAGCCCTGTGAAAGAAGAAAAGACTTCACGTGCCCCGGACACTGCGAACGTGGAGCCTTATGAAGTATCAGCCCCCTAAACCCGCTAGAATGTGAACTGACCACAGCGAAAGGTACACGAATTCCTGGCAAGTCTAAAATATAGGCTACTTTAAAATAAATTCAATATCATTACTTTTATTCATGTAACATGTATATGTTTAGTTTACATGTATATGTACATGAACACATGTGGCTCCAGGAAAGCGGATGAGATGGGCAATATGAAACCGTCGTACCCAGTTCCCAGCAACCTTTCTGGGGTCGTGCTAAATCATTCGGACATTGTATCCAACGCCTGATTTAACACGGCAGAATATGCATACACTGAAAGCGTTATCTGTTTTGATAACTGCATCGAGATGATGTTACATTGTCAGGGCTTTTTATTCTGTTTGTTTTCCTTTATGTCAATGGAAAGCCTGCACTGGATAGACTAGAGGACTCTTTGCAAGAAAAAGCGTGAAACCATCTGATCCCTTATGTAGTTCTAATATTTCTCTCTGCTGTTCTGTTTACACTAGTAGTTTGGGGAACTGTTTTTTAATAGGGCTTCCTCCTGCATAGACTCCACTCCCACTCCCTCCAAAATCATACATCTTCAATAATGAGTTTTGATTGCCATCTAAACAAGGCAATAATGCTGACTTTCCCATCACTTCCCTCACCTGGGGCATTAAAGGGAACGCACGTGGTTTCCTATCCCCACTTCCTGAAGGGGTTCAGTGGCTGTGCATTCTAATGCCAAGGCCGGAGAGGCAAGACCTGGCTCATCTCCAGGCTATTTAGAGGGATGCGCAAGAAGGTGTGGTCGACATCTGCCCACAAGATGGCTTGTTTGGAAAGGGTTTGAGGCAGGCTATCAGTCTCCTGCCACTGCTCCCAGCCTTTGCATCAGCCTTGGGAAGTGATGTCACACACCTGCAATGCACATGCAAACTGTAAACACTTCACCAACATTGCATTTGAGTCTCCCACCCAAGACCGTGCCCAGCTGCCTCACACGGAGTTCCTCGGCTGCCAGATTTGCTAGTCTGCATAGCATTGAGAAAATGGATGGTCTTATGCAAACAGCGGTTCAGTCAGCTCAAGTTTTATACCACCAAGCTGTGTACAGTTTTGGTTTTTATTGATTACTTCTCGCTGTTTCTAGAATGACAGAGGTGGAATTGGAAGAAATATTAAAGATGACGCAATACAGCACTCTCATTTGACAGATAATTAAGTCACAACCCCCTTATATCTTTCTTTCCCATCAGAGGCAAAGGCAGGGGCCTGCCTTTAAAGCACTTTTCCACCCCTAGCACTTAATACCTACCAGATATTCAAGCTGGTTAAACAAATGGATGGATGGATGCGTGACTTCCTGGAAAACCAGTTCATGGAGCCATTCTACATTATTTGAAACTGTAGCCTTGGGCCATGTCTTCGATTTTTCTAAAATTCAGTGAATGT
Organism: Sturnira hondurensis; assembly: GCF_014824575.4. Classification (NCBI taxonomy): domain Eukaryota; kingdom Metazoa; phylum Chordata; class Mammalia; order Chiroptera; family Phyllostomidae; genus Sturnira; species Sturnira hondurensis. The sequence goes on along the minus strand of NW_028082759.1, from coordinate 24,341,187 downwards.
ACACACAAAAAACAAAAACAATGATAGTATCTTGCTGAAAGGATTTTTATGCACATTTCTTGAGATGAGCTTTTCGAAAGCTCCTTACAAAGCCAGACAAGTGGTAAGGATTCCATAGAGCCGCTTGCTGTTCCGTTCATACTGGTTGTGTACCTCCCTCCACTTCTCCCTGTTACTCTCGCTCACCAGCCTCTCGGTTCATCCACGCAGGAGTCAAGGGCTTTGGCCCTCACTGTGGTCTTTCTCCCTCCACTAGATCCACCATCAGCCTGGGGTGACGTCACCATCTGGAAGGAGAGCTCAGCAGCCCTGTCGCCACACATCACTGATGTTTTCATCGGCAGAGACTCGCCCTTTTTTCTTTCAGTTATGTGCCTCCCGTGGCCACATGCAAACCTTCTCCCTCGAATCAGTCTTCTGGGATACAAACGCTGGTGCCGTCAGTAGTCGCGGCCACGTCGCCGGCCGCACATTGCAGACTCTCCGAAGACTTCAGTTACTTCATTTACTAAATGGGATGATAAAGACTGAACCCCAACCCTGGCCTGCAGTATCCACGGCGTTATGGATGGAAAATCAAAACAAATTTACATGGACTACCAAGTCCTGTGGAGGAAAAGGGACGGTATGGCTATTCCCTCAAGGGGGGAGCACGTCAGAACAGCCTGGCCACCCTCTCAAGGGGAGAATGCCCCAACCCTTGCCTAGACAGGCTTTTATTGTTTTTTTTTTTTTGTGCAGGAGTTCGGGTTCAACTTATTAATCATTGTCAGGCAGTAAACAGTAGATAGCATACAAAGAACTATTAGGGCTTCTTCTAAGTCGGGGTCTATCACCTAAAAGGCTACAAAACTTTGGGAAAACAAACTCATTTTCTGCCCGGGCCTTTATCATTTAACTAAGAGCATACTTATCAAAGCAGGCTTCATAGGATTTTACATGTCCTTTCTCAGGTCTGATCACCCAGGAAGCTCACCATTCCCAGCACAGGGCTGTACCGCCCTCTGTCACTGTTTTCAGGCTTAAGTCAGGCAGAGGAGGCAGATAGCCAAGGGATTCTCAGAGACATCTCACAGACAGACTGAGGACGCAGGCTTCATCAAAGTGGGGGGGCCAGGGTCCATCACCCCCTCTTTGCTGCAGCCCTCCAAGTCTTTCTTTGAGGGCCTCCCAAGTGATTGTGTCTGGCTTAGGTTGCTCCCTCTCTGAGGGTCTTACTTGGCATTGACTAACCGACCAAGCATTGGGGGCCAGTTATGGAAAAAGGAGCAGAAGCTGCGCTCCTGCCAGGAAGATAAGCTTTGTCTCCTTAGTGGCTTATGGTCCAACAGTCGCTCATTCAGCCTTAGCCATGGGAGGCTAAGAGAGACCAGAGACCAGGTCCAGAGACCAGGCTGAGCAGTTCCCCACACTTGGGCACCTCAGTTCTTCCCACCATTGTAAATAATCCATAGTGGAAACCATAGATAGGCTGTAAATAAATTAGAAATAAAAAGGAAAAAAGTAGGAAGAAGTACTAAAAATAATAAAACAGTTTGAAAATATAATCATTGGGCACCCCATAAACACCAATGATAATAACAATAAAAGTTTACCTTTATTGATAACATATGTAGCATACTTAGAGTAATTCCTGGCCCAAGAGCATACCAAAATAAGTACTGTAAGTGAATTATCAGTGCTTACTATGTACAGGCACAATTATAACTGCTTTCTGTAATGTGTTTTACACATACCGATGACAAAATGGAGGTTCAGAGAAACTCATAACTTACCCTCGTTACACATCTAGTATATTGCTGAGCTGGGATTTGAACCCACAGACTGAGGGCCACCTTGACAATTCAGTCCATACATTGTGGAGATGGGATTTAGGGCCTGCTAGTCTGATACCAGAGCCTATGGTCTTAATTACTTTGTCTCTCCCTAAATTACCAATACCCAAGAATGTCTACACACATACACTTGTTCAATCAAATGCTCACATCAAACTATTTAATTCCAGAATATTTTCTTTGGCTTAAGTTTATGTTCTTTTTGGCCCCAAAAGTCCCATCTTTCGGGCCAGTGCCAGCCTTTATGTGCAGGGACCTGCCAGCTCTCCCCTGGCTTACCCAGATGGGGACCAGGCCTTCGGCTTTAGCGTGTCCCTCCCACAGAATGTGTCTGTTCAATGCCTGGGGAGGACCTGTATTCAGACATAACGGAGCGGTCAACGGTAACAAGCATTTTTCTGGGCGCCATTCTGCCTCAGCCGAGTCAGCTCATTTTCAACTCAAAGATCACTCTGGTGACAACTACAGAGGAACAGGTCCTTTGGTCACTGTGGAGCAGAGATCTGGGGTGTACCAGGTCCAGCGTGTGTAGGTGATGGCTCCAAAGGCATTCCTCCCAGAGTTTCTGGGCAGGCATGTCCCTGGGTACCTCTTTCCTGCAGCCATCTGGCATTCATTTCTCAGGTCCCCTCCCGAGTTTTCTCCAGGGCCAAAGGAAAGGAAGGAATCATTTTTCTCAGGCCACCACAGTTCCTAAAGTGGAGTCACCCCATAAGTCCACAGGCAGGGGTGTCCAACTCACTTTCCCCAGGAGCCACATCAGACTCGCGGTTGCCTTCAAAGGGCCCAATGGAATTTTAGGACTGTATACATGTAACTACTCCTTACTGTTAAGTGAGAGCTCAGCACTGTCACTGGGTAGAAACGAGGTGCTGGGCCGGATAAAACCAGGTGGAGGCCGGATTCAGCCCACGGTCCTTGCGTTCGCCACCTGTGCCATGGAACCAAGGAGCAGTTTCCTGCTGGGTTAGAAGTCTGTTAGCCAAGGTGTGCAGGAGGCTCTGGAACAGGAAGTCAGCCAACGGAGGAGAGGGGAGGCGGGAGCTGAGTGGTGCTGTGCGGGGCTTCTGGTTTCCTGGGGCAGGAACCTGGGAACTGAGGGGAAGGGGCAATAATACTGTCCGCCCGTAGTTCAGTAGTAACCACCAGTGACAGTCTGCTGACCACGTGTCACTCTTTATCTGCTCTTTCCTCCGTGGCAGGACAGTGCCACAGCATCACTGAGGGGAGGTCATTAGGTACCCAGAGCATTCCTTTTTGTTTCAACGACAATGACAAAAGCCATAAAGGAGGTAAAGGGGTGGAAAGTAACAAAAGGCCCACGTGATTTCCAAGGCAGGAAGGCTCGATAATCATTCTTCCCCACAATATTTCAATGTATTCACAGTGTATTTTACCACATTGTATTCACAGTGTATTTTCTCTCCATCAAAATACGAATGTGTGTCATTAACCAGCTCGGTATTCTTGAGCAATTCTCTTCGTTTTTCAGATTTTTGGTTTTCCCACTTCTCTCCCTGATCTGGAAAACCACCGAGCTCTCTGAGAGGCCTTCAGTAAATTTACCTTGAGTTCCCCTCAGTTCAACTCACTGCAAAATCCATCTGGATTTTTGGAATAATGTGCTAAATCAAACCTATCAAGACTTTTATCAGATTGCACCAAAATACTGCAGACCAAAAGGATATTAAAACTTGAAAGTAATTCTTTCTCCAAGATAATATTTGCTTCGTGGAGAGGGACTGCCAGTAGCTACCGAGAAACTAGGACCTGCCAGGTGCCACCCCTTCAGTGTCTAAGGAGGTACCCGGCCATCACAGCCAACCTGAAACCTAGCTGTGCCCCCCGCCTTGACAGGCCTGACCTGCGGCAGCTGGAATGCACACACACAGCCCTTCTGCCCTGCCCCTTAATAAACAGAAAATGCTCTTCTATTTTTACTTCTTTCCTAACATCCTGCTTCACAGAGCATGACAAAAATGTATACATTGACACCAACTGCTGACAATGCCTGTCCCGTGCCAGCTCCAGGCACGTGTTCGGGTGAAGGCTGTTCCACCAAGTCCCGGGGTTGAAAGTTCCCCTTTTGGCTCCTCTACCGTAGTCACTATTGCTCATTCTTCTCGATCCACAGACCTGCTCGAGTACAGCACAAAACCACAGAAATGCTGAAAACAAGCACTGGAAATAAGGGCAGTAAAGTCCCGGCTACACGTATGAAAGAAAACATGTGCATAAAACCGTCCTCTAAGCATGTAAAATACATTTATCCTCAATTTGTCGTGTTTGGATTCCACAGGAATTAAAGACTCTGAATTAAAATAACGCATCAACTAGAGAGCAAAAATGCATCAGTTTTGCCTCGGCCTGTCATCTGTGGTGAGTGAATCTTTTTTTAGTTAAACCCAATTTAAGCATAAAAATGAAATCGCTCAGAAAAGCAGAAGACAGCAATAGTCTCCTGACTCCTTCACTGCTTTAACTCCTTCGACTGCACACAGTTGTTCTACTAATTTTCAACAACTCAATATTCGTACTCTGCTCTTCTCTGTGAACAGTTATTTCTTACATCTCATAAAGTGTGTACGTCAATAGGAATTCACATATATATATTAACAAGCAACAAATGCAGTACTCTACAGCATGATCACATTCCAGAGGAGTAAGTACTGATCTTTAGCTCCTTAATATTTCATGATACTTCTCTACTTTCTCCTCCTCACATCCCCTTTAATTTCATTTAATTGGCTCAGCAATAGGGCAAAAGAAGTATTGTTAGTTTGAGTTTATAACCACTGGGGAAGCAAGTCAGGTTAGGAGAGGTTAAATAACTTATTCAAAGTCTCACTGCCGTTACGGGACAGAATTAGCAACAAAACACAGACCAATAAGGCAGCAAAACAAAACCGGTAGGTCGTGGAAGAACATCCACTCCCTGAAACAGTCCAGCTGATTCAACTACACGAGGACTCGTGCGTTCAGATAGATTGCTCAACACCAAGGCTTGTGTCAGAGGATCTGGTCTGAAATGTCCCCTGAAAAGTTTCAGACTGGAAACAGGTCTGAGCAAATGATTTAAACCATCAACACAACCTTGCCTTCCAAAGGAATGTGCCACGCAGCGGATCCTAAAAGTTTTATTCGCAGGTATGACATTCGATGTCTCTCAGCCTTTGTTTTCACTATTCATTTTCTTTCGAAGTCTTAAGTTTTATCCCATCTAAAGTTAGGAAATAAGATGACACACTTTTCTTAACACCCTACCCTTTGTTCTTTCTCTACTTTTTTCCGCTTATTTTTCACTGATGCATATGTACTACCACTCAGGATCACTGAAAACTTAAGGTTCTGCATGACAGAAAACATTAGCCTTTGCATTTAAATATTTCATTATATGGTAAGAACAGGGAAGCAAAAACTAAAGACCTTCAGAATTACTCAGTATATTTACACAATCCTCTGTAAGAAGCAGTATTAGCTACTAATTCCTGAAAGCCTATTATACACCAGGAACTGTACCAAGCGCTTTCTGTACCTGATCTCATTTTATTTCAGCTGCAAGCTTTCAAGTTATTATCACAAATAAATCTGAAGAGAAAAGCACGGCTTCAAAAGCATGAAATAACTTGACTGAAACTGATACCGATAGCTGGTGACAGAACACGGTCCCCCCCTCAAGTCCGCCTGACTCGTAGATTTTATTTATTTTGTCTGTCAGAGTCAGACGGGCCTGGCTTTAAATCCCAGCTCTCTCAGCTATGGCAGCGCTCAGACTGTTTGAAAAGGCAATAAATTAATGCAGAATGTGTGCAATAGACATGAACAAGTGTGGCCTGTTCTGATTCACCCTGAAAACGCCTACCGAACACAGCAGAGGCTTCTCACTGGAAGGGTCTGTCCTTTCTCCAAGGTACGGTTAAATTGGGGGAAGAGGGTACCAGATTAGGTGAGTGCCAACTTTGAACACCGTGTGTAGTAAATCACCCCTCAGTGTGGCAATTATGTAATTGTTACGAAAGAGACAGTCAGCGGACACCAAACCGTGCCAGCCCCACTGGTAAGGAATTGCTGGAAAAACAGGCCGCACCCCTCCTTCGGAGCCTGGGCCTCTTCCTCTCTTTCCATGGGCTGCTTCTCCATCTTGCAGCCATAGCACCCTTCACAGAGCCACTGAATTGTCAAGGAACCAATTAAACTACCACCATTAAGTAACACTGGCTGGCGCCCCGCCCTGAACCCCAGCTGATTAGAATGCCATGTGCAGAGGATCCACGGTAGTCCAAGTGCGTGACCACGGCGACCTTTCACGTCCGCAGATTTGGTCAATCATCTTGGGTTGGGCCACACTGGAAAGTACGCCTGATGTCCCCAGCCACGCACGGGCTGCTCCGTCTGATTCAGAATGTCAGAATGTCCACACAGCCTGCTGTTCATGGCATTTTTTTTTTGCATCTCTTCCCTATGTGTCATTAGTAAGTGACCTACACTGTATACGAATGCAGCTGCCCTTTTCCAGTGACCTGGCACAGCTCCTTGCTAGTATCCGCCCGAGACAGGTCTGGGAGTGGAAGAACAGGGCACTGATGCCCGAGTCCACGTCACTGGCAGGGACAGGCAGAAAGGTCACATAGCGCCTACCCAGATGGTGGCTCTGACAGTTTTTATTCTCTTGCTTTCCAAAAAGTGAATGCATTCTACCTCCCAGTTTTAATTTACCAGGCTGGGTTTGTTTCTTATTTTGTATAGGAGCGATGCCTTCAGACAGAGAGACAAATCCCTTTGTACTGTGTAGCGCTCATTCTGCACCCCAGGCCTCTCCACCCCCTCAGTACAGGCTGCTCCTGCCTGTACTGAGCCAAGTGCCACTGGGCCCAGCGCTACCTGCCTGCCCGCCCGCGTGGCAGCTGATGGGAAGCACTCACTTTAAGTAAGTTGGGTTTATCTTTTAGAGATCCAAACGTTCCTCCCACCTAACACATGATTCTCAGCTTCATCACTGTATCCAGATAAATCCCTACGTGGAAGGTAATACTGTAGTGGTGTCATTCTGGAAAAAGAGAAGAGAAAAGCAGGATTTCTTTTTTCTAGCCTAGAAAAACACAGACATGTTTCAGAGCCACCCCTTCAGTTTTATGTGAGTAAAATTTTATTTGTCTGTCAATCTTATGTGGCTACAAAAGATAAAACCAAACATGAGTGTAAAGAATCCATTGATCTACAGTTGAAAAAGAACGTAAAATAACTCCAATCTATACGTGGGTACCATAGACCTGTGCCTTTATTTTCTTATGGAAAAATGGAAAGAGAACATGGATAAAAAGACTTTGGTTATATAAGGATGTTATGAGAATAAATGATCAAGGACTAGGCCACAGCGTGACTTTGAAGGCATGCCCAGAGCATTAATTCAACGTAAAAACGGCAGAAGTGACTGGCCGATTACCTAAGTCTGTATTAGGTTTCTCGGCCTATCCTGTCAGTGGGCTTGGTAATTATACTAGAATCAGGGTCCAAAGGCTGCCTGAACTATGAAAATGTCTCTTCGGCACAACCTACAGCAATTTTGTGGCTTCAGGAAGCAATATATTCCAACTTTTTAAAAAAGCCACCACAACAGAGCTTGTAAGATCTCTTGCCCACCTAAGGATCTCTCAGCAGAATTTGGGAAAAGAATTACCTCTGGAAGAATGGGAACAAGAACAGAATAAATAAGAGCGCAAGACTCATCCTTCCCTCTTGTTACGAGAAACCTCAGATTCTGAAACAGCGGCAGCCGTGCTATTTACAAGTGAGGGCACAATCGAGCCACCACTACCACAGCCATCTCAGAGCGTCTGGCAAGAGATACTCGCTAGGACTCAATGCCAACACTGAAACGTTCCCTAAGTCAAAAAGAGTTCTCCCAAATCAAACATCCTTAGCCTGGGGTCCATGAATAGGCTTTAGGGCAGAGTATAATCCTGCATGATAAGTTGTATGAGAATATGGATTTTATGGATCTTCCTACGGAGAGAGTATGTAGACGTTATTAAATCTGCAAAGGGCCTTACAAATATTTTTTTATAAAGTAAGGACAACTATTCTTGGTCCCGAACAAAAGAGACCATATTGTTTATTCTAGGTTTTCTATTTTAAGGGTCTCCCCCCTTAATAAATCCAACAAGGGCACATGAGAGACATAAGACATTATTTGAACACTACCACTTAGTCACTACTGACCAGTGATTTTTTATTTAATCAGGAGATTAAATAGGAGAATGGGTATGCAGCACAGGGGCCGAGACATAGAAATGTTTAGCATTCGATAGGTGCTATTTTTAATACATCGTGTGTGATAACTAAAGACATGTTTAATCTGCAGAGGACAGTTCTCACCAAGAAAGTCAAACCCAAGAGATCAAGCAGACTAAAAGGACTAGCCCAGTGTAACCCTATGGTTCAAATGAGCAGCCCCGGCTGGTGTGGCTCAGTGGGTTGAGCTCACGCTGTGAACCAAAGGGTAGCTGGTTCGATTCCCAGTCAGGGCACATGCCTGGGTTGTGGGCCAGGTCCCCAGTGGGGGCCACGTGAGAGGCAACCACACATTGATGTTTCTCTCCCTCTCTTTCTCGCTCCCTTCCCCTCTCTCTAAAAATAAATAAATGAATAAAATACGTTTATAAAATTAGTAGCCACAGGTGGCAGTTCTGGCACTGGATTGGACTGCACGGCAGGTGACAGGCAGAACTCCAGCCCAGGACAGGTGCAGGGTTCCCTGCAAAGAGGAGCAGCTTCGGGCAGCGGGGACCGAGCCTTCCCCGGAGTTCAGGTGTGGCATCCATTCTGCCCACTCTCAGGGAAACGGATGGCACCGCAAGGAACGAGCATACCGAAGGGCAGAGCACAGCGTCGGACTTTGTCTACCTGAAAGAAGGCCTAGTTAGCGTACTCGTAAGAATCGCACTGGCAAGGGACAAAATCGGCACAGAAATTGGAGACAGCGTTGGACCTACAGGTAGGTGTTAACATAGTCCCAGCTGTCAGAAGTAGAAGCCGAGTAGATCATTATTCTGCGAACATTTACAAATGGATCTCCACCACCAAAAAGTCACAAAAATAAAACATCTACACCACTGCTTTAGAGATTTCTACTAGTCTCCCACCTCGAAATCCTCACCACGCCCCCCCTCGCCTGCGTCACAGAGCGTACCTTCGGAGTGGATTTCTGCTCTCTGTCTGGCCCTGGGGCCTTGCGTTTTGGCCTGTTTCCTGCTCGTCTGCATCAAGGGACTTGGCAGTTGGGTCCCACGTCATCTTCGCACCAGCCCCTCTGAGACTCCCCTCTCACCGTCTGGCTCTGACTCTCAGGACCTCGGCTTGGCTGGATGCCCGGATCCCCACTCTTCTGGGAAGAACGGCAGAAGGTGTCCAAGGAAAGGCCTTGGATTTGCAGGCAGCAAAACCGGCCCTGAGCCCAAGTGGTGCCCTTAGGGAGCAGTGTCACTTTGGATACCAACAGCCAACACCAACTGAGCTCTTCATAAGGAAATACATCACACTTAAGCCGCACGAAGCCCTGAAGTTAGTTATACTATTATCTGCCTTCTACAGTTCAAGAGACAGAGGCCCAGAGAGGTTGGTGATGTTTCCAAAAGTAACGGGGCTGGGACATCAGCGGGATTGTTACTCAATCGCAGGCAGTTCAGGCTGCTACCCAACATGCTCTGTTACTTCACCAACTGTGCAGACAGACACAGCTATAAAGCCGACCTCGTGAGGGGAGGGACTGTGCGCCTAAAACACCGAACAGTAGTGAAAACACAAATGGGCTATGGACTCTGTGTGTTGTACAAATATAAAGTGTTTCTTTTTATTATTGTGTCCTCTTTATCAGTTTTAACTTGGTCCCTTTTTTTTGGTATCCAGAAATCATAGTTCTTTATTGTTCTTTTTTCCCCTACCTTTGAAGAAATAAATTCTTTGCCATTGAAATGGACCCCTTTTCCTCCCACGCTTCTGGCTCCGGCACATTTAGAAATAGTGCGTGGCCGTGTCTGAGCCCCTGCGCTTTCTGCTGCGAGAACGGTCTTCCTGCCCCATCCCTGCTTTCTCCCGTTCTGTCACCTGTCCAGGCTCCTAAACTTTCCCTCTGACGTCTCCCACCTTGTGTTCACCACCGTTCTCAGCCTCCTTGACCCTTCTCTGGCTGCGTGCTCTTGCTCTTCGGCATTACGTCGTCAGACTACCATCCTCAGGGCTTCCTTTTCCTTGTTCCAATTTTTTTACTGGTTGCTCTTTCCTCTGTGTTTTAAACTCTTCTCACTTCAGTGGATTATTCTCTCCCTGCCAGCTTTTACAAGTAGACCCGTAGATGAAAACTACTACTGTAGAGGGATTTCCTAAAGGCACTAGTCCTAGTGAGATGAGTTTGATACACAATGTGATGGTTCTTAACACTGCAGACTAGCCGGCAGTGACCAATGGGCCCCTAAATGGGCAGCCATGCTCCTAGGAAGAGAGATATCAGAGAGGACAGGCTGCACGGCTCACAAAGGTTGGCGTTCCCAGGGCGGCGGGAGCGTTCAGGGGCCTCACGGGCCAGCAGTCATGAATCATAACCGCTTTTAGCAGAAGCCACAGAAGATGCCCACTGAGCCCCCTCCTCTGCTCGTTAGACCCGGACGCAACCACAGTAAAGGAACAAAGCATAGTGCTGAGGCAAACATATCCCTTGTGAAAGTAAAGGTAAAGTCCTTTTATTAAAAAAAGAATAAAGGACTAACACTTGGTTGAATGTTTTAACCTCCCCCGCCAAAGAATGTACCAAATACTCTTATTACCCTAACCTCCACTTAGTGTTTCTGATATTATATATTCTTCCCCTTCTGAGATTTTTGCTGATGGTTGCTATGGTTTTATCTGGCCCTTCTTTATGTATTTTAAGCATTTACTCCTTTCCTCCTATTGCTATCAGATGAAACTATCTGAACAACTACATGCAACCTACATCATAACCAGCGTTTCTGGTTTATGCTTACCTTCACGTAAATCTTCTCTGGTGGGACACTTGCAGGATGACAGGTTCCTATCAGCCCTGCCATTTTAACTGTCCCTCTCCCCTCCCCACAGGTAGAGGGTTCCTGTTACGGTGGTTTGTTAGGGTCCTTCTAAAAGTCAACTTTCTACTACCACATAACTAAGACAGCACCAGAAATGTGCAAAACTCGTGGGCATAAACATTGATGAACTGTCGCAGTGCTGTTTCTCCCAGCTCTCCACCCACCAGGACACGACAATGCATTTCCCTGCATCCTGGAATCCCCGCCTCTTTCCAAGTATCACCCTGCACTTCTCCGCAAGGAAGTCTGTCCTGACTTGTAACACCATGAATTAGTGCCTGCTTTTGAACTTTATGTGGATTCTCCTATATATTCTTCTGCAAATGGCTTGTTTCATTTGCATTATGTTGTTGAGATTTATCCGTGTTGATACCTGCAGGAGCAATTATTCACTTTTAAGGCTGAATGCCAGTTTGCCGCATGAATATGCAGTACTGCCATTAATTTATCCATTCTGGACAACTGGGTTGTTTCCAAGTCTTTGCTATTACAAACAATATTGCTCTGGAAAATCTTAATTCTTCTTTTGGTGTATATGTGAGTATATCCATTGGATCTATATCTAGCAGGGGAATTCCTAGGTCAAGCAAATGTGTCTTCAAGTTTAACAGATACTTCGAGTTTCCCCAAAAGTTGCACCAACAGCGATGAGAGTTCCGGTTGCCCTCCATCCTCACCAACACTGGGTGTGGTCAGTCTCACGTTTGCTCACCATCCCGGAAGGTGCTAGAGGTATCTCAGTAGGGATTCAATTTGCATTTCCCTGTTTACTAAAGGAGTTGAGATTCTCTTCATATGTTCTTTGACCAACTGAAAATCTTCTTCCTGAAGTCTCTATTCAATATCCTGCCCATTTTTCCTATGTAATTGTCTGATTTCCTGTATTGATTCGTGAAAGTCTACATATTCTTTGTTGGTTATATGCACAGAAAATTTCTAACCCTTTGTCAGTTATATGTGACATGACCTTTGTCAAATGTATAACAAATATCTTCTACTCTGCACTTGCCTTGTAGTCCAATTTGCTCATCTTTATAGTTAGTGCTTCTGTGTCCTGTTTCAGAAACTTTTTTTTTTTGCTTAATCTAAGGTCATGAAAATATGTCTTATGTTGAGGCATTGCAGTTTCTCATTTCACTTTTTGACCAGCCATCAACCTGGAACTGATTGTTTGCAAGGTTTGATTCAAGGGTTGTTTTTTCGTCTTTGTTTCTGTTTTCCACATGGGCACCCAGTGGACCCAACGTGACTCAGTGAAGAACTGCCCTTCCCCCCACTTTTCTTCAGGCCCAGCTTTGTCATGAATCAGTGGGGTCTATTTCTGGTCTGCCTGTTCTATTCCATTAGTTTATTAGTCTATCCTAGCACCAATTCCAAAATGTCTAAATTATTTATTTTGTAGAGTGAACTGAAACACTTTTTTCTTTTTCTGGAATATTCTTTAACTCTTCTACATGAAATTTGGAATCAAATTATCAATGTTCACCCAATGTGATCAGGACTAAAACTGATCACATTGATCTGTATGATCTTTATGCTTTTAAGCAGGGAATTGGGTATATAATTTCTTCATGTCATGTCACAAGAGCTTTCTCTTACATACAAATATCCATCCATCCCCTTTCTGTGGAAGGCAGTTCACAGGGCACCAGGCTGCCCCTCCTTAGCACACAGAACACCACTTGGCCACCCCGCCCTGAGGGTCCCTGTGCCCCCTCTCCTCCCTCTGCTTGTCCCTAAAACCAACCCCTAGAGAATTCAGGACCAGGGCTGATGATGCTATTGTCCTCTGGTTTCTAATCTGCTCTTTTTTTCCTTTTTAAAAACATACTTGGTTAAAAGTCCTGGCTTCATTTTGTTGGTTATTTCACCTTTTTCTCATGAAAACAGCAGCCAAAAAATTATTAGACAAATCTCAAAAGTCTTTCTGAACTTGGAAATAACAACATTAGACCCAGAAGCATCTCCCCTCTTCAACAACATGAGTGTGCTGCTCATTTCTTGAACTAAGATGCCTGCTTTTTATCGGTAACCTTTGACTGAAACTTTAGCGTGAGTCACTACAGGTGATAATGTGTTTTAAGCTTCCAAAACAGCACCTGGTGCTTAGGAGTTTCTTATTACCTGCTGCCTTTTCACCCTTCCGTTTCAGTATCATTCTTTCTTAAAACATATTTTGTAGAGACTGTAATCTTCATCTTTGGGGGCTATGATTACCTTCCTGTCTTCATTCTTAATCCTTCCACCCCCCTCCCTTCTTTTCTGTTGACACATGATGAAATCTCAAGACATCACACTTTCATTATTGCTTATAACCTTGTTCTTCTCTGATAGAGTCTTAGCTCTAATTATAATTGGCTGTATCATTCCTCTATAAATCCTCCACCTTCTTTTAAACTTTGTTATTTCTGTTCATGCTTCCTCTTACTTTTTTGAAGCTAGGCAACTTGCTGGTTCTCAAGACTGAGGCATTTTTGCATCCAACACCTTTAGGCCAGTGCACTGCCTCTGAGCACTGCAGCCTTGCTTTCGGTCACCTCTGTAAGTGCCTCTTCTGGGCTCCCTGCCCCCACCAGCCCCACTTGCCTCTGTTGGCACCTCCTCACAGCTGCAGCATATTCACCACCTGCCTCCTCACCCCCTGAAGACAAAGATGGGCAGGAGTTACTCTATTTGAAGCTAATTTAGGGAGAATGTATCTTCTCTTTAGTACAACATCTCCTCTGATGCAACCCACTCAGTGCTACGTTGAACATATTTATCACAAACAGACTGTAATGAAAATAGCTCTTTTTGCTGTTATTATACGTCCAGAAATGCATCTCTGTAATGGGCACCAAAACAAACATGGAAGAGCCCCCTGTCTCGATGACTGGGCTGTGGTCGGGGCAGCTCATCAGGTTGACTTCTTCTCCCCTTAGGATGGGTTCTTTCCAAAAAGAACCTTAAATTCTCTTTACAAAGAAGCACCTGGCAGGCAAGTTGCACTGGTTCCTGGGGAGGCTCAGGCATGTTTAAACGAGCTGCGACAGAGAATGAACTTCAGCTGGGGCCTCTGGACACTAGCGCTGTCAAGTGCACCCAAAAACCCTGCCCCGTTACCCTGTATTTACATGCACTGGGGCTCGGAATGGGCTTTTGTCGTCTTTTTCTCCTGCAACACAGTTGGATCCCCCTCCCTGGGCTGCCCTTCTTGTTATATATAGGGAAGGTGACTTGACCTTCAATAATTTTTGCCTTTCACATTTCATTTGGAGCTACACACATGTACTTATCTGATCTTCTCTCTTCACCAGAACATAAATCTTCCAAACATGATTTCATTTTTAAGACATCCATATTGTGGTTTGAATTAAAAAAAAAAATTCTACCCTGCAGAACTTTCCTCCCTTACTGACTAGCAAAAACAGCCACAATCCAGGTCTTTCATGCTAAATATATTTCCTTTTTGGTGTTTAGTCTTATTCCTTGTACCAAGTCACACCCCATGTCTCTTGCCCTGACTCCCCAAAGTCTCCTGAAGTTCTTGGTGCTTTTGCAGCTCAGAACATGGCGTGCTTAGATGAGAGTGCTCCAGGGATCAGAAAGGTCAGAGGCTTTGGAATGCACATGAGGATGTTGAGACCAAAAGTTTAAGCAACTTGCTCAAGGTCGTACAAAAGGAGATACCATCACCAGCCCCATTTGATTTTATATTTTATTTTTTATATGCAGGAATAACATCCTTTTGCCCCAAAAGTGTGTGTCTATCACAGCAGAGTTAATTATTTTTCTAAATTTTGCATCCTAGAATACATTTCACTTACTATTGTTTGGTTTTTACTCAGGACATGGTTAAATCAAGCACATTTACAGAGCAAATCTGGTATATCTAGTGTAATACAAAGCACTACAAAACCTAAGAGTAAGGAGCCTTAAGGAACCTTGACTGAAGACACGAATACCCTTCTTCTTGGCCCCTCCTATCTGGCTAGAATTCTAAGACAGTAATGAAGCCAGTCGTTCTACTTGCCTTCCCATTGAACTGAGCCTGGAGATCCCCGCTGATGGGAGAGAGGCCTAAGATTCTCCCCATCCCTCCCCGTGGCTCAGGGGTAGCACTAAAATCCACAACCCCTTCTAATTTTCTCACTCTATGAATTGACACAGGCACATTAGTTCCAATAAAAACAATTTAGAATTATTTGTATTACTACTTCCCTCCTTCATTCACATGGTCATAGATATATTTATAAGAGTAGGTTGTCTTAAGAACACTTCACCTTTGTTAAAACAATTTGTTAAGTATATTTTTCAAAATGAGAGTAACACTCATTCTTCTCCTTTAACATGTAGTTAGGAAGCTGATCAAAGCACGATCATGGTGTTACCTCCATGGTCAGTAGCTGAATAAGACAAGAACAAAGATGCCAAATTCATACCCTGATGCGTCATTTCCTTAGAAACTGCTTTGACTTACCTGTTTATCTCCAGCTTACTGATTGCCAACCTTTCTATGTTGTCAAGTGTTACATGAAAATGCTTGCTGATGAAAGGGATTCATTCACTGTTTTCAAATCAAAGACTTTGTTGAGTTTCTTAATCGAGAACCACTTCATGGCATTTTCAACCCGCTATAGTCAAGTCATTGTTCTACATGCTGCCCAGCATCACCTACCTCACTCTGAGTTACGAGAGTACACAATGATAATAATAACATATTCAGAGCAAGCCATAAAATACAGATTGGATCATTCCCCTCTCACGTGCCAGAAAACCACCAAGGGCGAGGGAGAAAGAGCAGAGCGGTGCGTTCCAACACTAAATGAGCGATTTGTTCAAAGCCAAACCCTGGATGGAGACTGAATAAGCAACCTTTTTAGTTTATTCTAACAGTATGAGAAAGGAAGCAAATATTTTCATCTGTATAGTGCCACCAAGCTCCGCATTTTACTTCGTGCACTTCCGATTCTTGCCATTGAATCATAAGCCTCCAGAGCAAGCTATGGATTCATTTAAAAGAGTCTTTTAAATCACTCAAAGATTAAACACCTCAACTTTGTGTGAGAAAACACAGTTACCCAATTATCTCTTCTGTGTATTTGATTTCTTTGAAAAACTGGTTTCATGAGGTAACACCCACAAAAGTAGACTGAATAATGCAAGTGTAAATCTAATTCAGAAAACGCAGCTTTGAACAATTACATACTTAAATCTCCTTGAAACCTAGACAGCATCCAATATGAGCAAAGAAGAGCAAAAGTTTAACTCGAAATAAGTAGCCCTTGGGTCAGATGGCATAGTCTAGTGGGATGAACACAGTCCAGTGTTTAAAAACTACCTCCATTTCAACTAGTTTGTCATTATGAGCAATTCATTTAACCTGGAGAAGTGGTGGAGCACTCCGATGCTAACGGTTACTAACCATGTAATTGTCAGTAATCTGATTGTACCCAACTGATAGGATTAATAAAACTATCTGCAGGATAATTTGGGAGACAGTAACATAAATGGAACCTCCAAGTCCAAGAGACAGAACCAGAGGGATAAACAAGCAAAATGTCTCTAAGTAGCAAGTGGAAAAGTAGGGAAGGTGAGTGGCCGTCCTTGGAGCGTTTGCTGTTTGTCACATGGCTCATAACTAACCAACCTCATATGCCCCAGGATGAGATAGCTTCACTGGGGATTTCTCCCAAAGAAACCAATGAACGAAGTAACAATTCTGCACAGATCTTTCCAGAAACAGAAAGAAAAGATGAGGCTTTCCAAATCACCTTAAAAGGTGGTATCACTCTGACCAAAGATATTATAATAAAACTACTTACTATTAGCCATTATGAGCATGGAGGCAAAAGACACAACAAAATACTAGCATGTCAAACCCAGCAACATATCGAATGATCACATCATCACCAGTGGCATCTATACTGGTAATGTAAGGTTGGATCAACATTGGAAATCAATCAACACTCATTATACAAGCAGACTGAAATGAAACAAATAATGATCTCAACAGAAGCACAAGCATTTTTACAAAACAATTACCATTCATGATAAAAACTCTAACAAAACTAAAAATAAAGAAAGCTTCCTCAACTTCATAAAGAACACATATATGACCTAAAGCTAACATCATACTTCACAGAAAAACTGAATGCTTCCCCCTTAAGATCAAAAGCAAATGATTTGGGAACAATTGAAAATCCATATAAAATAAAATAAAAAGTAAATAACCACAATCCATCACTTATATCCTATACAAAACCTAAAAATAAACAGTTGAAGAAAACACAGGAGAAAATCGCTGCCACCTTGAATTAAGCAAAAACTTCTTAAAACACATACACACAAAAAAACTATAAAAGAAAAAATTAATAAATTAGACTTCATGAAAATAAAAAGCTTCTACCCTTCAAAATGTTGCCAAGGAAATAAAAAGAGAAGTCACAACTATGCAAAAATATTTGCAAAACATCTACAAGCGTACTTCATTTTATTGGTTTCCCTTCATCGTGTTTCACAGCTACCAGTTTTTACAAATTAAAGTCCAGGACAACTCTGCATCGAGCAGGCCTGTTGACATCATTTCTCCACTAGCATTTGTTCATTTCATGTCTCTGGGTCACATGTTGATGAATCTCACAATATTTCATACTTTTTTATGAATGGGTTGGCCAAAAAGTCCATATGGTTTTTTTTCCATAAAATAAAAGACACATTTTTCATTTTCACCAATAACTTTATTGATTTGGATATTTTGTGTATATTGGCTCTCACATGATATAACATTGATTGTTCTCAATTAATGTCTCGATTTGATCCCCATCAACTTCAACTAGTCTACCTGACCATGGAGCATCGTCCGGCGAGAAATCTCCAGCATAAAACTTTGCCAAACGCTTTCAATATGTTCAATCAGTCACAGCACCTCCTCCATACACTGCACAAATTATTTTTTGTATTTCAATTGTGTTTTTACCTTTCTTGAAATAACAAAGCATAATATGCCAAAAATGTTGCATATTTTCTTCCATTTTCAATATTAAAATAGCTGCACAAAATGCACTAATTTTATGTTTCTTTAAATGCATATTAATATGACAGCTGTCACAATACAATCCAACAAAATTTTTTCAAACAAAGTTAAAGACAACTAACAGTTATGAGAGCCATCTAATAGAAAAAGCAAACAAACTTTTGGGCCAACCCAACATTATTGTATTTGTGATGGTGGTCTGTAATCAGTGCTCTCTGATGTTACTATTGTACTTATTTTGGGGTAACACCAACCACACCCACAGAAGATGGTGAACTCACTCAGCAACTGTTGTGAGTGTCCCAACTGCTCCTTTCATGGGGGGCCATTTCTTATCCCACCCCCTCGGGCCTCCGTAAGACACACCAATATTTCAATGAGGCCCGTTAATAACCCTACCCTAAGTGTTCGAGTGTAAGAGTGGCAGGTCTCTCACGTTGAATCGAAAGCTAGACGTGAGTAAGCCTGGTGGAAAGGCATGTTGATAGCCACTACAGGCTGAAAGCTATGTGTCTCACATCAGTTAGCCAAGCTGCGCCTGCAAAGAAAAAGTTCTTGAAGGAAATTAGAAATGCGACTTCAGTGAACACGCAAATGATAAGGATACAAAAGAGCCTTATTGCTGAGATGGAGAAAGTTTTAGAGGTCTGGATAGAAGATCAAAACAACCCTAACATTAAGCCAAAGCCTAATATAGAGCAAGGCTCTAAACTTCTTCAATTCTGTGAAGGCTGAGACTGGTGCAGAAGTTGTAGAAGAAAAGCTTGAAGCCACGAGAGGTGGGTCCATGAGGTTTATGAGAAGAAACCATCCCTATAACATAGACATGCAAGGCGAAGCAGCAGGTGCTGATATATTTTAGAAGCTAGAGCAAGTTATCCAGAAGGTCAAGCTAAGATAATCAATGACTGTGGCTACACTGGACGACAGATATCAGTGTACATGAGGCTGCCTTCTATTGGAAATAGATACCATCTGGGACCTTCATAGCTACTGAGAAGAAGTCACAGCCTAGCTTCCCAGCTTCAAAGGACAGACTGACTCTCTCATTGGGGCTAATGCAGCTCAATCATGGAACAACAAAGCCTAGATGGCAGCACATCTGTTCACAACACAGTTTGCTGACTATTTTAAGTTCACTGCTGTGTGTGTATATACGTATATATACACATATATTTATATACACACACATACACACACCAAAGAAATATATCCAGGTGAGATAAAAAGGAGTATTTGTGATTCATGGGAAGAGGTCAAAATGTAAACATTAACAGGAATTTGGAGAATGTTGGCTCCAGCCTTCAAGGATGACCTCGAGGGGTCATGACTTCAGTAGAGGGAGAAACTGCAGATGTGGAGGGAACAACAAGAGATCTAGAATGAGAAGTGGGCCCCAAAGGCACGGTCACATCACCGCAGTCTCAGGGTCGGAGTCAAAGGGGTGAGGGCGGCGTCTTCCCGACGAGCAGAGAGAAGGGTCTTGGGAGATGGACCAGCTCCTGGCGAAGGCGCTGTGGCAGCAAAGGACTGAGAACAGGACGTGAACTTTGTCGATAAGGCAGTGCCAGGGCTCAAGAGGATTAACTCTAGTTGTGAGAGAAGCTCTACTGTGAATAAAATGCTGCCAAACCATATTGCACACTGAGAAGAAATTGTTCATGAAAGGAAGAGACAATCAATGTGCACACTTTGCTGTTGTTTCATTTTAAGAAAGGGCTGCAACCCCAGCCTGCACTGACCACCCTGCTCCATCAGCAGTGCCTGTTTCGGGCCGGGGCCCTCCACCAGCCCTCCTTTCCAACTCCACCTGAAGGCTCAGATGATGGGTAGCATTGTTAGTGATAAAGTATTTTTAAATGAAGGTACATTGTCAGTATATGTTTAAGATACAATGGTATTACACTGCATTATAGTGTACACATAACTTTTATATGCACTGGGAAACAAGAAATGCATATGACTCACTTGGTTGAGATATTTATTTTATTGCAGTGGTTTGGAACCAAACCTGCAATATCTCCATGGTATCTCATGTATCTGAGAAGGCCTAGCACCCAGACTTTTGAAAATTCCTCACAACTTGATAAGAAAAAAATTTAACTCCATAAAAAGATGGGCAAAAGATTTTAACAGATCCTTTACCACAGAATCTATAGAAGTGGCAAATAAACACCTGAAAAGATGCTCCATATCATTAATCATTAGAGAATTGGAAAAAAACACAATATGATACCACTGCACAACTGTGAAAATGGCTAATAGTCAAAAGAACAATATTGGAAGCTGGCAAGGATGAAAAGAAACTGGAGCTCTTATACTTTTCTGATATGAATGCAAAATGGCACAGCCACTTTGAAATACTCTGTAGTTTCTTATCAAATTAGTCACGCACTTACCATACAACCAGCAATCCCACTGCTAGAATCTAGCTAAGACCAATGCAAATTTGGGTCCCTCGGAAAACTTCTATGGAAGTGTTTGCAACCGCGTTGTTCATAACTGCCAAAAACTGAAGAGAATCAAATGACCATCAACTCGTAAACAGGTAACGAAACTGTGGCATGTTCACATAATGAAATAATGGGCTAATCAATCAAAGGAATAAACTACTGTTACATGTAACAACATGGATAAACACCCAATGGAACATGTGAAGCAAAGGAAGACAGACTGTATGCTTCTGATATTCCAGAAAAGACAAAACCACAGTGATAGAAAACATCTGTGGGGGCTGCCAAGGCATAGGGTGGGGTGAGGGGGGCTAACTAGAGATGAACAGGAGACAACCTTTAGAAGGGATAGAAATGTTCCATATCTCAGTTATGGTGGTGGTTATACAACCAGAGTATTAAAGTAAAGAATGAGATCCATAGCACCTTCATTACTACAGGAATTCAAAGTCCATACTCACAAGAGAGAGGGAGAGGAAGAGGAAGAGAGAAAGAAAGTCTTACTTTCCATCAAATTCCAGGTAATAATTACAGCAAGAATAATAGAATTAGAAAATCACTCTTTGGCAACCATCTTGTAACAACTGGTTCAAACAAAAATCAGCAAAAGATGCTGAAATGAGTTAGTAAAACTTTAATAAGGAATAGCATACTTACATGAACTCAAAGTATCTCCCGTAAAATGTTTACTAATTCGTTTTTAATAAGGAAAAATACTGATAAATGAACTGTAAAGTGGAGAAATGAGGTACACTCTAAATTAGTATTATTCGTATGAGCACTCAGTGATGGTGCTTCCTGATAAAAAGCACAGTGAAAAAATCCAGCATCTCTTCTGGAACATTCCTGCCCAATAAATGTGTATCTTGAATCTTAGCATGACAAAACATTAGATAAGCTGAGAGATATTCTACAAAAGAATGGGCTTGTATAACTCTAAAATATCTACTTCAAAAAAAAGAGAAAGGCTGAAGGATTGTTGTAATTGAAGGAAATGAAAAAGTTACGGTGATTGAATGAAAAGTCTTGACCTTGAACAGGTTTCCCCAACAGAAGTTTTGTTTTTCCCAATGTAGCTCTCCTCCTCCTCCTCTCCCTGCTCCTCAGCGCTCCTCCTCCTCTTCCTCCTCCTCTTCCTCTTTTACTCCTTCTTTTTGTCTATTGCTATAAATGATATTGTGGGTATTTAAATGGGTTTTTGGAGTTATATAGTATTTGGTACCAATGGTAATTTTCTGATGTACACACCCACATGCACACAGTCTGGCACAGGTATATAGGAATGACAGAGCCTCACATCTGCAACATACTGTCAGAAAGAAAAGATAATGATACAGACTGATGATGATGGTAGACACACATATATACAAACACACACATATACAAACATACAAGAGGCAAATGTGTTAAAAAGTGAACCACTGGGGAATTAGGATGAAGGCTGAACAAGATTTCTTTGGACCATCCTTGTCACTTTTCTGAGAGTCTGAAAGCTTTCATAATAAAATGTTTAAAAATAACAGCAGTATTTATCTCCCCACTCCTCAATTTTGTGTGTGTGTGTCTTGAATTCCACAAAAATATAAATGACCGGTTAGAAAAACTCATTACGGTATTGTTCCCTTACATTTTCCTATTGTGGTTTTTTTTTCAAAAAATTTTTAAAAGGCCTAAAAACTTCAATATTAGGTGAAAAAACACTTTTTATATAAACCATGAATATTGTACAATCATAGTTTCTCACTCATGTGATTGTTCCTGGCTCTTTCCTTCAACTTGGTCACAGTTCAGAGTTGTAAATACATCCAACTTTGTGACTTTCTCATAAAATCTATTCAGTATGATTTCCTTTATAAAAAAAAGAACAAATGTACCCCTGAAAAAAGGCTTTTGACCTGACACCATGCAGCATTGGAATAAAAAATACTGTTTTTGCTGAAACGCTTGGAAACCCACAGCCATTTAGTGATACATATGTATTTGTTGGAACTGGAAGTATAAGCCTAGTTTGTATGAGGTCTGTGGGTCTGGAATTACCAGCATTAAATCATGGGTTTGACATTGACTTACTGCCATACCTGTTACTGCTATTAAACTCGCTGACTACAACATGTGACATGCTCGTCATATGATAATATGTGGCCCTTATCTGAAACAAAGCGCTGTGTTTTCCCTCCACGGGGCCCTTGTGGATGACGTCTAACAAGCTGTGCAGACGTTTCTGTGCTGAAAGCACGTAAGAAAAAAACTCCGGCAGTGATTATCTCCCAAGTCCACGTAGGCACACAAGGTCCAAGTGTCATTATTTANGACTTACTGCCATACCTGTTACTGCTATTAAACTCGCTGACTACAACATGTGACATGCTCGTCATATGATAATATGTGGCCCTTATCTGAAACAAAGCGCTGTGTTTTCCCTCCACGGGGCCCTTGTGGATGAGGTCTAACAAGCTGTGCAGACGTTTCTGTGCTGGAAGCACGTAAGAAAAAAACTCCGGCAGTGATTATCTCCCAAGTCCACGTAGGCACACAAGGTCCAAGTGTCATTATTTAAAATCTGCAGAAGCTGATTAAAGAGAGAAGGAAAAACAACTCTGGCAATAAAATCCAGAGCGCTGCTTCCTTCTAAATGACGGGAAATACCTTTAACCCAATACCAGACTGCCAATCAAAAGCAGAAGAAACTGAGCACATGGAGTTTTGAATCTTGGGTTGTTTGTTTTGTTTTCCTGTTGTTTCCCTAACTCATTCAAGTGTGAAGGCGCTCACCCCATACGCAGTAAACAAAGCTACCTCTGAAACTAACACTGCCTTGTGTTCGCAAGGTTGGAAAGAAACACGTTGCTCTTGCCGGACGTCCTCCTTGAAACCCAGTCCCAGGCCCCCTGCCAATGCTGGGTAGAGTCTTAGGGATGAAGGGGGAGTCCTGGGACCCACAGAGCATCTCCTACTGCAACTCAGACCTGCCCCGGGCCTTCCACAGCAAACCACACTGTCACTGCCGATACGGCCTTGACGTGCCTGTTAAATAAAAACCACCACGGGGTAGTTTGCAGGGAGGGACCACTGTTTTTAAATACTCTACATCTGTCTTAGTTGCCTAAGTAACTCTGTGGGAGAGCAGGACTGTGATGTTTGTTCCACTTTGGTAAAAAGGTTTAAAGGTGCCCTGGCTGGTATGGCTCAGTGGGTTGAGCGCCAGCCTGTAAACCAAAGGGTCAGGGCACATGCCTGGGTTGCAGGTCAGGTCCCCAGTAAGGGGAGCACGAGGCAACCACAGGATGATGTTTCTTTCCCTCTCTTTCTCCCACCTCCTCCTGTGTCTAAAAATAAATAAATACAATCTTAAAAGAAGAAACGGTTTAAAGGCAACAACCAAAGGAATGTGCACTTCAGAAAGTATGGATGGCCCACAGGGAGAATGAGCCCTAGTGATTCTGTAGAAAGAGAAATTATACATTTGCACCAGCAGATAAAAAGCTTTTGAGTCCATAGAATGTTCCTTCAAGAGCAGAAAGCACAATCTTTTTCATTTCCGGTCCAGCCTCAAAGAGGCCTCTGTGGGTCCCCAGGCTGCCCTTCTCCATAAAGGGGTCTCTGGCATCTCATTGCACACCGAGTTCTCAGTCATTTGGAAAATACGTCCACGTTCTAACCGCAAATCTAAAGAAAAAGCGCAGTCACAACAGAGAGGAACAAAATGTGGCTTCTATGGAACTCAAAGTCATGCCCCGTCTCCCAGGACCCCTGGCAAACCGGCAGACCAGTGCTCAGTCCACGTTCCTGGGAAATGACTGGTCGCTGTGCACAAGGTTTGAAATCAAATCTCACCCTAAAGACTGAGGTTTAGGAGTCCTGCCTAATCCATGAGCTAATCCCTTCACAACTTATGTGCTCTGTTTAAAAACAATCTTAACTACTGTTTCCAGCTGAACTGCATGCAGAGCTACTGTGCTCCATAACGAGGAATCAAGGAATAAGATGAAAAATTATAGCCTTTAGCCAAAAAAGTAAAACAGTCATTTCTATTCAGCATCTGATCTTACTTAGTTTTCTGATAGCATAAGGACACTCTGATACAAGTTTGTAGCAAACCCACAGAAAGGCCTGTATTTGGGGTGTTATTTCTCTGCACCAAGATGAGTTGTTGAAACCTAGGCTGTGAACCGAGCCGAGCTGGTTTGATCTTACCTACTGTGAGGTCTGCTTTGGTAGAAGAGCACAGGGAAGGGGGAAGATGGTCCGCTAATCGCCACAACGTCCTGGGTTTTCACTAAAGCAAGTTTCCTACCCGATTCCGCCCACGTTGACATCTGTTAAATAAGCAGATGCAGTAGTTCCTTCAATGCATTGTGTCAACGTGACGAAGGCCCAGCTCCGTCTGGTCAGGTGTCCTTGCATGAAAGTTAGTTCAAGCCAGGACTGGCTCAGTAATTTGTGCAGTCTAATGCTAAATAAAAATGTCTTCAAAATTGATAGAATTTGCAAGATGGCGACAGGAAAGCATTAAACCAAACATGAGTCCTTTCCAAGCAGGGGGTCCCGTGCCCCAGTGAGATCCCCCCAACTAGCAGGCTGTTACACCTGGAGGCTGTCACACCCTCCACATGGACACAGATCTGACAACAAGAGTCAGGCAACAGGTGACTTTCCCAAGGCAAATGACAGGACAAGTAACTGATTTGAAATCAAGCCTGAGGTGTCATTCCTTGATTGTGAAATAGTCAGACCTTACAGGGCTATTCCATTCTACTAAGATTAAGTGTGGGGAGTGCCTCTAAAGCACCGTTAGCCAACCCACGACTATGCAATCCTTTTAATGTTACCCGTCTGTGAGAGGGTGAGCAGTATATACAATTCCTCACACTGGTTAGCACACCACCGTGTATCAGGCAAAACTCATTTCTGACACTCAGCATGTTCATTATCAAAAGCAGATACTGTTGCAAATAGTACAAGTTCTCACAGCAGCTGATTTGTGGCTTCTCACTCAAACATAAAAAGCACCCCTTAACCAATCCTTTCCCAAATTTGGGCCACAGGCTACCCCTGAGGTGCAGCTTGCCCCCTGAGACGTCCCCAGTCACTCTGACTCGCGGCCTGTCTAAAATCCAGCCACCAGAAAAGACACTGATGCGTGTGCTGCCAGCTCGAATGGGGACCCCTTAGTCAGGGTCAAGAAGATAAGAAAAAGTGCTGACATCACTACTGGTGAGGAAATACACGCGATTTGTGGGGAGGCAATGATGAGATGGTGCCCGAATGTGCCGCGTCTGACTGTCCCTGGTTCAGTCCTGCGAAGTCTGTCCCTAGGACAAAGCAAGTTGTCATCCGTGAGCAACGGTCCAAGTTTGTTTATGTCTTTGGGATGTGACAGCTGTCAGGCAAGCCCTCTCTGGAGCAAACTCCCCCGCTTCCCCCTTTCCTCCTCCTCTTGTTCTCACAAGCACATCCCTCCGACCAGAAATTCCTTACACAAATGGGCAGTTATGTGCAGCTTCTTGAAGACCCCAGCAAAGAACAAAGGATAGGTAAAGTGAGAAATCCTAAGACTGAGGTCGGAAGCCCGCATCTTGGTAAGTGCAGAGAAGTGATACGTGCCCAGGACAAAAATCAAACCTCAGAGTCGGTCAGATTCAAAGGGAGGTCTGGCAGGTGCAGGTCAAAGGAGAGGCTCCCAAGCCTTAATGGGGCCTTTCCTTCCATCACAGAGGGGCAAGTTTTTATACAGGTCCCCCCAGCGAATCTCCATAGCAACCTACAGGGGCATTTAACAACTACCTTCTTTGTCAGACAAGGAGACTGAGAGATGAATCGATTTGTCCACGATCACACAGCAACTAAAAGGCAACCTTGGTTAAAACCCACGATGTCTAACTCCATAGTCTTCACTCCACACTATTCTCTATTGCCTCATGTTGAGAGGGAATAAAGTCAGTTAGAGGGAATGGAGCAGGAATGAGCCACTGATTACCCACTTGAAAGCAGAGAGAACTGCTGGGATGGATGGATGGATGGATGGATGATTCATCCATGGATGGATGACTGACAGATAGATAGATAGATGGAGAGACAGACGGATAGGTAATAGATTAGAGTACCAATTTAATGGCATCTGAATTCTACATCTTAATGTACAGGTGAACTTTGCTCACCTCAATGGGTAGAACAATAAAGAAGCCAGCCCACCAGGTCTGCATGTAGTAAATGTGAACACGTCAGTAAGTCAGGGCTGGTGTCTTTCCACTACACTTAAAGCAGGAACAACACAAACTTAGTTTATCATCACCGGCCTATTATAAACTTACCAAGTTAAGTTCTTCATATAATATTTGATCATTCTCTCTGAAGAGTCCATAAAACACTTCATGAGTCTTTGGTGTATGGACAAATGTTTCCTAACTTTGATGGAAACAGACAGGAATCTGCCACAGGAAACTGGGCACAGCAAGTCCCAGTCAATGTTTCCCAGGTGCCACTTTAAAAGAAACCACAGTACACGGAGACCGAAACTGGGAACCTCTCTGTACTGTCATCACCCCCTGAAATTGCACATTTGCCTAGAAATTCAAGGAGAACCACTTAAAATTTGTATCTTAAATACATGGGGACAATGAAGAAATACAGATGTCTTTCAGAGAAATAAACAAATTTGCAAAGTAGCAGAAGCTGCAGGTAAATCGATGCTGTCAATGAGGCTTTCATTCCGAGCAAATGGCTCAATGGAGCTAAAGTGGTTGGTTGTCTGCGGATGAGAGGAAACCAGACGAGGGAACTGGGCCTCCTGTGGTCCAGCGCAGCCCAGCGTGCCTGGAGCTCTGCAGAGAGGAATGACCTGTTGCTGCTTAACCAGGTAACCCTCACTTAAATATCCCGGTCAACACCAAAGCGGCTCAGTTTCCTGCCCTCAGATTCTCTGATCCATAAATTCTCCCCCAGCTAAATTTGCCAAAGTTGATATTAAGTGAGAACTCTGGGTTTGTTTCCTTTTTACATTCCAAACTGCGTGCCTGTCTTTGGATGGTTTGAGGCTTCCTAACCTGCTTGCCTCACACCAAATGCCCCACTGGGGGGCGGAGGCGGGGGGGAATAAAGTGTTTCCACTGGGCAGTTTCTCCCCTTACTCAACCAGAAGTCACATGTGGCGTAGAACTTAGCAGAATTTAGCAGATTCCACATAAGCTTTAAAATGGTATCTCAGATAAAATAATGCAGACCTATTGTGCAAAAGCCAGAATATCCATCATGGGACATAATACAATAGCAATCAGCCCCAGAAACAAGAAAACCCAAAAAACACCACATGATCTCACCTATAAGTGGAACCTAATCAACAAAACAAACAAATAAGCAAAATAGAACCAGAGACATGGAAACGAAGAGTAAATTGACAGTGACCAGAGAGGAGGAAGGAAGGGATATCAGGGGAAAGAAGGGGAAGGGTCAAGTCAAGGGACATGTGCAAAGGACATTGTCCCCCACGGACACGGACAATGAGTGGGAGAGATTTGAATGTGCGTGGGAGAAGGGGTTGGGCAGGGCAGTGGAGAGCAATGGGGTGGGGGAGGTGAAATGGGAACAACTGTAATTGAACAAGAATAAAAAAAATTTTTTAAAGAGAAGACTGCACTGACGTGGTACCGCACTTGAAATGGAAATGAGAATAATAGATAGGATTTACTGAGCACTACTCGGCCAGTCACTCTGCTGAGGACTGGCTGAGTACTATAAGGTACTATAGGTACTATATAGCATATAGTACTATAAGGTACTATATGCTATAGTACTAAGAGGTACTATAGCATATAGTACCTTTTAATCTTCAAAATAATCCTAAAGAAAATATGCTAAAAATACAGGACTGGGTAAAAATGGATTTACAGTTATAATATAAATAATCCAATAGCTCCTATATAATAATATAAAAATAAACTCTGTGTTTCGTGTACTCACAACTGTAATCTTACTTTTGCCCACCCCTGTATTAGCATCTCCAAATTATGAATGAGGAAGCTGAGGCGCAGAGAGCTTGAGAAAATTGTCCCGCGTCACACAGCTCATGTGTGGCAAAGCCCCCACTTGCACTCACATCGTCTGCAGCTAGAGGCCACGCCTGCGCTGTTCTGCGGTCTCTCAACCTTCGCAGAAAAACCAAGGATGTTGCTTAGAGAAAATTCACCTAATAGCCACCAACGAGGTAACAGAAAGCAGGGAAAGGTCAAATACTACTTCAAAGTTAGCTGACAAGCAGCACTGTCATTGAAGGAAAGAAAGGGAGTTGGGACGATGCTGAGTTTAAGTTTCAGCAGAAAGACCAGGTAGAGAGATCAAAGAAACCCTCGAAAGTATAGGTGAAGAACTCAGAGGGACAGACCTCGAGTAGACACTTGGGAGTCAGCTTCACAGAGATGATGTTTAGAAAATTAGCAGCAGACAAGATGCTCAAGGAATGTAAAGGACAAAGAGAAGTGGTCAGAACAGTGAGTGCTTCTTTTTAGTTGGCGAAAATAATGGGAGGGAA
Source organism: Sturnira hondurensis (assembly GCF_014824575.4). NCBI lineage: Eukaryota > Metazoa > Chordata > Mammalia > Chiroptera > Phyllostomidae > Sturnira > Sturnira hondurensis. The sequence continues at coordinate 24,312,262 of NW_028082759.1, read as the reverse complement.
CTAGGCCAGGCTGTGCTCAAAGGGAAAAAAAATCAGGAAGCAAGGGCCACACCCCACAGTACAGGCAAAGGAGAGCTGAGATTAGTCCACTGTGTTTGATACTTAAAAGGCACACCAAGAGCTTCAAGACAGCAGCTTCATTTTAGTGGTAAATGTTTTTTAGAAACAATTTGGGTCAAAGTACCTAAAAGTAGATGTGGGTGTTACCTGTTAAATTTGATGAAATTGGAATGTAAGTTTTGATTCAGTCCAAAAAAAACGAGTTTCCTAAAAGAACTACTCATGCAGAAGTTAGATAACCAACTAACCTGGGTTTTGTGCAAGGGATCCCCTCGTCGAAGGGAAGGCCGATCTGTTCCACTTAACAACCTCAAATCCTACCGGTGTTGTAATTTCAGGACGAAGACGGCTGCTCTGAACTAGAAGAGGGAAGTTTCTTTTCCAGCCTATAACAGTATCTTATCCTTTTAACATGATTGTTATAGAAAGAAAGGATTTTACAAACAAGAGTGTCCAATGAAATAATTAAGTTTTTGTTTTGTTCATTTTGCTAGTTAATAAGCCAAAAGCAAAGGCGTTGCCAGAAATTCTTCCAGGCCGAATGACAGGTACAGAAAGTTTTCTGTAAGACCCTCTGAGCCAACTAGTATATAATGAAGCTCTGACGCATATGGTAGCAGTCGGTCTCATTTGGCAGCCTCACTCAATGCACTGTGGGAAGAATCACAAGGTCTGACCATATTACAGATTAAAGATTGCTCTTAAAACTTGCTCGAAGAAATAATTTGAATGACTCATTTTCTGGATAGTAAATGCTTAAACACTGGAAAGAGTTAGAAATATCATTCATCAGCTTTTTTTTTTAGGGATTCAAGCCTGGGGTTCAATTGTAGTCACTTGGAAGCACTATGATGTCTAATCATTAATTTTGTCCATATTGTTTTTTTTTTCTGTAGGCTTTATATATTCCTGCAAGCAAAGCAAAGGAATAAGAAAGGAACTAGTGACTCAGTCTTTTTCTGGCCTGTCTGTGGGAGTGGCCATCACACACTGGTACACAGTGTGTCCCAGACACACTCAGTCTGTCCCGGACTAGGAGATACGTCCGCTGTGTGAGTAAAACAGGGTGGCTTCCTCACACGTACCCCCCAAAATGCACCTTTCCTTGAATTTCCTATATCATTATCAAGTACTCCATTTGTTTACTTGAGAGTAGTTTAGAAAACATAATCCTTAACCTCTAACATTCTAAGTATCTGTCATTCACACGAAGCAGCCTTGGCACAAAGGCTACATTGACTATCCATTCCCGACTCCATTCTTTTTCTCCTGATTCCCCCCTCCATTGCTCTCTTCTCTCTTCCTTCACTGACCTTGAATGTCTCTGTCCTATTGTGAGTAAATCACCTACACACTCCATTTTCACTGGTATCCTTTTACCAGTCCCTCTCCCTAGCCTTATAACACCACATACTAGAAATCTCCGTTAGCATTCGTCTTAACACTGCGCCCAACAGGACGGTCGGAGAGGAAGGTTTCCCACGATCTGTAGCCTTCCTCACTCAGCAACCACCACGTTTGACAGTTACCTAATGAATCTCTAGCATACATTTGGCCGGAACTTCTTTATTTCCCCAGTTGTCTTTCCATCTCCGACTTTCGCTACCCCTACTTGGCTTTTCCCTAAGTATTACGTACCAGACCTCTGATTTCATGCGTTATCCTGTAGCAATGTCCTATTTTCAACCTGCATTTTCATTAGAAGCCTTTCATAACCAAGTAAACTCTCTCATTCCTATCCCAGATTCCAGGTCTTCACATCCGACTGCCCTGGAAACCTACCATTTTCTCCTCCAACCAACACCTTCTTCTTCTCTATCTCTGTCCATTTGCTCCAGAGTAACCCAAGGTGGATGCCTGATTTCTCCCACTCTAACCGCCCATCGGGTCCCCTGACCCATTCTTACTAATGTCACTTGTATCTGTTCCTCCTTTTTTGTCTCTGAAACACTTCTGTAGTTTCAGTTAATGCTACTGCTTCCTGTTCGGGGTCCCCTCTCCTAGGTCATTGCAGATTCTCTCAGTGTTACACATCAGTGCCAGATGAACAGTGGCCTGCCCAGTAAGGGGATGGCTGTCTGCTGCCTGCTGAATCCTTTCAAAAACCCTATAGCTGAGCACTGAAGGCCCCACATACCATACATACATCTACCTACCAAGTCCCATATCCAACCACTAAACAAATATGCCTTGAGTTCATGCTTAAAGATCTTCAACCACTTCCCACTGCCTAAAGAGCTCAATCCTGGGGCGGGGCTGTGAGTACTACTGCTTTCCCACTCATCTCATCTTCTAAACACTCCAGGGCTTTTAGCATACCCCAATCCTCCTCACTGAAGTAGTATTCTTTTCACGATTGGAAATTTTAAGACAGCTCAATCTCTTCCTCTCCTTCAGTTTGACTCAGCAGACATTTTTCTCTGCTCCTCCTTTAAGCTTCACAAAAGTAGCTCTGTGTGTGGTGACCCCTGTTTATTCAGTGCAATGACCAGTAAGTCTGCCAATTCTGAGCCTTAGTCACAGGACAATCACTATGGCCACACATCCAAGTCTTTTCTCCCAGATGAGTTTTAAAATTAAGTTGATATTTACTTCTGATGCCCCCATTGTATCACTCAATGATACAGTAGGTTATCACTTGTTTATAGCTCACACTAAAAGAATAAGAGTGCCAATTACAGCCCCTGCGAGGTTGAGGACACTGCATGTTCCCTATCATGCCCACTGCTGGCTGGCATCATCCCCCACTCCCTACATGCACCCTGCACAGGTGCCCAGCAACCTGCAACTTCCCAGGTGTGCCTTCTTGTTCTCACCACAAGCACTACTAACCTACCATTTCCCCATGTTTGTGGAGCCCTCTCAAACTCCTGCTCTTTATTTTTTTAAAGAGAACTGGATTTTTTTAAACATTTTTGATACTTTTTTTTAGATTTTTTTATTTATTTATCTTTAGAGGGGAAGGGAAGGAGAGAAGGAGAGAAATATCAATGTATGGTTGCCTCTCGTGAGTCCCCTGCTGGGAACTAGCCTGCAACCCAGGCATGTGGTCTGACTGGGAATCGAACCGCGATCAGGTGGTTCGTTCGCAGGCCCGAGCTCAATCCACTGAGCTACACCAGTCAGGTCCTGCTTTTTATTTAAAAGCTTAAAGGCAATCTGGATGTTATTCCTCTTAAAAAGCATCCTTAATATTTCCAGGGAACAAATCTAATGTTGGTCCAGGTGAACCCTAAAGAAAGGCCTAGAGTCTTATAAAGTGTGCATATCATATCTTAGCACATCTAATCCCACAGAAGTGGTTCAAAGTCCACTGAAAAATCATCATCTACAACTTTGCACTTATATCCTATAGATTCAATATGCCTAGAATTTCCCTCAAAAAGTAGATTGATGAGGAAGTAAAACAGTTAAAAGCTAAAACAGGATTTAGATTTAACTAGATGTTTTCAGCTAGGGAATACAGAGGTACCTGAATACCAGACCATAGCTGTCCCTCCCCATACGGCTAAGGAAGCAGACCACAGGAAATATTGGCAAAGGAAAAAGAGAAAAAATACCTTGATTAATAACTGAGCATTGAACCCCAAAGTCAAGTGAAGACTACACTAGTAAGGTAGAATTTGCTGTATAGTAGTAAAAAGTACCCTAGACACCTCAGAGGGCTCTGAGTCCAGACCGTAACCTGAGGTCTGATCTCCCTTTAGCAAGCCAAATAGAGAAAGAGACAAAAAAAGTGCTAAATCTGGAAAAGGCCCTGAGTTTTGTGAAAACCAGGCTTGAGACCCACGTGGGAAGCTGTTTGTCTAGAGTTGGTCCTGTAGGCTTTGAAACTGGATGAAATCAGCCAGTGAGTGAGAGACTGAGGAAAGAAAAGAACAGGCCTGAGCCCTGAGGAGATGAGGAAGCACCACCTAGGCCTAGAGGGGTGTCCAGAAGGAGCAAATAGAAAGTATACACTATGCTCAAAGCCAAAAGGAAAAGGAAAACATACTTCAAGAGCACACACATGATTATCCAAAGTCTAGTATTGGGTCCAATAAGATGAGGCTGTGGAAAGCCCACTGGGCTGAGCAACATGGAGGCCGTCCAGGACTTTGGATACTAGTGGTACTGTAGAAGTCACAGCCCTACCCCTGAGGAGCTTCAGGACTGTGGGCAGTCTTTCACTTTTGGTGTCTCAAAGCCTTGGTCTGAAGATGATGATGAAGATGATAATTCCTAATTCAAAATGTTGTTATGCAAATTCAATGAGATGACATATGTTAAATGCTCAATAAACAAGCTCATCACAAACTTGCAAATCTTAGCTGGTGGTGAGTCATGGAAGAGCAAGCAGAGGCCAAAGGCGAACCAGTACCCCTTGCTCTCATTTCCCACACGCACCACACGGGTACGATGAGATATTCCACGGCTGTTTCCCCACACACTCACTAGTCTTCAGTGTCCCAGCTCCTTGGTCCTCTTCCCCTCCCTAAATCTTCAGTTATTCTCTCCAACACAGATCTTCACTTGCAAAATGAAAGTCACAGTGTTTCCATGAGGCAAAGCAATGTAACGTTTTCTAAGTGGCTCCCATTGCTTTTTAAGCAAATATATTTTGATAAAAGAAATGAGGAAGCTAAATATCTCCTTTTCATCTGAAACTCAAACCCCAAGGTCATACTACTATCCAAGCACTTTTCAGTTACTGCTAAACACATATGCACAGAGTAAATATGCATATTAACAGCAAAATACCTAGCTTCCAAAGTTATTATACCTAATAAAGCTGTGTGCTGAAATGCTCCTATCTGCCCACAATATGTCTATGGTAGAAAGCTGGTGACCTAATCTAAGAAAAGAAAAAGTCTTAATTCCCATTTGACATTCTTCATAGTAGTAATCCCTGTGCTGACAGGTGGCTGGTAATTTCAAAAGTAATTATGTAGATACTATCTGCAGATGTTTGGGAATTTATTACAAATTCTTGCAAATGGGTGCCATAGGAATATGTGGGAAATGATGGCTAATATAACTTTTATTATAAAGAGACACATTCTCCTTAGGAACATCTGGAAGACCTTGAGTGTGAAAGAATAAGAGGTGGGTAATAGAGACCATGCAGAGAACCTTGGCATTTCCTACATACACACGGCTTCATGATGTCAGCAAGACATGGATTTGGTACAAGGATTCTAAGTGTTCACCCTATATCACCTCCCTCTTGGGTTCAACTTCAGAACAAAACCCAGATGGATAATTCCTCCCTTTCTTTTCCAACAAAAGGAACAAACTAGGACAATATATCAAGTTTATAACAGTTAACAAAGTCAAGGGGTGTCTGTGGGTATATTTTGTTTCTACAAGTGTTCTTTAAATGAAATGTTCTGCATGCAACTGGAATGTAACTGATAGTTATTCGACTTCTCCAACAATGACAGTCTCAAAAAGGGACAAGTATTATTTGTCAGCAGCTGTATTTTACTAAACAAATTAAAATAATGCCTATTTGCACAAGGACCTCAGGGCCTCGTTCAATGGCAGCTTCCCACTAGTTCTAATTTGACTTGCCATTATTTCTTAAATTATGAAATGTATCAACAGAACCCATCCCTGCTGCAGTTAAATCTTTCACTCTGAATGCTAACATGAGCCACGTAAGCTGTGTGGACCAACGCACTATGTGCAGAACTTGTTCTCCACTTGGTTCAATAGTAGATGAACTATCCTTCATCTACTATTGTAGACTAACACAGATTTGTCTATAAAAATGCCCTGCAGTCTATAACTATGAATTGTGTATCTTAAATAAAATATTTAAACATTTATTCTTTACATTATAGCTCTAAATTCTACTTAAAGTAATCATGGCCCTTGCTAACAATTTCAAGTCAAAAATTACTAACTCAAATAATTTGATGACTCATAGTGGCCAACTCTGTTTTAGAGATATTAAGTATTATAAATTACATTTGTATATAATTTTGGGAAGCTCTTTTACACGCCTCTTATTGCTTAGGTTTCAATACAAGCCAGTGACACAAGCTGGACTGATTACTCTGGTTTTATCATCCATGAAACTGCAGCTCAGGAGAATGAAACAGCTGTTTGGATTAGATGCCCAGTACACACAAATCAGGATACACGGACTGAGATCTTCTGGTTCCTAGGAGATCGCTTTCGACTATTCATAAAGCTTTTGCAATAAAAAAGAGTTCACATTTTAACAGACAGACTTTGCCTTTAAAATGTTCTGCTCTTTTCACCATGGGTCATATTGGTTTCTGTCTTAAAGAATTAACCTTACTTGAAGAGAGGTGTGCCTTTGCCCTCTTCAACTGGGAAGGGAGCTCTAGGAAGATGTCTTTGTTCACTTGGGGCTTTGCCACCTGGGAGTCTAACAATGTGAATGACAACGAGGGCTTTGGGCCATGTAGACACCACGCTGCCCCTGGGAGGAATACAGACTAGCAGTCAGCCATGTGGGCAGTCAATAATGGAGCCTCAATAAAACTCTGGGCGCTGAGGCTCAGATGAGTTTTGCTGACCAGCAATATTCTGCATGTGTAATCACACATCTTTGCTGGAAAAGTAATGCTGCCCAGGACTCCACAGGGAGAGGGCAATGGGAACCCCTGTGTCTGGAATATTCCTAGACTCATCCCCTGCACTCCTTCCCTCGGCAGATTTTAATTCATATCCTTCCTCTGTAGTAAACCAAAACTGTTGAGTATAACAGCTTTCGGTGGGTTCTGTCAGGCCTAGAAAATTATTGAACCTGAAGGAGGTCTTGGGAACGCCCATACTTGCAACTGTTGTCAGAAGTGAGAGACTCTTGTAGACTGCAATCTCTACCTTTGCATCTGGCTAACTTCTCACTTCATATGAATGTAATACGTCTTCAGAGGCTTAACTGGTTAGTCCTTACCTTGAAAAGAAACCCATTTTAATCTCATCAGGAAAATGGCACTTATTATAAAGACAACTTTGTGAGACTTACCAAGACTTTAATTATAGCAGTATGGAAAAGAATCATTTAGATGTAACATATAGTGTTTTCTCTTTCAACAGTAGTCAGCTTTGCTACAATAGAAGAAACTCCAACTATTATATAATGCCCAGTGTATAATAGCTCTTCTCTCTGTACTACTAAATAAAGGCAACAAAGCCATGTGTCATTTCTACATGCCAAAGCACTGAATTGATTTTTTTCTTTGGAAAAATTTGGCAGCACAAGTCAAAAAATTAGTAAAAGAATATCTTGTGCTAAGCCCCTAGAAATTCTGAAAAAAAAACAAGAATCTGATATATGTAACAAATCCAGCTTAGAAAGTGCATAAATCAGTTCATAAAGTTTTACACATTACTTGAGCACAAAACTACATGACCAATCTGTGTGGCACGTGCTCCCAAAGTGATCAACTGTGTCTTTGATATCACTTAAAGCAAACACAAAAGGACCAAGCAGGAGACACTCCTTGACTGAAAAGGGAAGGCTGACATCAGTGGCATTTGTACCCCTTATTGTATTCAGGTTCAAGTCAACCTGCTAGGAACACAGCAAAGGGTACATGATTTTATATTCATGAGCACAGGTGTCTCTCTGTACAGGCGTTTTGCCTTATAGGCTCATGAATCTGTGAGAAACAACAGACTTTATGAAGATTTTCCATGGGAAACTGTTCATGAACCTCAGTAAGACCCAGTTACCATTTCATCAGCAGCACACTGAGTTTCGTTGCAAGGCCAAGGTTAGCGACTTCCTATTGGAAATGCAGATGAAGACACTGGTTCAAAAGACCTTCATGTCTGTGATTAGAAAATCATTTCTCCCAAATTCTTTCTTCACAAGCTTTTCATCCGCTGCTCTCCTCGTTTCCATTTTTTCCCCCACGTAGCAAATCCCTGTTCTTTGTACAAGACTCAGGTCAAATATCACAGCCTCTCAGAAGTTTTCCTGACAAAACCTGCCTCACTCCTGAGGTCACCACAACACCCTCAGCACCTCGGTCCCTCAGCACTTACCCCTCCATGTTGCAGGTCTCTGTGGCACTTTTTCAATGTTTGCATCTGTAGCATTTAGCAGGGCCACATGGTAGGTGTTTGATCAATACTTATGAAATCAATAGATAGATAGATGAAAAAAAAGAAAAGTACCCCTCTGACTAGGTTAGTTATATTTACAATTATACTCAGAAAACACTGATAACCATAAACATGAATATGAATTACAAAAACCTTCATGAATCCAAATAAGAAGGAAATATAATTCCAAGTAATTTCTACTGTGGTAGTATCAAATAGAGTATTAGATTCCTACTCATAATAGCACAAAACTGACATATAACAAAGACATTTTTATTCTATCCTCAAGTTGTTCAATATCCATCATCCTTTGAATAGTCCTATTGTAATCTAAATGGTATATCTGACTTAATCGCCTGAAAACAATACGGCCAGCATATGAGCCAAAAAAAAAAGAGGGTAAACTATTCGATGGGAATAGTCATCTCACACTGGAATTCTTGCCAAACTCAAGAATTGGATTCTTAGGCTCTGTGACTGTAGAAACCACATCAAAAACACAGTCCTGGTTCACAGCCTTCGTTGTTGAAAGAGGAGGCTAGAAAACAAGGAGGCAAAATGCATACAAATATTTACAAAGCGAGTTAAGCCTCCTTTGTTTTACAGATAAAGAAACTGAAATCCAGAGACACTAAATGGCCTAAGGAAGATCACCCTCCATGTTGACTCCGGTTCACATTAAAGAAAGGCAACCAGCTTAACTTGAAAGGTCCATTTAGGTAACATTTTTATCCTGCTCTCTCCCATCAGAACTACCTATTTATAGTGGATGTTCAGAAAAGGCCTCTCTAAACAAAGGTGATATTAAAATAGAGAACTGAAAGACAAGGAGAGAGTCATGTGGCTACTGGAACACGCAAATGCACTGCCCTGCAGCTGTAGTGTGATTGGCCTGTCCAGGAAAACTGGAGGAGGCGGTGCCAGAGGATGCTGGTGAGTTGGACAAAGTAGCAAATGGTTCCTGGGGTCATGTGACCCTGTAGGCCACAGCCAGGAGTTATATCTTACTTTGTGACAGGACACCACGGCACTGCCACGTGAATTTAAAAATATGATTCTGGCCCCAGTGAGGGTGGACTTCACATTAGAGAGGAAAAATCCGTGAAAGTAGCTAGGGATGACTCTAACGATATGGTTTTGAGACATGGTGACTTAATCCACAGTAGGTGCTTTCCAACCTTGGGTTCATGTAAAGACCTTCTAAACAATACCAATGCTCAGTCTAAACCCAGAGCAAGTGATAAAAATACTTGGGGGCAGGGCCAAGCATTGGCAATTTTGAATCTCCCCACATGATTTCAAAGTGCAGCCAAGGTTGAGAACTACTGTCTGAGGTAGCAACCACAAAAGTTACAAAAGTGACTGGACCCTAACTACAGTTAACCACTTGGAGCCTATTTCTGAGATAAGGATGCACACTCAGAAATACATTATTCACTCATCTCCTTGGTTAACAAGGACACTGAGGCAATAAGGGGCCAGAGGTCGGCCCCAGGGCACATTTAAGGGAGCAAGGAGCCCAGACAGAACTAGTCTGGTGCTCTCTCACGGTACTAGGTTGCTTTCAAGGGTCTCGCTGAGCCTCTGAAGCGGGGCTAGTTCTCATACGAGCAAGTCAAAATTTCCATTGCATGTGAAAGATGGCTTCGGGTTCACGGTACCACCAAAACAAGGAGCACAGGGTGGGGGGCAGGGGGTTTGTTGTGGTGTTGGTTTGATTTTTTGATACCTGGGGTCTTGAGAAATTAATTTAAATTATACAGCCCTAGATTTTAAAAATTCATGTTAGTTATGTTTTCTGTTTCCTTCAGCTCATGTACATTAAACACTGACATATTTGAATATTCTGTAAGATATAATGTATTTGTATATAAATCATTTCTAGTGGTGATAGTTGAGAGAGTAGAAATATGTTTGTTAAAGCCTTGATGAATATAGATGCAAAAATTCTCAGCGAGATAGTAGCAAACCAACTGCAAGAGTATATTAAAAGAATTAAACACCATGATCAAGACAAGGACAATACAAGAAAAGAAAATTATAAGCCAATATCCCCAATGAACACAGAGGCAAAAACCCTCAACAAAATATCAGCAATTCGAATTCAACAACACATTAAAAGGATCATACACCATGATCAAATGGGATTTTTTTCCTGGGATGCTGAGCCCTGGGACTAGGCTCAGTGACTGCTCACAGGCTGGTTAAGAATGGTTTCCTTGAGTCCTGTGGGTCTCCTGGGCACAGCCCCACTGGTTTTCAAGGGAGGTGTTCTGGAGGCCCAGCACCCAGAGAGAGTATTAAAACTGGGGACACTGAATGTGAGATCCAAACATTTTGCTCTTTAGGGAGAAGCTAGGAATTGTGGGTTCCCTCCCGATCATATGCTCCTGTGTCAGTGGTGGGATTTTTCAGCCTTTCCTACCCCATCTTGATGTGGGTATTTTCACATTTGTCTAAAGCGTAGCAGTCGCTTAGCTAGTTTCTGGATCTTTTCCAGAGAAAATTGCTTTGTGTGTAACTCTGCATTTGTGGGGGGGAGGGAAGCCCACAAGCCTCCGATGTCACCCTCTTACCAAACCATATGGGATTGTATTTTTAAAACTCAAAAGCAAAATAGTCACTCTTTACTATGGAAGTCTTTCCTAGCCTTGATGAACTGATGGTTGATCTTTCCCTATGAGGCAATGGAAGGAGACAGCCCATTTGTCTGAGATTGACTGGTGGTTCAACCAAGTGCGCTTTTTAATTCAAAGAGAAAATCACTGTCACATTATTTCTCCCAAGCCAACAACCGGGAAAGAAAACCATCGTAGAATCTGAAATAACTGCAGAGTATGACTGCTATATTCCAAGATTCTGGACCAGGACTAGGCAACTTTTTCCCTGCAAAGAGTCAGATAGCTAATATCTGGGGCTTTAAAATCTATACCATCCCTGTTTTAACAAACTACCCAACTGCATCATTGCAGTGTGACAGCAGGTAGGAAGAGTATCTAAAGTCATGCGCAGGGCTGTACCCCAATGAAACTCGGTTACAGAAATGGGCAGTGGGACAAATCTGGCCCAAGATGTTTAGTTTGCTGACCATTGTGCTAGACAGTGCCTAGGACACTGGAGACGCTCAACAAATACTAAGTGAACTTGCATAGTCTGCTCGGGCTTCCATAACAGACACCACAGACTAGGGGGCTTCCACAAAGGAAATGTGTTTTCTCACATGTCTAGAGGCTACAAGCCCGAAATCAATGGTCAGGCCAATTCAGCTTCTGGTGAGGGCTCTCCTCCTGCCTTGCAGGTAGCTACCTTCTCACGTGGCTTCTCAGAGAGCAGACAGAGAACTTTGGTGTTGCTTCCTCTTCTTGTAAAGGCATCAGTCCTATTGATTAGGGGCCCACACATATAACCTTTGTTACCTCCTCATAGGCCCTATCTGCAAATATAGTCACTTTGGAGGTTCAGGCTTCAGCATATGAACCTGGGGGAGGGGCACAAATCAACCCATAGTATTTCATACCTAGCCCCCCAAAATTCATGTCCTTGTCCTATGCAAAATACATTAATTTTACCCTAACAGCCCCAGAAGGCTTAACTCATTCCAGCATCAACTCTAAAGTGCAAAGTCTCATCTAAATCAGACATGGATGAGACTGGAAGTATAATTCATCCCAAGTCAAAATACTTCTCTAAAATTCTTGTGAAACCAGACAAAATGGCTGCTTCCAAAATAGAGTAGTGTGACAGGCAAAGGATAGATATTCTCATTCAAAAAGGGAGAAATCAAAAGAAGGAAGAGATGATGGGTCCCAATCAAGCCCAAAACCCAGCAAGGCAAATCCCATTAGATGTTAAGACTTGAGAATAATCCTCTTTGGTTCAAAGCTCTGCCCCCCAGGCCCACGGGGGTGAACACAGCAAACCCACAGCTCTGCAGGGAAGCTCTGCTCCCTGACGCACTGAGCCAGACATCCTGGTCTGCAGACACCAAAGAGAAACAAAGGAGGAACCTGCCCTGCCTCTTGGTCATGCGGTAGACGGGCCGCTCTGATGAGCTCCGAGTCACCTTCAGGGCCACTATTCCCTTTTCCTGAATGCTGGTCTGCAGCAAATGGCTCTATCTTCCTATCTGTCATGTAGAATAGGAGTCCTCTGCCCTTCATTGTGCCCCATCTCCATCCCCTTTCAAAGCAGATTGGAAGGGTTTCTGGTGTATACTCCCACAAACTATGCCAAATGACAGCCAGGCCACACCCTTGGTATTCTCTTCTGAACATGCCTGGATTGTTTGCAATGTGGACTTGAGTTGAGGATTTTCCAAATCTTTGAATCTGATCCTTTTAATTTAACAATTCCTTCAACTCCTCTCTCCCCTCTTGTAGTTCACTGTACAAGCAGGCAGAAGGACCCGGACTATACCTTCAACACTTTGCTTCGAAATGCTCTCAACTGACTATGCAATTCCATGGCTCGTGAGTTCCACCTTCCGTGACATACTAGTACACAGTTCAGCCAAGGTGTCTGCCACTTTACAACCAAGACTGCCTTTCCTCCGATTAAGTGCCAATAGCCTGCTCCTCATTTCTGAGACTTCACCAGGACGACCTCTAACAGCCATGTATCTACCCACATTCTGTTCACAACCAGGAGGCTGAGTCCCAAGTCGAGGCTGCAGCCAATGCTGTTTCTGGTGAGCTTTGTCTGCCTGCCTCACAGCTGGCTGCCTTCTCTCCGGGTGCTCACTCTGCAGGGCTTTCCTCCGCATGCACAGAGGGAGAGCTCCAGTTCCTCCTCTTCTTGTTATAAAGACACCAGCTCTGCTGGATTAGACCCAACCCTTAGGACCTCATTAATAATTCATCGCCTCCTCACAGGTGATTCTAAAATTTTTAGGAGACACAATTCAGTCTATAGCAGAACTGAATCTCAGAACCAGAAATCTGCTTTAATTACGGCTTTCTTGCTCCTAATTTATATTTTCAGAGCACTTTATAGTCTGCAAGTCTTTTTTCCTGGGCCTTATCACACTTTACACGGTGCATTTGAAGACTTGGACCCTAAAAAAGAGAAAACTGTCCAGAACACTGTAACAAAGAAACGTCTCCCAACCTACTCTCCTCAGGGGCTTCGCTTTGGAATACAAGCATGAATAGGATAAAGAGCTGATTTATCTGATGGATTACTTTATCTGTCTGTCCCTCGCAACTGCTTCATTATGGTGTCTTAAACTTGTCAAAGAAAAGCCTAATACATAGCAGCAAGCACATTCTTGGCTGACAGTGAGGTAAAGTTTGACTCCACAGGTCTTGCTATTAGTAATTGTGGTATTGTTGATGTTAGATGCAAGTCCAAGAGATATCTAAACTACTCTTCATCAGCATAAAACTTGGCCAGGCCATTTTTTTTAATTTTGTGTGTGTGTGTGAGAGACACTCCTAACTCCAAGGCTTTATCAAACAGATCATTAGAGAGGTTTCAAACTAGGATTTTCTTTTTCTGAACTATTTCAGTACAGATTGCCAGCTGGAACCTATTGGTGGTTTTGTGTATGTAAGTTAGGGAGGGGAAGGGGGGGGGTTCTTGCAAGAGGGAGATGGAATAGTGGGGCCTCAACTTCCACATGTGTTTTGCCAAATATAATTGGTTTATTCTGGAATAACATTTGCAAATGAATGTTAAATTGCCTATAAGACAGAATAGGTCAAAGAAAGTGATTTCATTCTTCTTATTTTCATTGACATCTACAAAAGGCCAACATTTTTTATGATTTCACCCGAAATTTGTTCTCATTGCAGGTATTTTTTTTTTGCTACTTTGAAAAATATACCCTAAGACAATTAATTGCAATATTCTATCCATGGCAAAATTGGTTCTATAAATCATGCAATACCTGTATCAACCTATACACCAGATAAAACCAATTATACCTGATAATTTTGAAACATACACTTTAAAGAAGAGTCAGAAAGCAATATCGTGACCTTAATGATGACTCTGTCGCTCAAGGAAGTCGATCCACGTCGTTTTCCCTTGGTTTGTTTCACCCATTGAAGTCATTCTCTAATATTGCAGTCATACAGGATCAAAACAAAGCTCTCTGAAGCCTTCAGATCAGCTGCCAAGAAGAGGAAGCCTGGAGAGAGTAGGACTTTAGTTTTGGAAACTAGGCTATGAAGCTGACCTCAAGGAAGATAACCAGAAGTCCAAATAAAAGTGACCAATGTATCACAGCCAGTTGGGCTCAGTCCAAGACATCATCTTTACATGCTGGGACCTGTTCCAACAAGAATTTCCAGGCAGTGGCAACACTCTGGGTCAAGAGAATGGGCTGTAGGGTTTTAACGTCAGGTGATCCTTTTAGTTACTAACGAGCCTTCACCCACTGCTTGGAGGGGTCACTCAGAGTGAGGAATCAGGAATCAGGCAAAGGACTTGTGAGGCAAGGTTTCAGAGTCTGATAACAGCTAAGAGCCAATAATTAAGATCCTTATTTTACTGTTAAAAGATTTCCTAAGTGCCCAGCTCACAGAGAGGTCACTTCTCCATTTAAGAATGTGTTCCTTAGCAAAGCTCAGCATGGATGGTGTCCTGCAGCTCTCAAAGAACCTGCACATCCACAACTTCTTCTCCACTGCATACCTGAAACGGGTATGCCTTTTCTCACTCACTGTATTGAAGGGAGACCGAGGACTGCGGAGCAGCGGGGCTGGGGCCCGCCGCAGGGTCTCTCCAGCACTTTCCCAGTGCGCTGCAGCCTTCACGGAAGCAGATGCTGTCAGGCCCCTCCTTCCTGATCTTTTCCATATGTATGGGAGAGAATGCGGATGGAAGCAACCCACTGTCTTGGCCGTGCACTGGCCCTTGTCATCACCCAGTTCCTCCTCTCAAGCATCGGTATTCTACTCGGAAGAAGATCTCCCATCCTGTTGCTGTTGCACTCCCACTAAACCCCCTTGAACTTCACAGAGACCTCAGTCCCTCCAGTCCTTCCTTTGTCTGCCCCAGTTAGCTCTCCCCAAATCCTACAGCCTTTATTATTAGCATCCTCACCTTCTCCCCTCTGTTGGTCCTCCTGCCACATCTGCCTGACAAGGGTCCTGCCATGGATAAATCCAGATCTCTACCTCCAGGCCAAGCTGCAGACAGACCCTGCGTTGACATTATGGAATGTCGTCTTCTTCTCTGACTAGGTCACTTTCCCACTTCTGCAATGAGTGTACTCAACTGTCACCACCATCCTACTGCCCCTAAGCCACTCACTTTCTCGAATGAGGTTTCTGCCTCATCAGGGCCTTCCAACACCCCTCCCCCGAGCTTTCACATCTTTACAGCCCCATCTGCTCCCGCAGCCTTGCTTCTCTTGCCCTTCTTTGCTTTGAATCTCGTGTTCTTCCATATTCCCTGTCATCCTTACACAATCGCCTTCATTTCCACTCTCCTCAATCCATCCTTTATTGTTCACTACTCCGTAAATTTAAAAAAAAAGAGCAAGTTTCTCCCAACCTAAAAACAGCTCTGGATATTTCACCCCCCAAATACTTCATCCATAAATTTCTTAAAAGAGCTATACTTCCCCTCTCTCCTTTACTTCTTTCCATCCTCCACAGTCCATCCATTCCACATAAATTTCTTCACTATGACTCAGTAGAATCCAGAGTGGTCACACAGGTGAATGTGTCCACCCAAAACTACTCTATTTCTCTGCGTCACTTTCTCAAGAACCATCTATAACCCGAAACATGCCATTCTTAAAAGTTTTCTCATGTGATGGACCCTTGAGATGGGGGCACACTTTAAAAATTACTTCCAGATTTAGTTTGGCCATTTATAAATATATTCTCCATTATTCTAAGTATGCGTTATTTTATTTGCAAGGAACAGCCAATGGAATAGAAGCCTATGTATTAATCAAGCATTTCTACTGAAGATGGTTTGCATTCTGTTAAAATCTCACACACAAAAAAACATCTTTCATAACCAGAGTACCACTCCACGGTTTGTGTTTTAACAAGACAGTCAGCCTTTAGTGGGAATATATAGGTTGTTGTTTTTTTAACGTGTGTGCAGTTTTACTTATCAACCTAAAAAAAAGCAGCCCTTGATTCAAGCTTGTTGTGATCCTTCCACCTGAGTCTCCAGCACATTGGTTTTACATTGAATGACTGTGAAGCCATTTCAGATTCTACTCTTCCGTGCCCTAAGTGCCCGTGTCTCTCACTTGCTTGGAGTCTGAGTTCATTTAGACATGGTCTAGCTTCCATCAGGCTGCAGGCCAAAGACCTGAGATAATTGCATGCCTGCTTCAGGAATGTTTTTATAGTTCCTCTTCCAGCTGAGGATGGAGAAGAGGAGGGCATGTCAGAGGGCTCCGCGGGGATATTATTGGTGTGCTTGGGCATGTCTCTATTATACGGGAATGGGGCATTTACATTTAATTATGGAGCAGTTGTTCAAATGCAGAAAAATGTTTATTCGAATGTACACAGATTATGCAGCACTGCCCTTACCCTTAAATGCAAAACATGGTTTTCTCTCTCTGTGGTATTTTGGAATTTCACCCTGTTTTGAGGCAAAACAATGTTTAACTGCCTTTATCCACGCACAGGAAAGCCGCTCAGGCGCCAGTTGCATCCCAGTGGGGACTCCCTTCACAGTGAACCGGACCACTCACTCTCGCTGCAGACATGGTGGGCTCTCAAAACCAAACCTAAGGGGCCTGATGCAGGCTGTCAACACAGGAAGATGCGGAACCCAAGCGCCACTAACCCTAAGAGGAAGCTGCTCCTCAAATTAACCACGATACCTCATAAGGTCTATTTCTGGTTTCAACCCACTGGGATACGAAGAAGACATGTTTGTATGATGAAAAGATCCTGAGGAGTGGGCAGAAAGTTTTTACCAATCAAGGGTCCCAGGAAAGCTTATTTGTTCCTCTCTTCCTCGTGGACACAGTTCTATTATTCTGAGGCTGATTATCCAATTGTGGACTCTACTGGCCACTGATGTCTCCTTATTTTCCCTCTGGCTCCCAGCCTTATGGACAACACATTGCTCATTAGCAACCCCACCCAAAGCC
This sequence comes from Sturnira hondurensis, assembly GCF_014824575.4. Classification (NCBI taxonomy): domain Eukaryota; kingdom Metazoa; phylum Chordata; class Mammalia; order Chiroptera; family Phyllostomidae; genus Sturnira; species Sturnira hondurensis. Next base: position 24,295,062 of record NW_028082759.1, on the reverse strand, counting down.
AGGCAGGAGATAGAAAATCTGCAGAAACATGGTCTACTGTGCTCTGCGCTAGCGGTTCTCAATGAACAGGAAATGGAAACTGTTCATTAAACAAACCATGGATAACTGAGAGTTGGACACACAACCAGACACTTAGGCCACAACAACCTATTTCTTGTTTAGGTTTATCTCTGCTCTCTCTCCAATCCCCTTAGACCATAACGCTATTTTCTGAATGCCTGGGGGATTTTGGATTACCAAGTCTGAAACATTCCTTAAAAGCATTTCAAAGGTGGTGGTCATCTCCTTCCACAATGGGAAGGAGCAACGAAATGCCAGGCATACACCCATGCACACTATTCTTGCCCTGTGAGTAATGCAAATGAGGAAAATCCTTGCGTTCGCATGGAAGGTGGATCCAGGTGTCGTTTATTTTCTTCACACAAAACACATTAAGTGATACAATCTGAGAAAGAGGAAGAAAATTAAGCTTGTCAGATCTTTAGAATTTAATAGGCTTTAACCACTCTGAATTGGATGTGAATGTTTTGGGAGTATTAAGTTGGATTATTTTTCTTCTTTGTTATATGTGAGATATATTGGATTTTAATTTTAATTTTAAACATGAGGAATTCAAAGTAAGTGAAATTAAACTGAAATCTTATCTGTGGACCAGGCTAGAGTTTTATATACACATATATTAGACCATTATGCTTCATCATGATGTTTTAATTAAGGAGAAGAAAGGGATTTGGGAGGAATCTAGAGTGATATATACATAGAGCAAAAGTTCAGTTGCGAAAAAAAAGAAAATCGAAAGAAAAGATGTTCATATGAACATGAAAGGCATGGATCTAGAAATTGACTGTTTTGCTAAAGTCAGTAGTAACAAACTAACGTCACACAACTGGCAGGAATCAGATTCAGATGCACCCTCTGTTGTCATCCCACATGACAGTGAAGGGGAAAAAAACAAAGAATTAATACCCAAAAGGAGCAAAATTGGTATGTGCTCATTCATTCAAAAACCGTCGATTTCAGAGGCCGACACAGTAGGGCTACCGCAGTGAGGTCCCCTCTGCCGCCAGGAGCTCCAGGGAAATAATCATCCAATGAGATGCGGGCGATGCTGAAGTGCACACAGCACACCCACGGTCTTTGAGCTAGGTGACGACAGGCGGTCCTCAACACTAGTTAATTATCCCAAGAATTTTTACCTGTTCCTCCTCAGATTAATGATGGCAAACCATCACACCTTTTGTTTTGTACCCATTATAACTCAATCACTAGAGACAGTGTCAGAAAATAGAACTGGTTTTAGTCCCCAAAGAGTCACCGCCACAAGGGTGGAGAGCTCAAATCCAGACTCACTGACATGGAGTCTATTCTGTTCCTTTCGATAACGTTTTATCGCCCACCTGTTAAATCTCTTAGCTAAAGCTAAGCCATACTGTTTATGCTCCTAACCACCTAGGTGGAGAATTCCTGGGACAGGAACCTACGGCCGGGTGGGAAAATTTAGTCAAGACCTACTCACAACACAACCTATGAAAATGCTGCTTCACCTTCTTCAAAAGCTATCCTGGATCTTTCACTGTTGGCGAGATTTAGAGCATTGTCAGCCACTCACATTCACTTGCTTATAGGCTCAAAAATAAAATATTTGTTAACTTAAGGACTTCACAATATTCATTTGAGACATACATTCACTGAATGGCACATGTTATTAGTTGACATAAAACACCAGGTGGCAATGCCCTCAGGCAAATGAGAAACCAGGCTTCTCATTTCTCTAGGAGAGCAAACCCGGAAGGATTGCCAACAACTGACAGGTGCCCTCCAGCTCGCCAGAGGTCCTGCTGGGTCCCATCGGCTCCCTCTGCATCTCCCTTAGCTGACAGTTCCCTGGGTGCATCTGCGTTTGCAACCCTTGCGCTAGGAAAACTCTGGGTAAGCGCATAATAATGACTTATGACAGGGTGATCAGCATCACCCAGGACACACGGATACATAGACTCTCACCAGTCCTTCAGTACAATCACACACACACACACACACACACACACACACACACAATATCAAGGTGCAGTTTCCTCAGGTGGCTGGTTTATAGAAGCACAACTGAAACAAGGATGTGAGTACAAGTCATTTGTTTTGTGGGTGATCCCAGCCAACAACAGGAGTCAGGCAGGAAGACAGAGAAAGACACTAATACAGAGTATGTTGATGTGCAGGTTAATACCCTTCATCCAAGAGGCTCTGGGTCTAAAAATTGGGTCACAGCTAGAACCTGGATGAAGAACGGTATTCTTCCCATTGCTATTCCTCTGCTAACCTACAGTTTCTTTGGTGGTCTGCCTGCTCGTTTGTTTGTTTTATTACACAATCCAGCAATGTCCAGACTGGCTGTCCATCTCTCTCACTCCTAGGAACTGTATGGCATACTAGCTATTCCCCCAGATCCCTGAGGCTCAAGGGCCCCTGGTTGCCATCCTAGCCTTGTTGCCAAGAGGCCCATCATGCTATTAAAGTTCACCTTTCCTCTGAAGTGAAGTGTCAGCCCCTGGCTTTGCCGTTCCAGGGTCCAGTCACCCTCACCACTGTTAGAGCACAGTCTCATAGCAGTACCTCTTACCTCCCTGGTCCACAGAGGACGATTGCTCTGGGCTCAAGGTTCAGCAGAAGCATATTAGTTAGATCCAGCTTTTTTGATGCATAATTCCTTTCATCTGGTAGCATAGTAATACCCCATAGTAATTACCTCACAGTAATTCCATTGCATCTGATAGCATGATTCAAGTCATGCCGAGACTTGACTTATTACTCACCTATGCAATGAGAAGCTACAAGAGGAGCAAAGGGCATCACCTGTGGAGGACGACCATCATCTCGCAAACTACCCCCCTTATGCCCTCTGTAAGCAGTTTCTAGGCAATTAAGAGAGAGAGCAGCTTCTCCCTCCGAGAGACATACGGCGAAGTGAAGGCACCAAATTTCCCAAGCCCAGTCTTCTAAATGTGCTAATCCCAGATTTTAGGATTCTATTCTTTCCCTATTTCCCAAGCCCCTTTCTTAGGTGTAGGAGAGTGGCCAGGACTATGAATGCAGCTTCACCTATACTTGCTCTATTCTTACCATTAAATCTTCAGCCTGGTTCTTAGCAGAATCTGTGTTCTGGCTCCTGGAGATATGAGTCTCTTTAAAAACTATCACAGAAAATGTCTGGCTTTCACACCATGTCTGAAGGCAACATCTGACTGTCCTGAGCCTGGTGGAAGTCCTTCCTTCAGAACTTCTATGACCATTCACAATAGCCACCCAGCTACACGGGTGTTACCATCACCCCTGCCCCTATATATTCCAAGTGCAGAATTCCTGCATGAGCCAGTGCATCTGCCCCCCACCTGCACCTCATGCCAGCGCACAGCAGGGGGCAGTATTAGTGATGGGGACGTGACAGGCCTCCAGGAGTCCTTACCAGCACTCTCTTCCTCAGCGGTGAAGACCCTGCCTCTGGCCAGCAGGTCAGTGACCCAATGGCAAGGCCTACTTCCTCATACCCTCTTTGGGTACAAACTGCCTCCTGCTGGGCTCTTCTAGAAGCTGACCCTGAGATAAGGGTTTGAACGCAAGTCATGTTTTGTGTGGTAGGTGATCCTAGACATGACGTTCTGAGGAATGCTAACTAAGACAGCCATCTCTGCACGATGAATAACCATGAACCTAGGTGGCCTGGGCCCAATCCGGCTCTGCTAACCAACTTGGTCTTCAAGACTGGGAGCCGCACTGTCTTCTTATCCAACAGGTAGGCCACACGCACACTCTGGACACCAGCAAGGCAAGGGAGCACGAAAATAACATGCACCTTCCCTTCGTCTGCCCAGGGAAAAAAAAAATCATTTCACTGCCAGCAATCATGTTTTGTGTTGTAAGAGGTATTGCCGTTTTCATTTTTAAATAATGGGTAGAGGAAACACAAACCTCTTCGGGGTTTTGATCCAAAACCAACTTTTGACCATCCGCTGATGGCGCCCCCAAACAACCTGCTCCTGCTTAGCACCGACGTGGAGGGTCCCGGCTGCGCTGAACTTCAGATCCGCTCGCCCCCGGGCACCACAGCTGGCTCCTCCGAGCAGGCCCTAAGCGCCGCACCCACCCAGGGTCCGGGTCAGTGTGCATCCCCTCTGGTCAGAGACCCCTCCCCCCTGTGGACCGACTCACTTCCAAACGGAGGAAGACCCTGTCTCCTGCCTCCTTTCAGGGAGGGAGATTCTCTACGAGAGCACAAGGGGCAGACATTTCTCAGAAGAAACTTCCGTCAAACGCATTTCCATGGAATCTTTCACTCTTCCTCCTCCTCTCCACTTAGACAGCCCTCGTACAGAAAAGCACCCTGAAAACTAATGACAATCCTGTTAGCTAATTATGCAACTTATTGCTAAATATCAGTCTTTTATCAGAAAGAGATTTCAAATAAACAAGCAGGTAATTAGTCAGCTTTTTGTCTCTACCGGGAACTGCACTGAGGGCCTGCAGGAACCATGCCATTGAATTGCCACTAAGGCCACCACAATCGGTACCTTTATCTCCATTTTAGTGAGGAAGAAAACGGAACCTTAAGACATTGGGATGTGGACTCACTGGGAACACTTGTTCTTGACGACTCTGCTGGATTTCAGAGATTGAGAAACATTTGCTGAACAGAGCGGAATATGGGAGGAAGAAGAGCCAGACCCGGAGAAGGAAACGCCGGCCGGAGGGGTGGGGTTGGGGGATCGGTCTGGACCCATCCATCGTGTGCTCCGCTTGGGGAAGCTCCAGCACATGGTCCAAATGAGGCGTCACCGTGCTGTTCCCCCTCGTCACCCTCAAACTCTGCTGGCGACACAAGAACAATGTGACCGTTTCACACTCGTAACAAAGTCCAGAGGAGTATGCCGACATCAGATAACTCCGTGAAAGAGACCAGGAGCCATCACGGCCTTCGGTCTCCTCAGTTTGGAGACAATGCATCTTTAAGCCTCACCTCTGAGCCCCAAGTCCCTACCTCTCAGACTAAACATGCTGACTGCCAACCAAAACAAACATCCTTACTGACAGCCAGGTTCTGCCTGGATGGTTCTCCTTTAAAACAGAAAACTACAAAGTGTGCGCTGTCCTCAAAGGAATGTGCTCCTCTCTCCGTGCGGAGCAGAGAATCTGATGACACGTGAAATCGCTGGTGGTGCCCTGACTCAAGTGTGTCACGGGGTGTCTGCATGGCCGAGTTTAGGCAAAGAGGGAAATCTTGAGAGAAGAACAAAAATCAAAAGTTAAAATCCTACCTCTCCACTGATCAATCTTTAAAAAAAAAAAAAACCAGCCCGAGAACGAGCATGCTGTCACTCTCCAGACATGTGGATATGAAATTACTAACAGATACGTAATTCCAGGCTCAATCTCATTGCTTGCCTGGCTTTGCTTTGAACTCTGTACATTTTTGCCATGGATTCAAGCTGCTTCCCCAGCTCAGAACAAACCCTTGTCAGAGACAGGTCTCCCATCTTCCTCTGCCTGTATCAACGAGGAGCGTGAGTTTCTAATCAAACTTCAAAAGAATAATTTTCTTGGAACATTATCCTATAATGGGTTTCTAACACAGCCTTCATCGGGGGTTTAATATCTCTATAGAAAGTGATCTAGTGAGAGAAAATCTAGAGTCCTGGAAAAAGGAGGCCAAAGGAGCCTAAATTGGGGCTGGATTTGCTATTTCCCTCCTGCTGGGTTGGGGGGTGGGGCACAGTGGGGAGGGAGAGCTGAGGGCTCCGGGTGCTAACACACACACAAGCCTGATTCCAGAGGCAGAAGTTCAGTCCCACTCACCTTTGGGAAACTAAGCTAGCGCCTTTAGACTTGGGTTCCCTGGAGAATGAGGCTATGACCCTGTTCGATACCATCCCACGTGGCTCGTGCAACATGAACCCCCTGTAAATACTTCAAAACCATAATTGATTGGAATTCTCAGGGAAGGTGATGTTCTAGGTCATTGGATTTTTCTGGTCAAGTCCTAATTGAATAGAAAAATCCTTCCAATTTCAACCCCCTGGATTGAACATGTTTATAGAGGCATTTGTCTATTTTCCTGATTTATTAACTACAGCTCAGAGAATATAATTCAATCTCTGTTTGATGACTCAGATACTTATGGTCCCTAACTAAGGTCATACTTTGGGGATCAGTTACTTTGGGGCTACAACTATTAAGAAACAGAGGGAGAGTTTCGCTGACATGAGGTTAGAGGCCATGCCAGTTTGGTATAAAGTCCTCGTTGATAGGTATTTATTGTCTTTTCACCTATTTCTTATAAAATTACAGGGTTGAAAATTCTAATAGTGGGTGATTTGGATTATTGAAGAAGTTGAATGTTTACACTGTCTTTTGTATAGCTTTTCCTGGGGGAAAAATGCCTTCCGTCTTGATCTGAGAACGAGCCCATCTGTCCCTGGTTGCACGGTTCACACAGATCTCATCAAACCCCTTAAAAAATAAAGTGACGCAATATGAATTAAATTGAAAGCAACCTAAGCTTACACCTCCAGACCTAAGTTGCTGTCGTTACTGTTGGGTGGTTGTCCTCGATGTTGTTTTTTTGGTAAAACCAGATTGCCATGATACAGTGGAAGTTCTGTTTAAATTCAGAAGCCTTCCAGAGTTATTTCTGTTTCAGCTCGAGAGGAAAAGACTTCTCATCAATCTGAGGAAAAAGTCTGTGTGCTGGGGTCCTCCTGCTCTGAGCAGCCCTGGAGTCGTGACAGATAAGTCAGGCCAAAGTCACGCACGCTGAGACCAAGAATGAGCAGGAAGACTAACCACACAGCAGTGGGCCCTTCAAGTGCCAGCAAGCGCAGAAAAGTCTTACGCCAGCAGTTTCTTATGCCCCTGCTCTCCAAAGGTTGTGTTTTTCCTGGCAAGAGATGGGGGGAGGTGCCTTTCCTAACTTGCCAATGGCCTCATGCTTTCTTAGTCAGAGGAGCATTAATGAACTCACAGGACCCCTCTCCTTTCCATCAGCTTCTCATTTGCCCACAGCCCCGTGTTTACGGTTTCTCTGATTGCGAACAAATATCCTCGCCATCAGCAATCCTAACCTGACTTCTCCCCGCTGATGGCTCTGCACAGCCCTGTGCCAGACAGAAAGACCCGAGGGAGGGGGCACGGAAAACTACCCCAGGGGGAGAGGAGAAGAGACAGGGCACAGTCAAACCACGGATTCATGTCAACAATACCAAATCTATGCCCATTGGTCTGCCTTTCCTACCTATTTTGAGTAGAACTCTGCCAAGTACAAGACCAAAAAGACATTGTGTTTCCATTTGATTCTGCCCATACACTACCCACAATTGTCTTTAACCTGCCTTGTTTGTCTGGACGATACAAATGCATGAAAGTAGCATTTAACCACTTCAGTGCATGTGACATTCTACCACTCAAGAGTAAGATGAACAGTTAAGAACATTTCATTCTGACCTAAGGCTCCAGTCTGTTTCAGTGTAGACCCAAGCAAGACCTAAACTTTCAGCCAGTCAACAAAACAATGCTTCTATCTAAAAGCTGGGAATTTTTTATTTTTTATTTTATTTATTTATTTATTTTATTTATTTACTTTTTTTGCATTTCCAGATCTCCTGCAAGCAGTCAGCTACTGAGGATGTTATTGACAGACGCTTGGAAAGGCTGAGAACAAGGAGGCGCAGCCAGGAGAGGAATGCAGGGTTTCAGACGCACTGCGTACACAACAGTGATACTCAAACCACTAAGGTTTCCATTCCATTGATACTAATGTATTTCACATTGCTCTGTGGAGCTGCTAATCACAGCCAGCCAATACGCACCAAGACAAGCCAAAGCGGGAAACAACCTCCCTTTACCCATGTCAGCCGCCAGGAGGGTGGTAAAGAGTCACTGTGAATAAACACATCTCGCTGATGCTTTAATTCTATAATTAGAAAAATGGGCAGTTAAAATGCCAGGGATAAATTTGTAAAGTATTTGTGAGACACCATCCTGAAATCAGTTTTGGACATCAATAGCAAGATCCCCAAGTTCAGTGAACCACGGGTTGGGTCCTTTTTAAACATTTCCTTGGTCAGAAAGTTTATAGGAAGGGTCTTCAACAGCAGATTTCTTAGGAATAAAGATAACTATTTTTAATGATAAGCTTGAAATACAAAAATGAGCACAAAGTCAGGACAATGGGAAGAAGGAGATCGATACTTTTTCAAGCTGTTATAAACTGGAAGTTTAAAATTAAACTATAGCCCTGGCTGGTGTAGCTCAGTGGATTGAGCGCAGGCCTGTGAAACAGAGAATCGCAGTTCGATTCCCAGTCAGGGCACATGCCTGGGTTGCCGACCAGTTCCCAGCAGGGGATGCATGAGAGACAACCATAAATTGATGTTTCTCTCCTTCTCTCCTTCCCTTCCCCTCTAAAGATAAATAAATTTAAAAAATTAAACTAGACTTAAACTACATATAAAGAACAATAGACCCACACTTCTATCCTAATTTGTGAGAAAAGCAGAATAGCTGAGGCTAAAACTTTTTTTAGCAACCTGGATATATTTTAAACATAATCATAAATGAAATGTTTAGTAAGAAGCAGAATAAGATCTATAACAGAATATCATTTGTGTAAATGTAAAATACATGTACACTAAGCAACAATAAACATTTGATAAGAGTGCATCTCAAAATAAAAGAACACAGTGAAGGCCTTAGAATAGCTATCTGTGGGAGTGAGTAGGCAAGGCGGGGTGAAAAATGGACAAAAAGTAAATTTTTCAAAAAATAAACCTTGCACAGATCAATGACGGCACTGTGCAATGAGCTAAGAAATATGATTACATCAGCCTTACGTACCAGAGTCCAGACAATTACAGTCATAATCACTCAAGCTTATATGTAAATGAGATGAAGTTAAAGAAAAAAAACAGGGATAATGAGATAGTTCAACATGAAATGTAATCATATCAGGTCAATAATTACTAGGCCTGTGGTTCAGAATTCTAAGAAATTTGTTGGGGAAAAAAATCAATAATAAATGCTTCTTAAAATATGCTCTACTTTTCTTCATATAACTCGCTGATTTTGATACCAAAATGAGAGACTAAACCTGAGCTTTGATCTCTTCTGGCATAAGACCATCCCCAGGTGTATGTGGAAAGGAGGGTACAGATCTGAGAGCATATGAACACAAAAACTCGGGAATGAATTAGGTGTGAAGTAAGGGGTGCAGTTGAGGAATACACTCAGGTGTCTGACTTAGGCGAGTAGGTGGGTAAGAACCGAGGAAAGAAACGTTGGTACAACGGGGGTGATGAGGATTCAGCGTCTCTGTTCTCAGTGCCTTGATGACTTTTTATAAGGCCATTTCTCCGGTGGACACCAGAGGCTTAAGGCAAAGATTAAGTCTGGTAAAGCGTTTCTATAAAGACGCAGAGAGTTCCCCGATGATTCAGTTTAATCCAGGAACAAAAAGCAGGATTTTAAGAAAGCCCCCTGTGTCCTGTTTCTCACACCTAGGGTTTTGCTGAGCACAGGGCAGCAGAGACTTTGAGGCCAGAGTTGTAAAAGTCAGTCGTCCGTGTTAGCCAATCATCAAAAAACCAGGAGGCTTGGCGGTTGTGCATTGTATTTTCCAAAAATACACCGATCCACACTCTCTCTTACAGTGTGATGTGCAGACTTCTTCCCATAGAAGTGCGGTCTCTGCTCCCTCACCTTGAACCTGGTAGACCTTCGTAAACTTCCACCGACAGACTGTGCTGAGAGGGACCCTGATCCCCCAGACTTGGTCGGGAAGGGGATGTGGTCTCCACCTGCGTGTTCTCTCTTCCAGGATACTTAACTTGTGAGATTGGAGCTAACGTTTAAGAAGGCTGGCTACCCTGAACCTGGCGTATTGGAAAAATCACGTGAAGAGACCACTTAGACAGAGGGATGTCCACGGACACCCCACTATTGCAGCCCCAGACTTGGAGGGTCCTCAGTCCTCACTGTGAAGAAGCCTGCAAGAGATCCCAGGCCCTGGCTGCACACTTACCGTAACAGCACAGGAGAGACCCAAGCCCGAGCTACCTGACTCAGCCACTCCCAGATTTCTGACCACAGACACTGCCATCTCAGATTTTTTTTAAAAAGTCATTTTTGTTGTTTTAAACCACTGAAGTCAGGGATGATTTTTAGGCACAGATAGGCCCTAACGTAGCAATCTTTCATGATAACTGATACAGCACCCTAAATGGATGCGTGCCCCACCTACTTGCAGAGAGAAAATCTGTGACCAATGAAACACTGGAGCAGGAAGGTTAAGATTCTTACTTACTTGTTCCTGTTGTTTGTTCATACTCACTCACTACGTCCTCTCTACTAGGCACTGCTATTCCCAACAAGCCATGGAGACATTTACTGCTTCATTGTCGTTTTACACTGCATGGAGCTAACACACAGTGGAGTAACTGCCAAAATGTAACGAAACTGCCCGCCGGGGGAGCATCTTCCAGGGGTCGACTCTGACTCCGGGGCCCACGCTTGAGGCTTCACGCTTGCCTGCTGTGGGCACTCCTCACGACTGAGCTCAGCTCCAAACTTTTGGCGGTGATGACCCAACTGAAATGGAACTATAAAAACACAAACTTGGCTAAATAAAAGCCTACTGAAAATTGTTACCCTAATAATACTGCTGTGTATTTCATGTACCCAAGCAAGGCCAGCTGTGATGCTCCAATCTTAGAGGCCAATGACCTAATTAGGGAGGACAAAATGCTCATATACGATGGATCTAAGCGGTTTAACATAGAAATCAGAACAATTCCTTCGACTCAGAACAGAGGTCGTTAAGGCCAGTAAGAGGCACGTGTACAGGGGGACGGTTGCGTTCAACCTCTTTTTCACACAGGGTAACAAACACGAGGGCTTGAGCAATGCTAGTATTGACACAAAGAATGTCATTCCTCCTAAAACAAAGAGAAAGGAAGGAGAATCAACAGAAGAAATATTCAGTTTTTGTCTCAGTCTCCAGAAAGCAGTATATTTACATCGACCGACTGAGGTCCCACCAAAGTGCTGGCAGGAAGTCAACATAGCTCATTGCGTCTCCTGGGACATCATTACCGTGTGTTTTCTTTTTTAAAAATCACACTTAAACACTTTCCTTCCTATAAACTGTTAAGAAGTATCGCGGTATGACTGTTTCACAATGAAATAAGTGGTCTCAGCACGCGTGTGGCTGGCCGCAGGGGACCGGAAACACGCGCCCTCGCGCTCGCCCAGAGCCTCGCTCCCGGGAAGCTGGTCCACACAACATGGTAGGGGTCGCATTGTGCCTCCCTCGCTGCCACGCGCATAGCTTTCCAGCGGCCCACAAAGCATCCCTGCAGTCCATGAAATCTAAGAGACTTTTTTTCTAGTATTTGGCATTGCTCATTTAAATATGAGTTCTAAATGCAAGAAGCATAATTGCTCCCAAAGCTAAACGTTAACTTGTGTTTCCCTAAGGTTCAGCATTACTGCCTACAAGGTCACTGGCTGAGTCCTGGAATTATCTTTTCAAGATATGATGGTAGAATTGAGTTCCTGGTTACGTAATGCCAACAGAGGGCAATGGATGCAGCCATTCCCGGCCACAGGGAATTTGAGAAAACCATGCAGGAGGAAGAACCAGACAGGAAGAGGCCATACCCACCACCAGGGAAAATGATGGAAATCATAAACGAAACAGGATTTTCAATAGCGTTGCCCCTAGAGCGGCCCCTTTAAATTCCATGACTAAAGCTGGAGTGTCATCCCTGTCTCCCAGCTGGAACTGACCCTTAAGTGGAGCAGCGAGTCTCCCAAACACACGCTTCCACAGCTGCGGTGCGGCTTGCTCACCTCCCCAGTTCCACCCCTGGCTTTTCTCCCCCTGTGCCCAGCAGCTCTGCCACGAACCCATTTCCAAAGTTCCTCTTCTCCATGTTTCTATGGCCACCTAAAATACACGTGGAATTGACTCAGGGTATAAACATTTACATAAAAACAAAAGATGCCTGAGACAGAGTTGAATGCACTGAAAATTCAACATACCCAAATCCTACTCATTCTCTTCCCCAAAAATACACCTCCTGACCTCTCTGTTACTAATGATACCACTCCTCTCCTAGTCTCTCAGATATGAAGAGGACAAGTGAACTTCTCTCTCCACCCCTATGAGGAATGAAAGCAAAATAAAACTTGTCTCACTCTCTCTTCCTTCAAACTTCCTCTTGCATCTGCCCCTTCCTTTCCATTTGCACACCCAGCTCCCTGGCTCAGACATTTATCTGCTCTCCCATGAACGATGTCAAACACATCCTGGGCTGGACTCCCAACCATCAGCCTTTCCCCAGCCCAGTCTGCCCTGCGTCCACTTGAGAGCCCTCTCTCGCGAAATCACTTCATACACCTTGTCCCTCCTCTATTCCAAAACATTTCATGGGTCTTTGTTGTCTCCAAATAAAAGGCAGATGTGAATAGAGCACAGAATCAAGCCTAACTTCGAGTCCTAATTCTCTAGTTTACATAACAGTTTTGGGACCCTAGAAATTTACTTAATCTAAGTCTCAATTTCTTCATTTCTTAATTATACCCATTCAATAGAGTTGTTGAATATAAATTCCTTTGCATAACACCTAGCACACAGTAAGTATGCACACTTTGTTGTCTGAAGTCACTATATGTTTCTTACATGAAATATTTTTGGAATATTTCAAAATATTGAAATAGGAGAGTCATCCAGTCCTCCTGATGCCGCCTTCCTGAATCATTCCATCTAAGACCTTCACATTATAGACAATACTTAGTCGGTGTGACTCTCCTTTTCTTGCCAATACCCTTTTCCACAATATGGAGTGAGGGAAAGAGAGAAGGTGGAAGAGGAGAAGGAGAAAAGAGGAGACAACACAGGAAAGGAAAGGATAAAATGCAAAAGGATAGATGAGAAAGTTTTAGATTTAAAATACCACCTTGACTGTCCAAAATACTGTGGTTTTACTGCTGACGTCAGCGTCAACTGAATCCAGACATTATACTTAAATAACAAAAAGTATGTAGTCATACACTCAGAATTTGACTTCCTTAGCTACTAATAATTACATAATCCTTACCAATTACTTAGTATCTACATGATGAGGTACAAAGAAGTTTGTGATAAACTTGGAGTCATGAGTCTAAAAAGTGGCTAAGATTCAATTTGAGCCAATGCCTGTCTGATTACGTCCTGACGCTTCTGACAATCTCATCATTGCTTTTGCTTTCATCAGCTGCTGTTTGAATCACAAAATTCAGATGACACCCTTTTAGCAGCCAATCATTTATTTATATCAATTGACTTCCATAATGCCAGATCCCACTTAATACAGAGTACTTCCTTGTGTGGAGTGGGTCTCAAGATACTTTGGCTTCTTTGACTCCTTATTACTCGGTAGATTTGGTAAAATCTTCCCATAATCACGATTGTTCTTTGCAAAAAGCTGCCATTTCATGCTTTCCCTTTAGGACTTCAGAGTGAGACATTTAGCAGCATTGACAATACCCCTCGTTGTTTGACCGATTCACTCTCGAAAGGGTTTTGCTTTTCTTCCAATGGGGACATGTAGATGTATGGAGAAAGATGGCCACCTCCCTTTCAGCAACAAATAGGAGGGCAGATAGACAAGAAGGTATCACCAATACCCGATAACCAGTCATCGCTTGGTGTTTTGGTAGCTGCAGCTTCACGCAGAGCTTCACCTCTAGAAACTCAGGGCCTGGGTGAAACCCAGTAGCACCAAGGCCACTTTCACTGCAAAACACAGTGCCAAGTGAAAGCACCCACACGCATAAAGAATACATAGTAATCTCAGCACAGTCAGACCACTTGTAAACAACCTTTTCTACCCACGCCGTCTAAAGAACTGACCATGTGGAACTCTGAAATGTAATCGCTGACTTTCTTTAGCTAAGCTACACTTTAGCAATAAATTCTGAGGCTTACTAGCTACCTTGACCAACATTTGTAAAATTATCCCCACATTGCAATAATTTGTAATAATAGTAGCACTTAATAGTGATAATTATTATTCTTATTAAGTGCTACTATTAATAGTAGCACATAATAAGTGCATCAATAATAATAATTCATGCACTTACCAGCATCAGTTATGTAACAAGCATTATTCTAAGCACTTCCCAGGGGTTAGCTCATTTCACCTTTCCAATTCCATGAAGTAGGCACCATCCATGAGAGAAAAGGCACAAAGGATTCAAGTGGTGGTATCAGTGCACTATTAGTGCTGTTAATAATAATAGCATGCTCAACTGCAGATTTAGATCTCACAAGAAAATTTAAAAACTGAATTTCAAACAACTGCCAATTTACCACATAAGACTTTATCCATGTAAAAGTTCCCACCATGTCTTTCCGATGACATATAGATGCTTGGTGGCTCTTGTTGTAATAAGGAGAGTATTTTCGTGAATTCAAAACATAATTTCCTTCTTAACAATGTTCATGATTCAAACTTGCAGCAGTCAGGATCCACACACCCTGTACACTATCTAAATAGGAGTAGGGTTTTATCATTAGAAATTCAATAAGAACCAAATAAAAGATGCAGGAGAGCACCTACCAGCTTGGAAAGCACTGGAACAACCCACAGGCAGAATGAAAGCTTGGACTATTTTGATTTTTTGTATGTTCTAATGGATATTTGTATTTCAAATACTTTCAAAATCATATTAGCTTTATAAAAGTACATCTTCTCCATCCCCAAATCCTCCTCTCTCTACTCTAAACCGATCAACTCAAGGTCTTTGGGGACTGCCAATTGGGAACATCCTCTGGCCTTGACAACTGGCAGCTGGGATCAATCAGTTCATAAAATCCAACTTGTCAGCTAAAAGCAGTCATACTTCTTAAGCAAGACAATCTGTTAAACAGCTTAAGTCTTAAATCCAGGAAAAACAATTGCAAAAACACATTTTTGTGCACGCTCTTCCTAAGTTCTGAGGGTACAGACGTTACAAAAACCGCTGTTCTAGAAAATCTCCCAAACATCTATCATCCTTCCCTGGAAAGTTGAAGGTATCCTCTGAGCTCCCAGCCTCTGACAGCTGTGAGTGGGAATCGATATCTTCAGTGGGGGAGGAGACCCTGCCTCAGCCGGGCATCTACGTATCCGTCTATCTGCTGTGCCACTGGTCTAGCTCATTAAAAGCCAAGGTGACCGCAGGGCAGTTAGGCTGGCTCCCAAAACTGGCTCTGTCCTGAGAAGAACAACTATTGTATACATTTCAAAACAACTGCAGAGCTTACAAAAGTTAAGTGATCTTAGTGAGGCAAGACACATCTTCTCAAGCTTCGATCTCCTTCCCAGTAAAATGAGAGGACCAAGTGACCAAACTCCAAATCCCTGTCTAATTCCACAACTCCACGATTCTACTGCTTCCCATCGCTTTTACTTAGTAGGAAGCCTAAGATATAAGACACCCCTCATCCTTGCCAGCTCTTGTGATCACCAAGGATGGGCCTTTGAACTTTTTTTTCAGACATTATGATAAAAAAAAGGTAGGAAGTTTTCGAATCAACATTGGTGTTTCCTGTTTGATTACCATCACCCTCCCTATTATAATAGCTGAACCCTCCCTACCACTGTTCTCACGGCTGGCAAATACACATCCGGCACATCGTCATTCTCCTTGGCCTTGTCCCAGGGACACCTCACGCATGGATGATGCCTGTTCATCCCCTCAGGCCAAGGCCAGCCTCAGAATGGTCGACTCAACCTTCCAGACAGCCACTGCCAATTATTCAGAGATAGTGTGAGGGAAAGGGTTCGTCTGAAATTGTGGTCCTGGGGCCCAGGCTGGAGAGCTCCACTGGTTAGAGCGTGGTCCCAATGGGCCAAGGTTCCATCCCTGGTCAGGGCACATATGAGAAGCAACCGATGAATGCATCAATAAATAGAACAGTAAATCAATGTCTCCCCCTCCCCCGGCTCTTCTCCCTCTCTCAAAAAAAATCAATAAAATAAATACATGAAACTGTGGTACCAATCAAAACCAGCTGCCATCTATACGTCTCTGACTGGATGTGGCACGAGACATAAACTCCATTCTCCTCCCACGAAGCCCCTCCCTGTCCCTCTCCATTTCTGCTCTCATAAATGACAGGGCCAGCAATCCAGACACAATCTTCTGTCTCACTCCTCCATCTACCAGGACTGTCCAGAGTTTTGGCATCTCTGGGCCACACTGGAAGAGGAAGAGTTGTCTTGGCCACATTAAATACATAAACACTAACAAAAACAAAAACAAAAAATCTCATAATGTTTTAAGTAAATTTACAATTTTGTGTAGGGCTGCACTCATAGCCATCCTGGGCCACATGTGGCCTGTGAGCTGTGGGTTGGACACCCCTGATCCAGTTAAGTCCTGCAAATTTTACTTCCTAAGTAGCTTTCACATTTATTCTCTCCATCATAAATAACACATTCCTAGCCCTACACCTTATCATTTGTCTTCAAAAAAAACATGAAAACAGATTTTTCACTAAGTTACCTTGCCAATGGTCCTGCAAATATGTTATTTCCCAATTTAAACCCTCAGTGAATCTTAACACCCACGACCGAGACAGCCTCAGTCACTCGGCCGTCTTTCGTGGGCAGCTCAGGGTTTCACAAGCCTGTAAAAGCCGTGCCGCCTTTCAGAGCCCAGCCTTGAAAGTCAAACAGTGTCACCCCACTTCACCCTATTGGACAAAGCAGTCACAAGCCCACCCAGATTCGAGGGACACTTGATGCCCAGAGTGCCAAAGAATTTGCAAGCATATTCTAAAGCCTCCACACCCACCTCTGTCTTTCGCATGTTAGGCTCTAGAAAGAACTGAACTGGGCCACAGAGGCCCAGTGTAGCAAAACCTTATTTCTGGATGTGTCTGTGCAGAGGATTCTGGGAGAAATGGCATTCAAAGCGGTTGAGCGAGCAAAACAGGAGGCCCTCCCCAGTGTGGGTGGCACATTGCATAGACTCCCTGGCCTTCTAATTATACCGCTGGCTTTCCTGGGTCCTCTCAACCTCAAAAATCATGTGGCCAATATCTTTTAATAAGTCTCTTCATATACATTCTTTATTGGTTCTGTCCTCTGAAGAACCCTGACTAATACAGATTCTCTCCCTCCCTGGAAAATCCTTACTCATTCCTTTAGAATTATCAAAATAACACTCTCACTGTGTGAGCTTCCCTCACAGTGCCAAGTGAACTTGAACTCCCTCCATGCTCCAGTAGGACCTCAACTTCCAAACCAATGCTTCTCCCAGACAGCAATAACCTGGGATACTATTAAGATTGAGACTGATTTGGTAAGTCTAGGGTAAAGACAAAGACTCTGAATTTCTTACAAGCTCCAGGTGATAGCGACATTGCTGTACCAACCACACTCTGAATAACAAGAGGTCACTCAAAGAGCCCACTCCAACCCGTGGCCCAAGGCAGAGAGTTCCAGCCAAGGACAGCAGCGCAGCACAGGGCAGGCCGCAGTGCTCGCATCTAGCAGGCAGGCTGGAGTGGAACGGGGAAAGTTGCAGCCATCACAAGAAATTGTTAAAATATGTGTATTCCTGAGACAGGCAAAAAGGAAACGTTTAGGGTACACGCCAATAGGAGTGAAGTAAGGGAAACCAAGCCAAAAGTTAGCAAAGGTTTTCAGTGAAGGGCGGGACACGGAGATGGTGGGAATCCCAGCGCTAATGAAGGGGCACCTATGAACATGTTTCGTGGGTTAGAGACAGGGAGGGAGCCATCGGGAGACCCGGCTACAACAAACATTTTCTGAAATATCTGTCCTCACCTCCACTGAGACAACTCTTTTTCTATTGGATTTTTAGACACAGATTTGCATATCTGTATCTAAATTACACTTACCATAAGCTTCCTGAGGTCCTGAACTGTTCCTGTTCAGTAGAAAATGGTAGTTAAGAACATACAGGTATACATATACTTCCTGGGTTTGTATCATAACTACCACCACCTGGTCTGTGACGTGAGACAGATTCACTCTTTCTTTCTTTCTTTCTTTCTTTCTTTCTTTCTTTCTTTCTTTCTTTTCTTTCTTTCGCTCTAGTTTCCTTAAGCATAAAATAGAGAGATAATAATGTCTTTAGATAGGAATGTTGAGAGGACTCAAGGAGAATATAAGTAAAAGTGTTAAGCCTCGAACACAGTGAGCCAACGATCAGTGTTTGACATCACTACGGGGTGGGAGCAGGATGCCAAAGAGCTGAGAATGATGATCAGACTACCAGAGTCAACATCTCCACGTGCCCTAGTTACTCCTGTGTGATCTTGGACACCAGCCTTAACTTCTCTTAGACTCAGGTACTTCGGCTGTAAAACTGAGGTGCTAACAGTGCCTGTTTATTAGA
This sequence comes from Sturnira hondurensis, assembly GCF_014824575.4. NCBI lineage: Eukaryota > Metazoa > Chordata > Mammalia > Chiroptera > Phyllostomidae > Sturnira > Sturnira hondurensis. The sequence goes on along the minus strand of NW_028082759.1, from coordinate 24,276,627 downwards.
ATCATTGTGAGAATTGAGATTGACCACCCTTGACCAATGCCATAAACTTCCAGTGAATACTAGTTATTTCCATTATCAGCAGCAGGAGCACGAGACTCCCGTATGCGCTGGGCTTTTCCGGGAATATCTGTTGAATGACTTAGCAAATTAATCAGTGGAGAAATGGTTAACACTGACCTAACTTCCCTTCAAGAGTGTGAAGTACTGTCACATTCTCGGGGGAAAACATTTCTTAGGCCTGATGCGAGGAAGAGTTGAACGGCCCCTCCGCTGTCACCTTCGTCCTGTTTCTACGCTAAGCTTCCATGTAAGTTTCACACGAAAAAGTGTTCCCACCCCTAAAGAATAACACGTATCTCATATTTCTTTAACCATGTCCTTGAAAGGCACCAAGAGAATAGGCTTGTGGCATACATGCTAGTAAGGGCAAATGTCTGAACAACAATAAAAATTAAGTGAGAGGCGGTTCTATCATCCCCCATTCGCCTAGCGCCTGAGGATCTATGAGTAGAATTGGCTGGGAACAAATATGACACCGGCCGGCCGGTCGGCATTAGCACGGTGCTGCGGTAATGGCGAAAGAGTGAACAGAACAGCGGGCCTGGTTCCAGGGCACGTGGTGGGAAAGGTCCTGCTGACAGGAGGACACAGGATCGGCTCCGTCTCAGCCTTCCACCGCACATTAAAAGCCACAACCCAACTGCACCCCCAAAACTGGAGAGTTTGAAGGCATTCGATTAGCCCATCTCACAACGAGTGTCTGGATTAGAACCCTGGACGGGCCACATCCTCGCCCGGGCAGCGTTCGTTAAAGAAGTGCATTCTGGGTGGTAGAAGGTTGTTGTTAGACACGGGATACATGCAAACATATTTTGTTTCACAGATTCGTATAATCCTTCTTCTGCCCCCTATGGGATTTGGGAGTATTACAAAATTTTGAATTCCAGGAGGAAAACTTTCCACTTCCTTCACTTACAGTTGGATGTTCTACCTTCTGAGAATTTGCACCAAGTAGGTCATCGAGACGCCCCTCAAGAACGGTTATGCGCGTTCCCACAGCTCCGTGTCGCAGACATTTCCAACTTAGTGGCAAACCCTCCCGCAGGTTTCTTTTCTAGGGATTCAGACACACGGCGTCCCATGTAATCTAAGTAATGAGCCCTATGTTCTGTGCAGATGCAGATAATACAAAGCCAAATGGTGGCACCGACCATATTCTGCAGACTATTGAACAAGAGAAAAAAATAACAACCGCCAATGGATGTTGGTCTTATTTTCCCAGATGATGATATGGAAAAGAGTGTCCCAGTCAGCGGAAGCGGAGGCTCCCTGTTACCACAGCAACAAGGGAGGGTATCAGGGGACAAAGGAGGGGAGGAAGCTAGCTAGGGGCTGTGGTACACCCCAGTCCCGCCCCTTACCTGCTTCCCCTCAACAAACCAACACCTTCTTGACAGCTACAAGAATGACAAAGGGACCTTTATCACTGGATGACGCTTCAGTCCCCAAAGCCCATCACAGAATTCCAGGGAGAGGGCCCCACCTCGTGAAGAGCCCAATTTCCCAGGTGGCTCGAAGGAACCAGCCTTCAACACAAAGCCCAGACCTGCCTCTCCCACCTCCCCACCCTCGGGAAGTGAGGCCCTGCTTCCTGAGACACACAGGGCCAGGAGGACCGAGTATCCAGGAGTTTCTTCTGGTGTCTGGAACGGGCTTTCCCATACCGCCTGCCCAGACCTTTCTCTGAAGCGAGGGACAGAGAGGATGCCGAGGAAGACATTTCCAGGCCCACATTTCCTGGACTCACAGGAAAAGAGAGAGCACCCTTCCCCTAAACGGGCCACCATTTGGGCCGACCCAGAGCCACACTCGCCCCTGAAGAGGAGAATGCAGTGTCTCGGCCACAGGGGTGATTTTCAGGGCAACAGCAAGAAAGGACTCAGAGTGCCCTTGGGGGTCAGAATGCTCGCTGGAGATTCCGTCCACCTGACCAGCAAGGGAAAGACCTTCTGTGCAGACTCATTTCCTCTCCCAGTGCAACCACCATGCACACTTCTCCTTGAAATCCCGGGGGTGGGGCCCATCTGTTCTGATCGGCCCCCCTCCTCCTGGCCTGCAGTGGCAATGGGAGGGAGGCGAGGAAATCCTCTTGCGGGGGCGGGGGCGGGGGGGGGGGGGGGGGGANGGGGGGGGGGGGTGGGGACACAAACCAGCAATGTTGTATTAATTAAATTTACATCACTGTTGTAAATACACCCAGGGGCCAGGGTGATGAGTGCATTTTATAAATCAAATAAACGAACAATAACTTCTAGAGGTTGCTAAATGTAAAACGTTTGAAGAAGAGAAACCGAATGAATCCAAATCGTGGCCAAGGGTTACCCTTGCTAATTAAAACATACACTGGAAACATTAACCTGATTCACAATCTAAATAAAGCTCATTGCTGGATGGCTTTCCATCTTTATGAAATTTTTTTATTACAACAGAAGGTAACCACATGAAAGTCTTCCTTAATGAACTCAACATTTTTTTAACATTCGAAATAAAAGACAAAAAAAGTGAAGAGAAACCTAAAAACTGCCTTATCTGTAATGATTCCCGTGCACAAACCACATCTCAAATGCTCGGCCTTTTCTCTTGTCTTGAGGGACTGGCTTAAAAATTAGAAACTTTTTCTGTGAAGAAAGAAACTGAGGGAGGAAAGGAAATCAGAATGGGGTGAGGGAGTACAGAGAGAAAATAAGCTTTTTTTAAAAAGAAAAGGAAAATGAAAAGGGGGGATTTCAAATAGCTAAGTACCATCACATTGGAATTAAGATAATAAATGCCAAGGTCCAGCTTTGGACCTTAGCTGAGAACGAAGCATTTAGGGTTATGGTTCAAAAGAACAAAAAGTACAGCATTGATTAAAATTTGGGGCACGTAAAGCTGAAATTACTGCAGATTTTTCGGTATAATATTTTCATTTCCAACCTTTGGGAGGTTTTTTGTGCTGTTTTGAACATCAGTTTCTACGGCGGGAACACTAATCAGGACACTGCCATTCGACCCGGCGGTGTGGGCACACCAGAGCACAGTTAGGTTTGCTTTGAGAGAAAGAAGCGGTAGTCCTGTTTAAACCAACAGAACCATTCATAGAAAACAGTCTGAAACATCAAAATAATTTGCCTGATCAGAAGTGTATCTGTCTTTGCCTGCTGATACTCGGAAATGAATTACAATAAGGCAGGAAAGAACTGTGCCATCTAAGCCCCCACAGGTACCAGTGTGTCCCCCCACCCCCACCCCCACCCCCACCCTCAGCGCCAGCAGGCAGCAACCCCGCCCCCAGACTTTGATCTCCGCCTCTTTGTCTGCGTCTGTGGCGCATTGTAGAGACGCTATTCTTTTACACGAGTTCCGTTCGTGAAAAACGTAAGGAAACATCGATGCAAAAACTTACGAGCTTCATTTGGCATATTAGTGCCTCAACGATAATCATTTTGTGAGTCCCCCTAAATCTCCCTGAGAAACACTTTGGTCCCAGGTCCCCTATGAATACCAAAACGCAAGGATGCTCAAGTCCCTTACGTAAAGCGGCGCGGTATTTGCATATTACCTGTGCACTTCAAACATCTCTACATTCCTTACAACGCCTCATACACTGTCAGTGCTATACACATAGTTGTAGTTGTTCTACCGCGTTGTTTAGGGAACAAGGACAAGAAAAAAAGGTCTGTACAAGTTCAGTACAGACCCGACCACCATGGGCCTAACTGCACGGGGCACGTCAGCAGCGAAATAACGTGATTTTCTCTAATAACTTCAACCTGCGGTTGGTTGGATCTGTGGGCGCGGGACCTGCGGATACCGAGGGCCAACTGTATTTGCTCTCCGTTGTAACCAAATTCTGGGCATACTCTGTCCTAGCCACAAAGTGATTAAATCTTTACAGAAGCTTTTGTTAGTCAGCCTGATTTTGTATTAATAAAAAAATGCATTAAGCATTTGGGAAAATATAATCTCTTCACTGGTGAATATCAAACATTCTAAAGTCATTTCCATATTTTTTTTTAAAAACCTTTCTTTTAGTTAAAAAAGAGACCTTTCTTAAATCGTACATGCTGGCCCTGGGTGGGGAGTAGGGGAATAAGGCCTGGACTTCCTCTGTACATTGTAGCACGGCCAGCTGACACTAACATGTCCCACAAACAAAGGCTCATGACACCTGCTGTTCTTCACCGATGGCAAAGGCTCGGCACCCACTCTCCTCCGTGTGACTGTCGGCAGGCCGTTCCCCTCGAACTTCCACAAGACCATCAGGAAGGCTCCCACGGTGCCTGCCCACAGCCCAAGACGCCCACATCCAAAACTGAACTCCCGTAGGGACTGCAGACTTGCTAGGATTCTCCAGGAACATTCCATAAAGATAAACACAGCTCCAAAAACAGAAGTTCTTTCGTTTTTATGATGAGAACTATTAACATTGAGAAAAAATTTCTTAAAGATTTTGAATTGTTTTGGCACACCCTCATTAACTAAGATAAGAATTTATAATGCAAAAAGAAAAGCAGAATAAGTTATGTGTATGTAAATGCAAAACATACATTTCAGTTTTTACCACTCACAATGGATAGATTTTTTTTTCCTCAGGAAAATAATTTAGCAGGGGTTTGTTCAGGAGTACATTTCCACGTGAAGAAAGACTGTAACACCATCCAGAGCAATCGATCATCAATAAACTTAAAACTCACCCTCTGAGCCACTGACCATAGAGAATCTGGTGTTTGTTTGTTTACTCATAACCAGCTTTCATTGAACATAACCAGCCCACAGGTTTGCAAATGATACCCACCAAATGAAAGTAAATAGAGAAACCAGGGGAACTTTTCCGCTGAAAATTCACAAATTAGTTCAGACGGATCTGGGAAATTTAATGTAAATAAACTAAATCTATGTGACTGATAATAGACTCTGGCTTGTGTACGTTAGGGCTGGTGGTTTTGCCAGGCAGATGACTACAATGAACTCTTTTTACTCCATAATTTTTTATCTCATCTATTTGGTACTAACGTCGCTCCCCTAAAGCCTCTCAGCCTAAGGTTTGATTTCCAAATCCAGCAAAAAGCAAAGCATGAGCTTCGCTCAAATGTATCTCAAATAATAAACCAGCACTTCACCAGGTTCCCTTTGATGTTACATTGCACTGCACTGGACAGAGCCTACTGATATAAGGTATCCAGTCAAAGACACGTGTTTACAATTATAGCCTTCAAAATAAAGAGAGGATACATAACCACATCCCCGGGGGTATGGAAATTACACCATTAGAGAAACATGGCCAGAGGCCAGTGGTTTGTACTGTTGTACCTAATGAACGCTGGATTTCCATTTCCAAATGTGCATTCTATTTATAATAACATAAAGCTATTTTTCAGATGAACAGAAAAATTAGGCATACCTGGCACAGTCACATAACTAAAGGCTCGGGAATATTAAACTGATGAAGCGTAATAGTGTCTGGCACAAGAAAAGGCATGCTTGGACGAGGGCAGGCTGGGAAAGGTGCGTGCACACACCACCCACAGCATCACAGCCTGCTGTGGAGGAGAGAGCACCCCAGACAGGATTTGAGAGATGGGGTCTCCACATTACACTGTGAATTGTTCCCAAATAGCCGCTTCAGAACCAATAAGCAAACTCCTCCAATGACCTGGATAATAGGCAATTTCCAAGTTTCAAGGGCAGAGTGGTAGTGCAATTTCTATGATGTCAAGGCCAGTGATAGAAGGGTGGACTCCACGTTAGATTCTGAGCTCATAAAACATGGAAGAAACTTAAGGGCTGCCACATGTCCTGGCTCTCGCTCAAATCGCCTCCCCGGCACTGCGTCAGCAGAGAGGGACGTGAACACCGCTCACCACGGAGCTGACCAGCCCAACACAGGTCCACAGGCAGCACCGTCAGGGCCCAGTGGTGCGTCTCTCCTATGTGCAAAGCTGTGAAAAAAAAAAATCTAAAGGTGACTAGAAGGAAGGCAGACAAACAGGAAAATCAGCCAGTCATCTCAGCTGCACTGAAACACAGAATCCGGAGGGTGGGAGGCTGATATTTGCCACGTGTTATTCATTATCAGGAAGAGAATGAGGAAACGGCCTGAGAAGCACCCCACAGTCCACAAGGCGGGGGACGAAGTGATGCTCAGTGCCATGGAAACGGGTACCTCACCGTGAAAGCTGCCGCGCCAGCCAGGGCACGTCCACCGCTGCTCAAGGTGTCCGGTAACAAGCCCATCAAAAGTCTACTGACCTGGATTTTTGTAGTAAAAATCATTGTTTCTAGTCCTGGTCAATGTAAAACAGGCCCCTAGGAACCAACGGAAGAACCCACAAGCCTTTCATTGTGAGTGCTAATGAAGGTCGTGACCTTTATTAATCTGTCCATTTCTAAAAGCTGCCTTGGCTCCGAACTGACAGTCAACTTCACATTTAGTCAGAAAGAGAGGAGTTCAAAAAAAATAAGATCAAATAAAAACACTAAAAGTTTGAAAAACATAATAGAGAGTGAATATAGCTTTTGGTCATTTAGTAAATTAATATAAAATGTTAAAATGGAGAGACTCAATAATATTGTTTAATGCTGTGGAGTGAATCATGTGTCTTACTAGACCATGCACAAGAATTTTTTTAAAATAAGACTTTCTATCCTTTTTTGAAAGGGCTTTGGGACTTCCAAAACACGTAGGACTGGCAATGTGTTCAAAGGCACTTAACTTGGCCACAGGAAGGTTTCCTCACCTTCAGATTTGTGAGGCATTGGGTTGTGTTGACAAGAAGAGCTACGAACACTCCACAGATACATCATTTTGTCAATAGGCTCTAAAACCTGCAAGTTCAAGGTCATTTAGATAGCAACACACCATGGGCAGAAGAGGAGATACCAGAAATAAAAATCACATCGAGCTCTCACCTTCTGCAAGTGTCAAGTGATAAGAGTGCAACTTGCATCGCAGTAGTTTAACTTCTCTGCTTCATTCAAAGGTTAAAGAATCATGGAGTTACAACATCTTAAACCTGAATCACCACAGACCTTCTTGTCTCCGTCATTTTACAGACGTGCAATGTCACATGACGCAATACGTAACTGAAATAAAAAGCTGCGGGCAGAGAAATCTAAATGCACTCCCACCTCCAGCATTCCCAGTTAAACTGAGGATCAGGCCTTCATCCACCTGACCCTGGAGTTGACCTTGACCCAGACCCCATAACTTGTAGACTCAACCGTTCAGACTCACTGCAACCCAGACACGGGCAGAGCGCCCCACCGCTGCCTCTGTTAACGGTGCAGGCTTATGGACGTCCTTATGAGTAGAACCCCCACTTCCCGCTGAAATGAAAGTGCAGGAGTTGACTATTCTTCCCTCATCTGGGCCCTCACAGGCACCAAAACAGATTTTGAAATCGTTTTTCCTTGGGGTAATCACCCTAAAAATCCTCTTAAGTACCATGACAAAAAAAAGTTATAGAAATTTTTCTTTTTTACGATTAAAAGACACAGATTGAGATTGTTTTAAATAAACTGAATGAAGCAGCTCTTTATTTTTGCTGCATCATGGGAATAGGTGTGTCTGCCTGCAAACAGGGTCTTAGTAGCTGACCAGTTATTTGGGAGGGAGGGCCGCAAGAAGCCCCTCTGGAGATTGGGATTGACCCACCTGAGACAATACACAGAGGATACAGATCACCCCTTCACAACCAGCAGAAGTCCTCTGTCTTGAAAGCATCTGGAAAAAAGAAACAGTGCGATCCAATGTAGCTACAGGCCTGCTAGGACTTCAGACAAAGCCTGGTGACAATGAGAGAAGAGGGTCCTCTTGGTCGGGAGTCACTGCGAACCCATTCAATGTGTCACAAGTCCTCAGCAACAGCACAGGGGAGCTCAGGCAGGGCAAGGGTGACATGAGGGCCCCAAAGGTGACACCTCAGAGGATGGGTCCCAGCAAAGCATCAGGGTTGGCCACATGTTCATCTTTGCACAGTGAAGGTTTTGGAAATCAGGTTCCTCATCTACCTCTTTTAAAAGAAGAGTCAACTAAAGGAAAAGAAAACATGCGGGACATTTTATTAAGGGATGTCATAGCATCCGACGCACTGCTCTGTTGAAAACCATTTAAGATTTTGTCAGTATCTTGACCGATTCCCAGGAACTGGGTCAAATGGTGGGAAATAACACAGACCAGCGATGAGAGTGGGATCTCCCAGTCGATGGATAAGCATGGAGCTTCTCCATGGTCATTCCTATCAGTCCAATTTTAGGAAAATTTAGGAACTTTAGATAATATAGAAACTTTGGAAAATCTGAATCCAAACCAAAAAAAAAAGGGGGGACTATGGAGAATCATAGGCAGGCGATTATACATCGTAAGACACACCGGAGAGAGCTGCCCACTTCCACCACGAGACCCACAGGCATGCCCCAGCCTGCCCTGCCACGACACCGTATTACAAACTTGTGCCACAGTGCAGAACAGCGCCTCAGCAGGTGAGCCTCGAGGACCGGGGCCATTTCCCTCCCATGTGATACACACACAGCCCACCTCAGAGGTTGTCACAGCGCCTGGCACACTAGCAGCTGCTCAGTGGTGCTGCCTAAACACAACAGTCTCCCGCCATGTCTCTTCATTTTGCCAAAACACAAGCGTCAAACAAGAAACAACAGCACCAACTGTCGTGGGACGTGAGTGACATAAAAGCACACCACCAAACACAGGATTAATGTGCATCTTCTCAAGGGAGTTGACAGTGGCACTTCTAGAGAACACTCTGCTGCTCTCAGGGTTCTAATTCAGGGTCTAGATTCTGTTGGTCCACAGAGACGTAAGTCAGAAAGACTAGACCAACTAGAAGTGTGGTCCCCTGCACTCACAATGGCCTGCGTCACATTTCCTGTTCACAAGCAGAAGGGTGACCTCCGGAACGAGGGCTCAGCCCTTGGCAGACTGGGAATCGGCGGAGCCACACTTTATAGAAATAATCCAATCTTGGTTCAGAGAATTTATCTGACTGAAACCTTCAACCTCTGCCCTACAGAGAGCTTTCCCATGTGTCCTTGAGGCGAGCAGACACTAAGTGCTGTCCACGTGGCTGGCATTGCTCTGAGCACTTTACAACAACAATGTACTCAGTACTCAGGGTCAGCGAGAAAACAGGTGCAGACAGTCCTGTGCAAAGTCACACAGCTGGTAAGGGGCAGGCCTGGGACCCAAGCCCAGTCAAGCTGGCTCCCAAACCAACACCCCAGTCATTCTACTCCACAGGGCGGCCCCCTCACTTTTGGTGGGGTGTGCCAGTTAACTCGGCAGGGGGGAGGTCAATTCGGCCAGTCGAGCTTTGAGCCCTCCCCATCAGTGTTCTGCTTCCCAGTTGTGGGTTCTCTCCTCCTGTTTCCTCTTCCCAGTGACAGTGTCTGGGTACAAACACAACACTGACTACCTAGCATCCCGGAAGGAAAGGGATGGATCCTCATCTCTAGATCTGCTCTGGCCTCAACTCTACTGTGCCTCTCTGCTTGGTGTCGGGGTGCTGACTCCTGATCCCTGTGTTTTCCTCCTGATATTATGAGGTCACCCATTTCCATAGGATGAGTACCTCCATCCGACGACATAGCCCTTATCAGGGGCTCCAGTTCTGATGTCCGCCATACTCTGTGCCCTCCAAACTAGATTCCAGGCCTCTTCCAGTCTCCGAACTCAGCATTCTTTGACTTCTTCTGGGACATGCGTGAAATGCTGGATCCCCCATTTGCCAGTTTTGGCCACTCCTGTCCTACTATGACTTCTCCATGTTGGTGCGAGGCCCCCTAGAGACTTCCTCTTCCCAGAGTCCCAGGCAAGAAGTGGTGACAACTCCCTCTCCTTTGGGATTCAAGGCTGCGTTTGTTGATCCCTCTCCAGCCCTTGGGCTGCCACGCCGAGAGGTGGGCCAGGGGTCAGGCCCTGCCCTTACAATCCCTTTTTCCTGCTCTCCCACCCTCTCCAGAACCCTTTCCTCCAGTTCAGGACAGGCTCTCCTCATCCCTGGGTAGAATAAAACTGCCCTTTATCACCCCCTGCGTCTTTCTCACATGGGTGATAGTACTCCAATTTCAGCTTTCCAGCTTCAGTTTCTTTCCTCTCAACACACTTTGGCCTTTTCAAGTGAAATAGCTGGCTTCCTCAGTGTCTTTTCACTAGAACTGACCTTGGAAACCTATTTCCAAGTTGACAGCTGACCATGGACGGCTTGTCCTTGTCTGGTGTTTCTTTTCCTCCAAAGCCCTCGAAGCCTGAGCCCCGATGCGGAGGATTTCCAGGAGAGAGAAATGCCTCAGGCAGGCACCCCGCCCCCAGGAAGCTCTAAATGCTAACGCCGTGTTCTTTCTCTTGTGGTGTGTAAAAGAGCAAAAGAAAAATATGTGTGTTTTAAAATATAAAATGTGTGATCTTTCCACTTTCACATAACTCAACTAAGTAAATATTAACTAAGCAAATAGTTTTTCAAACTTTTCCTCAAGAAAAGTACTAATGTGAAACTATGCATTAGTCATGAGTCCAATAGTTTTTCAATTGTAACTGAATAAATACCCAAATAACAACTTCTATACCCCTATCTTCATAATGTAGTTTTCCTCCAAGGAAATTTTACAATCTCATTCATTCACAGAATTTATTTTCACTATATCACATTGAAAGTAATTGAAAAATAACAAAAGCAAATATCTATTTTAAAACTATTGTCTAAAACTCAGTTTCTATTTGTCAAAATCCAAGTAGCACTTGATTAATGTTTAAGCAATAGAAACCACCCACAAAGTGTAACTAATCACTATTATAATATTAGTTTTAAAATCTGGATTCATGTCTCATTTTTCCTACTATTATCCAAACCATAAGAGAACTCTGTTTAGTTTTCCTTTTTCTTCATTTGCGGGCCATAATCTTTCTTCACCCAGATCTATTCTTTTCTTTTTTGGATGTCTTACACCTCCTAACAGGTCATTAAACCATCTGTTACATTNACTATATCACATTGAAAGTAATTGAAAAATAACAAAAGCAAATATCTATTTTAAAACTATTGTCTAAAACTCAGTTTCTATTTGTCAAAATCCAAGTAGCACTTGATTAATGTTTAAGCAATAGAAGCCACCCACAAAGTGTAACTAATCACTATTATAATATTATTTTTAAAATCTGGATTCATGTCTCATTTTTCCTACTATTATCCAAACCATAAGAGAACCCTGTTTAGTTTTCCTTTTTTTTTTTTTTCATTTGCTGGCCATAATCTTTCTTCACCCAGATCTATTCTTTTCTTTTTTGGATGTCTTACACCTCCTAACAGGTCATTAAACCATCTGTTACATTATCTACTAGCAAATCACACCAACAATAAGGGGATCCTCCCAAGATAGTAAGGTATCTTGCGGTGGCTCAGATAGTTCGTGTAGCTTTATTCCCCATATAAGGCAAATCCTTTCCTGCATGCTTTCTTTCAGGAATAAAAAAGTTCTAGCTCACCCAATTAAAGATTTTTTGCATTTCCAGAGACAATTTGCATGAATACCCTTAAGTTCCTCTCACCATACTAGAACTTGTAAGTATAATTTCCTCTGCCACACCACCCACCATGTGTCATCGGGTGTTACATAGTAGTCACTTCGGAGGCAAGAGCTGCAGAGCAATTGTCTCCACAGAGAAAAGAACTCCATTATAGACGCAACGACACATTCAAGTTCCCTGGGCTCCAACTGCCCACTCAGTGCCTTCAAAGGACCACCCACAGAATTCCACCAAGACAAGAAGACAGTAAACTCAAAAATCTCCTTGAAGTTTGCACACTCGAAGCCTACATGCCACATAGCTGTGTCCCTGATATTTTGAGGTAGGAAACCACCAAGTAAAATAACAACTTACTTTCTTCTAGGCAAACTGCTCATGTCCACAGGGCCCCACAAAAACAGCATAGCTCAGGCCCTATAATTGACAGCTTCAGATAATAAGAATGCAAAAAGGGTAAAGATAATTCTCTGACCCAAGAAAATATTCAAAACCCTTTTTCTGTGTACTCATAACTCAAAACCACTGGACCTATAAAGCACGTTTTTGGGAACATCACCCTCTATTAAGCCCAACTTCGGTAATATTTTTTTTCAAGTAGAGGTGGTTTGAAACTATGCATCTGTAAAAGGGTAGTAGGACATGCTTTTATTTATTTTTATTTATCTCATTTAAATTTGCCTGTCAATGTAGCCATGAATGTTACCAGACATGGTGTTCTCTGCTCTTCTGCCCCTAACACTTTTCTCCAAATATTGTTCCAACTTCCTACTATTAGGGTTTTTTATATTTCACTCAGAAGTCCAGAAAGTTAACGTTAGTATAAAGAATGTGATCCGTAAATCTATTATTTTTATAAAGGAGGCTTTTTTGGGGGGGAGCATGATTTTCGCTGCAATCCATGCTAATACTTTCCTGTCTAGTGTCTGTGAAACAAGAACAGTTCCTGGGATTCTACAAACCCAGGCTGCCCCACATGGCTCCACCCATCCTCCAGGCCTCGCCAGACTCACCTGGGTCCTCTGGCTGGCCGCTCAATCGTAAGCTCACACTTACAGAACTGCCGAGTAAAGTATAACAGTTCGCACATAAGTGGATACGTGAAACTCTATTTTGTGAGTATAATTAATCACACTCTTGCCCTCGGGATTCTACCCCATTTGTGGGACGGACATAGAGAGAGAGGGGGTAAAGGATCCCTCACCCAAACACATGACCTCTGGTAGGCTCTCCATCATGTTCCCCCCCGATTGTGACCTGGAACCATTTGCGAAACATTAAAGACAAATAAAAGAGTGGAAAAACTGTGCAGCAGCTAGGATTAGAAGTATTAATGTATTTGTTGTAGAAAGAGTTCCTACAAATCAATAAAAAAACACAAAGAGCAGAATAATACCCAATTTTTTTTTATTCACTAACACTTTTCCCCCATATTTTACACACTTCCATGAGCTTTTAAAGTGCCTGACTCACTGCCAGGAATATCCTTCCCCCCTTGTTCCTTTCGCAGGCCCTCCGCCCTCCCTCCAGATCTGGGTTAAAGGGCACGCCTTGTCATGTGCTGAACAAAAGGACAAGTGATGAACATCCATGAATGGGCTTGAACTTCCCGGTCATGAAAATGAAGAATCTAAAGAAAACAGAGAATTTCCGTTCATTCAATTAAAACATTCAACTAAAAGCTGGTGCCACTGAGAGTTATATTAAAAGTCCTTCTAGTGGCACTTAAAATTGTAAAACATTTTTGGTAAGCAACTTAGTAATGTGTTTGAATGTACTCTTCAGATTTTGAAAAGAGCAAAATACTAGGAACAGTTAAACAGGAAAACAATGCGCTTGCTAAATGCACAGACGTGGGCAAACGTCAGTTTACAGGGCCACAATAGCCTCCTTCTGCGTGAATAAAGCCACCGCGATGATCGGAACCTGCGTGTCTTTTTCCACACAAACAACTGAAAGCTTACTTTTGTCCACTCCTATATTATGGTGTGGATACAAAATTGAATATTATTCTGATATTTAAAATATGCTCATGCAGATCATGTTGTTAAGTGAACACAAAAGTACTAATGACATATTGAGCAGAAAAAAAGATAATCCTCTCCTGGACCTAGACTCTGTGTGGCGTTTGTGACTTTGGCTGCCCCTGCCCTGCACCCATGGCCCCCAAGCCCCTGCGTGGTCCTCCCCCCACAAAGCCCCACTCTCATGGCGCTAGGCCCCAGGGCCGCCAGAGCTGCCCAGAGCCAGCCAGCACGGCACCACTGCCTCCTTCTCTGAAGGGGACCGCCTCAGCAGGTGCCTCATGGGGGGCATCCACCCCCATGAAGTATGTGCCTCCAGATTTAACAGCCTGCAGCCTCGAGCCAGAGAAAGCCCTGTTTTCAGAGGTAGCACAGCCTGTGAGGCTCAGGGAACCAGCCCCTCGGGAGTCCTCCCGGTCTTCAGGCCTGTCACTGAGGAATGACGAAAAAAGATGGATAAAATCCATGTGCATCTACGGACACCGACGCTCCTACATTCAAAAGATGGTGAGGAAATGCTGATTAGATATGAAATGCCTCCCAGTTTGAAATACCTTACGCACTGTCTCTGAACCACGGGCAGGGGAGGTGGGAAACCCAGCTGTTCTGGAGTCCTGGTCTTTATTAAACTCTCTGCCCTTTGCTTTGAAAAACACCCTGTGAGTTACAGTTCCTTGGATGCCTGGGGGGCGTAGGACACCATGTGACAGTGGCTTACTATTAACTGCATTATTCCGAACCACATCTGTAGACAGATTTGTTTACAGGGAGGGGGCATGCCCAAACCTCTTCTGCCTGACTCCTCTGTGGCCTGTGCAGTCGCTTTCTCTCCATGCGTGTAAGCTGAGAAAATCCAGTCATGCCCTTTCTCAATAGGAAAGTGTTAGCAATTCTCTACTGAGGAACAAAATCTTGGAGCAGTATATTTTTTCAACATGTACAGAGATCATTTGGAAGAGTGAATATGAAGTGAAAACCAAAAGTTTTTTGAATAGAGGAATATTTAAGGATTTGCTCTACATAAATCAGAACTACAGTGTTGTACATAAAACCAGAATGATATTGGGGCAGAAACAGAAAACTAAAGCCACAGAATAAAACTATAGCCTAGACACAGAAATGCACCGACTTAGTGTGTATGCACATGAGGTGTGGCAGATACAAACATAAATATCAATGTTTGGACAGGGTGACATTTGAACTCAGAGTTCATAGTAGTCAAAGAGTGGAAAGTAGAAATTTCATACACATTAAAAATAAAGTTTTAGAATCTCACATCACCTTATAGGCGACTATGATTTCCAAAAAGATCAAAAAGTTTTTATAAGTATGAAAGTGAAGGCTTAAAGAGGCTTCTATCATTTTCTTCTTATATTTTGACAGTGTAAAATATATATACTTGGTCTCATATCAGTGGAGCAGAATAAGGAGTCCTGAAATAGACCCACACCTCTACAGCCAATTTATTTTTGACAAATCCCAAGGCAATGCAAAGAAAGGAGAAATGAGTATTTCAAGACATGGTACTGGCACAAGCAACTATATGCAAGAAAACAGACTTTCATCCCTAGTACCCACCATTTACAAACATTAACTTGAAATGGAAATAACTCAAGTGTAACTTGAATCAAAGGTTTCTTACATAAGACACAAAAAGCACAATTAGGTAAGATTGATAAATTGAAATATACCCAAATTAAATGTCTTGCTCTTGTATAGGCACTATTTAGACAGTGTTAGGAAAATGAAAAAGCAAGTAGCAGGCTGGGAGAAAATATTTGAAAATCACATATTTGACAAGACTTGTAAATGTAAAATATAAATACCTCATTCAACTTAATTTCACAAATACAAACAACACAATTTTAACAAGCCATCGATGTGAATAGGCAATGTGCCAGAGAAAATATTGACATGGCAAATAAGCCATGAAAAGACACTCAACATCATCAGTCGTTAGGGAAATGCAAATCAAACCACAACAAGATACCATATACACCCATTAGAATGGATAAAATTCAAACAACTGACAACACCAAACAAACTCCGGCACAGATGCGAACGCCTGCACCGCAAAGTGCTGGTGGAGACGCAATACATACCACCATTTTGGAAAACAGTTGGCAACATCTTACACAGTTAAACACGCACTCGCCATTTGACCTGGAAATTCTGCTCCTCAGCATTTACTTGAGAGACAGGAAAATACACGTCCACGTAAGGACTTGAATTTGAATCATCGTGGATGATTTATTCATACAAACCACCAACTGGAAACAATTCAAATGTCAATCTTCTATGGATAAACAAATTGTACTATGCCCATTAAATGGAATATTAATCAACAATAAAAAGAAACCATGCACTAATAAACTCAATAACATGGGAATCTCAAAACACTTTGCTAAGTGACGTAAGTCAGACACAAAAGACCACACCTTGTATATTCAGTTATAGGAAATGGTAGAAGATACATCTCTAGCATTAAGAGTTAGATCGGCTGTTACCAGGAGCCCAGGCAGGGAGAGGAAATCAACTGCAAAAAGGGATAAAAGACCTTTTGAGGTTATGTAAATGTCCTCTATGATGATGACAGCAATGACCACATACGGTACCCATAGGTGAAAACTCATCAAAACTTTCAAAATGATTAATTAATAATATAAATCATATCTCAGTACAGCTGATTATTAAAATATATCCAAATGGATCTGAAATGGTCACTAGGTACCAATTACTTTTTTTTTTACATAAAAACCCCAGGAGAATTTATCAAGAAGTTATTAAAATGTTTAAAAAGTCAAATTGTTGTTGACAATTCAATAAGATTACCTGACAAAAATACAAAACCCTGTTATACCATAAATAATTTGAAAGTGCAGTGTAACAAAAAAAAAAAAAATCCATGAGAAAAAGCTTTCAAAGAAAACGCAAATATCTTTAGCCTAAATAACTTAAGGCTAAAACATATTTATCTAACAAAAGTTCATATTAAAATAAATACACCAAAATTTTAAATTCCTATAAGAAAAAATATTATATTAGTCATCCATGGTTGTTTAACAAATTACCCCCAAAACTGATCAGATTAAGCCACGATCATTTACTGTGTCATACAGTCCCTTGAGACAGGGAAGCTCAGACGGCTGGGTTCTGTGAGGCTGGCTCCGGATTGCTCATGAGTTTACCATCCAGGTGCCAGCCAGGCTGTCGTCTCTGAAGACTCAACCATAACTAGAGGATGTGCTTCCAAATTCATTCACATGGATGTCTGACCAAGAGCTTCTGTTCCTCACCATATGGGTCCCTGTGGGAGCCCGCCAGGCCGCAGGGGACCAAGGACAGAGTCCCCCACTGTGAAAATGGTGGAGGGACTTGGTTTCTGGTCCCTGGAGCCGGCGGGTATCTTGACATCTTCCGGACCTTCTCCTTCTCAGCCTTGAAGGAAAGAACAAGATCTTGGCATATGCGTCATGTTCCAAGAAAGTGATAGTCATGAGGACACTGTTATCTTTGGGCTAATGTTCTCAGGATATGAGAACATCTTGCCCTCTTGATAGCTTTCGGGAGTGTACAAACTTTTGTAAAACAACATTGTTCTCAGGCCACTGCAGTTCTGCATATAAGCCAGCAGTTCCTTGAATAAAGTTGCCATTTGCCAGCAGAGCTTATGGTCCTCTCCATTCTTTTAAGTCCCTCGCCTCACCTTGCGACCACCCTTGCTGCTGTGGGCAGCGGCAGAGTGGCGCCCGAAGAACAGGGACCCGGAAAAAGGGGGTCTGGGGGGACCAGCAGAGTCCTAATCGCAAGGATAGAGGAGCCCGAGAGGACCGCTGCTATGGGGGCCCGGTAAGTTAAAAGTAAAACTAGCAGGGAGCGGTGTTGGAGAGTTTTTAATCATGGGAATTTCCCACTCATCAGATCAGGGACTTTTTGAACAAGTCCTCTGCTCCTTATTGAGGGGGCGAGGCATTGCTACCTCTAAGGGTCAAATACATCGTTTTGTAGATTTTATTCAACAAGTTTGCCCCTGGTTCCCGGAAGAAGATACTATTAATATGGAAATTTGGAAAAAGGTAGGAGAACGTATTCGTGAACACTACCGTGCTCACGATCCAGAGAAAACTATTGATGCATTTTCTTTGTGGACACTAGTAAGAGACTGTCTCAGGGGTGATTCTGAGTTTGACAAATGGGAGCGTGGGACTCGCAGTAGCCTGAGAGCCACTCGTTCGGCAGAGAATCTTTCTCGCCCTGCACCTGCAGTGCCGACTGCCCCGCCTCCAACAACTTGGGAGTCGCCATGGTATGAGGAACCTGATCTTAAGGTGGCGATTGATCTTAAGGTGGCGACTAATTTTAAGGTGGCGGCTGTTCAATCGGGGCCGCCAAACCCTGATGAAGCAGATTGGGGAGATCTAGCAGGTCAAGCGGAGCCCGGATAGCTCAGTTGGTAGNTATATTCAGTTATAGGAAATGGTAGAAGATACATCTCTAGCATTAAGAGTTAGATCGGCTGTTACCAGGAGCCCAGGCAGGGAGAGGAAATCAACTGCAAAAAGGGATAAAAGACCTTTTGAGGTTATGTAAATGTCCTCTATGATGATGACAGCAATGACCACATACGGTACCCATAGGTGAAAACTCATCAAAACTTTCAAAATGATTAATTAATAATATAAATCATATCTCAGTACAGCTGATTATTAAAATATATCCAAATGGATCTGAAATGGTCACTAGGTACCAATTACTTTTTTTTTTACATAAAAACCCCAGGAGAATTTATCAAGAAGTTATTAAAATGTTTAAAAAGTCAAATTGTTGTTGACAATTCAATAAGATTACCTGACAAAAATACAAAACCTTGTTATACCATAAATAATTTGAAAGTGCAGTGTAACAAAAAAAAAAAAATCCATGAGAAAAAGCTTTCAAAGAAAACGCAAATATCTTTAGCCTAAATAACTTAAGGCTAAAACATATTTATCTAACAAAAGTTCATATTAAAATAAATACACCAAAATTTTAAATTCCTATAAGAAAAAATATTATATTAGTCATCCATGGTTGTTTAACAAATTACCCCCAAAACTGATCAGATTAAGCCACGATCATTTACTGTGTCATACAGTCCCTTGAGACAGGGAAGCTCAGATGGCTGGGTTCTGTGAGGCTGGCTCCGGATTGCTCATGAGTTTACCATCCAGGTGCCAGCCAGGCTGTCGTCTCTGAAGACTCAACCATAACTGGAGGATGTGCTTCCAAATTCATTCACATGGATGTCTGACCAAGAGCTTCTGTTCCTCACCATATGGGTCCCTGTGTGGGACAACTCATGGCATGATTTTCATCAGAACAAGTGAAATATGATGCACAAGATAGAGGAAGAAAACCTGAGATGGAAATCGGAATTGTGTTGTAACCAACTCCTGAAGTGATATCCTTTCCCTTTTCCCGTGGTCTGTCTGGTAGAAGTGAACCAATAACGCCAGCCCATACTCAAGGGGGAAGAAACTAGACAAGGTCAGGAATACCAGGAGGTAGGGGTCATTGGGAGTCACGCCAGAGGCTGCCTACCACAGACAAGATTACAAAATCAATAGAGAAGACACTGACAAGGAGAAAACATTTGCCATACATGTAGCAGAGTATCCAGAACACAAAAAGAATTCCAAGAAAGTGAAAAGAAAAGGACAAACCACCCAAATGAGAAATAAGCAAATTCATGGGAGAGCCCAAATATATCTGGAAAATATTTGTCTGGAGGGTTGCTTGACCTCACTAATATTAAAAAATACTATGAAATAAAATATATAATTATTTCATCCTCAGTACATTAGCAAAAATTATAAAGCCTATAAATAGTTGGCAAGGATGTGGGGCTATCAAATATCTCCTACATTTGGGTAGGAGTGTAAAGTCACTGCAGAGAGCACTCTCACACTGCCCAACGGACTTGACCTTGAACGTACCCCAGTGCCCAGCAACTCTAGCCACGTACAGTGTCTCCTACACGAATGTCCCAGTCCTTTCCTGCAGAGAGTATTCACTGCAGCTTGTTTGTTTCTACACAATTCTAGAAACACCCTAAATATTCATCAAAGGCGAAACAGGTAAATTAGTTATACAAATGAATACTACATAATCGATAACATGAATGAATTTTTTAAAGCTATATCATTTACAGATGCATAAAAAGAATAAAAGTATAAAAACATGAATCACCAAGATACATTTTTAAATTCATGACAGTAGTTTACTTGGGAAAGAAAAAAAAGGCATTCTTAATAATAAAACTGGAAGAAAAAATAAAAACAATTAATGTTTGTTAATTCCAGATGTGTTCTATTATTCTTGTAATTTTCTATAGTAATTACATTTTTCACAAAACATGCTACTTGAGCACCGGGGCCCCTGACACCTAAACATGAGCAAACTGTGCTCCTTGTTCTGAAGGAACTCACACCATGCTAGCAGCGAGCTGACTGCCTAAGGAACCGCCTTGGAGCGCCGTGGCTTTGAAGGTCATTTCGGCCCCTGTATCTGAGCCCAGCAGAAGAGCTCCGGATTAAGGGAGCATTTCTGGTGAGAATCTGCTCCACTCCACAGCGATCTCAGGGCTGGCCTGGGAGTGTCCTGTTCACAGTGAGGGCAGTGGTGCTGAGAAAAGACACCTGAGGCATCTCCAGGCATGGGCTTGTAAACTGGCACGTCATCACTCAACGGAATTTTGTTGGACAAAGCAAGTCATGAGAATAAGCCCAAGTTCAGAGTGGAGAAGATG
Source organism: Sturnira hondurensis (assembly GCF_014824575.4). Classification (NCBI taxonomy): domain Eukaryota; kingdom Metazoa; phylum Chordata; class Mammalia; order Chiroptera; family Phyllostomidae; genus Sturnira; species Sturnira hondurensis. The sequence continues at coordinate 24,256,238 of NW_028082759.1, read as the reverse complement.
GACCAGCACCCTGCATTCTGTATCAGTTCCGTCACGGTACTGCATGTGTTCACTGTTCCTCTTCGCCCTTGGCTCTTAAACATCTGACTAACATACTTCCTCCTAAACTTGAGAGACCTAAACTTGAGAATTGAGAGACCTTTCAGCATTAAGGTTTAAGTTTCTAAAAGTTACAGAGAGATTCTTCCAATGCAGCTCAAACATAGCCACTTTTTTGTTAATTACAGATTTCCAGAGGGAAATGTAGGACAACAGGCATATTTTCCTTCCTTTTATCCAGCTTTCAATGAAGCAAAATTAAATTTATTCTAAATCCTATTATGCTTCTAATTAAATTATCATGCCAACATAGAATAAACATAGTAAAAAGCAAAGAGTATCACTCCACTGATTCTTGTTCTCACCATAAAAAGTTTAAGGTAAACCAACAAGAAAAAAGTCCATAATAAAGAAAATATAGAACACTAATACCTTATATGTATATAGCTTGTCAGGTGGGCAGTTTTTAACGTACTGGCACTTTATAGATTAGGATTCGAGCTGCAAAAAGATTAAAGAATATTTCAGTGCAAATTGTTGAGTGGAAACATCAGACCTTGCATTAGGCTGTTTGACTTCTCTCCCTGGATTCTCTCCACAATGTCGAGCTGGGACAATAGATGACTATACATTTTTCTGCCTGAATCCAAGAAGATAATAGCAAAAGACAACGGTTACCTGTCTGAACCAGCGTGACTAAAGAGACCAGTCTCACTCCTCAAATATTCCTAGCTCCGCCCCTCAGGGTCATACTTGGCTAAAAAGCCTTTACTTCAGAAGAGTTATTTTAATCTTCACATATTTTTTTCTACTTGACATTTTTTACCAGATATTTATATCTCACCCATATCCATTTCCAATTTTTATAAACATTCATGTTATCAGCTGCTTTTCTCCTGAGCCATACTGTTTCTATGCGGAGAACACTCCAATGTTTATTTCAGTCTATTTTTTAGTGCTATGATTTCAACAGTTCAGGGGGGAAAATCCTGTTGTAATCATATTGTAAAGTAAATAATTTCTAATATAGTTGAAAGTTCTAGCTCTTGTAATGGTTAATTTCATGTGTCAACTTGACCAGACCATGGGGTATCCAGATAGTAAGTTAAATGTAATTTCTGGGTGTGTCTATGAGGATGTTTCTAGATGAGGTTAACATTTGAATCAGTGGACTAAGGAATGCAGATCACCCTCCCAATATGGGTTGGCTGCTTCCAATCCATTCAAGGCTTGAATAGAATAAAAGGCTGAGGAAGAAAGCATCTCTCTGTCTGCTTGTCTGGGAGCTGGAACATTGGTCTCCCTTTGCCTTTGAACTCAGACTCTGCCTAGAACTTATACTGCCAACTGCCCTTATTCTCAGGCCTTTGGACTTGACTGGAGCTGTATCATCAGCTCTTCTGTGTGTGACTGCTACTCAGCCTCCACAATCCTGTGAGCCAACTCCGTACAATACATAATAAAGAGTTTGTTTGCAGATGGATGATAAATAGATAGATAGATAGATAGATAGATAGATAGATAGATAGATAGACAGACAGATGATTGATAGATAGCTATTGATACAAATATCTCATCTGGATTCTGTTTCCCTGGAAAATCCTAACTACACAAGTCCCAAAACAGACTCCTGAAATACTCCATAGATGACCGCTTAAGTAAGCACCCATCTTACATACTGGCCTATAAATTTACTCGCCCAAGAATCTGGGTATTTAAATAATTGGCAGGATGGCAAGAGGCCAATTAAATAACAATTTAGTATTTAATAATGTAGATTGATAGAATATGAGAACTAAAAGGGATTTTAGAAGTTATACAAACTCAACCCCTTCCACTGCACATCTCGGAAAACAAAAATTAAAGAGGTTAAGGGACTTGACCTGGCTGAATCTAAAGACAAAGCTAGAAATCAAATACAGGACTCCAGATTGTCTTTATCCAGTCTGCTCTCCACTGTACTACATTTTTGCTTTTCTACTTGTAATTACAGTTTGCATTGAAGTCTCTGCACTTTCTCTCATGGTCTCTCATTATGACCAGTGAGCACTGGGAGATGGCGAGTTGAATGAGGGGTGCAACTGCCCCCAGGGAATGAAGATTAACCATACACACTCCCAGGCAGCAATCAGCCTGCAGCCCTGAGCTACTAATCACTGATATTGAATGAATTATATTCACAAGGCAAAAACTTCCCATTTTAAAATTATGATGATTATAAGAATACATTTTACTACCTCTATGTTTACCTAACTTCAAAATGCTTTGCCAAATATCTAGTGGAGAAAGTCCTACTCGTTGAGATGATTATACAGTGTATCACAAAGGAAGTGTCAAGAGATTTGAATAACCCTACAATTCAAAGGAAGAAGCGAAAACTTGGGATGGGTGACTGAGAGCCATGTACACAGTGCAAGCTCCCTGAAAGACAAACCATGCAGAAACTGATAAGTATCACGGAAACTATTCATACACTGCTCACCAAAGGAGATGCAATGCTATTCATCAAAATAAAATGGATGTGAGGATAGAGCCCAGATTACCTAACACCAACCGGATGCTATACACTTGAAAGTCTAGGTTCAAATAGATCATTTACCCAGAATTTCCAGGATCTCACTTATTCAAGTTATCAGATCTCCTATGTTTAGATATCAATGATACCTACAAATGGTAAGTATCTCTCCAACATCTTTTGGACGCAGTCTCTTGATTTCCATTCCATTAAATGAATTAAGAACAAAGTGCACAGCTATACACACATACTTATACAATTACAGTTCACAACAGTCACTGGAATTATGTCATTAGCAGGAACCCTGAACTGTACTTCAAATAGCACCATTAATAGATTATTATTTAATAATTGTTTTAGAACAATTCCTTTGCTCGTTTCTGATGTCTAGTCCCAGTCAAAAGAGAAAAGAATCACCACATCACTTGTACATTGTGTTTAGAAAGCAGTATTTTTTACCTCCCGTAAATTTGTATTCATTACAGTTTTCTTATCAAAGCACTGGCTGTGACCAGTGACTAAAAAGAAATGGGACTAAGCCCTGGCCCAGGAGCTCCGTGGGTTGGAGCACCGCCCCAACATGCCAAGGTTGGGAGTCCCAGTCGGGGGCACATCCAAGAACCAACCAATGAATACATAAATACGTGGAGCAATAAATCAATGTGCTCTCTCTTCTCTCTCCCTTTCTTGCTCTAAAATGAATAAGTAAAAAAAAGAGAGAGAAAGAAATGAGACTTCTTTGCTGGAGAACTAGAATCAGGCCTTGAATCTTACCACTTACACACTCACTTTCTATCCTAATTCTATAACACTCCAGGTTCCCCCTGTGAGTACCTGGATGAAGCAAAGCTCTGTTAGATTGCTAGAGATTTTTCTTTTAATACATGAGCCCAAATCCACTCAGAAAGTGGCCACCATAAGTGACTTAAAGTGAAAGAATTTGCTGAAGAAGTCAACAGTCTGATAGCTCTAAATCAGTATTGATGATTTCAGTAAAAAAAAAGCATTCATATTGCATAGTCTTGAACTTGCTCAGCCTGGAAGGGAACGCATGGATAAATACTAGTAGAAAATAGTGGATCCAATATAGTATACCACATATTCTGAGCAGATGAGTGTGGCTGGGGGCATATTAAGCTTTGAGACAAATTATATCCAGAAGGAAAATAGTCACAAGTAATACCTACATGGACAATCTGCAGATAAAAAATAGATTACTAACTGGACTGATAATAATATAGAAACAACTTGTTTTGAGGTTATTAATTCTTGTCTACAGTCCCCACTAGCAAAAGGAAATATTCAGTTGGGTACAATGAGAACAGTGACCAGCCCATCAAAAATGATCCCAATACTTATAAAAATCTATCGTTAGTGCCCTGCCCTTGCCCTTTCACATATACCCCCCAAGTTCAGACCATCCCTCACCAGATGCCCTTCAGATCACCTGGCGCCTGCCCTCGATTGGCTGAGTAAGGCCATCCTGCATGCATATCAGGCAATTCCTTCCTGTAATGCTGGCCAGAAAAGATGTCAAGTTCCTTTGAAAGTTCTTCAGCTTAGATTCCAGTTGGGAAATACCAGTCAAAATGTTGTATTTATTTTGACACTCACAAATGACTTTACTTGCCACAGAGCGAAACTTTAATTAGACATCTGTTGCTGACACACCCATGTTTGATACAAGGCATACCCACTGGCATAGTGATAGCCTTTCCCCAAAATAAATGCATAATGCATACACTAAACACATTTGGGCCACACATTGAAAAAATGAAAAGAAAGACTTCCTTTTGGATCGTAGATAAATCTATCATTTCCCTGAAAAACAAGATCAGCCAATCTGTCAAACGTATTGGGTCTAAAATAGGAAGTCCTCTTTTTTTCAGTTGCTGGATTTAACACATTTGGACTGCACATAACAGAGGAGACTTCAGAAGCTTTTGTGTGCGTGCTGTCATTCTGAAAACGAGGACCTGCTTTTGCATTGCGTTCCAAAGGCTCCCAGGAAGCCAGAGAGATCTATGTGAAGGCACTCTTCAGTCCCATTCATAAATTTGTATGGTTTCTACCAACTTTGAACACAATTCACATTTGCAATATCTAGAATGAGTTAAATTTTATGTTCAACACACACCCCACAAATGGTGATGCTCTGAAGGCATTGTGAAACCATAACACCAGATGATTTCCGTCAGCTCCGGAGCTGCCTTCCAGGTGGAACGCTGATGCCCACAGACCTGGAAGTCTGCACTCATTACCGCACTAAAGATAACCAGGCCCACGCCCTAGAATCTTCCATTTCATCCACAGCTCTTATCCATCACTGAAAATCAGCAGGAGATAAAAGTTCTCTTTTTTAAAACACTTAATATGCATACATTCTATTGATTTCTCATTTTTTAAAATTGACATGCAAGCACGTGTAGAATAGTAAATTCTGTACTCCATCTAAAAGAACTCTCTTCTGTACACTATTCTATAAATGCTTTCAAGAGAAAAGCGATTTCACAGACCCATCTGAATAAATAAAAGAAATTTTCAGTTGTCTGAAAAAATTTCTCTCCAGTCAATGAACCAAAAATAATGGCTACTTGAAGAAACATGGGAAGGGTTCATATTTTACAAATTGTATGTGGGGTTGTTGTTTTTTTTTCAGTTTTGAGAGTCCTGTTAACTACTTCACTGAGCTCTAATCTAGAATAAAAATTTTAAGTTTCTTCTCTTCCTGTCATGTATTATAGACACAAAGATACTCATAAAAGCAGTCTTTCATCTCCTGGGAGACTACCAGCATCTAAGGGGTCCATATTCGTGTTTAAATACACCTTTTCAGTCTTAACATATTATTGTCACTCTAACTTCTACATTCACCCATAGAGCTATCCTTCTGTTTGTTTATGTAGGCTTCTGTGTTCAGATGTCTATGAGTGTCACGTGATACTTTTATTTAATGTAAATTGCCAACATCTGCACTCCCCACCAGCAGCAAGGTGTTCTTCACAGGGACTTGCCCTCTCTGCTGTCACACGCCCACGCCACGTCAGCAGGTACCAGTGCAGCCTCCCCACATGCACTGCCCCATCCGCTTTGTGCTCACACTGTGCTTCCCCCTCCTCCTTAGTTTTTCCCAATTATACTGTGGCTCCCGGTGTTTCCTCACAGCCAAATGAATTAGACGCCTTTTTGTGCGCCTTCTCCTCGTTCCTCAGTGACTATAATTCTCTTTCCACCCCCTTTCTTGGCCCACCTCATCTCTGTCCCCTCATTGGCAATTTGAAGACATCTTGTTAATTTATATGATTTTAGAAAAACCTGGTAAGTAATAGTGTTGTTCTCATAGAGGTGGGGTTTATTTTTAGCAAGTAGAAAGAAGAGAAAAAATAAATTTTAACAGGTTGAACAGCTCTCTAAATACATGTATGGCCTTTTCAAAGTCTCAGTCAATTAGTGGAGCTACAATCACCTACATTTCATACATAAATATGTGGAAATGGTAAATAAAAATGTTTATTGTCTCCTAAAAAACCTTTCTTACATGACTCAACCTAAAAGGGGTGACTAAATCACATTTAATATTACTCAGGACTTCAGAAGCAATTTAAGGGACAGGTTCTAGCTTTATGGCGGTTACTAGCAATTTCCTAAATGCTTATTAATAGTTTTTCCAAGTGTGGCTCTCAGTCCGACTCTATGTAAGACAAAGCCTGGTTCAAATCTGAACCCAAGGTTTATGTCAATCTTTATTGCTGTTTTTAAAAGGATGAACTAATTTAACTTCAAAAATGTGGTAATTACTATCTAATGCACAAAACAGTCACTTTAAAACTACCTTTATGATTTATTTCACCAACTGAGGATTTAAGGCCCAGTGATGCCACTTTTAATCAAGGCTTTTCTTAGTGCTTTTCATTTTCACATTTGGTTTTTTATTGTTGTCTCAAAACAGACTCTACAACTACTTTCTCTTTTCTTAACTTCTAGTCACTCTTTATTCTGAACGGCAACCATGAGCTACAAAGCTGTTGAGGCACTTTGCGTCAATTTAGCCCAGAAACCCAGCTGCCTGTGCTCTCCACTGTGGCACCTCCTGGTGTCCAGTCCACCTCCTTCGTGGCAGGGACCCAGCCACCCCTGGAAGTGGTAAGCAGCTTGGGCAGAGTAAGCAACCACACCAGCCCACAGCTCTGCCATCTACGGCCTGTTCTAATGGCAGACGGGCCATGTCAGGGCCCCTAGGCCCCTTGTGGAGCATAGACCTGCCCCCCTCTTCCACCCCAAGACCCCCTGAAAGACTGGTGCTGGAGTAAGCAACCTAACAAGTCACTGCCTAATAGAAATGGGAACATCACTACTTTGAAGCCCCTCCCTGAAAATCTTGTAGTCCCAGAACCACAGAGACAAGAACAGGGTACGAGGGGACAGATGGTGATGGAAACAGACTTGACTTGGGGTGGTGAACACACAAGTGATGTATACTGGAAATGTAAAGTCAAGCATAAAATAGGCTAAACTCTATCATCTAGGAATCTAATTACATTAGCCAGTAAAAATTTAGTTTATGTCCCCGTCATTTAGTATCTCAAGCAGTAGTCAGGGGTCAGCAACACAAAATGTTAACGGTTCTACAGTGTAATGTACAAGTTGTCTTCCTGCGTTACTCTAGTTAAAGACTCCGATAATTATTACTTTTCACAGATTGTAGGGACTTTTTGATAAAAATTCAGCTACAGAATAAATAAGATTATATAATATCACAAACTGCAGTGATCTATCTCAGTAGGGTCTCAAACTTATTTCAGAATCTTAGAAACCAAGAAACTCGTCTAACCTTTCATACACACAAATAGCTCTCCAACAGCCTAAGCAGATTAATTTTGAATAGAGGGGATGAGCAACCTCCTCCCTGGAATCAGATGTGAGAGCAGGCTGTCAGCACAAAGACATTAATAAATGCATTTATTGGCTAAAACATTTCCTTCTCTTCACAGGTATTCAGAGATATTGCCAGCCAGGCTCCAGACCACCACAACAAAGCAAAAATCACAATAAAGTGAGTCACACAAATTGTTTGGTTTCCCAGTGCATATAAAGTATGTTTATACTCTACTGTAGTCTATTAAGTCTGCAATGGCAATCTATGGGGAAAAAAGTGATATATGTACCTTAATCTCAAAACAGTTTATTACTAAAAAATGCTAACCATCCTCTGAGCCTTCAGAAAGCTGTCATTTTTTATTTATTTATTTGAGAAAGATTTTATTTATTTTTCTTTAGAGAGGAAGGGAAGGAGAGAAGGAGAGAAATATCAATGTATGGTTGCCTCTCATGAGTCCCCTGCTGGGAACTGGCCTGCAACCCAGGCATGTGCCCTGACTGGGAATCAAACCACAATCGGATGGTTCGCAGGCCCAAGCTCAATCCACTGAGCTACACCAGCCAGGGCAAAAAAAAGCTGTCATTTTTTGAAGAATATGACCTTACATATATAAAACCTTAGTATCTGTATAGCTCAATAAAGCAAAGTACAATAAAATGAGGTATACATGTATTTTCCTTTTCACTCACGACCACTTCTCTGTCTTTATTGTTAATAGAAAACAAAACGAAGGCAACACACAACTCCAATCTTCTATCTAGAAAGGAACCCATTGTCACGTTCATGCATGAAATCAAGCTAAGCTGTTGAGCTTAAGCTAAACCAAGATGCTTCCTCACCCTCACTGTCCAATCTTCATCATTCAAAGGCAGTTGGGTCACAACAAAGCTACCTCAGCACCACACAATGAGTATTCACCTTGGACTTCAGCATATGTTGCAGAGCAGTCATGCTGTGTCCACACCTCCACACCTCCACCCACAGAGTGTCTGTTAAGTATTATTTACAAAAACTGCCCTCAGTGAAACCCACACCAAGGGGTCAGATGAGGAACAGGTGAAAATCAAGGACTGACCCCTTTCACCAGATGACAGCGTGCATGCAACATAGTACTCTCTACTTTCTGTGTGTTGGTACTGGCAGAAGGAAATATTTATTCTCACAGTAGATTTGGGACAGAGAAGTGGGTGGTTGTGACAAGGACAGAATAGGGAACTGAGCATGTTTTACATCATAATATCAAGCAAGAAAAATGGTTTCCTAAAAATGGTTCAAACTTTCTTTGGTTGATGGTCTTGGATTACTTTTTAAATGAACTTTATATTTTAGACCAGTTTTAGGTTCACAGCAAAACTGAGTGGAAAATATTGAGATCCACACCTAGGCCCATTATTATTCAAACATCCAATGTTAAAGCTAAAAAGACGATCTTAAAAGCAGCAAGATAAAAACCACTTGTTAAATGCAGGGAAACCCTCATCAGCAGATTTTTCCACAGAGACTTTCCCAACCAGAAGTCAATGGCATTGACAGTTGGACTGCTGAAAGAAAAAACTTTGGGGGACAATGGGTATATGTATTACCGTGATTGCAAGACAGTGTTAAGGGCGTATGCATAATATCCAATAATATCCAAACTCATCAAACTGTATACATCAAATACATGCAGTTTTTTCTATATTCAGTAAGTTTTTGTATATTCAGTAAAGTTTCTTTTAAAGAAAAGAAATATATCTAGCACTCAATAAAGTAAAAATCGACAATGATTGACATCCAATAAAAAGTTAACAGGCATGCAAAAAAGCAGAATAATACAACCCAAGGTGGGGAGAAAAAACAATCAACTGATAGCTAAACACTACAGAAAAAGATTTGGAACTGGCAGATAATAACTTTAAAACAGTTATAACATCATTCCATGTGTTCAGAAAGTTCAGTGGATACTTGGAAGTTTATTTTTTTTTAAATGATGCAAACTGAACTTCTAGAGATGATAACCATGATGTCTGAGATAAAAAATATATTGACTAGGGTTCATTAAATATTAGATTTTGCAAAAAAAAGCAACTTCAAGACATAGCAATAGAAACCGTGCAAAATGAAACACAGAAAGAAGAAGGAACCAAGATATGAATAAAACACAGTATCAGTGAGCTGTGGTAGCTGTAAGTAGCCTAACATAGGTTTAGCTAGAGTCTCTGCAAAGGGAGGGAACAGAAAAATATTTAAAGGAATAATAGTTGGAGTTTTCCTAAATTTGAAGGAAAACAAGACCTAGGCTCTGGGAGCTGCAATTACATAGTCCTGCCCAAAGTGCCCAGTCTAATCAGAGAAACACCCATTTCAAACAAATAAGCATAACAAAAATTGGTATGTGCAATAACAGAAGCATGTACAGGGAAGTAAGATTTCAGAGAAGGTGACTGCTAAGTAGGATTTTTAAAGATAAAATGAAATTTGGCAGCAAAAGAAGTCATGGAGGGGGGCATGTGGCCCAAGAGAGGACAGTCGAAAGTAAGTGTCATAGATAAAAGCATTGAGATGTGAAGTTGCGTAGTACATAAGGAAGGGCCAGTTCAGCACTGAGGGGGCAGAAACGGTGTAAAGAGCAACGGTGAGAGGAGCGGTGGCTTGGAGTTAATGCCCCTGGAGTCAAGACGAAGACTGGGACGACGTGGTGCTCTCAGCTAAGGTGCTCCTCCTGAAAACTACAGGAGGGTGTTTCAAGGTTTAAGTCAGATGGTGGCCTGGTTAGTAAGACTTGCATTTTGAAAGGTTAGTGTAAGCCAAGCCCAGAGGTAGGGGGACCAGAGAGAAGCTGCTGGAGACAAGGGAAGTCTGAACTAAGGCAATGATGTGACGGAGCAGAGAAAGTTCACCAGGAGTCTGAGGACAGCTCCTGGTTGGTGTTCAGCAGCTAAAACCAGTCAGCATGGGTTCTTTGTTGATGTGGGGCGGTGAAAAAGGCATCAAGGAGCATTTCCGGGTGCCACACAGGAAGTGCTTAGAAATACAGAGCTAGGCTGCAGCCCCTTCCCCTGCTTCCTGGCTGAAGGTCCTCCACTCTGCTTCCCTGATCACCCTTCTTCCACTTGCTTTCTGCCTTGTAGATGCTTTTTAAAATAGTTTGTTCAAGAAACTGCTACCCATTCTTCTCATTGTGTAATTATTTAGTCATCATTACCTTATCCTCATTTTAACATTTGCATGAGAGGGAGATGAGTCCAAATGAATGAACTTCGTCCACCAACTTGACCTGATGCACTTCAAGGCAGGTGGTCAGTGAAACTGACAGGTAGGTGTCTTAATTCAGGACTGAGCCCTGCTGAAGCGCATTCATTTACAGATGGAAAAGTATACCTATTTCTGGGCCGGTATAGTGAGTTTAAAATACTCTAGTGCCTATTTTCTTCTCAGAGTTGGACTTCAACAGTATAATTAATATGGATATCATCCGTCAGATGAAGTATAAACTTTTAGAAGTAGAATATTTCACCCACATTTATTTTCTACCATTTATTTTGCTGGGTTTACTCCTCTTGGTTGCAGCAAGAACACCAGCTGGCTCATTTCCACTTCAGCCTGGTGTCAATGTCCACTTCAGAGAACTTCTCGTTTCCCCGGAACAAAGCCCTTCCCGAGTCCAGGGACCGTGGTTAGTGACCGCATGAAATGGAAAAGGCAAGAGAGGCAGCCAGAGGACAGGAAGCAGCCGGAAACCACTGCAGAAAGCTATCGAAACAAGAGCATGAGGCATAAACATAAGACTATGACTAAGGTCTGCTATCCAGTATCACAAAATATTTTAGAAGTTCTGAGTTGTCCTTTCCTGGGTAACAGCCTTAGACACCTATGGCCACTGTCTACCTTAAATATTTTCTGGAATGAGGAGGTATCATGCCAACATATGAACCAAACCAAAACAAGGGCAGTCATCTGTAAAGACTAAAATCTAACTGTGCAGAGGACAAGTGAAGGTTTCTCTTGACAATAAAATGGCTCTGATTTGATATTTTGTTGATTTAGTGTTTTGATCTTTGACATCCAGTTTGAGAACTCCAGGCCAGACCACTTGGAAACCATAACGCCTTCTCCCAGATTCATGAGTTCAGGGGTTCTTGAAGGTCAATTGCTTTTTAAATTTCCACTATTTTACGAAATTGCCTCTCCAATTTCTCGGTGCCTCCAACAACAGCAGAACCACGTTTGCCAAGACGCAATAACTTCCTGTTAGATACCACTAAAGGAGAATAATGGCACCATGAATATTCGCTCAGGAAAATAGGACTTTTGCTTCATGGATGAAGTTATTGTTCCAAGTGCATCAGAAGCCACATCCTGTTCCTAACACTCCCTACCCATGTGAGATCCCGCTGGCAAAAGCACAAGGCTGGAGGGACACAGCAGGTCATGTTGGACGAGGAAAGGAAGGTTTCCCACTACATTTTCAGATGCCCCACTTTAATGAGAAGAGAAATAACACTCAAGGACACGGGGTCCTCGTATAAGTTTGGACTTGATCCAGCAACTCCTGAACCAGAGAAAGAACTTCAGGATGGCAGTATTGTACGGTGTTATTTTGATCAAAGGGGAAATTGCACCTGCTAAATGTGTTGCCACTTTCCAGTCATTAAACCAAAGTGTCTTATTCATAAAAAAGCATATACTTCTCACAGTCAAAATAATAATAGAAGAGATGATGCTCTAAGCATGTGTGTGGACTCTGTGAGGGAAAGTGCTCAGATTCTAAGGCTGTTGGTGAAGACTTGGCTGTTAGCCACGCCACCAACGGGTGTAATTAGTGAAGAGGAGGCCCGGTCGGTGACTATCTAACTAACAATGTTACCTTTTCTTTTCATTGTAAAGGTTCTTGAGTCTTTTCCTTAAAAAAACATAACACGTCTTTACTTCCCTGGTGTTTTGGAGGTGAATGAAGGAGGGGTTTTTATACTTACTATCTACTACATGTCAAAAGCTACATGCCATTTGTATGTTATTTCATTACATTCGTATGGCAATCCTATGAGCTAGATGGTGTTATTCCTATTTTACAAAGGTGGAAACCTATACTCAGACAGGTTTGATAACTTCCCAAGTCCCACTACCAATAAATGTCAGGGCTGGGATTTGAACCCAGGTCGACTATCTGTACAACACCACATTTCCTTCCTTGGGCTACAATACACCCAAAGTTCTTTTATTTTCCATTTGTTTCCCCCAGTTTTTGCTCATAGGCCCTTGTATGTTTCCTGATAATTCTTACCCAATTCATCATTATTTCATAAATGTGTTCCCATATTTATTGTTCACATCATGTACTGGATTATGACCTCTGTGATGGCTGAAACCGTGTCTGTCTTTTCCATCTTTGTATCCAAAGCACCTGGCAAAGAGTAATAGGAACTCAAGAAACACTTGTTGAAATTAAAGACTCGGTCAGTATTCCCCTTGGTGAACCTTCCAATCTACCCTCACCAGTCTGCTCACACTTCCCTGTGCCATGCTCATTCTGCCTCTACAGTTTGGCTCCCGTCACTCCTCATTCCTGGAAAGAACTTCAGTCTTCTCTCCCATCTGGCCCCTCCCGAGCCACTCACACAAGGCACAAGTCCCCTCTCACTCCAAGAGAAATCCCTGTCCATGGCGGAATACTGACTCTCCTTCATCTCTAAATTCACGCAACCCATTTTCCTATTCCATTCATCTAATACTGCTCATTGTTTGGTGTGTAACTGATGAGTGTGTGTGTGTGTGTGTGTGTGTGTTTTGCCTCTAAGTTAATATATATGAAAAAAGGACTGTGTCATAATTCCTTATCTCCTTCCTCACAAAAAGCACTATGATATACAAAGTAAATCTTTAAATATGTATTGAACAAATCAATAAATGAACACTTAGTAAGCAGGAAGAAGCCTGGGTAGAAGATTAAAAGTGAACTGTATTATCTGTGGGTGTGAAATAGGCCACAGGTATGAAATCCAATCAGCGTGCTTTATTACCAGGGACACTGGTTATTCAACTTGAGCCTTTGCTTTTACCAGGAGAAAGCTATAATTCTAGAAATAGGTGAGCAGAATGTACACCGAATGGAAGCAGGCAGTACCTCTCTCTGGTTCCGTTCCCATGCAGGAGTTTACACACTTCCCACAGACCCCGTCCTGCTTCCAAGAGGAGAGAAATGCCACCAATAAATAGGAGACACTCCCTATGTTCTCCCCTCCTCTTTCCCCTCATGCTTTTTATCGCTGACTACAAGTAAAGATATAGAACAGAAGCAAAGAGAAATCACCGATGGGATTTCCAGACCTCGTTGTTACTGCACAAAGAACACACAAATAAATCATTATTTCATCATCCTCATCTGCCTGCAGAGAAAATTCGACTTCTCTAACCTGGCTTAATTTGGGTTGCTAACAAACAAAAAATGGATGTGCTGGCGCTAAACATGGGAGCTCAGAAGGAGGAACATGTGTTTTTTCAAACTAAATGAACCTTGAAACATTCAGTTTGGTGAATATCTCTTCCCACCCCATTGTCTATGGCTGAATTTTCCATAAAGTAATGAACAGCCGCTGACACAGTCGTGTGTCCAGAAACGTCTGGCTCAGCGGGTTGCTATTTAGCTCCTTAGGTAAGTTCAGGTTCAGAAAGCTCAGGTACTTAAGCTGTTGCTGCCACAGCTAAAAATCTTTCCTCGGTCCCAACAGCGAGAGACGACCTGGTCCTTCAGCACCCAGCTCCATCCGTGCAGCTGGGCTGGGGTTGCTGACTTCCACTAAGAAAACAGAGTGAGGGGCCCCAAGAGCCACAGACATAATATAAATAAGAAAAATAATAATAATGCACTCATGGTTCCAACTGTCCACACATTCTCAGTCACGTTGCACCTACGCGATATTGCTCAGCATGTGGTTTCAATTGGAACAACAATGCACATTTGTTCAAGGGTATGCTGGCTGCGAGCGTCACTTCTCACTGTGTTTAAATAGGCCGTGGCCTGTGACTCCCTTTCAGGGGTCAAGTGTCTGGCATGTGCCTGCCACGTTATGGTCGATATAACCTTGTAGAATATCCAAGCTGCAGAACCAGAATCTTCAATGCCCGAAAGGCCTCTGTATATGGAATAGGTGTAGAACGTATACACACTGGACAAAAAGGCAGAAAGCAAAAAAAGGACCAAAAAACTCATAGTTATGGTAAGACCACTCCCTTGCCATTTCAGGACGGATCAATATGCAGCAAGACGTCTGAAGGCTCTGTGCCCCCCTCCCAATGCAGAAGCCAGGCAACTGAGCACCTTTAACTGCTGTTCACTTGGAGACGTCTTCCCTCAACACTGAAGGATTGTATTTCACATTGGAATTTCACAGCAGAATCTGATACCACTTGGTATTTATCGAAACATTTATGTTCACAGCTTTCACTGTTTCAACATCCATGATTTATGGTGGCCTCACCTCCCCACTTTAGCTACAGCCCCTTGAAGGGAGCATAAAAAGCTAAAAGAAATGCATTGCTCCTACCCCAAAGAACATCCCTTTATTTTGAGCTATTAGGGGATTTTACCTTAGTGTTTTTTTTCTTTATTTTTATTGTTGTTCAAGTACAGTGGTCTGCCTTTTCCCACCACCACTTTCCCCCACCCTGTCCACCCCCATCTCCCGCCCTCAGTCCCCTTTGAAATCTTACCGTGTAACACAGCATCGTGATGGGATTTCCCTCAATAACAAGGCCCTAGAAATCATATGAGAATTTCTGTTCTTCTTCTGGAAAAAAAAAACTAATGGTACTTTCTGGCAGCTCAAGAATATTTTTCTGATTGTTAGAAACTCCTCTGGAGTCAAGTGTTTCCCTTCCACTCTCCTCTTCACCTTTGACTCCATTATGTACAAAGCTAGTTGACGTGGTCAAGTGCTACCTTCAAACTGGGTGTCCACGCAGATTCAGCGCTGTACCTCCCTAGCCACGAGGGCTGAGTCATTAAAATCTCCTCTGACTTGGCTTCCTCAAATAATAAATGAGACTAATAGTGCCTCCTCATGGGGTGAGTAGGAAGATGAAATTAGGTAGAGATGGAATGGTAAGTACCCTAATGTGCTCATTAACTCATGCCCCAAAAATTCAGAAGACCAGATTTTTGAGAAAATTAGATTCTTGTGGCTCCCAGATGTACCGGATGAAAGAAGGAAAGAGCAACAGGATCAGAAATGCTGAGAGGAGAAAATCCGAGAACACTGACCACAACAACAATCACATGTCTATTTAGACATGTCCCTATTTTGCACCATGGGGAAAGCATGCCTTCCGGTCCTCCCTCACCCCACAGCACCAGAGCCACAGGGGCCCCAGGGCTGCTGCCCAGCGTGGCCATCCCCAGAGTTTCCTGGCATCCAAGGAGGCAGGTCAGACCTGAGACCCAGTCACCGACTGGCCCTGGACCTCTCCTGGAATTTAATCCCAAATCAAAGTGCATCCAACAAAAGCTCCAAGTAATAGGGGATATATTAGCTGTTCATTGGCCACCACTGTGCACCCACCCCAGTGTTCTCAGTCCCCAGAGCACATTCTGCCTGAGTGACACACTCCCCCAGCTTGTGCATTTGAATTAAGTATTCCATCCCAGCAGAACTAACTCAGAGGAATCTGGACCTAAATCCTATTTACTCTTCCTTTTTCATCCCAGCGAGCCAATTCATCAAGAAATCAAGATTTATTTAGGGTAAAGCTTCCTCTGAGGTTCCACCAATTAAATCTTATTTACATTTCCTAACTTAATTAGTGCACTCAAAGTCAGGTCCTCTGACTTGGACACTAAACAGAGCACCCTCTCTCAGAAGATGCAGCGATGACGACATTTCTCTTTGTGTTCTGAAAAAAAAATCGCATTATGCTGGGAGCCTCATTTCCAACCAGGGCCTGCTTCAAACCATACGCAGGCTTGAAAGGTCTCATGAGCAGGCCGAGCTGCAGCATTATTATATCTAAAACCACACACCCAGTTCACGCCTATCTCCTGGGCTCCAGAACGAGGTTTCCAACGGCATGTTCCCACCGAGATGTCCCACAGACACATCACAGGCAACATGCTCAAAGCCAAACTGTTTCCCACCCATCACTTTTTCACCCTCAGACTTGCTTCTTTTCCTAAACTCCCCAGTTTGGAGAAGAGATCAGTCATAAGATGTGACATTGTGATTTATAATAAGAAATACACATTTGGTCTTCGTCCACTGTTCCTGGCACAGACCTCCCCAAACCCTTGGACCTTCCCAAGTGATGAGAGCAGCACAGGTGTCTTCTGTTGTGTTGATGAGGAGACTTTGGGACCACACCTACGGATGAGGGCTGGCTGCCTGGAGAACCAGCCATGGGATCCACCCCACGGACAACCAGGGAGAGGAAAGGCACTGGAGGTCGAATCAATCACCAGTGGCCAATGATTTCATCAACTGAGGCTGTGCAATGAAGCCTCCATCACAGGGAGAAAGGATGTGGTCAGAGAGCTTGCAGGCTGGTGAACACATGGAGACTCGGGGACAGTGGAGCTCTTGGTGAGAGCACGGAAGCTCCACACCCTTTTCCTGTATGTTGCTCAATGCATCTGTTCCATCTGTAGGTTCCTAAGTTATATCTCTTTATAATAACTGGCCACCTGGTAAGTTAAATGTTTCTCTGAGTTCTGTAAGCTACCCTAGCAAATCAATCAAACCAGAGGAGAGGGAACCTCTAATCTACATCCCGTCAGAAGCACAGATGACAATCTGGACTCACGATTGGAGTCTGAAATTGGGGTCAGGAGCAGTTTTGCAGGACTGGACCTTTAACCTGTGGAATCTGAGTCTGTCTCCTGGTAGACAGTGTCAGAATTGGGCTGCACTGCAGGAAACCCACTGGTGGAAGAGAACTGCCTGGTGGGGCAGGGAAACCCACAGATGTTGGAATCGGAACTGCGTAAGAACTGTTTTTTATTCTTCCTGTCCTTCTCTCATTTAATTTGTAATTACAACCCGTCAAATCTACCTCTAAAATGTTAACATTATTTCTTGTCCTCCATCACTTCTGCCAATGCCTTGACCCAAGTCCTCATTAGCATGTCCTCAAACTGCCAGTTTTCCTGCCAAACCTTTGCCTTTTCACCAAAGGCAGAGTATCATTAGATCTTTCTAACCCTAACTCTCACCCTGTCATCCTGATGCATATCAGAATCTGCGAGATAGAGCATATGCAGTTACCAGAGAAAAATAAGTCATTCCATCCCAGACCCTCAAAGCTCCACTGCAGCCTAGAAAAAACTGGGTTCTGAACTGAGATAACATTCCTGACCTAACAGTTACTTTGTTCTGCCAGTGGCTGACCAGGTAGCCCCCCTCTAAGCCTACAGATTCACATTTCATTACAATTTCTCCAAGTACCTTGTAAGTTCAGCTCTATTACTAATAATATCCAACACATATCCTGCAAGACCATGGCTCTTTGCAAATACTAATAAATGTAATACGTCAATTGTCTTAGATAAAACTACATTTAGAAACACTGGAAATTTGCAACTACACTAATAACAACCCAGACCTTGCTGAGTTGGATTATATCAGGTCTCAGTTTAGGATTTTTTAAAATTAATTTATGTATTTTTAAATTATAGTTGACATACAGGATTATATTCGTAATGAAATGTAGAAATGACCTCTGAAAGCACAGTCTCCAACACAACTGCATAGTCGGCAGGATTGCACTGTATTTGCGGCCCGGGTACAACAGGGATTCGACAGTTGCACCCAGTTGGCCCTTGGACAGCGCGGGGGTTAGGGGCGCTAACCCACACACAGTCAAAAACCACATGTAACTTGCAACTCCCCCAAAGCTCAGCCGATTGACTGGAGGCCTTACCAATGACACGAGCAGTCGACTCACACACATTTTGTATGTTACATGTATTATCGACTGCATTCTTACAATAAAGTAAGACGGCGACAAGAAAATGTTATTAAGAAAATCATAATAAAGAGAAAATACATTTATATTATTTATCCAAAAAATCAGCATGCGTGGGTCCACGCCTCAGAAACCTGTGTTGCGTGAGGTCAACTGTCCCTTACGGGGTGATGCCCACCCATCGACCACTGTGCAGTGGGGACAGTGTCACTGACGATGCTCCTTGTGCTTCACTTACACCCTGATTTTCAGAGCTGGAAGTTTGTGCCCCTCCACCCCCTTCGATTTTTGGTCCACCCCCACCCGCCCTCCGGCAGCCGTCAGTCTGTTCCCTTTGGCTGTGAGTCCGTTTCTGCTTTGTTTTGCGTGTTCATTTGCAACCTCATTGTCCCTCAATAGGTGAATGGATAATGCGTACATATGTTTACAAATATATATCTACTCAGCAGAATATTACTCAGCTATAAAAGAGAGTAAGATCCTGCCATGTGTGACAACGTGGATGGGCCTAGAGGGTATTACGCTCAGTGAAATAAGTTTCCCAGAGAGAGCTTACGCTTTGACTGCAGATTTCACCAGATCTCTCAATTGGCTCAACTTTCTGTCACTTCTCTTTTGCCCACTTTCCATTTCTTTATATAAAATATTTCTATCATGACTGCTAATAAAGCAGAACACATGAAAGAGGGAGGAGACGGAGGAAGAAACTACACATTTCGGACTTAATAGCGTTCTTTATCATGTGAGGCTCCCGCAGTGCTCTGCGGTAAAAGGCCCCTTCCTGGCCCAACTCTGCGGAACCCACCTCAGCTCTTCCGCTTCCTTCCTCGTCTGCCTCTTCCGCCCCTAACACCACCACCCCTGGAAGTGGTAAAGTAAACTTTACAGTTAAATAAATTGTAACACAGCACAGGGCGGAATATCAGAAGACTATTGCAAGCACCATGCTGTACCAGGGAAAAAAACTGGATAAACTAAGTAAAGAATGTAACAGACAAAATAATATGTAAAAGTTATTTTAAAACTTATTCCTAGAAAAATATGGAAAGATGGTTGCCTAAATGCTCATGCTGCATGGCAATGAGTGAATTATTTTGTCTTATAAATGTAAAATGGATGGACTCGTTAATAGGAAAACACATATAAATTGATAAAAGTTTATTTAATTTTGATAAGAAAATGCCATCTTGTTCAAGATTCATGACTAGGAGCATCAGAGTAAAGCATCCATAACTTTAAAGGGGTGAGGGGCTCACACAATGCAAACACAGATAACTACGTATGTAAAAGGAACATAAGCAATTTGATTAGGGTTTTGTCACAGGAAGTTAGACATCACAATAAGAACTTTCTGGAATTCATAAATAATGCCCTCTTGTAGGATGCCAACTCTACCCAGTTTGACTGATTGTTAAAGTATAACCTTGAGCGAATCCAGAATACCTGCATTCTAAACATTTGACACTGGGGTTAATCTTGAACTCACTGTGGATGCCTTTTAAACCCTGGGCTGAAAGAGACCATTTCCATGAAGCATCCCATGAGTGTATGAAGGCTACATATTCCTCTTATACAATCTTTCCTTGGATTAAGCCAGAAAAATGAGAAAACTTCATAAATGGACATCATTGTATGCCCTACCCTTTCAACTCCACCTACTCCTCCACTCAGCCCCTCCCTGTCCTGTAAGAACTGCGTTTACTGAGTTGCTCTTGAACTAAATGTACAGAGGCCATCAGCCTTTAATGAAAGGTGAACGGTGTTTCCAGGAAGTACGTTGTTCGCTCTGCGGCAGCGTGCATGAGGGCCAGCAAAAGAACTTCCTCTCGGTTTCAGCATCAGGCAGTGTTTTTCCTCAGCAACTTGTTCATTTCTACCTCCTGGGCCCTGAATCTTACCATGCTGCCCATGTCCCTGGTAAAAAACACATGGAGACGGATGGCCTGTAATTTGTTTCACAGCCTCACACCCGGCCTACACACTTTCTTCACCTTGGTTTTCCATTACCTCAGCTTGCTTGTTTATTTTTAATTATTTTCTTTTTCCATATTACTTGAATCTTCTTAAGCTGGCTTTGGAATGAGGTAGGAGATGATTCTTTAATTAACTAAAATGAAAATGACATAAGGAATCTAATACACAGCCACCATTCTGCAGACTACAGCCCTGACACAGAAAGGTGCCCAGTGAATGCTACTGGTCATTATTATCACATAACTGCAGGTTGTCAGGGCAGAGCACAGTGCGTAAGCCAAATAAATGAATGCACATGTGCACACATGCACATGCACAAATAAACACTCAGTGAAGGCAAAAAACACAACTGCCCTCTTCATCGTCACACTTCTAAGGCCTAAGACATAGCCAGGGCAGGGTAGGAAACCCATACATACTTTCTCGATAAGTGAGTTCCTGAACAGTGAATTCCTGGGATCACTATGTTTACATTGGTACATATACATTTTTTAATTACATACTGAGAGGTTTGGTATAGTGAAAATAACACGTATTTTTTAGACACTTTGGGTGCTACCCAAGTGCTGTAACGAACACATACTGATGCCAGCTATCTGACATATTTTATTTTCTGAGGCTTGCATTTCTCATTCGAACTTCCAAGTGTTGTGATGAGGCTTCGGGGACGCCATCTAAGGAGCCTGGCCCCCGGAAGTTCAGTCGGCGCTAACCGTCCTGTTCCCAGGCAGTGTCCACCACCGCAGCAGCAGCAGATTGGAGCAGAAGGCAGAAGCCACTTAGAAGGTACAGCCGCCTAAGGCCTCTCTGTATTCCCCTTGGTCACTCTCTTCACTAGCCATGGAGGATCCTTCTCATCTTTCCTTGACTCCCATGATGGCTATCAGACGAAAAACAGAAAAACAAGTAGAGGGAGGGGAGGTGAAGGGAGGCAGAGAGGGAGGGAAGGAGGAAGAAGAGCAGAGAAAGAGAAGAACCTCGTTGCCTCGCTGAAGAGAAGTTTGTAATCATATTAGATGTAAACAGAATAGCCATTCGGAGTATGATAATAATGCTCAAATACAGGTCACCGTTCTTTCTTAGAAATCGCTGATGGCAAGATGGCTGAGCCTGAGTCATTAGCCGCATTTAGACACGCCTTGGGCTTCCAGGGATGGAATCCCTCCGAGAGAGTAGCAGCTTTAAGCAATCACTGGCTCCATGGCTACCAAACTAGAAAACCTGACCAGAGTCATCTGAATAACGTGCAGGAGCCGAGTGAGACAACTCGCAATTTCTCCCAGATGACTCTCACACCCATGCATCCTTTTTGGGGGGAGGGGGTGGTACACAGTGAGCTTCACGACGAAGACTTCACTTTGGTGGGCTCTCCCCACACCTGACACAAAGGATTTCGATCTGGGATGTGCACACTCTGCTTTCTTCTCTTCATCCCAACACACTCCCCCGTTCATGGCAGAATTTGACCATCTAGTATGAACCTCCAAGACTTCTGTCCGAGGTGTGCTTTCCTCGACCTTCTCCATGTGACTCATTCTTCCTCTTACCAAATACCTGCTCGGCCAGGTTCCCAGGTCTCTGTCCCTGACTTGGTCCGCCCGGGGTCAGGCGATGCTCACTTTAGCATTTGCAGGCCCTGCACTGGGGCAAGGTATCAGATGGCAGGCTTTCATCTGGATGTAATTTATTTATTATATCAGTACTGTGTATTAAAGAAAGTGAACCAGTGTGAAAATGGAAGGGAAAGCATATTTTGGCTAAGGGATAACCTGGAAATTATTAAAGTCAAAAGCTTATGGGTCAAAGGGCAGCAGCTTCATGTTATTAGAATAATATGTTAATGTTTAAGTCATGTAACCCCTGTGGGTCTTTGGAACACCTGCGATAGAAACGGTTTTCACACTATTAAAATGACAACAAATAGACCAGGGCTTACTGCTTTCCTTCTGGGTCTACTCATGTGACTGAATTTTATGAGCCAATAAAATGTACCCTAACACAAATATAATAAAGCTTTGGGAAAATACCACCCTGAGTTGATTTTCTTCATAACTATGCTCGCTCTCTCTTTTTATTGCCCCTCCCACCCCCAGCTCCACCCTGGCTCTTCCCCTCTCTCTCTCCCTCTCTCCTTAGGTTTCCTCTGGCACAGCTGCTGCTGGGGAGCTGAAGAATGAGGCTGCCCTGGGATAAACTAGAAGGCAGGCCAGCTGCCCCAGAACAGACGTCCTGTTATTGAATGAAGATGACACCATGGACTAGATCCTGTCCTTTGCCAAAAAGTATTTGAAAGGTGTGCATCACCCCTCAGGAAACAGTACACCATTTATGTCCACTTATTTCACTGTGCGTGTATTTTCAGCATGAAAGTCTAAGTATGTAGGCACACATGTGCACGTCTGCTTCTGGAGATACGATGTCTCCCAGGTATCGCAAAAGCCATGTGATGCTATGAGACCTCAAGGAAGGCCAAGGGGTGACTTTCATCTGTAATGCGTGAAATCACCTCAACTGGCCTTCTGAGAGATGAAGCGCATTAGATTACAATGATTTGCATCATTACTTTAAATACGGATGTCAAATCCCTGGAATTCTTTCATGTGAACACAAAATAGAGCATATTGGTAGAAAAAAATGAAATGACTGAGTTAGCTTCAAATGGAAAATTCAAAAAAAAATGAAGACTTAAAATGAAGGCTGTATTCAGTGTATCCTTCCTCTCAATAATTCAGCCAATTGATTGATTATTCAGGAACCAAGTTATAAACTGAAATGTAGCTTCTAAAATTCCTGTGTCAAAGCCCTAACCCCTCATGTAACTATATTTGGAAATGTGGCCTTTAAGGAAGCAATTAAAGTTCAAGAAGGTCATAAAAATAGGGAATCTAACTTGTTAGGACAGGTGTCCTATAAGAAGAGGGGGAGGGACCAGAAGTTGATACCTGCCTTTCTCTCTCTCCACACACACAGTGGAAAGGTCACGTGAGATCGCAGTGAGAAGGCAGCTGTCTGCAAGCCAGGATGAGAGACCTCACTAGAAACCAACCCTGAAAGTATCTTGACCTTGGACTCTGGCCTCCTGAAGAGTGAGGAACATAAGTTTCTGTCGTTTAAGCCACCCACTCTGTGGTATTTTGTAATGGCAGTCCTAGTAGAATATTATATTAGTCCTAGTATTATATTAGTCCTAATATAAACCATTAGTCTTTTTTTCTTCTCCAAATATCTTATAGAAGTAGAAAAGATCTTGAGATCAAGGAGACTCTGTTGTGAAAAATGATATTCACAGAGGCCATCCTGCAAGGCCTCTATTAAGAACATTCGTCTAGAGAATAAGTCTATCTGTCACCATTGAGACAAGTCAAATCAGCAAAGGTGTGTAGGTAGACATTATTGTTTTGGTCCCTTTACAGTTATGGCATTAGTTGCATTGAGAGATGCGTAGAACTCTTTAACATATCCACCATACACTTTCAAGAACATGGTCTTCTACACATCATTACGGTATCCTAAGGGATAATGTCCTCTCAGTTTCACCTGAGCAGCTTCTATGTCCATTTTCACAGTGGCTGTGACTTCTTTGACAATTATGTTTCCCTCTTTACTTAGGTTACCAGGAAGCTTGGCGCCAAACTCTAGGTCCGTTTCTGTAAGTGGTATAGGTTCTCAAAGTATGTTTTGTGTGAACCAATTTTCCTTATCTATTCTCCCCTTCTTGTTTTTCTTTTTTATAGATTGCCTCAAATATTTATGTCATGTTTCGTGCATTTTGCATGCCATCTCAAATGCTCCGTGGAATACTGAGGGAAAGAAGTACATAAATGAGTATACACTGCCTATCATCTCATCCAACCCTGTTACTTTAAGATGAGAAACTGAGGCCCAGAATTCTCCAGTAATTTGCTCCAGGTCATGCAGTCAGATGCCGCACAGACAAGACTGCAAACTCAGTTTCCTCTCCCTCAACCTAGTATTCCTTTTCCTCCACCATAAAATTACCTACCTGAGCAATGAAGGAGGAAGAAAATTCACTCAAAAGGAAACATATCCCTTTGGTCAACACAGCTCAGTGTTTCTCAACAGGGGCGAGACAAGCAAGCCTTCACTGTGCTGTGTCAAACTGTCCCCACATCTTCAGAACATTCAGCATTCCTGGTCCCTGCCCACTGAGCACCATTAATGTCCCCAGGCAATGTATTAACAAAAAAAGTCCCCCTACCTTTCCCAAAGCCCATTCC
This sequence comes from Sturnira hondurensis, assembly GCF_014824575.4. Lineage (NCBI taxonomy): Eukaryota > Metazoa > Chordata > Mammalia > Chiroptera > Phyllostomidae > Sturnira > Sturnira hondurensis. Next base: position 24,231,661 of record NW_028082759.1, on the reverse strand, counting down.
CACCACACTTTTTGTTTGTTTTTGTTGTTATCATTTCAAAAGAGAAACAAAAGAGGGAGAAAATATTTCCTGATTTAATGAAAAAATGAGTCTTCGGGGGAACATAAGGATCAGAGTTTAACAAACACGAATGTGTGTGTTTTAACAGCTGACATTAAATTCTCCCAGGAAGGTGAGTGAAGTATTTGCAAAAATGACCACAAGAGTTTCCCTCACTGTCTCATGCTCTTGGATTTGTCCCTACCCCCACGGACTTTGGTCTTGGCCACGTGAACAGGTGTGGTCAACGAGACACTAGTAACTGTGACAAGTAGAGGATTAACCAATCACCTATGCATTGTGACTTTTGGAACTGCGACTACCACAGATTAGCCACGATAGGGCGAGACTGAGTGCAGCACATCCCAGCTCCACCAGCTGAGAGCCACTCACCCCAGAAAACCGACCAGGCTACCCAACATTGGCGGGTGAAGGGAGCCATCCCAGATCATTCAGTCACCACCCAACCTCCATCTGACCACAGACACACAAGAGCCCAGCAGAGGGCACCCAGGCCAGCCCAGATTGGACACAATCCAGCTAGCCAACAGACCAGTGAACTGAATAAAGTGGGTTTTGTTTTAAGCCGCTCAATTTGGAGGTGATTTGTTATGTGGCAACATCTTACCAATACAGAAGAAAACTGGCTTTGGTTAGGAAAATAAGTTGCAATCCCATAGGCCTGGGGACAGTCTACCAATTCAGCTACATTGGTGGCAACCGGGGCTCCAAGTGAGGTAAGGAGGAGCCCACCCCTGCTCCTTTTGTTAGCTGCCGTGATCTTCTACCTTCAGGCCTCTCAGTCCCCGCTTGGTCGTTTCCTCGAGTCCTGATTCTCCTTTGCTCTGTGCTTTTCTGTGCCTCCCACCAACCTCCTTTCTCCTCAGGTCCCAGCACCATCCACAGTCACAGGGCTGCTTTCAACAGGCACAATATTTCTGTCTTCTTTTCACCGAGCTTTATATGATACTCTTGGTCTCACCTATCCACAGACATAACTTCTAAAAATATTTTAATGTCAGTGTTAGTTTTCTCAAAGTTTGTTACAGATATTATCTCATCTGTTTATCTTGCAAGTAGGTGTCCCAATGACAGAGGGACTCCCAAAGCTATGTGTAAAGATTTGAGGGTGCACACATGCCTGGTACCTCAAAGGTGTCAGTTCTGTCCACCTGCAATGAAAGATGGATAATATTTTCTCAGCTATCAATAAGGACCAAATGCTCTCTCAATGAAAGAGAGAGAAAATATCCAACCACCAGCTTTAAAAAAAAAAAAGTTTTGCACTTAAAAAAGCATTACTTTCCAACAAAGAAAGAAAACATAAGAAATGACAGGTTACCATTCTCCTTTTAAATTCCAAATTTTTACTTCTTCTACAACTTTGAGCATTTTATCTCTGGGGGCATTATGGTATTCTTGTGCACTCCTATAAAATACATCTAGAGCCAGCTTGCTCTTACTCTGAAGTCTGTAAGATCCTTTTACACACACCCACACCATTTCCCCATACTGCATACCAAGGTGTTTTAATCTTCCTCTGGGTAATGAGTAACACAGACCTGCTGGAAAGGGGACTAATAATGCAACTGAAACTGCCCAGCCTGCACCGCTCTGAGAGAGAGAGAGAGAGAGTGGCAGAGATGAGCAGGAACCTTGGCGTGCCTCGCCTTCTCCCACAGTCCTCGCAGCACTGTTACTGCGCCTCATGTAGAGCGTTAGCCACTGTGACTTTAGGACTCTAAGAAGCGTCTCAACCCATAACATGGGAAAACATTAACATTTTGTGAACTTCGTAGAGGATTCCAGCCTAAACAGATTTTTTTTCTCTCTCTGCTGAACACATGTTTAAAAGATTATAGGGGGAAAAAATTTAACTTGAGCCTTCAGTTCCAATAAAGAATGACTCACTTGTATATTTTCATAAGACAAAAAGATTGGTTCACTTGAACTACACGCAGCCTCTAAACCTTTGTTATGTGCCTGCCCCAAAGCAGGCACATGTAATTCATGCTGCAACCCAAAGAGAAAAGGAAATGCTGACTACAAAGAAAGTGAGGCAGAAAATTAAAATGGTATCTAGGAAGAGAAACAAGTCCACTGAAAGTGCTGCCTTCCTTGCCTTGAGACCAAAGTGACAACTGAAAGGCTGTGGGAAGACAGGTGATGGGAGTCAGGCATCAGAAAAGACTGCGGCCCTGGTGAGGAGCAGGCCCAGCCGCCACGTGAATATGCAAGCCCACCGGAACAGGGCACGGCTCCTGGATCTTCCCTCCAAACTCACGCTTTTCATTCTCTGTTAACTTTGCCAAAGCCCTTCATCGCCAATGAAACAAAAACCGTGTACTGATTAAGTGTGGTTTATGGAACAATTACCCTTTAATGCACAGAAAAAAAAATAATGCTCCTCTCTAAAGAGTGAATCTAATGGAAAAGCCCCAAGCTGTGTATTGGTTTAAAGTGCGGATGATTTTCCTAAACCTCTTTTAAAAACAAAAACAAAAAAAACCTACATCAACAACCAGGAGAGCAATACAACAGCAAGCTTAACAAACCTCTCCGTTTTCCCCTTCCCCACCCAAAGAACGCCTGCTCTTGGTGCACCAGGTGCACGCATGCACACCTAGGACTCACTCCGACCACACAACTGCATGCTTACCCAAATGTCTCGAAAGTCCCGTAGATGCATGTACGCACGGGAGCTCGGCACTGCAGTTGACCACTGAGACCAGTGTAATGATAATAACATGGAACTTTCCAACCTAAACACGACAATCGCCATGCGACATTTAAATATCAGTTCAAAGGTTCAGAATCAAGAAGGTGCTAGGGAAATGTTCCCTTTCCATTTTAAAGCTTCTGTTATTCTCTCTTTCCTGGTACAACATTCTATTTGATACCAATGGCCGCCCAATGGTGTACTTCTATACTTACACATTAAAGGGAAATGTAAATTGCAGTGTCCATAAAGTGAAAAGAGATAATGAAGATTATGAACTCTGGGCACCGAGAGTAAATTTTTTTTCCCAGAAATCATGTCTGGGACAATAAGGGGCATCCGACTGTGGTAGTTTTTATGTCTATTGTATCTTCAGCTGAAGCTGGACCTTATAGATTCTTACTAGAGTTTTCAGCCTACCTAATCATCATTCAGATACCTTGAATCATGTTGTTAGCTACCTGCTCTCCATAGTTCTTTGCTATAAATATGAAAACTAGACAGTAGGTACAGTTATTGCAGGCTGGCGGGGTGTTCCAGTCAGATATCTATGAACATGCTTCAAGGAACCAGATTCAAGCCATCCCCGAAAACTAATGAAAGAAAGTTGAGGGTGGGGCTTTTAGGTAGAGGAGTAAAGAGATCATAAATAGAACTGATCTGGGAGAAAGGTTTTCTCCACCTTGAACTCTTTCCTCTTTTCTAAAGTCCTCTCTTGGCTCACTGTATCCCAGGCAATTGGCACTGAGAAATGTGCCCAGGGAAGACCCCCACTTTCAGGCAGGCCCTTGGGTGGCCAACCAGAGAATAGGATCTCAGCAGAAAGAAGGAATCTAACAGCCTGCTTGCTGCTACCCCAGGCCAGGCTTTGTGCTAACAGGTCAAAAAGCGTCCTGAGGCTTCCTCACAGGCCAGCCCACTTAGCGAAGGAAGGTGCCAGGCAGTGACTTGGGCCCACATTCCTCCTTAGTGATGGAGTGTTTGTGGTTCTGAAAAGTCCTTTACTTACACATGTGCTTAGAAATATAGCTATAGAGTTATCTGTAAAAGTGCTCTCTTGATTTGCCTGATCAACCAACACTCTCCTTCCCCTCCACAAAAGATACCAGCTGATGTTCACCACTAACTGAAGGCTCGGAGCTGCATCCCCCTCTCTAGGAATCCTGAGTGCTTTCGCACTCACCTGTTAAGTCAGCCAACAAACTCGTTTATTCTCTAACCTGTTTATACCTTGTGCGATGAATTTTGTTAAATATAGCCTAAACAGAATAAAAATGAGCACAAAAAGTGAGAAAGTTATTTTGCTAAAATTAGGTCAAATGACTTGAAACATGTAAAGGTGAATGATTTCAAACATGATTGAATTACCCTGGTACAAGAGCAACCATAAAACACTAGTAGAAAATCATGAAAATCTAAGGAATCCTGTACTCAGATTGCCTCAGAGTGTATAAAGTTGTGCTGTGCATTAAAAAAAAAAAAAAACTAGACATTCCAGATCATGTTTTATTGGTATTCCCTACGCATGAAAGAGAAAATGGAATTCCAATGGGAACACTCATACTCAAAGAAAAGGTTATGTAGGTTTGTCCCTACATAAAAGATAGGCAGAAAAAGTAGTATTAATTAAATTAAAATGAAATATATTGTTAATCTTTTATCATTTTCTACCTTGACTTTATTAATAAACTACAGTCACAGAAGGCTTAACTGTGTCTCTAAGGCCCTGTGACTGTGTACTAGTTACTTCTCTGGGGCCCAACTGGGGTAAGGGTGGCCGAGTGAACAGCAGAATGTAGCTGCATGTAGCATGGAGATGTGCTGCTCAAAATCCCCTTCAAGGCAAGATTCGGTCTCAGGGCCCAAAAAGGCTGCTGTCTGACTGCCGTCAGCAGTTACCTCTTCAGGGTCTGCTTCAGCACTAGAACCACAGTCCCTGTCTTCTCAGAGAAGCACCCAGCTGATGGCTGATCCAGGCCAGGGCACCAGGGCCTAGATATTTCAGTTTGAAGACCGGCTCTAGGTGACGATTCTCGTGGCAGAGCCTGCTCTGGGCTGGCAGGAACTTGAACAGGTCCATTTCCCAGTCTGAGGACTCACCCTGCCCAGTTCTGTGACCTTCCTTCTCCTTATACAGATGCTGCACCCAACCAACCTTTCACACCCCTAACTCCATCTTGAACTTGGGAAAACCAGACCAGCACCCCATATTAGGAGGCACAACACAGACAGAGTGTTCCATGCTCGTCCACCTTGCCTTAATTTGTGCCAGGTATTGTCACCACGGATGGAACCCATCGCTGGAAAAGGGCCTTAAGGGGCAGTGAGCTTATGACAGTAAAGGAACAATCTAACTGACTTCCCACAAAAGCCGGCGGGGTCTAGCAAGCCTGTCTTGGATGCCTACCCCAATAGACCGCAGGGGCCCAGAGTTAATATTCAAACTGTATTGAACATTGCGTACCATGTCCTGCCAGAAGATCCACAGGAAAAGGGCCAGATTTTCCATCCAAGTAGAAAGGACCAGTTTCACATATTCTGTGAGAACAGCCTTCAACAGTCTCTTCCAAGTCGCGTTGAGAAATACTGGTAGTTCTAGCTGGACTGACTGAGACTCTGATCCATGCTTAACATCACAGGTTCAGCCAAACTGTGCCAGCCAGTCTCATACACCAATGGCATATGGTAGCTTCTCCACAGCACTTTTCTCCCTGTCTCTGTCAATTTTGGATATTAATGATGCAATATAAGTTTAAATATATGTGTCACGGCCCCCAGAACAGAAAGAAATAAGACTCAACCAGGGGGAAAAGGGCGCCTCAGCTCTGCCAAGGACTGAGTCAGACGGAGCTATCGAGAGGAAAAGACAGTACACACGCTCTGATTTACTTTCCTCTCTCTCGGGCCTCTTAACACCTTGGCTAGGAAAAAGCCAAAAATCAGAACGCAACAATTTATGTAGCACAGTGGGATTGATGGCAGGCAGGTATGATGTATTAGTATAGCCTAGGGCCTCCGGATTGAAGAGGGATCTGGCTTCTCTTGTGCAAAGAGTAGCTTGGATTGCCAAAGAAATTAAATGCGAAGCTTAAAGAATGTGCATGCAAAACATCCCCCAATGATACTGAACGCCTTCAGCGGTAAATCTCCTCCTCTGTGAGAATCGGGTACATGGATCGTGCCCAGAAGCTCCCTTTTGGAAATGGCCTTTGGAACTAGATAGTCAGTTATTTCCATCCAAAACTTTACTTTAAAACCTCATACTGTGATTAAAATTTAAAACAAAAATTGAGACAAGGACTTCCTACTGTTACAGTAATCACTAAAAGGGGAGATATTTAAGAAATTGGATGAGGGTGTTTCATGATTTATGATTTCACTAGGTAACTATATGACATTTTTAAAGTCCTAAAACAAATGGTCCTTTGTACAGAATTTGAGTCAGCCATTGTAAAATCTACTTATTGGTAAGAAACTAAAATCAACTATAGCCTAATATCTACTCCAAAGCTAAAAGGCAAGAATAATAATTTGGGGACTACCCCAAACTCTGCCAGAATAATTAACAACAAAGTCCCTCCAACTTCTGCCTGATCAAAAGCCAGATCCAGATCTTCAGATATTTGTTACCTAAAACCTAACACCCCAAATTCAGTACCAAGATCTGTATTAGTGCCTATGCTGCGTAACAAATTGCCCCAGTATTTAGTATCTTAAACGACAAATGTTTATCATCTCATAGTTCCTGCGGGGCAGCTATGTCACCTGACTAGCACATGATGGAGCCGATGGTGTGCAACTTCGCAGGCTGAGAGGCCTGTGGCTTCCTCCCAGCTTCCCTGTTCCCGGGGCTAGCCTCTCTCCGGGAAAAGCCAGTCAGCAGCCATGATGGGAAGACCCTCAGGAAGCCCTATGGGGAGGGGAGGTCTTTGTGGGGAGGGACTGAGGCCTATTTCTGCGAATCCAAAGGTACTGAGTCACTAAGGCCAGCCCACTGTGACTTTTGGCAGGGGCAGGGGCCAGTAAGGGAGTAAGCTTTATCTTTTGAAGGAGGGCATATCAAATCATTGTTAACACACTTTGAAACCACTCCACAGAAGTATTAGGTTTAAAACAACAACTTAAAAATAATTATTTAGTGATTTCACCCTTATCTTAACCAAGGGTCAACACTGTATGTTAAGATTACAGAGCAAATACAGATAAAACTCTCCCAGATCAACTTTGAGTTCAACATACCCTTACTTAAAACTGCAATAAGATACTACTACCTCCTAATTTAGAATGACTAAATTTTTTAAATGAAACGTTGACCATGCCAAATGTTTGAAAGGATACAGAGCAATACTAAGTCTCATATACTGCTGGTGGGAATGCAAAATAATACAGCTTCTTATGAAAATAGTCAGGCAGTTTCTTATAGGGTTAAACATGCCTTACCATACAACCCAGCAATACTACCTACTCCTAAGTACTTACCTAAGTTAAATAAAAATTTATGTTCACAAGAAAACTAGTATGTGGGTTCTATTCAGATATATACATGTATGTGTATATATATGCATGTATGTGTATGCATACATATATTTGTAAAACTTATAATAAGTAATTTCTCATATATACATGTATATATGTAAAACATAATAAATCTATTTACACATATATATAGTAATCAGTTCGCACAATTACAGAAGCAAACAAGTCCAAAATCTGTAGCGTGAGCTGGCAGCTTGGAGACTCAGGAGAGCCAATGTTCCAGTTGGAGTCCAAAGTTCGTCTGACATAGAACCAGGAACAGCCAATGTTACAGATGAATTTCAAAGGCAGACTGCTGGAGAATTCTCTAGTTGTGGGTGGAGGTTAGGGGTGAAATAAAGGTCAGTCTTTTTGTTCTATCGAGGTCTTCAAGTGTCTGGATGAAGCCAATGCTATATTATGGAGACTGATCTACTTTACTCAAAGTTCACCTATTTTAAATGTTAATCTCTTCAAAACTACTCTCATAGACACGCCAGGATAATACTTGACCAGATAACTGGACACTTCATGGGCCAGCCAGGTTGACACCTAGAATTAATCACCATAATATGAGTATTTTTAGCAACTTTATGCATGGCCTCCAAAATCTAGAGACAACTCAAATATCCTTCAAGTAGTGAACAAACAATTCTAATACATCAATATAATGGGATGATATTTATCAAATAAATGGATTAATTACTGATACATGTGACAATATAAATGAATCTCAAATGCATTATGCTCCGTGAAAGAAACCCACTCAAAAATCTACATACTATGCAATTGAATTTTTATGACATGCTGGAAAAAGCAAAACTAGGAGCAAATAAATGACTCCAAAGGAGAATGAGCTATAAAGAGGAACAGGAGAATTTGGGGAGGTGATGGAATGGTTCTGTGTCTTGACTATGGTGATGCTTACTTGGCTGTATATGCTTGTGACAACTCACAGAAAGAGTTGTGGACTCGTGAAAAAGAGTGAATTCTAGTGTATGTAAATTGTACCTAAAATAAATGAAAAAACCTAGTCAGCCACTTGATTCCTCGTATATAAAGAACTGTGTTATATACCCTCAAAAACCCACCTTCAGAGCTATGGTACAGGGCGGCTATGGGTAACTATGAAGCATCAATCAATAGCTTTACGTTCGTGTGTCTGCATCCCACCCAAATGGCCCCTTCCCAACCATTAATGTGAGAATCCTCATTGGTTACATGAAGGCAACCCTTAGGCCCCTGCTTAGCTTACACAACTTCCTAGGCTATCACTTCTAATGAGCCCTCAATTAAGGAAATGAAAACAGCACACACCACAGCAACCAAGGAGTATAAAACTTCATTCAAAGAAACGGGGGGATTCACCTCTAAAATGGCTACTCCTGGCTTCTGAAAATTAACCATAGCTGTTGATGAAAAATAGTCAAACTCCACAGGAAAGCCACAAAGCTGGCAACCTAAAGAGAGTGATATGTCTCCCTGGACGACTTTTAGTCGTGATCCCTCAAGAGCCCAAGGCCAAAGCTAACATACCATCCATCCTCAGCTAAACCTCATCGTGACCCACATATACCACTCAGGCATCTTTCAGAGGCAGTGGCCACACTTGTCCCTAATAAACCAATAAACCCCTGAGCAGTTCATATTGAGGAATAGAACCTAATCATCTAAAGCTCAGAAATGCCAACGGAAAAGGAAAACTGCGTCCACACCAATAACTTTAAGTGAGCACACATCAGCAGAGAGAAATGGAGTTGCCAGCGAATGGGCTGAAGCCCAAGACAGTGTGGCTGGAAACTTGGATGCAGCTGGCGGTGGGAATTAAAGAAGGATGACAGTGCTCTCTGTCGTGACAGCCTTCGCTCCAGCTTCCCCACCACGGTTCTTACACTAGAGCTCGTCAAACCACCCTTGGCAAACCAGCTCAAGAATCTCCTCCCAGGACCAGATGACCTCCCCGAACGGGGGTTTCATATCTTGTAGAGGCTCAACGACCCGCATCACGCTTGTCTCTCCCAATATTTCACTGCGGTTTAGCACAGATATTTCCAAAACGTGTTTCTAAGTGTTGCTACAAGGAATATTTTTTTCTAGTCGTCCTATCTAAATAGTGACCTGCTACTGCCTCTCATTTGAGCTAATTCATAAAATGTCTTCATTTCAGGGACTCTTCTAATTTTCTCTGACCTGGGCCTTCATGCTGCCCAAAGAATCTAGTGAATTGGAGTGTCGTACGAGTCTATGGCACGTTAGAAAGGAAAAAAAAGTGACATGAAGGAGATGGGGAGTTACTAATCTTCTGGGATGAGCCTGTGGGAAGGGGGTCGGACCGCAGGAATGCCTGAGGGAATGTTTGTGGGGTGATGGAAATGTTATGTGTCCTGATTTTCTTGGCTATTATATGACTACACATTTGTTAAAACATCAAATTACAGATTGGGGCCAAAGTAGGTTTATAGTTGTGAGTATGTGAAACAGAGTTTATTCTTGTACTGTTTATTAATTATTGTATCATTTTCCGCGTGTGCTACCATAAACCTACCTTTGTCCCACCCTGTACACAGATGAAGTCCCTGTTGTCTTGTCCTTTGAACCTACCTTATTTCACAGAGGGGGATGTCTTGGGGATTCGTGCTGTCGTGTGCACTGTTGATTTTTTTCCCTTTATTGTTGAGTAGTATTTTATTGTATGGATATGCCACACTCTATTTGTCCATTCTCTAGTTGATTGACATTTGGATTATTTCCAGTTCAGAGTTATCATCAATACAGTAGCTATAAATAGTCACAAAAAAGTTTTTACACTGACATGTGTTTTTATTTCTCTTGGGTAAATATCTAGGAAAGGAATTAGGCAGTCATATGGTGACTGCAGAATTTTTAAACTTGGTCGTTCTAGTGGGCAGCCAATAGCATTTAATTGTGGTCTCACATTTCTTTTTTTTTTAAGATTTTATTTATTTATATTTAGAGGGGAAGGAGAGAGGGAGAGAAACATCAATGTATGGTTGCCTTTCGTGCATCCCCTGCTGGTAGTTGGCCTGCAAGGAACCGGCCTGCAACTCAGGCATGTGCCCTGACTGGGAATCGAACCGCGATCCTCTGGTACGCAGGCCCGCGCTCAATCCACTGAGCTACACCAGCCAGGGCGTGGTCTCACATTTCTTGAACTAATTATACTAGATGTGTTTCCATGGCATGATTGATATTGATACAGCTTTTTGATAAAATGTTTGTCCAAATATTTCCCATCTACTTACCCAAATATTACCTGTTTATCAGTTACTCAAATATTTATTAAGGTGAATTTTCTGCTATGCAATCATTAACCTCAGTGGGTTAGGGATTGGTAGAACAAGGCAACATGCAATAATCACATGAGGTTAGATTGCATTCACGACTAATAAGCCAAAGTTCTAAGAGTTTATTGGAAGAAAGATGGCCCCAGAGAGCAAGACCTCATGTGCAGCAGAGTTCAAAGTTCACCGCCCCTCGGGGAGGGGCAGGCTGGGGACCGACAACTCTGGCTGTCAGCACGNCTTACCCAAATATTACCTGTTTATCAGTTACTCAAATATTTATTAAGGTGAATTTTCTGCTATGCAATCATTAACCTCAGTGGGTTAGGGATTGGTAGAACAAGGCAACATGCAATAATCACATGAGGTTAGATTGCATTCACGACTAATAAGCCAAAGTTCTAAGAGTTTATTGGAAGAAAGATGGCCCCAGAGAGCAAGACCTCATGCAGTGCAGCAGAGTTCAAAGTTCACCGCCCCTCGGGGAGGAGCAGGCTGGGGACCGACAACTCTGACTGTCGGCACGAGTCGTGCACCGACTCTGAGAAGCCAGACGATGCCACACCGCCACTCTTACCTCTCCCAAGGAGCCGCGACCGACCACCTCTTTACTCTATTTGTCTCTTGCCTCCTACCTATCCCCCACCAAAAATGAAGAGGCTATTTCGGCTCCTGCAGTAAACAGCATCAGCAAGACTACAGTGTCATCCAGGGAGGAGACCTGAGTCAGGGCCCAGGGGCCCCAATTGGCGTCTCTGCCTCTGCCTTTCCAGTCAAGTCCACCTGTTCTCTGTCTACCCACTACTTCATTCTTAAATGGGTGAGACTCATGCGACTTTAGTCCCAGGACAAAAAAAAACTATTTTTCTCACATTACCTTTGGGACAGGCTTTAAGCTTTAGGTGATGTAGTCAACTAGTGGGGTTGGAAAGAGAAATAAGCTGAGTATGAAAAAGGACCATGAAACAAAGTGAGCAAACCAAAAGCAAGACTGGTGTGGAATCAGGCCACAAGTCACCTGGACGACCCCAGCTCAGGAAGTGCAAGGAGCAAAGTCCCAGAGGTGGGTGAGCCCTGGCAAGGGAGCGAAAGGATGCGTCAGCTGCTTGACAAACCCTATGAAGTATTTGACCTCGGCAATAAGCAAATCCATGAGCATGTGAGCAATAAGTCTATTCCATGCCTCCCCATCTGACATAATGAGGGGGAAAGAGGCCCCCAGACTGCGGGTGAGGGATCAGGGGCCAGATGCTCCCACTACTGTGAGACGTGCCCTGGTCCAGTCGCTCCGGGGGTCACTGTCACAGTAGGATCCAACTTCACAAAGGCCCAGACATTTACACCGAGACTTTCTACTTGTATTAGTTTATCTTAAGGGAATAACAATGCACAGATTCATGGCAGCATAATTTATAACAGGAAAGAAGCTGTATACAGACTAAACAAGCCAACAAGATGGCATATTAATTAAATCATGAAGCATCCATACGGCACAATTCCTAAAACCACTAACAGTATGTAATAGGAGACAACTGAAGATTGAGAACAGGTCCAGGGTGTTTTCATTAAGTAAAAAGGCAGGTTACACAGTAATATATGTGAAACGGTCTCAGTTTTGTAAATCATACACACTTACATGCATGTGCACTTCTACCCAAACACCTACACATACACTCCTAATGACTAAGCAACACACACTTTCGCACAAGCCACCTACCTCTGGATTGCGGGCATCCTGCAGCCTCACGTGGGCTTTTCCTTAAAGTAGGACACAGCCAGGTGCCCAAGGAACAGGCTAGAAAAGTTCGATGCCGCTGGTTCTCGCTTTGCTGAGTGAAGTGCTGCAGCTGAGGGGAAGACGCGCGATACTGGGGAAACAGAGAGACACCCCAATGGGGGAGGTGAGGGATGAGAGCACAGAGAGCAAGGAAATAAGGGAGTGAGAAGAAAGAGGATCAGAGTACTCTAAGTTCTGCACTGCGGTACGTGATTGAACTGCTCTCTGTCATCTCGTGAGGAATTCGGTAAATGCTACGCACTGGACAATACGTTAGCATCGCTTTGTGGCAGAGCTTCGGGGAAACGTGGCTTATTAGATTTGTTGATTTGTTTTGATGGAAGTTTTTGGCAATGCAACAAAATGCTGAGCCTGGCCTCTGCGGGAATATTTTTATTTCATCTAGGAGAAGACGAGGCCAGGCCCGCATGGCAAAGCAAAGCTCTGGGCGCCAATTCAAAGAGGAAAAGGAACAGATGGGATATAAATGCCACGAAGCAAAGACTCGTCTAACTCTCCGCGCCGTGGCGGATCAGACTGTTGAGAGCTCCCGTGGAAGGTGACAAAGCGCAGAGACTCAAACAGGAAAGGCAGTGGTGTTGGCGATGGCCCCCAGCAAACATCAGAAACTCAGTCACTTGAAGACTCGGATTCAGGATAAGACGCTCAACTCACTTCAGCATAAGATGAAAACCCCCATATGACACAGGTATGTATTCAGTACAAACGAGAAGCCATTTGTATCGGAGGGTAAAGAATATACTACATAAGCCAAATATTTTAGGATGGAATTTTTAAAAGAAAGCCAAATCGTCTGGACACCAGGGTGCCAAACAGAGAGGGCAATATTTACTCAAGCCTTAGCCACTGATTTTTTGACAGCCCTTACGAATCTCCCCTGACTTACACGAGGATTGTCAGCTGGTGCTAAGACTGAAACTGAAGGGGTTGCTGCGTAGTAGCAGATTGAGAACAATGTGAGGTTCGGAAGCCAGGAAAACTATTGCACTTCTCATCAATCATGAATTTCTAAAACCGAAAAAACTGGACTCAAAGGTCAAATTCCATTTCAAAAATAAACTTTGTGAGGACTGAAAACAAATAAACTGCCAATTATTTCAAGACTCTAGAGGGCCCCTGCAATTTAGTTCTAACCCAGACATCATTTACATCCATAAAAGTAACGAGGTTTCGCTCTGCGCTCCTTCCCTCGCAATCCTGACATCTGACATACAGGCCTTGGGCAGGTAAACTGAGCCTCAGACAAGACCCCCGATGTGGCCGCAGACACCACAAGAACTTTCCTATGGAAAAAACATAAACAAAAAGATGTAAAGACTACTTTAGGTATCAGCAAGGCTAGAACAGAACACCTCACCAACGACCTTGCCCGTGTTTTCTAAGAAGTACACCAAGGAAAACAGGAGGGAGAAAAACGCTACAGTGTCTCACTGATACGAATTCAAAATACCCTTGTTCCCCACATTCTGCACCCTCCAGTGTGTGCCCTGACCTCGGGGAGACCTCAAAATGAGAAAGTACAGCCACACCCACTGGAATGACCGTAAAACTGTACGCCATGCAGGCTGCACACTAAAAGGATAAAGAAGCCCATAGGCCTTACATTTTCCCACACTTGAATAATAGCATGCTTCTTTGCACATGATGTCACAATAAACTATAAAGCTCTACCTTCTGCAACAGGATATTGGCTCTTCAACAACATGCACTACCTGCTGGTGTAAACTGCGCAAGATTAGGAGTTAACCCCTCGGAATGCAGAGAGACTTTAGCCTGATTGAGAAAAAATCCCAGTGACAAAGGGCTATGAGGAGCCCGGAACAATGCTTGGGAGAGTGATTCACACCAGCCCTGGCTAGAAAGGTCGCCAGGTCACGGTGCAGGTGCGTCTGTGATGTCATTCACTCCCTGGTGCCACCTAAGCTCCACGTTGCCCACCAGGGGGAGTTCTGTCACTCGTGAGCGTGGGAACAAGGTCTAATTCATCACCGTGGATCCAATCCTGACACCAACCAAGTGCTGGGTGAATGTGCACTGAGGAAACGAACGGATGCAGAGATGATTAGCTGAGGCGCTGAGCAGAGAGGACTTACACAGTGAGAGAGCGACCTGAATGGCACGCCTACCCTACCATTCACGGGAAGGGCACTCCTTCAGACTCCGAAGCCCTAACAGAAAAGGCACAGCCCCTGTGCCCAGAAGCCCCAGCAGCGCACACTCCGAGCACGTCAGTCCTGGTTCGGGTTCCAGGAGAGCAGAGCCAGCGTGTGGCCCGAACAGGACGCTGACCAAAAACGGGGGAAACAAGAGTCCACCCGGAGGACCGCGAGAGCAGCCACGGCTTGGCCGATTCTGGTCGCATGCCAGGTGTGACGTCCTAACTGCCCTCCGGGTTTTACCCCTTTGCTCTTTGTGGATGAGTCTGGGGCGTGTATCGTTACCCTCGCTGTGCAGATGAGGGAACGGAGGCCCACCAGGTGAGGCTACCTACCCACTACCACGGAGCTCACCCAAAGGGACACTAGGATGGAGGAGGTCTGTGTAATCACAGAGACTTCCTCTGCTCCAACAGCGCCTCCTATGGTAGGGCAGCCGCTCATCGCCAGGGGTTCCAAGGGACCAATTACATTCATCCCTTCCAGCGGCTCCCTACCCTCGGAACAAGGTGCTACGCAGAGGGGCCAGGACAGCCACCCTGGCCCCAAGTCCCGTGACATCCAGGCTTCATCTCACACATTGCCCCTGCGTAGCACAATTTTTATGGACACTTTCTGTAATCCGGGAAAAAATGGAATAGAAAAGAAAAAAAGGCAGGGGAAAGGGAAGTAGCTGGGGGAGAATATGAAAAAAAATAACATGAGGGCAAAGGCACCAAGGGAAAGAGAGAAGCAGAGGCTGAGACAGACACCAGGTGATTATTTGAAAGCTGTTACTTTGCTAAATGAAACCCGGGACTCCGGGGTCTTTGAAAAGTAAGTGTGAAGAAATGAGAGACGTTTCGCCAATAGACCCAGTGAAAATAAGCAGTTACAACAGTGCAGCCCATTGTTTGGAACCTGCTTTTAGCCTACTCACTAAATGCAAATTCTTTCCACTGCTTTTCTACTAGTGTTTGGTAAGGCAGGTTGAAATCGAAACTCTCTCTGGTCCTTTCTCCATCTTTCAAACAAGTCCTAACCACGGAGTTCCCTCAGACCCCTGCATCACCAAGACACACAAAGCTTGCGCGCGTCCAGCTGGGGGCCCGGCGATGTTTCTAAGAGTTCTCGAGCTCCTTTCTTTTCCTGGTTTCCTTACCTAAAGAAAGCTGGATTTCAGTAGTTCATCTGGCGGCACTGAGATTTTCTCCAGTAGAACTGCACAGCTACCCCATGAACTCCAAAACCAAGCCTTGAGCACCGTATTAGTTTGATGCAGTTTCACTTTCAACTTTCAAATCACTTCAATCAACTGGTTCCCTACCAGCTTGGAGCAAGTGGTGAGTCATGTCAGTGATACCCCGGCTGTGTCCCTTGCCCCCCATCCTCTGCCCTAGCCCCTGTGTCCCATCCTGCAGCACGAACTGGCACTTACCACTCACTTAGTGCCCGGCACTAGGCAAGGTGCCACTCTCCTGTTGTGGGTAAACTCCATGAACCCTGTTCTCCTCTCATGTACTCAGGCTAAAGAGTAATCTCTGGAAGAGCTAAGATACAGGGTCAAATCTTCCGCCATCCTTTCATGCAGCCCAGCCTTCACTGGGCTCTTCGGTGTGTTCAGAAACGCATCCCTTCGTTCCGATGCATCATTATCCATTCTGCCCCTACCATGTGGCGAGCCTGATCCTAGGCACTGGAAATACAATGAATCAACGCATCAGACAAAATCCCTGCCACCATGAAGCTTATAATTCATGCAGAAGACAAAATAAAATGTATAATATAATGTCAAGTAATGGTACATGCTGGGAAGAAGTGGGGGTCTGCCTGAATCTGGTTCCCTCACGCACTCCCTTCGGTGGCTCCGTCCACTCCTTTCCAGTCTTCTCACGTCTGCAATTCTAGACGCAGACCCTCCATCTCCTTCAGTTTTACAGATAAGAGAGAAGATAGTCCCATTTATCCTCCTGGCTCCTCTACAGCTCAGAATATCTCCGGGCCTTCACCCACCATGACAGGGACTGCCAGCTGCGTGGAAAAGCAAACTGCACCCGGGCTGCCTGATACAATAGAGGAAGGGCCTGGGTTTGAGAACTGAGAATTCTAGACAGGATCGGGCTGTGGGCACACGGTACAAGTTCCTGGCCTTTTGTTGTTGTTGTTGTTCTGTCCTTTTCCATGTTTGAGCTTTATCCTCAGGCTGGCTTCCCTCAACTGAAAGACATGCTTCCTCATTCACTTTTATAGCTTTAAAAAAATCCTAAAAATCCTAAACTCAGGCTAAACTACCACTGAAACAATTACCAGACATGCCTTGGGATGGTTAGGTCGAGTCTGAACCTATCAGTGGAGCAAAGGAGGCAAGCTTACGCTGACCGGCTTAGGCCAATGGGCACGAACCCAAGGCTCAGTTCCACTAAGGGCATGGCTGGGGCATGGCGGCATGAATAACGAGAGCGCTCCCGGGTTCCCTGGTTTATTCTTTCCTCCAGAGCGTGTTCCTGAGCTGGCAGTACCCTTCCTCCTGGCTAGGACCATTTGAATACCGGAATGAGCATTGTTCCAAAAAATTACACAAAATAAATCTGAAATTAAGATAGTGTATATAAGAGCAGTTCCAGCAAATGTTTAATTGCTATTCTGTTGCCTTGTGCTATATAATGAGGTAGCCAAATTAATTTTCTACTGCTTACTTTGATTAATTGATGACAGTTTTGCCAGGTGATTTATTTTGTATATGCTGCACCTTTTAATATATCTGTACCCAGTGGGTGCTGCAGCAGCCACAGCTGAAGAAAGGCGAAGTAACCGAGAAATGTAACAATGTGACTAAGTAACGAAGTAACTAAGGGACCACCCAGCAGTGAGGATCTAGGCCATCCTACCAGGAAAACAGCTTGGACTGGCTAAAGTTTTGGACAAAGATAAGGGAAAACTAAACAGGATCATGGAGGAAAGAAATGATGAATATCAATTATGTCCTTTAGATCAGCTTAAGTACCAAAAACACTAGTTTGTTTCACTGATCATCTTGACTCAATGTTTTTAGATGATGGCAGCTGACCATTGCTTTCAAGAAGATGCTGTCACACTGATTGGAATTGTACTTCTTAGGAGGATAAATAGAAGCATCTCACAAGTGGAGACCCTATGTTACAATATCTTTCACATGACATAATAATCAAGGAATTGGAACATAAACACCTAGTTAATAGATGTACTGCTAATACTACAATGAGTACTATTCAGTCATTCTTCATTATTATGAAGAAATCTCGGGTTGTTACACTGACTCTAATTATCACTGTGAACTTCCTCTATCAAGGTCTTTGCAAAGTGTAAGAATGACAATTAATAAGAGTTATAGTCACTGAGCCCTCGGTGTTAAAATTGTTCATGATTAAGATTTTCCTTTTCTGTTTCAAGAGAACACGGCGAGAGAATGTGTGCTGATCCCTTTCCCAGGAACAAAGAATATTCGAGCAAAACAGCCCCCCGGGGGCCCGGCACAGCAGATGAAATGCACCAATAAACACGGAACAAACACAGATCCTTCCCGTGCCTGTCATTTGCTACAAGGAAACACACAACCACTACACTTGCCCAATTTCCTCTCATTAGCGAAAGAACGTTTATCCTTTGTCTTCGCCAGGTCTAGCTACAAGGCGCCTTGGTGGCTGTCCCACAGTCCCTTAAACTCACGGACTAGAACTTCACGTTCTGCGATAAAATTTGACCCTGAATTCAGAGACTGCATGGTGATTATTTTCTCTAATTCATTCATCAGCCTGCATGTCATTGTTTAACTTTACCTAATTTTTATAACTAGTTGCTAACAGTACTTTTTACCTTCAGTCTACTTAAAATGCTGCTTCTTTATGTTCCATTCACAGCTTTTCTTCCTGTCTTAAAACCAGTATCCCTTTTTGAACTAAATTCCAATCCTTTTGCCTGCCAGCTTCTGCACACCGTGATCACCAATACCTGACAATTATTTTAATCCGGAGTCACTGGAAATATTCTCCAATCCCACCCTCATGATCCAGTCTCTCTAAGCTACTTCCTATGGCTTTTCCTTATGGCTTCCTATGGCTGGGGAGCTGGGAATCCCAGGCCCTCCATTCGGCCTACAGTCTTCTCTCTCTTCGGAATCAACCACAATTCTCAACGCAGGGTGGAGTGAACCCGGACTCCGGACCAAGACCAATTGGCAGGCAGACCTGAAATCTGGAGCTGCCAACAGGATAGTGACACTGATAAATGGCTTAGAGGTTGCTTTGCATGTCCACCCTTAAAGAAATAGGACCACCACAGTAAAGACTTGCTTCGGGAGGGTCTGGCCAAGGCAAAATTCTGGAACAAGGGAGGCACCTCCCGAGGCCCCCAGCCTCCCTCGCAGAGCCCTTCCAGAGAGGCCGCACCTGGGAGACCGCCAAATGTCCCTCCTGCTTCCTGTGCCTCGTGGGGATCAAATTCACGGGAGAGGATCTCTTAACTCGTCTCAAACTTACATCAAGGCGTCACCACTACCTTTCCGACGTGGGTTTTCTTTTCACATACGGATGTATAGAAATAAAAGTTTTGTTCCCGTTGGAGGGACTGGGTGTACCCAGAAGTAAGTTAGGGGAGCATTGCTCTTCCCTGTACAATACTCAGATTTTGCCACGAAATGCCCCTTCCCCTCCGAACAAAGGCGTGCTGGGGCCAGCACCACCCCTTCGGCTCCCCAGGATGAGAAAGCCTTCAACTGAGTGCCCAGTCCCTGAGGCTGACGGCTTGTGGCTCCCATCTCCCCGCTGGGAGAAGCACCCAGAACAGACCACCCTCGCTGCCCTTCCAGCTCCTCTGCTGCCGACGCTTCCCGCGTCCACCCCTGAATCTGTTCTGGCCTACAAATGTCACCTCCTACCATTCCCCAGGGACTCTTTCCACTTCAACTCAAGAACATGAACTTATACAGGGAGGAAAGTTGCATGCAGAACTGTCCTTACCAGTTGCCTAAAATCCCTCCACGTGCCTTGTCGTCTTTGCAGCGGGCTGCCTCTACTTCCGATTTTAGAGAAATTGCAGAGGTGGCCCTTATCCTTCATTTCCAGTTACAATTTCCCTTCACATAGCCCGAATTCTCCTTGGGGTTACCCTATTTCCAGCTCCCACCTGGGCAAGGTGGACACTGAGCTACATAAAATTAATTAGAGGGTTTTTTTTTTATTTTAATTGGAATCAGAATTAGTTTTTTAAGGAAAATCACTAACTCTGCATGGTCATACCCCAAAAGTCCAACAGCAACATTAATAAAATACTTTAAGAGGGACAGTGACCAGAGTGCTGAAACAGAAATCCAGACTATCCTAAGAAAAGGGCTGAAGGAGATATGTTTGTTTGTTTTAAGTAAAAGAAAGTTTAAGAATACATATCAGCTATCTTCAAATATGTAAAGACCTACCAGGTAGAAAGATCCAAACACAGAGTAAAAGGTATATGCCCCATTCAGTTCAACATGAGAAATACCTTTCAACCATGATTTCCCACAAAGGAACCAGCCACACAGTTTTCCACCTCCAGAAATATTTAAGAAGTGGCATAAATGGCAATTGCATTACACGCTAGAGAATCCATCTCTCAGATTCTATCTTTCTTTGTCTCTCAAACTGAAATTTCAGTCCCTCTGCCTCATCTTCACAGAAGAGTGCTACCTAATATCTATTATAACTAAAGTATGTTTCATGTAATGGGTAATCATGTATAAAAAGAAACAACAAAACTTCTGGAAGATTCCCCCAAATGTTGTGCAGCATGCCTCTTGATTTCCTTTCTAGAACCATATTCCTTGGATTCAAGCCTTAGATGTTAAACATACTAGTTTTCCATGTGCAATTTACAAAGTAAGTCACCTTTTTGAAACAAACAAACAAACAAGCCACGTAGGACAAACCAGTGGCAGGAGTACTCATTCACACTTTGGGTTGGCAAATCCAAGATCCCTCATCTCAGGGAAACAGGAAGAGTTTATTGGCTGAAGATGTCATTTTAATCAGAACCAAATTTTTCTGCCATCATTTCCATGATGAAAGACTTTAGCTCTGTGTTTATCATATTTACAAGGGGTGGTAGGCACATGCTTTAGGCAAGTTTTCTAAGAAGAGGCTTCCACATCAGTGGTTGATGAAATAATAAATGGAAGTGTCTGCATTCCATGGGCAGTAAAAGCACAGTAAAAGTTTGTTTTACAACAACAACTTCACTTGTTACAGTGTCATAACGTTTTCTATCCACACCTCATAAGACCCTGGCGGTGCAGTCTGTGCGCAGAATCAGTGCGAACTCTGCGGAGCGCAGTACTGCAGTGCAGGAGACGCAGGCTGGCAACGGCACGCAGCCACAGTCTGTTGGTCCTAAACTACCCATTCTGGTTCCTTGCCTCTTCCTACCAATTTTAACGTTTCATAACTAAAAATATCCCTCAAAATCCACTAGCCATTAAGAAAGGAAATTTATGTTCCCCATGTTCACTAAAAATATAAGAAAGAAAAACAAACTTTAGCATTACACACACACACACATGTATATGCCTTATCACATGCATGGATTGTCAAACTTTATAAAGAAGTAAATTGAAATAAAATCATTAAAAATATACAGGAAAAATTGCCTCCATGTTGTCTCCATGAAAGGTCATATGTACAACTGATTTAGGGAATTTAACTCATTAGCTTAAACAATTAGAAATTAATTGGCCTGGGGAGTTGAAGGCAGCTGAATGCATGAATGTTATGCATCCTGTCTTAATTCACACAAAAAATAGACTCTATATTCAGTATTCGGCATGGGGCGACCAGTCATTTAACAATTATTTACATAATTACACATAGAAAACAACATACAGTCATCAGTCATTTCTTTTGTCTTTATGTGGTATTTTTATTTGTTACCTGGTCACTTGAAAATATGTAAAATATGTGTTTACCAAATCCTTTATTAATTTATCTTTAAGTTTTTCCAAAAAAATGCCCTGTTGTTATATTGTCTATATACCTTAAAACAATTAATTAAAGGAACTTGACAAAAAAAATGACAAAGTTGGAAAGCCATTTAGCTTACCAAATGCTTCATTACCTTTCAAAATTGATAAGCTCTGGAGAAAGTAAAAGAAAAAAGAATTAGATGTGTATTGCATTAAAAATAAATGACATAGATTTCTTTTACTCTTCCAGATTTCAAATCCACAACCCAGAAAACCTGAAGAAGACAGAAAATGAGGAAGAGGCATCAGCACTGGGAAGGCCATGAGAATGCCAAGCAGGAGCCTTGCAACCCATGCTAAATATTGAAAATAAACAGCTAAAAACGTCATGGAAGGCTTCCCTGTTCTACTGCTTCTGGGATGTGTGTTCAGTTCTTAAACACTATCTAGTATTTAACAACAGTGTTATATACTTTGTAAATTCTAAAGATAATCAACCAACCAGAATATACTCAGAGATAAATGGTTAGTTAGGTAAGAAGTCATTTGAAACTATGTCAAGAGGAACAGTTGAAGGAAATAAGACTATTTAAAATAGTTTGGAGTAAGAAAAATCAGCAGAGTAAGAAAGATCCATGAGAAATATTCTCAATCCTGAAAGCTTTTCATGGGTAAGAGGATTTAGAATTTGGGGGTATGTTAAGAAGTTACAGGGACACAAGTTTAGCTGAATTAGAAGAAAAAAAAATTTTAATGCAGAAACGTTTGAAGATGAAACTCATTACCACACCAGACTAGTGAACCTTCCATTGATGAAGCTATTTTGGTGCAGGGCGGATGATTTCTTAGTGGAAGTATTATAGAAAAAATTCAAGAAATTGGTTGATTAACACCCAAACTATATAAGTTCAAAGTACTTCAATATTAAGAGTATGAATCCTAAAATAGAAACGCTATACTCCCAGAGGTTTCACCAGACTCCTTAACAGGGGATCCCCCTGTCCCTTCCAGCACCCATTATAAGCCTGATAGAAAAGATGCCTTGACTCCAAGACAGTGAAAGGTCACAGAAAATTGAAAACACAAGGGTGAAAGTATCCATAAAAATCAGTGTACACAGGTGTGTTCACACACAAACACACATACACTCACCACTGAGCCTAAATTGAAATCAACAAAAAGACTTGAATGGAGGCATGGAGAATTCACACACTAAATTCCAAATGTAAATATTTTCTTTCTAAAAGAAAAATTGTGGTTCACTAACTCGAGGTTGCATTAAGGTAGACATACTCAACAAATGACTAGACACAGGATAATAGTTACTAAAGCAGACCTAGAGTTTTCCCAAATTTCATATCAAATGAGCCCTGAAAACGTTCTGTGCTTTTCAACTTTTTTTACAATGAACATAAATATCAGAATTAAAACAATAAGACTATTTCAATGAGGAAACCCTGTGTCAGCTTTAAAAGATTCTATCAAATTGCTTTGATAGTCTCCCATTTAGAGGTGGGGTACATGTCCCCTCTCCTCCAATGTGGACTCAGTGACTGATGGACAGATAGAATTTCCACACCAGGGCTTTAAAAAATTGGCAGCTTCCATTTCCTGACTCTTGGAACGCTCTCTCTTGGAACTCAGCCACAATTCTGTGAGGAAGTTCAAGTGCCCAACAGAGAGGCCACCATGGAAAGGAATCAAAGTACCTGGCCTTTGGCCCCAGCTGAGCTCCTGCCAACTTGAGTCAAAGCCATTAAGTGAGTCATCTTGGAGGGGATTCTCCAAGACCCCCCATCAAGTCATCTCAGCTGACACTCCGTGGAGCAAAAACATGAGCCTTCCTCCTTGACGCCTGCAAATGTAGAGGCTACATAAATAACAGTTGTTCCTTTCTAAGCACCTAAGTTGAGGGGCAGGGTAGGCAACAATGGATAACGGGAATCACAAGCAAAACTGGCACTGGCCACACTCATATCACTTGGCTCTCCAGACCCTAGAATGCTGATTTCCCAGCTCTCCCTGCAACTGTGTCTATCACCTCTTCGTTCCTGGATTTAACATACATAGAGTATATGCTTGGGGAGGGGAGGTCTTTTTCAAAAGACCTAAATGAATGAATTGCAATTTTATTTAAGAATTTCACAGCACTCTTTGAGATCATTATAGATATTGGAAAATCAACCACCAAAGTGAATTCAGGAATCATCATAACTTAGGGGCATGGGGGAGGGGAGGGGAGGGGAGGTCTTTTTCAAAAGACCTAAATGAATGAATTGCAATTTTATTTAAGAATTTCATAGCACTCTTTGAGATCATTATAGATATTGGAAAATCAACCACCAAAGTGAATTCAGGAATCATCATAACTTAGGGGCATGGGAATTTGGGGGCACAGAATATAAAGACATGCCCTTATGAAAACCATCCAGTTTTTCACATTCTTCTCCCTAAGAACATTTTGAACAAGAAGGGATTCCACACATCACTCAGTCCACTCCACGACAGTTAATTGTGTACGTCATATAATAAATGAGCGCCAGAGATCAGTCTTCAAAAGTGGGCATCGTGGCTCTTTCCTACATGTATGTTTACACACACAAATGCCCTCGGAAATCAAACTAAATCAATGTTAATGTAGAGCATAAATCCATAAGAAATTATTTAGAGCTACAGTAGCAGTTCTCAAAAATGGTTACATTTCCTGTGGGTGTTGGCTCTTTGCTGAGCAGTGTCAGTGACAGGAACAGAAGTTTTGTGGTCCCTACTCCATGGAAGTTCGTATTGTTGGGTGCACGTGTCTTAAGCAAGTAAAGAAATGGGAGGGAGTGTCCAAAGTAAGGGAAGACTCAGAATAGTGTTAGATTTGTGAAGAAAGTCTTCAGGCACGTGTGGAATACCTTAAGGAGACCATGTCATTAAAACTCAGGGAATACAGTAGGAAGGCAGCAGAATCGATAGTGGGTATACGTTTGCTGAGGATATCACATAGACTATTCTTAAACGCCTTGTTGAAATATTTAGATTTGCTCCAACAAACAAGGAGTCGCTGTGGCGACTTAACATTTTGTAGCCCCTATAATTTCTTTCTATTATAAACTCCAGGGGAGTTTATTATAATGTTCCCTCTG
This sequence comes from Sturnira hondurensis, assembly GCF_014824575.4. Taxonomy (NCBI): domain Eukaryota; kingdom Metazoa; phylum Chordata; class Mammalia; order Chiroptera; family Phyllostomidae; genus Sturnira; species Sturnira hondurensis. The sequence goes on along the minus strand of NW_028082759.1, from coordinate 24,207,055 downwards.
CATGAAATAACCTTTCTCTTTTTTGACATAAAAAATTCCAATTCATCCTTTAAGGCCCAGCTCAGACATCTTCTTTATAAAGGCTTCTTAAATTTGAGATCCTATCCACCCATCCAAAAAACTCTTTTTAAAAATAATTTTAGAGGATTCACCACTTTATGCTAGAATTCGTTTGCTTAATTGCACTGTTCTTACTCTCTGATGTATGAATTCTTTAAGGTTGTGTATCATTCCTTACTCCTACCTCAATGCCTGGCACAGGTCAGATACAAAGTAAAATTTTATGATTAATACATAAACAAGCATGTCTTGTTTTCTTCTAAGCTCAGAGCCAAGAGCCAAATTTTATGCAACAGGTAGGAGAAAATGAATCCAATAAAACTACCCTCAATACTCAGGATGCTAAGTAATTATCTCCTTCCTCGAGAAAACTTTATTACTCATTATGAGCCTGGCACTTGCCAAAAATTTCATGAAACAAGCAATAAAATTATTATATTATTCCTCCCTAGGCATAAAATGCTCTGAGCTCAAATACTCGAAAGAGAAACTAGAGTTAGACTTCCGGCCAAGATGGAGGCGTAGGTGGAAACACTGTGCCTTCTCCCACAACTAAATTTAGAGACAGCAAAGTTTTAGAAACAAAAACACAGCCAAAACAGTGAAAATTGAACTGTATGGAAGTCCGACAACAAAGAACCACTCAGCCAGACCGGTAAGAGGGACGAAGTCAGCAGCGGAGCAGGGTCGGGCTGGAAAGACCTTCGGTCAGACCGACCCAGGAGCAGAGGCAGAGGCGGTTGGTGGATCCCAGGTGTGGGGTGGTGACAGGCGGACTCAGTGAGGGCGCGGGCGGCTGGCTGACTGTGGTCACACATTCGCGTGCAGATAAACCAAGCGAAGGAGCAAACAGTGAGACAGATCACTCAAGCTAGGGCCCCAGCGACTGGGGAATTAGAGCCTGAAAGCATCAACTAGAAAGACTTTCTCGGAGTCCAGGTGCTGAGAGAGGCTTCCAGGCCCACAGAGAGTTCGTTGGAGAGACCCACAGGGTCCTGGAGAATACACGGGCCCACACACCCGGGAACCAGCACCAGAGGGACCCAATTTGCTTGTGGGAGCTGGAGAGGGGACAGAAATCTGAGAGAGCCGAGCAGAGCAAAGCGCCATTTTTTTCCCTCTCTGACCCCACCCCCACATACAGCGTCACAACCCAGGGATTGGGTTGCCCCACCCTGGTGAATATCTAAGGCTCCGCCCCTTCATACATAACAGGTGCAAACAGACCAAACATTATGACTCAAGAACAGCTCAAAGTCCCAGAGCCTATAATTCTAAGTGACCAAGAAATAGCCAACCTTTTAGATGCACAGTTCAAAACACTGGTCATCAGGATGCTCACAGAATTGGTTGATTTTAGCCACAAATTAAAGGAACATATGAAGGCTAAACTGATTGAAATGAAGGGAAAGGCACAGGAAACCAATAGTGATGGAAAGGAAACTGGGACTCAAATCAAGGGAGTGGACCAGAAGGAAGAAAGAAACAGCCAAACAGAAAAGAAGGAAGAAACAAGAATTCAAAAAAATGAGGAGAGGCTTAGAAACCTCCAGGACATCTTTAAACATTCCAACATCTGAATTATAGGGGTACCAGAAGAAAAGAAAACAGCCACAAGTGGAAAAGAAACAGCCACAAGTGGAAAACTTATGTGAACAAATAATAAAGGAGAACTTCCCCAATCTGGCATAGGAAATAGACTTCCAGGAAATCCAGGAAGCTCAGAGAGTCCCAAAGAAGTTGGACCCAAGAAGAAACACACCAAGGCACATCATAATTACATTAGCCAAGATTAAAATGAAGGAGAGAATTCTAGAAGCAGCAAGAGATAAGGGGACAGTCACCTACAAAGGAGTGCCCATCAGACTGTCAGCGGATTTCTCAAAAGAGACCTTCCAGGCAAGAACGGGCTGGAAAGAAGTATTCCAAGTCATGAAATCCAAAGACCTACAGCCAAGATTGCTTGATCCAGCAAAGCTTTCATTTAGAATGGAAGGGCAGTTAAAGTGCTTCTCAGATAAAGTCAAATTCAAGGAGTTCATCATCACCAAGACCTTATTATATGAAATGTTAAAGGGACTTATCTAAGAAAAAGAAGATAAAAATATGAACAGTGAAAGGACAGCTAAGTCACAGTTATTAACAACCACACCTAAAACAAAAGCAAACTAAGCAGACAGCTGGATCAGGAGTGGAACCATAGAAATGGAGATCACATGGAGGGTTAGCAACAGGGGAGTGGGAGGAGGAGAAGGGGGGAGAAGGTACAGAGAATAAGTAGCATAGATGGTAGGTAGAAAATAGATAGGGGGGAGGGCAGGAATACTATGGGAAATACAGAATCTAAAGAACTTGTGACACATGGACATGAACGAAAGGGGGGGGAATGGTGGGGGAGGGGTGTGCAGGGGGGAGGGGAGTGAAGGGGGGAATGGGACAACTGTAGTGGCATAATCAATAAAATATATTTTTAAAAAAGAGAAACTAGAGTTAAACAAGGTATGGCAATCAGCATCTGAGAATAAATTCTAGGCAGATTTAGTGTAAACTCAATCACTTTTCATCATGCCTTGAAGAGTTAAGGCACGGTTATTACTGTTGGTACTAACCCCCACCTTTACAATCTACTTCCACTTCAGCGCCAAATGTGGGGAAGACAGCTCCTGATGTCCATGGACCCACAAGCCCATTCAGCTTCAGACCCGTCAGACAGGGGGGTGGGAGGAGGAGAAGGGGAGAGAAGGTACAGAGAATAAGTAGCATAGACGGTAGGTAGAAAATAGACAGGGGGAGGGCAGGAATACTATGGGAAATACAGAATCTAAAGAACTTGTGACACATGGACATGAACGAAAGGGGGGGGGAATGGTGGGGGAGGGGTGTGCAGGGGGGAGGGGAGTGAAGGGGGGAATGGGACAACTGTAGTGGCATAATCAATAAAATATATTTTTAAAAAGGAGAAACTAGAGTTAAACAAGGTATGGCAATCAGCATCTGAGAATAAATTCTAGGCAGATTTAGTGTAAACTCAATCACTTTTCATCGTGCCTTGAAGAGTTAAGGCACGGTTATTACTGTTGGTACTAACCCCCACCTTTACAATCTACTTCCACTTCAGCGCCAAATGTGGGGAAGACAGCTCCTGATGTCCATGGACCCACAAGCCCATTCAGCTTCAGACACGTCAGAAGAATGAAACACCACAGGGGACTCATTCAGAAATCATGGCCAGTGTTAACTCAAGAAACAAAAGTGAAGAACCACTTTATACGACACTTTTAAACAGCACAAAGGGGAAAGTCATGAAACCACTTATATAATAATGTCTGAGGTAGAATTTCAGCTCATGATGGACTTCTGAAAATTTGAGTGAATTTTTATACAGACTTAAAAGAGCTTTCTTTGGTCAGCCGGTGTCTCATTTTAAACTCTGCAGATTTCATCACACTGAGAACAAAAAGAAAGAAAAAGCCCAATCCCCACATTGTTCAAGAAAAGAAAAAACTCCCACACAGTTTCTTTGGTAGAACTCTGCCTATTAGATTATAGACTCTCGAATTTGTTTTCAGACAGTTCCCCTAAAATGATTGAGATAAAAAAATAATTCTTTCATAAACTACATCAGAAGAATCTGGCACAGAATTTATTATTTGTTTGATAATTAAATTATCAATTCTTTATATTTTAAGTAATAGTGATTCAAAACTGATTAATGCTGTCTCTTAGGAATGATCAGTTGTTCAGTGGGGTAAATGCTGTAATCAGTAAGTACTCAGGGAAAATGAGCAAAAAGAGAGAGAAATAAACTGCCTGGGAAACCTGGAGGAAGCATGATGTCTCATCCTTAAGGGCCCAAAGCAGCTGAGACAGCAGGGGGAGCATGCACCAAAAACTTGGAGGCTGAAAGGGAAGAACCTATTCAGCAAACTGTACTAGCTTAGCATGGCCGAAGGCGAAGCATGAGAGTGGAATGTGATGGGAAGGGGGCCAGAGAGGCAATAAGAACCCATGAAAGTTTAGAGCGTTTGTGGGGAAGAATAAATGATAAGATTTACGTCACGATAAGTCAGACTCATCATGAAAGAATAGGCTGGACCATGTAAACCCAGGAGCAGGGAGATTAGGTAGTTCAGTGCAAAATGAAAATGAAAGTGACCGAGATCTAAGGAAGGCAGAAGACAGAAGTAGGGAGCAGATATTAGAGTGAGACCCAAGGTAGAATCAACCAACCTCGGGAGCTAGGGGGCGAGACAGAGGGGACTCTCAGAACTCCAAGGTTTCCAGCTTGGGGACTACATGAACAGTGGAGATGTTAATCAATGTGGGGAATCCAAGAGATGGAGCAGGTCTGGGGCAGAAGAGATAGCAATGAGTTCAGGTTTACTTGTGTTGGCTTTGATTCCAACCCTGGACATCCAGGAACTATGGCTCTGGAGCTCAGAGTAAATGTCTGGACTGAAATTACAGATTTGGGAGCCAGCGCAGAAATCAGGAAGTGAAATGAAGTCATGTGCGGAGTGAGGAAGAAGCCAAGGTAAACTGAGAAGGAAAGACTAGAAAACCAGGAGGGAAAAATGATCAGTGTGCTGGGGGGCAAGGAGCACAGCATTTTTAACCGGGATGTGTCTAGAAGCGTTTGCTACAAGGTAATATGGAAATCTGGAGTATTTGGAGAACTTCCAGAGTGGATTGATCAGGAATCTAGTATTTAGAGGAGGAGCTGAGAAGCCTTCTTGGGGGGCAGGGGGTGGGGGTAGGGAAGAGTGAGGAGGAATACCCTCATCCTTCAGCAAGAGACTAGAGGCACAGAAGTTTGGCTTAAGAATAATGGATTGGGAATGTTCAGCAAGGATGCCAACACATTTCACTGGGTAAAAAAATAGCCTTTTCAATAAATGGTGCTAATGACTAGTTGGATACACGAAAGAATGAAGTTGAACTCCTTCCTCACACCATTCACAAAAATTAACTCAAAATGTATCATAGATCTAAATGGAAGAACTAAATAAGACTATAAAACTCTTAGAAGAAAAATACAGAAGTGTTTGTGACTTTAGCTCAGGTAAAGCCTTCTTAGATATGACATGAAAAGCACAAGCTACAAAGAAAGAATATATGTTGGCCTTCATAAAAACTTAAAAACCTTTGTGCTTTGAAGGATAACATCAAGCAAGTGAAAAGACAGCCCACAAACAGGAGAAAATATTTATAAATCATACATCTCATAAGAGACCTGTACTTTAAATACATAAACAACTCTTACGACTCAATGATTTATTTAAAAAACTAATAAATGGGTAAAGGTTCTGAATAGATAGTTCTCCAAAAAAGATATAGAAATGGTCAGTGAACACATGAAAAGATGCCCATCATCATTAGTCACCAACAGAATGCAAATCAAAGCCACAATGAGATCCCATTTCACATCCATGCGGACAGTGATGGCAAAAGACAGGCCATAAACAAGCGTCTGTGAGGAAGTGGAGAAAGTGAAACCTTCATCCATCGCTCACAGGAATGTAAAATCATGCAGCCACTTTGTAAAAGCGTCAGGTGGTTCCTCAAATTAAACCCGCAGCTACCATATGACAATTCTGTGTCTGGGTAAATGACCGAGGGACTCTAAAACACATGTCCCCTCACAAACACGTACACAAGTGTCCACGTGCTCCACTTAGTGCTTCTCAGATAAGGTCAAGTTCAAGGAGTTCATCCTCACCAAGACCTTATTATATGAAATGTTAAAGGGACTTATCTAAGAAAAAGAAGATAAAAAATATGAACAGTGAAAGGACAGCCAACTCACAGTTATTAACAACCACACCTAAAACAAAAGCAAACTAAGAGGAAAGCTAGATTGGGAGCGGAACCATAGAAATGGAGATCACATGGAGGGTTAGCAACAGGGGAGTGGGAGGAGGAGAAGGGGGAAGAAGGTACAGAAAATGAGTAGCATAGACAGTAGGTAGAAAATAGATAGGGGGGAGGGCAGGAATACTATGAGAAATACAGAATCTAAAGAACTTGTGACACATGGACATGAATGAAAGGGGGGGAATAGTGGGGGAGGGGTGTGCAGGAGGAGGGGAGTGAAGGAGGGAAATGGGACAACTGTAATGGCATAATCAATAAAATATATTTTTAAAAAAAACTTAGAGAGAGATGAAACGCGGCCTGCCCGCACGATGGAAGAGCACTCAGCAATGCAGAGGAATGAAGTGCTGACGCACGCCACAACGCAGCTGAACCCCGAAAGCACTATTCGAAATGAAAAGAGCCAGTCACAAAAGGACACGGATGATTCCGTTTACCCAAAATGTCCACAGTAGGCCAGAGTGCACTGGGACTTGAAGTTTAAACTGTCGTTCTAACCCCTGTAAAAAACTGGCCCACAGTCACACACCTTAAAATTAATAGCTAACTAAGCAACAGAAATGAAGACACATTTATACTTTAAGATAGTAGATAAAGACTACATATTTATACATTTTGCTTCTCTTTTACTGCATCTTCGGGCCTGTATTGGTAATACTTCTCTTTCCCTTGTCCATCAGTCTCTGAGAGCTTTCCGCCTTTCTGCGCTGACATTTCACCTCATCAGCGCTCCGTCCTTCTCTTCTCCATCCAGGCCCCGGTGTGGGACGCACAGAGCTGCCTTGCTCAGCCTCCTTGCAGAGACCGTCAGGATGGAATGCTGACCTGGCACCATCCAGCTGTCACCCTAATGAAAAGGACCCCTCAGCCCGAGAATGTCTGAGATCTCTCCCCTCTCAGGCTTAAGTACGACTCGTATTTACCACAACTTTACTATTAAATACAGCGCACTACGTTGGACGCTGATTTTCAAAATGCCTTTGACCGAGTTCCATGCTGAAAGATACTTTTAAATTAATGTTTAGTGAAGGGTGGTGAAGGGGACTGATTTATCATGTGTAGGAACTGGCTAAGAGACAAGTTTATGAGAAGATAAGTAGTTACCTTCATTGCTTTGGCTAAAGACCTGATTATTGCTTTGGATAGAAAGAAAAAGGTGAACAATGGGGTCTACAAGAAGACATCCTGAAATTGGTCATATTTTATACATAATCTTGAAAGAGCATGCGCAAAGGAATCTCTAAGATTTCAGATAACCCCGAGCTACTTTGAAACTTAGAAAAATAAAAAGCTAAATCGAAACTATATTTAAAAGATATACACTCTGAATAAAATTTGCAGACCCAGGAAAGAACCTGGGAACAAACTCAATATTTCTCTCTTTAAAAAAATATCAAAGTTCAAGATATTATCAAGGAGGAGCATTTGAAATAAAACAGAGCACACCGTGCACTCCTGTACAAAACCTCACATACAGCATTTACTCTGCACATCTGTTGACACCAGACTTCAAGAAATAGCAACAGGGAGACAGTCCACCTGAAGGAAACACATGACTGAAGCGATGGAGAGGCTGATAAAAAACTTGCAAACTGCCTTCCAGTTAGAACAGATAAAATCTGAAGACATATTTGAGCTCAGTGTGTTCTCAGGATGAAGGAAGTTATCTGAGCAGAAGGCAGGGGTACACACCCCAAGTGCGTCCAGGGAGGAGAAATAGTATCCTGTGCTGAGATGAAAGCCTTCCTTTTGGACACTGTCAGGAGCACATGTGAGGCAAACCCAGACCCAAGGTCCCCTGATGCCTTCCTTTCCCACCAGGACCCCTCCCTTCCTGAAGTCCATGCACCAGGCAGCTGTTCTCAGCACACAGTGCCTTGCTAGCATTTTAGTCCCAAATCCTGGCTCCCAAAGTGTGATGGGAGCCCCGTGGACTGAGGTAGTGCGTGTTCTCTTCGTTGCCCACGTATCAATAGCCACAACACTCTACCGAATTATTGATGCTACAGACAAGTACAGTGAGACTTGAAGTAGCTCTACCACAGCGAACACCCAGACCAGGAAATGCTCCTGGGCACAGAAATAAGTAATTTGGGGATAAATAGGAGAAAATTTCTCTTTGTGAGTAGTAAAATCACCAGAGTGAGTAAAGACCCAAAATACAGTTAATTTCAAAGAAGGTTTACATCAATTAATACATGATAATTTTCAAACTGAAAATTTGGTAGATGTTTGCCCTGTTTCTCCACATGACATTTCCATGACACTCTGATGATGCCAGAAAAAAAAAGTTCCACATTGCCTTGAATACATTAATGGACCAACTCTATGTAACCTATATAAAAGGAAAAAATTAATGACAAGTTGGCCTGAGGGAAAATCACGAGTGAGCAGGCTGTCATTGTTCCCTCCGTGTCCCTCCTCTTTGACGCCTCCAGTTGCCGGTGCCTCAGCCAGCCCCTGGCCGAAGACCCCCCCACCTGCACCTGCCACCCCGTGCCTCTCCTTTTTTCATCCAACTTCTTGGCCTTGAACTATTCCTGTCAATGATTCCAATCACATGTAGCAAATATATGTTCTCACAGAGACACTGCAATACCCCCAAATGATTTCAGAGCAAAATAATTGTTCGAAGTCACTCCCGACAGTGGAGCCTCTCTCAGATGGGAGGGCGTGATGGTGATGGTCAATTTTGGTGCTGCAGGTGGGCAGCATCTCCACGTTTCAGGTGGGCAGAGAGCACAGGTTAGTGTAGGCCTCTGTTCATAATTACAGTGAGTCCTAATAGTGAAGCAAAATGATAAAACTTCAATTATGACTAAAATAGTGTCATTCTTTCTTTCCCCTTCCATCCATTCTTCAATTTCCCCAAAACCCTGAGAAACCCATACACATCCTCCCTATGAACACCATCATTTTGCTTCCAGGGACTTTGTGTGTTTGGGGCCGCTTTAACTTACAACCGTATTCATAATAAGCTGCAGAAAATTATGCTTAAATTAGGATTCAGAGCATTAACAGCAAAGGAGGAATAATGGGCATCAGCCCTGCAAATCAATGCCTTCCACACGCATGACCAAAAAATCCACTGGGTAAAACCAAAGCACTCCATTCTCACCGACGATGACTCCCTACTTCAGCTGAGGAAATATACACAGCGGTAAGAAGAAGGGACCGTAAATATGCACACTCAGTGTGTCTTTGCCCTGGCTGTACAACAATGTGCATAGAACAAAATAAACAAGAGACAATGAATCAAAACGAAATAGACTAAATTGATGAGGAGCCTTCAAATGGATGGCTCAATATTAGAGTGCTCAGTGAGAAGCAGCAAAATAATCAATAATGAATTTGGACACTTGCACCAATTTCAGAGTTAGTCTGGGCAAGGGAACGGGAGTTATTACAACAGCATTTTTGCAAGGAGTTCAGCATTTTGGAGCAAGCTTGGTGGCCAAGTTTGGCGACATGACATTAGCCTCATAAAATTGCCGAGTGCTTGGAAAGCAGCGTGTTGCACTGGAGACTGCTGCGTTGGTTTGGCAGACTCGGACGCTTTTGTTAGGAAAGATTTCCACTGCAATAGTGAATAGGACAAGAAAGAGATCAGGCCCAGTCTTTAGGACCTTTACGACTACTATGCGGCAGGATATGTGACAGGGAACGGTGAGCCGGATCTCTGTGTGCAATGTGTACACACAGGTCTGTGAAACAAGCACACGAGATGTGTTCCTGCCCCCCAGGAGCCCCTTTGCACGCACGGCGCCAGCTCTGCAGAAGGGGAAATCAGCCACGTGGAAGGACGAAGCCCAAAGCCCATTATGCCTAATGGTGGTGATGATCACACCAATTCCTCATATTTGCTCACTAAATTTCTTCCAGAAGGATGGAGGGAAGGAAAAAACAGAAAGAGAGAGTGGGGAAAGGGAAGAACATGGAGCAAGAAAGAAACAAGAGGAGGAGGTGATAAAATACTGAGGCTGCTATGTAATCAATTTTTTCAGGCCACATTTATATATCACATATACACATAAAGTGTGTGTGTGTGCGTGTGTGTGCAGAAAGGGACAGACAGAAACTCATTTGAATAACTGCACAGGAACCACTGATTTCCATGTGCACATGCCCGAGGTAAAGGCAATCAGGGAGAGAGAGACACACACAGCATGCGTGTAAAGGTCACCACTAACTGTGCTGTGTGTTATAAAAATGACCTGATAAGTCTCAATCATAACAAGTAAAAGTTCTAACATCATATAATCGATTTTTTCATATTACAAAGATTTGTCATGGAGTAAACCAGATGTTGAAACATCCATTGGAGGCCTCTATATCTATGATCACTTCCTAGTCTTAGAGGTTACCGGCTGGGTTTACACTTAAGCGGAGGCTTAGCTTCTCGCGCACAGATGCCTTTCCTGTCAGTAAAGAAGTACAGCCAGTGTGCCAGACCTTGACTTTGAAATTCATTCCCATGGCAATGAAAAAGACAGTGTTGCCTTAAATAGAGCACAGTAAGGTAACATTATAAGGTGACAAAAACAGCACAGAAAGGAAGAAAGTTCAACCTGGATACGCATCTTTAAATAAGACAACTAGAATAAAGGGAGGCAAGGGTTGAGCCAGAAAACTCACATTCTCCTTGTTTTCCTAGAGTTATCTTTATGGCACCTCAACAGGAGAAAACTGGCCTCTGTGTCAGCTGACAAGTGAAATAACCAAGAGTGGCTTCGTAAAATATAAATAAATCAAATTACTCTATGAAATCCAAGGAAATGAAACATTTTTTATCAGGAAGCATAAATGTGCTGGATTTTTCAGAATCACAATGTAGAGTTTTACCTCCTTAAAAAGATGTAAGTACACATATGTAACTACTTGTCACTTTTGAGGGTAAATAAAGGGGAAAATGGTATTATCAACCAAAGGCTCCTCTCTCCAGGGGGGAACAAAAAACAGTAGATACGGAGAGCACAGCAGTCTCCGCGGAGACCTGGGGCTGCATCCCCATGGGGAGAGAGTCCATCGGGACCAGCGAAGGTGGCTTGTCTCATGGCTTCGGACTTGCACTGAGTCTACTGAATCAAGGCAGATCATTTAAGACTTCCTGCCTTTTGGAAAAATGTGTTTTGATTACTGGAAGACGCAAATAAATTTTTTCCACTTGGGTAAGGATGTATTTACTTTGCCTGGTTTAGATCAGAGCTTATTGGCATCGTAATTAGAAATGTCAGTAAATGTACTCATACCTTTGGTTCATTTTTACTAGAACTTTCTCAAATAATTGTGTTTATAGAATCTGGCAGTTTGGCCTATTTCCCTTTCCAGCCCTCTCCTACCCCTAGCATTCGGAAAATATAAAAACCAGGTACTTCAAGCACGTAGTTCCATTAATCCAGTGTTTTCGTTGTCTGGAAAGATAGAACATCGTTTCCCCTTTATGACATTAACTATCTGCCGTTGGGAGTACTGGGCCTTGTGATGCCAAGTGGAGGAATCTTTCCCCCGCACACCTTCAGTTCTGGGACAGGCCCTGCTGATGAGCCTTCTAAGCAGGCTCGGGCGAAGCGAAGCCAGCACACAACACCTTGCACCTCCTGGAGGGTGGGGGCGAATGTGGAGGCAAGGGGTAACCTCTGCTTTCTATCCCCATCTCTATCTCTCTCAATGACCTTTTCTTTTTTCAGGTAAATATTACACAGACCTCAAGTATATAATTCAATATTTTTTAAAGATTTATTTATTTATTTATTTATCTTTAGAGGGGAAAGGAAGGAGAGAGGGAGAGAAATATCAGTGTATGGTTGTCTCTCATGTGTCCTCTACTGGGGACCTGGCCTGCAACCCAGGCAGGTGCCCTGACTGGGAATCGAACCGCGGTTGTTTGGTTCACTGGCCCCACACTCAATCCACTGAGCTACATCAGCCAGGGCTAATTCAATTTTTTTTAAAGGTACAGACCCATGTAACCAACGCTCCAAAACACATAACATGTCCATCAATGTCAACAAGTCCCCAAGAAACCATTCTGATCAGTACCCATGCCCCGGAGGCAATGCTTATTCCTATTTCTAACATCATATAGTAATTCTACCTGTTCATAAACTTCATGTAAATGGAATATCATGGCATCTAGTCCTTGATATGTATGGCTTCTTCTATTCAAAACACTGTTTTTGACATTCATCCATATGGTTCTATTTAATCATAATTTGTTCTATCTTTTTGTCTATTTTGGTGGACACTGCACATGTACACGGTATTCTGCAGTTGTTGGGTAGAAAAAAATTCTAGGGAGAAGTAAAATAAAGAGAAGGGGAAAAGGGAGAGGGGAGAAGAGGAGATCCTGACATACTAATGTTAAAATGGTAGGCAGCCTAATAAAGCACTGATTTTATAAGGAGAATACAGCAACATTCAAAGAGGTGGCGGAGAATCTAAAACAGGAATGGATTTCAAAGAATGATCAATGTTGTAATATGCTATAAATAAATCAAGGAAGGTAAGGACTTTGAAAGTATCCATTATATTTGGCAATTTAGCAGGTACCAGAAACCTCCATGAGAGCAACTTCAATGGTCAGAAGACAGTGAAAGCCAAACAGTCATGGATCCACACAGGAGTAAATGAGACATGATACATTCAGATAATCTTTCCAATAAGGTAGGATGTGAAAAAGAGGGAACTGAAGCAATAGCTCCTGTAATGGGAAACCAGGGTAGAGAGAGAAGTTTCTAAGACGAAAGAGTGTGAGGTTGAGGGGTGGGACCCTAAGCTCTAGGACTGATGGAACAAGACCCCAGAAGAGACAGGCATCTCAGCTGGGAAGAGGTAAGGAGGGAGCAATGAAGCTAACATCTGCTGTCTGCTGGATTCCAAGCACAGAGTTAGGGATGCAAATATATTATCTAATCTAATCGTCCACATCAAATTGGCATTACCCTCAAGTTGCCCGTGAGGATGCTTTTGGACTATGAGTAATTCACCCATGCTTCCTCAGCCACATTTCAGATTTTGTCTGCCTGCTGCCAAAGCACATGGTCTGCCCTGTGCCCCTCCTTGCTCTGAAACAGGCGACAAGCATCACAACAGATGCAGGTGACGGTATGACTACAGGTAGGAAGGAGCAGTGAACGTGAGAGTGTAACCCTCCGAGAAGGTTACTGCCAGGGCTGCTGTGGCGAGGGAACGGGACCTGGAGAGGGTGTGTGAAGGTGCCTCAAGCCTTCTGAGTTCAGATCAGAGCCATGGCAGTGTGGAATGAAAGTAACTAAGGAGAAAAATAGGGAATTGGTAGGGATCCCAAACCTTATCATTTCAAGCTATTCCCCCCTTTCATTAAGAAACCAAGAGAAAGGAGTGAAAAAGATAGAATGTTGAGTACCAAGCACTGTGGTAAAATTGGAAAATAAGCCGGCTACTGGTAATAGAGAGACTATGCTTGAAGGAAGACGGCTGTGGGCGAAGAACCCAGTCATGAAATAGCATTTGAGCGACACTCTGTAGTCAAAGCAGGGACTGGGCCAGGTAATCCAGGGGCACCTGAAGGGCCCCAGAGCTGCCTGAGAGGGAACGGCCCAGTGAGGGACAGAGGGTAGCTCTGTCAGACACTCCCAGAGGCTGCCCTGTCTTCTACCAGCAGAGAAGGGGGCCTGCCCACGGCCAGGGGAGCTAAGGACCTGATACTAGAGTTCGGCTTCCAGACTTGCACTGCTTGCTGGTACAGGCAGAGGGGTTACCTGACAGGAGAAGACTGCTGGAGCCGGAGGGAGCTCAGAGGGTACCTGGGAAGTGAGTAAGTGGTAAGAGGAGGAGCAGGTCCCGCAGCTCAAAAGATTTAGTAAAGAAGAAGTACATACTGTAAGGGTGAGAAAGAGGTGAAGATATGTATGGGCCAATAGTCTATGCCAAAGTTCCCAAACATTCCTAAGAGTTTTCTTGATCTCTTTAATATCCTATTTCTACCCTCCAGAGTTCCCAGCTGCCCTAGGGTCTTCAGATCCCCAATATGAACCCCACTTATTTTCTCAAAACTGCTTAAAACAGAAGTCTAACAGACATGAGAGCAGTTATGAGAAATGAAATAGAAAACAGTAGTACCCCCAGGAAGAGGAAATATGGCCTCTGATAGGAAAGACTGGAAGGACATTGGGAGGACACTGAGGGGGTGAAACTGAACGTGTCCGTGTGACACAACAAATTCAAGTTGATGAACATGTGTCCCAGGGCCTAGGTTAAAAATGAAGAAGAGACCAATATGGCTATATATAAGGGGGTTATAAGTGATGGGGCACCACACAGAATAAGGGAAGATGAGCTATAGGAAAAGGACCTACGTATACATTTATATGCACACAGCAATCTACGTCTTGGACCTTGTGCTTCAATGCAGCCCAGCTTCCAGCAAATGCCAGACGGTGGGAAACACTGTAAGTGCAGAGTCTAACAGACCTGGTCCCAAAACTGTGGGCTCTCTCAGCACACCAGAGTGGCTGTCGGGCAGCAAGTCTTGCTTCAAATGGGAAGGCCGATAAACAATTTGTGCGGCAAGCAAGGCACAGACAGAAAACGCTCTGCAGTCACAATCAATTCAGTGCGCACCAATAATGACAAACTGGGGAAAGAAGACCAGATCATACATGGAAAAATGCAGATGACAAAACCCAACGAGCTGCAACGTCGGAACCATGTTAACTCGGAGCTGTGTTAACACAGACAGGCAAGTGGTTGAACTGGAACAGGGGTGGCCCTAAGATTTGGATACATGAGGGAATTGAAAGACTGAATCCCAAATCTTGAAGTGGAATTTATATAACAAGCACACTGTGCTTTGCTGATATGTTTATGGGGGGTGGCTTTTTGGATTGACTGGAATTAAAAAGAGTTGAAGCCTTTTCCTGAATGATCTTTTAATACAACCACAGAAAATACTGTTATCTAGTAAATGTAATGAACATCGACTTTGAATCATCAACACCCACATACCTACTCAACAAAAGAAAGGTTTCAGCTCTCAAGTCCCAAATACTTACAGCTGCATCACCTTCTGAGACAGGATCCAGAGGATGCTTATTTATGATGAAACGGCCCAATGCACGATGTGCGTGAAACTCACATTACAGCTGCAAACATATGGACCGGTCTATGCAAATGGCTCGTTTCTAAGCCTCTGGGGAAGAGTCGCTCTTGGAGCCCCATAATCATATTTCAGAAACAGGCTATTAGAAAAAAAATCACTTTGCAATCCCCATGTTTAGCAGCAAATATGTGTTTCTTTCTGTGATGCTATCCAAAACCTATTAACTGTCAGTGACACACTAATCATCAGTGGCACTGAATTAAGAAGCATTCGTGTCCTGGGTTTTACTGACATCTTGTCGTCACTCCACATTCAAGGAAGAGTAAGAGTAACAGAAATCTGTACAACATGTGAAATTCGATGACCCGCATTATCACTGGTGGTCGCCAAGGCCCGGGTAAGTTAAAGCTCCACCGGCTGGCATCGGATCACAGGTGCTAAGCATTCCTGAAGACTGGTGTGGGAGACAGCCCCAAAGATGGCCCAATGACCCTCCCTTCCAGCTATTCCCACATGACACTGTGTAGTCCCTCCTTTACTATATAACTGCTGGCCTGTGGCACCAATAGGTGCCATACGAGAAAGTATGGCTGGGACACTTGCTAGGCTGGGTCATAATTGGGGTTTCTCCTTGTCTTTCCTGGATCACCCCGGAGGAAGCTGGCTATTGGACCATGGAAACACTCGAGCCGCCCTGGGGCCAGGCCTCCGAGAGAAGGAATTGGGGTCTCCCACCAACAAACACATAAGCCACACGAGGGAGCCGCCTTGAAAGTACACCCGCCCGCTCCAGTCAGGTCTTCCAAGGACAGCCGCCTGGACCAGCACCTCAATGACTACTTCGTGGGGGCCCCTGAGCCAGAACTGCCCAGCTGAATGCTCCCGAGTTCCTGACCCAGAGAAACGGAGAGAAAGAAAAGAATGCATTGTCGTAGTTTTAAGCCATCTGTATGGCAATTTGTTACGCAGTAGTAAGTAACTAGTACAAGTGGGTTTCCTCCTTTCCACCTGGAAGATCCTCAGCCTGAGGTGACCCAGCCTCCTCTGCGCTTCCTCAGTATCCTGCGTGTGTATCAGCTGTCATTTACCATCTTCTCCGGTAAACGGTCACTCATCTCTTCCCTCTCTGGATTGCAGACGCCTTCAAGGCAGGCACTGGGTGTTCCCAGAGTGAAGCATTTCAGGTGCACGATAAATGCCCAGTGAACCTGTTGTCCACAAGAAGGTGACTCTGTCAGAAGGAGAATGGAAAGATAATGAGCAATACATGGAAGCAATCAGCCCCTGAATGCCAGGGAAGACACAAATGCTGACAACCCAGCAAGAACGCGTAAAACCAAATGCTTCGGGCCACTCACAAGTTTCGGGAGCAGCCTCGCTACAGCACCAATCCATTCAGGGCGCAGCTGCACGTGATAATCCAAGGACATGCGCGACTTGAACTCAGTGGAAAAGTGACTAGCACTTTTAAAAAATGGCCTCAAGATAAAGGTTAATTGAACGAACGCATTGACTGAATGAAGGTGGTTGATTGCACAAGGTTGTTTAGAGTCCCCTCGGGCTGCAGTACTTGGTGAGATAAGGCATTCTAAAATGAAGCACAGTGTGTAGAATGTTTCCACATCACAGGCGAAGCATTTATTAGGAACAACAATGACTCAGAAGGGCAGCCCCTTACCGTAGCAGCCATGTCGTTAAGCGTGTGTCCACTGAGCCGCAGCATCTCCCAAACCGGGCACAGTGCCTCACACAGAGTAGGTGCCCAGCAAGGACTTGCGGAATGACCTGACCTGAAAACGTTTCCAGTTTCCTCCACTGAGCTTCTTCCAGAGGGCTGGGGTGAAATGAGTGAGACCCAGGCATCCAGAACCACCACCAAGCAAATTCCGTAAGCAGTTCAGTGTCAGGCCTGTGCGTCTGAACCACCATCGGCACATTTCCGCTCAGAGCCCTAGATAAATGCCTAGGGCTCTTTTCCAATCTAACATCAACCTAATGTCATCCTGTTATCATCCTATTATCACACCTTGGTTTGAGAATCTAAGAGAATTTACATACAGCAGCCAGAACCAGAGTTGCAGCTCTCGAAAATCACCCTCTTCCAAAGGGCCGCATGAAGGCACCTCTGCCTCTGACTCCAGGTATCCAGGCCACATGTCTGTGACACTGTGAAGACCAGTGCCACCTCAGCGCCATCCCCTGGCACCTCCCTGCAATTCAGACATAGCCAAAGCAGAGTGTCCTTTTAAGGAGATGCTTCAAGTGATAATTTCACCTGTTTTACCATCTCTGAAGCCCTGGTGGGGTTTACAAGATGATAAATCACCACATAAGTGACTCTTTTTTTTTCACTTTAATTGTCCAACTGCCCAGGAGTCTTATTCATCTCTCTCTGTGGTGTGTAGGTTCTTCAGCACTCAAAAAAGTCTGTACAAAATTAATGTTTCTAGCATTCAGAGCTGTTGCAATTTTGAGAATCATATATATTGAACATACTCACTTAGTTTGTAAATCCATGACAACTACTGTGCCAAATTCCCATTCTATGTAATACTCTAGAAATTTCCCCCGGGTATTATATAAAAGAAGAATCTAGTCTGTTGCTCTGTTTTAAACATAGGGACTTTTATCTAAGGATTTCAAAGCGTGTTATAACTGAGGTTCAGTGACTTGTTGAAGGCAACCCAACAAATCAGCAGATTGGGTCCAAATTACCTAGTTCTACATTCACTTTTTTAAAGCACAATTCTCTGGGGTTTGTTATATTGGCACTAGAGGAATATTATGATCTACGCATTGGTCAATGATTCATTCTTATTCACAGAATGACCACAGATAATTACTTCCTCCCCCAAAAACCAAATAAAAAACATTCTTCCTTTTCACCAAAAAGGCAACAGAATTAGTCCAAACCTACTATAGAGAAAATATCACCTTGCTTCATGAAAAATTGACAAGAACATGTTACAATAGAAACCAGATTTAGGTGGACCATACTGTGAGAGTCTCTACATTTGAGGCTGTTGGGTCTTCTCAGTTACCTTGACATACAGCTAAGGAATTTAATTGGAAATTATTGTAAAAAAAAAACTGAACCTCTGAAATTTTATGTTTTCTTATTTCTCATTTCTGAGGAATAATTCTCAGAGTTCCATACATTCCATACAATTTTCCCCAAAATGACTTTTAGCATAAATTATACTTAGTTTCTGAAAATGCAGTGTTGTTACTAATTTCGATGGGTAACTCTTCTGAATTTTGGGTAGCAATGTTAAAGCTTGTTCTCTAACAAGGAGCATTACAGAGCAAACTGGTTACAATGACATGGGCCATCTGGTAAAACTTGTGTCCAAAAGAACAGATCGCAACTCCCATTTTGGACCAAAAGAAGTCATTCTTGCCATCCCTACAAAATTTGAGCCTCAAATCAACCTATTCAAAAGGAACCCAGTTCATGTGCTTGACCAAAACGTCAAGAAAATTCCCAACAATTGGCAAAAACAAAACCTAGGAGAAAATGAACACTCACAATTTCTAAGCACCACCACTTCTTACATTTTCCTATAGTCTCATATTCAGTCAACAATTTATGTCAATCAATTGTAAAAATTTGGGAGTGCACTTTAATATAACTGACAAAGTCATCCTGATTTTCCCAGTAGATAGGAGGAAGATGTACTCCAGACACATACCTGATAATTCTTATCAACAGTAAGTACAGCTGAAGTCTTCCTTGGTTAGTTTTGAGGGTTTGCTACAAATTCCAGTGAAGATGTGAAAATCACGTTAGCGCTAATGTTGCTTACACCCACTACGTGCCACATGAAATGTGTTTGGTTCCCTAAAGTTCTCAAGTGTACGTTTAAAAGATGACATAAAAACATAATGGTAAAATCAAAGTGGGAAGACAGAGAAAGTGTGATGGTACCTTGACAGATTATGGCAACCAGTTCGATAAAGCTAACTGAAGCACTGAGGCACTCCAGAGAAGTGTGTCGTTTTCAGGCAGAATGACTACAGTTGCAGTCTTCAGACAGTGATCCACCCAACCCACAGTGAGCTCATAAAACTAAAAACTAAGTTTTCCATGGGAACATCTTTTTCCAAAACAAACTAAAAAGCAACAACAAAATAATTTAGAATTTTTTTATCTAAAAGCAAATGTTTTGTTTTTTTGCATTTGAATTCATTAGGTTTTGCTTGCATATAGAATTACCCCAAATGTTTGAAGTAACAAACATTGTTATTTATGATTCTGTGGGGTGGCTGAGCAAACCTTCCGGCCTATGTCAGCTTGGCTGGCACTGAAAACCTATGACGGCTCACTCACACATCTACGGCTGGCTGGCGTGTTGGTCTGGAAAGCCCAGAGCTAGAACAGCTCACGTCTGCTCTGCGTAGGGTCCCATCCTCCTGTAGGGCACTCGGGGTGTCTTTACACAGCAACCTCAAGGTTCCGACAAACAGCAACACAGGGGAAGTCCCAACACTCAAGTGTGCTTCAGATCTCGGCTTGAATCAAATTTCCCAGTGTTCTGTTAGCCGAGGTAAGCCACAGTATCATGAGTACTTTCAAGAGTAGAGAGAGTAGACTCAATTTTGGTGTATTTGTGACTTACCTTTTTTTCAACTGACCCCAGTATCTTCAACTTAAAGAATCAATAGACTTTTTCTGGACCTGAGACATAGACTAGTTGTTATTCCAATGTTCAGGTTTCTCCTCCACTTCTGAATTGATGGGGTAATCTTGCTTCTTGTTTTATGTCATTTAAATTTATTTTCTCTGTCTCCCAATCTTCCCCTAAATATAGGTGCACTTTAGGGAGTGAAGAGAGCAGCTAACCAGGTAAAACAATACCAAGATGAATGTGAGAAAAGGTAAAACCAAATGTATATCCTTATTTATATCTCAAGCCAAAAAGCAAGAACCACCTAGAAATTTCTCACTTGCTTTATATACTGTGAATGTAACTTAAGTACAAGTCTGGTGTTTGGAGGAAAAACAAAAATGATACTAGTAGTTGAACTTCACAAAACAGAACAAATTTGAGATTTAGGGTAAGCAATTTATTTTTATCTCAAATAATAAAAGATGGGCTTTTTCTTAATATTAAAAAATATGTGTTATCCTTAATATGGAAAACTAAGGTAATCTAATTTTTAAAATCCTATTTAGAGGTAATAAGTCAAGAGCTGATGCCAAACATAATTCAGCTCGCTCTGCTAACATTATGAGGGTAATGAAAGCCGAGTTTTCAGAAAGAACATCTAATACAATGGTAGCCATTTTGTCCCACACATCTGATTGAGAACACTTCATCACGGGTAAGTGACAAGAAAGAGTTTCATTACCTCCTAATGGCAATTAAATAACCACTGACATCATTGGTAGGAAATGTCTTTCATCACCATTTCAGGTTTCTCAAAATAGAAGGAAACGTGGTTTTGTTATTGTAGTGTTAATGCAGTTAGGGTGTGTAATAGTCTCATAAAAGTAAAACCAGAGCTTGAGATTTAATGACCATCACCATGGCTTTTGCGCTGAGGACAAAGTAACTCTATGCACTGGCCCAACCCCGGAGCCAGACTTGGGAGGCATCTTCCTCTCTTCGGTGCACCACGCCCCCCCATCACCGCATTCAGTACCCCAGTCTAACAATGCAGGCGGTCCACGGTGGGGTTTGAAGTAGCACTGTGTGTGTAGAAGAAAGAGTAACTCACACAATTTCCCACTGGTATCTTAAGATATCACATTTCTTACTTTTACCTTTAAGCCCACTTTTTTTTAAATCAACA
The DNA here is from genome assembly GCF_014824575.4 of Sturnira hondurensis. Taxonomy (NCBI): domain Eukaryota; kingdom Metazoa; phylum Chordata; class Mammalia; order Chiroptera; family Phyllostomidae; genus Sturnira; species Sturnira hondurensis. The sequence goes on along the minus strand of NW_028082759.1, from coordinate 24,186,246 downwards.
TTTTATTAGCACTATGTGACCTCCATGGTTTTCCCCTAAGCCCACTTTTAAGCTTTTTCTCTTATTTGGTCACTACATAACAGAATCTTCATGGCATGCTTTTACCTTAAAAACTCAAAATGCAAAATAACATATAATTTTGTGATATTTCATTTAACTCAATAATTGTTTCCACATTTTTGGCTCTCTCTGGCTCGTGTCAAACTCTTTTGATTATTAGCTGATGAAAATGAGGAAATTTTCCCCCCTCTGCACCGCTGTCCAGCTTTCACTTAATAGCAGATGCTCCCTCTGATATCATGGCTTGCCAGCATTGCTTACCCATTTAACTCATGCACTTCGGATTGGACCTCACTGCAAAGCAATCCTATGTGGAAGCCTATCTCTACTTCCAGAAGAAATGTTACTCACTGGCAGCTATGGTGTCCTTCTCAGAATTTAAAGACAGAGAGACCACCAGGATTGCAAAATATATATATATATTACAGCACTCTTACTCTCTTAGAAAAGCAAAAATCTGTGGACAAAGGGTTGTAATTACTCTTCTTAATTTATGGCAGAGTAAAGTGATATTTGCCAGTCTTGAAATTTTGTCCTTACCTGAGCAATCAAATAAGTGAAATACAACCAGAAATATTCTATACCTTTGTTTACATGTTTATTTATATTTGGTTTTGCTCCAAAAGTTTCGAGTGACAAGCACAGATAATTTCATGATATCTCAGGCAGGTTTCAAATGCCTTGGGAGAGGTTAATCAGAGTTGGGAATTGTTTCAAACTTCTACAAAAGCAAGATCCAGACTGTATCTTAAAAGTTTTTCAATGCAAGAAGGAAAATGCCCATGAAGATATTTCAAATCGCATCTGAATCTAAATGTGACTCTCAAAGCCTCTGACGGAACCACCTTTGTGTATGTGTGTGTGTGGCCCAGAAATTAGCCTTCTTCTCCCTGGCTTACGCTCCCTACCTCAAAGCTAACAGCATTTAGACCATTTTTAAATGAAGACTCAGAGGAAACCACTACAATGGCCCCAGCTCCTTGATTAAGTCTCCGTACATGGGACCAGTGCTCGCACGCAGTACTGAGGAGTGGGGCCCGGGACGCTCACTCTCAAAGCTCCTCCCCTGTCACCCAAAGCTGCCTTCATAAAGGCACGGCCACAGTGTTCGCCTACTTGGGCCTTAATCTGAAAGGACAATATTTAGGCCCGTGGCTGCTTCCAAAGTGATCACCACGGTTTTGACAGATTGGCCTTCCTGCTTTTTCCCCCCCATGCGGGTCTGAAATTCGGGAGTCAGCGCTGCCGCCACCTGCGTTCCAGGGCATCCTTAAACCGGGAGTGTCCCAGGGTCAGAGCGGTCAGCCAAAGTCCACGGAAGTCAACAATCTATGACTCACAAATCTGAGTAGCTCGTGAGGAGCCACAAATATTAGGGCAAATTCCATGGAGCATCCGCTTCAGGGGCGTATTCCATCAGTGGAAGCCAAGAAAAAAGGCTCATTGAGGAAAATTACAGGTTCTCATTCTAACACTAAACACTACTTATTGCACAGTTTTTAGGGGTCGATATGCAATGTCAGTTGGATTTATGTTGCATGTTTTAATTCCATTTCGAGCTATGTACTGAATAAATTCCATTAGTTCTTATTGTGGAGAAATATGGGAAAACAGAGTCATAAAAAGTTTCATCCTTTTCCACCTATCTTATTTCCAGTACACAAGGGAAAATAAATATCATTATGGGAAATCTATGATGAGGAATAAAAACAAAATTTTGTTGATATGTAGAGAATAGAAAAGACAAGAAAGCATTGAATAACCCATAAAAAAGGACTGTCTGAAAATAAAATCCACAACGTCTGAGAAAACCAAGCTCTAATGGTTATTTCAAACATGGGACTTTTAAAAATAATTTTTAAGTGAAGGGATCTTTATTCTTTCCTAATGTTTGTACGTGCTCCGAAAGGAAAGTTAAATATTGTGATTTTTCACTGTGGTGCTGCAAGTGTTTTGATCCAAAGAGTTCACTTTACTGAACTTCCCCCGAAGAGTATGTGTCGTCCCTACTTTCGTAACCATGATTCGGTGTGCGTTAGGGACTGGAAGGGATTACAAGAAAACCACAAGACATAGTTCTCTTCTGGCTATTATTATTATTTGGCACCAGAACTTGAGCCTGAAAGGTTTATTTCCGTAAAGTTCAAAACACATCTTGTGTGCACTATGTAATTATCATATTATATGTTATATTTTTTTACCTCCTTGAGGGAAATTTGCTCTCCTCGTTTGGTTACCAGATGGCATACTTCCCTAGTTCTAGTGTGTGCGCGTGCATTTATAAATACATCAGAAAGTGTACGGGTGATCGATGTAACGGTCCTCCAGACAAGCCCTCAGCTGGCTCTCAAGTAGAACAAGTCAAAAGTCCTGTTGCTCGGCCCTCAGCAGGCTTGGCATTTAGGTCCAAATTTCCATCTTTAATATCCACATACTTTTCAGCCAGTTTCGTGCTGTTGGCTTTGTCGGGCTACACGGCAATGCTACCACCTAGTGGAGCTTGCCTGTCCGTGGGTGAGCATGGTCCACTCTAACCCTACCAAGGACAGTCCCCATGTGTGGTTGGGGAAGAGGCCTTCTCCCAAGAACCTCCTTCCCCAAAATATTCCTCCCTATGGCAAGTGCCAGCCTTCAACCTGTTCAGAAACTCCAGTGTTAGATTTACTTTTTGGAAAGGCAGCCATCAAAGAATATATCATTGTTTCCAATAGATTGTTATTTTAAATATACCTGATACCTAGGAAGGAAAGTTGTAAGGCCTACCACTTTCTTAAATTAACAGATTTTTGAAAGTCTAGCTGTCGGCGGAGCAGTCATTTAAATGAGGAAGAATAGGTGTGCTCAGAACACGACCTGAGGAGCACACACCACAGGGCGGACGGGGCTGTTCCTGGGAAGCAGACATGAAAGCAAAGGGAGCAACAGGTGGGGTCTTTTTTGGTTTTTCAGATTTCCTGGGTTGAGCAAGTACTTTTGATACCAGACAAATGAATACTAATCTTTATTTACGTACCAGCCCCACAGAAGGAATCAGGAACCAAGTTTCCAAGCTAGTAAGGAGCAATATCCTTTTATTATAGATAAGGAAGCCAAGGCTCAAGAATTTAAGTGACGTATCTAAGGTAACTGGGACAGCTAAATTGAAGTGTGAACTCGGCTATGCCCAGCACACAATGCCCAGACGGCCAGTTAAACAATAGTTCCCAATGTGTGGGTGGATGTTTCTAGAAGAGATGAGCATCTGAATTGGTGGACTGGGTAGAGCAGATGGTCCCCCTCCAATGCGGTGGCCATCCTCCAACCCACTGAGGGCTTCAAAAAGCAGAACAGCAGAGGAAAGTCACACTGGCTCGCTGCCCCACCGTTTGAGCTGGGACAGGATCGTCTCCTGCCCTTGGCTCTCAGGCTTTCAGATCCAGGCTGGAATACACACAGCCAGCTCTCCAGCTCTCTGGCCTCAGACTAGACTGTCCGCTTCCCTGGGTCTCCAGCGTGCAGACGGCACGGTGTGGGGAGTCTCAGGGCATGTCTATTGGCTCATCATCCCATGAGCCAATACCTCCTCACACGTATCTTCCCAGGCCTACGTACATATACCCTTTTGGTCCTGTGGCCCTGCAGAACCCTGACAAGTGCAGCAAGACTCCGGTCACTGGCAGAGTTCCAGCACCACAGCCGCAGTTCCAGTGCTTATGCCCCTCTGTCAGAACCCTCTCCCCCACCTCCTCTCCAGTTGGGTTTCTCAAACAACCTCTTTCTGCAGTGCTCATCTCACTTAGTGTGACTTTTCCCACAAAGAAAAATTTAAAGTCAAATATTTTTGTCTGAAAATGGAACAAAATGTTTTCCCATCTTACTTAAGTGACAAGAACAGAGTACAATATCATTGTACATAAATTAGTGTGTGGCATTCAATTATCTCAATTGATCAAAATCCCTCTGACACACTAATAATACCAGAATACTGACTAATATTTTCAGACTTTCCTATTAAAATATTCAAGTTGATGTAAAATACGGACGCCACATAAGATGAAGCGTCAGAGCGCTAACAAAAGCCTGATGAAAACCTTCCTAGAACATTGAAAAGGCAGTAATCACGCTCTACCGTTGACTTGTTAAACCCACGAGACATTCTCTGCCAATTCTCAGACCCAACCCCACCGACCCCCTGCCCTTGGCCCACTTGCAAAGAAGCAGAATATAATGGGAAGACCCCATTAACCAAGTAAACTTAGTAATGACTTCTATCCATTTACATTTTTAAAAATTCCAGTCTAGCTTTTATCAGTTCTTCTTGAGATGATCTGTGGAGCACTGAGTGCACTCCTGCGGTTCTGTAAAGCATCTCTAAGGCTCACAACAAACCTACAAGACAAGAGGTGTTCCCATGTGCTTTGCTGATGAAGAAAACGATGCTCCGAAAGCTACTAGTCCAAGGCACTCACCCAGAGACACCTCTGTTCCTACCCCAAGGAAGGTTAACATCTATGTCTAAAGTTGCATGTATGCACATTCTACGCCAGGTGCTAACCAGTTACATCTAGGACCTTGTTTACAAGTAGCCACCAAACCGTCCCAGCAGTGAACCAGGTTGCCGCTTTGCAAGCATCTTCCTTGTGGACGAAAGTACGGGGACACAAAATGAGTGATCTGCCCCTTCCTTAGCAGGCCGCGTCTGTTGAAGAATGCAGCAGGGCGCTCTGTGAGACACTCCCCGGAAGGAGAACACACTCACCCTACTGATTCTTTCATGGGCTTTCCTGAGGGGGAGGTGAACTGCCCCATCTCCCAGAACATCAAACCTTCCGTTGAAAATGAGCTAATCTTTCAATCAGCCGCATTGGGCTCTTTGTCGGGAGGCAGAGGAAACTTGGATGGTCACAGTCTGTTAGGAGGCTATGGGATTTTCTTCCTCCGTATTATTATTTTGGCACCTCTACCAAGCCATAAATCCTTTAAAGCCTAATAAGTAATTGCAAAGAGATTGAAACTAAAGCTGCAATAGTTGCAAAGCTTTTAATGTGTCACTGGAGTAAACACTCACGCTCACTGTTGTAAAGAGAAGTGTCTTCCGGTGCTGCGGGGGTATTTCCTACCACCCGCTATACGTCTGGCAGAGTGTTTGAAACCACAAAGGCTACACACACGATGTACACACACACGCTCCCAAAACAGCAATCCCCGTCTCAAGAAATGTACTGTAACAATGAAGAAGGGAAACGTTTACAAGTAATCATCACAATTTTTTCACGAAACTTTCCTAGCATATTGACAAGAGCAGACTCATTGAGACATTCCAAAATTGTCAAATCCACATATGGGGTGATCTAAACTTTTACGGATCAAGGTCCCATCAGAAAACAGAATCCTCCCCAGATGGTTCTAGTGAAGCAATGCTAATGAAGGGACCACAGAGGACCAAGGGGTGGGAGGAGCTATGAACAAGGGCCACTCAGCACCCAGAGACCTGCTGGGGCGAAGGCAGCCCACCTCCAGCTGTGGGCACAGGAGGAGGAGATGGTGCTGATGGCACCCAGCAAGAGTCAAAGCTGCAGGGGGGTTGCCCCCGGGGCCAACCCAGGGAGGACACACAGGAAAGACAGCCACACCTCCTCCTACTCACCCACGTCCTCTTGGAGCTGGAAAAGGGAGCCAGAGGCAAAGGCAGCTGGGTGATACCATCCACAAGCCAGTCACCTGCCAGGGCACAAAGAGAACGGGGAGGAGAGACAAATACATAGCCTTTGCATGCATGCATGGATTTTCATTGTTATTACAAATATTAAATACACGGTCAAGATGAGGGTTTGCTGGGCCAGACACTGGTCTCAGTGTTTTCACGTATACCAAATCGTTCAATGCTCACAGTGACCTAATGAGTTAGAACTGTCGGTAATCCCCATGTACGGATGGAGACAGTGAGGCACAGGGAGGCTCAGGAATGCGCCCAAGGTCACAGAGCTAGTACGTGGTAGAGCCCAGATTGGAATTGAGATGATCTGGCTCTAAAGTTCATGGCCTTAAAACGTTATGTTCCCCTGCCTATCAAGCCTCACACCCTCTCTCCACAAAGCATCCCAAAGCAGCATCTCTGGATATGAAATTAGCAAAGCAGCCCTGGCTAGCATAGCTCAGTGGATTGGGTGTGGGCCTGCAAACTAAGGGGTCACTGGTTCAATTCCCAGTCTAGGGCAGGTGCCTGGGTTGCAGGCCTGATTTCCCAGTTGGGGGATGGGGGGACGTGAGAGGCAACCACACATTAATATTTCTCTCCTTCTCTTTCTCCCTCCCTTCCCCTCTCTCTAAAAGTAAATAAATAAAATCTTTAAAAAGAAGTTAACAAAGTAAAATCAAATGCGATGCCTCAGGATTTCACCAGATACAGTAGTAGCCCAGTACTCATTGTTAATTCGTTTCAGAACTTGTGACAAGTGCCGAAACCGAGAAGTACTGAGCAAGCAACAAGTGGTGAAGCGTTTTCTCTGGCAGGGTGGCATCGCGACTCATACAGGTTCTAGAAAGTGTGACAAGTGCAGGGTTTGACAAGTTCTGAGACCAACAAGTACCATGGTATGACTGTATTTCCTATTAATGAACATGAAGAGCCAGCGTTCAGGATGTACACTTCTCTACCATACAAGGAAATAAAATAAACTATCGCTCTGATTTTGCCTTAAATTTCCATCGATGCAGGAATTCCTGGAGGGTAGTGGGAAAATAATCAGAAAGCACTCCATTGCAAAGGAGAAAACCAGTGGCGGAAGGGGAAAAGCTATGATTTAAAACCTGAAGAGAGAAGTTATTTTCACAAAGGGCAACGACTGCCATTGCTTCGCCTCCGCTTCTGAACCTGGAGAACTGTTGATGTTCTTGAACTAGTAAAATTGTAAAGCTCCTCAGAGACACTTCTTCTTGGAGGCAGAAGGAAACTGGTTAGCCATTTAACCTGAGGTAGGTGGGCAATTTGAGTTTAAAAGGAAGCAGGCATAATGAAGGACTTATTCAAACAAGTCTGCGATAGTCACCAGACTGTTGTTGCAACTCGTTACATCCTTCCTGAAAAATACGGAAGAAATGCTAAGCTTTCCCTGGCCCATAATAAATCATTCAGGAGCTGCCACTCCCGGGCTAAGTCTTCCGGCCCGCTCCCTGCCTCTCCCTTTTTTTCCCTTCGTACTTTTCCTCTCATTTTTCTAGTGTCTGTTAAAGAGAATGAAAGAAACTGGAAGTAAAAGCAGACCACTTTGCCCCAGTCATCACCCTGAATATCAGAGAAGTAAGAATATGACTCTTCCATTCTTGCTTTTGCTTGAACATTGCAGCGGAAATCACAGTTGACGACCAGAGGGGCACATCATTTGTCTTCACGCTTGAAGAGAGTATGCAGTCACTTAGAGAGAAGAAAGTCTGAGATGGATCAGAAGACCCTTGGCCAACATCCCCCTCCCACTGTTCTGTACCAGAGCACCACACTGCACTGTCAATGACACTGGTAGTCTCCGTGGGGACGGGCAACACATTGCAAAGCACATCAGAAACACCACCTATGTGCTCCAGCCAACTGGCTCTTCTCTGCTGATGTCATCGGGTTGTTTATGAGGCGAGTAAGGAAAGACCTCTGATGACCTGGAACTTAGAGGAGGCTGAGAACAGTGTGGAAAGGATTAAGTAAACTTACCATGGAGAAACCCAACAGACACTGCTTCAGCCGGGTTAAGGGGTGAATGTGGAGAATGATAAGACAAGACAACAGTAGCTCCAATATTACACAAACAGCACTTTATCTCTGATTTTCCCCCTGAAAACCCATCAGCCCGGTCTAATCATATCAGTCCAATCCCAAGTGAGGACGTTCTACCAAACCCCCGAGCAGCACTCCTCAGAACCGTCTCAGTCACCACACACGGGGACAGTCCGAACAAGGGTCTCAGTCAAGGGGGCTCAAGGTGTGACGGCAAACTGCAGTGTGGTATCCCGGATGGCATCCCAGGACAGAAAGGGGGCATTAGGGGGAAAATAAGAAAAATCAAAGTAATTTTTATGTGGCCAATAACAATAATATGTTAATACTGTTTTATTACTTGCAACTAATGTGCCACAGCAATTAGGCTGTTAATAACAAGGAAAGAGGCTGTGGGTACATGGGAATTCTCTGTTCTGTCTTCCCCGGGTTTCTGTAAATCTGAAACTGTTCTAAAGATAGAGTATTTTCACAAAGGAAATGAGGTCATGTACAGAAAGTGTTTGTAAACCACGGTGCATTGTCAGGGCGACAAGATGCCGGGGGCGGGAAAGTAGACTGGTAGAGCTCTCACAGAGGGTTTCCCGTAGCTCCGACTTCCACAGCAGTCTTCCAAATGTTTGTATTTTGGAAATCATAATTTTTTTAGATACACAACCGGTGAAATTGGTTTTACTTATCATCAGAGAGATCTCAGAAATTATTCAATAGCGCCTTAATCATCCTGCAAGTCATTTACTCAACCACGATCATGTCCTGGGTTCTGTCCCAAATACTGAGAACGCACAGGCTCACGAAGATGCCCCAAGCTCCTGGCCCTCCAGGAGTGAAACTGTCAATGAGAAAAGTAAAACAAACTAATGCTTATACTGTTTGGCCTCCCGCATAATAAAGCATATGACCTGCCCATAACTGGTGAAGTGAATGAATAAGGTTTAGTCAAGACTCTTTCAGCTGCAAGGGACGGAAGCCTAGAGTACAAAGATAATTCCTCAGCTCATGGACCTGCAAAGGCTAGGGGCACTCCAGGGCTGTGGCTCCGCAAGGCCTTTCTTCTTTCTGAACATGCCCCTGTACCCACTCACTGTCCTGGAGGAGGAGGAGGAACTCAGATGGCGGTAGCTTTAGGAGAGGGTACTCCTCATCTCTCCCTCTTCTGGCTGGTTTAGGGAGCAGGATCTGCCTCCCTACCTTACTGCTTCCCACCACACGCTCAGCTACCATGCGGGGTTTGCTTCTCTAAACCCAACCCAGTGGAGAGTACTAAGAAGTCCACCATACCTGCACATCTAAAGCAGGTGCACTAACCCAGCTTTTATTAGAATTGCAGTTGATATTTTGATTTCCATCTGGTTAACTCTTGTTGCTATCACTCAATTCATTCTAACCTTGAAGAGGGGTGGGATGGGAAGTTCTTCATTAGCCCCTAAAGTCCTGCTAGGAAATACGGGAGCACGGGGTCTGGGCTGTAACTGAATTCAGGGGCTCGGATGGTGCCAGCAGAATTCAGACTCTCGGTCCCTCAGCTCTGCTCTTCTCTGTGTGGGTTGCACTCTGAGACGGGCTTCCTTCAAGGATGGCGCCTGTAGTTCCGGGCCGGTAACCCTTTGAGCTAAGCAACTAGGAGAAGTGAGCTGCTTCTTCCCAATGTCTTCAACAAAAATCCTGACATTTGCTCTGCTTTGGATTATTTAGGTCTTGTGTTCTACTCTCAGATCAATCACTGGGGCCAGGGAGTCAGAAGACACTGCTTAGCCAGGCCTGCGTCACGTGAAGCCCTGGGTGGAACCTGTACCTTTTGAATGGCATGTACTTAGAATGAGGGAGGGAAGGTGCTGTTACCAGAATTAGGGGGGAGACCTAAGCAAAAGAACAAAAATCTACTACAGCTACTACTAACTCTTTTTACAGAAAAGAAAACGCACAGCACACAGCCTGTGTGGGGCACATAGGACATTTAAAATTGCGTGTTTGACCCCAAGCCTGTGAGCCTTCCTTCCGTGAAGACACCTGCCTAGGCCTCCACCAATAAATCTCATCACCCTTACAAAAATGATCTAGCCCAGCAGTTTTCAACCTTTGCTGTCTCACGGCACACATAAACCAATTACTAAAATTCTGTATCACACCAAAACCTACATTATATTTTCTTGCCAATCTGACAAAAAAATAGGCATAGGCATAATTTTCATCCACTCACACCAGACAGCCAGCTGTTGTTGTGTTGGCTGTTGTCAGGTTTTTATCGACAACCTTAGGGAAGAGAGGTCGTGCCCCTGACTACACAGAGCGCTGCTCTAGCTGAAGAAGTGGTAGAAACTCTTAAGACAACTGCAGATCGCATTGGTGAAGAGAACTTACTAAATTCCTCATCCCCTAACATGCCGTTCTGTGCCCTGCAAGAGAAGCTGCTCCCGCTGAATAGCTGGTGACGGACCAGCTCCGTCTGATTTGACGGACAGAGCTTTAATCTCAGACAGCCTGGGTCACGTTCGGACGACTGCTCAATATGCTCCTGTTCTCTGCTATTTTGCACCTTAATTGTTAATACTTGTGAGGAACCCACATGCAATGGATCCCATATAAGAAGTTTACCTTTTTTTTTTTCTGAAATTCAACTTATTCCGGACTCTGCTTGGTAACAGAAAACAAACGCAAAGAATCATGTTAAACTCAGTTAAGCTGGTACTTTCTTAGTGAAATCAAAGTAAACTCAATTTAGGGTCCTCCTCCCTTCCGCACCCCTGCACCCCATTTAAGTTCCAGGTGGCGTAATATCCTAGCATTAGGAAGAGGTCATTCTGGCTTCTGTTGACACACACCTCGTGCCCTCCGACTCAGGGACACGTATCTACGTGCCGGCATCGGCTAGGATGTCTATCTGCAGGCTGCTTCCAGGGGTGGTCCCTCCCCACAAGCACAAGGCCCCTCCACAACAGCCTGACTTCAGGGCCACGTTGACGCCACATTTGTCTACACCGGAAACATTTGGCTACTCATCACACCACGTCAGAGCACAAGCAGATTCTCTATAACCTTCTCCTAGCAACCCTGGCTGTCTCCTGCTGCTGTCCCACCGCACGGAGGATGATACGGCATCCCTGGGCAACCAGGCAGGCAGTGGAGGACACCGGCATCCCTGGGGTCCAGACCCTGCTGAGGCAGGTGTAGGGAAGAGCACGGTGCCCTTGCCAGGGGCCGCCAGGGGCCGATACCTTTCCCTTCCAACTCCTTCTCCATAGCCCCAGGAACCGTGAGCCAGCCTAGGGAAGGAAAAACACTCTCTAACATACCGTGAATTCTTGCCAATCTTCTGATCCTTTCTTTCAACTGCTGTCTCTACCAGGAGTTTTAAACTCAAAAGCAGGGATCAGCTGGCTTGTTTTCGATCGTTCTGCCAGGCCTCACTTCTCTGAAAGAGTGAGCTCAGACTGCCTGAAATAGAGATAAAGGCCACTTTTTAAAAATCGCTAAAAATGAAAACAAAGTCGTTAATGTCGAAATGTTCCCCCCATGACGTAATTGGAACCAAGCTGAATTTCTGTATTTGAGATACTAAGACCTGGACCACAAAAGTACAGAGCACGGACGGGAGGACATAGCTGCTCAAGCTAAATAGGCCGCAAATACTGGCTTCAGCGTGACCTCACACGCTTCTTCACGGCCTTCCCACAACACTCTTTGGACTATCCTCAGAAATGAGCAGAGCGACCAACCGAAAAGACCTACAGAGGTTTCTCTGGATACGCTCTTCAGTGCCGGGTGGCCAAAGCGAGAGCAGAGGACAAACCTCACATTTAGCAACTGGAGACTCTTGTCATGACATCATAACTTCATCTCGGACTGGGTACCTCCAACCACTGTGAGGATGCAGAGGACACCGCGAGGAAAGAGGTCTCTGTTTCCCCTCCCCCCCGTGAAATTGCTCCCAGACTCCACCCTGAAGGAAACATGGAAGGGCAGAGAAAGCTGAGAGGGCCCCAGTTTGACCTGAAAGACACGGAGCCAGCAGGAAGCGATGAACCAGGAAGAGAGTTCAGGATTACAAATCGCAAAACATCGAGTTTATTTTTATAAACTACCCAGTGAGACTTTCGGCAATAGAAAAAAAACAATATTCTGTGTTTTCCCTGCACATCTGAGCATAATGAAAGTGACCCCTGCTCTGCTGACCATCCTCCAGAATCACTCTTTTCAGCAGGAGTGCACGACAGAGTGGGAGAGGCCAGGAGGCACCGACCGCTCTTGGGGAGCAAGTCACAGTACCCCAAATCCACTGTCACAAAAGTCACTGCTCTATTTACTACTTTGGCTGAATTGCAGATATGGCTGTGACTAAAGAAAAAAGGGAAACATATGGAGGGAAGGAAGGAGACAGCGAGCGAGGGAGGGAGGGAGGGAGGCAGATGGAGGTTAATGAGGGAGAGAGGAGGGAGGGAGGGAGGGAGGGAGGGAGGGAGGGAGGGGAAGACCTAGAGGGAAAGAAAGAAAACGGAGGAGAAAAGGGAGGAACAAAAATGTCTTGTGTTGTACAAAATAACTCCATGGTAAAATCATTTCCTCAACAAGCCGTGAATGAAATGAAAGCTGATGCCAGTGCCAGATTGTTTGAAGAAGTTGTGCTTCAAAGATCTCCCTTCGGTAAATCCCCAGGGACTTCAGAGCAACAGCCACCAAAACGTGAAAGCTTTCTTATCTTCACCTGACTTCCTGCTTTGAGTCTCTTCTCCAGGAGACCTTGAAAACTCTCTCTGCAGCAAATACAAAAATCACCTATTTATGGAGTCTTGTAAAACGCTGCTTTTGGAAATGAATGACTGAAATCAAGAAAAAGAAGAGAGGAGAAAAGAGCACAAAGCGACTAGAGCCCGTGAACATCTACGCACTGATTTTTCTTCATGNTTTCCCCTCCCCCCCGTGAAATTGCTCCCAGACTCCACCCTGAAGGAAACATGGAAGGGCAGAGAAAGCTGAGAGGGCCCCAGTTTGACCTGAAAGACACGGAGCCAGCAGGAAGCGATGAACCAGGAAGAGAGTTCAGGATTACAAATCGCAAAACATCGAGTTTATTTTTATAAACTACCCAGTGAGACTTTCAGCAATAGAAAAGAAATATTCTGTGTTTTCCCTGCACATCTGAGCATAATGAAAGTGACCCCTGCTCTGCTGACCATCCTCCAGAATTGCTCTTTTCAGCAGGAGTGCACGACAGAGTGGGAGAGGCCAGGAGGCACCGACTGCTCTCGGGGAGCAAGTCACAGTACCCCAAATCCACTGTCACAAAAGTCACTGCTCTATTTACTACTTTGGCTGAATTGCAGACATTGCTGTGATTAAAGAAAAAAGGAAAACACATGGAGGGAAGGAAGGAGACAGCGAGGGAGGGAGGGAGGGAGGGAGGCAGGCAGATGGAGGTTAATGAGGGAGAGAAGGAGGGAGGGAGGGAGGGGGAGGAAGACCTAGAGGGAAAGAAAGAAAACGGAGGAGAAAAGGGAGGAACAAAAATGTCTTGTGTTGTACAAAATAACTCCGTGGTAAAATCATTTCCTCAACAAGCCATGAATGAAATGAAAGCTGATGCCAGTGCCAGATTGTTCGAAGAAGTCGTGCTTCAAAGATCTCCCTTCGGTAAATCCCCAGGGACTTCAGAGCAACAGCCACCAAAACGTGAAAGCTTTCTTATCTTCACCTGACTTCCCACTTTGAGTCTCTTCTTCAGGAGACCTTGAAAACTCTCTCTGCAGCAAATACAAAAATCACCTATTTATGGAGTCTTGTAAAACGCTGCTTTTAGAAATGAATGACTGAAATCAAGAAAAAGAAGAGAGGAGAAAAGAGCACAAAGCGACTAGAGCCCGTGAACATCTACGCACTGATTTTTCTTCATGCCTCCTATCTGTCCGCCCTCACGGTCAGTCTAAAACCCAGATCTGTCCACCCACCGGTGCTCCGAGCTACTGCTCGGAACTGGGAAGGACACCTGCTCTCTGCAGAGCCAGAACCCTCTCCAAGGACCGCACTACAAATGAGCCTTCTTTCCTCCCCGGCTCCTTGGAAGGGGCGTAATGGCAACTCCAGTCACTGTAATTGTCGCACAAATGCCTGCAAGGAGATCCGAGAACACCCCAAAGCCCACAAAGCTTACTGACTTATGTAAAAATGCACAAAGGGGTTTTATTTTCAATTCCAATTTTTTAATTTTTTTTATTATTTTCCCCAGCACAGAGCAGGCTTTGTGCCTGTGGATACCCCTAAATGTTTATGTCTCAGAGGACACAGAAGTGTGAAAAATGTGACTCATGTTCTTGACAAATTCATATTACAAGACACGGCCTTGAAAATGAAAAGCAAATGAAATCCCTCTTTCCTCTAAATTTTCTTTCGTGTCAAAGGTTAGTCTTGCTTATTCAACAACTTAGACCTCGGTACTTGAAAAATAATGAGTCTATCCAGGTAGTATCAACAGCTAGGAGTTCAGAAATGTGAACAGAAAGTCTTTGGAAAAATAAATCAGGGTTAGCCGTCGGAGAAGACTTTGCCGTTGTGCTAGACCACGAGTGAATCCCTGACCGCTGAGTAGCTGATGTAGCAAGTTCGTTGGTTCACTCCCCCATACCCCACCAGGGAAGCTGCAGAATGAGGACGTTTGACATGAACTGCCCGACTCACTCTTAGAACACACTAAAACCTTGAGCCTTCATCCCATTAAATAAAACTGTCGTCAAGAATGTAACAATCAAAAAAAATTAACTCATCTCTCTTCTAAGAAAAGTATAATTAATTAGACCTACATTTTAAGCCAACAACAAATCTCAGCCACAAATTACCCACTGAATGGAACATAAATTTTTGCAATAAATGTATTATTTGTTCTTTCTCCCTCACCATTTGCAGGTCAAGGAGAGCAATCCTCCAACAGGCCACCAAAGAATCTGGCTTTCAAGGCCAAGGTATGCACATCGGACATACCTCATTCTGTTCTAGAAAACACTAGGACTTCTCTTTGCGTTTGGCTTGCACGAGGAACCACTGTGAAGTCGCGTGTCCATAGCCAGGTCTCCAAGTTTACCTGCTCACACACTCTCACCAAAGCTGCCTGGAAACACGGATTGCGTCATCTCTAAATTCTCGGTCTGTATGCAGGTGGAAATGACAGCCATGGCGCAGTGAGCGCTCGCTGTGTGCCAGGCACTGTTTAATGGATGGACAGAAATTCACTTGAACAATATTTAATCACACATTTTCCCTCCCTTGGGAGAACAACTCAAATCCATTGGGAATCTGAGAAAATAAGAACCATTGATTCTTATTCTTATTCTTATTCATTATTCTTATTCTTATTCAACCATTCAGGATGGCTGAATCAGGAATTAATTTTTCCTTTCATTTGGTCAATACATAGTCAATACAAAAGTGAAGTTTTTTTCAGACCCCTTCCCACCACGGTCTCCCACCTGGAGAGCAGGGATAATAACAGGGCCTTCCTCCCAGAGCCGCTGCATTGGCCTCACCTACCGCAAGAACCCGCCCCAGACGCAGCT
The DNA here is from genome assembly GCF_014824575.4 of Sturnira hondurensis. NCBI lineage: Eukaryota > Metazoa > Chordata > Mammalia > Chiroptera > Phyllostomidae > Sturnira > Sturnira hondurensis. The sequence goes on along the minus strand of NW_028082759.1, from coordinate 24,170,901 downwards.
GCGTTTGTGCAACGTACGGCTGCGCGGTGGATCCGCTCAAAACTGCCTGGCTGACCACGCCATCACTCTTCTCCATTCATCGCACCTCTTCTCCATGCGAGTCTCCCGCCCAGTCAGGCCTGGGTTCCCACCGAAATCATTCCCCACCGCCCACCTCCCCTCACCTTCTCTTCCCACCTTCTTCCCCATAGACCCATCGCTCCTCTCTGCTGACCATGCCTTCCTCACCCTTCCTCTTCCAGGTCCCACGCCCCTGGAAGTCCTCCTCACCCTACACAGAGCTCACTGACATGAACAGGGTACATATAATGTGCTTGGCACATTTTATAGGTTATTTAATCCTGCCAATAATTCTAAAGATAGTTAATAGCATCCCTATTAGATCCATCAGGATGAGAGCGGCTGTCATTTATTCATCCAGGTGGCTGAGCCAGGGTTCACACTCAGCTATGCTGGTCTATCCTGCACTGAAGAACCTGTGCCACAGAACTGGGCCTTAAATTTATATTTTCTCGTCATGTTCTCTAACTGCTTAATATCTGTGAAATCCGTGTCACCCCCTACTGTCCCTGAGGCCCAGGTCTCCCACAAGGCACACCACAGCGGTTGGTCACCATCACTGACTGGAACTGGCAGGGTAGAAAGGCCTCAAAAGTAATATACAGTTCCCATAAAAGGGTTACTCTTTAAATATTAAATCATTCCAAATTTTCCTAAAAGGACTGTGAACCACCAGATGACTCTGACAGCCTGGTGGAAGCTTCGGGAAAGCAACATCATAGAGAAACACTCAGTGGGTGTTTGAAGATGATGAGGAGACGCTTTTTAGGGGACGGGACTTTGGAAAGAATGGAGTGGACGTGTCAGAGTAAGATCAGAGTTGCCCTGCACAGTGTTCAGCATCCAAACCTTCGGCCTTCAAAGAGTTTATGTCTTCAGACAAAGTGGGAAAGATAAATAGAGTGTTTCCTTCTATCACTTTCATGTTCCAAAGCATTTCCTTTTCTTTTGACCCAAGGTCCATGTCAGCTGAAGCAAAGTTTCAGAAGACAACTAAATTGGGTCGTTTCACTACCACTAAGTAAGCTCTGACATAATTGTTTATCCTCCGTCCAGAGGCCCAGATCCAAATGGAAAGGAGATGGAGCAATGCCTGGCCATGTCTCAGCAACCACTCACCCCGCTCCTACTCTGGCACTGCCGGGGAATATCCAAATGCCCGGCGTCACCATCCGCGTCCCTCCCACATCAGGCACTGCAACTGTGTTACAGAACTCCAAGCCCTGCCATGGTGCGCTGAGATGGAGCTAACCCCACTAAGCCCACAGCCGAAAGCTGGCAGGGGAAAGCAAGTGGTGGACAGCAGTGGGTTGCAACCGTGGCCAATGGCTAATGGCCACACCTCTAAAAGAAAGCTCCTACCCAACACCTTTGCAAGCAGACTCCTCAGGGATCTTCAAAGAGCGATCATTTCCATCACCATGGCTCTCAGGGCATCTTAATCACCACTCCTTTGGAAACCACGAACAAACCAGCAGTCAAAAGCTCCTGGCCCCTCCCTGCAGTCCTGCTCAGCGGCCTCTATGAGTCTCTTTGTGACTTTTATGCAGGGCATGTTGCCCTTGGAGCAGAGCCAGCCCCATCCTTCAACAGCACTGTCCGCCTGGTGTTCAGGGGTCAGAGACAACACCCCAGCTGCCAGTTGCCTGCCCAGCCACAGGGTGCAGGGTCTTTTCCACAGACAGGCAGGGTTAATAAACAGCCAGAATCACTGACTTCTTATTCTTTCTGCTCTCCGTCCACCTCCTACACCAAGGGGCCTCCCTGAGCCTTGTAACGCCTTCTGTCACCAACACAATTAAGGCCCCACCCTGCACCCCCCCAACACCCTGCTTTGTAGAGAATACTCATGTAACACAACTTGTGCGGCCACAGGAAGGGTGTTTTCCTGCTGGAAAGAAATTGCTCACTAAACCACTCATTCTCTCAAGAACTGGTGTAAATACTTCCAAAGAAACTAATAAAGCCTGATTACCTCCTCAAGCACCCAGACACACTTCACACACAACACTGTATCAGCAAGAACGTATTTTCTTTCATGTTTTTTTAAGGAATTGCTACACCACTCTATGAAGGACCCCTGAAATTTTAATATATGTGTATATTTATATTATGTAGTGTTGTATATAAATACATAGCAATACATATTGCTTTGAAATATATCTTTATGTATAGCCATGTATTATTTATATTTTTAATTTTATATATTATATTTAGGTATGACTAAATATACAGCATTATATAATAAATAAATACATAAATATGTTCTATAAAATAAGTGTATAAATATACAGTAACTAATTTTCAAATAGCATTTATGTAAAAATGATTTTATATGCAAGTATGAATGTTTCCTAAAATACATATATCCTCACCCTGACCAAAACATTCTGAGCCATTTGCGCGCACAGGGAAATGCCTTCCGTGCCTTCTTTCAGTTTTGCGGTCGTCACATTCTGAACGGGGCAGGGTGACAAGCACAGAATCAACACATCTAACGAAGTCTGGCTCGGTATGAGGTCAAATGGAAACACCCACAGTTCCACAACCTCAGGATGGCCTCATTGTTTGCAAAGAGCTCTCCGGTTTTCAAGAGGAAGATAAAGGCTTTATAAATAGAAGTTTCATTCCTAAATATTGACTGAAATAACTATTTTTAAATGAATTTTATAGGTCAATCTAAGCAACCCAAAGTAAAAACAAATACTGGAGAGAGGAAAAAAATTAAGCTAATCTCAGACAATGATAATATTTATTCCCTGATGCACAAATAACTACCATGAAATAATATCATTCAACCCTTGGGAAAGGGTTGTTCGTCAGTTTTGAAATGTTTATGTGCATAGCTAACTCGCAAACAGTTCGTGAGCATTGAGGAAGATGGAAATGCGAAGCTCCTATTCATTTACTTCCTGTGTTTACTGTGCACTCAGCTAATGAGAGGCTTCGGGCGAATTCCTTCTACACTATCACAGATTCTAGCGAAAGCGGGGGGCCAAAGTGGAACCGGCACGAATGGGGCGGCCGCCTTTCCTGCCCTCCCAGGCCAGGCTCTTTCACGTCAGGTCAGGGCTGTCCTCCTTCGTTCTCTTGATGCAAAGAAAAACAAATAAATAAACATTCCACCATTTGGCAGTGGGGCTGACTTTTTAAAAGCCATTCCATCAAATATTCAAAGTAAATAACTGCATGGTCTGTGTACACGACGTGCATTGTTTATGGCAATAATGAAGGAAGGGAGGCAGGGGGAATATTTTCTTCTGGCGTTTCAAAGCGGCTTCTGACATAACAATTTACTGTGTTTTAAGAATCAAAAACTGCCTCGGTCGATCCTCTCCCCCCAAGAACTGCCAAAATCGCATTCTGCAAACACTGAAAAAGAAAAATCATGCTTCTGCCAAACACAAAGATGGCATCTATCATAGAAAGAGTTAAGCTGATAGAGCTCTGCGATGAATTTCCTTTTCATGCTAATACGTTATAAAATATCTTAGCAGCTCAGGTGGACCCACTCAGTACCTTCTACCTTGAAAGCAGTTTACGAGTGATCTAAGAAAGATCACGCTCAATGCCACCGCCCTTTTCCTAAACATGTTTAACTACACAACTGTTTCATCACATGCCCACTGATAGCTTATCAGCTGCTAACACTCCCAGGCACAGCTTAGAAGTCACTTATACCAAATTGAATGTCTTATTATTTAAGAGTAAGGATAATAAAAGTACATACTTATGCTACAGAAGGGAAGAAAGGTATTTACAGACAGACTGATTAGAGAACGCTCTTCAGATACCACACTCTAGTCCTGGCTCCACCTTCCTCTTGTCTCCTATACAGCCTTACTTGGTTTCTCTGGCTTTTCAATAATTCCTTTCCATTTAGTTCCCTAAAAAACTTCAGGACCTTCTGAATCAAGCTTACTTGGATTTTTATTTATGGATTTTTAAAAATCCCAATGTGATCAAAACTATTTTGAACCTGTGTAAATAATAATGCAAATACATATATTATTAAAATGACATAAAATACAGGGTGGTGAAAAAGTACTTTTATGGTTGTTCATATGGAAAAGAATATGGTAATTAATAAATAATAATACAAGAATAAGCTGTGTTTCGCACACTCACAATGGTGAACCCACTTTTGCAACACCCTGCGTGTGAATTAGAGCAAGACGCGCTCCCTTTCCAGGATCCGTGCAGTTTTCGCTAAAGTAGCTGTGACAGAGACAAGCTGGAGTGTGCGCAGAGAACTCGGAAAGAACTTGCAGAAACTAGTAACGTTGGCTGCCACCGGGGGAAGAGCGACAGGAGGAGTTTTCACTATACATTCTTCTATAGTGCTTGCATTTTCATCACTGTGTATACAATGATTTTTCAAAAAAAATAAAAGTATATATTACATTAAAATTTTAAAGTAATAAAGATATTTCAAATCCGCATGGCAATCATAGGGCCGTGGGATTTGCCATCTTCCTCATATATGAGAGTTTCATATTTAGTTAAAAGTTAAAAAACTAGATATGAAAACTATTTGTTTAAATTCTATAATTGGCAAGTAATCGTGGGCTCTATAGAGAAAAAAAACAACTATAAGTAGTTATCCAAAATGAAAAATAAAGCTGATGCTTGTGGGTTATATTTGGTTTAAATACCTGAATCTTTTTCAGCATCAGTAAATCCTCAGTAATGTGTGGATTCAAGTAAATATCTAATAAATTGAATCCACAGTCAGTGGTGATAAAAAAGTCTTTCAAAATATGAGAGTCTTAGAAAAAGGAATATTAAACTTTCTGGGCATTAACACCATAATGCAGACAGAAAATCCTCAGGGAAAAAGAAAATGATTTAGACTTAGAACTTTAGGGAAAAACAGTTATACAAGTAGTACTGAAAAATAATCCAAGAGAAGAAAAACCTTATATATTATGACATCCATCACAGTTTTATTTTAAATGGAAAAATGGAAATAACATAAGTGTACATTAATAGAGGGATTGTTTAAAGTTACAAAACATCCCCTCAATCAACACTACGAATTTTCATCGTAAAAACTGTGAACAACATGGAAATTATTTTCTAATGAAACTAGAACATAAAATTGCATAATTCCATCATCAAAAATACGTTTCTTTGCCATATTTGAGATAATGGACTGCAGCAGGTCCAAAAGCATGGAGAGAAAAAGCTGAAGGCCAAGATTCCCGAAGTTCAAACACACACACCTGCCTCTGCCATGGACCAGAGGTCTGTTCACCACGCTGGGCATCAGCGTGGGAGTGGACACACGTATCTCCTATGTGGAAAACACATCTAAGTGTTTTCCGCCCTTCCCCAGCCTTTAGGCAATTCCCCAAAATAACCCGTATCCTTCCAGGATTCAAACTCTCCCACCTACTCCGACTCTCGCCTGGCTCCTTTCTACTTCCCTTTTGGAAGCGTAATTCCAGGCTTCACCCTCCTCATCGGACAGGAGACACAGCGGAGTTTGACATTCTCTCCACCAGTTGGTAAAGGATAATAATTGGGAAGAAGACAGGGAGGTCAGGAAGGGGAATCAGTTTAGCTCAGAGAAATACAGTTCGCTTGCTCATTCATCTAACAAACATGTACTTTGTGCACAATATGTACTGAAGGTGGAGAAGACAGCAGCAAACAAAATAAACACAGTTGTCATTCTCCTCCGAGGCAATTAGCAAGGAGTTCTACTTCGGACACACTGAATTTGGGTTCCTTTCAGGATAACCGAACCGACGAGCTTGTAGAGAGATAGAATCATGGTTTTCAAAAACAGTGCTGGCGAGACTCTGCACAGGGTTAGTTTTCCATGCTCAGCAGACAGAAATTGAATTGGGTGGGTTCCCAGGGGTTGAGTGATTGAATGTTTCACTGAGAATACAGTGTAGGCTTGTGGAGTGGGCAATAAGCAAGACACCAAGGCCACAAATTTGGGAGACCTCCCAGGCGGAAGTTTATGTGTGATAAAGGAGGAGGCGTAGTCGCTCCCCGTCAGGGGGGAGGAGGAGTGGGGATGGCCTTCAAGGAGAGCCAGGATCACTCGGTTAGAGGAGTGGGGAAAGGCCATTTTCATTAGGCAAAGGTATTTCCATGTCCGATAAATTTAAATCAACACAAGATACCTTGGAATATGTGTTAGTAATTGTTCTGAATGAGAAGGAAAGTTCAAAGGAGCCTGGCGTGCCTTCAGAGAGCCCAGGGTCGGGTGGGGAGCTGCCTGGGGTCCAAACAATGAAGTGGCCTGGAGATGCGCTGACAGGGAAGGAAGGTTGAAACCTGTAAAAGCTTCCCGTAGGATTTACAAAAAAGTCAGGAAACATGGAAAAATTAAAAGAAGATACAGCTTCAAAGAGCGCTGGGAAATTTGGAAACCAAAAAATGAAGGTGAGGATGAAACAAAAGAGCTAGTTACCATATCCAATTTGACTCAAATAATGTTAAGAATTGTCCCTCAATAATGAGGACCATTGAGATAAACTCTGTAGCCACGGATGAGCTGATACTCTCTTCTCTTACTCATACTGCGACCATCAATAACAAGCCACACTATTCAGAGAGCACAGAATAATCAAATTAAAGTCCCCTCTGGGGAGGTAACATTGAATACTGCCTCGTCCACAAAAAATGCAGCAAGGAATGATAATGAGCCACTCAAAAAATAAAAATCTCCGAATTCTCTACATTGATAGAGAAAATATTTGGTTAATATTTTCACAGTACTTGGAGAAACTTAATTGGGCAGGGGGTACTTTCTAGCCAATCTGATGTCTGTGATAGTATTTCAACATTTCCTCTCTGACATCAGTTTATAAAACTAGGAAATTCCAAAGTCAGTCAGAGAGAATTTAGTAATTATGTAATTTATTAACTTAGCAGGGAGGGGTAATTTAATGTTTCATCTCAGAACTTACCTTTTTTTTAAGAGCTTCAGTGAATTGAATCTGGTGAGGCTTACTATATTTTTATGAGGAAAAAATGCTATTAAGACCTTACAAACAAAATGTATTTTTATTAAAAATGACTAATGCTTAGTGAAAAGTTCAAAGGCTAGAAAAGAAGCACTAAAAAGAGTTTTAAAAAGCAACAGTTCTGCTCACTCAGTTACTGGAAAAGTCATTTTCATAGTTAACCTTCAGGGCTACGCAGCAGCTGGAAAAGCAGCTTATTTTACTGTACAGTTAATAAATGTCATGTACTCTTCTTGAAAGAATCAAAAATTGCTACCCTTACAGACTGCAAATGAGTCCATAAGGGCAGACAAGATATAGCATAGATTTAACTCACAATGCCTGTCCTGTTAAAAGATACTTCTCAGCCAGATGCAATGTATGATCGTTGGTTAGCTCCTAGAGCAAAACAAATAAATAAGTCAAAGGCTATATAATGAAAGAAATTTATATATAAAATCTATATTAAATTAATATAGACTTGAAGTTAAATATCTTGAGTTTAATGGCATTCTAGATTTACTTATGAGAATGTCCTTGTTCCTTAGAGACGCACACTGCAGTATTTGGGGGGAGATGTCTGCAATTCACTTTCACATGTATTTATTGTGTGTGGGCATGTGGGTGTATATGCACACAGATATAAAGCAAATGTCTCAAAAAATTAAAAATTGGCAAATCTAGAGGTAGTATATATACACTTTAATTTCCATTTTTTTCTTTTTATTGAATTTATTGGGGTGACACTGGCTAGCAAAATGATATAGGAGTCAAGTGCATAGCCCTACAACACACTGTCCATACACCATGTTGTGTGTTCACCACCCCAAGCCAAGTCTCCTTCCATCACCGTTTATTCCCCCATACCCCCTTCACCTTCCCTCACCCCCCTAACTCCCTCACCACACGGTTGTCCCAGTCCATGAGGTTTTTTTTCTCTATCCCTCCATGCCCCTGGCCCTCCCCTACAGCTGTCATCCTGCTTTCTATCTACAAGTCTGTCTCTATTTTGCTCCTTAGTTCATTTTGTTCATTAGATTCCACATATGAGTGAGATTATATGGTATTTGTTTCTCTCCGACTGGCTTATTTCACCTAGCATAATGCTCTCCAGGTCCATCCCTGCAGTCACAAAGGGCAAGATTTCCTTCTGCAGGTTTTTAATATCTATAAATCAAAAGCTGGGAAGGATAAGATATTTCAACCCAACCTTGTTAGAAACTAGAATCTCTACACAGGGACAAGGCAGAACCAGGTAGGAAAAGATCACCTTGAAAATCAATTTATTTAGCATCTAAATACATGTGCTATACCACCCTAGGTGTTCTAACAAAAATTAACATAGTCTATGGCTTTTAAGAACATATACTCCAAGGCAAACACTGTTGATAAACATAAAGCACACTTAAATCTAAACAATAAACTAAGCGAATGTCCTAATCATCCCCACTTCTCTAACCACACAAGGAACTACTGCCCGGATTCGGCAAAGCTCATTCCAGCCTCAAGGTTCTGTGTACATTCTGCCACTTCACGTGGCTGCCTGAGACACAGAAAGCTAAGCCAGTGACACCTTTCCTTTCACGAAATGAGGTGGCCACCGAGGGGGCTTTTATGAGCAAAAGGAGCTCGTGTCTGTGTGTGTGTAAGACGAACTTAGGCGCTGTCACGGAGCATTCTGTGTCTAAGTACAAACTTCCCCCATTCCCACCCCTGCTTTCCTCCCTGAGTCAGCCAAAAAATTCTTTCGTAGAAGCATTTTGGTTTCCCTAAGCTGAGTGAGATGCCTCTCCACATTCTGTTACTCTCCCCACGGCATCATTATCACCGATTTTTCTCATCCACACTGACCCAGCTTTTGCTGGGCACAAGAGACATAAGAATAAATCAGATACTTGCTACGCCATCCGTGCAAAAAACGATCATGTGTATCGTCTACTCTCATACCACCTACCAAGTTGTTCAAGTCAAAAACCCGAGATTCTTCTTGACTCACTGACCTCTAGGCCAGTCAGCAAGCAAACCCTATCACCAGATATACCCTGAACGCATCCATTTCTGTCACTGGCACTATTGCCGGGCCCAGGCGCTCCTTTCTCTTGCCCGGATGGCTGCTAAATCCAAGGTGTAACTGACCGCTTATAACTGGTCTTTTCCTCTTGACTCCCTACAACGTGTTCCACCCAAGAACCAGAATAGGCTTTTAAAAATATAAAACAGATTATGCTTAAATGCTTCCAATGGTTTCTCTTTGGAATAAAATCAAAATCCCTGATAACAGCTGCCTACCAGCTTCTATGTCATCTGGGCCTGTCTGTCTGGCCTGATCTCCTTCTAATCTCCTTCTCACGCAGTACACCTCAGCTCGTTGGCCTCATTTCCCAAATCTCCAGCTTGTCCCCTCTTCCACACCTGCATTAGTGGTTTCCCTCTGCCCGAAGTGCTACGGGTATTTGTGTGGCTGGCTCATTAACATCATGCAGGCCTCTGTTAAAACGTTACTTCCCAGCACGATCTTTCCCTCTCACCCAATCCAAAACAGCCTCCTACCCACTGTCTTCACCTCACCTGGCTTTAGTATCACTACAAGACTGATCACTGCTTGATGTTTTCTCACTTAAGTTTTTACTGGCTGTCTCCCTGTTCTAAATCAAGCCTTCTCCGTGGGAAGTCACTACCCCTTACAGAAATGTAAAGTAATTATAATGGAATACTATGAGCAACTGTATGCCAACAAAGTAATAATTTAGATGAAATGCAAAAATTCCTAGAAAGACAAAAACTGCTAAAACTGAATCAAGGAGACATAGAAAACCAGAGTAAACCCAGAACAAATAGGAGATTGAGTTTCAAACTCAATAGGAGGTCATTTTAAAACTTCCCACAAATAAGACCCTAGAGCCAGATGGCTTCCCTGGTGAATTCTAGGAAACATTTAAGAATTAGTGCAAGCTCTTCACACACTCTTCCAAAAGACGGAAGAGGGAGGACCAGACCCTTGTACCTGTAAGGTGTGTATTACTGTGTCACCAACACAAGACAGATATCACAAAAAAGGAAACTGTAAATCAGCATCTCTTATGAATACAGATGCAAAAGTCCTCAGCAAAACACTTTAGGAAACTAAATCTATCAATATTTAAAAATTATTATACATCATGACCAATTAATGTCATAAACTATGCCAACAGCATAAAGGATAAAAACCACATTATTTTCTCAATAAAAGCAGATGATGAATTTGACAAAATTGAACATCCTTTCCTGATAAGAACATTCAACAAACAAGAAGTTGGAGAGGACCTCCTCACCCTGACAAAGGACATCTGGGAAGCACCCACAGCTAACACCACACTCAACGGCAACAGACTCAACGACTTTCTCTTAAAATCAAGACTAAGACAAGGGTATCTGTTCTCACCACTCCTATTCAAAGTTATATTGGAGAGTCTACCTGGGGCAGTTAGGGAAGAAAATGAGATACAAGGCATTTGAAAAAGAAAAAGTAAGCCTTTATTTATTTCTATATGGCATGTTCTTGTAGTTGGGTGATCCTAAAAAAAAATCCACTAAAAAAACTTACTAGAACTAATAAACAGGGCAACAATGTTGCAGGGTATTTGAGCAATATAAAAAATCAATTTTATTTCTGTATACTAGCAATAGATCTAAAATAAAGTTAGGAAAATTTAGTTTACATATCATCAAAATGAATTGAATACTGAGGAACAAATTTAACAAAACAGCACAAAATTTATACTATGAAAACTATAAAATATTGTTGAAATTTAAGAGGATGTAAATAAATGGAAAGACCTAAGTAAATGTTCACAGCTCAGAAGACTTAATATTATTAATATAATAAGACCTACAGATTCAATACCATCCTTATTGGAATCCCAGCTGGCTTTCTGTCAGAAACTGACAAGTGTATCCTAAAGTTCATGTGGAATTTGAAGGGACCTAGAATATCCAAAGCAATGTGGAAAAGAAGAACAAAGTAGGAGGATTAGAAGTGTGTCAAGACAAATCTATAAGGAAAGAATAGTCTTTTCAACAAATGGTGATGGGACAACTGGATATACACATGCAAAAACATGAACTTGAACACCTTCTTTACATAATACATAAAAACTGACTCGAAATGGATCATAGACCTAAACATAAGAGCTAAAACCATAAAACTCTCAGAAGAAAATATAACAGTAACTCTTTGTGACCTTGGATTTGACAATGGTTTCTTCAATATGGTATCAAATTAGGCAACAAAAGAAAAAAGAGATGTTAGACTTCATCAAAATTAAAAACTCTCATGCTACAAAAAACACCACCCTAAAAGTGAAAAGACAGTCCAGACTAGGAGATTCTCAAATCATGGATTTGATAAAGGACTTCTTTCTAGAATCATGAAGAACTCTTACAACTCAAAAATGAAAAAATAAAAAACTCATTTTCAACAATGCACACAAGAGTTTCTCTTTCTTCCTTTCACCCTCTTATTCTTCAGTTACTGCGCCCCCATCAGCAGGCTCCCATGCCCTCTGGCTCTGGTTGGCTCAGTCATTGAGAAGCAACAGCAGGTGGAAGGGAGGAGAGCAAGGTTGGAATGTGACCTCCGGGCGCTCGCCCTGCCGTGGCTGGACCCTGGCTCGTTCAGGGTTCCTGTTGCTCTCTTCCTTCCCCTTCATGACTACCAGCCCCAGGGGTTCACATTATTCTCTGTGGCTTCTTACTGCCCTCAAGTGATTAAATCTCCCTCAAATTAACCCAAGTAGAAGTACGACACCTATTTCCAGCAGGGCCCCTGGCTGATAAACATACCACTGGGTTTCTGGCATGAACCTTCAGAAATGCTAAGTACAGGTTTTAGGGAACATAACTTTGCCTAGGATAACTGTTTTCAGAACTTAGGATCTGAGAGAGGAACCAGTGCCATGATAATGTTAGAAGGGCCTGATGGCCCTTGAGAATCTTATTTTAAAAGTAAACTTTGCCTTGGCCTATGTGGCTCAGTTGGTTAGAGCATCAGCCCATAACCAAAGGGTTGCAGGTTTGATTCCAGTCAGGGCACATACCTGGGTTGCGTGTTTGATCCCTGGTCCCGACACATGCAATCCCCAGTCTGGGCACATATGGGAGGCAACCATCAATGCTTGTCTCTCTCTCTCCCTTCCTCTTTCCCTTCCTCTCTATCTGAAAGCAATGAAAAAAAATATGTCCNGGGTTTCTGGCATGAACCTTCAGAAATGCTAAGTACAGGTTTTAGGGAACATAACTTTGCCTAGGATAACTGTTTTCAGAACTTAGGATCTGAGAGAGGAACCAGTGCCATGATAATGTTAGAAGGGCCTGATGGCCCTTGAGAATCTTATTTTAAAAGTAAACTTTGCCTTGGCCTATGTGGCTCAGTTGGTTAGAGCATCAGCCCATAACCAAAGGGTTGCGGGTTTGATTCCATTGCTCTATCTGAAAGCAATGAAAAAAAAATATGTCCTCAGGTGAGGATTAAGAACATACAAATTAAAAAATAAAGTAAGGTTTATCCTAGATTTATTCAGAATCAGTAAAACTCCAAGACCTCATAGAAACATCACCAATTCCAGTGGGAAACAGTATAGGCTACAATTGTGGAAAGAAAAACAATTCTATTCAGACATTAAAAACCCTCTAGCTTAGACTGAAGATAAGAATTTGAAGTTAAAATAAAACTTCGTTTCTTTGGAATTTAATTCACAAGCCCTCAAAAATTTGGTATCTAACCTTAGTTCCTCTGGAATTTTAACCCGAACGGGAGTGGCTCTCTGGACGTCCATTTTTCCCCCAAGAAATTTATAATGAAAGAATGTTCACCTTCAAGTTTCAAGCATCTTTTCTGACATTTATGAGTATCTTAATGTAGCTTCGTTTTATAACTTGAGTTCACTCTGTAATTTCTAAGCTATGCTGGACAATACGTAGATCACAGTTTTTATGAGAACTAGACCAGGGTATGAAATTTCTGTCTCATGTACACAGAAGTTTTGGAGTTCATTTAAATAATATGCTGTTCTGACTCACTTTCAGAGCCTGCTAAAAGCAAAAAAGTTATACCATCACCATCAGCTCAAAGAAGGCCCATGAAGAGGCAGTCAGTTTCACTGAGGGAGCAGTCCCAGGAAGATGCAGGCAGGAATGCTTTTGACAGTGTGTTGATCTCTTCCTCACCCAGAACCCAATCAGTTCAGTCCAGGGTATCTCCAGAAGGCTTTAATCCTGTATTATAAGGCGCTTTTCTGTGCGCATCCCTGACATCCTCACTAGACACCATAAGTATTCAGCAATCATTGTCACAAGGAAAACTTCCTTAGGGAAGGTAACAATCCTAGTGTAGAACCATGGGTTAAAAGAACAAAAACCACTTCTTTGCTGTTCTCGATGTTTCCTTCCAATATGAAGGGAGTCCTGTTAAATTTACATTCTTGGGCTCTTGCCCAAACTTTACTTCCTCTTCCCCAAGAGAGGCACATAGACTTACTGACTGAAAATATCAAGAAAAATAAAAGGGTGTTTTCAACCCATTTCTCTACTACCATTTTCCTTGGGAACAGCTGAATGGAGAAAGCAGAGGTCCAGTGCTGCCTCCCCAGGCTGAGTGTTGTACGGGAAAGCCCCACCCCGCCACGTAGCTCCTGCCTAGTCCTGTGCTGGTTGGGCCGGGCAGGGAGGCTGCCTAGCTCTGGAGTTTGTCTTGAGAAGCCCGTTGTTCCTACAGCTAAATCCCAGTCTCCAGCATCAGCTTCATGAAAGATGGAGGCAGCCCTTTGATCTCCCATCATCCCTGCTTCTCAGTTCATTAAAGACGTGGAAACAGTGACATTACTTACTCAAGCTCCTCAGGCCCAAACCACCACACTTCTGCCTGTCTAGCAATTTAAATTTTCTAATCTATGAGGTCTGTCTGGAAAAAGTCCAGCCACTGTTACTATAACGAGAATGGTTTGTGCGACATCAGTGTTCCCTGGCAGCCAAGGAGAGTGGACTGGAATGCACATGTGTGAACAAGGACGACTTCACTGTACTAGTCCGTGGGGGTGGATGACCCATTGAGCGAGCATGTGGACAGTATGGCTGTCACATTCCAAGTGACTGAACAAGCAGAGCCATGAATCTGAGTCAAATTTTGCATTAAGCTTGAACATTCGCCATGGAAACTATGCCGATGATTCAGAATGTTGCAGCGAGGGGTGGCTGACGACTGGCAGCTTCATCACGACAATTTGCCCACTCATGCATCATGTTTCCTGCAGAATTTTTGGCGAAACATCAAATCACCCAGGTGACTCAGCCTCCACTACAGCCCAGATTTGGTGTCCTGTGACTTCTGGCTTTTCCCAAAACCAAAATCACCTTTGAAAGGGAAGAGATTTCGGACCTTCGATGAGACTCAGGAAAGTACAACAGGGCAGCTGATGGCAATTGGGAGAACTGTGTGAGGTCCTAAGGTGCCTACCTGGAAGAAAACTGAGGTGTCATTGTCCTGTGCACATGTTCTTGTGTCTTTTTCATGGTGCATCAATGGCTCTCTTTTCATAGTGCATGGCTGGATACTTTCTGGACAGGCCTCGCCTTATATATCACACACATCCTTCTTGAACAAAACTCTCACACGCAAGTCAAGCTTATGTTTTTGAGAAGTGTAGTCTTCTCACCCTCTCTCACTCATATGCAAAAGTCTATGGTGGCTAAGGAAACGCAGACACTTAGGAACAGTTTGGTATTAAAAGCTTTGAGAAGCACAATAACAGCAAGTAGCACCTCGGAAAACCTTCATTCACAACTGTTTTTCCCAAAATATTTTTTTTTCTCTGCCCATAAAATTCCTGAATCAGGTCAACCTTCTTTTAAAAAATCTTCAGTAAATTAGTTTTACCACCAAAAACATAGAGGTTAAATATGCATTGTTAAAGGGAAGTTTATCATTGCTCATTCTTTTATTAGCAGTACTCTCATTGCCAGAAATATTTTCCACAAAGATATCCCAATTCAAGTCTCTTGGGCTACTCAACTGTTCAACTATTTGGGGTTTCGAAGGAAAATAACAGACAGCATTTTTCAGCCACTTTTTTCCTCTTAATCGCTAAACATGTGTACTTTAAAAGAAATTTAATCCAGCTCCTTCTGGTTTGTTTCCATTTAAATCATTAAAATGTTATTTTTTTAAGTCATTTGTTGTCCAAGAGACTTTTTAAATTAGCTTCTTTGCTTAAAAATCCAAATTGGCCATAAGAACACAAGCTTTTATGCCAAAAGGTTCAAGTTTGGAACAAAAGTGTGAGCCCCAAGTTGGAAATCAGTTTAATGCCGGCCATGACATAAAGGGACCGTGTGGACGCCTTCCCCTTCCCGGACTCACTGAGCCCTCCATGGAAGCAAACATTAACAAACAGCTGGGGTTACCAAGGGGTCTTCCAAATAAATCCTGTGTTCAGGAATCAGTCAGAGCTTCTGAAAATCCTAATTTATGGCCTTAATTGTCTTACACTCATGCTAATCTCATGTGACGTCTCCTCTGCATTGTTTAAGGAGGGAAAGCCTTTGGACTAAAGTTGAATTCATAAAAAGGAGTTCACTCCTTTTCTTTCATGTTTACTCCTTTCATCTTCCCTTCAGTTAGAAGAGAATGTGTCCCCCTTAACTAACACCATTTATCTGAGGTCATTTTACTTCTTGCTGTCCCCTAGGGAAAACTCATTACCCTCCTCAGTGTACCATTACCACCCACGGTAGATGTTTGCACACCTGTGTGGCCACATCAGAACTAGGAGAAGGCGTACACTTCCAAACAGCAAATGCAGTGGCCAAACGCCACGTAACACTGAGGAACGTAGAAGAAAGTTCTGAGACAAGTTCTCTGCTTAGCTGATTGGTTAGAAGAAAAATTATTTTATCTTTCTGCACACATTTCTCAGTCTTCTCAACAAGAGTGGATTTTACTGACTTATTTGTTACTGACTTTTTGGCATTAGAAAGATATACAACTCACATTTGCCTACCGTCTCCCTCAAAAAATTAATCTGGAAATATATGCCTATGAACTATAAAGGTAAGAGAAATGAAGACAACAATTTTCAAAGATATTAATGCTATTTTCTTGTTTGGGCCTTAAGATACAGACAGTTGGAAAAGAAGTTTCAAAGAAATACCAGAAGGGAAAGATGTCCACAAGTTCATACCGAAGATGCAGCTTGGCCGAGGGACACGCTGCCTGCTTGGAGAACACTGGATTTCGGTGAAATAAGTAAGAAGCATTCAAGAATACATGCTTTCCATGTGGTTTAGCACTCCACAACTTTGTTGCAGCCTGCCAATTTAAAATATGATGTTAAAATCTCTTCCAATAGGCTTCAATGACTTGTATGCACACCTATTTATCTAAGGGACGAATATTCCAAAACTCACCAAACAATTCTCTATAGTGTTGAAGTACCTGACCAATCCACTACATCAATGCACTATACTGCCAACCTCTAACCATTATTTATCAAAGGATTATATATACAGCAATTATTCACTCAAGGGTTATTTACAATGATACGTCGATGAATTATGGTCAGCAGTGGCACCAAATATAAAAATGTATGAACTTGCCTAATTGGAACTTCTACAGTAGCTTTACTTAGAAATTTTCATAATTTATTTTTCTTAAGATTCTAAGTCATAAAAAGTTACTCTAATTTATTGCTGTAATTTATGCTTTCAAATTAATCCTCTGTTTCTTCCTGGTCCAAGACTCTATAATCCTAAATATAAATGACACAAGATATAGGAAGACAATTGTTGATTCATAATATCAAAAGGCAATAATTGTCCGAGTTCTTCGGGCACTCGTTAGGCCATCTGTACAGTCCAAAGCCAACATGCGCAGAAAGGCGATGCATCGTTCAGTGAAGAAACTGCAAACTCTTCCTTCCTTTTTGTGACCCACTTGTAGGCATTTACTTAGTGGATCTGCTGCAGGGGGATGATCTGACTATTCCAAACAAGGGTCACTGTATAGTCCGAAAAACTAACTATAAAAAACTACTCTAGCTATCACTCACACAACATGATTAATTTTAAAGTTCATGTTTTAATATCATGGCCCGTACTTTGAAAGGTACTTCAATCTGAGGAGTCCTAGAATTTTGTAAACGTTGGAATTTTAGAGGGGGGGGGGTGACTATAATTGCATGTTCATCACCCACCCTCACCAACTGAGTCAAAAGAAATGAAGTCTATTTCTCTCTCTTTTTTTGGTGTATTTTGTTTATTATTTTTTTATTTAATTCTTGTTCAAGTACAGTTTTCCATCCCCCACTCCCCGGACAGATTGTAGAAAGGGCCACATCTCAGTTTGTCTGTTTATTCCTCTACAGCATAAATAGTAACCTACCAGCCTTGTTTAAATTAACATTTCCCAGCAGGAAAGTCTATGATTTTTTTAGGAGTTTTCTTATCCTTTTAGACTCCATCCTTTTGTGTCATAAAAAAAAACCCCAAATAATTATTTTCCCATTTGTGTTTTTTTGTCTTTTCTTATCAATACCTTTGTTTTCTCAGCACCGAAATGCACAGAGCTCCTGCAGTGTGTCTGCAGGGTAGTCGACGACCCCTGCCTCGAGTTGGCAGAGCTCGGCCAGCCCCCCTTTCCCCGAAGGTGCTGCATCACCCCGGCCATCGTGGCACTGGCGTGGTTTCTGTTGCCAACGCAACAGCACAGGGAACATTCTGTACCGCCTCCCAGGCACCAGCCCAGGGAGTCCATGAGCTCGGCTCTCTCACAGCAAAATGCCCTTACGAGAAAAGTTAAAGGTCCATGTTATAACCTTCATGTTTCACACCACCTCTATATATTTTAATACTAAGAAGCTCATTCGGAAAAAAAAAATAAAAACTAACCTAAAGGGATCATTAATTACTTTTCCTATAAGTCTTTTCATTTCATAACAGGCTACTCTAGAAAGTCTTCTTGATTGATTCTGCAAATAAAAGTGACACACACTAACTGGTCCAAACAAAATTCCTATTTCCAAGAAACCAGGTAAGAAAAACATCCCAGAGAACTCTCTCTCTTTGCTGGATGTGAGTACAACAACAAGAAAGGCTAGTTGGAGCAATACTAAACTTGGCTCCATAACGAAACGGGCTCCGTTCGGGATGGAGTAGAATTTATAATGTATGACAGAAGCAAAGTTGTAATGCACAATTATATAATTTACTTGAACAGTTGCTTTCCATATGGGAAGTAACAGATTGCCCGGTTGCATTCTGGCGAAGACCAAGCCTACTATTACTCAGGGTGAGACAATTTTGTTGAAATCTGGAAATCCTGCAGAAAGCATCTCTAGGTCTCTCTGAGGGCTCTCAACATGGTTTCTTTTTTTTTTTTTCTAGGAATAGTATACAGCTGTGGCCTCCTTTCTAAATGCTCTTGACCCACAGTTAGCACATAGTGTTTTCTGGGAAACGTAACCATAACTCTGTCCTATAGATTTTGCAGTTGAGATAACCACCTAAGCCATTCAGCCAGATTTCCATGATGAAGGCACCCAAAACTTAAAAACAAAAATCAGAGAGAAGAAGGGATAGAAAAAACAACAAATCTTTCTCTGCATATCCCTTCCTAAACATTCGATATTACAAGAAAAGCATACTTTGAAGAAAATGGGTCTTTTTTCCCCTCATTTTATGTCTCAGTTGAATACCAAAGCAGAACTCCTACACATTTAATAATATCCCCTCCCAGTTAAGTTACACTCCAGGAGCATTTTATGGACTGTGGAACATTCTTATTCATGACCTTAACATTTTAGAACAAGTTGATGGATAAGCAATGCCTTTTCTATATTGATGCATAAACGATCTGGATCCCAGAATATATCTTCAAAGTTTGAAAACTTATATTGTGCAGTAAAAGTATGTCATTATCACCCTTTGAAAAGGTCTTGAAATTGCAACTATCTATGGCCAAATATCATTTTCTGCAATCTGTCCCCCTGTGCATGAATTTATGAGTCCCACGGTTGGACAAAGGGAAATTATCCAAGGTGAAGTTGTCCAAGTAGGCAATTATCCAGCAACGTGGAGCCAAGACAAGCCCTGGAGATAGCTGTGCAGGTTCAAGTGCAGCTGTGGGAAGTATGGACCCCAGTCAGCTATGCGAAGAGTTGGGTGTTTCCAGGAAGAACAAACTGGTAAGACTGTTTTTGTGTCCTAGACTACTTGTTTATATTTTAAAAAAAGAAAAGGTAGGGAGAAGGCTTAAAGCAGTTGCATATCTGTATTTCTACCTCTAAATTATGATGTTGCACTGCAATATTTCTTCCTCTAAAAATTGTATTACATTATGTTATGGAATGTTATTATTATAATACCATTAACTTATTTTCAGCTCTGGAGTATTCAAGCAGCAAACCAAATTGTGGAAACATAACACTGGAAACACAATGCAATTATCAAACATTTCCGTGCAGTGCCTACAAAGAATAATAATAATCTTTCATATGTGAACTAGCTGTACATATGGAATCTCATTTGATCCTCCAGATAACCCGAGAGGTACCTGGGGAGATTATTATGACCCTTGTACAGATGAGAAAATTAAAGCTCAGAAAGGCTGGGATATATTCAAAGGCACCCAGCTAGAAAGTAAGAAGAAAGGTTCAACCCTAGTGCTCTTATTTGAGACCCAGCCTTCTCTCTGCACATGCCTCGTAGGGCAAGCTCCTAAGAGGCTGTGTGAGAATGGAAGGTAGTCACCACCCTGCATCATTAAAAAGACAAAAAAAAAGGTCTTCCTCCCTTTCTCCCTCAGAAATCCTTTCATCTCCACTACCACCACTTCTACCTTACTAATTCTCTACTAAGTCTTATTTCTCATGAAAGCATTCCTGTGAGTTTTTACCATTTTGAACTAATATTCCTTAACATGAATTACCTATTTTATCAGGTCTATTTCTTAATTCCTCAGAATAAGAGAGACAGAATCATCAATGTCCTCAATAAAAACAAAGCAAAGGGAATGAGTGGCGAGAAACACAGAAAAGTCAAGGATTCTAAAACTGAATATTTAGAAAATATTCTAAACAATATTCTAAAACCCAATATTTCCTTGGGTTGGTGCATTCTAAACTGTACAATGAGAAGTACCTAACTATATACTCCACTTTCCAGAAGTCTTTGAAATCCAAGCCTGATTTAGAAGAAAGTTGCTATTTATGCTCATGTTACCATATTTTGAGTCTTCATCTGACCAGAGAAAATGTATTATGTTCATTTATCACCTGCTTATTGAAGTCACTGTGTGTCAGTCACTGAAATAAGTTCCAGGATTAAAATTATAAACAAGACAACGCCCCTGTATTCAAGAAACTTACAGTGAACAAATTACACTAAAAGACCTGACTCTACATCCTTGGTAGAAACTTAGTTTGTTTAATGACCAATAACACTAACTCGTCTGACACTGTTAAGCCTGGGTCCTTGGAACTCTCTCTTCCATGTTCTCATGTGGCGTCGAGGTCTCTTCCCCTGTCCTCTGCCTGTCAGCTTCCCCTCAACGACTTTGTGGGTTCCTGTTGCTCACCTCGTCTCGTACATGCCCGTGTTCCCCGGCGATCTGCCTCGTTGCCTTCTTCTTGTCCCGCAAAAGCCTCCCTCTGGGCTCTCGCATCCTCATAGACTGAGGACCAGCAATCCATGTTTCCAGTTTATGAGACCCTCTTCTGAGACCACTCCTGGTAACCACCTGCTAACCAGTTATCACCACGTAACTGCCTTAGATATCTCATTCCCAGAATGGCTCCATTTTCTGCGTTCCCTTCCCCAATGACTGGCAGCATCAGCCAATTTGGACCTCCGACTGACATAGTACCTTTTTTTGCCCCCAACTTTCACTCATCCAATACATTTAATAAGTTCAAAGTCACTCCACTCATTCACTTACTCGTTCAGTCACATGCTAAGTGTCCCCTTGGAGCCGAGTTGTGGGCCAGCCACTGGAGTTCCAGGCTCACCCAGGCGCCACCCTTAGACACACGGGCAAACACAATGCACCGGTGTCCGTGCCATAGGGATGCAGACGAAGGCTGCCGGGCCCCGCCCAAACTTAAGGCTGGGAAAGGCTTTCCAAAGGAAGTGACAGTGGACATGAAACCCAGAAAATGGGTAAGAGATGAGTGGGAAGAGCATGTGCAGTGTCGTGACAGTGGGAGAGCACCACACTAAACCCTGAGTGGAAAGAATTAAATATGTCTGGCACTTAGAATAAAAAAAGGTCAAGTGGTCAGAGTAAAGAAGCAGACAGGGACTTAACTGCCACTCCCAAAGCTTTAGGCTAGAAGAGCAACTAGAAGTCACTGAGGGATTTTAAACAGATGAATAATATAATGTGTGCATACAAATGGACTGAAAGAGGGAGAGAAGTGACATGGAGATGAAATAGAAGGCTCTTGTATCAATCCTGATGACAGAAAGATGTCAACTTGAACTAGGAAAATACCAGTAGGGCCAGAAAAAAGTTGGCAGATCAGAGAAAATATTTAGAAGGTGGAACAAATAGGGTACAGTTACCTTCAGATATGGAACACAAGGGGAAAGGACAAATCAAAAGTGCTTTTCAAGTTTTATCTTTGAGGACCAGGATTATGTCACTCAATGAGACTGGAAACAAAAGAGGTAAGATAAGCAAGCTTGTGGGGAAGGACCATGAATGTGCTGTTTTGAAATACCTGTGAGATAGCCAAGCGAACACATCGAATGGGCAATTTGATGGGCAATAGTCCCCTCAACCACAGTTTTGCTTTTTGTGGTTTCAGTTACCTGCAGTCGACCACGGTCCAAACATACTAAATGGAAAATTCCAGAAATAAACAATTTATGAGTTTTAGATTGCTTGCCATTCTGAGTGACATGCTGAAACCTTGAACCTTCCCGCTTTTATCCCACCCAGGACATGAACCATCTTTTTGTCCAGCAAACCCACCCAGCAGGGCCTCCTGTCTGCTGGCCACTCCGCAGCCATCTTGGTTGTCTGATCGACTGCGGTGGTGCTGCATGCAGAGCTTGTAACCCTCCTTTTCCTTAATAATGGCCTCAAATCACAGAGCAGTGATACTGGCCATCTGGGATAAGCCAACGAGTAGCTGTCAAGTATTTCCTTTAAGTGAAAATATACATATGAATAGGAAAGATCATAGTATATGGAGGGCTCAGTACTACCCATGGTTTCAGGCAGCCACTGAGCAGTCTTGGGATGCCTGTGGATAAGGTGGGGGCTACTTTACTGGTTCAGAGTTCCAAGCTGATTGTTGAGAAGGAAACAACCACTTGGGAATCACCAGCATGCGATTAGTAATCATCCGCATATGGTTCGTTTTTAAGTCACGGAAATAGATGATCTAGCAAAAGAACTATAGAAAGAAAAGAGAAAGAAGCTATAAGAGAAACTCCTCAAGGAAAGAGTCCCGCAAAGATGAGTAAGAAAGAACACCCAGGAAAGTAAAAGGAAGCCTGTTGGCTAGGATACCATAGAGGTCAACTGGAGAAAGTGTGTGAAGATCAGAAGAGGTCAAATGCATTAGGATTGAAACATCAGCAACACCTCTTATCTCTAGTAAGGTCGCAGGTGACTTTTGTGGCAGGAGCTCTAGCCTAGCCAAGGGGCTAGTGGAGAGATGGAAGTGACACCAGGTCTCAGCGAGTTAGAGAAGGAACAGGAGGTGCCAGTGCAGACGACAAACATAAGCAACTCGTTCAAAGAGTCTAGCTGCAAGGGAGTGAACAGAGACCAAAAGGACCAAGAAAGGGATGAGAAATCTAAGCAGGGTTTTCCTGCAAAATGGGGGAGATGTATGCCACATTTAAATTCCAACAGAATGTACCAGAAGGAGAAAGGAATGATTCCCTAAGGTTCCTGAGAAGGTGGTAGGGCATGAGATCCAGAGCTCAGGTAGAGAAATTGCTGTGTTTTTAAAAAGGATACTCTCTGAACTATAACGGGAGGAGATGAAGATAATATGGGCATAGTGTAGGTTTTCTTTGTGGTATTTTACATGTTTATCTGTTTAGAGAGGAGTGACTGGGGGAGAGCATATGCGTAAGCGGCTCAAGTCCAAAGAGAATAGAGAAGTTTGTAAAGAACTTGGGCACAGAACTAAAAAAACATAAGATTGCCAAGCTGTGTGAAATGTCAGGAGGTTTACGAAACTGCTTCAGGAGTGATTGAAATAATGAACCATCAAAATTAAACTAGATAAGACAGAAAGTAAAGACAGGAAGTGCCCCAGGGAGAGAATGCTGACCAGAGGTCCGCACAAGCGTAAATAAACAAACCTCTAGTGACATAGGACTAATTGTGGATAGAAAGTGATGCTGAAGGGCAGGAAGCTGCAGGATCCCTGCATTTATTATTCCCCATAAGGAAGTGTTAACTTATGACAAAGCCCGGGATGTAGCCATGGAAAAGCGTGAAGAAGTAGAGACGGAAGGCTGGACCCAAACCACTGAAAGGATGAGGACTTGAACTCCCATCCATAGTTGGAAACATTGCTACCTAAGATGACATCACCACTGAGGAATAAAGCACACAATGAGCCGGAAATGTGAGTCCAGAGGGCCTCGAATGCCACATGCAAGCAACACTTCCGTCCAACACTTCCATTTGTTCTGAACTGTTCTGCTCTACCTAAAGCAGACTACATTAGATACCAAGCCTGCCTGCCTTCGTAATTCAAAGTAAAACAACACAATTTCTACTCTCAAAATCTATTCAAAATCTCTTCAATTAGGTTTTTTTTTAAATATAGACCCTGGAAAAAAATCTTGACTATTATGGCTATTTCCCCAATGAATTTAAGTATTTGGGGTTTCCTTATCCTGAATATATGTAAAAATATTATTTTCAGTTGTCCCTTTGTTATATATTTCCAAATAACATTCTCATTTTCACAGAAGAGTGTTATTTTTCATCAAGCACAATAAAAATCTTTGCAAAAAAGAGTTTGGCTGAAATTCTTTAAATAATTCTTACCTCATATTGACCTTGATCCAAGAATCAAGAAACAAGAAGTCTTAGGACTTTCATTAGCTGCTAGTAGGAAACCTGACTAACGACAGCTAAAGCAAAAAGGGGTTATTTTTCTCACAAGAAAAAGAGTTAAAGAGGCCAACGATGGTACAGATCTAAAATCTAGGTTGCTATCTTTCTACTAGCACTCTTGGCATAGCGGTTCATTGCAAAACGGCTTCTACAGCTTTGCTCTAATCCAAGGGGGTCCAACCTTTTGGCATCTCTGGGCCACATTGGAAGAAGAAGAATTGTCTCGGGCCACCCATTGAATGCACAACTACTAACAAAAACTGATGAGCAAAAAAAGATTTTAAGGAAATTTATGATTTTGTGTTGGGCCACATTCATAGCCATCCTGGCCACTATGCAGCCCACAGGCCACAGGTTGGACACTGTAATCCCTCATTCAGGGCAGGCAGAAGAAAGAGAGGAGCACTGTCAGCTACATCTGTTTTTTCAATTAAGAAAACAAAACACTGGCCCTGGTCAGGAAGCTCCGTTGCTTGGTGCACATCATTCCATTACACTAAGGTTGCAGGTTTGATCCCTGGTCAGGGCACATACAAGAATCCCCCAACAAGTGCATAAGTAAGTGGGACAACAAATCAATGTTTCTCTCTCTCTCTCTCTCTCTCTCTCTCTCTCTCTCCCCCCTTCCTCCTCTCTCTGAAAACTCTATCATCAATAAATAAAATTAAATTAAAAGTTAAAAAAAATTCCATGAAGCCCCTGCAATTGACTTCCCTTAGGTCTCAGTTCTCCTTAGGGGATCATATGATGCGGAGTCAGGGGGGTAAGGGACAAGAACCCGTGATTAGCTGAGACCACTGCTTCTCAGCCAGGGATTCCTCCCCAAGTCTAACTTTTAGTGTTTTTGTTTTTGCTTTGTTTTTTCAGGAGTTTGTACATGTTAGGTTGCTCCTGATACAAAATACTTATATCCATTTTTGTGTCTTAAAGACCCACAGTGTGACAAAATCCTGATATTTCCATCCACACATTTGAGCAATAAAAAGAAAAAAACACAAGGAGAAAAAGCATGTGTACTAGGAAGTCATTAATTAAATAATACGTGTGACTGGAGGTAAAGAGGGGGTCTGATTAGAAATAAATGGGAACTGGGTATAAAAATTAGGCTTATATTTTCTGAAAAGAACATTCAGGTGGAGAGGAAGGTTAGCTAGTCAAATAACATTACCTACTCAACCGAGATTCATTCTAGGCCAATAATGAGCTTCTTAAATATCCTTAATCCTGAAATTATGACGAATAAAATAATCCACAGTTATGAAATAAGTTGTAAGTCTGGGCAAACTATTACAAGTTCTGCAGTTACCTGGGCTATCAGTAAGGAGCCATTCAGCCTTCACGTGCAGTATGCGTACACTGTCCTAGATGCAACAATTAAGTGAAGACGGTTTCCTGCCTTGAGGAATTCAGACTCTAGAGAAGAAGACCCACAGGTAAATAACTAAGCGAATAAACTTTTATAGCTGAAATGATAAAAATACATAAAGGATTGCATACACCCAGAGACCAAGAAATTGCTTCTTCAAGGAAATGACTTAAACGGAGAAGGCTCCAACAAGCAGGGCAGGGGAAACGGCATGCTGAGCAGAGTGAGGCTCAGTAACAGCGAGGAAGCGTGCCATAACGTGATGCTGTACAGGGCTTCCAAGGAATTCCATACGGCCAAAGCACAGGATACAAGGAAGCTATGGTAAGAGATGACACCAGAGAAAGGCAGGAGGCAGCTTATGGAAGGCCGCTCTAAGACGTCTGTGCCATGTCAGAGGGTTACTAAGAAGCCACGTTAAATAAGTCACATGCTCACATCTTAGAAAGACTTTTCTGGTAAGTACTGAGGATGAAATGGAGACATATGAACCAAGACAGGAGAAATGAGCTTAAGTAGTCCAG
Source organism: Sturnira hondurensis (assembly GCF_014824575.4). NCBI lineage: Eukaryota > Metazoa > Chordata > Mammalia > Chiroptera > Phyllostomidae > Sturnira > Sturnira hondurensis. Next base: position 24,144,870 of record NW_028082759.1, on the reverse strand, counting down.
GCCAGGTGAGGATGGGCTGAATGACACTTGCAGCACTGAGAATCGAGAAGACAGAGATTTCTATCCAGTGACGTTAACCAAGAAGAATCAATTGGTCCTCATTACTACATATGACCTTAGTTCAGATCTCACTCTCCCACCTAACGAGCTATGGGACCTCAAAGATACATAATTCTCAACTCAAATTTCTCCTTGACTTTAAAATAAAAATGACAGTTCCTAACTCGCAGGGTTGTTGTGAGAGTTCCATGGGTTAATATGTTAAATGTCTATCGTAGTGTTAGACCAGTTATTTTTATCATCCTCATCAATGGAATGAGGGGGAATCAGCCCTCAGATCTCTGTGTTAGTCATCTGGAGGTAGCATTTACTATGGAGATAAAATGGAAATGACAAGCTTTGGACATGTTCATTGCCTAGCACATAGTAGGGCCTCAGGGGGGGAAAAAAGCACTGAGTGAATGAGTAAGTGAATGTGTTTGAAATGTCTGTGGGAAAACTAGAAGCTTTGTGCCTACACGTGTCAGGAATTGAGAGGGCGGCCCAGATCAGGCCCAGGAGTCACTGGTGTACGGGCTTCTTTGAAACCACGTTTGACGGATTTCAATCACGTGGCAGCTGCCCTGGCAAAGGGAGAACAAGAAACAACAACCTGTTCAAGATCAGGCAGAAAAATAGACCAAAAAACCATTCCATCAAGATAGATTACTATATCCCATGTGTCACATGCTTGGCAAAGGAAATCTACTTGTAACTTACGATATTTACTTTAAATCATGTGACTTTAGTGAGCATTATTATGCCCTTCGCAGAATAGCATGTGCCAAGATCATCGGGGGAAAAGAGATAGCATAACCTGTAAGGGATGAAAAAGTCTCTCTTCTTCATTCTCTTCATTGGAATTTTCATGAAACTACTGACTGAAGAAGCTTCGAGAGTACACATGCCAGGTATTTAGCTAAATATAATGACACACGTGATAGGTGAGCGAGGAAGGAGAATAGTTGTCCTGTGGTTAAAAATTAGAATGGGAGAGTGTGGTTTAGTATACAGTCTTTGGCATGGCTCCTCGAGCACAGCTCCTAAAACCTCTGCACTTGCCTGCGGGATCGGGGTGACGGAGTGTCTTTTGTTCCAATGAGGCCAGCCTTGGCGAGCCTCGGTTTAATTTCAGGATGGCTGCTGGTCACCAGGAAGACCGTCACATGATAAGAGGGCTGCAATGCTTGGCCCCACCAGGAGTCCATGATTTCATCAATCAATGGAACTTCCATAAAAACCCCTCAGGATGAGGTTCCCAGAGCCTCTGGCTTCGTGAACACATCGAGGCGCTCGCTAGGAGGGTGATGGGCCCCTCCCTCACATCTTGCCCTGTGACTGTCTTTCATCTGGCTGTTCCTGAATTGCATCCATTATCATAAGCCAGGACTAGTACATAAAGCGCTAATTTTGAGTTCTGTGAGCCATTCTAGCAAATTATCCAACCTTAGAAGGAAATCGTGGGAACCTCTCCTATGTAGCTCGCTGGTTGAGAGTACAGATGGCCACCTGGAACTTGTGCCTGGCATGGGGGGTGGCGACAGTCTTGCAGAACCGAGCCTGTACCCTGGGAGGTCGGTGCTAACTCTGGAGACTTAGTGCCAGCGGGGATTGAAACTGGGACACCCAGGTGGAGTCAGAGAACCAGAGAATTGGTTGCTGGATGGAGAAAAAGTTCTTCTGAAGCGTTGTCAATAAAAAGAGTTTAGAAGAGAGACTGGCTCGGGCAAATGCTGGGTACCAAAAAAACGCTTCGGGGGCTTCAGGGGGCGTTCTGTTTGCATGGCTAATCTATTAGCGCCCAAAGTCACATGTTCTTCAAACGGGTGATTCCTTTTACTCAAGTTTTTCTCAGTCTTCACAATATAAATAATCAACAGGAAATGGTGAATACTGACTAGTCCTCGGTCTGTCAAAGAAACTTCCTGTCTCAAAGTGAGAGAGAGGGAGCCTGAGAAAATAATTAAATAATACGAAAACTTTGCATCATTTTTCCTCAGGCAAAACGTATACAAGCCGGAATAAGCCCCATTATTATTTCCTGTTCTTCACAATTTGCATCACACTACGTTTCATGTGAGTTCTACCTATCAGCAAGGCTAATAATGCGAAAAAATTGAACAAGCTGAAGCCTGACTCCCGGTAGCAGAGTTTTTAAGAACAATTCTTTTTACCGACAAGCTGACAGAAACTTTGCAAAGGTGCAACACAATGTTCTCCTGCCGCAAAGAACAATGGGTCGTGAAACCCGGACCCAAACAATTCTCTTAAAAATGCATGTGCAGAAATCCTGTGGTATAGATTAGAAAGGAGACCGCTTGGTCTCAGGGGGAAATTGACTATTCACTTCCCCTTCTCACATTATTGTGATAGAATTTGGTGGAGTTTTTCCTACATGGGTTTCTTTATAGTTACGATATATTGCAGACTTTTCCCCATTTAATCCTGTGATCAGTATTATTCACGCGCAGCCCTTTCCCCAACTTCTTCTCGTAGCCCGTAACATAGAGTGAAGCTCCTGGGTTTGTCCAGGAGAGCCTCTGGGCTGAGCACGCCTTCACGCCATGTTTGTCAGATGTGGCAGAGTCTCTGCTCTTTAAGCAGCTGTGCTTAGTACTGAATGAAGGTAAAATACATGTTTCTCCCTAGTATATACAACTTAAGCTGGTACAGGCGGGGGCTGCTTACCCCGAGAGTCTTCTCAGCCTACAGTCAGTTAACTCTCTTCCATCCCGTGCTCTCCACCCAGGCACCATGGCTTCGAACTCCTAATTGCTGCAAAAATTGTCTTACCTTGAGCGAAGCCTGGTAATGTGGTTCCAACAAATGTCATCTTTGCTGCAAAATGCAACTTGCAGTATGTAAGGGCCCAGCCTGAGAATAATTTTGCATATTTTCATTGAATCTAATATAAATCACAACAGTGTCTCTACCTTTGTTAAGGAAGTTTTTTGTTGTTGTTTTTTAAAAAGGCAGTAACAATATGCCTAAGTTTAAAATAACGTTTTTAAGATAAACCTTTCTTGCTTGTTATTTTAAAGCTGTCATTCCATCTTCATATATCCCCAGCAAATAAGCATTGCTCACGATTTCAAACCTAAAATGACTTCCTTTTAATTTTAGAGGAATTAACAAACTTGGATTCTGCTGTGCTTGTCTTGGGGCGGGTACACTCTGAGAAGGGAAATGGAAAGATGTGTTTCCTTTTCAGTGCCTGCCTCACTCCTCAAAAAGTAATTTCAATGCTTCTTATAAACTCTTTAGTTATTTAAATAATCAAATCTAATCTAAAAGCCGGTATCTTTAAGTTTTAAAATATAAAAATAGCCAACTGGAGCTCTTGTTATAATTACTACTAAAGCTATCCAGGCCTTCATTCCTTCTAGACCCATTTTCTTGTGTCGATCAAGGTCAAGGTAGAAAATAAAGTTATCTTGGTAGAGATCACCCAGAGATTAGAAAATACCAACTTCTGATGTGCATGTCAGCCACAGCTGAACAGCATCTTCAATTAAAGAGAGAAAATGAAAATAAACCTGAATTTTCTAAGCATATAGCAATAATAAACTTTTCACTCATAAACGAAACTGCCTTCCGTACAGATAGGGAAAGAGCAATTTTCAGAAGAGCACGTTCCTACAGTCACGGGCATTTTCCACGTCACGATGTTTTAATCCCAACGAAGCCAACTTCACTCCCCTTTCTATCAGAATTATTTACGATTTGTCTGGGAGGTTGGAGAATACAGTTTGTGGTCATGCTAGACATTTTTGTCATGTAAGACTGCTTGTATTATTTCAATAGTTAGCTCCCAAAAATACTTTCAATTTAAGGAATGCTACAGGCCACTCTGCCCGTTACTTTTTAACTCCAATTCAATTTATGGACGAGGCACTGGCTCCTAAATGGGGCAGACTATGTGCACGGCAACAGGGCCTCTGGGTCCTGAATGAGAGATGGCTGCAGTGTTCAAAGAGCTTCCCAAAATGCAGGCATGACTGAGAAAGAGGAAGCCTGGGGCCCCCGGGAGAGGCATAAAGGAGACAGTTGTGGCAGCAAAGGGGCCAGGAGAAACACTGAGAAGAGAGGAGGAAGGTGAAGAGTGCAGTCAAGTTCTAGCCATTGAATATCTGGAGACTTGGGAAAACGCTCAAAATAAAGCATGAAGTATAAATACTGGTGCAGGAAATTGCATATACAGCATGGCCCCAAGTCTGTGATGCAAGTACGTATGTTCTTGAAGAAAATACACAAAATATGGAGGGGTTTTTCCCTAGATTACATGTTTTTTTCACTTTGTCAATCTATTCGTGTATATATTTTTAATATAAACTGTGCCGTGTGTGATTAAAAAAGTACATCTCCACTACCGGGTTTTCTGGGGTGAAGCCCAAGATACCTCTGCTTTCTACCACCGTGGAGTCAGCCCCAGCACCACGCACAGTTACCCACTCTCCTCGGTGCTTTGCCTGACTCTGTTTCTTATGCCCACCTTCCTCTTCCCAAGGCTGCAGTCCAGGCCCGTCAGGAACCATGGTGGTGGGGTGACTGGAGGGTCAGCTTAATTCTAGGGAGTTTGAAGAAAAAGAGTTCAATGCATCTAAGATGCTCCATCACGTTTTTTAGCCCTGGCTTGTGTGGCTCAGCAGATCGAGTGCCAGTCTACGAACCAAAGGGTCGCCGGTTTGATTCCCAGGCTAGGGCACATGTCTAGGTTGTGGGCCAGGTCCCCATTTGGGGGTACATGAGAGGCAGCCACACAGTGATGTTTCTCTCCCTCTCTTTCTTCCTCCCGTCCCCTCTCTCTAAAAATAAATAAATAAAATCTTTAAAAAGAAATAAAAAGACTACATTTAAAGTCTAACGGAGTCCTAGAGTCATTGTGAAAGTCACAGACAGCCAGGAAGCCTCCATCTGCCTGTGACACCATCTTTCAGGACATTGTTTCATTTTGAGTCCCAGGAGAACAGACCACCAATGCTGTTTGGGCCCAGAGAATGTGATGAGGCCCGGATGCCCCGCCTGTACACGGGGGACCTAACCTGCCGCGCAGAGGTACTCAGTAACGACAGCGCAGTGGCCGCACTGCAGAACCGGGGCACGGGCAGACCTGAGTGGAAGCCACACTAGCAAAGGAGCTGGTGTTTTAAGTGCTGAGCCCCTTGGCCACGTGGGCCGGTACAGCTGCACTGGCCGCTGCTCTCACCGCCAATTTCAAACCATACCCTAGTCCAGGACCCCAGGAGCGCACAACACACACTATCGCTCTTACTGTCCATAAAGGGGACTGTACCACCAACACCCGGGAGGGGGAGACTTGGCACCACCTTTCAAAATATTCTGACTGACAGCGAACGGAATGAGCCATATACAGAAATATGATTTGAACCCGAGGTATAGTTAGATGCTATGTTACAAGATACAGCCATTTTTTAAAAATGTCACTCTAGAAATGGACGCATAAATATGCTGTGAACAGTGCTGGGTGTGTAGAGTCCTGCAGCCCATTGCACCGATTATTGAGAAGGAAAGGGGGCAGGAGGGAGGGAAGGAAGAAATTAAAGAATCTTGCCAACGTAGATTCTTATTTGAGGGGAGAAGGAGACAGAAGGGACAGGGCAGGTGAACAATTGTGGAAGATGAGTTTGGTCCGAAACACAAGGAAATCAGTTTGGACAACTGATTTTTGATAAATTATCATTTCATTTTTTTTTTTAAAGAAAGAACCCAGCATGAGTTGTTGAAGACTTAACAAGACCATGCCTCATTTAAACCAGGTCCACTGAAAAAGACTAGAACACACTCATACTTAGTGACTGGTGGATTTTTTTTTCTAAATAGCCTACTACGAAGGGACAAACATACAAAAGAGAAAACACAGCAAACCACTTTCAAGTTTATCAAACTAAAACCAGCAACTGCTATTTCAGATGTCGCTGGACTTTCATGTTATCTGCATGGAAACCACAGTTTAAATGACAACAAAGGTGCTGCTTGACGCAGGACTCGGCACGCAGTCCTTCAGAGGACGGCGTTGAAGGCCAACGCAGTGCTTCGTCAAACTGGTTCAGTTACCTCGCTCCCCAAGATCAGCCATCGACCAGGAAATACCCTCATGAGTGGAAAAAGAACTTCCTCTTCAGCACCTTATTAAAAGAAGTCCAACCAAGGATGTCATTGAAGCTATTGCAGCATATCCTAAAGCACCTACTAAACGCCCAGATCCCTTTGGGGAAGGGGGCAGAATGTGTAATATAATGGTTAACCGTGCTTTAAAATCCATAGGACACAAATGTGCGTTTCATAAATACCAGTTTATGTCTTGGGGTCACTCAAGTTACACAGCTACAGTTCTAACATAAAATATTCAACAAGGGACAAAAATGCAAAGTCTCGAGTCCGGAATGCTGTCTGGAACTGGAAGGAAGGTAAATCAAAACATACCATTTTCGTATTTTAAAAGCTCCTAAAACTTAGATTTTCCCTGTACCCAAAAGAGGGTAACCTCCTGATCAGCTCATACACAGTCTTATATAAATTTATATGCTCCTCCCAAACTCTTCATATTTGGTTACACTTTTCTGGGTGCCAGCACAGATCTTCCCGAAATCAAAAAACACCCTTTGGAGAAGAGCTTTTGTACATCTTATAAACTTGAAGAGTCACAGTGCCCTCTAGTGGCCACTAGCAAGACCCACTTTTATTTGAAATTCAGAGAACAAAAGTTGAAATGAATTTCACACATTTTCGGGGAGTTTTTTTTCATAAATATGAATAAATGTCAGTTTCTGTTCCAAAGGGAAAAAAAGTATAAGTTACAATTGATTAACTATGTAGCACACCAGAGAATGACTCATTTCGGGGTCCTTTGTCCCCAAAGTTACATAGCACCTGGAGGGGAAAACGGGCTTAAGTGCAATCAAACCTGTGAAAGAAGGGGCATTAAAATATACAAATGTAACCCTGGCTGGTGTGACTCAGTGGGTTGCATGCCGGCCTGTGAGATAAGGTGTCACCAGTTTGATTCCCAGTCAGGGCACATGCCTGGGTTGTGGGCCAGATCCCCAGTAGGGGGCACACAAGACACAGCCACACGTTAATGCTTTTCTCCCTTTCTTTCTCCCTCCCTTCCCCTCTCTCTAAAAATGAATTAATTTAAAAAAAATAAAATGTACAAATGTACAATTCTTAAACCAAAGTTGTGATGAGGACAAGTCTGCAGAGTTGCGGATTTGTCATCTAGCCCCAAGTCTGTCGATGTCCGACAATGAGACCTGTACCCAAAAACACGAGGTCACAGCACCTCACTTTTCTGCATCTGTAAATGAAGAAAGGTTGGCAGTGTTGGCAAGGATGTAAGGAAATGGACTCTAAACACGTCTAGTGAGAGCTCTGAAGCTATAGACTTTGTGGAGAGCAGATTGGCAATGACTCTCAAACAAACAGGAGTCTCTCAAGTACATTGGCAGTAACTCTTAAGAACCAGGAGTTTCCAAATGTGCGTTGCCTCCTGCCAGAGTGAGGGCCAACATTTAATTTGTACTCTGTCCCATCCACTGTTCTGAGTGCTTTACATACACAAGCTCATTAAATGTTCACAAAAACCCTGTGAGGCAGTACAATATTAACCCAATCTTGTGCAGGATGAAATGGAGACCCTGACACTTGCCTAAGCTCACACAATCTGGCCAGACCTGGGTACACACCCCGGCTGCACGGTTCAGAGTCACACCCTTAGCCATTACTTACACTGTACATCCAGAACTTCGCCTTCTGGGAATTTATCCTAAGAAAACAGTCAAAGAATTCTCAATCAGGATGTTAATCTCAGCGTCATTTATAATAGGAAGAAAGAAAATAACTAAATGTCCAATTTTGTTAAAACCAAAGCCTTGATTCTGTAACCTTAAAGAACATCTGATGACATGGAAAACTTCCCCAAATATAATGAGTAAAAATAGCAGATTATACACATATATACATGTAGGGACAATGTGCCCGCTGTTTTGTTTTGTTTTTTTAAGATTTTATTCATTTATCTTTAGAGGGGAGGGGAAGGAGAGAGGGAGAGAAATATCAATGTATGGTTGCCTCTCTTGTGTCCCCTACTGGGAACTGGCCTGCAACCCAGGCATGTGCCCTGACTGGGAATCGAACTGCGATCGTGTGGTTCGCAGGCCTGTGCTCAATCCACTGAGCTATACCAGCGAGGACACAGTTTTTGAAGAACTATGTCTTTAAGAGAAAGGAAGGACAATTAACAAAGCCTAAAGAATACTTTGAGTCAGGGTTATGATTTTCTCTTCTTTTTTTATATGTATTTCCCAAATTTTCTGTAGTTAATTTTAAAAATATTTTGTTTAATGGGAGTAGATGGCCAAATGTGCTCTAAGTTACATTCTAGCTCTACATTTCTATGATTTTGAACACAAAAAATGAAGAATACTCACGGCCTTTTAGAACCAGAGGGAAATAGTTGGCGTGGAGGAGACGTGAATTGTGGGTAGCCCGTGCCGCTGGCTCGCTTGCCTGTGCCGCGACTCGTCAGATAACACCTTCCCCTCAGCAATAGCTGCACACTCAGCTTTAATTCCCTCACCTGAGCTTTCACTCTGCTTTCTTACGGTCCTGGAAAACGTTCTACTCCAGGCAGCAAGTACACACACAGCCCAGATGAACCATAATTAAGGTGGCAAGAAACCAAGGAAAAGAGCAGGCAGCATTAGTTCAATTGTTTCCTTTGCACAAGTAGCAGATGGACTCCGCGGTCTAACAACCCTTTTGTCCCTCGGCGAAGGCTGGCAATATATGGTTACACTCAGATGGGAGCAAGAAGAGTGTGCCTAGCAACCCCATCTGGGAATGCCTGCGCATTTGTCAATGTATGTCATAATCTTAATATTAAACAGGCTTGCTCTCCTTTGCCAGTCATCACCTCATTTTATGTTTTTCAAACACAAGAAGATTAAATAGTCTTTCCTGAAAGTACTTTAGCCCCTTAGATATAGAACAGTAGTAGTATTTAAGAGTCTCCCCTTATAAATCCATACATAAAACTGCCATGAGCCTTGGTGGAAATTATATCAGTAAGTTGGGGGGCCTACCACGGGTACTATTTTCATTAGCCACAGAAATCACATAAGCCAGGTTTTTTTAAAATTCAGTGGGATACCAAGAACTATTCCTCGGGCTCATTTACCCATATGTCCATATGTTTTATGTGTAGAAGAAGTTCCTGGAACTTTTATTTCTATTTAGCATTGTATTTTCCTTTTAAATCTCTATTTGTCTGTATTTGATCATGACAATAAACTGTATATGCTTTGCGTTGTGTGTGCAGACATTTTAGACACCTAAACGAAAGTACGTGCTCAATTAACAGTTGATGCAGGAGGGGAAGGAGGAAAGGATGCAGAGAGGAAGAGAAGCTGAGGATGGGTCGCAATCACTGGACCATCCACGGGCCGCATGGCCTCCGTACAGCAAAGTGCCGGGAGGGTATCCTGCTGGTGACGGGAAGATAGAAATCGCCACTTTGCTCCAATCCCCTACTGATCACGCCAATCTGGGAGGAAGACAGCACTTGTTGATTTTGTATTTTACTCTGTGACCAAGAAGACAAATAATGAGAAACATGAATTCCTAGGAGAAAACACAGAAGTACCGGCTGGGGATGTCAGCAACCTAGTCCTCAGTCCCAGGTGAGCAGCTTGACACATGGGGGCTCACGTGCCCCTGACCCCCTGACCACAGACGCCCATGAAGAGGAAGGAAGAGATCGTGGTACAGACACAGGGTCTGATGCTCACTGCGCTCTTGCGGATCTTTTTTGAGAGCAACAAAAGGAAATGGAATGAAAAAATACTGCCAGTAGAACTGTTATTAATTACAATGAAAATTCTATAACCATGTATGTTATTCCTAACAGGCCCCATCTCTCCAGTAGCCCTGGGCACTGAGAGTGTCAGGTAATTTCAAGGAGACAGAGAGTAAGGAGATTTTACGGACCACACAGTTCCCACCAATCTAGAGGAGAGGGGAAATGTCGCCGCTCAAGTTTGACTGGGGAGACAGGATATTTCCAAATACTGCATTTCTGAACATTGGTCTAATATCGTATCTTCTCTATTTCTCTCCCAATGCTATCTTTTCCCGCCATATGACAACCTCCGGTGAGAAAAGCTGTGCCTTTCTCAACTTTATCTTCCTTCCTATCACACTGTGATATAAACCATACTTAGAAGACCTCAAGCTAAGTGAATGTTACAAAGGATAATAAAACAGTATAGAGAAGAAAAGTGTGAGAAAAGTTCTACCGTAAAACAATTCGTGGAGGCAGAGAAGAAACAAACAAAAGAAATGCCATTGTACCGGGCCATTCAAGGCTTCACTATTGGGTGGATAATGTCATATTCCTGCTTCAAATGTGAAGTGGGGGGTGGGGCGGGGGAGGTTGAATGTTTTCATCTTCTTTCAGAGCCATTCCAAATCTGTTGAAATAACGTTAGACCTTTTCGAGATTGGTGTTAAACTTCGGCAAGATCTGCCCTGGCTGGTGTAGCTCAGTGGATTGAGCGCGGGCCTGCGAACCAGATGATTGTGGTTCAATTCCCAGTCAGGGCACATGCCTGGGTTGCAGCCCAGTTCCCAGCAGGGGACTCACGAGAGGCAACCATACATTGATACTTCTCTCCTTCTCTCCTTCCCTTCCCCTCTGAAGATAAATAAATAAAATCTTTTTTAAAAATGTGCTATTAAAAAAAAACTTAGGCAAGATCTAATATTTTAGAATTTCTTATGAAAAGAAATACAAATAGCCAAAGACCCTTCTCCAAGGTCCTAATTCAGCTGGACACCTGACTTTCTGTGAGGCCTTGAGAATGTTTGAACCTTTCCAAGTCACGGCCATGGCTCTCTCATTGGTAAAATGGAGCTAAATTGTCTCTCTATGCTTTTCCCGTAAGTCGTGTTGAAATCCACCCCTCCAGAAAAACTTTTTTTTTAATTGGGAAGATTTGAAACATTTTGTTAATTTTTCCCCCCAAAGATAAAAAGGGACCTTCCCCTCAGTAAGGGAAAAACATGAAACCTACAAGATTAAGTCATCTTAGACGCTTAAATGTGCAGTCTTCTCAAAAAGGAAGCTCAAAAATCCAGCCCTGGATAATAACCTCTCACAACTGAGCCACTGTTTCAATATATTCTTATAATGCCACGATTTTAGAAAAGAGGGTAAAAATACCTTCTTTGGGCAATTCGTGTGCAAATGAAACAACAGCTTATTAAAGATTCCCTCAATGAGAATGTGTAAACACTGGTCGTGGCCGCAAAGAAACGATTTCCTGGGGCAAACTCCACGGTCTGATTTCCCAGAAATACCCTGGAAACCGAACAGAAGGAAACGCCTTACGCTGCTTTGTCCGTAGCCACAAAGTATACACATAGGGTCCCGCCCAGGCCAAATTTAACCCTAGGCCCCCCCCAAAAAAACAAAAATAATAACAAGCCCCATATCGACTTTGGTGTGCACATCAAACCAGTATCTGCACTATCAGCGCATGAAGGCAAATACAATTATGGTCCACAAAACTGGGTTTCTTCACGGCGGAAACGCGCACAGGTCCCCTGTGGTAATTAGTAGTTTCTGGGCAAGAAAGCGTTTCCGGGTACTTCTCCCTCGGCTCTGTGCGCATCGACCTAGGGGAGGCTACTGGGAGAGTACGCATTAATATCCTCAATCCAGAATATACATTTACTTACTATTTTTTTCCTCCCCCGAGGACACTTTTTCATTGCTTTCAGAGACGGAGGGAGAAAGAGACACATCAACTCAATTCAGAATATTTCATGCACGTAGGTGAATACGCATGAGAAAACATCTATCAAATGTTCATTTGAAAAACATCATATTGCAATTATGGGTGTAACAAATCAATGAGGCAGGGAAGAGTCTGATTAACTACTGTTAACTATATCTTCATTACCATCTGATGTCCAAAATCAAGCTTATCAGCAACGTCTTTATACCCCACTCCCCCCACCCCCCATTCCACCAGGCTACTGCCAAGGTTAGCTACTCCTGTGAGCAGATTGGAAACACCAGAATTCACATTGGCTTCTTCCTCTCCTCTCCTTGTACTCGCCTGATCAGCACTCCTTTGATCTGTTTCTTGGAAATGCCTCACCGCGTAACCCAGGCCCTGGGCATGTTGTTCTGCTTCCACCCATCCTTTCCACCACTGGTTCTCAACTCTAGCTGCACTTTAAAATCATCTCAGGAATTTTGAAAAATACCCCAAACCTTTTACACAAATATCCCTGTAGGAAAAGTTCTTACTGCTTCCTTGCCTCACTCCAAATAATAATATTTAGTGTATAAGCATATGGAATTTATTTTTAAGTGAAAGTACTTTTATAGTAGCATTTGTATTTATATCACCAAAGGACACACAAGCATTTCTGGTCCCTCGTTGTAAAATGCTTGGCCAGTTATTCTGTAGGTGACACTTTTCTTCACCCAAAATTACCCACAGTTTACAAGGAGCTCTCACTGATTCAGGAATAGTTTATTGCTATTATAGGATGTGACTGCAAGAGCAAATGACTAGGGGATTTGAATTTTAGTTCCAGTTCCACCGAGCTTCAGTTTTCCTTTTAACAAATGGGAATAATAATATTGTCCCTGCATACCTCACAGAATTACTGTCAAGATTAAAGAGGTAATATATATGAAAAATTATGTACTATAAACCCCAAATGCCCTCCTCTTGAGTATATACCTTTTATTTATAAATAGGCCATAAACTTCTGGATTAGATCAGTTTGTTATCGGTGATGCTGTAAATTAAGCAATAGTCTACAGAGTAGAAAAGCATTTAGCAACGGAGCTATTGTTTCTGCAGTCACTTCCACTCACGGTTCTCCAGAGGCAGCCCTCTTCCCGTGAAGAAACTGTGACTGGGAGGATGTGAAACCCCCCTCGGGCTGCCAGCACTTTCTGCCTCGTCTGCAATCACTCCCCACTGTCCCTGGCAAACCCTCTCAGAGTCTGCAAATAATTCCCACTCTCTCCTTTCAAAGACAAGAAAAAGCAGACCAACCAGCAGGTGAACCACCAGCTGGCCCTGCCTTGCTCCCACAGCAGTTCATCAGGCCTGGCCATCCTCTAAACCCCCCCGGAAAGGACACGGGGGCTGGGGGGGCCGGAGAACACAGGTGGGGCTGCTACTGAAGGGGAGGATGCTCACCTCCGGTGAGGGTGCCTCCCCGTGGGTGTGCCTGTGAGAAACACCAGTGTATCTAAATGGAAATTAGCAGGATGGGATGCAGTGAGCACAGGGGAAGGTGGAGCCAAGACTCGTTTCAGGCAGAAGCCACATCACAGATGTTCAGATTGATTTAAGTCAGCCTCAGCCCCTGGGTCCCCACTGAAAGATTAATCTAAGCTATCTCCTGAGTCAGGAACCATAAGAATAATTCAAAAAGACCAGAAGGGATTTCTGATCATATCTCAATGTACATATAAACTCTAGTTAAGTTTAGATCCAAGGAATGTTAGAAAATAAAAACCTTTAACTTTTCCTATAAAATAGGATCCATCTGTATCAAACCTCCTTATCTTGGATAGTTAAAAGCATGAACAAATTTTGACAACAATCTAATACATTATTCTGAGTATGAATTTAAAGGATCCTTTAATTACATTATATTTAAATAGAATGTTCAGGATACAAAGTTAATAAAGAAATTGGTGGTATTTTTACATGCCAGTAATGAACTATCAGAAAGAGAAATTAAGGACACAATCCCATTTAATATTGCAACAAATAAGTAAGGTGCCTATGAATAAATTAACTGAGGATGTAAAAGACCTAAACTCAGAAAAAGTATAAGGTACTGAAGAAAGAAACTGAGGAAGATACAAATAAGTGAACCTATATACTATGTTCACAGATAGGAAAAATTAACATCATGATGATATCCATAGTACCCAAAGCAATCTATAGATTCTATGTAATTTCTCTTAAAATATCAATGGCACACCTCATAGATCTAGAACAAACATTCCAAAAATGTGTATGGAAACGCAAGACCCCAAACAGCCTCAGCCATCTTGAGAAAGAAAAACAAAGTTGGAAGTATCATATTACCTGATATCAAACTATACTACAAGGTTAGAGTAATCAAAACAGCATGATATTGACACAGGAACAGGCGTATAGATCAATAGAACAGAATAGAGAGCACATAAGCCCATGGCTTTACGGTCAATTAGTATTCAACAAAGGAGGCCAGAAAACATAATGGGGTAAAAAGAGTCTCCTCAATAAGTGGTGCTGGGAGAGTTGAAAAGATACATGTAAAAAAAATGAAACTAGACCACCAACTTACATTACAGATGAGAATAAACTCAAAATGGATTAAAGACTTAAATGGGTAAAACCATAAAAATCCTGGAAGAAAACATAGGCAGTATAACTTCATACATTTCTGGCAGCAATATTTTCACCAATGTATCTCCTTGGGCAAAGGAAACAAAGAAAAAAATAAACAAATGGGACTACATCCAACTAAAAAGCTTTTGCACACACAAAAAATTTAATTTTAAAAAACCTTAGCAAAAAAAAATGGAACCCACTGTGTGGGAGAACATATTTGCCAATGATAATCTGATAAGGGGTTAATTTTCAAAACATATAGAGAATTTATACAACTCATCACCAAAAAGGCAAACAGCACAATTAAAAAGTGGGCAAAGGACCTGAATAGACACTTTACCAAAGGCAACATACTGATGGCCAATAGATATATGAAAAACCACTCAATGTCACTAATCATCAGAGAAATGCACAATAAAACCACAATAACATGTCACCTCCTGCTTTTCAGAGTGGCTCTCCTCAAAAAATCAACAAACAAGTGCTGGCAGGGATGTAAAGAAAAGGGAGCCTTCGTGCACTGTTGGTGGGAATGCAGACTGGTGCGGCCACTGTGGAAAACAGTATGACATGTCCTCAAAAAATTAAAAATGGATCTGCCTTTTGACCTAGCAATTTCACTTCTGGGTATGCAAAGAAAATAAAACCACTAATTTCAAAGAACATATGTGCCTTATGTTCATTGCACAATTATTTATAGTAGCCAAGGTCTGTAAACAGCCCAAGTGCCCATCTGTACATGAGTGGGTAAAAAAGCCGTGGTGTATTTACTCAATGGAATACTACTTGGCCCTAAAAAAGAAGAAAATCTTACTTTTTGCCACAGCCTGGATGGATCTGTAGATTATTATGCTAAAAAGCCAGCCAGAGAAAAACAAACACCATATGATCTCACTCACATGTGGAATCTAATGAACAAGATAAACTGATGAACAAAATAAAAACAGAGGTGTGGTTACATATAACAGACTGACAGCTGTAAGAAGGGATTGGGTTTGGGGAACTGGATGAAAGAAGCTGAAGGGATTAAGCAAAATATGTGTGTATACATAAAACGCACAGACAGACAACACTGTGGTGATAGCCAGAGGGAAAGGGGGTGGGGGAGGTGAACAAAGAGGGTTAAATGGAAACAGAAAGAGACTTTGCTTTGGACAATGGGCACACTGTGCAATGAGCAGATGGTGTTTTGTTGAGTTGTACACTTGGAACCTGTATGGCTTTGTTAACCAATGTCGAGAAGAGAAGAGAAGAGAAGAGAAGAGAAGAGAAGAGAAGAGAAGAGAAGAGAAGAGAAGAGAAGAATGTCGAAAAGAAAAGAGAAGAAAAGGGGAGGGGAGGGGGGGGGAGGGGAGGGGAGGGGGGGGAGGGGNAAGGGAAGGGAAGGGAGAGAGAAAGAGAGAGAGAGGAAGGAAGGAAGGAAGGAAGGAAGGAAGGAAGGAAGGAAGGAAGGAAGGAGGAAGGAAGGAAGGAAGGAAGGAAGGAAGGAAGGAGGGAGGGAGGGAGGGAGGGAAAGAAGAAAATGTTCCTTACTCAGTGCATTATTTATTGAAAAATTATTTACTAATTATGTCAAAAGTAGCACTAAGTTTTCAATTGACAAAATACATTTTTCTATCAAAGAATTTACAGTATAATATCGTTTCTCAACAACTTGCAGTCATTGAATCTTTTCAAAATCTAACGAAAAATACTCTTAACAGAAATACGTGTAAAATTTTCATCACTTTTAAGGATTGAAGACAATCTGATGCTTACTGAGATCGCTTAACATTGAAGGAAAACTAGAAACGAAGATAACAGAAAAGCATAAAACTAAAGCAGTAAGATCTGACGTGTGAGCTTTATTTGGGTGGATGGTGCTCAGGCTGGGACTGGTGACGGAGGACACTTTGGGGCTTCACCTGGAAGGATGAGGAGGACCGCCCCACCAGGGTGGGGGTGGGGAGGCAACGTTCGGGCCTACAGGAGCGGCACCAGCCAGAGTAGGGAAGCGCATACGCATACGAGTATTAGGCATGTTCCATTATAGAGTCCCACTAGAACGTTTGTATTTCATTCGATAAACAACACCAAGCCTTTGTGTTTTTTAAGCAACGGAGGGAAAGGATCAGGACGGTGCATTAGATAGATTATCCTAATGACTCTGCAGGATCATTGGTGTGGGCGGAGGCCGAAGAGAGGAGACCACCTCCACGGCACTGCTGAGAAGTAATGAGCGAGCGACAGTGAAGTCTGCACCACCACACTTCAGAGGCAGAACCACGTACAGCTGGTCGTCGATCAAAATGTGGACGGTGTTGGAGGAGGGATTGGAGGTAGTTAGAAGGGTTTTCTTTTACAGTGTTAGAAAACAAGGAAAATGAGGCGCATTTTGAGTGGAAGATCAGTTTATTTAGCGCAGGTTACGTGTGGGCTATTAGTTATTCCAAGAAGTAAAAGATTTCACTTGTGAATCGATTCATGAGAAGACTGTTAGTATTAATAACTACAGTGTTGAAAGAAAATGGACTAAAGGAAAACTGTGAGACGCTGTCAGGAAATTGTTCAGCCCTGCAAAAAAATTTTCAATCCTTATTCAAACAGGTAGGAATTCAGTGCCTAGTTTGTAACTCGTATCACATTTCCAAGCCGCGGCCTGTCATTTCAGAGTCTGCAGCACAAAGACACTAATCCATGGCTTGTAAAAACAGAAGGTGTGCCAATACTCAGCAATAAGCAGAAATAAGTGATATTTCCCACCCCATCAAAAAGGCTAGTTGCTTCCTAAGAGAAAGAATCTTATCACAAGAGGTGAGCAGCAGTCACCTGACTCAGCACCCCGCAAAGCTTTTATCAGAAACCAGCTTGGGTCTGAGACTCAGCCCTCTGGGATAACACAGGGAAAGCACAGTGGGTCCCTAGCGGTCATCTTAGCAACCTACAGACTAAGCAACAAAGCGAATGCCCAGGGACGCTGAGGAAGTCACTTTGGTCCTCGACGACAGAACTGGAGCCAGCACTTTTGTCTCCGGACCTCTATTTCAGCTGAGCTCTCCTTAGCCACTCACACCGTCTGATGATTCTTCGAGTCTTGAATCTACCCCGTGGACGTGCAGTTAACCAACTTCCGCAGGAGCAGGCCTCAGGAGCTAGTCGCGCTGCCCTCCCCTCCCGGGGACTCATGACCTTAACCTCCGGGAGGTTAAGGTTGCTTCCCGCTGTGTGGGCAGAAGCTCCCAGGCATCTGGCTGAGGTGAGGGATGAGTGACTGATGACACACGTATGTGCTTAGCGTGGGAAAGTTTGCAAAGAGTGAAAAAAAAAAGTTTGCAAAGGGTAGCAGCTTCCTCCCCTCCTTTCTGCAATTTTCCCAGTTCCCTTGGCTGCCCTTCTCTCTCCCTGAGACCGAAGCCTCCAAATTATCAGTTCCTAACCCTTCCCTGAGAGAATGCTACTATTGAAAAAATCACTACTCTATGGAATAGGGACATAACAAAATGAAAATGGTCTTTGAACTTCGGAGTTCAGGAAGCTGCGTTGAAAAGGCCCCTTCACTACACTGTTATAGGAGCAGAAACCAAGGGCTTCACTAAAAGTTGCCTGGAAAATCGGACTCTGGGAGCAGGACCCAGAAATCTGATCAACAAGCTTCCAGAGGATTCTAAGCTCAGCAAGGTTGAAAAATGGCCGTAGAATGCAGGTGCAGCCCTGGCTGGTGTGGTTCCGTGGGTTGCATGCTGGCCTGTGAGCCAAAAGGTCAGCGGTTTGATTCCCAGTCAGGGCACGGGCCTGGGTTGCGGGCCAGCTCCCCATTTGGGAGGCATGAGAGAGGCAACCAATGGATGCATCTTTTGCACATTGATGTCTCTCTCCCTCCCTTCCCCGTCACTAAAAATAAGTAAATAAAATCTTTAACAAAAAGAATGTGGGTACAAATTGCTTTCCCTGAGATCACATTGTGGGTGTTCCATTTCAATAGTTAATCCAATACTCTTCAGCAGGACCAAGGCAACCCAAAACAGCTGGACAGCAAACGTGACCAAGTCCCATCACTGGAAGGTGTCGGGGACCCTGTCCAGCATCCTGCCCTCCCTTGTAAGAGGACGCCTCACATGTGGCAGGAACTTCCCAAAGTTGCCCCTTCGTGGAAACACAGATGGAGTGCACGTGTTTACTCTTCCCATCTTTTTTCTTTAAGCCTCAGATAGAGCATAAAATCCAACCCCTCCCCCAAAAAAAACCCATACCAATTTCAACTGAATTCCTGAAGGAGAAAAAAGAAACTCAATGTGAACAAAATGTGATGACCAGTTTACCCTCCATATGCTAAATCACTAACTTGTTCTCTGCTTAGGTGCCTCCCAAAGATTTATGTGCCCCAAAATATTCAGCTCACTTGACGCTTTTCGTAAGAAAAAAACAGCAGGCTTCTCAACTGGTGGGACTCTGCCTCGTGGCTATTTATAAGCGGAGTAGAATAACAAGTCATTAGGACATGCTTGTGAGGGGGAAGACATGAATAACTACGGTTATTATATTTCATGTGTCAGCCCAGTATCTCAGCATTTATGGAGCCCACAGGAGAAATGTTTTGATACCTCTTTTCAGTTAAAACCAGCTGGTAAAATTTAGTTTTTCTGGTTCACAGAAAACCATGCCCTTTGTACAAAAAGGGTGTTAGGCTTCTAGTGAGAAGAGTACAAATGATATTACCAAGAAATATTACTTTCCAACTTATTTTGTACTGGCTCTATGTCACAACCTAACTCCACTGTTTATCCAGGACCTTCTAAAATCGCAGAAAAAGAAATCATGTTGGAAAAGTGGACTCATCTTACAGAATGAATATCTCAAGGGAGGAACAGGTTTCTGCATTAGATGAAGTTTCTTTTAGATAAAGTCAGATTGCACCTGAACAGAAGCGTTCCTTAACAGAACATTAGACTTACTAGCTGAAGCGAAGCTGACTCGGCCAGGCCCGTCATGGTGCACTCTCCATCGACGCTGAATGTTGTCTATTATGTGGAATATCTTTCCCATACAGTAGAGAGCAGGAAAGTATAGAGAAAACTGGGTGAATTTGGATTATTTATCAAGTGACACACTCAGGGGATGGTAGAATACGTTCTGGGACATTTGGGGTGCATCGAAATTCCACTTATTGTAATGGGGTGAAGATTCTTTCACCCTCAGGGTTTCCTGCCTGAGAGAGGACTCTGGTGGGGTGCGGTGCTATTTCCGACCCTGACTGGTTATTTTGGGAAAACCAGTAAACTGGTTTACTGGCTTTATATATATTTACTGGTGTACATATTTATACACTTTTCTACACCTTTGTTACATTTCACAGTTCTTAAAAAACGTTAAACAAAAGAGAACATACTCCAACCATTCATTAATCTCTCTTCCCTCCTGAGAACACATTAAAGCTACATCAAAAGAATTTTTTGTTAAGTTACAGAGCCTCAGGACAAAGAGAATAGAAGAGAGTGAAATAGAAAGGAGAGCTGTCGACTCATTTTCGGGAGGTTGAAAAGTATGTGGACTTATATTAAGTAACTCAGAAGACTCAGAAAACTAAATGCCTGCAGAGAGACAGGATGAAATGTGGAAGAGCCACAAAAAGGCTCGGGAGGTGGGTCTACCAAGTGCCCCTGAAATTGGGGTACCAGTAGGACTGAAAATGGAAAGACTGGTCATCAGTCAGTGTAAGAGGCAGTTAAACCCCTAGATGCCCTCAACCACCCCCAAAATGGACTCAATGAGTTCACCCTCAGAAACTGTGGACTAGAAGTCATTGGGTACAGCTGAGGGCAACAATGCCACACGGTATGTGGCATCTAGACGCCAAACAGAGGGACCCTTTAGCCCAACCACACCCTAACCCGCCCACTGCCGCCAGCAACCCCAGCTTGATTCTCGGGACACTGGCAGTGAGCCTAATCACGCTCAGCAAGGAGGGTGATGGGCGGTTCTGAGAGGTTTCCCAAGGGACACAGGAAACTTCTGAGGGTGACGGGTCTGTTTGTTATCTTCATTGTGGGGGTGGCTTTATGAGTGTAAACGTACATCAAATCTCATCAGATTCTCCACTTTGAATGTGTATCTTATGGTGTTGTATATCATATACCCTAGTAGATCTATTTTTAAAAGCTAGAAATGAAATAAAATATAATCATAGATATGAATAATATTTACAGAATCATAATAACATAAACACTAAGTATTAGTTTAACCAAAATGGCAACATTCTGTTTTTGGAGAGGATGGAGGCTGGACTATTGAACATGTGTTGTTCTGTTCTAGTAAGGCATTCCCTCTCTGCATACTCATTGGTCATGTGGGATCTCTCCTCTGATGGTTTGCTTATTCATGCACTTTGACCATTTTGATTGGTTTTCCTATGTTATCCTTGCTGATTTGCAGGAGTTCCTCATATATTCTCGATGTCAATCCCTTTCTGGTTACACATGCTACAATGCATGACCCTGTCGGTGAACTTCGTCTAACTCCTTCCCCACCATGGCAGGCCACCTGAATGCCCCTGTTCAGAACACTGGGCAGGTCACGGTTTCCACTGACTTTACATGTCAACTGTTTGAACCTTATCGCTCACTGCTACCAGAACTTAATATCTGAATAAACTGCAAACTATCTCCAAGGGCCACATGATTCTGTAACATACAGGATTCATCAACGAGTTTGCCGGGGTCATCAGTTTGTCCCAGCCAGAGAAATGTATCCCTAAAGTTAGAAAACAGCAGGCTTATATATAGTGGTAGAAGAGAAATAATGTTTTGTTAGACTTAGTCCATCACGCCCCCACACTTTCCCTTATTCACTTCTTCGTTTATGAATGGTAAACTTTCAGACGATGGACATGACTTCCCATCCCGAAGCCTCCATCTTCAGTGTAACATGGAGTCGGTGATAAGCACCTCATGGGACTGCTTCCAGGTTAGATCATGGTGATTCAATACTTAGCTATGATCAATACTTAGACGGCCCCTCCCCAGCCTATTCATTCTCCCTTTCAACCTGGAAAACCCCTTCAACTCGTCTTGTAAAGCCAAGTTCAAAACACACCTCTTCCACAAAATCATCCCCAAATCAGTGTGAGCCAACGGCAGCACACGGCTGCTGACACCCCCAAAACAGCAATCACTCTCGTCACTGAGAACACTGTGACGACTGTTTCCCACGATGAAATGTGAACACCCTGAAGTCAGAAATAACGGTTTACCCAGGCCACCCATCTTTACCACAGTGAAGAGTTTCCTTCTTAAATATTAACACTTGCAACTAGGCTACCCCCATTACCTAGATACAAATGGTAAAAGGGTCTATAAAGGAAAGAAAACAGTATTTTCATCTACGATAAAGGAAACTTTTAAATTCACAGAAGGAAGGAGGAGAATGAGGCGGGAGGAGCAGGAGTGGGAGGGTTAGAGGGTGCTGAGAGGAAGTGTGTGGAACATACGGGAAGACAACAAGGTCCTACGGTACCGCCCTCGTGCAAAGCAGTTCCACTGTACACACCATATGATTTTCATCAACGCGGCTTATTGAAATTGCCATATTTAAATCAATACGTGTCTATCCCTGACTAAAGGCAAATTGTCGGTCACCTTTTATTTTTGGCTTTATGTAAAAGAGAGTTAAAGTGGGTTTTCTCAGCAAGTCATTGAAAAAGCCCACATGGTGAGAGATTTTACTGACATATGGAAACTTTCACTTCTTGGTGAAAATTAAATGCTTAATCAAAGCGATCTTTTATGGGTCCCCTGTCTATAGCACTCATCTTTCTGAAAAGGTGAGTTTTGCAATACCCATAGTGTGAAAGTCAAATTGCCCAGTCAAATAAAATTGCCATTCTGTTTCAGTGATGATTTAATAAAGAAAGGAACATATGTATGATTCAATGTTTAAATAAACGATGGTTTCATCTTTAAGCAGGTTTCTACTTTTGTTTTAAATATTATAATTCTGAAATAGAATAAGACTTTACTTTTTAAACTAATATTAGAGAGGGAGACGAGAAAGAGAAAGAAACATGGACTTATTGATCCACTCACTTACCATGCACTCATTGGCTGTTTCTCAGATGCGCCCTGACCAGGGATCAAACCCACAACCCTGGCGTATCGGGACGACACTCCAACCAACTGAGCTGCCTGGACAGGAGAGACATGTTACTTTTATTTAATATCCACAAATCTGAATAATGTCTACCCGACTCCCTGGTGATAAAATCATTTTTAAAATGAAAATGAATATGTATGACTTTTATACAGTATTTTTGATTCGAATATGTTCTAGTTATCTATTTCGACACAAAAAATCATTCCACATTCAAGTGGCCTAAAATGACAATGATCATTTTATTATTCTCTGTGTTTTCTGTGGGCCAGGAATTTGGGGAAGGCTTACCCAGTCGTGCTGGCCTGGGGTCTCTCCTGTACAGCAGGTCTTACGATGCCTCAGGACTTTCTAAGGTCTTATAAACAATATTCTAGCCCTGTCTACCCCTAAGATCTTTGTCCTAAAATCCTTCCTAAATTTCAGAACACTTTGCTATCGGAAAAGGCTCCCCTGAATCTGTTGCATTTTCTGTGCACTCCACTCAAAACAGAATACTCATCCCTCTTCATCACTCTCCTCTGTCATTTTATCATGGGCAGCAAGAAGCAGCCAGGTCTCTGAGTTCATTCAGCACGTCATCTCTGCTCTGCATTCAGAGGCAAGAACATGCTGAACTTGCTACCACTACATAATGGGGGGTCCCCTTCTCCCCAACTTCCAATTATGTTTTCCTCTCCTTGCTCTCAGCCCACACAGGCAGCCTTCTGGAGGCCCCTTAGGCTTTCGCTAACACTCTCCTCCAGTTCCTTCTGGCGTTGGCTAACGTCCTCCCTCCGTGCTGCAGGATTTCACTAACCATCTCCTCCACAACGATCCTCTCCACTGCCCGGACCAAGATCTGCTGCCACGACAGGTTTTTATGTCAGCACTCCATTTCGGCATCACATTCGGCTCCAATTATCTGGTGCCGCAGGATGAATCACCCCAATATGCAGTTGCTTGCTTGGGTGACTGTTCCCGATTTCTGCAGGTGGGGAATTCAGAAAGGGCCCAGCTGCTGGTTCTGGCCCAGAGTCACACAGTAGCTGGACTGGAACACGGAGCAGCTGGAGCAGCCGGAGCAGCCGAGGTGGCTGACACTTCTCTCTTCCCATGTAGCTTCAGTTTCTCTGTGTGCTCAGCACGTGGGCTACTCGGGGCGACTCGCAGCATAACAATATTGGGGAGTTGGTCAGCTCCTAAGGTCTGACTTCTGCCAAAGCCATCATCCCAAGAGAACCCCGTTGGAGCTTAGGATCTGCTCTTGGCTAGTGTCGTGAGTCAGGCATAGGGGCCTCAGTGGCACTCTGCTTGTGAGGCCATTCCAATCTCACCCAAATGCAAAGCGAGGGAGAAAATCGGGCCCCTTCTCTTGATGGGTGAGGTTCTAAAAGTTATTTTGCATCCATTTTTCAAAAACGCAATCTGTTAAATACTAATACCTTTAGACTGTTTTCCATATGGCTTTTCTCTGTAGCTATTTTTAAGCAAGAAGTGAAACAAACCATCAGCCATCAGAGCAGGGTCCCAGGGGTGGCTGGAGGAAGGGGGTGTCATTCAGCACTAGGCGACCATGTGTGCCTTTACCAGGAATTCAAAGCTGCAGGTCCAGAATCCTGATTGCTGTATATATTTTGATATATACTTTAAATGCAACCTATGTTTCTTTTTTCTTGAAATGTCTGCTTATAAATGCAATTGTTCTGTTATGCTGTGACATGCTGGGATATATCGCTATTGCGTACCTTCATTATAATGAATGGTGTAAAATACCAAATATTTCTTCACTCCATATAGCAACATTTTTCATCCATGTAGCAACATATCCAAAGCTTTCTTTTAAATAACTTTATCAATATACCAAAGAGCAGCAATAGTCATATCTGGTTAGTGAGGTTAAAAGTCAATATTATTTCTTTTCTGGACATTTTTACATTGGCCAAGTCTTCTAGTAAATAGTATTGTTTTTATGATTGGAAAGGTACCAAACTTTTATGATATCAAACCTTTCCTTGCATGGAACATGCTGGAAAGTTAAGAATGATCACCTTTTCGGTGATTTCAGCCCCTCCAGATGTCAGTACATATTCGCTGGCTACAAGCACATCATTAGAAAAAAAGACAAATCTATGAAAATAAAATTTAATAAGCAGTTGACCACACCTAATACCATATATACACAGGTACATAACTCACTCCTGCTTTAAAGAGGTACTCATAAAATGACACTGTGTCCGCTAGAAAGAGGGACACATCTGTTGTACAAAGTGTGGGGTGAGCTTCTGCAGCACTGTGGGGCAGCTGGCCTTCGTCACTCCCTCTATGCACACAGTGCCCCCATCTGTGTGCACAGAGGGAACAGAGAATAGATGGAACATCTTTACAACCGAGGAACAGAGAGAACCAGCCAGTGTGAAGATGGCTTGTCTCTGTCTCAGAGTAAAGTGACCTTTTTGGAACTGAACGCAGTCTGGGCATTTTTTTTGAACAGCCTGATTCCACCACTGGTTGTGGTGTCTCATAGGGATCTTTCCATGTCTTAGTTTTCAATAGAGAAAACGGGTCCCACACCTCCGGGTCTTCCCTGCTGACATCTCTACAGGTCCTGTGCCAGCCCATCCACCTCAGTCCAGGTGAAAATGGACCTGGGCAGCCTCGTTACACGGAAATGGAAAGAGCATGGATTTTGGAGTCAGAAAGACCAGTGTTCAAATCCTCACTGGCTCACATATTATCTCTGGGGCTGTTGGCAAAAATTCTTCCTCTGAGTCTATGAGAGTTTGGCTGTAGTGACAGTTTTGTGGGTATTTGCGTATGGTCAAACTCATCAAATTGTCCTCATTAATTATTTGCAGTTCTCTGCATATCACTTACACCTTGATGAAGCTGTTAAAAAGTAGTTTATGGTATAATAGGCCAACCTCAGAAAGTAGATTCAGGGAATCTGTGCAAGGACATAAAGTGCATGATGCTCGGGTAACCGGGAAGCTATTCTTGGGTAGTAAAGGTTCAGGTTAATTTACTCAGATTATTGCAGTGGTCTAAGACGTATCAGGAAGAAGTGGTGGTGTGACTGGACTGGAGAGAGGGTCTTATCCATCTTACAATAACTTTACTTTCCTTCAAAATCAGTGGAATTTATTTCCCCGAGAAACAGAGACCGCCAGGCCAGGCTACTCGGGGAGCGGTGCAGCTTTAGGTCTTGGAGAGCAAGGCCTGGATTCCGACTCCGACCTCTGTACAGATGACTGGCCCAGGGTTCACTGCCGTTTGAAGGCAAACACATGAAAACAATTAAACAGCTAAATTCCGGCCTGGCTTCTCAATAGCATGCTTATTTAGCTCTTAGCAGGGGACCCTGCTGTGGCCAAGAAACCTGGTTTACCACAGAGTGATTTCTGCAGAGAATGTAAAACCCTATCAGCACGTTTGTCATAAATCACATCTTGGCAACGGAAGAAAGCGTGATCACGCAGTTCGCAGTACGCATGCGCACCTCCTGGACGAGCACATCCACCCTGGAAGATTAGAGTGGGAGATTAAAGATAACCTAGTTAATCTGAGTAAAAAGAACAGAAATGAAATCTGTTATGTACTCAAGAGGAAAGCGGGGATGGTCCTAATACCTGAGTTAAATGAATGCGAATAGTTTGAACACCCAGCTGTCATTTAAAATTACAGATAATTTGCCCTGGCTAGTGTAGCTCAGTGGATTGAGTGCGGGCCTGTGAACCAAAAATACCGGTTAGATTCCCAGTCAGGGCACATGCCTGTGTTGCAGGCTGGTTCCCTGCAGGCCAACTCCCAGCAGGGGACGCTCGAAAGGCAACCATACATTGATGTTTCTCTCCCTCTCTCCTTCCCTTCTAAAGATTAATAAATTAAATTTTAAAAAATTACAGATAATTTTAATCATCATATTTACAGGAAATTGTTTGACCTACCACTGTCTTTTATCTGTTTTGACACAGCTCAATATTATAGAGTTGGCAGAATCAAGATATCCCAGAGATGTAGTCTATTGACTCAAACCTTCACATTTACATCAAGCTAAATTAATTCAAAGCTAGAATTACACAGCTAGAATTAATTCAAATTCTATAAACCAAGGTTGAACTCCTTTTTTAAAGGTGCACCACTTGGAGGATCCAAAAATCAAAATGGCAATTCATTTTTAACCATATAAAAATTATGCATAACCAGCTACAATGGAGCAAGTGAGACATTACTTTGAGGTGAAGTTTAAGTCTCCTGAAATAATACACTAATATACATCAGAGCTCTTGGTCAGGTGTGTGACCTTTCATTCAGTATAAAATGCTGGTGTGATGTAAATAAAGGCTGTCTGTCTCCAGGTTATGAAAAAATTACTTAATAAAAACAGAAATGGAAGGAATCAAATACCATGAATGTTTAGAAAATCAGTAAGACACACCCCCTAACTTTCTAAGAAAGAGAGAAGGAAGGAAGGAAGGAAGGAAGGAAGGATTCTTTCCTTTGGAGATCTCAGATTATGACAATTCAGCAAATGCAAAACTATGAAGACTGATGTGTTGTTGATCCCATATTTTCCATGTCATGATCTTTATAGGTACTTTTCAAATTATCAAATTCTCCCCTAAAATAAAATAAATAACTTCCCGTATTCTTAGAGATTGCACTTGCTAAAAAGAAAACAGTGGACTTCCGCCAAGATGGAGGCATAGGTGGAAACACTGTGCCTTCTCCTACAACCAAGTTTGAATACAACAAAGGTTTGGAGAACAAAGACACAGCCAAACAACAGAAAATTGAATTATACGGAAGTCCGACTACATCTAACCGTTCAACGGGGACGCTAAGAGGGGCGGAGCCAGCAGAGAGCAGGGTCGGGCAGGAAAGATACCCCGACCCAGACGCGCAGGCAGCCCAGACCCAGTCAGGGTGTGGGGCAGACTGACCGCGGTCGCACATTCACGCACAGTGAGACGGACCACGCAGGCCCCAGGGGGCAGAGAGCTGACGGCAGTGGCACACTCCCGTGCAGTGGGACGAAACGCGCGGCCCCGGTGACGGTGGCAGCTGCAGCAACTGTGGGGGCTGCGGCAGGAGGCGGCAGTTGGGACGCCATTGCTCCTCTTTGGCCCCGCCCCCACATACAGCGTCACAACCCAGCGACTGGGTTGCCTTGCTCTGGTGAACACCTAGGGCTCCGATCCTGCTACGTAACAGGCACGAACTGCCCGAAAGATGGTGCAAGAAGAACTCAAAGTCCCAGAGCCAATAACTCTAAGCGACCAAGAAATTGCCAGGCTCTCAGAAGCACAATTCAAGACACTGTTTATCAGGGTGCTCACAGAACTGGTTGATTATAGTCACAAATTAGACGAACATATAAAGGCTAAACTAATTGAAATGAAGGGAGATGCACAGGAAACCAATAGCGATGGAAAGGGAACTGGGACTCAAATCAATGGAACGGACCAGAAGGAAGAATGAAACATCCCACCAGAAAGGAATGAAGAAATGAGAATTCAAAACAATGAGGAGAGGCTTAGGAACCTCCAGGACATCTTGAAATGTTCCAATCTCCGGATTATAGGGGTACCAGAAGGGGGAAAGAAACAGCCACAAGTGGAAAACTTATTTGAGCAAATAATAAAGGGGAACTTCCCCAGTCTGGCAAAGGAAATAGACTTCCAGGAAATCCAGGAAGTTCAAAGAGTCCCAAAGAAGTTGGACCCAAGAAGGAACACACCAAGGCACATCATAATTACATTAGCCAAGACTAAAATGAAGGAGAGGATCCTAGAAGCAGCAAGAGATAAGGGGACAGTCACCTACAAAGGAGTACCCATCAGACTGTCAGCGGATTTCTCAAAAGAGACCTTCCAGGCAAGAAGGGGCTGGAAAGAAGTATTTCAAGTCATGAAACCCAAAGACCTACAGCCAAGATTGCTTTATCCAGCAAAGCTTTCATTTAGAATGGAAGGACAGATAAAGTGCTTCTCAGATAAGGTCAAGTTCTAGGAGTTCATCATCACCAAGCCCTTATTATATGAAATGTTAAAGGGACTTATCTAAGAAAAAAAGATAAAAAATATGAACAGTGAAAGGACAGCAGATTCACAGTTATTAACAACCACACCTAAAACAAAAGCAAACCAAGAGGACAGATAGATCAGGAGTGGAACCATAGAAATGAAGATCACATGGAGGGCTAGATACAGGGGGGTGAGAGGGGGAGAAGAGGGGAGAAGGCACAGAAAATAGCATAGATGGTAGGTAGAAAATAGATAGGGGGGAGGACGAGAATAGTGGGGAAAATATAGAATCTAAAGAAATTGAGACACGTGGTTATAAACTAATGGGGGGAGAATGGTGGGGGAGGGAGTGTGCAGATGGAGGGGAATGAAGGGGGGGAATAGAACAACTGTAATGGTATAATCAATAAAATATATTTAAAAAGAAAACAGTGAATGAATATGAATAAATCCCACAGTCTATAAGCATCAGAGCCTTGGAAATAGAAATAAAGAAAAAGAAACTCAGTGTCTCTGTCTCTCTAACTTAGCAACCCTAAAAATCAGTCTTTGCTCATGAAACAGTAACACAGAATCTATTTCCAGGAACTTTATATAAATCTTTTTTCCCCCTTGTGAATAGAGTCTTGCTTCTTTCTTCTGCCATTATATAAATCATCAATCCACTGACCTTTATAAGCTTATCCAGAATTCTTACATGAGGAAGTGGGCTCTCTTTTTTATTTGCTGGGAAATTTTATGGTAAAATACATATAACATCAAATTTGCCACTTTAATCACTATCACGTGTACAATTCGGTGTCCTTAATATGCAGTTTTGTGTACCACCACCACCACATATTTGATAGACCAATCTTTTTTTAATGATTTTTTAATTGACTGTAGAGAGAGAAAGGGAAGGAAGGGGGGAGGGAAGAAGAAAGAGAGGCAGAGAGAAACACCAATTTGTTGTTCTACTTATTTTTGCATTCATTGGTTGCTTCTTCTTTTTTAAGATTTTATTTACTTATTTTTAGAGGGGAAGGGAAGGAGAGAGGGTGCAAGAAATATCAATGTATGGTTGCTTCCCATGGGTCCCCTGCTGGGAACTGGCCTGCCACCCAGGCATGTGCCCTGACTGGGAATCGAACCGCAGTTATTTGGTCTGCAGGCCTGCGCTCAATCCACTGAGCTATACCAGCCAGGGCCATTGGTTGCTTCTTGCATGTGCCCTGACCAGGGACTAAACCCACAACCTTGGCTTATCAGGGTGAGGCTCTAACTAACTGAGCTACCCAGCTGGGGCTGACAAGCTAATCTTTGCACAGAGGAATGTAAGAAGGGCCAAGGTTTTTCCTAGAAAATCGTTCTGCAGAAATGAGCACTGAATGATGTTTTCCTTCATTTCCCAGGGTTCTCAAGGCTCTGCCCCTGGATTAATGACCTACCAAATCACGCATTCATAGACTATGGAACATCAGGCTCTGCAGACACAGTGACTATCTCTCTCAGTTTCAACCAAAAAATGGTTTCAGGGGCCCTGGGAGACTGAGAGTCTGCCTGAGTCAAAGGTCAGAACAGTTACCTCCAGCAATCTTTCATTCTCTATAAAAAGAAAATGATGAAAGTTAGATAAAAGAGAGTATTTATTTTTCTTAAGAAAAAGGTTTGTCTGTTTGTTTAGAAGACAAAGATTATGGTGCCCAACTAATCAGGCAAAAAAGCTGGTCATGTTTTCTCATTTCTGCAACAGAATGTCAAGCCCACATTCTGCTCATTTTTTTTCCAGTGGATTTGTAAGGATACAGATCTGCTCTTAATCAGCAACACGGAACACATGAACTTAGGTTCCTTGCCAGAAAATGCAGCCTCACATTGGCTACTGATCAATGTTTATCAAGTCGGGTTGCAAAAAATAGCATTACTGAAAGGACATACAATCCACTCATTCCATGAGAAGTTTTGAATTTTATTCCTCCACATCAAGATAGTATTCAGGGCTGTTAAACCAAAGTTTCCATCCTCCCGTGGTTGCCCAGCTCTCTGCCTTCAACACTGAGAGCAGCAACGGCTTTCTGCCTGAACTGCCCTTGGGCTAGAGCAGATTCGGGAAGAATACAGAGTCAAACTCCTGCCTTTCAAGTTCATGGGTGGACTTTCATACGACTGTTGCGCAGCCCTGGCTCCCACTGCACCAGTAAGGTACATGAAAGTAAGAGGGTGTCTTGCATGAAAAATGAAAATAGCTTCCCACCTGGCTGGTGTAGCTCAGTGGATTGAGCAAGGGCCTGTGAACCAGAGAATCGAGGTTCAATTCCCAGTCAGGGCATATGCCTGGGTTGCAGGCCAGTTCCCAGCAGGGAACTCACAAGAGGCAACCATACATTGAAATTTCTCTCCTTCTCTCCTTCCCTTCCTCTCTAAAGATAAATAAATTTTAAAATCTTTAAAAAAATAGCTTCCCTTAAAATATCAAAATCCAGAACCTAATATTGGAGAAGCCATGACTGCAGAGCAAGGATGCATGCTTGAGAACAGAAAATCAGATATTTGGCCCCAAATGTGATAAGAATTCAGTGACTGAGGAAGAAGAAGACCAGAGAAGGTGCAACTAGGTAGTAGGTTCTAGTGGGTCTGTGAGGAAGGAGCACAGTACTCAGTTCTCCAGGCCTGGCTGAAGCCAGGAGCCAGGCCCATCCAGTCGCCAGCAGCCTCCTTCTCCTGAAAGGAAGGCTGCCGATTCTGNACCTAATATTGGAGAAGCCATGACTGCAGAGCAAGGATGCATGCTTGAGAACAGAAAATCAGATATTTGGCCCCAAATGTGATAAGAATTCAGTGACTGAGGAAGAAGAAGACCAGAGAAGGTGCAACTAGGTAGTAGGTTCTAGTGGGTCTGTGAGGAAGGAGCACAGTACTCAGTTCTCCAGGCCTGGCTGAAGCCAGGAGCCGGGCCCATCCAGTCGCCAGCAGCCTCCTTCTGCTGAAAGGAAGGCTGCGGATTCTGCCTCTGGCTGAGAGCAAAGCCTTTGGGGGTGGGGCCACTGTCAGCAATGGGAGGGCCGCTGGCAAGAAGAGTTGGGCGTGGAACAGGGAAGCACAAAGACAAACTGGAACCTGCTGGCATCTTGGCATGAAACCAATAAGCAACTTTCCAAATATAATAGCTGCTGCTTTTATTTCTGCCTCCCAAATCTGCTGCAGCTTCACTTATAGGCAACCCTAACCTGGACCCTTCCACGGAAACATAAGTCCCTAATGGGGTTAGTACAGGGGTTGGACTACTGAAGGACAAAGTAAGAGTTTAAGAATGGGCTAAGCAAAGACAGGTGGAAAGGGAAAAATACAATATTCTAAATGAAGCAACGGAGGGACCAAAGGCACCAGGTGGCAGAAGCACGGTGAGGATCAGAGCCCAGGACGTGCAGCAGGGCAGCAGCACATAAGGCTGGTAGGTCACCCCGGGAGCCACCTGACGGAGGATGCCACTGCCAGGTGAGGTTTACGAAGAGAGCAAGTGCGTGAGGAAGTTGCTGAGGAGAAGGAAGTCAGGGGAAGATGAGCACGAGCTAGCATGCACAGTGACCTACAGCAGGAAGAAGCTCGAAGGGTCACCGAGACTGCTGCTCACGAGATCAGGAACACAGGGACAGGGACAGGGCAGAGGCAACGGACAGAGAAGAAAGGAACAAATCAACAGAGTTCGACGCCAAACCAGCAGGTGGAGGAGGAAACACTGGGTAGCAGGTCAGCAAAGACAATGCTTTCGGTGGTTGATTCAGCTATGAAAACGATTTGGAACCATGACAACTGACCTAAGATTTATGCACTAGAACCCTTCACCACCAACTCTACTAAAATTTATAAAGCAACTGAGAGCAAGCAGCTTCCCAAGGTTCCTAGACTGGCCTGTGGTTCAGGCGGTGTTTTGTTCAGCCCTGTCTACCCTGGCTCCGCCTCCCATGGACCATTTCACTTACAGGTACAAAAATACGTGAGGATCACCCAAATGAGAACAAGCCAAGGCATTTTATTTAGAGTTTGCTTATCAAGGGAGTCAGTCGTCATCTTTTGTGTTTGGCAAAGACTCAATAGCAGACAGAGGAGTGAAGAAGCTTTACGGTGAAAAAGAAAAAGCCTTCAGGGAACCTCTGATTGGTGATTGTCAGCACAGGGAAGCTGGAGGTGAGCCAGCTAGAAGTGGGGCATAGGATGTGATTGGTTTGGAGAATCTGGTTGGCTCCTTCTGATTGGTCCTGGCTTGGAAGCGGTGGGGAACTATCCTTCAGAAATGAAGGCACTTTCAGAAGAGAGGAAACTAAGAGAATTTGTTACCAACAGACTTAAAGAATGGCTGACAGCTCTCTTCCAATGAATCGGATGTGATAACAAAAGAAGGTTTGCAATTTCAGAAAGAAAAGAAACTCAGAGTGGATAAAAATATTAGTGAAGACAGTAGATTATCCTTTACGAATTTCTTAATTGTATTGATGGTTAAAGCAAAAATTTGGACACTGTCTGATGTAGTATCCAATACATAGATAGGAAGTACTTGAGACAATACTTGGAAATATGTGTATTTAAAAATTGGGGAACATAAAAAGACTCAAATGGAAATGAGCTTTCAGCATGTCTCTTGAAGTGGTATCCACAGTTGGTTCGTTATATAAGTAGACTGTGTCACCTAGACCAACCACTAAGGAAACTGGGCAAAGCAAAACATTCAAAATGCATTTAATAAATTAAAACATGGAATTCCTAAGAATGTTTTAGACCGCTGGGGCGGGGGGGGTATCTAGTAAGGCCCCAGCCAGTCCTCCAACCAATAACCAAAACATGAGCAAGTGAGTCGAACTCAGCCCAGCATGGTCCAGTCAACCTGTGGTCCTGTGAGAAGTAATAAACAAAGGCTAGAGGGGTTTTTTAAGACCTTTTTTTAGAGGAGTTGTAGATTGACTATAAAATTGAGAGGAAGGTTCAGAGATTTCCCATCTACTCACTGGCCTCATACGTGCACGGCCTCTGGCGTTACCAACATCACTCACCAGAGCGGCACATTCTTTAACCACGGATAACCCTGTATTGACATATTTATCTCCCAAAGTCCACAGTCTAACCTGGAGTTCATTCAGCCTTGACGTGGTACACTCCATGGGTTTGGCCAAATGTGTATTGATCATTATAATATCCAACAGCTCATTTCTCCTTAGCACTGAGTAACGTTCCATCGTCCAGGTGGACCAGTTTGTCCTTTCTCCTACTGAAGGGCACCTTGCTTGCTTCCAAGTTTTAGGAATTGTGAATAAAGCTGCTCTACACGTTCTTGTGCAGGTTTTTGTGTGGCCCTAATTTTTCCAGCTCCTTTGAGTAAATACCAAGGAGTATTACTGCTGGGCCGTACAGTAAGAACGTGTGTGGTGCTGTAAGAAAGCCCCACTGTCTCAGATGGGAGCCGTAGAATTCTGCATTCCCACCAGCACGGCTCCACTTCCTCACAGCTTCCTCGTAGGGGCTCAGGATTTCGGCCACTCTAACAGGGGTGCAGTGGTATCTCATTATTGATTTAATGTGCATTTTCTTGATGACGGAGGATGTGGAGCATCTTTTCACCTGCTCATTTGCATTTGTATTTTCTCTCTGGTGGGGTGTCTGCTCAGGTCTTTGGCCCCTTGTTTTAATGGGGTGTTTGTTTTCTTCTTCTTGAGCTTTCGGAATTCATGAGACATTTCAAGGCAGCAGTGCTTTGTCAACGTGGCTTTTGCACATCGTCTCTCCCGTCTGTGGCTGGTCTTCTAATTCTCTTGTTATTCCCCTTCACAGAGCAGATGTTGTTCATTTCAATGAAGTCCAGCTACCAATTCTCTCTTCCATAGATCATGCCCCTGGAGTTGCAGAAAAAAATGATGTTTTAAGCCGCTACGTTGTTTGAGTGGTTTGGTTTGCACGGTAGTTAACTGGTACTCACCTCAAAACCCATGACAAAAAAAAAAGCAAAACAAAGAAAACCTGAATTCATCAACCTTCATCACTGTGAAAAAATATGCTTCTCCTTTCTCTCCTCTCTTATTTGCTATTTTGTTGATACAGTTACCTCAGCCTAAAACCTAGGAGTCACCTTCGCGCCTCCCCATCCCCTTACTCACTTGGTTCTGCAGGCAAAAGAGAGCTTCTGAAAGATTTTAAGCAGCAGAGAAACAAAATCAGATTTGTACATTAGAAAGATCTGTATCAGCAGTTCTCAAAGCGTAACCCAAGAAGCCCTGGGGTCCCCGAGACCTTTTCAGAAGGTTTGCAAGGTCAGAAGTATTTTCATAATGATATTGTTCACTTTCATTTTTATGAGTTTATAGCAGAGGCTACTGACATGGGATCCTGCAACAGACTGAATGTCGAAATAGACACCTGAGCCTTTTGCCCTCTGTGAAACCCAACGTTTTGAAGACTTGCAAAAAACAAAAACACTCCTCTCACTAGATTTTGTTTTGTTTTTGCAAAAACACATTCTTCCTAAAAATATGTTACTTATGTTAACATGCAATGGAATTATTTCGGTCTTTAAATTTTTAATTTAATTTTTAAATCTCTTAGTGTTAATTTCTAATGTGGTAAATATTTCTGTCACCCACATCAGCAAAAGCTTTTGGGGGTCCTCAATAATTTTTGAGGGTGTAAAAGAGTCTTGAGACCAAAAAATTTTGAAAACTACTTATCTAGACAACAAGCAACATGGTAGATATTTTCAAAACATATCCAATTATAGGCAAGAACATAAATAAGAAGCCAGTTGGATACTTTCATAGTGAACAGTGTTCTAACAATAAACAATGGCCATGTGGATGGACAGGAAGAGTTGGATAGAAGACGTGTTAAAGAGAGAGAACCAATAGGCCACAGGTGGCAAACACAAGGCCCGGGGGCCAAATCCAGCCCAGCACCTTGTTTTATTTGCCCAGCACCTTGTTTCCACCCCACGGGAGTGCCAAGCTCTCGCTTAACTGTTAAGGCATAGTTACATTTACACAGTCCTAAAGTTACATTCAGCCCTTTGAAGAAGGCAACCTCGAGGCTGATGTGGCCCCCAGTGAAATTGAGTTGGACACCCCTGCAATCGGCCGTAAGGACTAAGAGTGTTTGTAGAGGATAAAGGAATGGGGGACTCCAGGATGACTCTGGGTTTTCGTCTTGGGAAACCACCCACTTGAAAAAGTGCAGCTTATCCTTAAAGGCCAAGGTCTCCCGCTCTGTGAAGTCTCTACTGACCTACCCAAGCCTGATGTCCCCCACGGCCTAAAATCTGACTCCATCCTTGTACCTGCCCCTGACGACAATCACTGGTCTAATGCGCCTCTACCCTCTGATGGTTGTGAGTTTGCTGAAGTTGGAGGCAAAATCTTACTTGTTTACATCCTTGGTGCCCCCACACTGCCCACCATATCTAACAGGTACTCAAGAGAGGTTGGAACGTGTGATAGAAAAAAAACTGTTGATTTCTCCCCATCCTTTCTGCTCACTAAACAGCATCTTTCCTGGGTCTGCCAGCTTCCCTGCTGCTTTCGACATTAAGATGAATTCAATTTTGCCAGAAATTCCTAGATTTTGAGGAGAAGGACAATTGGAAAGGCAAACAAAGAAGACAAAGTAAAATGCATAGAAGCAGGTTAGGGAGAGAAATACAGGGAAAAAGAAAAAGCATCTCTGAGGCTTACAAACTTGTCACTGACTTCATGTCCTTAAAGAAGCCCAAAGAAATGCGGGAATTGCTTTTTAACTACTTCTGGTGGCTAGACTGTGTTTCTTCAGTGTGGTTGGGGGCCAAGACAGGATCACATGGGGTCCTGGAATTTTTTGGAATATAAATGAAGCATGGCCAAGTCAATATGAGGCATTTCCCACTAAAAGACTTTATGTTTCATAGTATTTTGTGTGCCTTCTCATTACGCACATTCAGGGACTTTGGTCTCAGCCACAGCTGCTGCCTCTGCTGGGACTCACACAGCCTGAGCATGTCTGACGAGGGAACGGCAGCCCACGGGTGTCTATTTGTACGAACCCATCTGCCTGGGGGTGCAGAGCGCCAGCGGGCACTAGGGCTCCTGAAGGCACTCTGTGGGAGACACCTGGGACTTGAAGGGGACAGCACATTGACCACCCTGCTCGGGACTCATGGGTTCCTGTCTGAGCTCCACAGAGAGGTGCTACAGGCCAAAATAGGAAGACAGACAAAACCCAAAACTGTTTTCCCAAAGGAACCACGGAGACACAGCCTGAGACCCTTTCTATGTCCCCGCCCAACCTCTCTTGAGTATCTGTTGTACATGGTGGGCACTGTGGAGGCCCCACGCAAGTAAACGATATTTCCCATTCTGTGTGGGGCACGGCCTGTCTCTGGGCCAGGGCAATGGCCGGGCCATGCAGCTATGCTTGGCCCTTGAGTCTGCAGCTTTGGGAGTTCAAGGAGAAGGGATAGAAGGCAGCAACCACTCTTAGACATCCTCTCAGATGGGGGACACCCTTGGGCAGAAGGGCTATTTCTGAGTGCAGAGAAGACAACTGCCCCCAAAAGATACCCTAAAAAATACACTTGGCAGGGAGCTTGCAGGAGGTGAAGGCTCTCACAAGTTAGTAAAACCTGGATGGCTGGAGTTCACGTGACCTCACCTGTGCCCGTGGTCGCTAACACAGATGGGGACGAAGCCTGGCCAACACTCTGTTGAAACATTGTTGAAGAGTGAGTGCTTGTTGCCTTGACAAGCAGATCTCTTTGTTTTATTCAGTGAGAAAAATCCTAACCTCAGTTCAGGAAGGAGTCAGGGCCATTGGCCAGTTTGCTTAACAACAAGATGCCACCTGCAGCTATTTTGTTGAAAGAAAGGTTTATTTCCCTAAAATCGAATAGGTATCGTGACCCAGGTTTGGGATGGCACTGTCTGAAGTGGGCTGAGACCCCGTTTCCGGAGCAGTAGATCCCACTGACACAGAATGAGAAAAGGGGAAAGTGGGCAGTCTGGCACAGAAGCAGGTGTGTCCTATCATGAATGTTGTGTAGAACCTACATTTTTGTTTTCCTTAAGAAAGGGACCCTATAGAAATCTTTTTCCCCTTACGTCGTCTGTGACCACCATTTTGCATGTTTATAATACAAGCACCCAAAAAGCTCAAAATCTCTTCTCAAGAGATATTCTAAGGCTGAGGACTGTGCTGTTTTGTTTTGCTGATAGTGAATCTGTGCCAATCTCAGCAACAATAGTTGATTCCCACCCATGCCTCTGGGTTTCATTGATAACTGGGTGAGAATGTCACCCAGAGGCAACATGACCTGCAAATCTTTCCATAAAGAACAGGAAATGGATCAAAATAAGCCTTCAGGAGCCTAAAAATATGAAGTACCATGGTTCCTTTTCTGTAGTCCTTCTGCACAGGTATTTTTCAAACCCTCTCCTAAGAAATTATTTTTTTCCCTAGGAAGCCCCACATAAAAGAAGGAAAGTTGAAAAAGCCATTGGTTTCACTATTTCTTTAGAATTTCTGTACACCCTTATAAAAAATTTATCTTGACTCTAATGCCAGCAAAGGGAATCTGAAATTCGATATGCTTCTGGTAGTAAATTAAATAAAGATTTTTTAGACACCGATCAAATCTCATACTGCTTTACAGATGTTGCAGTGAAAAAGTCAAAACTTGTTACCATTTCCAATTAGCAAACAGCTCCTTCTCATTGCCCGGCTTGCCGCTAAACACAGGTACCATGATAAATGTGGAGATACAGAGCTTTAGGCCACCGTCAGACATTACACAGGTGTCCTTCATAAATGTCAGAGGCAAAATCGACGATTCTTTGGAGACTGGAGTTTTCATGGCTAAAGTGCTAGACGCATTCATCACGGCAGCCGGCAGGATGCCATTGGCCCACAGCAGGGCCGAGCCAAGCGTGCTCAGTTACATTAAGATCTCACAGCACAGCCAGTAATCAGGGGCCCTCAAGTGGAAACCCCAGCCTTCGTGCAGAAAAGTCATCAGGCGAAGTAAAATCACAGACATTCAGCTTCAGCCTGTGGAAGCTCACGGCAGAATTGCAGCCATTTGCTCTGGACTTTCTACAGCGAGAGGAAATCAAATTATTCCAGGAGGAAAATATGCTGTGGTTTCTTTTCCGAGGGAAACACAATTTGCTCTCTCCTATTATGTTTGACTGAGGTCAGAAGTGACATTGTTGCCAGTGTGTCTGCTATTAAATGTCTTGAATAAGCCTTTAAATAATGGCAAGTAAAATACTGAACAGACGCAGAAAAACCCCAAAGGTTCTCTTTTCGAAGCTAATATGAATCATTCATTTATTTCAGTAGCTCGAGACACTTACGTATAAACACACTTAGAAGAATTAGTGATACTATATACAACATGAGTCATTTAAAACCTCATCGTCTATCATTAGAAAGGGCAACCTCTAACCTGGCGCAGTTGAGCAAATGTTTCGTGATTTGACTGTCCATTATTTTAATCTTAAGTCAACAACTTAGCTTCATTCTAAACGTTATTTGACCTAAAATTTTAGCTTCCTCTAAAGCGTTTAGGAATTCCTCATTAGAAACATTTATTAAGAAAAGCCCATAGAATTCAGGAAGTTTATGCTAACCCAAGCATAAAATTCTTAGAGAATTCTAGGACAGTGATTAGTGACAGTTTTGGTTAAGCAGCCATGTAACAAAGACATCCAGAATGCAATAATTCAAACAAGATGGAATTTTATTTCTTGTCCGCGAAACAATTCACAAGTAGAGGGCTAGTCCCCAAAACCATGCAGGACCCTGTATCCTTTTCCTTTGCATCGTCTGACGTGTTGTCCTGACTGCGTGGTCCAAAGTGAGTCGCCAGCTGGGAGGGAAGAAGCTAGAAAGCAGAGAGCAAGCCACTTCCTTCGTAGCAATGACACAGAAGCTGCCCACGTCCCTGATGGCAAACACGCACGCAGCCACGACGGGTCGCAGAGGAGTTGGGAGAGGCAGTCTCTGGCTGGGAAGCTGTGTGCCCAACCCAAACACAAAGGTTCTCAGCCTAAAAGAAGGGAGAGAATGGATTCTGGGGAGCCACCACAGTCTCTTCCCTGCCCCCCCACCCCTCCCACCGTGGCGTGAAACACAAGGACAATGAGACAACACACTCAGCCAAACTCAAGGTCCTTATTAAAGGTGGACACGGAGACCAGCATTTAAATTCTTGGTGTGAGCAACAGTGTTGCTACGTTTCCTCAATTAGTTTGCCCATGGATCACTGTTTTCAGAGGTCGACTCTCAGAGCTGATACTTTGCGGAATACATTTTTGGGCACCACCATTCTGGTTATGCAGCAGAATTCATTAACTCTGGTCACAGAGCAGAAGTCACCCAAGTGAAAAAATGAGAACTTTGAAAGGGCTTGACTATACCCTTTCAAAGTATGTTTGTATTCTTACGGTGGGTGTGTTAAGGTTAGTTTGTGAAGCCATCTTGCTTTTTCCTTAGAAGGGGAGAAAAGGTATTTCTCTATGAAAGAAAAAATATATACATTTAAAAGAGCCCAAAGGTATCCCAGGCAGCCACTCTCAGCTATTAACTGGGATTTAACTAATATCCTGCCATTAGGTCAAGTTTTCCTCTCTAATTCTTCGTGGTGTAAAATTACCGCTACCCCATGTTTAGAGGCACCATGTCCCAGCAGTTAAGACCAGACCCTCCAGAGCCAGACTGTACACCTCTGGGCCTCAGTTGTCTCGTCTCTCAAATGGGGACAGTACAAGTGACTTCCTCCCTGGGTTGGCGGGACCATGAACTGACTGCACGTATGTCAAGGGATCAGGCACATTAGCGGTCCACAAAGACCAGAGAGAGACTGAAATTCCTACAAAATCAGTGTTCTTTTGGCCCTGGTTCAGCCCCAGCTCAGCCCCATCATCTGGGATCCCCTAGCTGCGGTGACCGGGGTGGGCGAATGTCTCCGAAACTTTGTTCTCCACCTCAGCTGCACCCTGGAACCTCCCCCGAGCTTTAAAGAAGGCGGATGTCCCAGCCCGACGCTGGAGCATTGGAATCAGAATCTTCCAGGGGCAGGGCCCAGGCACCAGGGTTGTTTAAGTCCTTTCAGGTCATTTCACAGTTTGTAGCCAGGGTGGAAAAATACGGCCCTAAAACTCCCCTCACCCCCAGGGAACACAGTCTCAAAGAA
The DNA here is from genome assembly GCF_014824575.4 of Sturnira hondurensis. NCBI lineage: Eukaryota > Metazoa > Chordata > Mammalia > Chiroptera > Phyllostomidae > Sturnira > Sturnira hondurensis. The sequence goes on along the minus strand of NW_028082759.1, from coordinate 24,104,089 downwards.
CGGCGCCTTAACCTCATCGGCCAAAGGAGTCGATTTACTGACTTCCTTTGCAAAAGCTAACTAGGGACCCTTTCTCAAATAAACGGTCTGCTTTATTACTTTTGCTTTAACTCTCTGAAGGCAGTGTGACGCCTACCCTGTCTTCCTTTGTACCTCTACCCATCACCAGAGTATCGGTGTACTGGGACATAAGAGGTCCTCATCGATGCCTCATAACTGGATGCATGAATTACACTTTATTTTAACAAAGTAAAAGTGTAGTAAGACTTTCCGGAAAGTTTGGAAGCCACTAGCCCTGGGTTCAGACCCTGGCGTCAGCACTTCCAACTATGCTACTGTGAACAGGCTACCTGGCGTGAGCCCCAGTTTCCTTGTCTATCATATAGAGACTGTAATCTCCACCTCGTTGAGTTTCTGGGAGGATCCAATGGGAAGGAGATTTTAAGGTACCGAGCATGGGAGCTGCTACGTATGAGGGGTCCCAGAAATGTTTGTTTCCTGCCTATTGACCACTCTTCCCCAGGACCATGATTGAGATCATGGGTGAGCGAAACAACTACAGTTCAGTCCCACTCTGCCTCTTAGTAGCTAGGTGACCTTGAGCCAGATTTGAATCCCTCCGAGTCTCTGTTTCCTTGCCCATAAACTAAATATTAATAGTTCTTACTTTACTGGATTATGAAGGATGAAATGAAATATGAAGAAATTGGTGCAGCGGCTGGCATATACTGTATTTCACCCAAGACTTCAGCAACTTTAAGATGCACCTTGATTTTAGAGATGTTTGCATGTGAGAGAAAAATACGTACCTCTCAGAGTCAACAAAATACGGTGGTGAACACCTCATACATATCAGGTGTGTTATCGTCACATATTAGCTCATTTTTTATGAGTCTGGTGTTGAAACCCAGGAGCAGGGATCGGGAAGGTCAGCAACTTTAATCCTAGAAAGCTAAATGACATTAGGAGAGAGAATGCTATGGCCACGATATAGCATTGTGATTGGGGTAACAACGGAGGCATATCCCTGGTGTGGAGACGATGGAGAAGAAGCCGTGATGCACTCTGGCCTAGGATTGGGGCGGGGAATGGGGAAGGTGAAGATGGGAAGGAAAAGCTTCGCTAAGACTCAAATCGTAAATAAGGTTTGGGAGAACGAAGAATGAACTCAGTGTCTAACAGCTAGAAGGGGACGTGCCAGGCAGAGGGGAAAGCAACGGAAAACTCAGCAAATATTGGAGCAACGCAAGATAGCTCTGCATTAGTGGAATGCAAATCATTTTCCTGCTGGATGAGAGAATTCACAGGAATCCACGTGGCCAGCTAAGATAAGCCCTCTTTGTTCCCGAAGGGATGGCTTCTAAGTAAAAAAAATTTAAATCCACTCTGAGAGGAAACACAAAATAAATGTACCTAAGCATCTAACCCTGCAGGATAATACAGGAAAGATGAGTGAAATCTCTAGGGCAGAGAGAAAAATTGACTTTGAGTTTCTGCTTGCTGAAGAAAAGTATGTACTAATCAAAGAACAAATGATGGCAAATTTGAGTATCCTTCATGTTCCCAAGAAAGGAGCCCCAGAGAGATCCATGAACAAATAGGGCATTCTTAAAAAAAAAAAGAAAAGAACAAAAATGCTAATTTAAGCATCTTTTATGTTCATTCTGAATTTTAAAATTTACTATGAGTACAAAGACCCCATGGTCTTAAAGGGCACTGAGGCTTGTTTCAGTTCTCATGCTAATACCAGTTTTTAAATCACGATTGGATTTCGTACATATATGCAGTTACTACATCTCTGACAAATGTGTGGGAGGTAAGCTGACTACCAAATTATTTGGAATCAGTAGATAGCTGATCTTTGAAAAGTTCCCATCAGAAGAGTCAAGATAAGAACATATTCTCATATCAAGAAACGAGTAATCCTCATTTGGCTGTTTAATGTATAAGATAGGGAACCAACCCCCCCCCCTCCCGAGTTTCTTCTGCACTGTTGAAACACGACACCCTCAGGCTTTCATGGGTGCCCATCTGACCACTTTGCATGTAAAATGAAAATTCTGAAGGACTAAGCAGCAAATGGAAATTGCTAGTCTTGCGCTTATTGACCGATGGTTTGGTTGCTGAATGCCTCATTTGGCCTGTCTTCTGAAGGAGGCGCCGAGACCCTCGCTGAGTCGGGTCAGGGCCACGTGTGGGGAGGTACACACAGTGAGGAGCCCAGGAGACGTGACACCCTGCTGTCGGGAAGGGTGTGTGGACCAATTCACGCAATGAAAACCAGCAGCACTAAACTGTGAGAATAAAGCCCACCCTGCGGAGTGTACTCCCTGCCTCCAGCCTGCTTCTCCCATTGGAGCCTCCTGGACCCCCAAGCCGCTAACACCAACGGTTCTACACAGCCTGCATCAGAGTTCGGACCTACCCGTCTGTTCCTGCCGACTTCGCTCCTCGACCTGGAAACACAAATACCCAAAGGGACCAGCACCATTTCTAACTGCTCTTGACTATCAAACTCCTGGCTGGGAGTATTTGATCGGTCACTGTGAAAAAGAGTGAGACTCGGTGGGGGGTCAGAAAGGCAGAAAAGGAAACGCATAGCAAGGCGAGGCCTCATCCAGCTCCGGGCTTCCCTTGCCAGGGTCAGGAGCCAAGTGAAGGCGTTCTCAAAATGGTCTTTCTCCTTTAAAAAGAACCGGCTCCCCCTTGGTTTCCTAATCCCCAATCACAGGTTGAGGTTTTTCTATTTCATTCTANTGCTCTTGACTATCAAACTCTTGGCTGGGAGTATTTGATCGGTCACTGTGAAAAAGAGTGAGACTCGGTGGGGGGTCAGAAAGGCAGAAAAGGAAACGCATAGCAAGGCGAGGCCTCATCCAGCTCCGCGATGCTCAGGTCCTTCCCACTCCAGGCTTCCCTTGCCAGGGTCAGGAGCCGCGTGAAGGCGTTCTCAAAATGGTCTTTCTCCTTTAAAAAGAACCGGCTCCCCCTTGGTTTCCTAATCCCCAATCACAGGTTGAGGTTTTTCTATTTCATTCTATTCCTTTTTCTTCTCCAAAAGAATATCCTCAAATTCCCAGCACCCTCCTTTGTTATGTTGAGATTCCTTAGCAATCAGTGGGGGTGGGGGAGCAACATTTAATGATTTACAGCTTGGCGGCTTTCTTTGCAGACTATTTTAGGCTAGAGAGGGAGATTTTCCTGTCACAGAATTGAGCTGTTACAGAAATAGAAGGAGGGAAAGAAGGTAACACCTTTCACTACACCCTGCTGTTCCAGCCCCTGTGTCTGGGTAGCAGCTCTCTCCCCAGAGAAATGGCAGGTCTGGACCTGAGGCCCAGGCAGCTGAGCAGGCAGGGAACAAGGACACAAGTAGGCAGGAGGAATTAGCAGGGAATTAGTAATAACGAACCTCTCCCTCCTTCCCCTGCCTTCTTGGTCTTCTGAGGGCACATCCATGGCTTAGGAAACCGTTTTCTAGAAACAATGGTTGTGCATTCAAAGTTTTAAAAAAAAGGATTTCTTTTAAATTTTCACTTTCCAAAGTGGCAGTAAGTTTTACAATGGAGGCACAATGAATAAGCACAGAGGTGAGGAGACGGGGCACCCGGGGCAGCGGGTGAAATGCTGTGGAGGCGACTTGGCCAGAGTTGCTCCTTGAACTTGGGAACAGAAAATGCTGTTGATCTCTCGGTAGATACTGTTTTAAAATTCTTTGTCCTTGGGGGAAAATATTATCTTCCTTGGTATGAGTGTCCTTACCCTCTTTTCTGGTGCCCTTAAAATACGATCACACTCCCACAGTCTGAGCCTGCACCTCGGCCTGGCCCTCAGAGGCTGCCGAAATAGCCCTGGCTGAGTGTTGAACTTGGTGGTCCGGAGCAGGTTAAGGAAGGCAAAGGCTGAATTACGCAAACTGAGAGTATGTGTGTATTTGCAGAATCCCTCAACCCTTTCATTTGTGGTGTGAGGGGCAGCACAGAGGTGAACACATGGCAGTGTTTCCTAATTCCTTTTTCCAGAGACCTCTTGATCTAAGCACCTCGTATTCCCCACCCCTCCCCATGAAGGAGGAACACGTGCCGAGAAACATTGGGTCCTCTGATAAGTATGTACTTATGTCCTCTGATAAGTATGTACTCTGATGGAGCACAACGTGTTGGTTTCGGGACACCTCTGCCTTCGTAAAAAGTATCCAGGGCACCAAAGAGCTTTTGATGTTTGTTTGTTTTTGTTTGTTTTTTTGTTTGTTTTTTATAGTAAGTGGAATTAATTTTTATTTTTTTATTTAATTCTTATTCAAGTACAGTTTTCTGTTTTATATTCCCAGCCCTGGCCCCCCTCCAGTGCTCCCCACCTCCCTCCCATTTCCGCCCCCCACCTTAATTATTGTCCATGTGTCCTTTATACTTGTTCGTGTGAGTCCTTCCCTTTTTCCCCTGTGATTCTCTCCCTTCTCCCCTCTGGTCCCTGTCAGCCTGTTTCGTATTTGAGTGTCATTGGTCATATTTTGCTTGCTTGTTTGTTTTGTTGTTTAGATTCCTGTTAAAGGTGATATCATATGGTATTTGTCTTTCACTGCCTGGCTTATTTCACTCAAGCTTTTGATGTTTGATGTTTACCATACTGGCAATTAAAATTGAGAAAATTTAGATTTGTATTAATTCACTTAAAAATGAATATAAACTTTTTTACATGCTAACATAAATAATATTTTCCTTTTTAAAGATAACTGTATTTTCCCAAACAAAGATATCTTGTGGGAAGATTGGCATTGTCTCTTCAATCTTTTGCAATTTTTTCTTCTTTTTTGCAAGTCTCTTTAATGTCTGGATTAATAGAAGACAACTAGATCCTCACAGCTACTTCTGCATCCCATCTAGTCTGATAAGTCATGTAGTTTCTGGAAAACTCCAAATGCACTCGTGAAAGAATAAGAGTGGAAAAGACATTTATGAGTGTCTACCAGATGCTAAGGAACCTACTACAAATTGATTAATATTCATTCACTTCACTTAGAAACCATTTCAGGAGGTAGTCATTCTTTCCTTTGGCTATGCAGGTGAGGAAACAGACTCAGAAGTGTGCCAAAGTCAGAGAGCAGGTGACAGGCAGAACTAGTTCGAAGCCGATTTAGGGACATCAAGCTATCTTAAGGAAAGAATTTTCAGTATTATGTATTTCTATTAATTTTCTGATGCTGCATAATAACTTATCGCAAATTTAGCAGCTTCAGAACACCCACTTATTCCCATAGTTATGTAAACCTGAAGTCCTTCCTAATGCTGCTCAAATGGATTCTCCCCATGTTTCACAGTCAAGCCTGAGCCCACCTGAGCTCCCACCTACAGTTCCTGGGGAAAAAGTGCTTCCAGCCTCTGGAGACTTTGGCCACTTCCTCACAGTTGTCAGACCGAGGTTCCCCTTTTCCTGCTGGCTGCTGGCCTGGGGTTGCTCTCGGCTCCCAGAAGTCATTCTGAGGTCCTGGCAGCCTGGCCCTGTCTCCCTGCTCACCCCAGCAATGGGAAACCGTCTTTGCACAAGAGCTCTGCTATCTCAATGCTTCCTTCTTCATGTCCTGGCTTTCCAGAGTCCTCTCCATTCCGGGATGAATGCATCCGTCTACGGTCAGGAGCTTGGTCCCCGGGGCCAGCCTCCCAGCGCACATCACAGGGCCGGGCAGATAAAACCCTGCCGCTCACAGCACCTGAGCCTGTCCCCATGCACCTTCCAGATTCAGGAAGTCAGCCAGCCTTGGCTTCTCCCGCTTTGGTCCCACGTCCCCAGTTCTCTATGAGGAGGGGATTCACTTCTACGGGTCACGATGCCAGCTCCTCTTTCGCCTCCTCTCAGAATGTCTTTTCCCCTTTTTCCTACTCTCCCGGTACGGGTCGCTTGAGGCACTCTGCTGTCCCTCTTCCCACCGAGTACTAAACTGAGAGATCAGCTCTAGAGAACATTGCTGCAAAGCCAGCTTCATCAACTGTGTGATACATGCTTCTAGGAGCAAAGGCTTTGGAATTCCACAAATCGACACGTATTGTACTTCGAGAATTTTACAAGAGAGTTATGGAAAGCTTTTGAGCCACTGAGACTGGACTCCATCCGCTTTCCCTGCAGGGCGGCTGTAAAATTAGCGCCATCCAAAAAGGGTGTCAAGCTTTACGGGCAAATGTTGGTCTTTTGTTTTCTTATGGCTTATGTAGTTTTTCACTTGTAAACTTTTTAAGGGAAGACATTCCCAGGATAATAATGCTAATTGTTTTCCACATGCACATACAGCCACTGGGAATGGCATTAGCAACAAGGATTCATGAATTGCATTGCAGCAGTGACAGACCATGCAAGGGACAGGGACAAGGAGACGGGAGGAGAGAGCGGCGACAGGCAAGGCGAGGCAACAAGAGCCTGGAAGAGCCCTGGCTGGTGTGGCTCAGTGGATTGAGCACCAGCCTGCAAACCAAGGGTCACCGGTTCGATTCCCAGTCAGAGCACATGCCGGGGTTGCAGGCCAGGTCCCCAGTAGGGGGCGTGTGAGAGGCAACAATGCATTGTTTTTCTCCCTTTCTTTCTCCCTCTCTCCCCCTCTCTAAAAATAAATAAAATCTTTTTTGAAAAGAGCTCTGAAGAAAAAGAACAGACGACAGAACATTCTCATGCCATAAAATGGGCAAAGATACTGGAATCGGTATTCCTTGGCTAACCAATTAATAATATTTGTTGGACAGCTTTAGGAACTTCTATTTGTATATCTAGGGACATACACATGACATAAATACAGTCATAAACCTACCAGTCAGACCTTTAAAAAAGCCACATACTCAGCCCCAAGTCACTGGTCTAACTCTCAAGGTTTGGGTCTGAGAACCCTCTCTGGTAGCATCTGAATCCACAGTCCGTATGCAGCTGCCTTTTTTATTTATTCCCATGCATAGGTAACCATAATAGGCTAAAGAATAGAAAAATCATTCTTTTTTAGGCAAAAAAAAAATTATGTGCTGTGCTCACAGGGTAATGTGATTATGGTTACTGAAGAACGAAAATCACACAAGGTCAATGCCATCTTTTTGGCAGCCCTTGCCCTGACTATTCTCAGAGGAAACTAAAGGTACAGACCTTTTCCTTAGTGTGTTCCTTTCTTGTTCCAATCACTCACAGGTCCCCCATTTTTTCACGAGCCTGCTTTGTCCTCTCAGTAGGTGTTTTGAAGTCGGTGTGTTGGGGCAGCCATTGCAAAGTGCTGCAGACAAGACGGCTTAGAGAACCGTATTGGGTTTCCTCGCCGCTCCGGAGGCAGAAGTCCAAGATCAAGGCGTCGGCAGCGTTGGTTACTCCTGAAGGCCTCCCTCCCTGGTGTGTAGGTGGCTGTTCCTCGCTGTGACTTTACCCGGTCCTCTCTGTGTGTCTGTGTCCTAATGTCTCTTCCTTCAAAAGTAACAGTCATACTGGATTAGGACCCACCCTAACGGCTACATTTTATGACAATTACCTTTCTGAAGACCTCATCTCCAAATGTAGCCCCATTCTGAGTAATGCAAGTGAGGCCTTCAGTACATGAATTTGATGGGGGGCCCAGGGTGGGGGGGTACACAATTCAGCCCATAACAGTGATGTTTGAGAAACTTTGCTGTGTTAAAAGAAATTCTTATCAGTGGTTGTAAGTCATCTTCATCACCTGCTGCTGTCATCTTTAAGGCATCTTTTGGCATTAAAAAGAAAAAAAAAAAAAGGTTTTCACAAGTAAAAACTCTGAAAGGAAGCTTTCAGAATGGAGAATGGACAAGCCGAGCCTCATTCCTTCCCTTGAGTTTCAGCTCCTATGTGTGACTTTCTCACAATAATTCCAACTACCACCATGCCAGCCATGAAGTAAACACCCCTGTGGTCTTTTCATTTCATTGTTTGAAGTTTCATTTACTGACTTTAGTAAAAGGGGGTCGGAAAACATTGGAAACCTGTGGAAACATAGCTATAAACTCAGGTGAGCCCTAAAAAGGCCCGAGTGATGGATTACAGACACTAGTGTTTAAGTCTCACTTCTGCCACTCATGAAATGCTAGGTGGCCTACCATTTATTTCACTTTGTGCCTCGGTTTCCTAATCTGTGCAATAGAAACAGACATTCCTCTGTGGGGACCTGGTCTGAAAGAAACGCCCAAACCTGGCTGTTTCAGGTACCTGGCACTGGCGCACTCCTGCCCCCTGGTGGCAATTTTTTAGAAATATGTGGGAAGTGACAAGGGCAAAAATAAACTGGACACTGAGACAAAAACCACGCATGTCTTCCTTGTAATGCACACTAGCTTTTTAATGGTGAACTTTCTTGCCTACTCAGAGCTTTTTCTCTTCTACTATAAAGAGTCCAAAACAAACAAGGCACAAAATCCCAGGAGATACCCAAGAGAAACTACAATCCACTTCCTCAATGTCATTATTTCTCCTTTTATCCTCTAAATCACAAGGATTTGTAGCGGATATCCATGTCTTGTATCATTAATGAGGCCTCTTTTTAAAAAGGTGATGAAATGCACATAACATAAAATTTACCATCTTAACCCTTGTTAAAAAGAGCACACAGTTCATTTGCATTAAGTACATTTACATGGTTGTGCTCACTGAAAAGAAAATAATTTTATAGTGGTTTCCTAATTCAAAAAATAATTATGATCATTGTAAATAGTCCACAGGGATGTAAAAAAAATTACCCCAAATTCCACCAACAGGGAAAAAAACACATTTTTTGTATTGATGAACAACTTCCATGAATATCTAACCTCAATATTCACTACAGCCCTGGACTGGAAAGAGGACCCCGTTCCAGCTCTGCCCCTAAGTGCACTGCTTCCCCGCCTCTGCTCTGTGCTTTTCCACACGGGGACAGGGCTGGCCCTGCCCTGCCCTGCCCCTTCACGGCTTCCTAAGGCAGTCTGTGCGGCAGATATGACTGACAACCACTGTGGGGCAGCGGAGGAAGGAGGTCAGTGTGCAATGACATCTTACACACCTGTTCTCACAAAGAAGTCTCTCAGCCTTTTGGGCCCCAGGGAAACTTTCTCCCAGCCCCATCCCCTCCCCCCCGCCCCTTGCATTTCCCCTCACCCCACCGCCTCTAGCTAGCATCTAATCCCAAAATCCCACTCAATTTCCCGGGCAGCAGAGCTCCGCTGTTTACCCCTTCCCTGCTCCTCCCAGGTGTGGTGAAGGCGGTTTATTTGTATAAGCAAGCACACCCATCGAGCACGATCACTGCTTTCACCCAGAGAATTCTGAGGTCATCATTTAAAATTATAGTTGTCTGTCTCTACAAATATATAGATTTTTTTAAACGGCAACAACAAAACAATAGTACCGCGCTATCAGGGCTGCTACCTCGCAGTATACTGGGACCACCACCCACATCCCAGTCTGTGAGGATGGGACCCCGGCGGTCATGTGGCTCCGTGTTTCTGCAGGAAGAGACACCCAATGCTCTGCTCGTTACTTTGTAACTCCCGGTGCCATGGACATTTCTCCCATCGCCAAAGACGGTTATGTATCATTACTTTCAACAGCTACATAGCGTCCCATACTAGGTAAGATTCCGTTGTCAGCCACCAACATATATACCTGACCCTTGATTCCTCATTCTTACCAAGAACGCTGCGATTAACTCTTCAAACAAGCCTGTGTGAAGAAATCAGATTACGTCCTTAAAAAAATTTCCTAGATATAGAATAAAAGGTATATACATGATACATTTATGCCACACGTGCCAAACGGCCCTCTTACGAAGTGCTAGATTTTACTACCTGGAAGTTGGTTTTCCTACACCAGGTTTCCACCCACGGACATTATTATATTCTTTCTCCTTTCTTAATATGATAGGTGAAAATGACATCTTAATATGTTTTTCTTTTCTCTGATTACAAGCAAAGTTGAACATCTGTTTTATATATTTACTGGTCACTTTCATTTCTTTTATGAATAACATCTTTATCTTTATCTTTTGGTCCATTTTTGTATTGGTGGGTTTATCTTTTTCCTATCAATTTATAACAGCAATTTAAAAATTAGCCATGTACTTATCTACTGCTGGTTTTTATTTTATTTTGGAAATTCCCTTTCCCTCAAGGCCACTCCACCATTAAAAGTGGGCCATGAGAATGAGGTATGACTTCAATAGAGGGAGGGATAAATGGGGGAAACAGCAAAGAAATTCAAATTCTTGACTTCGAGTTCCAAAATAAGCATTCGATATCTACAGTACAGGATGCAATTTCAAAAGTCAAAACCTTTAACTGCAAAAATTAAAATGTAAAAAAATTTCCTGGCCAATATCTATTATATATGTTGCAATTTTTTGCTGCTGTTGTTGTTGGCTTATAGATATTTATTTTCTGGATTAGATATCATGCTTTGAAAAGTTTCTGCAGGCCTCACATCATAAAAATATTCAACAATATTTTCTCCATTATTCTTATGGCTTTATTTCTTGTAATTAAAACTTTGGTGCATCTAATTCATTTAAAAGCAGAAACTGAAAAAAGAAATACAGCTATTTTTTCAAATGATCATCAGCTCTCCTGATATGATTCAATAAATAGCTTATATTTTCCTTACCACTTTTAATGGAAGCTTTATCGTTAATTTCTTTTCTCTATATATAAAAGTTTACATCAGAATTCTGCTTCATTGATCCAAATCGCTGCTATTATATCAGACAATTTTAATGGCTAAAGCTTCATAAATTATTTTAATATGTGAGTGACCAAGTGTTACCTCACTTTGAGAAATGTCCTGGACATTTTTCAAAGGACACAAATGTCCTGGACAAATTCTCACATATTTCTTCTTTCAGATAAAATTTAAATTTGTCAAGGTTTACCCAAAATGTACTTTAACCTTTTTATTTATATTTAATGAAATTATAGATTATGGCACTCTTGTGACTTCCTATTCCAAATAACTTATGAATTAACACGTGGAAATTAGTAGTTTTCACATAAACAACCAATAATCAATGAGATGCCATAAGGGTAGAAAAAAGCCCATTTACAATAGCAACAAAGAAATTTAAGTACTTGGAAAAATTTACCAAGAAATATGCAAAACCTGTATTATAAAAACTTTAAAACACTCCCGAAACACGTCAAGTCGAGCTGAATAAACAGAAAGCCATTCTTTGTTCTTTGCTAGGAAGACTTAACATCTTAAAAATGTCAGTTGCCCCTAAGCTGATTTACACATTTATACAATCTCTCAATTAAAACACCAGCAAGCTGTTAGGTGAAACTAAACTAGACAGTTGATACTTAAAATGTCATTTCCGTTCACTATAGAAAAGTGGACTTTTTCATAAATGGAACAGAAATGACTGTCTAGCCATTTGGAAAAAAAAGATAAAATTAGATCCACACCTTGTGGTGTCACAATACACACGCACTTGTGCACACACACACACATCTCCAAATGGAGTAGAGAGCTAAGTGTAAGAAATAAAACTCTGCAAGTACGAGACAAAAACACAGTTGAGTTCTTCATTAACCTGGTATAGGAAACAATATTCCAACTGCAACTAAACACTCAGAAGGAATTTTTAAAAGATTGACAAATTTGACCCCATAAAAATTAACAACTTAGCTGAAGGGGAAAAAAGGCAAAATGAAGACAAATGACAAACTGAGAACAAATATTCAAGGGCTAATGCCCCTAACATATGAAGAACTCTTAAAAATGAAGGGTGATAGATCAAAAACACTATAGAAAAGTGGGCAAAAGATGAGGACAGAAAATTCACACACACGCATACACACACACATATGATATAAAAAATGGCCCTTAGCTTTAAGAAAAGACATTCATCCTCATACATGATACGAGAAACGGAAATGAAAACACCGGCTCTCCTGGTGGGGCTGACCAGTCACTCTCGTCCTCTGCTGGTCAGAAAGCAAACACAGCAGTGACAAGAAGGACATTGCCGAGAGGGAACAGCCTGGCATATAAACATGAGTAAGGCACACTCCCTGCCCCGGCACACTCTGTCTCTGTCCCCTGCCTTGGAGAAGAAACCAGTGCAGGAGACCTGGACACACAAAATATAACTTCAGTTCGGTGTGCAAAGTGCCAGTCCTGAGCACAAAGGGGAGGGAGGGCACTTCTCAGACTAGGAAGGGAAGGCTTCCTGGAGGGAGTGGCACCTATACTAGGCAAGGGAGCCAGGAGGAGGAAGGTGAAAGGGAAAGACTAGTGCATTGAACTTGTGTCTCATCACATCAGCAAGACGGAGCCTTCACTGTCCCTTAGGAAAAGGGGGAGTGCTTACTTCCACAGCAGATATAATCCTGCCGATGGGACCAGCACAGCTGGTGGCCAAGAGGCCATCATTCCTCAACAGCGCAGGCTGACCTCTCACTCTCCTTTTGCCGACTTCCAGGACTGCCCAGCGTTCTCCGTGAGTGGACACATTCCATTGGGTTGCAGTGATATCTGCCTCTCCTGGGGCCGTGCAGATTTTCACAATCTGATCATCTATGTTGGAATTAAAGTTTCCCCCCCAAAGTGTAACCTGATTTCCCAACTCTTGGGAACACCTCACCGCAGAGCCCATCTCCAGGTATAAAGGGTCGTGTGTGCATTCCAATACACGTATCATTCTCTCCGTGATGTACATAGTAGGTTGCAGAGAGCAATGACTGACCACCATGGAAGCCAGGTAGCGGAATGCACTACCAGGTAGTGGAATACAGAAACGGTCCAGCAGAGAGGTGATGAGGGTGCAATGAGGGCAACAGTGGCGTGGATGGAGACCAGGCGCCAGAGTCGCCTGCAGTCACAATCCTTCACCCACAGACAGAGGAATTATCATATTTCAGGCTGAAGCCTGAAAATACCTCAATCTAGCATTAAATGAATACAATAAAAAAATCATGACTACAATAAGAAGGCTTTATAACCTCACTTTTTTTTATCAATTCAGAATTTGAACACTGTTTTAGTATTTTTCTTAAAAGAAATAAGCAGCGTCAGTGATAACGTTCATCGAGGTGGGATTTACTGGGCAGCAGAAGCGTGCACACCTCCTGTCGATCGTGTGAGGTGGCAGTGAAAACACCACCATGGAAGTGGAAGGATTACCGTGATGACCAGATTTCTTACTGTGAATGAGCCCTGTGAAATGAAGTCGGTCACTCCTCCAACAATGGCTGTCAGCCCTTGTCATGGGGAAACTGGAAGAGCACAGAGCGCCGCAGAGAAAACTGAGCTTCTTTTATTTTCTCTCAACCGTGCTATTTTCCAGAAAGAATTTTCCCTCTTCTCTTGTTTTTCTTGGCAGCAATCTGTCCACATTGCTTATTGTAATAAATCGGAAATTGCTTTCTATTTACCTACTGCTTAAATTAGTTTCTTCAGTTATTTTCAGGTGAGATTCTTCTCTCTCTTACATTAGTGCTGTTCTAATGTGTGTGTGTCGCATACATGCATGCATGTACACACATATGCACATATACCATGTGTTTTGCAGCACTACATGTCCGGTGAATACATAATATAGGCACATCACGAAAAGCAAGATTTCTTCTGTGACTGTGTATTTAGCAGCTTTAGTAAGTGATCCCTGCAAATGTCCACACTTGCTATTGAGTTTCAGAATCCACAAGAGGTCGAGTTGCAGGGGCAATAGTTAACTCCCACAGCCAAGAACTGTCCTACATGTGTGAGATAAAAATCAGATTAAATCTGCAAAAGTTTCCCTTTTAGAAGAGATATGCATTTTTGAAACTTAGCTATCTGGTATTTTACGACTTGCTTGAGAACTGCTTAAAGTCCCATATCACGACAGGCCTTTAGATTTAACAGTATTTGCCTCTTCCCTAATGCCATCTGGTGTAGATCAGCTTATTATATATCGCATCATCCCCAAAGAATTCTCTGTATTATATATAAATATTATAATATGGATTGTAATAAGTTATGAAAAATGCAAACACATCTGGAGGTCATTTAACAAAAAATCAATAAACCCTTTATGAATCGAAGCATTATTCATATGTTAATCTGATCGGCTCATTACGTATCTTCATTGTTTCACCGAACAGTGTGGGTGTGCGCAAGCATGCCTCGGGGTCGATCAAAAGGCTCAGTGGCTGCATAAAACACCCAGTTCTTCATAGCGCCATTCCTTAGAAAGCTGTAACCCTCTCGCATTGGAGGGTCTTGATTTGGGGAATAGAAATGTGAGCCCTTCCAGCTACCCCAGGGGAGGGAATGCAGTCAGAGAGGATTACAGCGGTCTCTCGTCTAGGCGGTCCCCGTACGAGAGACCACTCATTAAAGATGACTCTGCTCAGGTTGTCTAGATCATTACTTCAAACCTCCGTGTCCCTTCGTCTATGCCAATATAACCAGTAGAGATTTCCATAAAAGGAGTCCCTTACACGTTTTCAGGCCACCAAAACCGCAGTCACACACAGTTAGAGTCCCGAAGGACTCGCCCTTGCAAAACTCCTACTGATTTCAGCAGGGCACACCCCGACCCCAGAGTACAGTCAGCTTTTCTCATCTCTCTAATGAGAAAAAGCATTTTATTAATAAAGCAGGTGGCAACCATTACAAATGTCTTATGAAATATTAAATAGTGGAGGATTTCTCTGAGCCAAGAAACGGTAATAGGCAATATCCATTATGTGTACTGTACTGGCAAAGCCGTTCTTTTATAGACTCTGGCCAGAGCTGCGTGGCTTAACATTGCACCCTAAAAGACAGGAAGGTCACTGTTTCTGACAGCCGACCTTGTGCCAAACACAGCACGAGGTATGTCATATGTGAGCACATTATTATTTTACAAGGCGTAGATAGACAGGTAACGAGGTTCTTACGGATCACAAGAAATCGCCTCCTGAAGGACACATGATTGGGAAGGGTCGGGCTGACTTCAAAGCCCAAGCCCTTCCCAGTTTATCACACAGCACAGGGCCCTGACTCTGGGTGTAAAACACAAAAATGTAAAGGCGTTCTCAGTGAACTCTCCTATCAGCCCAAGTGGGCAGAGAGGAATAGCTCCCCAACTCTGAAGCTAACATGGTTTTTCCAGGAGCCCCCTGCTCTGTGGGTTGTACAGGGAAGGCTCAATGTCAATCTGGTTCAGACCTCAGTCCAATCCAGGAGTGGGCGCTGTCTCCACAGGTAGCACCCTGTGGTCCTTCTACCATAGAGCAGCGAGACTCATGCTCTAGATTGTTCGAGATGACCTGGCAGTGCCATCCCTCCCCAACGGAATGCTTCAAAGTTGCCCCCGGGTATACAAAAGAGGGAGATTACGGGACTTCACAAAACCCTTTCTTGTCAGTAGCCTGGCTGCCAGGACTGGGGTGTTGGTGCAATTTTTTGCTCAGGAGCTATATTCCTGCCCTTCCTTCTCTCCATCCCCACCCCAAGGAAATGGGTTTCTAGACTAGATGGAACTAAGGTTTTATATTCTGGGGCGGAGGGAGAGAAAAGCAGATTCATAAATTTCAAACTAGTTTTATCAGTCATACAAGCATGGCTGAATGCAACTAGCGTACTAGAACCCCAATTTCGTGAATTTTTTTTATTTGAAATATAAACTTTTTATTACAAACGTATTATATACATTATTTAAATAAGATGGATAATAAATTGTTATAAAATCTTTTAAAAGAATTTTCCCTCAAATTTCTTTATTAAAATGCTTAACTCACATAATAAATAAAAATGTATATGAAATCATAATAATTTCCCTTGGACCCCACCCCCAGTTAACAGGAGTAATGCTCACTGGGGTCAGTGTGGATTTTTCCACACCTGCATCGGCGCTCACGCAAACGTGTACAGACAGGCAGGCATATGAGTGAGGATTTCTGCATCATCCAATACATAACCTATGCACATCACTCTGCGACTTGCTTTTCTCACATAACATAGTTGTTAAGACCTAATTCACAAACCGCTGACAGCAGAGCCCCATGCGGAAGTAATGGCCACAGGTCAGAGTTTCATGTGGCTCATGAAGGAGGAGCTCAGCAGAAGGATAGCACTGGTTCAGTCTGGCTATGAGAGACTTGGACTTACACAAACAGCAAAAAGAGGAATGCTATAAATAAGGCTGCTGGATTAAATGTAAAATTGGTCATTGTCCTACAGGGAAATAAATCATAACCTTTGGGGTTATCTCTTCTGCTACACAGAAAAAAATCACTGCCCCTTATTAGATTTATACACGTTAAACATTACTGAGATGTAAAACGCTGGGCCCTGGTCGACTGTGAGCATTACGTCAAGCCAAGTGTCTCCACATGCCCCTCAGACTGGCTTGTTAGAAAATGCTACAGCAGGATATAAAGATCACGCAGTCATCTTTTTTTGCTTCATTTCCGAGTTTTGGAAAATTTTCCTAGGTATAATAGGCATGGCTACGCCTCTGGATGAACAGATATGGCTTCAATTCATTTTTAATAACTGCCTTATCAATCATCTATAATCTATAGTATAAACGCTCTACAAATAATACAACAACTCCCCTACTGAAGGACATTCAAGTTTTTCCCAACATTTTGGCCACTACAAATAATGTGTATGTTCTTAGATATGGGTCCTTCTATTCCCAAAACACAGTCCCCAGAACAGGGCCATCGAAATCTGAGAAAATAGATCTTTTCATTGAATAGCTATCGTCACACTCCTCCATGCATTCTAGCAGTTCGGGATGCAGCCTCTGTCCGAAGTTCGGGGCAGCTGTGCCTGGCCCTGTGGTCACAGCCTGCACGACAGCCTGCAGGAGAAAAACCAGGGAGGTGGAGGCAGCAGGTCAGGGACTTGCGTGTCTGAAGCCTCCTTCACTTAACTCCACTCTTTCCTCAGTCCGCCCGTCTCCCTCAACACACATCCACAATGACTGCATTTGTAAGTCCACATTTATTTTGATTACACATTCGTTCGACCTGTAAAACTATAAACTCTCCCAGGCCCGAGCTTCGGGGTTTTTCACACACACGCCCCGCATTCAGGGTGTATTCCTTGAGCTCTCACCAGCCCCTTGCTCACTGAACCTCTAATGAGGCTCTAGCCCTGGTTTCAGGGGACTGGAAGCTGAAGAAGTAGAACCTCGGCCAGCACAAGGGACAGCCTGCCCGCCCCCACCCCCACCCCCACCCCCGAAAAAAAACAGCGATCTGCAGTGCTCTACTCCTCCGATTTCTTCTGGTTTTGAGTTTTCAAAGAGCTTACCATTTCAAAAACATTCCCAGTGTGGCTCTCCTCAGCAGGACACAGTAGCCTCCCTCCACAACACCCAGCCCAGCCCTAAATCCTTCTGTCCCCGGGTCACAGATCAGCTCCAAGATCTACCCAGAGTGATGCAGGCTGGAAACAGAAGCCAAACACAATGCCCCTCCCCCCTAGTACTTTCTCCTGAGTGCGCTTCCTGCTGTTAAACAGCTAAACTGAGACACAAAAACTCTGAAGACTTTGAGTAAAATTTGATTCAAATTGGGCAATGCCAAACCAGATGTGGTCATGAGTTCTCCACCAATGGCAGCTGAGGACAGATATTTATAGAGAAAAGATGGAAGCCATGTAAGGAAATTCTTCAGGCCTAATTGGCTGCCTGCAATTGGTTGTCTTTAGGTTTTAGTTTTGTAACATTGAAGCATTTACGGGCTTAGATTTAGGCTTGCTTACGCAGGACACGGTGCCATTGAAGCCACCCCCGTCTAACGGCCTCCCTATTTAGTTGTGGCTCTCTGAGAAGACCCCTGCATATCTGAATGAGAGGTTCCAACAGTAGAGTAATTATCTGGTCAGTAGCAGTCTTGAATGACGTTTTGCAAACTCTCACCCGATTTGGAAGTACTGGCCTATAGGTTACAACAGCTTCCCCCATATGTATGGGTCCTGACCACTAACTTGAGGAAAGTGCCTGCTCTGTGTAGTTCACAGGATCTGGTCGGGGCCATAAGTTCACACTCAGCTGGTGAGGAGGGTTTCTCCTGCTTCGTTACACATGCCACATTGTTATTCTGCATTTTAAAGTGGGGATGATGAAGAAGCATGAGATAAAGAACAGACTGACACTGGGAAGGGGGATAGTGGGGAAGAAAAGAGGGAGAGTCGTCAAGGGACGTGTACGAAGAACCCAATGGACGAAGCCAAAGACGGGTGGGATTGAGGGTGGGAGGTGGGGAATGAGTGGGGCAGAAAGGAGTGGTGAGGGGGGAATGGAGACAACTGTGCTTGAACCACAATAAAAAATAGAAAATAAAAAGAATCCCATGTTATGCCTGTAGCTCAGAGGTGCTAACTAAAACTAACAATAAAAAATACATATTAGGGAAAAAAGTGAGTAAATACAAGAGCCCAAGAGACAAGAGAGCTTGAATAAACAATAAAGATTGCCATGTGGGCATGGAAGCAACTGTCACTGGCCCTGTGGCATGCCCATCTCTTCTACTTCCGCTACTACTTCCTCTCTCCAAGCTTACGGAAACTACTGCCCTCTTTCTCCAAGCTATATTTGGCCAACGTTCTGGGAGGTCAACAAATACAGGAACCGAATTTAGAATCCTGGGCAGATGAAATACTGTGGAGTAGTGGAAGCCATCCCATACACCCTTCGGTGGCCTTTATCCTTTTTGTGCCCTTGGCCTGACCTCTGTATCTCTTGGCCCAAGGGTTTTCTCACACGGGGAGAGGAAGTATCAGGGAATTAACACCCTCTGGCAAAAGCCTTTGTCCGAGAATGGATGAGAGTGGGTGTGTAAATACCCAGCTGCTTTGCCCCTTGGGTGGGATCCCTGAAGTATGTTTGTTCTACATTGGCTCCCTGCGTTCTCCATTCTCAGGTGGATGGAATGAAGCTCTGGTTTTCCAGGAAGGTAACCTGCTTGTATCGGCCACCTTCCCTTCCCTATTTCACATCCTTATTTCCTTAGTGGTGTTTCCTGGGATCGACGCCAAGTTAAACTACTTGCTATCAGATCTTTCCTTCAGGGGTGACAGCTAGTGAACCCCAATCCTGACATATGGGAATAGTAACAGTTATCAGTCATTTGGTACATGCCGTGGGGGAGACGCAGTTCTAAGAGCTTCGTGTGTATGAAACCACTTCACTAGCACACAACTGGCTATGGCAGAGACTCTGATCGTGGTCCCAGATGGGTTACATACCTATCATTGGAACCCAGCACAGCTCTGGAGCCTGGGCTCCTGTCCTACCCTATGCTACTCGCCACCTCAAGTGGCCTTTTAAAAACGAATGAATAACATCTATCCATAAATAAAATCAGAAATCCAGAAGTCACAACAATTTGTAAACTCTAAGGGCCTGACAGAGAAAGAACCAGCAGCCTTGGGTGCTTACTGAGTAAGAGGTAAGGAAGAGAGAGGAGCAAAAATTAACAATTTTTGATGACAGGAGCAATGATAACAGGGGGCACCCCGAAGTACAATCATTACACTGATTCGGAACACGCAGGGAGGCTGCAACGGCCTCGCTACACCTCTGTTGAGAGGTGAGGCTCATTTCCCTTCTCCTTGGATCTGCACTAGACTTGGAGACTTGCTTGACCAACACAGTGTGTGGAAAGCAAAATTTTGACCTCCAAGGCTAGGTCCAAGAAACCTTGCCACCAGCCCTGCCTGGGGTGTATAGAATACCCCTGGGGGGAGGAGGGGCCTTGCACCACCTTGTGAGCAGTCTGGTCAGCCTGTGGCTGCCGTGCTGAGGAGGCCGCAGAGGGTGCTCCCATCAAACTGTCAGATGAGCACAGCTGTCCAGCCTCCCTGAGAAGGCCCACCCTCTCGGACCCTCCAGACCTAGAGCGTGCCAGTCTGTCCCAGATGCAAGCAATGAAGGGGCTCGTTATATGTACAGACTTTTAAAATAATAATAAAACAAATAAAACGTTGGTCTGCTTTTTATCACCATGAGCTAACAATTCCAAACAATGTCAGTAATAAAATACTACTACCTGAAAAAAATCTTCTGTTGGTCTAATTTCTGAACAGTTTCTATGGTTACTGTTTAATTTTAATAGTATGCATGTGAATTTCAAATTAGCACATTTGCATTACTTATGTTTATATAAACATTATACTCTACATGGAAGTTAATGTGGAGAACTTCCAGTTATTTTTATGATTTCATAAATTGATTATTGTGACTTCTCAATTCCTGATTTTATTCTTTTCTCATTTTTATTATACATATATACACAAATATTCATGGCTGATTTTTTTAGAAAGGTACAAAATTAATTTAGTTGAGGGAAGATAACTGTTAAAGGGTGTAGAAGCAACTGGATATCCACAGGCAAAAACAAGAAAAGTTAACTTAGGCCTAACCTCACACCTTACACAAAATTTAACTCAAAATGGATCATACAATTAAATGCAAAACCTAAAACTATAAAACTCTAGAAAATAAAAGCATAGGAGAAAAATTTTGTGATCTAGGTTAAAGCAAAGAGCTTTGAGACTTGACAGTAAAGTCAAAATCCACAAAAGGAAAAATCGATAAATTGAGCTTCATCAAAGGTAGAAGCTTTTGCTGTGCAACACACCAGTGGAGGGGATGAAGAGATACCACACACACACACACACACACACACACACACACACACACACGGGAGTGCAAGTAAATCTAAGTAAAATCTGTGGGGTACTTGTAATATTATCCCATAGTTTTGGAAGATACTGCCATTAGGGAAAACTAGGTAAAGGATACCCAGCATCTCTCTGTATTATTTCTTATAACTGCATCTGAATCTACAATTATCTCAAGATAAAAAGCTTCCTCTTGAAAAAGTTTCTCTAGATTTTAGTCATCAAAATAATGCAATCTACTGGAACTAACTCTTAACCCATGAAAGCTGTCGTGAAGTTGGGACAAGGACCCCAGGTTGCATTAACTCTGCCCAGCATTTTATTATATGATTACAATCAAGAGAATAAAGTCACCTTGGTTGGACTGCGTGTTGCCGAGTAGGGAGCAAGCGGAAGGGGAAAAGGGAAGCGTGTGTTCCTGACTCACCAATTGGCGTCCAGCAAGTCAATGA
Source organism: Sturnira hondurensis (assembly GCF_014824575.4). Lineage (NCBI taxonomy): Eukaryota > Metazoa > Chordata > Mammalia > Chiroptera > Phyllostomidae > Sturnira > Sturnira hondurensis. The sequence goes on along the minus strand of NW_028082759.1, from coordinate 24,083,036 downwards.
TTAGAAGGCAGAAGAGGTCATTGTCTGCGGAGGAGCAATGGCCTATTCAGAACAAACCAACAGAGACGAAAACCCTGGGGCTGAGCCTGTTGTTCACCATAATGAAAAGCTACCACTAGTCTGAACGGCCTTGGACTGGGACACTGTGCTGCTGTTCCGCACGCCCACATGCAGCGCAGACTTGTGGGCGCAAATACTGCAGCTGCCTCCTTAGAACAAGGCCCAGAAAGCCATCATTTTACCCATCGAGAAACCGAAGGGCAGGAGTGGGAAGTGCATTGCCAACATCCCCGAGTTAGTAAATGACAAAGCCAGGATTCCAAACCAAGTTTCTGAACTCCAAGGCCAGTATGCCTTCCAAGGCCAGCTTCAGACAGTCGTTAGCTAACAACCCTCCTGAACGTCTCAGCTGGCCGAGAACAGCTGCCTGATCAAACTGAACGTTCTTACCTTTCATCATGTGGATTCTCAATATTAGCTGCAGAGATAAACCCTTGGGTCCCTATGCAGAAAAAAAAAATGTGTTGCCTATGAATATTTCATTTCATTAGTAGCGTAGTAAATGTGTTCAAGCACATATGACCCTCACACAATCCTCTAAAATAGGTAGGGTTTGTTATGGTCATTTATTAAAATGGAAAAAGTCAGGCCCAGGGAGAGATCTGCCAATGATGACAGTTTTCTAGTAGAGGTGGAACTGGAACAAAACGCTTTCTCTATCCGCACGGGTTTTCTGTACTTCTTTCCCTATTTTATTTTCTCTTATATACAGAAGGGTACATATTATGATCAAGCACTCAGCTTAAGAACCTGAACCTTACCAATGACACTGAACCCTCTGGGATCTCCTCCCCAAGGGCCAGGCAGTGTCCCAGCTCCAGGGACCTTCCTTCCCACAGGATGGGTGAGAAAGGAGGCCCCGGGCGGTGCCCCGCCCCTTCTCCCCTCTCCCTCCGGTCCTGGACCGTGCTTACCCTGTCTCCCTTTTCTTGATAGTTCCCCGCATATCTGCATTGCTCTAAAAATGTATTGTTGAAACAAACAAAATAGAGACAGACTCATCGGGAACAGACTGACAGCTGTCAGAAGGAAGGGGGGTTGGGGCTGGGTGAAAAAGGTAAAGGGATTAAGAAGTACAAACAGGCAGTTACAGCATAGTCAGAGAGATGTAAAGGACAGCGTAGGGAATAGAGCCAACGCCATCTTAATAACTGTGTGTGGTGCCAGGTGGATGCTTGAGACACTGGGGGGACCACTCTGTAAAGAGATAATTTTCTAACCACTATGCTGTACATGTGAACCTAAAACAAAATAATGCCAAATGTAAAGTGTAATCGAAAAATAAAAAGATATATCAATGCATTGTTGAATGTTGCCTGGTTTGTTTTGTGTTTGTTTTTGTATTTTTCAAGACTCACACTGTTCATAGTCATCTAGAACTTGTTCTTTCACTCCATGGTTTGTGTGTGAGCTGCACCTGCAGCTGTGAGTGGCTGTACTTCATTCATTGTCCACTGCAGTACAGTATTTCCCATGCGAATTTGCCACGGTGCGTTTGTCTAGTCTCCTGCCATTGAACCTCTGGGTTGCTTCCTGGGCGGGGCTATCATCAACAGTGCGGCTATGGACATTCTTGCACATGCCTCCTGATCCACACACTGGCAAAAGGGTTTCTCCTAGATACAAAAGCGGCGGGCTCATTGCTGACTTGTCAGATTTACACATCTTCCACGTCACTAGACCATCCCAAAATCGTTTCCAAGGTTTCGTACAAACTTATATTTTAATCATCAGTGTACAAGAATGTCTGCTTTATCCGCATCTTCAGTCACCCTTGGTATTATGCATCTTATTATTTTGCCACTCCAATGGGTATAAAACAGCACCTCACTGTACCTCATTGTGGTTCTGATTTGTATTTCCTGGATTACTAATGGAGTTGAGCATCTTTTCACCATTTTATAATCATTCCTATCTCTTCTCTGTGTAATGCCTGGTCATGTCACTGGCTTGCTTTCCTGGTGGGTTGCTTGCCTTTTTCTTATTGATGTTTTCAAAGGAATTTTTATATTTCAGGCAACATTTCTTTGTCAGTTATATATGTTGCAAATTTCTTCTTTCAAGTTAACTCTTGCATGTCTCTTCATGAACAGATCTCAATTTTAATACAAGCAGGTTGCTCAATCTTTACCTCACGGGTTCATGTTTTCACCTGTAATATATGGTATAAGACATTTAAATGTAACATTATATAATCTATGCACTATACTTTTCATACTACTGGATTTATGAGTCTGTATAGAGCTTTTACATTTATTTTTATGACTAAGATTAGTCTGCAATTTATTTTTCTCCCACTCTTTGTTTGGTTTGGATATCAAGACTGTAGCATCCTTATAATATGAATAGGACAGGATTTGAAAGATTGGAATTACATCTTCCTTGCATGTTAGCCGTGTCTCAACAGAAAAACTCTCTGGCTTGGCGCTTTCTTTGTGAAAGATATGCAGCTACTGAATCAATTTCTTCGATGGTTATAGGTTGATTCAGGTTTTTAAAACCTTCTTAAGTCAATTAAAATAAATATTTTTTTAGGAATTTGTCCTCTTTGTTTTAAAATGTATTGGTACAAAGTGGTTTGTAATTCTTTCATCTTTTTAAATTTCTCCTGCATCTCTACTGAGTCATTTTTCATCCCTTATTGTTTGGCTGTGCCCTTCCTCTGTTTAATATAAATCTTACTGTGTATTTGGTAATTTCACTAGTATTTCAGAGTCAACTTTTGACTACTTGATTCCCTTTATTGTATTTATTTTTAATTTTATTAATTTTCTCTTGCTTTTAATATTTCTTTCCTTTTTAAATGTAAGTGTACATTCCTGTGCTTTTTCTAATTTCTAAAGTGAACTGATTAGATCCGTATTTCTTTTAAGTTTATTCTTTAATAAAACAAATATTTAAACCTACGCATTTCTCACAAGGTCTCTCTCATTCATTCCACAATGAATTTTTCTCATTCTCATTATTTCCTCTTTGATCCATGAACTACAGAGTGTTCTTTTAAGATCTCCAAATATAGGGGGTTTGTTTTGTTATCATATTGTTTGATTGACTTATTGATTTCTAACAATTGTCTTGAGGTAAAAAAAGTAATCTATATGACACTGACTTCCTGAGTTCTTGATCTATGACCCAGAAGAAAGTCAGTTTTTATAAATGATCTATGAGCTTGAGAAATGTATGCCAATTGTAGGGTTCCAGTAGATTTAGCCTGGCAATTGTGTTATTTGAATCTTTTATATCTTCACTGAATTTTTTGTTGCCTTAATATAGAAATTACTGAGAGAATTAATAGAATTTTCCATGGTGATAGAAGATATTTACCAATTTGATAAAGGGTGGATACATACGAAATACATCAGTGTCGAGGTACAATTCCATTAACTTTTTAAAATATTTTATTAATTTATTTTTAGAGAGAGGGGAAGGGAAGGAGAAAGAGTGGGAGAGAAACCTCAATGTGTGTTTGCCTCTCATGTATTGCCTGCTGGGGACCTGGCCCACAACCCAGGCACGTGCCCAAGGAATCAAACCAGCGACACTTTGCTTCACAAGCCCTTGCTCAATCCACTGAGCTACGCCAGCCAGAGCCAATTCCATTAATTTTTGCTTTATATAATTAGCTATATTATTACATACCTATAAGCTTGGAATGATAAATTAGACCTTTTAAAATTAGTTATGTGATCTATTTCACTAAACTTAACATCTTAACACATTAAATATTAACACATTTAACATTAATAGACTATACCAGCTTTTTCACTAATTAAATTCTATTTTGTCCAATAGTAATATGGCTATACCAGCTTTTGTCTCTTACATACTTGCTTATCCTGCCCTTTTATTTTCAACATGTTGGTATCCTACACTCTCATACCTTCAACATGTGTGTGTGTGTGCGTACATGTGTGTGTGTGTGTGTGTGTGAGAGAGAGAGAGAGACAGAGAGAGCGGGCATGTGATCTGGGCTGACAGTGTTTGCTTTTAATTATAAAATTTAACTGATTTATATTTATTGAAAATACATATATTTATTGAAAATATATTTGGACTTGTTTCTTATTTTGTGCTTTTATTTTATCCTGCTTTATCTAGTTCCCTTTTTTATGTCTTTTTGGGGATTCCCCGCCCCTACTTCATTTCTTTATTCTGCTCTATTTATATATATATACTCCATTTTTACTTTTCTTCTGCCTCCCCAGACACTTAAAATACATATTTAATCTAACAAAATCTGGTGTTAATGAATGTATTAACTGTCACTCAAAGAACACATGGACTTTGGAGAGCTTTAAATGTGATGATCACCATCTCACCCACCACTTAAATAATAACACATTGTCCAGTGGGATACACTAGACCACAGCAACAGGGATCAGGAGTATGGAGAAGAATACAATTTTAAATTCAACAGTTAGTTCAGTCCTCATTGAGAAGATAATTTGAACAAAGATGCAAAAGAGATGGAGTTAGCCCTGTAGAAACTGAAACTTAGTACCCTTTGGCCAGTCTCCTCTCATGTGCCCCACTCCCTAGCCCCTGGTAACTACCCTTCTACTCTGTTTCTATGAGTTTCTCTATTTCAGTTTCCACCTATAAGTGATATCATACAATATTTGTCTCTGATTTATTTCACTTAGCATACTACCTTCAAGGTCTATCCATGTTGTTGCAAGTGATGGGATTTCCTTCTTCCTCGTATGTAATATCTTTATCCATTCATCTGTTGAGAGACACATAGGCTATTATAGGTTCTTTCTATATTTTGATTATTATGAATAATGCTGTAATTAACATGGGATGCAGATATCCCTTTGAGATCATGATTTCATTTCTTCTGGACAGATACCCAGAAATGTAAATTCTGGATCATATGGCATTTATATTTTTATTTTTTGTTTAGGAACCATCATTCCATTTCCCATAGAAGCTATTCCAAATTAGATTCCCACCAACAGTGCACAAGGGTTGTATCTCATTTAAATGTTTGGTAGAATTCACCAGTGACATCATCTGGCTCACAGTCCAGTACTTCGATGGGCCTAGAGAAAAATACGTTTCTCATGGCTCCTATAAAGGCACTATTGTCCACAGTTGAACGCCAAATTATTGGTGTGGGGAGCAGGACAAAAATGAGGAAAATCTTATTTCACCATGATGCTTATATCACACACATAATTTATTTCAAAAACATTTTAATTCCCTACATGTTCTTGTATATGTTTGTTTCCTAATTTTGCTATTATAAATAACTCTTCAATGAACAAATTTGCATTTATAACTTTGTTTACTTGTTCTATTATTTCCTGAGCATAAATGTCTAGATGTGGTATAGCTAAGTCAATTTTCTAATTTTCAAAACTCTTTAACTCTTTAGAATCTTCTTGCTCATTTGAATTTCTGAAAAATGATAGCATACATTCTTTTGACACAGCACTCCCCCAACCCGTTGGTCCATAAATCCAAGTACTGCCCTGAGCTGTATTGTGCCAAAGAGTATTTAGCCAGGCGTAGACAGAGAAAGAACAAGCCAACTATCCTGAGTCCTCTGGGAGGCGTGCATAATGGTCTTCTCCCATAAGAAAAACAAAACAAAGACACAGCAAAAACTCAAAGAAAGCTCCGGAAGGCTGTAACCTGCCAGTCTTTGCTTTCAGCCTTCCTGATGTTTCCTATGTCATATGCAAATGTCGGTCCAGGTTATTCTGCTCAGATCATGCATATTTCTCTTCTCCAAAGAGGTGAGCCTTTCATGCCTTCCTTCTAAAGGTTCTTTAAAATGTTGTCTCTGGAGAAAAGAATTAAAAACAAGGAAGAACGTCTGGCAGAACAGCATGATCCGCACCATTAAATGTGTTCTGTCTCTCCTCCAATTTCCCCCCTAGTTAATAACTCTTCAGAAAAAATCACTGATAGAATTATTTTTCCCATGTAGTTTACTTTGGAAACATTCTTGGACCAACAGCCAAACTACTTTACGGCAAGTGCAGAAGGTAAAGTTGACCTTGACCAAAATTCAAGCAATCACTCATGCTTGGTTCTGTCAGGGGACCTGGTGATTTGAAGACAGGGCTATGGCAAGGCTTGAATGTGACACCCCTTGCCCTCCCTGAGTGGTCCCTGACTTGATTGTTGGGGAAGTGGGGGCCAAAGGTATTCGAAGAGTGGGGTAGCATCGTACAAAGAACACCAAACTGGGAGTCGGATGGCTGTGGTTTATGATTTGAACCCAGCTATTCCAACTACCAACTTGGAGCATATTACCACTCAGAAGCAGTAGGACATATTGGTCAAAAGCCCAAGTTTGAGTCAAGCAGGGGGAAAACAGAAGGCCTTGTCCCAAAACTCAAGCAGCCTGGATACTGGGATGTTTTAGGATCTAAATATAAAACATCAGTTGTCCAAAAGCTTCTGCCAGGCAAGAGGGAGATTGCATCTGCCTTTGACTCGTGGCTCTGCTGCTTAGTAGGGCTCTGATCTGGTCTAAGTTTCTTCACTTCAGGCAGCCTGGGTGTCCTTAAAATGAGGGTGCCGATGCCTATCCCACAGGTTTGCAGTGGGAGTTGAATGTATAAAGTGCTTGGCAGAATAATTGACATAGTAATGATTATATATTATCTTTTTTTCTGAATCACAATCAACTCATCTATGAAACAAGATGTTACCTGATGATTTTTTTACAGTTTCCTCTAATTCAATTCTAATTCAAATACCTCACATTTAAAATACTGTGCGAACACAAAATCCACTTCTCCATTTAAGGTTTGATCACAGTACTTTAGATTTAAAAACATGTGTGTTGTTCACTTATAATCCGTCCTCACGTAAGATCATCATGGTTAAACACCTGCCTCCATGACTAACGACTGAGCCCCCCATTCCCCGTACCCCAGAGAGGTACAGAGCACACACTCAGACATGTGATCTTGACCCACACCTCCCTGAGCTCATTTCCTGCAACATTTCCTCTCCCCAGACTCACTAGTCTCCTTGTTGTTCCATTGAATACTCAGTGCACAGTCCCAACTCAGCCTTTCCACTTGCCGTCCCCTGTTCCCGGAGTGTCCTTCCCCTAGGTGTGTACACAGTTTGCTGCCTCATTTCACACATGGGTCTCATCAGAAAGGTTTCCCCTGCCTACAGCCGCCCCCTGCACAGGCTACCCGTCTCTACGCCCATACTCTCAGTATTGACTGCCTGCATCTCACACGGATGTTTGTTCTTGTTTATGTCTCACAAAAAGAGGTATGTCCCATGAGGGAAAAGGTTTGTTTATGCTCCTACCTTGATTCCCAGAGTTTAGAAGTATGCCTGATATATTGTGGCAACTCAGTAAACATTCAATATTTGACAGCTGAATGTATGAATGAAGGAAGGAGAGAGGGAGAAGGAAAGGAGGCAGGGATGGAAGATAAGAAAGGCCCGTGCAGAGCAGATCATGTATTAAAAGGCTAACCTATAAACCTCTCTCTTTAAAGAAAAGTGTTCAGTCTATTAGGAGTCTTAACTCCTTAGAATGAGAGGAACCACCCCCTACCTTGTTTCCTTCTAGCTTTATTGAGCAGGAACATTTTTAATGCAGCCTATGTTTGACTGGCTGTAGAAACACTGGGAGGAAAGATTTTAGGCTGGGCCAGAATGGACTCCGCCAACTCTGTGAGGACCCCCAACTTGAGAGGCCCTGCTATGGAATAAAGAGGAGAAAATAGGGGCTGTGAGCTTTTTGGACACATGCGAGCCCTTCTCCCGGCTGGCTGCCTGCCTGGAACCCTGCTGTCTCCCTCCCTTTCAACGGGCCACTCACTCTTCTTTGAATGGCAAGCTGGATGGGAAACGGCTTTCAACATTTCTTCTTCGTCTTCTTCACTTTGAGCTAAATGAAGATAAGGACTGACTCATAGCATTGAAATACACTCACTTTTGCCTCTATTCACAGTAAAATGTTCTAATTTCTTTTTTAAGTTTTAAGTTAATGACCAGGGATTGAGTTCATTTTGCTGTAATAGTCCACAAGAGTTGTACACTTAATTCCAGGTCCAAGGATAATTTGTAACGTGAACTCCTTTCACTGTGCTCCCAAATAGAGAGCTGATTTTATGATGTCCCTGCTGGCCTGAGAAAGGTCAGAATCTGGCAGGAAGACCCCATTTCAGTGGGGGGGGGGGGTGCATAGTCTAGGGGAGAGGGGGCCAAATATATGGCGATGGGAGATGATTTGACTTTGGGTGGGGGGCACACAGTGCGACATGCAGATCATCCTGTATCAGAGAAATGTACACTTGAAACCTATTTGATCCTACCAACCAAAGTCACCCCATAATTTACCTAAAAAAAGAATTCCTGGTACCATGATCTAGTCCCATGGTCCTTGTATCTTTTTGTACTGCTCCTGCTAATGACTCCAACAAAGAACAAGAGTTCTTGATGTTGAAGACAAAAGGAGCAGTCATAAGGGGGAATATTTATGTTTATGGACATAAACATAATATGTCCTCTGATATTTATCATTTTGACAAAAATAAAGGCAACAACTTATTTCAGCTACTCCTTACTAAGTACCAATATGGTCTAAGTTTTGGGCCAGATGCTAGAAACACTGGACAGATCTGAAGCTGCCCCTGCCCATGGGAAGTGGTCAGCCCAGGAGGTAAAATGGGAGTGTGGGGTTAGAGGGAGGGACAGGGTATGGACAGTAGTCACAGGACTGGAAGAAGGTGGCGCGTCACACACGCAGGGGCATGTGGAGATCATTCACTCATTCAGCACTTCGGATGGCTTATCTGCAAGTCATTGTTATAAAACAAATATTCTCAGCTCTTGTTCTAAAAGTCCTGAGTCCCACTTACAAGATACAAACAAGCTCATCATCTTTTTTTACACAGTACTTTATAGATGCTTTTTACATACCAGACACACACTTTAAAAACTTTATGCATGTTTTTAAAAGTTATGAGAATTTTTAAAGCCTACTTTTAAAGCACGATTATATAATTATAACAGTAATACACTCGAATGTTTGGAAAGTAGAAAAAAATATACTACACTTGATCTTAGCCAAAAGGCCGAGAAGCGATGGAAAGTAGAAAAAAATATATAACAATAATTTCATCACCCACACATAATCTCTAACAATTTCTTATACTACACACACACACAAACACATGCATGCACACTTACACACTCTTCATACATAGTTGAAATCATACATTTAATGTATTTCCATTTAAATATGAGATATCTTAAAGGGGTACACACAACCTTTCCATGTGACCATGTCTGTAATGATATGATCCATTTCCAGGATGTCTTTGTCATTTCTAAGAAAGTAGAATATGCATTAATTCCTCAGTTATAACTCTGAGGTCTTCTCCAGCAGGCTTTCTTAAAACAGAATGCATTTGTACAAGTAAGTTACGCTGAGAGGTTCTTGTTTTCACCTGTGATAAAAAACACCCGCCAACCTGAGATCCGTATTTTGTTTCTGTCTTTCTTAAAAGGTCATCAAGCAAGTTATATCATCCTGCCCTAATTTATCATAATGGTCATGCATAAAAGTTTAAGCATCTTTATTAACAAACTTTACAAACAAATTAACTGGCAAAAGTAAATTAGAAAATCAACTGGCTTAATGGAAATAAAATGTCCTTGACCCAGCATGATATTTTGAAAATTCAGAACAAGCATTTTTAGAACATTTAGTCTTCCTATTTAGAGATAATTTGAATAAAGTTAGCAAATAGTGTTACCATGCCAAAATACCTTTTCTAACATTTTGCTGATGTCCATTTTTTTCATTCACATTATTAAAAAGTTATAATCACATTTCATGATTTTTTAATTTTGAAAATTTTAAAATACATATAATTTAAAACATTTTAACAACATAACAACCTTCATGTAAATGTATCGTAATTTAACCATTTTCCCATTAATCGGTACTTTAGGTTTCCAGGTTTTTTAGCGGAAGTGAACAGATGAACAGATGAAGCTTTTCTGTATTCAGGCTTATTTCCTTTGGTTGATGTGATGGTCTTTTTGCTATAGCAGCCTGGCTAGGCTCTAGTCCCCAGAATTCAATCAAACACTGATAGTCTGGGTGTCACTGGGAAGGCATTTTGTAGATGTGATCGAAGCCCCAATCACTGGACTTAAAGAACAAAAAATCATCCTGGGCAACAGGGGTGCGCCGCATCCAATCAGTTAGGAGGCTGTGAGAGCAGAGCTGAGCTGACCCCGGAGAAGGGCCACCTGTGGACCGCAGCATCAGCTCGTGGGCGCCAGAACTTTCCAGACGGTCCTTCCCTACAGTCTGCCCAGCCAGCCCCCACCACCCCTAAGCCAATCACTTGCAATACATCTCTTAAATCTTACATCCTGCCAGTTCTGCTTCTTTGGACGACGCCTGGCAGATGCACTCACATTCTCAGACGTACACACACAACATCCCAAGGCTCACCCGGTTGAAAAGCCCATAGCACCACTACTGTGGGTCCTCCCTCCCGACTCCCTCCATGGTATTTTAAATATTAAGATGCTGTCCTGCGTGCTGACTAATCGCACATAGCCTAGAATCGAGCAAGTGGCTGAGATCATGTTTGACTGAAGACCTGTTTCATGGCTAAGAAAAATTATACTCAGAATCAACCAGATGGGTGGCATTTGTTCAAGTGGTGCGCTCAGCAAAGTGGAACCAAGACTCGGTCCAAACCCTTCCCCAGCACAGTTGGCATCTATTCCGAGTGTCTCAGCTAACACTTCATTATCCAGGCAATCCAAGGACTGCTGTGATACCACTCTCTCCCCTGGACTGATCTTTGAAACGGACGGTTTCTGTTTATAATGTAATATTAAACCGGTGCCAAGCAAAAAGATCTCACATACACCTATGTGCATATATATATATATATATATATATATACACGTGTACCAACCCAAACACATATTACCTCCTACATGTTCCTTATTCACCTTGTCTTATGGGGTTTCTGTGGTTTTTCGATCATTCTTTACAATCTCTTTTCAGACTTCATTTAACTTTATATATGAAGAATTGCTTAAATGACTTTAGGGTATTCAGGAAATGCTACAACATTTAAAAATTCACATTGATGAATAGTATACACACTGATTTCTTATAAACTGCTGCCTATTATTCTTATTCTGGAAACACGATACCACCATCACCACAAGACTTAATCAGTTTATTGTTTTTCTGCAGAGTGTATGTAACTGGCCCTGTATTTCCATCAGGAACGTGACCACATAACCACACAGAAGAACCTCTAGAGAACTGGGGTTCAGGTTTTAAGAGTCTAAGTGTTAACAATTGGTCTTAAATAAAAGAACTAAACCATTCGTGAGGTGCCTCCTGTTTTCTGAGGAGAATGGTTTTACGCACTTGAAATCATTCAGGGGAGGGAGATGGGGATGGCTTGGGTCGGGGGAGTGGTAAGGGTGAAATGGAGACCACTGTCCTTGAACAAAAATACAAAAAACTTTTTATTTTATAAACAATAAAATAAAATGAGTAGGATCCTCTATCTGCCTAAGACAATAAGCAAAGTGAGGAACGAGTCGCCATGAGATGGTTTATAAATGTGATTCCATCATCACTGGAGCCTAGGTAGCCAGAGAGTGGACAGACAGGAAACCGAAGCCGGAGAGGCCTATACTGCACACCAAGAACGCCGTGCAGACGCCGTGTAACTGGCAGCTAGGCACTTAGACAAGGACTGCAAAAGTGAGGTCGATAGAAGTGGGATTGTAATGTGCCTACGTGAGGTGACGCGGTGTGTTTTAGAGTCCAAAGGCCCCAAAAGCATGACCTGCAGACACCAGTTCATGTGCAGAATGACTGAATCCATCTTTTTTCCCTCTGCTGAGCAGTTTGTGCTACAAAGAGCAGATGATATAGGAAGAAAGCCCTTTCCACTAAGTTTTCCCCATTGGGACATATTTTGTGGTCTACATGGATTTGGGGGGGGGGTGGGGAATTAAAGGAAAAGACTTCAGAAAGAGGGTGCCCTGTAAAATTAGTGGAAAGGTCACAAGTATCCAGAGCTTGACAAAATTCCTTGGGATCATCTCACTCATAACAAGACCATGATCTTCGAATAACTGCCCAGTGCCAACTTGATTTAGGACATTTTCCTACTGAGAGGAGAATAAAATAACCAGTCAATAATGTCAAGATTTCTAGCCATGTAGGAGTTACATTCTTCAGTGTACACACGGGCCTCCATTTACAACTTTGATTTAAATCTAGAAGTGTCCCCACCTCCCCAAAGGTGCGCTAAGGAATTCAATATTCGATGGAGACCAAAGTCCGTGATGGAGGACACACCGTGTGCCTGAGGACTACACCGTTCCAGCACAAAGCCTGAGCTCAGTGATGGCTCCTTTTACCATACGGTTTCCAGCACCGCAATGTATTTTTCTAAGTCAGTCTTTAAAGTCACCCCAATTAATCAGAGAATAATGCAGAAAAATTCATTTCTGATTGCAAAATGACAGTAAAAGGGGTTCCTCAAGAACACATTTTTTCATGAATCATTGGAATGCATACTTTAAAAGCACCTGTAATTTCAGGGGATTTCACTAATCTAAATGTATGGGAAATGACCAAGTAGGTAGTTCATGGGTAGATTGGGGAGTTAACCTCAACTCAACAAATATTTGTGGAGCACATACTAAGAGCCTAGCCCTGTTTTTGATACTTCATGAAAAGATAAAACTATAGATAAAACACCCCTTCTGTCCTCAAGGACAGAATAGCATACAACAAATGGAAAATAACCACAGTATGAAACATGTCATAAGACCTAGTAACGACATAAGCTAAATGCATAATTCAGAAAAGGGAGGTATCACATCCAAATGAGAAATGGGGGGGGGGGTTTCATCAAGGACTTGGTATTTGGATGCATCTTGAAGATGACAGAACTTTGGCAGATGGAAATGGAAGAGAGTATTCCTACTGAAGAGAAAAATGTGTGAAGGTAAGAAAATGTGGCACAATTTTAGGGGGAAAAGGGAAATCAATGAGTTTGACAAAAGTGTAGAGAATGAATAAAAATACCTGAGACATTATATTGAACAAGTTATATGAGTATGAGTATTTTTGGAGGGCCCTAAATACCAAGCTGAAGGATATGTACTTGATTTCGGCTTAGCTGGTGGGTCATGGAAGATTTTGGTCAGGGGTAAAGGGCAGGCTGAGGGTAAGGGAGGTTCAACACGACCTTGGTAGCTGTAAAAGACAGAACGCTGTCTAAGGATTCTGGGAGAAGCTGTGGTGTTGGCCCCAGGCTGTTTCCCTACATGCCTCATTTTCTCTGGTCGTTATCAGAGCTAGGAGTTGCCCAGCACATTATCAAGATGGAAAAAGAAAATAGTTCCAGATATGCCTCATTTCCAAAGTAGATACAGTCCCTCCCCAAAGGTGGATAAATAAAATGTTAAAAGATCAAACTGTATTCCGTTTGCCCAGGAATCCTGCAGTGCTCTCATTTGCAAAACAAAGGACCCTTTGTGCTAAGAAAGCTGCCCACAATCCACCTCTCACCCTTTTTCTAGACCTGTGGCCCCTCTCTAAAAAGACTTAGAAAGGCTCAGCCTCTTCTTAAATGTTATTTGAAATCTCAATGTAAAATAATAAATGAGAATACATCAAAGTAATTATACATTTAGCTATCCTTTTTTAAACTAAATATGCTTGTGTGGATTCCAATGTCTCTACCAGCAACCTCCCAGAATACACTCCTCTGTCCCACACCAAACGCATCTACAATACTTGAACAAAATACTGACTCTAAACCAGAGCTATCGTTTAAATAAGCAGTGCTTTGCTGTCTCAGACCTAATTCCACACTCGAAAAAAAGGGGGTAATTTATTAAACTTCTTAATTATTTATACCAAAGGCAGGGGAAAAGTGAATAATCCAAAAGTTGTTTTTCTTTGGAATGTTAACTGCTACACTTTTCTAAGTATGTTTAACTTAATCTGTTATTGCATTTCCTAATCCCGTACTAATTTACAACCAGGAGACAGACTGGAAACAACACTGATTGTAAGAAGCCAGTGGACATTCCAAACTGTGTGGGAATTAACTATAAAACAGATAACCCTCAGACAGAAATGTGATGACTGAGATACTGCGAGGGTAGTGATGTAAAAGAGATGCCCCTTTGTCCCTTTGTAATTTTTTGTCTTACCTTTTAGGTTGGGAGTATTACATTACAATCGAAACAATCATTGTCACAGTGCTATCAGTTTCCCTTGTTTGACATAATTTTCCCTTGCTTTTATCTCTCTTGTTCCTCAGGTGAGGTACCCAGACACTATACATCGACTGGACTGGCATTTCTCGGGCAAGTACTGAGGCAAAGAGAGAGGAGGGAGTCCCCAAATACACTGTCATCCCCATTTTTACAGAGGAAAACCCCGAGCTTGTACATATCCAAGTCAGAACTCAGAGCCCAAAATGACAACTTCTTGCAGATAAACAGTACTTTCTACTTTTTAAAGGATTTCCTACATATAATACTCAACTATCATTAGGCTCTTCCTTGGTCTGAAACAATGAGTTCCTAAAGGCAGGGCAGGATATATTAAGATTTATGTGTATGACACTTGGAGTAAAAAGGCTTTCTTGGCTCCATAGCTCAGGGGTTGGAGCACTGGTCTTGTAAAAAAAAGACTTTCTTCACATATAAACACAAAGATTTGGGTAAAAATGCTAAGAAAGTGTTTTCTTGGATCTTTGTTAAACCATGTGTTTTTTTTTAAGTTACTTCTCTATGAAATTGAGTATTGTTATATATATTGTGGTACAAAATCAAGCAAATAAATACTTAGCCACACATATAGTCTAACACAAACCTATCCAAAAGACATTGAGGCTAAAGAGAGCGCTGCTTTTTTCAGTTATCTGCACGATAAAAGTTCATGAGGATCTGTACTTAGTTCCCGTTATTTGGGATCATTTCACGGTGGCACAGAAGCAACATTTTGAGAATTGCAGCGCCCAAATGAATACCTGTACAAGGAGAATATGCCCAATAAGTGAGCTGAATTCATAAACGAGTAAGTTAAGTTGTAGAGAGAACAAGGTTAGGTGTAGCAAGACAGACTGAGAATAGAAATACAAGTGGGGCCATTTGGTGATACTTTATAATAAAGTGATTATGAATAATGTACAAATTCATTGAACTTGAAATTACCTCAACCTCATAATTTATTTTTGTATTTTTTAATTCTGTGTGCATTTAAATAAAGGTCTAAAGTTATGTCAAATTTGTTTTTCTATCTATGCTAGAAATTTTACAAGCTTGATATTTTGTATTATTCGATGATGTATTTTAAGAGAAATTAAGTCACATTAAAGATTATTTAAGGATTTGTTTTCATTCTGACCTCAGTGTATACTGGGTATTCTTGTGCCTCATGGCTACTTATCCATTTTTTTGTTTTTGCTTTTGTTTATTTTTGGATTATTCAGTGACATATTTCAGAAAATGCAAATTTTCATATTTTATCTCTCCAGCATCTGAGCAAACTACATTGGAAGGTATAAAAATAAAGTGCGCAAATGCCTTTCAACAGAGCAGTGAATGCCCTCTAGTGTTTCTTGCTAGAATGTCAGTTTTAATAGTAAAAATAAATTGAATATGTAAACAATTTTTTCACAACTACTCAAGAGGTAAACTCATAAACAATAAAATGTAAATGTGGATGATGTTTTCAATGTTACCAAAAAATGAAGTGTCAGGACATCTGGTTGAGTGCTGCCCCACCTAAATAATAGGTATCGTTGTGATGTGCACACAGAGAGGACAGAAGCCAGAGCAGTTCTGAAATGGGGCAGCTGACACCCCAGAAACACACCTTCTACCTTTTAGAACTACCTCCCTAGACAACTTCAAACCAAAGAAATTACAGGAGTCATTCCTCAAGCAGAACACACGGCAAATTAGTCCCCAAAGCCACATTTGTGTGGCATCCTCCCGCACGCACAGGCAGACACAGAGCTTCTGTTCCTGGAAGAGAAAACCTGTTTCCATGGGCATCTTCTGCCTCTGCCCAAGTCCCCCTGTAGGCGTGCCATGGTGAAACCAGAACGCAGTAAAGGCACACAATTCACCTGGACACATGTCTCACCTGCAATGTTCCTGTGCGCTATTACATCCACCAACCGCGAGAACAAATGTCGGAGACTTTCGGGGTTCCAAAAATGTTACTTTATTGGCCAAGTTTAACCTGCACAGGGGTGAACTCTCAAAGTGTCCAGCGACACAGTGCCCACAAGGGCTGCAAAGGAGAGTCACACCTAGCGCTTACAGCTAAGTCCTTATATAGAGGCAAGCAAGCAAGCATTACACAGATGATGTGGCAGTTAGCTATTGGCTTACAGATCCCGCGCGCGCGGGAACAGGGTGGGGCCTGTCTCAACTGAAGGGAAAATTTTGAAACTAAACAGATGGCAATCAACTTACAGGATGTTTGCTAGGGACGCAGGCTCCTTGGGGCTGAGACTATTTTTCTTGTTCCCAACATGTGCCTTGCCTTAACGTTACACAGCAGCACTCATACCAAGAGTAAGAAATGCCCGCATGGTCACGAACCAGCGCCTGGCCTACGGAGGCAGCATTTGCTTAGAGAGACGAAAGAAACGGGATCCTCCAAAGCAGGTTATGGACACCCGAGCTTGTCCCAACCTAACAGATCACTGCATATCATCACAATAACTAGGAAAATGATAACTATCATAACCAAAAAAAAAAAAAAGGCATTGGACCCTGGCTGGTGTGGCTCAGTGGATTAAATGCCCACCTGTGAACCAAAGGACCAGTGGTTCAATTCCCAGCCAGAGCACATGCCTGGGTTGCGGGCTAAGTCCCCAGTAGAGGACAAAAGGGAGGCAACCAAACACTGATGTTTCCCTCTCGTTCTCCTCCCCCTCTCCCTAAAAATAAATAAATAAATAAAGTCTTTTTTTTAATCATTGGGAAAATCTTAAGTTGAATATGTCACTTAGTGGGTATTTGTTCCTTTTGTCTTACGCAGTATCCTCTTGCCTTCTTTTGGGGGCAGCCCCTCTTCTAGTGTATGGAGTTGGTGTTGCATGGGGGTCATTTAGAACCTTCTCAGGAGTGAGGGATGAGCATGGAACACCACCTTGACCAGACTGAATCTGAGGAAGAGGAATCTGGATGGAGAGAGGTGGATCAAAGGTCACTCCCTAGCTCCCCAGAACTGCCTGTTCCTGCACGTCCACGGCCTAGGTGTTCAACTCTCCCTTGGAATCGGTGTGAGGTTCCAGTATCTTACCATTTTCTCTTTTTGGTTAAGGTAACCAGAGTAAGGATGCCACATTGAAGGACTTCGTGGTAATAATGTGACATATTTATGGGTGCATAAAACATGAAGACTAAAGTTGAATGTCATAATTATGTTGTGTTTTCATTATAAATGAATAATTTATGGGTATTTTGTTATAGAATAACATTGTCAGCTACAGCTTTAAAACAGAATTTGTGGAGAAGTTACATTTTAATGTACTTTCATAATAAACTCTACAAGAGAATAATAAAAAAATTAGAGCAAAATATTTTATTCCTATTGTTTACAAATCAATAAAATTTTCTTAATTCTTTAATTGTCAGGTAGGTATAAATAGGTCTCTTCTCTGTCACTACCAGACAAAATCAAAGAGTGAGAATTATTTCTCTATCTCATCCAAACCCTTCAATTTAAATTTATACTCACTTTTGTTTTCTACTTTTAGTCTTTCATAGGATAATTAAATGATAAAATTTTTTTCTTTCTTATTAAATAATTTATATATTTTATGCAAAGGAAGCAAAGTAAAATGAGGTCAATTTTGTTTATTTAAATAGATTCAGAAACAGTATAGAATTTTCTAAGAAAACTAAAAATGAACATGCCTTTTGACCCAGCAATTCCACTGTTAGGAGTATATCCTAAGAACCCTGAAACACCAATCCAAAAGAACTTATGCACCCCAATGTTCATAGCAGCACAATTTACAATAGCCAAGAGTTGGAAGCAACCTATATGCCCATCAGTAAATGACTGGATCAAAAAACTATGGTACATTTACACAATGGAATTCTATGCAGCAGAAAGAAAGAAGGAGCTCCTACCCTTTGCAACATCATGAATGAAACTGGAAAGCATTATGCCAAGTGAAATAAGCCAGGTGGTGAAAGACAAATACCATTTGATCTCACCTTTAACAGGAACCTAAACAACAAAACAAACAAGCAAGCAAAATATGAGCAAAGACACTGAAATACAGAACAGGGACCAGAGGGGAGAGGGGAGAGAATCAGAGGGGAAAAGGGGGAGGATTCCCAGGAACAAGTATAAAGGACACATGGGCAAAAACTAAGGTGAGGGGGTAGAAATGGGGGGAGGTGGGGAGCACTGGGGGGGGGGGGGCAGGGCTGGGAATGTAAGTCAGAAAACTGTACTTGAACAATAATTAAATAAATAAGAAAAGGTTTTTATTTAAGAAATCTCTTAGCATGGACTGTGAAATCCATAACTCCTATATAAGGTCAAAACACCCATTTGCCTACTTTAGCGGATAATTTCATTACAAATACAATTAAACAACCTGATAGGTGATGTGCTTTAGCTCACCTGATGTTTCCGTATGCATTATCTCATTTAACCCTAATGACTGTGAAAGAGTCAGAGATTTGCGGCCCCATCTGACAGACAAGGAAGCCCACGTGAAAGAGGGTTATCGCGCAGGGAAGCCCACTCTGCTGCAGACACTCTGTCTTCCAGGCCGCGTTNAAGGCATTGGACCCTGGCTGGTGTGGCTCAGTGGATTAAATGCCCACCTGTGAACCAGAGGACCAGTGGTTCAATTCCCAGCCAGAGCACATGCCTGGGTTGCGGGCTAAGTCCCCAGTAGAGGACAAAAGGGAGGCAACCAAACACTGATGTTTCCCTCTCGTTCTCCTCCCCCTCTCCCTAAAAATAAATAAATAAATAAAGTCTTTTTTTTAATCATTGGGAAAATCTTAAGTTGAATATGTCACTTAGTGGGTATTTGTTCCTTTTGTCTTACGCAGTATCCTCTTGCCTTCTTTTGGGGGCAGCCCCCCTTCTAGTGTATGGAGTTGGTGTTGCATGGGGGTCATTTAGAACCTTCTCAGGAGTGAGGGATGAGCATGGAACACCACCTTGACCAGACTGAATCTGAGGAAGAGGAATCTGGACGGAGAGAGGTGGATCAAAGGTCGCTCCCTAGCTCCCCAGAACTGCCTGTTCCTGCACGTCCACGGCCTAGGTGTTCAACTCTCCCTTGGAATCGGTGTGAGGTTCCAGTATCTTACCATTTTCTCTTTTTGGTTAAGGTAACCAGAGTAAGGATGCCACATTGAAGGACTTCGTGGTAATAATGTGACATATTTATGGGTGCATAAAACATGAAGACTAAAGTTGAATGTCATAATTATGTTGTGTTTTCATTATAAATGAATAATTTATGGGTATTTTGTTATAGAATAACATTGTCAGCTACAGCTTTAAAACAGAATTTGTGGAGAAGTTACATTTTAATGTACTTTCATAATAAACTCTACAAGAGAATAATAAAAAAATTAGAGCAAAATATTTTATTCCTATTGTTTACAAATCAATAAAATTTTCTTAATTCTTTAATTGTCAGGTAGGTATAAATAGGTCTCTTCTCTGTCACTACCAGACAAAATCAAAGAGTGAGAATTATTTCTCTATCTCATCCAAATCCTTCAATTTAAATTTATACTCACGTTTGTTTTCTACTTTTAGTCTTTCATAGGATAATTAAATGATAATTTTTTTTCTTTCTTATTAAATAATTTATATATTTTATGCAAAGGAAGCAAAGTAAAATTAGGTCAATTTTGTTTATTTAAATAGATTCAGAAACAGTATATAATTTTCTAAGAAAACTAAAAATGAACATGCCTTTTGACTCAGCAATTCCACTGTTAGGAGTATATCCTAAGAACCCTGAAACACCAATCCAAAAGAACTTACGCACACCAATGTTCACTGCAGCGCAATTTACAATAGCCAAGAGTTGGAAGCAACCTAGATGCCCATCAGTAAATGAATGGATCAAAAAACTATGGTACATTTACACAATGGAATTCTATGCAGCAGAAAGAAAGGAGCTCCTACCCTCTGCAACATCATGGATGGAACTGGAAAGCATTATGTTGAGCGAAATAAGCCAGGCAGTGAAAGACAAATACCATATGATCTCACCTTTAACAGGAATCTAAACAACAAAACAAATAAGCAAACAAAATATGACCAATGACACTCAAATACGAAACAGGCTGACAGGGTCCAGAGCGGAGAGGGGAGAGAATCACAGGGGTAAAGGGGAAGGACTCACATGAACAAGTATAAAGGACACATGGACAATAACTAAAGTGGGGGGTGGAAATGGGGGGGAGGTGGGGAGCACTGGGGTGGGGGGCAGGGCTGGGAATGTAAGACAGAAAGCTGTACTTGAACAATAATTAAATAAATAAGAAAAGAAGGTTTTTATTTAAGAAATCTCTTAGCATGGACTGTGAAATCCACAACTCCTATATAAGGTCAAAATACCCATTTGCCTACTTTAGCGGATAATTTCATTACAAATACAATTAAACAACCTGATAGGCGATGTGCTTTAGCTCACCTGATGTTTCCATATGCATTATCTCATTTAACCCTAATGACTGTGTGAAAGAGTCAGAGATTTGCGGCCCCATCTGACAGACAAGGAAACCCAGGTGAAAGAGGGTTATCACGCAGGGAAGCCCACTCTGCTGCAGACACTCTGTCTTCCAGGCCTCGTTCTCACCACTACACCACGGGGGCCCACAGCACTTGGAGTCAGTCTCATCAAAAGGGGCGTGAACCAAGGGCGGGCCAGGACGCAACCCCCCTGGGCGCTTTGCAGGAGTTAGAAATGACTGCCTCTCACTGCCTCCCTGTCAGGAGCTGCGAAGTGTCTCTCACGCCAGAGTATGGATTATTTTCCAGAATATTCCAGTAACAAATGTCCCTTTTCAATGGCAAAGTCAAACAAATCCTCACCAGCACTTAATACTGAAATGTAATGTTGAGTATAATTTAGTGTGTATACAACAAGGACACTGAAGTCCCTCTTCCCTCTGTATTTTTTTAAATCCATGAAGGTATTTTTTAGAAGCGGTGTTGGATTTGCCTTGATTCATACCACTCTTCCCTAAATATCCCATTGACTGCTGCAAACCACAAGACGGTGGGCTCATTCGGAGGCCGTGGAGCATTGAAGAACCAAGCGGCCTCACAAGACACGTGCCTTTTCCCACACATGCACCCATCATCCAACTAGGGGACCCAGACCTGAGTTTCCTGTCTCCAAATCAAATTCAATGCATAGGAGCCACACATTAGACAACCCAGACACACGAAATGAGACAGCCGTCTCCATTTCCACGTCTTCCCTGACAAGTCCAGAACGATATCATGTTAGTCTAGGGTCCCCCAGGTGCCAAGGCAGGATTTCAGGAGAGGAAAATGAATGCCTCAGTGAAAAAAACAAAACTGGGGGTGGGGGATGCTGGAAAGGCTGGTAGAGTTGTCAGGCTGCGTGTGAATCTAATTCAAGGGAATGCGAGATTGAGACGTGGTTTAGTGGACACATTCCACACTGCTGCGCAGTCAAGAAATGGTCTGGCAAAACCACGGGAAGTCCTGGCGCCAACGTGGGCTAGCAAACGAGTCCTACCTGTCTCCGAGATCCTGGTGGGCCCCACTTTATCACTGCACTCATCACTGCGGGGAGCAGCCAACGGGGGGTGTGGCCTACGTGCAAACCAAGGGGTGGATGGATTTTAACACACAGCCGCGGGCCCAGGGGTCTGTGAGGAGCCTTCTTACTGCTCCATTCACAGAGAAACTAGTCTGAAACACTTACCACTGAAGGGAACACCGGTTTTTTATCAGAAATCCTTAGTTCATAAAAGAACCAATTTCACATTATTCAGGAACAATATCAATGGCATCGCTGTAAGTAGAACAGAACCCTGACAAAAGCATTCTGAATTACAATTTTTACGAAAGGAACAAGTGTAACTCATCAAAGTTATTCAGTTTTGTTCAACACCAGGTGGAGCTCTTTTGCTTTTTAAAACAGTGAGCGAGAGAATACTTCGTTCTTAAATGTAATACAGGCCTAGACTTAAAATAGCTTTTAAGCCATCTTTTAAAACCACCTGAGTGCCCTCACGCTGTATTTGTTACCATTGTAAACCTGGTAGTTGTTCCCAAATACCACAGACTAGTTCAAACTACAATACTAATAAAATAAAACCAAGACTAAAAATATTGTTAGATCTCAAAATAAAATTGTGAATAATACCACCTCAAATGTGTGCATCTTTTCAGAGGAAAAAGTTAAGAACCTAATTTAAATGTCATGAAAAATCCTTAAACAAATTAACAACTATGGAAAATGCTCTCCCAAACCACCACCTGGCTCACATTCATTCTTGTGGACCCAATACACCATCTCTGTGGGAAAGATATTGCTTTAAAACAGGTTTCAGGCTATAAAGATAACGTATACAATTTTTAACATGTTTTCTATGCCCATTCTCAAGAGAAGCTAAAGGACTAAATTAACTCTACGACGTGGATGTGCTTTTTTACAGGTGCATTGTAGCAGCCGGGAGGGGTCATCGATTCTGTGCCTACAGAACCTTTCCTGGGAATTCTTTCTTTGGCATTGCAGGGAGACAGACACAGATACAAATAAACAAATGTTTGCGTCCAGAAAACGGTTTTTGTAATGACAGGGTTGGTGTACCTTAAAGGAACGCACAGTCAGCCCTCCGCGTCCTCGGGTTCTCCATCTTCGGTTCTGCATTCGGGGTTTCCACTGACTTCCAATTAAAATAGGAGGGAAAAAAACCTTTACACTGTCGCTAAGTAGTCAGCACTACGATGGTTGCTTGCATCTTTTACTGAACATGTTTAGATTTTTATTTCTAGTCATTATTTACTAAATGATGCAGTGTAACAACTACCTACATAGCATTTGGATTATTATTAGGTATTGTAAGTAACCTAGAGATGAATTAAAGTGTACCGGAGGATGGGTATAAGTTCTACACAAATAATACACCGTTTACGCAGGGGCTTGGGCTTCCCCCTTTTGGTATGAAGGTGTGTGTGTCTCAGAACCCATCTCTTGCAGATAATGGAATAGTTTGTGTACCTACTTATTTTTTCATCCATTCTAAAATAGGTACAGAGAGCTTGCATGTGCTGAAAACAGAGGAATGAATAAGACGAACCGTGCCTGCCCTCCTGGAGCCTGAGAGATCAGAATGCAGACAATGAAGCAAGCAATTACCTGAAGGCTGCTGTGAGTAAGGAACGCAGAGAACTGTGGGTGGGCGCACACACCGCCAGGAAACCTCGTGAACGGCTGACGGGGGAGCCAGGGAAGACGTTCCGGAAGGATGAACGTCCAGCTGAGACTCCTCAGGAGGAGAGAACAAGATGAGAAACAAGACAGGGGGTTTAAGGTGAAGACACAGATTTCAGAGGCCCGGAGGTGGTCACTTCATATGTTATATAAACGTTTAATCACTGAGTTCTAATACCTGAAGCTAATATAATATTGTATATCAATTGTAATTTAAAAAATGGAAACTTATTTTTTTTAAAGGCATTGTAATGTTTACTTTTTATTTTTCTCTGAAGGTGCTTTTAGTTGCTATGTCTCTATTTTTAAGTGCAAAATAATCATGAGCTTCCTTAAGGTAAAAAACAAAAACAAAAACGAAGAAGACAGTGAGAAAGAAGAACGCGCCTTCCAAAGAGTGACTCCCTTATGCCTCCTCCACCCGCTATGGGATCATCTCTTCCTCCTTCGAAGAATGTAAGAAATCCTCATTAAGCTGTATTTTATGTACAATCTGAATTTATTTTCTTGCAAGATTCTTTTATTTATATTTACATCATTCAGTTGATATTTTTTTCTACCCATGAAAACTGTTTCTCACCCCATTGTAATTTTTCCATCAACATTCACAGAAATGTCTATAATTTATGGCATGTTTTTAATTTAATGTTAGGGTCTTCGGGAATAAAATAATCTCACTAATGAAAAAATAGGCATTCATCAAAGGACAGAGTTGAAACCAAACATTTGAAGTGTGACAGTAAATATAAATAAGCTTCCACAAAAATAAGAAATTATGATGGGGAAATAACCATTAAGAGAGGATAATGTTGTTAAATTCATAAGAGATTACTTTGTAAATGAGTGTGGAAACCGAGGTGAACTGAATAATTCCCCAGGAAAATGCAATTAGCAAATTGATCTCAGAAAAGGCAGAAAGTTTGAAAAGATGTATAGAAAAAAAGTAACATTAAAAGTTATGGAGGAACTACCCCACATGAAAGCACTAAGTGCAAATGATGTCACAGGCAAATTTGACTGAAAACATCAGACACCAGCCAACCCCAAGGGCATCTGTGCTGCTCCAGTGTGTGGGAAAGACGCAAAATTCCAGGCCCTGCTCACGGAGGGGGTGAAACACTGATACCCACACGGCAGAAACATGGGACAAAAAAGTAGCAGACAAATCTTAGTTATGAATTGCAATGCAAAAATCCTAAATAAAATATTTGCAAACAGAATTCAAAGGTACACTAACAGAATAATACATGGTAATCAAATTAGATTTGCTTAGTAATGTAAGAATATTAGAAAATCCATTATTGGAATTTCTCTGGTTATGTAATAAAGACAAAATTATTATTGTCTCTGTGAATGCTCTTAAAAGGTCTTTGAGGCCCGGAGGGTGTGGCTCGCTTGGTTGAAGTGTACTCCCATGGATGGACAAGACACAGGTTTGATTCCCAGTCAGGGCACATGCCCAGATTACAGGTTTGATCCCTGGTGGGGGCACGTATGAGAAGGCAACAAATCTCTCTCTCTCTCTCTCTCTCTCTCTCTCTGAGCAATGAGAAAATGTCTTCAAGTGAGGATAAAAAAAATAATTTAAGTCTTCAAAAAGTTCTATACCCTCTCCTCATGTAGGTTGCCATAGGCTTAACTGTGTACCCCCAAAATGCATATGTTGAATCCAGCCCTACCCTCCAAGAGTAAATTAGAAATAGGACTTTTAAAGAGATATTTAAGTTAAATGCATGTTTGGGTGGGCACTAATCCTGATAAGAAAAGTGTGTTCTTGTGAGAAAAAGAGATTAGGAAACAGACACGTGGACCGAAGGACAGCTGTGTGAGGGCACAGTGAGAGGGTGGCCATCTGCAGGCCAAGAAAAGAGGCTTAAAACAAAACAAAAAAGTGCCAAACCTTCATCTCAGACTTCTGGCTCTCAGAATTGTGAGAAAATAAATTTCTGTTAAGCCACCTAGTCCCTAACAAACTAACATAGTTTGCGCCACCCCCCAAAATAAATACAATATGATTTTATACAACTCAGTCTGAAAGCCAGAACCTTGTTGACTAAAGCAACACTCAGGCATTCCCACAGGGACCAAGAACCAAGGCAGGATGCCCGTGGCCTCCACTGCTATTCAAGATCGTATTGCAATGAAACCAGGCGATGGGATGCAAGCAGAGGTAGCACTCGGAAGAGAAGTAAAACAATTTCTGCATGCAGATGGTACGATGGTATACCCACTGGCCCAGGAGAAGCCCCAATAAAGCTAACCCAGACAACAAAAGTGCTCAATGATACAGCAGGATATACAAGTGGCAGGCCAAAATCAACAGCCATTGATTATTAGTCAATAGGCAAACAATAACCAGTCAAAAGAGCACCCTCGCTTTGCTCCAGGTCTTTGTGGCAATGACTCTACTGTTCCTCTGGCTATAAAACCCTTTATTTATTTTAGGGGTGTGGAGACCAAAAATGAGTATAAAATTATGTCAGTCTTTTTTGGGCATTAATGGCTCAGTTGGTTAGAATATAGACAGGCCAAGGTTCAAGGTTTGATCCCCAGTTGGGGCACATACAGGAATCAACCAATGAATGCAGAAATAAGTGGAACAACAAACTGACCTTTCTCTCCCTGTGTCTGTCTGTCTATCTGCTGCTCCCTTCTCTCTCTCTCTCTAAAGTTGATTTTTATAAA
Organism: Sturnira hondurensis; assembly: GCF_014824575.4. Classification (NCBI taxonomy): domain Eukaryota; kingdom Metazoa; phylum Chordata; class Mammalia; order Chiroptera; family Phyllostomidae; genus Sturnira; species Sturnira hondurensis. The sequence continues at coordinate 24,056,793 of NW_028082759.1, read as the reverse complement.
AACTTATATTTTTAAACACTTATAATTTTAAACTTAAAATTTTTAAACACTCCTAAAGAATGCAAAAACAGACCTGAACTAGTAGACCTGTCTTCCTATTGGGTAAGACGAGTAAGATGAGACTACATAATAAAGATATCAATCACTGCTCCCCAAGTGAATCTATAAATGCAATGGTTGCCAATGAAAATACCAAAAGTTAGTTTCTGTGTGTGTTTAGTTTTGTTTTTAGAGCTAGGGTATCTGACACTAAAGCTCAAAAAGAAACAGGAACAGGAGGCCCCACACTGCCCCAGCCACAGGCCAGGTGCTGGCTATACCTCTACAGGCTGGTCCTAGTGGACACGGGCCATTGGTCAAGGCCACCATCCTGCTCACAGAGAGCCAAGGTCAGCATCCCAGGGACTGGAGGTCGTGACCTGCTGCTACCTGACTCTCCTGGACCAGGCTATCTCGGGAGTGGAGAACAAGCACCCCAAGTCCTGCCTCCATGCGCAGCATGACTGATCTGACAACTTCAATGTGGTGGTGCCCTCGCCCAGCCTAGTGGTCCTGTCCCAGCCTGAGGCAGCTCCAGCACCTCCCTCAGCCAGGTCCAGGCACCCAAAGCAAACCAGGCCTTCCCCAGTGACTAGACTGCTTCCATGGGTACACAGAGCACCCCACTCATAGCCCAGGTCATGCGGGCCAGCCTCTGTGACCACCCACCCTTGACCGCCTGTGCCCCTCCAACCAACATGCACTGTAGGAGGGAGACCCCCAACAGAGGACCCTTGAACCAGAATCTCAGGACCAGCCAGGGAGACTGCAGTAATGGCTGTAAAGGAACGTCTTCAAGAGGGGTCCAGAATACCCAAAACCACAAGTCTGGACATTTGGAGCAAAGCTCCCTCGAGATACCAATGTGAGTGGGATTTGGACCTTTGATGGGTTATAAGAACTCAGAGCTCCCACCAGCCTGTCTGTACCATGGGTCATGCCCGCAGCCCTGCCAACTTCCACTCCACAGGAGGTGTGCCCACCAGAGCCACCTGACTTAAGATGGACACCCATTGCTCCGCCTGTGGCCCAGTCAGTGATAGGGGCTTCCCACCCATGCTCGCTCTGTCCCCTTCCAGCCTGTGAGCTCCCACTCTCTGGGTGTAACCTGCTCATGACCACTGGCTTATTGGGTGATCTCCACTAGCAAACCTGGCACTGTGGACGGTCACAAACAGGTGTGAGAGGTTCCTCCCGGGGAGCTCCCTTGCTCTGGACACCTGCCCACCGCCCCTCACTCCCCCAGCGTCTTGCAGGAGTGGGGGTGCCATACCTGTGCACCTGGAGGACCACTGACCCAAGACCACTGCCCTCCCCTTTGGGCTTCCTTTACATTTCCTCCTTTTAGTCTGAGCAGTGAATATTTTCAACCCTGTGCATTCAGCCAGCTCTCCTGATGCAGGGACTCTTTTCCCAGGGGGTCCCCAGCACTGGAGGGTGATTCTGTGCAGGTGTTTCCAGACTCAAGCTCTGATAGACCAAATAAAAAGGTTTTGTTTTATTATATATATGACTTACATATATTATATTATATTATGTTATGTTATGTTATGTTATGTTATGTTATATTATATTATATTATATTAGATAGATAGAGAAGTATACATGGCAAAATGAACTAGAAAACTCTGAAAAGTAAGAACGAGGAGAACAGAAACTGAAATCCAGTAGAAGGCCCTAGAACGGAAAGAGCGGAGTGTCAGGGATCGTTTGAAAGAGGTAAAATTAGATCCATATTTCTCACCACACACCAAAATAATCTTCAGGTGGATAAAAGATCAAACCAAACGTAAAGAGAAACAAAGAATCCATACAAGTAGTAGAAAAATGTAGGTAAATTCCTTTATAATCTCAATGTGGGAAAAGCTTTCTAAAAAGGATTTGAAATCAGATGCAACAAAAGAAAATGTGAAGTTAATCTGCATAAAAAGAAAAAGCTTTTGCTTGAAGAAAAAAAAGACACCATAAGCAAAGTCAGAGGATAAATAAGAGGAAATACTTGAACAGATGTCATAAAGAGCTGATCTCACCAATATGTAAAAAAAAATTACGCAAGCTAAAGAGGGACAGTCCCCATGATGGGTACTGTGGCCATAACAGGGCAGAAGAGGCTAGATTACCCTTCCATCTCAAACAACTGAAAAACCAGACAAAACACACGAGAGAATGGTTTTCAGTCATGGTTTCAGAGAACGGGCCACGGGCAGCATAGGGCATGAGTCCTGAGAGAAGCAAACAAATGAAGTCATGTCTTTGATGGCTGCAGTTCACTGCCTGGTGGGAGTGTCCAGGCCACAGCAAAAGAAAGGGAACCCAAACAAAGCCAGGCTGCCTCCACTGAGTTGCGGAGACAGGCTGAGGAGGTCCAGGTGGGGCAGAGTACCAGAGAGGGGAAGGAAGATGCAGAGGAAAGGGTTGTGCAGCTAGAGAACTCCAGACACTGTAAGGATTCCTTTTTTTATTGATTATTTTTTTAGAAAGACATTGACTTGTTGTTCCACTTATTTGTGCATTCATTGATTGATTCTTTTACATGCCTGACTGGGGAGTGAACCTACAACCTTTGTGTATCGGGACAATGCACTAACCAACTAAGCATCCTGGCCAGGGCCCAGAGGATCCCCTTGAGTCTTCCACTAAATACTGGTAAGAACATACATGTGAGGAGACCTCCAGAGGCCAGAGGAAGACCCAGGGGAAAGGAGTGGATGAAACAGTCCTCAGAGCTTACGCCGCACTGGGAATAGCTGATGTCGCCACCAGCAGAGTGAAGAATCCCGGAAGTGATCAGTATACCAATCTGCAGTGACAGAAGGGAGGTAACCAGGGATGGGAGTGCAGGAGAAGAGAGAGGGGCACTTCAAAGGGCATGAGGAGACTTTGGGGGTAATCAGTATGTGCATCACACACGTACACATGTTAAAGCTCGACAAATGGCATAGTTTAAATGTGCGCGGTTTATTGTATGTTAACTATACCTTGATAAAACTGTAAGGATAAAAGGTTTTTTAAAAATTAAGAGGGATAGAAAAGAGACCAAAACCCCCATAGAAAAATGGGAAGACCTGAGTAGTCAATAAGTAAATAAATAAATGCCCTTGAACATATAAAAGGTCATGTAATCTCACTTCCCATAAAAGAAATGCAAAATACTGATGCTATTTTTTTTTACCTTCCACGTCGGCAAGACTTCAGGAAGCTTTCACTACACGCTGGAAGCTGCGCAGACACATCCTCACGGGCGCTCTCAGACTTTCCGGGTGGCCGTGCACAGCGGTGCGGCCCATCGGGTGGGCGGGGAATGACTGTGTCCCCCGAGACTGTGCGGGTGTTCGTTCTCTGTTCCGGCATTCTCACTTCTAGGGATTTACCCTGAGGATGTGCCTCAAAAAAAAAAAAAAAAGACCCAAAACAACTCACAAACCAACAAACGAAAAGACAAGCCAACAGAAGAAAAACAAAACAGAAGTTTGTTCAATGTGCCATTACAGGTCATAGCTAAATATCAGGAATAATCTCAATGCACATGGGTAGGAGCCTGTCTGAGTAAACTATGGAACACGCACACCATTGAGTATTATGTAGTGCTACAGTTGAATCTTAATATAAACAAATTAACTGAACTATATATTGCACTGATAACATAATCATAGAAAAGGGGAATTAAAGTCTCTTTGACGTACGACAGTAACCTCACTGTATCCTTAGTGTGACAAACTCTATGGACAAAAAGAAGCGCTTCGGAGATTTGGCTTGGGTAGTGGACCTGGCATAAAAATTCTAATCTCAATTTATACGAATTGTAGGGGAGAGCGAAGGAGGGAATATGTTGATGTTTTCTCCCCAGGGGAGAAGAGAGATATACCTATGGATTAGGGGAAGGAGAGGAAGAACCTGTGGCGTTGTTTTGGAATAAGAGGTACTAGTATATAGACTTGTTTTTTTAAATATATGTATTTCTCAGTCTTTTCCAGGGGGAGGGCAAAGCAGCAACAGCACACTTAGCAGTGAACACACCTAGTTCCCAGTGTCGGGAACTGTATAGGGTCTGAGATGTTTATTCTACCTGCAGCCTCATCAGCTTACCTGACACAGTTTCACGGATGCTGGCAGGACACAAGATGCTCCTGGGTCAGCAGCAAAGGACTTGATTGCTCTCAGTAATCGCAGTCGCCAGAGTGTCAGCACTTGTGGCAACAGCCCAGCCCTGATCCCACAGGGCAACATGAGGGGCCAGGTGAGGCCTGGACACACAATAGGTTCTGCTACAGGACCCTGCACTGCGGGAAAATCAGAATCCGGTGGAATGGGAAGACTGTCTTAGGTTTAGCCCCAAAGGGAGTCATTATCTTTGTTACACTGGACAGTAGGCAGACCTGTCCTTCGATCTGGAGGGAGACAGTATCAGTATCTTCTAAAGCTGTTCACTCTACATCCTTGAGAAAACGGTTCAGAACAAGGGCAGTTGCTGCGTCACTTGCCAGATGGACTGAAACACGAGAGAACCATGGAGCATTGTCTCCCAACACCCAGGCCCTGGTGTCTAAATACTGTACCCCACTTAAGAAAAAAAGAAAGAAAGAAAAGGACTCCTTTGATAAGTAGCTGATTAGGGCAGAGAAAGTATAGGTGAATCTGGAATATCTTACTGTGTCAGAAAGCGAGGGAATCCTGAAACACTGATGAAAACATTCAAAACAACACAGGAACTAGAATAATATGGGCATCAAAAAATTGTTGTGGGATGGATCATAAGATGGTATATATTTAAAAATCCAAGAGGCCATAGTAATCCTTCAAAAGGGTGTTGGAGGGAGCTTGTGTTGACAGAAGGATGCCAGCTAATGGGTGAAGAAGCAATGAAAGAAAGAGAAACTGAGTATGGCTCATCAGTGGGTGCTTCTGGCTTTGCAGACTTCCCCCTGCACACAGAGGGCAAGGAGAGACTGGACAAAGAGACTGAGCAGTCCAGACTGGTGGTGGCAGGTTTCATAAGCAAGGGAACTTATGAGGCTTGTCTTGGGCATCTGCAAGATGACCTCTGCACCTGCCAACCAGAACCTTTGGAGCTTATATAGAAGCCTCAGGGGGTTCAGTCATCCTCAGTCAAGATAGCTTCAATACTGCATGGCTATCTCAAGACTGTGCCCTTGGGTAGAGGCGCATCTACCTGGAGGGAGACAAGTGGAATGCACATTCCACGGACAGCGGTGGAGGGGACCCTTCCATTGCCAGGGGACCAGCTAGAGGGCCAACCTGAGGTCATATCTTCTATTGACCTATTCCAACAATGCCAAAACTCTAGTTAAAAAAGAAAATTGTTGTAGAACAACTTGACACATCACTCCAAGGATTGTTCATTGACTACAAGTGGGAAGAGTAACCTTCATAGCGAAGAATTCTGACAAGCTCCACCTCACCCGAGTGATGGAACTTGAGAGCACCAGTGAGGAGGCAAACCGACCCTGCACGCCTCCGGTTGCCATGCTCCGACAGCAGTAGCATCTCTGCAGTGCTCATGGCCAAGGTGTTTCATCCGAACCCAGGCACAAGGAGACTGCAGGTAAACCCGGACCGTGAGCCATCCTCCAGCACAACTGGTTTGGACGCTTCATAAATGTCAAGGCCAAGGTAAAGAAAAAAACCAGGCTGCTATTATGCTCAAGATAAAAGATTGAAGAGACATGACAACAAAGAAGTGTTGTTTGGGTCCTGTTTTTTTTTTAACAAAGCTATTAAGATATTACTGAACAATTCGGAACTATGAAGACATTTATTAGATAATAATGGTGTATCAGTAACATCGTGACAAAGGTATTATGGTCATGAAAGAAAATGTCCTTTTTTGGACATACATGCTAAGCAACATGCTATCTGCAACTTATTTGCGAAACGATTTGGAAAAACAGAGTGCAAATGTGGAAAAACACTAATTGATGAATCCTAAGTGAAGGAGATATGGGTGTGGATTGTACTGTCCTTCCGATTTTTCTGTAGGGTTTCAATTTTTCAAAATAAAAATTCAAAAAAACAATGAATTAATCATATTCCCTGGCCATCTCCCCAAATTGCAGTCCTCATCCCTTGAAAACTTTCAACCTGCCCATCTTCAGGATCATTTAAAGTGCTTTTTTTGGAATTATTTGCTGTTTTTCTCATTACTTTACTAAAGAATATCATCCAAAACTGTGCATGGAACTCTCTTAGAAGAGCATCCTACCTTTGACCTAGAACTGATAATAACCTTTATTTTGTATCCAATATTAACATATTTCTGAATCTTGCCTTTCTAGACTATACTATACACATTGAGAACATAATCTTAATTGCCTGTCTGGTCCCTTGTCTGACTTGTAACTGACGCGTATAAATAAATGTAATTTGGGCAAATTTCCCATG